>NC_133463.1:78988015-80238015 GCF_048565385.1 Saimiri boliviensis
AAAAAAAAAAAAAAAAAAAAGAAAGAAAAAAAAGAAAAGAAAAAAAAAGATGTACTGTGTATGAAGAATATTCGAAGACGTGATTGAGGAATATACACAAAAACAGGAATAAATGGAAAGACAGGTTTGTAAGAAACAAAAGCTCCATGCTACATAAGTCAATTGTCCCAATGTTAATATTTAAATTGAGCATCATCTGGCTGGGTACAGTTCTCACGCCTGTAATCCTAGCACTTTGGGAGGCTGAAGTGGGTGGATCACCTGAGGTCAGGAGTTCAAGACCAGCCTGGCCAACATGGTAAAACCCCGTCTCTACTAAAAATACAAATATTAGCTGGGCATGGTAGTGCATGTCTCCCAGCTACTCAGGAGGCTGAGTCAGGAGAATCGCTTGAACCCAGGAGACGGAGGTTGGAGTGAGCCAAGATCGTGCTGTATACTCTAGCCTGGGTGACAGAGTGAGAGTTCGTCTCAAAAAAAAAAAAAAAAAAAAAAAAAAAAAAAAAAAAAAAAAAATTAGCATAATTTCATTTAGGAAATAGGCTTTAAAAAATTAGATATGCTAAAGTTTGTAAGAAAAAAGAAACAGATGAGCATAACAATATAAATTCTGAAAAATCAACAGAAATCTAAGGCTGGAGGACATTAGAATATGTTATAAAGCTAAACAAAATGAAGTAGTTTGGTAATGGTACATGAATAGATAGAAAGACCAATAAAACAGTGTGGAGAGCCAGATATAAACCCAAATATGCAGAGAAATTTAGTTTGTGATTAAGAGGACATTTTAAATCAGTGGGAGAAAAAGATATTATTTAACAAATTATGTGATGTTTAGACAAATGGTAGCCATCTAACACAGAGTTTACATCTCTTCTTGGTTCCTTATACCAAAATAAGTTCCAGATGGAGCAAAGCTTTAAAATTTTTAAAAAAAATCTGTAAAAGTATTAAAAGAAAACATGAGAGATAAATAATACCCAAATGGAGGAAGAGCTTTGTCTTCCTAAACATTATGCAAACTTCAGAATCCATGTAAGAAAAGAAAATTGATAACAATATTATGATGTCATAAAATTAAAATTTTCTGCTTTCCGAAAATTACTTTAAAGTCAAAAGATAAGCCACAAACTTAGTTGGAGAAAAATGTTTTCAACATGTAAGACACAAAGGCCTCACTTGTTTTATATACATGTGTATTATATATTATCATCATATCATATATATTATAATATATAACAATATAACATTATAAATAGTATAAGATTGATATAGTATATCTTATATACTATATATATAAAATATATCTTTTTTCACTTGTTCTATAAATATAACAAGCAAAACTCTCGTGACAGAGGCAAATAGTAGCTACCAGGCCTGAAGCTGAGGGGAAGGGATTGACTTTCAAGGCTGCCAGGGAACTTTCTGGAGTCATGAAAATGTCCTATGTCTAATTGTGATGGTGGTTACACATCCGAATACATTTGTTCAAACTCATCACATTTTACACTTCATTAAAAAGTTGAATTATTATATGTAAATTATATCTCGATAAGCTTGATTAAAGAAAACTGAAACAAGTTTTATGAAACAATACTTGATCTTTTATGTGGATGTGCTCTAATCCATTCCATCCCATCCCATTATTTTTCATTAAAACCAAACAAAACAACTATAATGAGCTTTAAAACCTATTCATGCACCACAATCCATAGTTTGAGAAATTCTGTTCTATGTTTGCTACTGTTAGTGTAAAAGGAGGTAAATATCATTTATGTGAATAGATATTCATAGAACGTCTGTAGAAATGTGTCTGTACAGTATATGTAAATGTGTCTACTCAGTAACAATAGCAAGGAACTTCTTTTAAGAAAGGAACTGGGGGCTGGGCGTGGTGGCTCACGCTTTGGGAGGCCGAGGCGGGTGGATCACGAGGTCAAGAGATCGAGAGCATCCTGGTCAACATGGTGAAACCCCGTCTCTACTAAAAAAATACAAAAAATTAGCTGGGCATGGTGGTGCGTGCCTGTTATCCCAGCTACTCGGGAGGCTGAGGCAGGAGAATTGCCTGAACCCAGAAGGTGGAGGTTGCGGTGAGCCGAGATTGCACCATTGCACTCCAGCCTGGGTAACAAGAGTGAAACTCCGTCTCAAAAAAAAAAAAAAAAAAAAAAAAAAAAAAAAAAAAAAGGAAGAAGGGAACTGAGGATCAGGGAAGAGAAGGAGAATTTAATCATACTGTACATACTTTTGCAATATTTGATTTTTTAAAACATGGATATAGGCCACTGTAAAAATATAATTAAAACATAGAAAAGAAAAGAGAAAAACCTGAGAGCAGAGTTGGGGTCCAGTTGTCATTTGAACTACCTGTATTACAGCACCTACATTGTTTAATGACTCTGAACTCTTTTTCCATTCTCTATAATATAATAATGTGAGCCTATATGAATCCTTTGCCCTCAGCCTCTTTGATATTCCAATTGCTCTTTGAGTCAACCCCTATCTACTGGGGGATACTGAATTATGAGATATAAGAAGTGGGGGGATCACTTGAGGCCAGGAGTTTGAGACCAGCCTGAGCAACATAGTGAGAGTCTCTAAAAGATAAAAAACATCATGTTAGCTGAGTGTGGTGGCACACACCAGTAGTCCCAGCTACTCGAGAGGCTGAGGTCGCAGGGTCACTTGAGCTCAGGAATTCAAGGCTGCAGTGAGCTATGATCATGTCACTGCAATGTAGCCTGGGTGACAGGGTGACATTCCTTCTCTAAAAAAATCCAAGTGGTGTGTTCATTCATTTCATCAGCCAATGTTTCCTGAGCACCCACAACAGGTGAAGGAGCAGGCTAGAAGCTGAAAATATAGTTTCTGCCTTCACAGTCTTGTGGGGGCAAGAGCCATGAATACATAAATGACACTGCCAGCTGGGCGCAGTGGCTCATGCCTGTAATCCCAGCACTTTGGGAGGCTGAGGCGGGTGGATCACCTGAACTCGGGAGTTTGAGACAAGCCTTAGCAAAATGGAGAAATCCCATCCCTACTAAAAATACAAAATTAGCTGGGTGTGGTGGCGCATGACCGTAATCCCAGCTACTTGGGAGGCTGAGGCAGAAGAATTGCTTGAACCCGGGAGGCGGAGGTTGTGGTGAGCTGAGTTTGCGCTATTGCACTCCAGCCTGGGCAACAAGAGTAAAACTCCGTTTCAAAATAAGTGAATGAATGAATGAATGGCACTGCCACGCATCATTTGTCGCCTATTCTCAAATGCTCCTGCACAGCAGACAAAGAGCCTTTACCTCCAGCTGGGTAGATTAAGAGAGGTGGTTACAAGAGGGCTGGATCGTAAGCATTGGGCCAAGCCTGCAGTTGGAGGTGGAGTAGGAAAGGCATCCCAAGCAGTAAATACTGCACCACCAAAGGTGCAGAGCCCTGAACACCTCCACCACATTCCAACCCCATGCCTTGTACAGCTTTGTCCAGCCTAGGACACCTCCCCTACTCACTTTATGTATTTTTTCTTTGGAGACAGGGTCTTGCTCTGTTTCCCAGGGTGGAGTGAAGTGGCATGATCATGGCTCACTGCAGCCTCTACCTCTCAGGCTCAAGTGAACCTCTCACCTCAGTCACCTGAGTAGCTGGGACTGCAGGTACATACCACCACGCCTGGTTATTATTACTATTATTATTTTTTTGTTGAGATAGGGGTCCCACTATGTTGTCCAGGCAGTTCTTGAACTCCTAGGCTGTAGGAATCCTCCTGCCTTGGCCTCCCAAAGTAATGGGAATACAGCTAGTTCTCGACTTATGACCACGGTTGGGACCGTGGAACGATCGTAACACGATTTGGTCGTAAGTTGAGTAGGCTATATGTACAGTTGAAATGGTGCACGCGAAGATGGTAGTGCTGCCAGAAGCTGGTCCACACTGTCGTACCCCCAGCTGGGAAACGTTTGCGCTGCCAGACGCGGAGCAGTCGTGGCTAGCGATTGTGGTCGTAAAGTCGAATGGTCGTAAGTGGCATAGGTCGTAAGTCGATCAATACCTGTGTAGGTGTGAGCCACCACACCCGGCTTTCCCTCCTCCTTGCTCGTTAAACCCTATCCTTTGGAGCACCATAGCCTTGAAAGAACATGGCCAGAAAGGTCTCAGTGAGGTCAGGGAGGGAGGGACCCTGCAGAGTTAGGTTAAGGTCAGTCTGGGAAGGAGCTGGTGAGCCAGGATAAATGGTTTGAACTTGATCCAGGGGCAGTGGGGAGCCACTGAAGGGGGATGAACAGAGTTGACAGTCAGATCTGCCTGGAAAGTTGAGTCTGGGGTTGATATGGAGCATGGATTTGGGGGTCAAGACCAGAGACTCAGGGATCAGTTAGAAGGCTCATGTTTCAGAGGGTTGGCTCCCCTCACTCTGGCCTGATTCTCCGCGGAACAAAAGGGACTCCCACAGAAAGAAAGCCATGCACCTGCTCAGGACTGTGTCAGTCCCAAGCAACCTGAAGCCCATCAAACCCCTCCACTGAGAGGCCAGGAGAGCAAGGCAGAGTGATGGGTGGTGTTTCTGGTGGTCTTAGGTTGTGCACATCAAACCTGGAAGTGTCCTTTCTGAGGAATCCATGGGCCTAACTTCCTCTCCTATAGCACATAGACAGGAAATGAGGGACTTACTCTCCCATAGCATTGGGCACGAGGCTGTTGTCTCCTCCTTCAACGTGCTCACCTCTCACCCGGAATCCTGCTGGAATGCAGATGCTGATTCAGAAGGTCTGGGCTGGGGCCTGAGATTCTGCTCCCGGGGCAGCTGTTGGGCTGCAGGCTATGCTTTAGTATCAAGGGTTTAGACCATGCAGCATATACACAATGCAGTACTGCGATTTGAACCCAGGTCTGCCAGGCTGCATTCATTCTTTCATTTAATCAGCAAATCCTTGTTTTGTGTGTGTGTGTTTAACAAACACAAATGAAATGCTTACTGTGTTCCTGGCATGGTTCTAAATGCTTTATGAACACCAACTTGTTCAACCCTCACTACATCCCCAGAGGGTTGGGACTATTGTTATCTTTTTTACAGATAAGGAAACTGAGGCACAGAGACATGAAGTAACATATCCAAAGTCAAACAGCCGGTAGGTGGCCTAGTGAACACCATCCTTGTCGGGTGAGCCTCAGGGGCTGAACCCTTTCTAGGGCACCACACCAAATGTGGAGCACTGGGTCTTCGGGCATGGCTGTTTTTGATTTTACAGAATCCACATGTGGCTGTGGAGCTTGGCGTTAAATTCCATGTGTGAACAGCCTGCAGCTCCATTCCTTCTCATCCCTTCCCCTTTCCAGCTCTGCCTCCAGCAAGTTCAGAATGGTCAGCTGTTTAAATGAGGGCTTAGTCTCTATCTACCTTTCCTCCAGAGACCAGAACTCCCTAGTCTCCTGTATTTCTGAGAGTGAACTCTGGGCAAAGACCTTTGACTTTCAGGAACCAGTGAGACATGCAGTGGCTCCAACAGACCCCGGTGCCTTCACTTCCAGCTGTGGGCAGGGGTTCATTTCTTCACCTCCCCAGGCCTCAGTTTCCTCTTTGGTAACACGGAGATGACAATAATAGTCACTTCTTGCAGTAGATGTTAGGGTCACTCTGTACCCATCCTCTGGCTGCTCTGAGGGCTATTGCTGGCTGCCCTTTCTCCAGCCAGTTGTCTTAGGTTGAGTAAGTGTTCCCCACCTGAGAGATTATGTCCATTCCTCTCTGAATCCCAGAGGCAGCCAGAGGCCAATGGCCTCCAAGTCAGACTTACCTTTGCCTCATGGTGAGACTAACTCTGTGGTGTGGTTTGTGGTCCAGAGCTCCCTGTGGGACCAGAATGGAGCTGCCTCCGGCTGAGACCTACTTCAGCTTGCTGTGTTCCTCCCTGGTCCTGAGAACACAAATACTTGCCTCAGGCTCCACTTCCAGAGCACTGATGGAGATACCACATTACAGGACTTTTGAGAAGATTGCATCAATGAATTAGGGCACTGAAACGCTTAGAAGAAGAACCAGCACTTAGTAAGTGCTCACTAAGTGTTAGTGCGTATGATCCAGATTTCTCTGGAGTTAGGCTTCCATGTCCACCTCCGAGAAGCAGCTTGGCATTTATCCAAATTTTCCACTTGAATGTGTCTTGCTCGTCTCTTTATCAGTAACAGTTCGGCCCCTGAACTTTTTAGGCCCAATAAATGTTTGTTGAACAATATTTATTTCCCTCATTATTCATAGAGAACAAATAGATATCCCCAATCTTCTTAAATACTATTGGTTTCAAACCTACTGTCCTGTTGTTCCCATAAATGCATTTTATTGTTAGACTGGCGGTCTGGCATTTCATCATCACCATATTGATGTCTGTTGCCGAGTGCCAAGTTTCTTGTATCAGTTACTAGAGACTTTGGGGCCCCAGGGGAAGGTCACCTAAGCCAGTCTTGGAGGCAGGGAAGGTTTTTTTTAGACAGAGTCTTGCTCTGTCACCCAGGCTGAAATGCAGTGGCATGATCTCGGCTCATTGTAACCTCTGCCTCCCAGGTTCAAGTGATTCTCCTGCCTCAGCCTCCCTAGTAGCTGGGATTACAGACATGTGCCACCATGCCCAGCTAACTTTTGTATTTTTGTAGAGATAAGGTTTCACCATGTTGGCCAGGCTGGTCCCAAACTCCTGGCCTCAGGTAATTCTTTCACCTCAAACTCCCGAAGTGCTGGGATTACAGGCATGAACTACTGTGCTTGGCCCAGGCAAGGTTTCTTAAAGGAGGTGAAATCCCAGACAAGAGTAGAGGAAGAACAGGGGTTAGTGGGAAGAGTGTCGCAGAGGAAAAGCTGTGAGGTGAGGCAAAAAAAAAAAAAAAATGCTGTGTATTTGGTGAGTGCCAAGTGCTTAGGTGGGGCTGCATCAGGAAAGTTGAGGTGGGCAGGTGGGAGAGAGAGGTGTGGGCAGGGAAGGGAAGGCTGGATCAAAAGTTCTGTGTCCCAGGAAGAGCTTCATTCTGAGAACAAAGTGGGGATTTTGAAATAAGTAGGTAATGTGAGGAGTGTCCAAGGACGGACTTATCAGTTGGAGTTCTCCAGAAATGGAACCAGTAGGATACAATCTATGCGCCCTGGTCAGGGTTCAGGAGGAAGACCCCCCTATAGGTGACTGCAAGCCGGAGAACCAGGGAAACCAGCAGTGTGGCTCGAAACTGGCAGTGTGGCTCAGTCCGAGTCCAGGAGCCTCAGAACCAGAGAAGCCAGAGTGAAGCTCCCAGAGAGGCCTGAGAGCCCCCAGGACACTGCTGGTGTGAGTCCCAGAGTCCAGAAGCCAAAGAACTTAGGGAGTGTGATGTCCAAGGGCAGGAGGAGAAAAAACATCCAGCTCCAGAAGGGAGAGAGAGAAAGCGGAGGGAGAGGAAATCCCCCTTCTTCTGCCTGCTTCGTCTTGGCCAGGTCCCCAGCCCACCGGATGGTGCCCACTCCTAGTGAGTGCAGGTCTTTTTCTCCCAGTCCCCTGCCTCCCACATCAGTCTCCTCTGGAAACACCTTGATAATGGTTTGGCTGTGCCCCGATCCAAGTCTCAGCTTGAATTGTAACTCCCACAATTCCCACATGCCCTGGGAGGAACCTGGTGAGAGGTGATTGGATTATGGGGAGTCTCATGAGATCCGATGGTTTTAAAAATGGAAATTTCCCTATACAACCTCTCTCTTTGGCTGCTGCCATCCATGTAAGATGTAACTTTCCTTCCACCATGATTGTGAGGCTTCCCCAGCCACATGAGCTGTGAGTTGTCCATTAAACTTCTTTCCTTTGCAGATCGCTCAGTCTGGGTTGTGTCTTCATTAGCAGCATGAGAACGGGCTAATACACACCCTCACAGACTCACCCAGAACAAGGTTTCACCAGCCAGTGAGGCATCCCTCAATCCAGTCAAGTTGACCCCTAAAATTAACTACCACAATTTGTATGCATATATATCTTACACCTATATATAGATTATATATAGTATATTAAAGTATATATAATCTATTTATGGGTACATATAGCATACATTATACATGTGTGTGTATGTATACTTTCATGTATACATATAAAGAGATTTATTTATTTACTTTAATCTTTTTCTGAGACAGAGTCTCTGTCACCCAGATTGTAGTGCATTGGTGCAATCTTGGCTCACTGCAACTTCTGCCTCCCAGGTTCAAGTGATTCTGTGTCTCAGCCTCCTGAGTAGAGGGGGTTATAGGTGCCTGGCACCACACCCAGCTGATTTTTATATTTTTAGTAGAGATGGGGTTTTACCATCTTGGCCAGGCTTGTCTTCAATTCCTGATCTCGTGATCCACCCGCCTTGGCCTTCCAAAGTGCTGGGATTATAGGCGTTAGCCACCACACCTGCCAAGAGATTTATTTTAAGGAATTGGCTCATATAATTATGGGACTGGCGAGTCTGGAATTTTTGCAAGGCAGGCCAGCAGACTGGAAACTCAGGTAGGAGTCGATGCTGCAGTCTTTTTGTTTTAGTAAAGAAAGAGTTTAATTTATGTGAAGCTTACCACACAGGAGACGGAATTATTACTCAAATCAGCCTTTATGAAGGCTCAGAGGTTACGGTTTTTCAAGGATAGTTCAGTGAGCAGGGTCTAGGGAATGGAGAATGTTAATTGGTTGGGAATGAAATCACAGGGGTGTCAAGAGCAGTCTTGGTGTGCTGAGTCAACTTCTGGAGCGGGGCAGGGCACAGGACCTGCCGAGTCATGGGTCCATCTGGAGTCAGCTGGTCATGAGAAATGTAAAAGTCTGAAAAAGTTTCAAAAGGCCAATCTTAGGTTCTATAATAGTGATGTTAACTACCGGCGTAACTGGGGAAGTCATCAGTGTGGTGACCTCTGGAACAATGGTTTGGTTATCATTTAAATACACCTACATCTTAGCAGAATTCAAGCCCCTCTCATAATTTTAATCTTGTGGCCTCTCCTTACTTTCACAAAGGTGATTTGGTTTGGGGAAGGGGTCTTATCATCTTTGCTTTAATGTTAAACTATAAATTAAATTATTCTCCAAGTTACCTTGGCCTATGCCCAGGAATGAACAAAAACAGCTGGGAGTTTAGAAGGAAGATGGAGTCGACTATGTCAGATTTCTCTTATTATAATTTTGCAAAGGTGATTTCAATGTCCTGGCCTCGGGTTTTAGCACACCTCAATCCTGTGCTGTGAGCCACCGAGATAGGAAGAGGCTGAGGGATTGCTTTAATTTCTTCCTGCTGACAAGGGATGTTGTTGGTTGGGGTTGCCTCTAGGGTCAGAGGAATGAAATTGTTTTGCAGTTGTCTCTGTGTATTCAAGGGCACCAAGGTCTGCATAACAAAAATGTTGGTGCTCTTATTACAGCTTTAGTACAGCACTTTGGAGAACCGCAGTTTATGAGCCCTAACATAAGGAATGAATGTCTTGTAGAATTGACCTGAAGCCTTGAGGGATCCAGGTGAATGATCTCAAGAATCAATCAGATATTGGGTCATCAGCAGAGGCTCAAAAACAATGGATGAGGCTGGAATCTAATAACAGGTATACTCTAGTTTTTCTGAAACATAAGTTTTCTCTCTCCAGTTTTTCATTCCTATGAAAAACAAACCATAGTAGGACCAATATATTTGCAAAATAGGTTTTAGTTTTATTATATTTAGCCTAATTATTTGCATAAAGTAATGTCGGTTTTGCTCTTAAGGTCTTCAACTGATTGCATGAGGCTGACCACAGTGTCCAGTGCAATCTGTTTTACTTAAAGTCAACTGACAGTAGATGTTAACTTCATCTGCAGAATACCTGCACAGCAACCCCCAGATTTGTGTTTGATTCAATAACCGGGTACTCCAGCTTAGACAAGCTGACGTATGAAACTAACCATCACAATTGGTATATTCAATGCTACATTTTACCAGCTAGGTAGCCATCAAAGAGGACTGATTAAATAAATCACAGTATATGACACAAAAGCTGATGCTGTTATCATTAAAAAACGGAGCAGGATCTATTTGTGCTCACATGAAAAGTCACCAAGATTTATTGTCAAGTGAAGAAACCAGGGCATAATAATATAATTCTGTGTGGGGGAAAAGGAGGACTATGCATTTATGTGTATATACACAGTCATACATGTACCTGTATTTATATGCAAAAGAATTTTATAAAGAATATACAATAAATGATTGTTAGTAGTGATTTCTGAAAAGTGAGTTGGAAAGAGAGGGAAAGAGGGAGTCCTTTACTTTTCATTTTATATCATTTCCTATTGTTTGGAATTTTTTCCCCCAAATTCTGGATTGATAGATAAATTTTATACCAATTGATAAATACTTAACATTTATTAATGCTAATGCTGGGTAGATGTTATTGAAGTGGACGGCTTTTACTTTTACATTTTTCTATTATTTAACTTGCAATTACATTCTACTTCCAGGGTTAAACATAATGAAGGTTAGGAGGGGAGGATCAGAGGAGCTCCGGTGAGAGTGGTGAATGAATTGGAGGGGGACTAAGGCAGGAGGATCAGAGACACTGGGCTCATCAGAAAGCTCTACACACAACAAATGGAGCTAGAAAGGCAAGAACAGCTTGGAAACTGTATTTGAGTAACGGGAATTTTAGAAGAAGACTTGCCTATTGATATGATTTAGCTCTGTGTCCACACCCAGATCTTATCTTGAATTGCACTCCCATAAATCCCACGTGTTGTGGGAGGGATCCAGTGGGAGGTGATCGAATCATGGGGACAATTTCATGCTATTCTTGTAATAGCAGATAAGTGCCATGAGATCTGATGGTTTTATAATGAGGA
Source organism: Saimiri boliviensis (assembly GCF_048565385.1). Taxonomy (NCBI): domain Eukaryota; kingdom Metazoa; phylum Chordata; class Mammalia; order Primates; family Cebidae; genus Saimiri; species Saimiri boliviensis. The sequence continues at coordinate 78,998,857 of NC_133463.1, forward strand.
GTTCCCCTGTACAAGCTCTTTCTTTGCCTCCTGCCATTCATGTAAGACATGACTTGCTCCTCCTTGCCTTCTGCCATGATTGTGAGGCTTCCAGCCATGTGGAACTGTAAGTCCAATTAAATGTCTTTTTGCTTGTAAATTGCCCAGTCTTGGCAATTTATCGTCAGCATGAAAACGGACTAATATACCTGTAGATGATTAGCTTTTGCTAGGATGCAAAAACTTAACTGGGTGCTGGGGAGTGGGGAGGGATTGTGACGAGACTTTTCCTATTGCTGTGGAGTTGGTGTGCAGACCTCTAATTGATGGCAAAGAAGTGTCAAGTATCAAGCACTGAGAAGGGTAGAGTGCCGAGCCTTTTCCTCCACTGCCCTCTATTCAGAGAGCTGGGATTGGGAGTGCCAGGTGATGAGCCTGAAATCTCCTTTCCCAGTTGAACATTTGCTGAAGGAGTATCCTGATTAATCCAACCCCTCTACCTATCTGAGTAGGGGAGAGGAGCAGAGTTGAATAGACTTTTGGGTGCTGAGAATGCATGAGTTTCCCATGAGCCAAGTGAAAACTTAGAAGGTAGAAAGATGGTCAGGCAGGCAGTAAGGGGGGGACCTTGGTTGAGTCCTTTTAAACAAAAGAACAGCCTGCAGGCATGAATAAGGGAACTTGCACATGGGGGGCTTGCTTAAGACATGCCCACAGTCACACAGATAAGAAAAGCTATATAGGTGACTTGCCCAGGCATGCCCACATGGAAAATCCCATCCCCTGATACATGTGCAGTAAGGAGAACAAAGCAACATGGAGTAAGTCAAGCTAAGGGCCCTCATGTACACTAGAAGGATGGGGTAGAACTACCAGAAATTCACATCTTAGGCAAATAAGACACCCAGCCCTCATCAATATCCTGTAAAAGCCTTGCATTCAACTGTAAAAATGTCAACCCACTTCCAGGTCCCCTCTCCTCAGCTTTCTTCTTTCTCTTAATAAATTTTTGCTCCAACCTCACCCTTCGTGTCCACCATCCTTAATTCTCTTGTTCATGAGACAAAGAACTCCGGGTGATACCTTACAATGAGAGACTGCTACATTGTGGTGCATGGTGCACTGGCAAGACTGTAACAGTAGGAGAGCTTGAACTGTTTAGCAATATCTGGAAACTCCAGAAACAAGTGGCTGTGGGGAGAATAGAGGGGCCAGAGTTAGAAAAACGTTATGAGGAAGTAGGTCTCCCCAAGGAGAGAATCGTGCCATGACGAGACTTCCTGTGTGTCGAGATGACCGTGGGTGGTTGTGTGTTCAGGACCGTGCTCTGGGAAATGATCTGGGTTCATGATCTGTATCAGGGATATATATGTAGGCATGTAGAAGGTAACCAAGATCATGGGAGTGATTTCGACTATCAGGGAGGGTGTTGCCAAGGAGGCTAGAGGTTACCAGAAACGTCACTCTTTGAGAAACAGTAGATGAAGAGGGGTTTGTAAAGATTTTAAAAGCCTGGTCAGAGACATAGGAAGAAAATGGGGGAGTGTGTGACAGATATTCCGTGATGACTACAGGCCAAAATCCAGACAGCATCCTGTGGAGATGTGAACAGTTTATTTTCCAAGATTAGTTGGAGAGAGAATTACTTTAACAATGGAGCAGTTTTCAGTTGCCTCTTCCCTTGTTTTATATTCTTAGTTATATTACAGTTTCCCATATGCTGTTTTGGCAGAGATCTGTGCATAAATGCACTTCCATATATACACATGCACATGTATATATTTGCAGGCACATATATATTTAAATGAATTAAACTAATATTTATTGTCTTGATTATGTACAGAACCCTTCCTGTCCCAGGCAACGAGTTTTGCCAAATACTGAAATACGCCAAATACTGAAATTCAATGGTGAGCAGAAACAGCTCCCAAGCAGATGTCTTCCCTGATTCCAGGACCTTAGAACAGCTTTTACAAAACTGGTTCAGACCTGGTAGATGATCTACATCGAGCAAACCATGGAGCAGAGAAACCCACCATCACTGACAACCTCCTGCTGAGGGAGAAATAAACAGGCTCTTGTCTTGTTTAAACCACTCTGTTCAAGACCATATATTGGTGGCCTAAATGAGATGCTAATTAGTACCCTAACTAATATTCACAGACATGTAGCCCAGGGATTGCTGCAGGGAAAAGGCGAATGGGAAAAGGCATCCTATGAAGGATGCCCCTTTTTAAGTTGCATGGGATGGCGTCTCACTTTTGTAACTGTGTTTATTGAATTTGCCGAAACTCCTGTTTGTGTTCTGCTTGGGATCCCTCTCCCTGATATTGCAACTGCTATTCCTCATTGCCTGATGATATTCCAGGCACATTGACTACTCATGCAAGAGGCCAGAGAGAGGGTGGCACTGTACTTTCTGGGAAGGTGAAAGTGGCTCAGTCTAAGGAAGTCCAGAACTGGGAGGGAGTGGGATGGGGTTGCGGGAGCTGAAGCTGAAGGTCAAGATGTTTTTTGATCAAGTTTGAAACAATTCTGGTGGCAACTGCAACAGTTTTTAGAAAGAGTGAGAAATAACTCTCCTTCGGAGGCTGACTTTTTGCAGGCAAAAATAAAAGAGCATCTTTCATTCAGTTTTGTTTTGCTTTCATCAGACTGAAAAGAAGTTAGCAGGTTGGAGAAAAGAGCCATCTCTCAAATGATCTGCTGTGGCCAACGGTGAGACAAAGAGATATAATGATACTGCATCCGTGAGGGACCCACGGTAGGGCTGCAATTATGCCTAAAGTATCTTTTATTTGGGGCATGCTTCATTTTGTTTAATTTTATTTTAAATTTATCATCCTGGGGAAGTTCTAACATGTATTAGTCCATTTTTACACTGCTGATAAAGACATACCCAAGATTGGGCAATATACAAAAGAAAGAGGTTTAATGGGCAACTCACAGTTCCCATGTGGCTGGGGAAGCCTCACAATCATGGTGGAAGGCAAGGAGGAGCAAGTCGCATCTTACTTGGATGGCAGCAGCCGATGAGAGAGCTTGTGCAGGGAAAGTTCCATTTTAAAAACCATCAAGTCTTGTGACTTCTTCCCTATCATGAGAACAGCACAGGAATGACCCACCTCCATGATTCAATTACCTCCTGCCAGGTCCCTCCCACAACATGTGGGAATTCAAGATGAGATTTGGGTGGGGACACAGCCAAACCATATCATAATATAAGTAAAAGGAAACAGCAAAGTCTCTTGAATCTCTGTGAATCCACCATAGCTCTTTAATCATGAACTCATAGTAACTTCTGCCTTATCCCCACGCCAAACATTTCACCTTCCTGTATAACTTTAAACCAAATACAAGGCATCATATGACAGCATTCATAAATATTTCAGTAAGTATTTTATAAAAAAAGATCTTTTAATAAACATGACCTCAATGCCATTATCACCCTAAAGAAAGATTCATATTTCCTTAATATCATCAATTATACAGGTGGTGTTCAAGTTTTTAATTATCTAGCAAATGTCATAGATTAGAAAAATCAGAATCTAGACAAGCTGATCACATTGTGATTGGCTTAATATGTCTTATGCATAGATTTCCTCTGTCTCTCTCTTTTTATACCTATTCAAAATATTTGTAGAAGAAACTTTTTCTTGTTTTGGTCCTGCGGAATTTCTCCTGTCTGAATCTGGCTGGTTGCGTGTCCCCCCAGATGGTTTATTCCCTCCATATTTCCTGTAGTTAAGTAGTTTGATCTAGACCTGCATTGTCCAGTATAGAAGCCACTAGCCACATGAGGCTATTCAAATTTTCATGAATTAAACAAAATTTCAAGTGCTCAGTAATCACATGTGGCTATCACTACCATATGGAACAGTACAAATTATAGAACATGCCATCACTGCAGAAACTTCAACCTGACATTTAGAAGTCTAGAGGCTTTATCAAATTTAAATTCGATTTTTTGGAAGAATGCTTCATAGGTGCTGTTGTGAATGTTGGGGGTGGGGAATAACACCTAATTGTCTTTCTTTTATGTTAATTAGCAACCTTGCTGCTAGCTCCATTCGTTTACTAGGAAAAAATAAATATCTCTGAATTAAGTGACTTCAAACTCAGCCCTTCTGGTGTTCCTTCTCTCCATTTCTCCAGTCCAACAAATCAGACAATCTCAGAGTCTTCTTGATACCTCCCTTGTCCTGTCATGTGTCCTGTTGATTTTACCTTCTAAGTACTTCTGGAGTCAGGCCCCTTGTCTCCATTTTTGGTGCTAACACTCTACTCCAAGTCACCATCATTTCTGGGAAAGTAAAAATGCAGCCTTCTCCTAATGTGTTCTCCACACTAGTGTTCTCCACACTCTTAATGTGTTTTCCACAGAGCGTGACGTCTGCATAGGCAGCCCTTTCTGCAGGCCTCTCTGCTTAAAGTGCCTTCAAAATTGCTACTCCTCCTAGACAGGACCCCTCCTGCTTGTTAACACGCCAGGATCGACTCTAACTGCTGTATAGGCAGGGTTAAGGCTTTAGCTGCTGCATCATGGGAAGGGCCCTGGGGGCTCTGGAGGAGGAGGTGGGCCACTGGAGGGGCACTTGGGGTACTGAGGCAGTGGCTACATTTATCCAACAGTACAGAAGGATTTCTATATTTAACAGCTGGTTCAGCTACACTAGCACCTTTGGTGCGCTTTCGCTCAGTGTTTATTTTACGATACCAGCTTTCTTCTGGTTTCTGGAACTTTCCACACTCCCTTCAGTCAAAGGTCCTCTCTCTCCACTTCCTAATCATCCTTCAGGTCTCGATTCTAGGTGTACTTCATCGAGGAAGCCCTTTCGGGCCCATCAGTCTCCCTTTTCTTCTTCTCCTGGGGCCATATTTATTTTCTTCTTGTTTCATTTCTGATTGCACATGTGTTTCTGGCCTAATGCTGGACTCCTAGGAATTCGTGGAGGTATGTCGTCAGTGCCCAAATAATCACTGTTGTTGAATGATTAAAATGAGAATTGAGATAATCGATAGAATTTTTTTTTTTGAGATGGAGTTTCGCTTGTTACCCAGGCTGGAGTGCAATGGCACGATCTCGGCTCACCGCAACCTCCGCCTCCTGGGTTCAGGCAATTCTCCTGCCTCAGCCTCCTGAGTAGCTGGGATTACAGGCACACGCCACCATGCCCAGCTAATTTTTTGTATTTTTAGTAGAGACGGGGTTTCACCATGTTGACCAAGGATGGTCTCGATCTCTTGACCTCGTGATCCACCTGCCTCGGCCTCCCAAAGTGCTGGGATTACAGGCTTGAGCCACCGCACCCAGCCAGAACTTTTAATAAGATTTGACATTGTTTGCTCCGCTGGGTATTTTCTTTTTTGCTTTGCAAATTTTTGGCATTATTAATTTCCAAATATGAGGTTGGTGCACATCATTGTGGCTTTGGTCATTACATTCTTGCCTTTTTTTTTTTTTTGAGATGAAGTTTTTGCTCTTGCCGCCCAGGCTGGAGTGCAATGGTGCGATCTCCGCTCACTGCAACCTCCACCTCCTGGGTTCAAGCAATTCTCCAATCTCAGCTTCCCGAGTAGCTAGGATTACATGTATGCCACCACACCCAGCTAATTTTTGTATGTTTAGTAGAGATGGGGTTTCACCACGTTGGCTGGCTGATCTCGAACGCCTGTTGGTCATAACTTTCAATGGCAAAAACTGCAATTACTTTTGCACCGACCTAATAGTGGTTTACATTTGCAGACACACTATGTCTCCAGTTTGTTGTCTAGGGGATCTGTTTCGTCCCCATCTTACGGAGACCATTTAGTTCATTTGTAGCTTCTCAAACTCCTGGCACTCAATGGCACTTGGAACCAGCTTAACCAAGGGGCATACAAATACTCCCAGCATGGCCTCCAGCATGCAGGAGCATCACCCCAACGCAGTCAACCGTGCTGCAGAGGAAGGCTCAAAATGCCTGAACCAGTAAAGTCAATCGAGGAGCTAGCAAAAAGCTTCCTTTAGTGAGCGCTAGTCTAGTTCCTGGGATGTGGAGGTGAATAAGGCAGAGTAGGCCCCTGCCCTCAAGGAGCGTTATGATATGGTGGGGAAAGATATGCTCTCATCAGGTAGACAAATGAACAAACAACAACACAGATTGTCTTGAGTTTTGAGAATATTTTGAAATAGAGTGATTTGATAGAGAAAAACTAAGAGTGGTGCGGTGGCTGCTGTAGAGGGTGGTCAGGGACAGCTTCTCAGAAGAGGTGACATTTGAGCTGAGCCATGAAGGATGAGACGATGAGAATGGGCTCAGCTGCAGAAGAGCCTGGAGAGGAGAGTTCCAGGTAGAGGAAATAATAACCAAGGGCAAGGGACCAGAGCTGGAAAAGAGCCCACTGGTGACTTGGGAAAGAAAACCTGAGTTTTCTCATCTATAAAATGGTGACAGCAGTACTTACTGCGGAAGTTGTAGTATTATCTTTGAGATTATGATTATTGTCGTATTCAGAAGTAGCTTCAACAAGGTAGATGCTTTCAGCAGGTCCAGGAAGTGAGATTCCTTAATTATTATTAGTTTTTTTGAGATGGAGTTGCGCTGTGTGGGCCAGGCTGGAGTGCGATGGTGCAATCTCGGCTCACTGCCACCTCTGCCTCACTGCAACCTCTGCCTCCCGGGTTCAAGTGATTCTCCTGCCTCAGCCTCCTGAGTAACTGGGATTACAGGCACACGTCACCATGCCCAGGTAATTTTTGCATTTTTAGTAGAGGTGGGGTTTCACCATGTTGGTCAGACTGGTCTCAGACTCCTGACCTCAGGAGATCCACCCGTCTCGGTTTCCCAAAGTCCTGGAATTACAGGCATGAGCCACTGCACCCAGCCGAGATTCCTTAATTATATGCTGTGACTTTCAATGGAGAATATGGCTTACACCCTGAAACTGACAGTGACACAAAGTACACACACACACACACAGCACCTACACTGGATGTGGCTGCAAGATCTCACTTCCAGTCTCTGCCACGGAGAGAGTGACGATGTTGGAATTTAAGGCTCTCAAGTATTCAGTTTCCTTTCCACGCAGTCTGTGGGAGGAGCTGGCCGTCAGAGGCACAGAAGGAGGGGGGCGAGGCAGTGGGTGGGGACCAAGCCACTTAATTAGCATATCAACTCTGAGCTCCGGGAAGCCTCCCCCAAAGTTCCCCTGAACCACTCTTCAGGGAGAGAGGCGAATGGTTTGCAGCCAGCCATACTTAAAGGTAGCACAGATGCCACGCCAGGCCACAGGCAAGGAATTGAGTATGAAGTCAGAGGATCAGCTGTGGAGTGGGAGAAACAGGTGTTTCTTTGGGGAAACGGAAAAAGCAGGGAGAAAAAAGGCTAACAAAAAGAACAAAAGCAAAAAACCAAACAACAAGCAACAACAACAAAAAACACAACAAAACCCCAGAAACAATTCAAAATCTTTTTATTTGTGGAGTCTGTCCCCAGCTTCAGAATGTGGAGCACTTTCCTGTGTTAAAGGGGGTGGTGCTAGGACAGAATGTAGCATTTAAAAAAAAGTCTTCCTGGCTGGGCACGGTGGCTCATGCCTGTAATCCCAGCATTTTGGGAAGCCGAGGTGGGAGGATCTCTTGAGGTCAGGAGATCGAGACCAGCCTGGACAACATGGTGAAACTCCATCTCTACTAAAAATACAAAAATAAGCTGGGGGGGAGGGGGTGGTGGCATGTGCCTGTAATCCCAGTTATTGGGGAGGCTGAGGCAGGAGAATTGCTTAAACCCAGGACGTGGAGGTTATAGTGAGCTGAGATAGCGCTATTGCATGCCAGCCTAGTAGACAAAGTGAGACTCCCTCTCAAAAAAAAAAAAAAAAAAGTCTTATCTCAGTTCATAGCAGCATCATCCTCATAACTGCTCAGCTAAAAAATGTGCAATTCTCCTGACTCATGGTCTCACACCCCACATCCAATCCACCAGGAAATCCTATTGTTTCCACTTTCTAAATACATCCAGAAATTGACCAGACCACTTTTCCCACCGCCCTGCCACCTGGCTGGTCTGAGCACCCATTGTGTCTTACCTGCATTTGCAAAAGGGTGTCCTTGCGGGTCCCCTATTTCCACCCTCATCCCTTGAGTCTAGTTTCAGTACATGGCTGGAGTGACCCTGTTAAAAGCACCTCATGGGGAGGCGGCTTGCAGAGCCCCTTGCAAAGTTTTGGGAGGAGCCCTAGCGGCAACTTCGTATGTCCATATATTTTTGTAAAATTTGCTAAATTAAGAGCTTTGGATTGCAATTCTCAGTGTTTGATAGATCAGTCCGGTGACTTATAGTTAACACTACTAACTGATTATACATTTCAAAATTGCAAGAAGAGAATAATTTGAATGTTCCTGATGTAAAGAAAAGATAAATATTTAAGGTGATGAATATCCTGATTACCCTCATTTGACTATGCAAATGTATCAAGATATTACAAAAATATGTACATCTACATATCAATTGAAAAAGTAATTAAAAAACCTCTTGGAATTTCCTCTCTCCAAATACACAGCAATTGGTTAAGACTACTGTGTTTTTGGCCAGGCACGGTGGCTCATGCCTGTAATCCCAGCACTTTGGGAGGCTGAGGCAGGTGGATCACGAGCTCAGGAGGTCAAGACCATTCCAGGTCGAAGTGATCCTCCCGCATCAACCTTCCAGGTAGCTGTGATTACAGATGTATATTACCAGGCTAATTAGCATGAAAGGCTAATTTTTGTATTTTTAGTAGAAATGGAGTTTCCCCATGTTGTCCAGGCTGGTCTTGAACTCTTGGACTCTGGACTCAAGTGATCAGCCCACCTTGGCCTTTCAATGTGCGGGGATTACAGGCATGAGCCACCATGCCTGGCCACATTGATATTCTTTTTAAGCCTCAATTTTTCATCTTAAAATGGGGCTAAAATACCCCATTGCAGCAATGGCAAAATTTAAATAAGATGACTTAGGTAAATCATATTTTGGTTTCTGGTACATAGAGATTGTCTTTGTGAATGATGACTATTAACATGTAACAATACTATGATTAGAGAAAACCTAACATAATTTCTATTTTTTTCTTCAACTTTTGTTTTAAGTTCAGGGTTACATGTGCAGGATGTGCAGGTTTGTTGCATAGGTAAATGTGTGCCATGGTGGTTTGATGCACAGATTTTCCCATCACCCAGATGTTAAGCCCAGCATCCATTAGCTGTTCTTCCTGATGCTCTCTCTTCCCCCACCCCAACAGCCCCACTGTGTGTGGTTTGCTTCCCTGGGTCCCTGTGTTCTCATCATTCAGCTCCCACTTGCAAATGAGAACATGTGATGTTTGGTTTTCTGTTCCTTTGTTAGTTTGCTGAGGATAATGGCTTCCAATTCCATCCATGCCCCTGCAAAGGACATGATCCTTTTTATAGGTGCATACTATTCCATGGTGTGTATGTATCACATTTTCTTTATCTAGTCTGTCACTGATGGGGATTTAGGTTGGTTCCATGTCTTTGCTGTTGTGAATAATGCTGCAATGAACATAGATGTGCATGTATCTTTGTAGTAGAATGATTTATATATTTCTTTGAATATGTACCCAATAATGGGATTGCAGGGTCAAATGGCATTTCTGTCTCTAGGTCTTTGAGGACTTGCTACACTGTCTTCCACAGTTGTTGAACTAATTTACACTCCCCCGACAGTGTACAAATGTTCCTTAACAGCAGTCTTGCCAGTGTCTGTTGTTTTTGACTTTTTAATAATAGCCATGCTGACTGGCTTGAGATGGTGTCTCATTGTGGGTTTGATTTGCATTTCTCTAATGATCAATGATGTTGAGCTTTTTTTTTTTTCATGTTTTTTTGGCTGCATGTATATCTTCTTTTGAGAAGTGTCTGTTCATGTCCTTTGCCCACTTTTTAATGGTTTATTTTTTCTTGTTAATTTTTTTAAGTTCCTTTTAGACTCTGGGTATTAGACCTTTGTCAGGTGAATAGATTGCAAAAATTTTCTAACTAATGTAACTTCTAAAAAGCCAGGTAAAATTTTCTAACTAATATAACTTCTAAAAAGCCAGGTGCATTTGTATTATATTTATTAAAGTTGTAGGACTTTACAGTCCAATACTATACACAATCCTGAAAGTCCACTGCAAGAACCCATTTAACAATTTGCCTGTCCCAGGGATGGCTACCTTCTGGGATGTCAAACTCACTACCAAGAGGTGATCCACTCCATCCAGCTTTTGGATTGAGCTGAAACTTATCTCTACAGTTCTTGGTTCCATTTGTTTAGGGGTGAGGAATGGGGAGAAAAGTAAGTCCAATACGCTCATCTCACTATTTCTCCCCCACCTTTTTTAGAGATGAGATCTTGCTCAGTAGTCCAGGCTGGAATACAGTGGCCCCATCACAGTTCACTGCAGCCTAAAACTCCTAAAAACCGAATCCTAAAAACCGATCATCTGGCCTCAGCCTCTTGAGTAGCTAGGATTATAGGTGCATGCCACCACATCTGGTTCTATGCCATTGATTCTCCAGTAGATTCACCTTTGGGAATCTTGTCTATTGTCAGTGTAGGCTGTCATGTTCCCCTGTCTACTTAGGGCTTGAGAATCATGTGACTTTGGTAGGAGGGATGGGCAGGTGGGAAGAGATAAGCAAGTATCTATAGAGAAAGTTACTTGTGCACACACATATGCGTTTGTGTTTGTGCTTATGTGCACCCATTTATTAGATTCATGGCCATCCTACCTTCATTCAATTTCAGGAACATTTGATTTGTATCCACACATACGGCATATCTGCACCAGGTACAGTTTCCAGGCACTGGAATTGCACCTAAAGGCACTTTTCTAGTCATCCATTTTCATAGCTGTAATGAGATTCCTGGGGCCAGACTTTCCTGAGTAGACCCTTAGATGGATATTTCCACTCAGAACATGCTGGCATGGATGATGCAGATGAAGCGAACTCTGGGGAGGAGCTGTGTGTGTGTGTGCCTGTGCGTCTGTATCAACAGTGAGTACTGGGCTGCAGAACTCCCTGCCATGTCTGCTGAGCCATGTCTGAGGGTCAGGCTTCAGAGTCTTTTCAGGAACCTCCTCCTTATTGGGGATCTTGGGCAGGCCTTGGGGTGGGCTTTACTTTCCCCACATTCCACACAGGGGTTGAGGAGAGCAGCTGAGTGGGACTGACAGACAGCAAAAACCTCTGGGGAAAAGGGGGACTCAGAGGAATCTGGGAGATACAGAAAGCAGGGCAGGTGCTTTTCTTTATGGGTAATCCTTTATTTAATCACTTAATCATTGCCAAATGCCTTGAGGGCTGAGTCCTGCTCTCATCAGAAGCCTATCTTACTTCTTGCTGGCTAAATTCAATACGTGTTAATCAGGCATTTTCTGTGTTCCAGGGTTAAGAGCTGGGGGCACAATAGTGATCTGGTTTGGCGCTGTGTCCCCACCCAACTCTCATCTTAAATTGTAATCCCCGTGATCTCCACGTGTCAAGGACAGGACCTGGTGGGAGGTGAATAATCATGGGAGTGGTTTCCCCTGTGGTGTTCTCGTGATAGTGAGTTCTCACGAGATGTGATGGTGAGTTCTCACGAGATGTGATGGTGAGTTCTCACGAGATGTGATGGTCTCCTAAGTGTTTGACCTTCCTCCTGCATACACACTTGCTCTCTCTGGCCTGCTGCCATGTTAGACGAGCCTCTTCCCCTTCTGCCGTGACTGTAAGTTTCCGGAGGCCTCTCCAGCCATCTGCAACTGTGAGTCAATTAAACCTCTTTCCTTTGTAAATCACCCAGCCTTGGGTATGTCTTTACAGCAGTGTGGGAACGGACTAATACAAATAGGAAGCGAAGTAGAAGTCTCAGCTCCAGCAGGGCCCAGTCCAATGGAGGAGGTGCACATTAATCCATTAACCACACACATATAAAGTGATGGGTGGGGTAGGATGCAGAGGAGTCAGGGCAATTCAGGAAGGCTTCCTGGAGGTAGCGATGTTGGCTCTGAGGCCTGAAATATGCACAAGAGTTTATTAAGTGAAGAGCATTTTAGGCAAAAGGAACTGTGTATGCAAAGGCCTCTGACAAGAGTGTACAGGAGACTGAAAGAGGTCTGGAGAGAATCGAGGCAAAACGAGGTAAGGCTGGGAGCAGGGAAAGTGGGTGCCAGACCACACAGGCCCCACACGTCAGCTTGGGGATTTGGGTGTTTATTGGAGAAGCAACAAGTGTATAGAAATCAGCATACAAGGCTGGGCGCGGTGGCTCATGCCTGTAATCCCAGCACTTTGGGAGGCTTGAGGTCAGAGTTTGAGACTCCTGGCCAACATGGTGAAACCCCATCTCTACAAAAAAAAAAAAAACATAAGTTAGCTGGGCGTGGTGGTGTGTGTCTGTAGCCCCAGCCTTGGGAGGCTGAGGTGGTAGAGTTGCTTGAACCTGAGGGGCGGAGGTTGCAGTGAGCAGAGATTTTGCTGCTGCCCTTGAGCATGCGCGACAGAGACCCTGTCTCAAAAAAAAAAAAAAAAAAAAAAACCTGCAAGTAGAAACAGGTGATTACTTTAAGAAAGTAAGAGGATTTCTAATCTGCCTTTATTGTATTTAACGTGTGTATTGTATCTCCCTCACACTAGATTGTTAGGTCCATAAGAGCAGGGTCGGAACTGTTCTGTTTGTTGCCAAATCACCATTGCCTAGAACAGGGTCTTATACCCAAACTGGCGCTTAATAAGTGTTCCTTGAGTGCATAATAAAGAGATGTACAGGTAAATAGCATCCTATTAGGGTCCAGAGAAGAGATTGCCCTGACTGAGTAACGGAAAATTCAACACAGCTAGCTCAAAAATGGTTACAAATTTCAAGTTGGTGACAGCAGAGGATTAGAGCATTAACTTGGAGTCCTTCCAAGTGTGGAGGCTCCTGTGACTATACAGGTCACAGGCCCCTGAAGCCACCCTGGCTGGAATTGATTCTGGAAAGCATCATAGGGGAGGAGGCATTGGAGCTGGTTCATATCTGGAACTGGGGAAGGGCATTCTCAGAGAAAGGGATAGAATTGCAAAGGCAGGGGTGGACAATCTACCCAGAGAGCACTGAGTCCTGATTAAAGGCCAGGGGAAGCAGGTGGATATTTTCTTCTACTGTTTTTTTTTTTTTTCTTTAAATTAAAAAAAAAAAAGGCAAATCTCCCTCCTCTGAGCCCTATTTTGTGGTGGGTTTCATTAACAGCAGATGAGCTTGAGCTCCGGGGACCTCAGGAGTAATTAATCATTTTCTTCAGGGCTTGATGAGGCCTCAACCATGCAGAAGCTCATCCCTAATCGTAACAGGTTTCTTCCCCCCGCTTTTCTGCTTAGCAACTGAACACGAGCCACCAGCAAGTAGGGCTTTGCTCAAACACAAACCCTTGGCACGGTGCCTGCCAATGTCAGCAACTGTGCTGCCTGGCATCTGCCGTGGTGAGGTCAGAGTGTAGTAGCAGGCTGCCTTGTGTTTGCCCGCCAGCAAGCGGGTGACAGGCGCGATATTGGGTGGAAGAAAACATGAACGAGATATGCTGGTGGCAGAGTGTGGGCTGGGGGGTGGTATGAGGGGGAACTGGTCAAAGAGGTGGCTTGTCAGGGTAAAGAGCATGAGGACCACTGTGGGAGCTCTGGGAGGCTTGACTGGTAAGAGGGACCTTGCACTTTGTGCTACTCTCGTAGGGCTGTAACAAATAACCACAAACTGGGTGGCATGCAATGATAGAAACTGATTCTCTCTCAGTTCTGGAGGCCAGAAATTCCAAGTCAAGGTGTCGGCAGAGCTATGCTCCCTCTGAGAGCTCTAGGGAAATTTCCTTGCCTCTTCCAGCTTCTGTTGGCTCCTGGCAATTCTTGACGTTACTCAGCTTACAGCTGCATGATTCCAGTTTCCACCTTTGTGGTCGTATGGTGCACTTCTCTCTGTGTCTGTGTCCAAGCTCCCCACACTTGTGAGAACACTGGCTGGGCTTGGTGGCTCATGCTTGTAATCCCGGCACTTTGGGAGGCTGAGGTGGATGGATGGCCTGAGGTCAGGAGTTTGAGTTTGCCCATGGGTTTCACCAGCCTGGGCAACATGGTGAAACCCCACCTCTGCTAAAAATACCTAATTAGCCGGGAGTGATGGCGCATGCCTGTAATCCCAGCTGCTTGGGAGGCTGAGACAGGAGAATTGCTTGAACCTGGGAGGTGGAAGTTGCTGTGAGCTGAGATTGCGCCATTGCACTTCAGCCTGGTTAACAAGAGGGAAACTCCGTCTCAAAAAACAAACAAACAAAACCCCAAGAAACAAAAACAAAAAACACACCAATCATTGGGTTTAGGACTCACCCAAATTTAGTATGACCTCATCTGAATATGAATACATTTGCAAAGACCCTATTTCCAAATAAGGTCACATTTACAGGTAACGAAACTTGAACATGTCTTTCAAGGGGACATAATTTAACCCACAATCCACTCCAAATATCCTTTGCTTCAAAGGTACTAAACATCATAAGTAATACTCACATAGAGTATTGCGCTTTGCAAACTGGTTCTGTACACCCTATCCCTTGACTCATTTGCTCAGCAGCTCTGTCAGGTAGATTGGGAGGAGACTTTATGTCCATTTTGCAGTTGGAGAAATTAAGATACAATACATTTTAAGTGGCAGCAAAGGGCACATGTGAAGCTGTTAATAACATTTAAGGAAATGACAGGAACCGGATGGCAGGTGAGAGAATAGAGGAAAAGGAGTTAACAGAACTGGAGGAATGAGACTGGTCTCCACAAATGCTCCTGAATCAATACTCACCAGGGTTAGGGATCACATTGTTGTCTGCTTTATTGAATGTGTACTGTAGGATGGGCACTGTGCCAAGCCCAGTACCTATACCCTTTCATTTTAATGCTCACATCAACCTGATGCTGTGGCTATCATTACCACAGGTTGAATGTCCATTATCCAAAATGCCTGGGACCAGAAGTGTTTCATTTTTTTTTTTTTTGATTTTGAAATATTGCATTATACTTCCTGGTTCAGCATCCCTAATGTGGAAAAATCTGAAATCTGAAATTCTCCAAAATTTGAAACTGTGTGAGCATCAACATGATGCCCAAAGGGATTGCTCATCGGAACAGTTGAAGTTTGGCTTTCTAGGGTGGGGTTACTCAACCTGTATTCCCCATTTCCATAGCAGGGACTGAGTGAGGCTCATGGAGGTGGAGAATGGAGATGCCAGGATTCATACCCAGGCAGCATAAATCCAAAGTTCCCATTCCGTCTCTGTGCCTTTCCTACTGCTGGCTGGGATGGAGGCAAAGGCTTGAGTCAATCCATGTCCTGTCAGAACCTACCATGTTGAATGGCAGGATGTGATATCAATGGGCTAGAGCTAGAATCCCATTCAGCAGGAAAGAGGAACTGACCATTATGAAGGCATCTGCCAGATGGTTGGAAAAGTGGGTTATGAAAGAAAATGGGCTCTAAAGTTGTTTTGAGAGGTAAGTCACAATGGTGTAGACCGGAGATTATCATCGTTTTTCTTTTAAAGGCTATAGAGTCTCTGTCACCACTACACATACAATACGCAAAAGAATGAGCACGGCTGTGTTCCAAAAAAGCTTTATTTATCAATATCAAAATTTGAATTACATACACTTTTCATGTGTTATGAAATACCATTTTTCTTTTGATTTTCCTCCAATTATTAAAACATGGTAAAAACCATTTTTGGCTCACAGGCTGTTCAAAACCAGTTGGCGGGCTGGATTTGGCTGTGGGCTGTAGTTTGCAGACCCCTGTATAGACTCAAGTTGGTGCTTGTTTGCTGAGCCATGCAAGGCTCACGGGAAGGATTTAGGCTCATGGGAAGGAGATGAGAGAACATGGTTAGGCGTGAGACTTCCCACTCAGAAAATGACAAGAGCGAGGGCAAAAGGAGGCTGAGTGAGAAGCATGATTCATGAAGAGCACGTTCTAACTAGTGAACCCCCAAAAGTTCTAGCATTCAGGATTGTGCCATAAATACAGAAAGGGCAAGACTTGGAGGCGCTACCCTAGGAACCCTGAACCCAGTGTGCAGATAAATACCCATTCCCAGAGCTTCTGCTGTCCATGGCACTCAAGTTCCTGTTGCCCCTTGAGGTGTCCATCAGCATTGTGTGTTGAAGGTAGGAAGGGGCCAGGTCCTTGAGCCAGCTGGAGGCTATGGGGCTGGCTGGTCTTGCCTTCTCAGGGCACAGAAGGAGGGTGCTGGTAACAGCACCTATTGAGAGGCTTGGAGAAGTATGGACAGATCAGAGAGGTGTGTGGAGGACATGGAGTTGCAGGAACCTCGCTACTCTTGAGCAGGAGTGGGAAGTGAACCCATCCTCTCATTTTTCATATTGATTCTTTCCTGGAGTGGCTACCGTGCTAGGCCCTTTTGGAAGAGGAGGATGGAAAAAGATAGCTCCTCCCCAAACTGAAAACTATTCAAACATCCGCTCCCTGGAAAATGGGTAAACAAAGTGTGCTATATTCTTTTGATGGGATACTGTTCGGCAATAAAAATAAAGGAACTAGTGATACCTACTATGACGTGGGTGAACCCCCAATATATAATGCTAAGTGAAAGATGCTAGATGCAAAAGATGACTACATATTGTATAATACGGAATGTCTAGAAATGGCAACTTTATAGTGTCAGAAAGTAGACCAGTAGTTGTCGGCTGGGTGTGATGGCTCATGCCTGTAATCCCACTACTCTGGGGGGCTGAGGTGGGCAGATCACCTCAGTTCAGCCTGGCCAACATGGTGAAATCTTGTCAACTAAAAGTACAAAAAATTAGCCAGGCATGATGGTGCATGCCTGTAATCCCAGCGCCTCAGGAGGCTGAGGCACAAAAATCGCTTGAACCCAGGAGGCAGAGGTTGCAGTGAGCCGAGATCATGCCACTGCACTCCAGCCTGGGCAACAGATCGAGACTCTGTTTCAAAAGAAAAAAGTAATTGTTTAGGGCTGGAATTGGAAGTGGGAATTAATAAGATAACTTTTTGAGGTGATGGAGATGTTTTAAAACTGAATTGTGGTGAGAGCTGCAGAAGCCAACAAATTTAATAAAAGTAATAGAATTGTATTCTTTCAATGGGTCAATTTCACTGTATAGAAATTAGGCCTCAGTGAAGCTGTTAAAATAAGAAAAAAGAAAAATGCTAGCTCCTGCCTTCACATTCCAGCTCTATCACTAACTGGCTGTGTGACCTCAGGCAATCTACTGAACCTCTCTGAGCCTCAGTTTCCTCATGTGCAAAAACTGAGGCAGGGTTGTTCTGAGGATTTCAATGGCACCTCTTGGCTTCATGTGCATTGCACATAGCAAGTCCTCAGTGAACGGGTAATGCAATGATACACCATACATCTGCTAAGTGCAGGCATGGCATTTGTTGAAGGTCACTGAAAATCTCAAGTCCCAAGGGAAAATCCCTTTGCCACCACATCTCAGAGTTAATCTCCTCCTCCTAGCTGGCTTTCAGCCACCTACAGGGCAGGTTGAGTCACAAATTCCCTTTGAGATGCAAAACCCAGCCAGCTGTATTTGCCACTCTCTTCCTCAGCACCAAGCACACCCCTTCCTGGGGCAGACCCAAGGAACTCATCAGACATTCGAAGGCGGGAACTGCACATTTTTAACAATTGAGACGCAAAGGGGGAAAAAAAAAGCCCGAAATTAAATCCAGCAATTAAGCTCTAATTGCACAATTACTTCACTGTGGGGCTCAGCGCCAGGGTTGGGAGATTCGCGCCCACAAATGGTGTTTTTGTGCAAACTAGGGGAGGGGGAGGTGAAGGAGAGAGGGCTGAGGAGGTGATATCTGGGGACCAGGAAACAAAAGCATTTAAAAATTAGACATCTTGCCAATGAGTTGATGCCAGTCTTCTGACTGGCAGGGTTGTGGGGTGGGCCGAGGTACTCAGGGGCTTTTTCAGGACTAAGATCCATAAATACACTGAGTTTGTGGCTTTCTTTAAGCAATTCGCACTGGTCTATCTTCTAGCAAGGTCATGTCTCTGCATGCCTGGGGCGGGTGCCCTTCTGTTTAGGGTTTGGTGTGGGGAGCCTTCTTTATATGCCTGGGGTGTGCTCCTCTGTTTAAGGCTTGGGGTGGGGGAGTCCTCTCTGCATGCCTGGGGTAGGTGCCCCTCTGTTTCAGGTTTGGGGTGAAGGAGTCCTGTCTGTATGCTTGAGGTGGGTACCCCTTTGCTTAGACTTGGGGTGAGGGAGTCCTGTCTGCCTGCCTGGTGTGGGTACCCCTCTGTTTAAGGCTTGGGGTGAGGGAGTCCTGTCTGCATGCCTGGTATGTGTACCCCTCTGTTTAAGGCTTGGGGTGAGGGAGTCCTATCTGTATGCCTGGTGTGGGTACCCCTCTGTTTAAGGCTTGGGGCGAGGGAGTCCTGTCTGCATGCCTGGTGTGGGTACTCCTCTGTTTAGGGTTTGGGGTGAGGGAGTCCTGTCTGCATGCCTGAGGTGGGTACCCCTTTGTTAGACTTGGACTGGGGAGTCCTCTCTGCATGCCTGGGGTGGGTATGAGTTTTCTCATCTGCAAAATGGATATAATAGTAATATGTACTCAGAAGGACCCCTCTGTTTTGGCTTGGGTTGGGATAGTCCCCTATCTGCATGCCTGGCTTGGGTGCCCCTCTGTTTAGGCTTGGGGGGATCCCTTTCTGTAGGCCCAGAGTCTGGGAGCTTTGCGGTTGGTGGTGGGTCAAGGAGGCATGTCCAGACTCCCAGAACATATAGATGAAGAGAGTGCCCAGATTCTGAGTGCACTGAGAGCATCTAGAGAGCTGGGAGGGGCTTGCACCCGTTGTTCTGCCTAGTGGATCTGTATTCGTGTGCTGAGAAGATTTGAGAGATGAGAAACTGCTGATTTACCATTTCAGCCAGTGGATTCCACGGGAAGTGCTGAGAGCTGCTTGTCTGCCTCTCATTCATACATTTAACTTGTACATTTCTCTCACTCGCTAATTCTTCAACTAATATTTATGGAGCATCGAATTTGTACAGGGCACTCGGTGCTTGGCTTTATGGGAGAAAACAAAGATTTAACATGGCTCTTGCCTTCAAGGAGTATGGCAAGAAGACGTGTAGGATGATCTGGTAGTTATTGAGCACCTACTACGTGCCAAATGCGACTGTGGCACTTGATGCAGGTTCTTGTTGAATCTCATCCTGTCCCTCTGAGGAAGATATATTACTATCATTTCCATTTTGGCGATGAGGATACTGGTACTTGAGAGAGGTTATAATGCCTCCCTCCCCAGGGTTCCCAGCAGTCATATAGTAAGTCAGTCTGGGAGATCTGGGACCGACTGGAATCCAACTGAGTTTTGATTCTGAAGCCAGTGACTTCTTCATTCCCTCAAGGTAGAAAGAGGTTTGTTTTCTAAAACAAAAACAAAAACATGGCTGTGCCCTCTCTCTCACTTCTCTCAATGGAAGGCCAAAAACGAAACAGGGCAGACAAAGCAGGCATGGTGCTGATGCTGTCACCGGGAACCATGGCGGGTTTGGCCATTCTGGCAGAATCCCTGGCACCTTCCTCGGCTGAGCAGCTGGCACGACAGCCACAGGGTATTCTGGGCTCGCACCAGCTAAGCTCCTGCCACGTCATCCAAGTGCCAAAATCATACTCCAGTGGGTTGCCAAAGATAAAGAATTGCTCGGGAGCGACATTCCGTATTCTATATTGCAGCCACCACAAAAGCTCTGGAACTCTAGCTATGACAGAAAGCACACGCAGGCATAAGGACCTCCTGCACTGTGCATGGGAACCCTCCAGACCAGAGCCACAGGAGGAAAGTGGAGGGGGTCAATGCAAACTACAGTCTCCTGCAATCGTCTGGCGTCCGGAGACTCTTCCAGCCTAATCTGCTGCTGCCTCTTCTCCAGATGCAGTTAATGTTTAGCTGCGAGGGATGCACCTCCCCCCACCACAGCTCTGGCACTGAGCTTGGTGCATGAAACCCCTAACATTTATTAGGCGTTGTGGAAAGGATTTCACATGCATTGTCTCAGAAACAACACGGTGTTCCGATAAAAATTTTAGAGTTAGGTATTGTTTTCTCTTAGGCTTCTCATCTGTAAAACGGCAATAATATTAGTACCCACTTCATAGGATGATTATAATGTCCTGTGGCTACAAGCTGAGGAATGCCAGCAATTGTTGGGAGCCAATAGAATGTGCTACGCCTGCTCAGGAGCTAGAAGAGGCAAGAAAGAATTCTTCATTAGGGCCTTTGGAGAGAGCATGGCCCTGGTGACACCTTGATTTTAGACATCTGGCCTCCAGAACTGTGAGAGAATAAATTTTCGTTGCCTTAAACACCCAGTTTGTGGTTAATTTGCTACAGCAGCCCCAGGAAACGAATACAAGGACTGAACATGTGAACACTGGTGAAAACTTAGAACTGTGCCTGGCCGTGGTAAATACCTTGTAAATGACTGTGAAGTAAATCCTTTCTTTAAAATGTCACTGCTCCCTAAGGTAGATATTTTTATTCCTCTATTCCAGAGGAGGAAACTGAGGCTCAGGTCAAGCCAGAAATATGAGACAAATGAAATATCCTCCCTGTTCTGCCTCTCATTTCCCCCACTTAATTGGACTGTGCCATTTTTAAATTCCCCATTCAGCTGAGGCTTCTTGAACATTTTATGATACCCTTTGCTTATAGACTGGGAGGTAACAGGAAATCCATGTTTTGTTTGGGAGAGTCGTGGCTTATGACGCAGGAACAAATCCGCCCAGTGCCACAGTCTCTGTGTCATGCAAAAGTCTGGTGACTCTCCAGGGCAGCTGCGCTCTCTGCAGTCATTCCTGATCGAGGCCACCTCATTTTGTGATGCCACCATCTCAGCCTATGGCTTCCAATGTGTCAGTGACAAATTAAAAAAGAGCATGAAGTGTATCATGTTTGCTCACAGCCATGGGCCTGAATGGATCACATGGCACTTGATTAACTGGAAAGGTTGCTGGGAACCGTGGTCCTCTCTTGTGCCCAGGAAGTGGAAAATAAAATAGGATTTGGTGAACATTTAGCTTTAGCTCAGCCACAGCCTCCAGACTTTAAAGCCATGTTTTTAAAACCAAAGTAGTTTTGGGCCAGGTATGGTAGCTCATGCCTATAATCCCAACACTTTGGGAGACTGAGGCAGGTGGATCACCTGAGGTCAGGAGTTTGAGACCAGCCTGGCCAATGTGGCAAAACCCAGTCTCTACTAAAAATACAAAAATTAGCTGGACATGGTGGCATGCGTCTATAGTTTCAGCTACTCAGGAGGCTGAGACAGGAGACTCGCTTGAACCCAGGAGGCGGAGGTTGCAGTGAGCTGAGATGGCACTATTGCACTTTAGCCTGGGTGACAAAGCAATACTCCATCTCAAAAAAAAAGCAAAAAAAAAAAAAAAAACAAACAAAAAAAACAAAACAAACAAAAAAAAAAACAAAACCCAAAAAAGTAGTTTTGCTTCACAGTTCTCCACTGTGGGATTGTTTCTTACATTTAATTTTTGTTTTCTTTGCTTCAGCTGAGTTACTTCCTCTTGCCCTCTTTCAGTATCTTTCTGATCCTTATGGGTTAGGAAGGTCAGAGTCACTCATTTATCTCTTGGTTTTATGGCCTGTTATGAGAATATAGGGGAGATGGGGGAAATAAAACGAGATCACACCGTAATGAAGCGGAAGGAACACTTTCTCTGTAATTACAGCTAGAATATCAGCCTGCTAGGTGATGTATGTTGTGAACAGCAGTAAGAGGTGTGGACTAGGAAGGGCCTTTAGTAGAGGTGTGCTATGGTTTAAATGTTTTTGTCCCCTCCAAAAATTCGTATGTTGGGAATTGAATCTGCAGTGTAACCGTACTGAAAGGTGGGGTCGAATGAGAGGTGTTTAGGTTATGAGAGCTCTGCCTGCATGAATGAACTAGTGATACTCATTAGAAAAGTGCAAGCCAGGAGTGGTAGTTCACACCTGTAATCCCAGCAGTTTGAGAGTCTGAAGGGGGAGGATTGCTTGAGCCCAGGAGTTCCAGACCAGCCTGGGCAACAAAGCAAGACCCTGTCTCTACAAAAAATAATTTAAAAATTAGCTGGGCACTATGGCACATGCCTGTAGTCCCAGCTACATGGAAGGCTAAGGCAGGAGGATGAGGAATTTGAGGCTGCAATGAGTTACGATCACACCGCTACGCTCGCCCTAGCCTGGGTGACAGAGAGACCCCATCTTGAAAAGTGGAGTTTGAAGGAGCAGGTTTGCCCTCTTCTGCTCTTCTGTCACATGAGGGCACAGTGTTCCTCCTCTCTAGAAGACACAGCAACAAGTCTTGGAAGCAGAGAGACCAGGTCCCTCACTGGATGTATTGGTGGCATTAAAGCTGTGAGGCCTGAGGTTCGCCCTCTTTCTCTCTTGCTCACTCCACTTTTCTTGAGAGGTTCTAACATTGAGAACTTACATAAAGCTTGACATTTAGATTCCTGGTGAGAGCGTGGGCTGGGAAAGAACAAGCAGGAGAAACAGTGCCTTTCTGTTCTCAAGGAACTTGTGAAATAGTGACCACAACCTGCAGGTGGAGAAAAATGTAAGGCGACTAAAAGACTGATTGAGGGATGTCTTCTGTGCAGTGATGCCATAGAAGGGCCACTCCAGGCTGCAGAGCTCTGGTCCCAAAGGCTGAAGATCTGGTTGACGCCATCTGTTTGAACACTTAACAGCTTTGTGGCCTTCGGCCAGTCAGTGAGCCGTTCTGAGTTGCTGGTTTGCTGTAAGACCAAAGGAGACAATGAATGTGAGAATAATTTATTAACAGTAACACCCAAATCAATGCCTCGTTGATTTCGTTTATGCTTTCTCTTGATGATGAATAGCAGCAAATTTGGGTTCTTTGGGAGCAGGTGACAGAAATAGGACTCTAGCTTTCTTAAATGAAAAAGGGCTTTATTGGGAGAATATTGGGGCACTCACAAATGGAGAAAATTTGCAGAAGTAGATCTCCACAAGGGTAGGGATCATTTCAGATCCAGGGATTTGGGTGACAAAAGCCAATGAAAAGGGGAGTGGGTGGGTGGGGAATCCACTCTCACCCAATTCAAGGAGAAGAGCATCTGACTGGCTTAGCTTGAGCTCAGTGTCCACCACCTGGTCAGGGAGGGAAGTTCACCTTGACTTACCGGCCCACCAAGAGTAGGGGAGGGATGGCTCCCCAAAGGGAAACTGGGCATCCTTGCCAGGAAAAGGAGCAATAAATGCTGGGCAGGGAACACAAGAAAGAGCGATTAAAATAATCAAAGCACTTTATTTCCTGTGTTCCTGGCCCCATGTGGGACTCTGTGGGGAGCTAAAGTAAAAGAAATCTTGATGCTGGGGATTTTTTATTTTTAAAATTTTTTTGCAAGTGGAACAGTGAGGGAGCTGGACTGGGGTAGGGGGCGGTGCTCCTAAGCCTGGTTAGTCTTTAATTCCACAGTATATTGGGTCTGACTGTTTAGAGCTTCCTTTTGGCAATTAACATGCCTAATTAGGTGAGTCCAGCCTTGTGTGGTTCAGGGTCAAAACACGCTGTCTGCTCTCCCAACCCCACCCCACTGCCCCTTCCCTGCCACATTCCTTTAGAGAGGGAGGGTTCTCTGCAGAGCTTGGCTGGTTGCTGCTGGCTCTCATACACTTTTCTATCTCAGGCACCACCTGGTGTCAGAAGCTACTTCTGAGTCATCCCTCTGCCTTGTGTCAGAAGCCACCTCTGAGTCACTCCTTTGTGATCTTGCCTTGGGACAATGGTGAATAGTTGGTGCTTTTATCATTTCTCAGGGTATGTCCTGAGTTGAAAGCAAAAAGGAAAGGATATGGATGCATTTCTGTTTTCTTTAAGCTTATAGATCCTTTGCTCAGATATTTTTGTAAAAATAACTATGATTGCTCTTATGACTAGGACATGAACAAAGTCTTATTGCAGAGAACCTGACATAAAGAAGAAATTGAGTATTACCCTTAATCCCATCATGATCCCACCACACGGTGTCATCATCTCGAGATCTATCTTTGCCATTTTATTTCAGTGGACTTACAGATGCTTCTGGATTTATGATGAGATTGTCCCGATAAACCCATTGTAAGTTGAAAATATCATAAGTAAAAAAAAAAAAATGCACATAAGACCTCTAACCTACTGAACATCAAAGCTTAGCCTGGCCTACTTTAAACATGCTCAGAACACATACATTAGCCTACAGTTGGGCAAAATCGTCTAGCAACATGGTACAAGGGAGACGATTTGTTGTTTACCCTTGTGATTGTGTGGCTGACTGGGAGCTGTGCTCATAGCTGCTGCTTGTCATCTTGAGAGAGTATTGTGCTATGTATCACCAGCCCAGGTAAAATGCAAAATTCCAAGATTGAAGTGTGGTTTATACAGAATATATACCAGTTTCGAACCACTGTAAAGTCAAAAAATTGTAAATCAAACCATCATAAAATTGGGACTGTTCACATATACCTAGATAAATACATAGCAGTTTTTCTAACTTCTGATACCTACAGAGGCAATTGCCATTGGGTGGAAACTTAACATCACATACTAAATTTTGCAGAATAAAGGAGGAAAATTCATTGTCAATTTGCATTGCTGGAATGGGATAGTGAAACCGAGGTTCAGTTGCGTAATGGTTAAGAGCTTGACTTCTGTAGAAATAAAATATAACATTTAAAGTGTTTTCTCTGTTCTAAGCACTTTTTATGTACAGTACTAGCTGTCTTTGTTTGCTGCTGCTTTAAAAGACATACCCGTAGACTAGGTAATTTATAAAGAAGGAATTTGTTTAGCTCGTGATTCTGGAGGCTGGGAAGTCAAAGAGCATGGTATAGGCATCTGGTGAGCCACATCTAACAGGTGGGTGGATGGGTGAAAGGTAGAAGTGAGCACAAAAGACCAAGGGAATGTGGGCTAAACTGAATCCTTTTATTAGGAACATACTCCCGCCATAATGGCATTCATCTCTTAATGAGAGCAAAGCCCTCATGATCTAATCACCTCTTGAAGGCCCCACCTCTGAATATCATTACACTAGCAATTAAATTTCAACATGAGCTTTGGAGGGGACATTTAAACTGTAACATTAGCCATGTATTTTTTATAACAAGCAGTGAGGCAGGAGTGATGATTATTGTTTCCATCTTACAGATGAGAACATGGAGCATAAAGAGATTAAATAACTTGCTTGAGATCACATAGCTACTAAGGAGAAGAGTCAGGATGTCAGCATGGCTGCCTGTCAGGGCCATGCCTTTAGCTGCTGTGGTGCAGTGGCTCTCCATGCCTAGAATATGAGCTTCATGATGGGAAGGAGTGCTGTTCACTCTTCCATTCCCAGTTTCTAACATAGATGCTCAATACTTACTTTTATTTTATTTTATTATTTTTGAGATGGAGTTTCACTCTTCGCCCAGGCTAGAATGCAAGGGCATGATCTCTGCTCACTGCAACCTCCACCTCCCAGGTTCAAGCAATTCTCCCACCTCAACCTCCCGAGTAGCTGGGATTACAGGTGTGTACCACCATGCCTGGCTAATTTTGTATTTTTTGTGGAGATGGGGTTTTACCACATTGGCCAGGCTGGTCTTGAATTTCTGATGCCAGGTGATCCACCCACCTTGGCCTCCCAAAGTGCCAGGACCACAGGCATGAGACACCACGCCCAGCCAGTAAATACTTACTGAATAGAGGAATTGGGTTTGAATACTGGTCTGTTTCTTAAGACATGTATGAGCTTAGGGACTTCCCCCCCCCAACCCGAGACGGAGTTTCACTCGTTACCCAGGCTGGAGTGCAATGGTGTGATCTCGGCTCACCACAACCTCTGCCTCCTGGGTTCAGGCAATTCTCCTGCCTCAGCCTCCTGAGTAGCTGGGATTACAGGCACACACCACCATGCCCAACTAATTTTTTGTATTTTTAGTGGAGACGGGGTTTCACCATGTTGGCCAGGATGGTCTCAATCTCTTGACCTTGTGATCCACCCACCTCGGCCTCCCAAAGTGCTGGGATTACAGGCTTGAGCCACTGCACCCAGCCAAGCTTAGGGACTTTAAAAAACTACTCTAAGAAACTTGCTCAATCTAGCGGCAAGCTCTTCCCTTCCAAAGATGCTTTGAATCCACTTCTCACCATGCCCACCACTATTATCTTGGGCCAAGCCACCATCATTCCTCACCAGAACTTTTGCTATGACCTCTTACTAAGTAGTTTTTCTACTTCGACACTTGCTGTAGCTATCTTTATCCAGCAGTCAGGTAATCTCTGAGGACATAACACAGACCAGATATCTACTGTACTTAAATCTTCCTGTAACTTCCTATCACCCTTGGAATAACACACAGGCTTGCAGGGTTTCACATGGCTCCAGCTTTGTCTTCCCAATCCACCTGACTCCTTTGCTCATGTTCTTCAGTGACACAGGGCTTTTCCCTGAACACTGTCTACCTTGGTCTCAGAGGCTTTGCACACTGTATACATTGATGTATGTTGGTGCAAGTGTGAAGGCAGTGGCAAAGCCCACACTAGCCTGTTAACACAAGTAACTGGGTTAAGTGGAGAAGAGTAGGGAGGATTATCAATGTTTTCTCTGTAGGTCAATATATAATACAAAGCATGCCTTAACTTTATAGTTTTAAAAAGGAGTTTAATAAAGAAAGGGGGAAAAGCCCTTTTAACAACTTTTTTTTTTTTTTTTTTTTTTTTGAGACAGTGTTTTGCTCTTGTTACCCAGCCTGGAGTGCAATGGCGCGATCTCGGCTCACCGCAACCTCTGCCTCCTGGGTTCAGGCAATTCTCCTGCCTCAGCCTCCTGAGTAGCTGGGATTACAGGCACGCGCCACCATGCCCAGCTAATTTTTTGTATTTTTAGTAGAGATGGGGTTTCACCATGTTGACCAGGATGGTCTCTATCTCTTGACCTCATGATCCACCCACCTCGGCCTCCCAAAGTTCTGGGATTACAGGCGTGAGCCACCGCGCCCGGCTAACAACTTTTATCCTCTCTTAACTGTGATTACACAACTCTTCCTCCTTTATAGGCAAGCCACTGGCTTTCTATATTATCTCTCACTCACCCCAAAGCCCAAGGCAGCCTGATTTCTAAGCCCTGCTGCTGCCCTTGCTGCCTGACCACCAGCCTCTTTGTTGATAAGACCAACCACCCTTTTCCAGTTCTTATCTCTTTGGACTTCTCAGCTGAATTGAACACTGTTGACCACTTCATTCTTCTTTGTAATTTTTAAAAAATTTTAAATGCAGTAAAAGGCACATAACATAAAATTTACCATTCTAACCTTCTTAAGTATACAGTACAGCAGTGTTAAATACATTCACATTGTTGTACAACCATTTCCACCTCTAGAACTCTTTTCATCTTGCAAGACGAAAACTCTGTCCCTAATGAACAACAACTCCCTATTCTCCCTCCTTCCAGCCCTGGCAACCATCATTCTTTTTTCTGTCTCTGACGTAGTTTGAATATTTTTTCCTTTCCAAATCTCATGTTGAATTGTAATTCCCAAATGCTGGAGGTGGGGCCTGGTAGGAGGTGGTGGGATCATGGGGGTGGATCCCTTATGAGCGGCTTGGGTCATCCTTTTGGTAATGGCTGGGTTCTTGCTCTGAGTTCACATGAGATCTGATTGTTTAAAAGTGTGCGGCTCCTCCCCCACCACACTCTCTTTCACTTGCTCCCGTCATTGCCATGTCCCATGCCTGCTCCCACTTGCCTTCTGCCATGATTGGAAGCTTCCTGAGGCCTCCCTAGAAGCTGAGCAGATGCCAGCACCATGCTTCCTGTCCAGATGCAGAACTGTGAGCTGATGAAACCTCTTTTCTTTATAAATTACCCAGTCTCAGGTACTTCTTTATAGCAATGCAAGAATGGCTTCATACAGTCTCTATAAATTTGACTACTCTTTCCACCTCATTTATAAGTGGAATCATACAGTGTTTGTCTTTTTGTGATTATTTGATTTCATTTAGCCTCATGTTCTCGAGGTTCATTGATACCATAGCATGAGTTAGCATTTCCTTCCTTTTTAAGGCTGAGTAATATTCCATTGTGTATACCATATTTTGCTTATCAACTCATTCACTGATGGACATTTGAGTTCCTTCTCCCTTTTGGCTATTGTGACTAATGCTGCTATGAGCATGTGGGCATTGATAGCTCTTAGGGCACTCCCTTCCTGTAAAATGACGTTTTCTACCTTCTTTTCTCTATCTCTTTGCCAGCTCTTCTTCCTTCTCCCTTACCTGATTCTTAAATCTTAGTGTTCCTATACCCTGGTCCTGGGCCTTCTTTTCTACCTCACCCACCATGCCATCCACTCCCCACATTTCATTTACTCTCTTTATCCCTATCATGCCAAATAGTAATTATTATTATTGCTAGCTAGAAATTTAGAATATATTATGTGCCAATAATTTTTAACATACTTCAAGGGTATTTTCTCATTTCATCCTCCCAGCAGTGACAGGAGGTTGGTACTATTATTATTCCCATTTTATGCAGAAGGAAACGGAAGCACAGCATGACTAGATAACTCGGCCCAATTCACCTAGAAAGTGAGAGCTGAGATGGAAGCTCAGGCAGTCTGTGTGCAGGGCCTCTGTTCTTCACCAGTAAAGTTCACATCTACAGCCCAGTGTTCTTTCTCACCTGCAGAAGACCTTATCGACCATCCTCCAATAGATGCCAGGGAGTTCCCCCAGAGCTGTGGTCAACAAAAATATCTAACCTGTGCTTACTAAGATTCCTAAATGATATTTTTTTGTGAAGTTATTGTATGTTATAGGTTGAATTGTGTCTCCTCCAAAAGATATGTTGAATCCTAACCCACAGCTCCTCAGAATCCAGTCTTATTTGGAAATAGACTAATTACAAATGTGATTAGCAAGAGACTATACTGATGTAGTGTATGCCCCTAATCTGGTATGACTGGTGTCCTTATAGAAATACAGCCATGTGAAGATGAAGGCAGAGACTGGAATAAACTGTGAAGGCAGAGTTTATTCTGATTGGATTAGGAATAAATAGAGTCCTATAAACCAAAGAATGTCAAGGATTGCTGGCTATCCCTGGAAGCTAGGGGAGAGGCTGGGACAGGTTCTCCCTCAGAACCTTTCCAGAGGTTTTCGATTTATTTTTTCCAGAACCATTAGAGGAATCACTATCTATGGAAGATATAGCCTTACAAAATGTATTTCTTAAATTATAAGACTTGAAAGTAAAAATTACTGCTTGGTCTATGTGCTGCAAAAGCGGTGCTGTGTTAGTGGCATGAAAACATTAATCTCTTTGTACATATCTGTTAGAACTCTCGGGTGACAGGGTCATTGTAATGAACAGTAATATTTTGAAGGGAATAGATTTTGTGGAGCAGCAAGTCTCAACAGTCAGCTTAAAGTATTCAGTAAACCATGCTTCCTTACAAATGTGCTGTCATTTAGACTTTGTTATTCCATATATACACCACACAGAGGAGATTTAGCATATATATTTTTTGAGACAGAGGCTCACTCTGTCTCTCAGACTGGAGTATAGTGACACAATATTGGCTTACTGCAACCTCCACCTCCCAGGTTCAAGAAATTCTCCTGCCTCAGCCTCCTGAGTAGCTGGGACTATAGGTATGTGCCACCACACCTGGCTAATTTTCATATTTTTAGTAGAGATGGTGTTTCACCATGTTGTCTAGGCTGGTCTTGAACTCCTGACCTCATGTGATCTGCCCACCTCGGCCTCCCAAAATGCTGGGATTATAGACATGAGCCATGAGCCCAGTCATGACAGCATTTTCTAAGAGGGGACATTTGAATGGGGTTGAGTCCATGCAGAAAATGACAAAAGTTTGGTAAGGTCAGAGTGAGAGGTGCATATGAGGGAACCAATGAGGGTAGTGCCAGCTCGAGGGCCCTGCTGGGAGCGTGAACATTATCTGAAGACTAGGGAAGGTTACTAATAGGATTTCATATTTAATTCAGCACCATCAACAAAGATAATGATTTATTATTCATATATCCTGGAGTACAATTTATTTCCTTTTTTTATTTAATAATTTTTTTTCTGATTACAAAAGTAATACAGATTTATTCTCTTTCTCCTTTAATGCATAGGACATGATACATAAAACAGTCCTTTGTTTGGGTGGTTTTCAAACTTTTTTTAGGAAGCAAAATTCTGCTCAAAAAGAATCCAGAGCTGAATTTCAAGAAATAAATAAAAAAAGAACAACTTGGCATGTCCCACCCTTTCTTTCAGCCTCCCTTTCTTATTACATCCTGAGGTCCCTCTAAGCAACTCTAGGACTCCTTGCCTACCCCATTTAAAAAAGTCATTACCTTTCTTAATAGATTTGCTTTTCTGTAGAAACTGATTTCTTTGCATAATAACAAACACTTTTTAATAAGTAAGATACATCTCATTGGGTATAAACCAGGGGCTACAGTGGGCATTCTTGAAAAAATCATTTCTTTCGGCATCACAGCAACCCCATAAAGTGAAGTGTTACTGTTATCCCATTTCACATATGAGGTGATGAGGAGACTGAGGTGCTATGTGGTAAAGTGATTTGCCTGAGGTCACACTGCAGGTGGAGGAGCCAGAGGCAAACCCAGGCAGGCGGCCTCCAGAAAGAAAAAAGAAAAATAAGGTAGAGAAGTTAAATTTGGTGGTGTTCTTCCCTAGCATGGACCCTGGATCACAGCAGGCCTTCAAGAAAGGTTTTATTTTATTTTAAAGAGTGGAGAGTTTAATAGGCAAGAAAGAAGGAAGAAGCTCCCCTATACAGAGGCAGAGGGAAGGGGCCTCCAAGCTGAGAGAGGAACCCCCCAAAAAAGTTTGCTGAAATAATGAATAAAAAAATGAATGAGCATGTTCTCTGCTGCACTAAACACACTGCATTTACCCTAATTGGTGCCCCACCTAACTCCCCTTTGGGAAAACGCTTTTCCCCCTGTCGGACTCCAAGCAAATCTCTGCTGTCCACTATGTGCCCGAAGACATCACTTATAATGAACAACATACAAAATTAATATGTTAATTTCCCAGGGCTTCCATAACAAAGTCCAGGCATCCTTCCATCGTATTGAGCTTCACTTTACGGCATCTCACAGATATTGTGTATTTTCTAAACTGAAGGTCTGTTGTAGTTCTGCTTCAAGAAAGTCTATCTGTGCCATTTTTTCAACAACACGTGCTTACTTTATGTCTCTGTGTTACGCTTTGGTAATTCTCACAGCATTTCAAACATTTTTTCATTATTGTATCTGTTATAGTGATCTGTAATCAGTGATCTTTTATGTTCCTATTGTAATTGACAGAACAAGACTGTCTCAGAAAAATAGAACAAAGAAAACAAAAATCCTGTCACTAGGGAAGTGCTCCTCCCAAGGACCCAATGGTTAATTCCTTTGGAGCAGTTACATCATTGTTATGATGCCATCAGGGCACACGTGCTGCTAGGAAGTGACCTGTGTCTCCCTAAATTCATGTATTCAAGTCTTAACTTCTGATATGAATTATATTTGGGGACAGGATTTTTAGGAGTTAATTAAGGTAAAATAATGTCATAAAGGTGGAGCCCTAATCTAGCAGGGCTGGTGCCCCTCTAAGATGAGGAAGAGACACCAGAGCTCCATTTCTGCACCATGTGAAGACATAGCAAGGAAGTGGCCACCTGCAAGCCAGGAAGAGGGCCCTAACCAGGAACCAAACCCTGCCAGAAACATGTTCTTAGACTTTCCACCCTCCAGGCCCATGAGTAAATAAATGTCTCTTGTTTAAGCCACCTCATCTATGGTATTTTGTTAGGGCAGCCTGAGCAGACTATACACATAGGTATGTCCAGGTGGCTAATTTATGGCTGGAATGTGTTCTAAATGGTTAAGCATCCATTCTGATTGGTTGGCTCCCATGCTTTTCCAGTTCTAAAATATTTTGCATGTTACCCCCATGTGTAATTATCTGGTCATTTGTCTTCACTCACCCCACCCTTGAGACAGTGATCTGTTGTTTAAGGGCAGGAATTATGTGTTATTCATGTTTCCCAAGGGTCTAATAAATGTTTACTGAATGACTGAATCCGTCTTATTTCTCCAGAAACAGAAAATCATTTTCTTTAAGGACACAAAGCCTTGGGTATTTGTATTTGATTTCGTGTTCTTGCCCTCACCCTGATCTTCGTTTCCTTGAAGTGACACTTATGTAGGGGCTAGTCTTGCCCCACATTATGATGTGCACAGCTAGAATGCCACTGGATCTGGGTTAGGAAGACAATTGGGTGTGTACAACCATGCATGCTTAAAGAAAAATTAAAATAGCAAAGAAGGCCTCTTTCCTGTAGAGAGATGGGGTAGAATAGAGAGAGAATGTTGATTCTCGAGTCAGAAGATCGGAGTTTCAATCCCAGCCCCACTACTTACAAGTGTGTTCTTGAGTAAGTTCACCTATGCTGATCAATACTTAGTTTCCTTACGTATAAAATGGGTTCAGTTGTTAGAGATTATAAGGATTCTGGATTGTAATTAGCTGGCATTTTGCTGGGGGACCAGGAATAGCAGAATTCTGCTTTGGTTTAGCCATACCTTCTTCCCAGGAGACTCCCAAGAAATATAGTCACATAAAAGACGAGAGCAAGGAAAATAAGCACCATTTTGTCTTAGGCGGATAGAGGCCCAAGCTATGTGAACGTGACTCAGGTTCATGAATCATACATTTTCCCCTAAGGTAATTAGGCATAAATGGCTTCAAATCCAAAACGAATATAACCCATTTATCAGAACTAGGCCAAATGTACCTGGCGAGGGACAGATTCATAGCGAGAGAGAATGTGCTTACCTTCATGCTGAAGGAAGAGCTAGCAGGCAGTGGGGTCTGGCTGGCTGCCACGTGGAAGTAGACACAGCAGAGAGGAAAAGAACAAGATGGCCGGGCTGCTTCTATGAGGGGTCCTTGAAAAAGGGGGAAAGAGGTTTCCAGAGCAAAGCGTGGGACCTGGCCCTCGGGTCTTCTTACCACTCCTGCAGCGTGGGAGAGAGGTGACCACAAAAGAAGGCCACACTATGTGCATACACTTAAAAAGGAGGCTTTCTTTTTTTTGAGCACTTTTAGGTCACAGAAAAATTGAGCAGAAAATACGAGAGTTCTTGTATGCTCCTTTACTACGCTCCTTGAGCTTCCCCTATTATTAACATCTTGCATTAGTGTGGCCCATTTGTTACAGTTGATGAGCTAATATCGATTCATTATTATTATTATTTTTTTTTTGCCAAAGTCCATTGTTTACATTAGGGTTCATTCTTGGTGCTGTGCATTGTATAAGTTTTGACAATTGTATTAATGCTATGTATCCATCTCTGCCCTTTAGAGCTCCACCTATTTATTCCTCCCTCCCACTGAACCCCTGGCAACCACTGATCTTTGTGCCTAAACTTTAAATGCACAGTGTTCCTGCCAACCAGTGAACACACTATCTGATATCTGACCCTTCCTTTCTAACTCTCCCTGGGTGGGAGTAAGCAGTCAAGTCAGGAGAGCTTGTCTCCTAGGGGGGGTGTGTTGCTCTGCCTCCCCGCTAGATGACTGTATGAGAATAATGTCTACCCCACAGGGTTGTTATAAGGCTTAAATCTCTG
This sequence comes from Saimiri boliviensis, assembly GCF_048565385.1. Classification (NCBI taxonomy): domain Eukaryota; kingdom Metazoa; phylum Chordata; class Mammalia; order Primates; family Cebidae; genus Saimiri; species Saimiri boliviensis. The sequence continues at coordinate 79,032,563 of NC_133463.1, forward strand.
GAAAAAAACCTCTACAGATGTTAACTATCATTGGAGTCTTTAATTTTGGTTTTAAGTAACTCTATCAGAATACGAAAGGCAAATCCAGAGACTGCAGGGGAATGTTAAACTTAGAGAATGAGCTTTTAAAGAAACAGTTAGCAGCTGCTATTTGTGAATTAATGTGCCACCCAACTGAGCCATTCCCCAAGGCTTAGTCCTCAACTCCTGCTCTTCACCTTCCACTCTCATCAGGCACTCATTTATCTTCATGGCTTCCCTCATTTCTTACTGGATAAATTCTAAATCTGTCTGCAGTACCATCCTGACCCCTGAGTCATAAGTTAGTACCTCTGACTGTCTGACGGACAGTTGCACTCAGATGTCCTACCTTCATATCAGATTCAGAAGAGGCAAACCCAGCTCCTTTGAGGATGAAGAGAAATTGGATCCCTTGTGATGAGGACGTAAAACTGTACAGGTGCTATGGATAACTGTAAGGTGGTTCCTCAAAAAATTAAAAATAGAATTACCATGTACAATCCAGAGATTCCAATTTTGGGTATACATCTCAAAGAATTGAAAGCAGGGACTCAGATATTTTTACACCTATGCTCATTAGGGCAATATTTAAAATAAGCAAAAGGTAGAAACAACAGTGGAATAATGAAATATGATTCAGCCTTAAAAAGGAAAGAAAATCTGACATGCTGCAACATGGATGAACCTTGAAGACATCATTGTAAGAAAAGTAAGGCAGACACGAAAGGACAGATGTTATGATTCTATTCATATGAAGTACCTAGAGTAGTCAAGTTCATAGAGACAAAAAGAAGAATGGTGATTACTAGGGGCTGGAGAAGGAGAATAGGGAGTTGTTGTTTAATATGTACAGAGTTTCAATTTTGCAAGACGAAAATGTTCTGGAGAATGATTGCCTAACAATGTGAATAGACATAATATTACTAAGCCACACGCTTTAAAATGGCTAAGATGGTAAATTTTATGTGGTGTAATTTTTTACGTTATGTGTGGTGGTGCGTTCTCTAGGTCTGCAAACCATCTCCACGTTAAAAGAACTCTTAGGTACTCACTAGGGGACTTCCTGGGGCCCTTCCAGCCCATGCAGTTAGAGACGTTTATGTCAACCATCTCCATAAGACTAACATCCCCTCTGTCTTTGAGTCTTTGTACCTTTCTGCTTGAATACCTCCTATGGCAAGGAACTTAACTTCTTCAAGGGCAATCCATCTTATTGCTGGATAGCTCCAATTTGGGAACATTCATCCCTACAGAAAATCATATAGAAGTCGATTCAGAGAAATGTCAAACCAGGATCCTATTTTTCCTTTTGGAAACTTCCAGAAAGACTTTGACTCTATCCTCTTCTGGATGTGTGACCTTGAACAGGTCACTGAGTCTCTCTGGGCCTCAGTTTGTTTGCCTGTAAGAGAAAAAAATTTGGCCTGTTGTCTACTGTTCCTCTGTGGTAAATAACCCAGTGGAAATAGGCTTACAATCACACAAGGGATTTATTTGCTGAAGAGATGAGAAAGCAAAATAAGAACAGGTTTCCGGGTTGTTTTGACTCAGTGGCTCAATGATGTGCTCAAGACTCCATGTCTTTCAGGCTGGTTGCTTTGCACTCATCTTTGAGGCAAGGGGCTCTTGGCTTCTTCCAAATCCCAAGTGAGTACACTCTTTCGGCAGAGCAAGGATGCTTCTTTCCAAGAAGCCTCGGCAAAATTCTGCCAGCATCTCACTGGGGAACATTGGCCGGTGGACCGTCTACCATCTCTGAATTAATAACTGAGGCCAGGAAGTGGGGTGGCTGATTGGAGCTGGAGCAGCACCACCTTCTCCAAAGTAACCAGGCTGTGAGAGGGAGGTACGGCTACCCACATAAAAACTGGGGCTTCTGACCAAGAGAAGCAAGTGTATGCTGGGGTGGGGGTGGGGGTGCCCACAGGCTGCCCTTCCAATTGCATGAGTTCCCTTTCTGGTTCTAGCATTTTGTAATTATGATCAAAGTCAGAAAATTATGTAACGGTTTTGTGCCTCAGTTGATTTTTTTTCTCGCGTATCCACTGAGCTCCTTCTAGGTGCCAAGGTGAACTGGTTCTATTTGCTCTGTAAAACTCTTCTTCAGAAAACTCTTGCTGACTGCCTTATTTTATTAGAAGTGATTGTTAACTAATGGACAAGTGATTGATTGTTTAATAAGAAAAGCTGTCCTCAGGATAGAAAAGATGTTAAGTTTTCTTGTTGAAAGAAAAGAACATGTCTGCTTTTTTTTGAATGTTTCTACTTTTTCAATATGTAGCCTCAGTCCTGTGGCGATGCCTTCATTAACTGCCGAAAGTATATAGGAGAAATCTGGCCAACACTCACTTTGCCTCTCTGACGTTGTTTCCTTTTCTGTAGAATGGGAAAAGAATTCCTCCATTATCTGTAAATTCATCACAATGATGCCGGCACCAATAGCACAATAGCGCAACAGCACAGTTTCTGGCACATAGACTACTTCTAACATACAAATACTTAAGTAAATGAATATCACTTTTGCAGGGACATCGAGAAGATTAAATGGGATAATAGAATAGATATATGTATTATAGTGTTTAGCATAGTGCCTGACACATAGACTGTGCTACACGGCCTCCCTGATTATTACCATTATGAGGAACAGCAAGAGGAGAGAACTGGGAAACAGGGCTGTGGATTCCCAGGGGATGGAGTGGATGGAGTTGGCCTTGGTAAGTTAAACCACTCTGTCTGGCCTCTCTGTTGAATCTGGCTTCTCTCTCTTTGACTTGCTGCAGGAGACTGGCCAGGGATTTTGTTTTTTATCCTCACGTAGTGAATCATGAGCTTTCAGGTTGAACCTGCAGGTGGGGCTGAGTAATTACCCATTGAGTTACAAAAAATGATCAGAAATCTTGGTGACCTGTCTCCGACACCCTTCTCCAATCATGTCCCCAACTGTCAGAGAATGTATGGAGCTTCTCTGAGTTTGGCTGCCTTTAAATTCACTTAAAATTGGCTGGGGTTGCCCAACCAATCAGAGCTGTCTGCTCAGTCTTCAAACCATGACTCAGATCTCTCCAGCCAGGACTAAGCTAAACTCCACAAAGCCAACAGCATCTGTAGTGGGGCCCCCTTCTGCCTCCCCTGGCTACTTTCTGCCCTCTTATTGCCATGTTTCCTACCTCCTGATGATTAGGAGTGAGGGATATGATTTTCTGCAAGCCATTCTAATTTCCTTTCACTTTTTCCTTTGTTTTCTTTGGGCTTCTTAAATTTAACTTGTCACCCAGGTGCTGGGCTCAGGCAGAACCAGTTTCAAAAGGAGGAGAGAAAAAACCATGGCATTCCACAAAGCTAATTGCTTTCAGACGGGCTGGCCTGCTTATTTGTACTCTCTGTACAGCCCTAACACGGGCTAGATTTGGAAGCCGGCTGCATTAGGAACTTGTTCCCTGAGACTATAAGACGGGCGTGTTGTGGGAAAGGAGGGAGGAAAAGGAAGGGGGAACTGGGGAACAAAGAGAAAAAGTAAAAATATAATAAGGTACCCGCGTGTGATCTTATGGAGTCTTTTGTTGCTGTTGTTGTGGATGGAAGGAGCTTGCCCAAGTTCCCCAGCTAGAAAGGGCTGGTAGCACTTCCAGTCTGGTTCTGGCCATCTTCAAACTGTAGTGTAAACTCCAGTTCGGTATCACATCCCATGGGAAAAGAGGTCCACCATTAAACAACTTTGGAAACGGGAGTACTGTCTGACCCCACTGGAGATTCAGAGTTTGCATCAGGAAATTAAAGATCTTGAAGAACCCTGATGGAAGGAAACCTATCACCCTTCTTTTTTCTTTTTTCTGCAAATATATGTATGTGTATGCATACACCGTCTTCAATTCCAGTTCAACACCAGTGAGTTCACTGAAACCTTTTTCATATGCAAAACTCCTTTCTGACTGTGTGCAAACTAAGTCTCATTTGTTTAATTCTGGAATATACATCATATCCTGGAATTGTTCCTGTATACCGTTGTGGAAAACAAACTCATGATTTGAGGTTCAATTATTGTTCACAATTATTTTTGTCTTTAGCCTGGAGGTATTTAGTTAGATTGTGATCAAGGTTTACATGGGGTTCTTTTCACTGCCTCTCCTGAGTTTGGTTATCCATTTGAAATTCAGGTAGGCTCATTTATATCTATTCGTATCCCATTTTTCTTTTTCTTCCCTGAACCATTTTGATTTTTCCCTTTAGTGTGTAAGACATGATATGATTTTGAAAGTCAAAACTATACAAAAAGTACATCTAGAGAAATGTCACCCTCCTCTCTCCTCTGTAATACTCCCATTCACCCATCCCTTCCATCCTATTCCCACCCACCCCGTATTTAATTTCTTAGTTTCTAATTTCTTCTGGTGATTCTTTTTGCTTAAGTTAGCAAACACATAAAAGAAAATCTTTCTGTATTGGTCATGGTTCTCCCAAGAAACAAAATAGGTAAAGATAGATAGATGAGAGGGGCTTTATGAGGGGGGACTGGCTCATGCAAATATGGAGGCTGAGAAGTCCCATGAGGCACCTGCTGCAGTCTGAGGCTGAAGGCCCAAGAAACTTGGGAGCCCCTGGTAAAAGCCCCAGGGTCTGAAGGCCAGAGAACCTGGAGTTCAGATGTCCAAGGGCAGGAGAAAAAGGGTTTCTTTTTTTTTTTTTTTTTTTCATTTTGAGACAGTCTGGCTCTGTCGCCAGGCAGGAGTGCAGTGGCACAATCTCGGCTCACTGCAACCACCGTCTCCTGGGTTCAAGTGATTCTTCCGCCTCAGCCTCCCGAGTGGCTGGGACTACAGGCACATGCCACCATGCTCGGCTAATTTTTGTATTTTTAGTGGAGACAGGGTTTCATCATGGCCAGGATGGTATTGATCTCTTGACCTTGTGATCTGCCTGCCTCAGCCTCCCAAAGTGGTGGGATTACAGGCGTGAGCCACCACGACCGGCCAGAAGAAGGGTTTCTTATCTCCAAGAGAAAAAAAATTCTTCTTTCCTCTGCCTCTTTGTCCCATTAGGGCTCTCAGTCAATTGAATGGTGTCCGCCCACATTGGGTGAAAATGGATCTTTCTTACTCAATCCACTGATTGTGTAAGATAGATTCAGAGACATATTCAGAAGTAATGTTTTACAAGCGATCTGGGTGTTCCTTAATCTAGTTAGGTGGACACCTAAAATTAATCATGACACTTTCTTACATGAAAGGTGGCATGCTATAGATAATCTTTTGCAATTGGTTTTTTCCATGTAACTATAGTCCCTGGAAATCACTCCACTGTTTCTTTTTCAGCCTTATAGCACTCCATTGTGTGCACATATTGTAGTTTCAATCAATTTTTTTCGTGTGTGCTTTAGGTTGTTTCCAATATCATCAGCAATTGCAGATGCTGCTGCAAGGAATAACTTTGTGTGTATGTATTTTGATTGTGTTTGAGGTGTAATTCACGGTAAATTCCTAGACTTGGAATTGCTGGGTCCAGAGGTAAACGAATATGTGCTTTTGTCAGATATTGCCAAAATCCTCTCCAATTCTGAGTAGGCGTCAACTCATTAGAAATTCACTTCCCTTGTGAGGCCGAGGCGGGTGGATCACGAGGTCAAGAGATCGAGACCATCCTGGTCAACATGGTGAAACCCCGTCTCTACTAAAAATACGAAAAATTAGCTGGGCATGGTGGCGCGTGCCTGTAATCCCAGCTACTCAGGAGGCTGAGGCAGGAGAATTGCCTGAACCCAGGAGGCGGAGGTTGCGGTGAGCCGAGGTCGCGCCATTGCACTCCAGCCTGGGTAACGAGAGCGAAACTCCGTCTCAAAAAAAACAAAAAAAAAAAAAAGAAAAAAAAAAAGAAAAAAGAAAGAAATTCACTTCCCTTGTGTTCCTCTTGACTCCCTTGTCTCCACTTCCGTCTTTTTTCTTTATTTTCTCCTTCAAAAGTGGAAGTGATATAGTAATAAAATCTCTGTCAGAGGGCGGGTGGAGAACTGAATGAGGAAACGCGTGTCTCTTTTTCTCCCGGTACTTGTGAGGTTTCTTTTTTCTTTTCTTTTTCTTTTACATTTGGATCTCTTACTTATTTGGAGTTTACTTTTGTGTATGGTGTGAACTCTAACTTTTTTCAAATGCCTGACAGTTTTCCTAGTACCATTTATTTAAAAAGTCCATTTTTATCTCTGAGAATATTTTTCCAACACACTTACAGAACACTCAGATTGATTAGATACGAAGCTTGGCCAGTGTCTGGCTACATTCTACCCTCAGATTTATTTTCATCCTGGTTGAAATGACTCTGACTGCTGGGTGTCCGGCCAAGCACCTGTCCAAGCTGGCTTGGTGATGACAGGCCTGTAGCAGGGCAAGGCCCCAAGGCCAATTTTGGCACCAGAACTCTGCTCTCTGGTTTTGTGGGTTGGATCCCATGGTGGCTTTCCAGTCACTTGCCTCTGGTCATTTCCGTATGTTTAAACTTCACCGGCTGCTCTTGTTCTAATCCTGATGACCCAGTGAAGTACAGCAGAGATGACAGGACCAAGGAAGAGAAGGTTCCTTCTCTCAGCTTGCTCTCAGAGTGCCTTTCACCTGTTTGGACTTAGATTAGATCGGAGAAACTGGAGATACGGTCCTATCTTTATGCAGTGAGCATTTATTGAATATCGACTCTCTGCTGGCTCCTGGCTGGAGCTCATGGTCTAATGGGGAGGGCTCAGATGGCAATAGATAATGAAGCTGATATGTAAATAGATACTAAGAACTCTTACATAAAGGTACAGAATATTGTGGGAAACATAGGAAAAAAGAAATCTGTGATTTGAGAGTTTGCAAAAATGAGAATGAAGGCTGGAGAAAAGCTTTCAAAGTAGACTTTCAATAAAAATAGATACTGTTCTCTAGTTAGAAAGCCCTTTCACCTCGAGTGTCTTACTGGGTCTTCTGAGCACTACTCTCTGAAAGGTATTAATGTTACCGGCATTCTACAGGTGCGGAAACTAAGTTCTGGGGAAATTAGCACTTAAGAGGCATAACTGGTATGTGAGTCTGGAGCTTCTGATTCTAGTATGTGTTTTGTTGGTTATTTTTCCTGGAATTGCAAAAGTTGGTATGCACAGTTTGAATTATTTGGGGGTGTGGCTCACTTTCCCTGGCTCACTTCGGAGTAGGTGGAAACTCATTAGAAATTCACTTCCTATTCCTCCCTTTGACTCTCTTGTTTCCACTTCTTTCTTCTCAATTTTCTCCTTCAAAAGTGGAAACAATATAGTAATAAAATCTCTGTCAGAGGGCTGATGGAGAACTAAGTGAGAAAACGTATGTGACATAGGTTGGAAATTATAAAACACTACCCCAACACAGGTGATTATTGTAATTTTCCCTGCCGGCACACACTCAAAGTAACAGACGACAATGGCCAATAATTGCTACTATGCTTTGATTGGCTGCTGTGTGCCTGCTGCTGTGTCAAGCACTTCGTATACAATATCTAATTTAGTTCTGTGACAACCCAGCAAGGCGGAACCCTCATTCTCATTTTGTACCCGAAGAAACTCAAAGGTAAAATCACACAACCAGAATTTGAATCTAGCCTGTGATCAAAGACTGCCCTCCTGAAATCTAGGTTAGATGAGGATTGGGGAGAAAAGCCTCTGGTTTCTTCTGCTCCATGCTCCCCACCCTGATGACACTTACCTCCTGACTACCAGCTCGTTCCTCACTGTACCTGTCTGTTCCACACACCCAGCCCTGCCTTTCCCCTCTGCTGCTTGCAGAAATGAAGAAGAGCTCTGAGGTTCAAATAGGGGTGTTTGGTTCCACCTAGGCGAGGCTCAGAGGCCTGCCCAGCTGCTGTCCCTCTAAGGGGCAGCACGCGTCCTGGTCTTCCAAACTAGAGAGGGAATGCCATCAGCTCTGAAGACTGAGACGAGGAGCAATGAGGACAATGGAGGCATCGGCAGTAGCCTCTTGGGTGAGTGACTAGGCATGTCTGGGGCTGCCTCGCTGACCATAGAATTTCTGCTGCCATCTTGTACCACGTTGTGCCATCTTCTAATTAATTGACAAGCCTAGAGGCATCCTGAGGGTTATCAGAAACATTTGGTTGCTCTTCGGTTGTTTTTGTCTTTGCTTGGAAACAATCTGGTTCTTGAGGGTATGGGAGACACTTTCAAGCAGTTGGCCAGGGCTTGCCATTGGCCAAGGTAGGGAATGTGGAGGAAGAGCATTTGGTGTATCGGTCACAAGAGAGAAATGGAACTGGATCCAGCTTAGCAGAGCGGGGCTGTTGGCTTTTGATCTTTCCCTAGTCTCTCTCCACACATCTGTGTGATGTTCATTTCAGGTATAAATAAATCAGTGTACGCATGATCAAGTCCTCAAGGCATTGTGAAGAGAAGACTGGCTAGAGGAGCTTCCCTTCAACATTGCAACTTGACAAATCCCCATTTACAGAACTTGCTGGGAGCTGATTCACTGTGTTAGCTTGTAGGTTTTGTGGGGATGGAGTATGAAGTCAGAGAAAGAGGCGGCTGAAGGAGGGAGATTTCAAATTCATTGCCTGGGCCTGGGCTAGCCCGGAATCCTTACCACCTCATCTAGAAGAGAACATGCAGGGGACAAGGACAGGAAATAAGGAGTGCCTACCTTTCTTATTTCCAACTGGCCAGGAAAAGGCATTGCTTAATCCTTCAGACAGAAAGAACAAGTAAGTCCAGCTGGAAGAAACCATTCATCTCACCATTTATCTCTCTCCTCTGCAACTGCCACCTAAAGAGATGTGATGTATTTAAAATATGTTAGTGAAAGAAAATATACTTTCATTGCTGTGGCCTCAAGCTTTGCTAAGATTTTTTTTTTTTTTAGCTTTCTTTGGTCAGTAATTTTATTCCCCCCTCCCACCCCTGCTAATGGCATGTTATCTAGATGCTTGATGTATTTGTGATTCATTGCTGTGTAACAAATTAGCCCCAAACTTAGCACTGAGCACTGAAAACAATCCTTCTTATTCCACAGTCTCCGAGTTTCAGAAATCTGGGGCATGCTGGGTGTCTCTGGGTCAACTTGTCTCATGAGGCTGTAGTCAAGCTGTCAATCGGGGTGATAGTCAACTCAAAGCTTACTCAAATCCTTGGCTTTTAAACACCATGGTTTCCTAGCATTTTCCTGAATTTCTTCATTGCTGAAAAGCCATTCCTACATTTTAACATAACTTGCCATGTAGAGAGGCTGAGAAATTTAAAAACCGTTAGGTCCTAGTTCCTTTTTATTTTCAGCCCTTTCTTCAATTGATCTCTCACTCACATTTGACTGCAAGCAGCAAGAAGAAACCTGGTGGCATCTTCAAAGCTTGGCTTCAAATTTTTTTTTTTTTGATGCAGTCTTGCTCTGTCACCAGGCTGGAGTGCAGTGGCACAATCTTGGCTCACTGCAACCTCTGCCTCCTGGGTTCAAGTGATTCTCCTGCTTCAGCCTCCAGAGTAGCTGGGATTACAGGCGTGTGCCACCATGCCCAGCTGATTTTTGTATTTTTAGTAGAGACAGGGTTTCACCATGTTGGCAAGGCTGGTCTCAAACTCCTGACTTCAGGTGATCTACCCGTCTTTCTCATTTGCATATCTGTTCCACCAGTGAGGTTTTCTTTTTTTTTTTTTTTTTGAAACAAAGTTTTGCTCTTGTTGCCCAGGCTGGAGTGCAATGTTGCAATCTAGGCTCACTGCAACCTCTGCCTCCTGGGTTCACACAATTCTCCTACCTCAGCCTCCCAAGTAGCTGGGATTATAGACATGTGCCACCATGCCTGGCTAATTTTTTTTTTTTTTTTTTAGTAGAGACATGGTTTCACCATGTTGATCAGGCTGGTCTCAAAGTCCTGATCTCAAGTGATCCACCCACCTCGGCCTCCCAAAGTGCTGAGATTACAGGTGTGAGCCACTGCATCCAGCCTCTACCAGTGAGTTTTAGGTTTTTATGATGATTAATCTCATCTTTTACTTCAAGATATAGGACTCTTTTAAGCATTTCTAGTGGTGACAATTCCTTCAGATTTTGCTGCTCTAAGGAAGATTTTCTTTCATCTTCTTTTTTTTTTTTAAGTATAAAGGTTTGCAAATTTTATTTTTAACTTTTATTTTAGGTTCAGGGGTACATGTGCAGGTTTGCTGTATAGGTAAATTGCGTGTTATGGAGGTTCGTTGTACACATTATTTTATTACCCAGGAAATAAGCATAGTACCTGATAGTTTTTTTCTTTTTTTGATCCTTATCCTTTATCCTTTTTTTTTTTTTTTTTTTTAATCCTCCTCCAACCCTCCATTCTCAAGTAGGCACTGGTGTCTGTTGTTCATTTCTTTGTGTACGTATGTACTTAATGTTTAGCTTTCACTCGTGAGAACGTGTGGTGTTTAGTTTCCCGTTCCTGTATTAGTTGGCTTAGGGTAGTGGCCTCCAGCTGCATTCATGTTGCTGCAAAGGACAAAATCTTGGTCTTTTTTATGGCTACATAGTATTCCATGGAATATATGTACTGCATTTGCTTTATCCAGTCTCCTATTCATGGACATTTCGGTTGATTCCATGTCTTTGCTATTGTGAATAGTGCTGCTATTAACATATGCAAGTATGTATCTTTATGATAGAATGAGTTATATCCCTTTGGGTATACACCCAATAATGAAATTGCTGAATCAAATGGTAATTCTTTTTTAAGTTTTTTGAGAATTGTTAAACTGCTTTCCACAATGATGAATTACTTTACATTCCCAGCAGCAGTGCATAAGTATTCCCTTTTCTCAACAACCTTGCTAGCATCTGTTATTTTTTGACTTTTTCGTAATAGCCACTCTGACTGGTGTGAGATGGTATTTCATTGTGGTTTTGATTTGCATTTCTCTAATGATCGGTGATGCTGAGCATTTTTTCATTTGCTTATTGGCTGCATGAATGTCTTCTTTTGAAAAGTATCTGTTAATGTCCTTTGCCCGCTTTTTAATGGGGCTGTTTGGTTTTTTGCTTGTAAGTTGGTTAAAGCTCCTTATAGATCCTGGATATTAGACCTTTGTCAAATGCATAGTTTGCACATATTTTCTTCCATCCTGTAGGTTGTCTGTTTACTCTGTTGGTCGTTTCTTTTGCTGTGCAGTAGCTCTTTAGTTTAATTAGATCCTATTTGCCAATAGTTGTTTTTGGTGCAATTGCTTTTGGCATCTTTGTCATGAAGTCTTTGCTAGGTCTTATGTCCAGAGTGGTATTTCCTAGGTTATCTTCCAAGTTTTTATAGTTTTTGGCTTTGGATTTAAGTCTTTATCCATCTTGAGTTAATTTTTGTGTATTGTATAAGGAACAGGTCCAGTTTCAATCTTCTGCATATGGTTAGCCACTTATCCCAGCACCATTCATTGACTAGTGAGTCCTTTCCTCATGGCCAGTTTTTGTCAACTTTGTCAAAGATCAGGTGGTTGTAGGCATGTGGCATTATTTCTTGGCTCTGTATTCTGTTCCATTTATCTATGTGGCTGTTTTTGTACCAGAAGCATACAGTTTTCATTACTGTAGCCTTGTAGTACAGTTTCAAATTGGGTAATGTGATGGCTCCAGCTTTGTTCTTTTTGCTTAGAATTGCCTTGGATATTTGAGCTCCTTTTTGGCTCCATATAAAATTTGAAATAGTTTTATTTCTAGTTCTGCAAATAATGTCATTGGTAGTTTGATAAGAATTGTATTGACTCTGTAAATTTCTTTGGGCAATATGACCATTTTGACAATATGGATTCTTCCTATCCACGAGCATGGAATGTTTTTCCATTCATTTATATTATCTCTGATTTCTTTGAGCAGTGTTTTGTAATTCTCATTGTGGAACTCTTTCACCTCCTTAGTTAAGCTGTATTCCTAATACTTTATTCTTTTTGTGGCTGTTGTGAATGAAATTGCATCCTTGATTTGGCCTTAGCTTGGATGTTGGTGTATAGGAATGCTTGTGATTCTTGTATACCAATTTGGTATTCTGAAACTTTGCTGAAGTTGTGTATCAGATCAAGAAGCTTGATTTACATATGTTGAACCAAACTTGCATCCCAGGGACGAAACCTACTTGATCGTGGTAGATTTGCTTTTTGGTGTGCTGCTAGATCAGTTTGCTAGTATTTTGTTGAGGACTTTTGCATTTATGTTTATCAAGATTATTGGCTTGGAGTTTTGTTTTTTTGTTGTGTCTCTGCCAGGTTTTGGTATCAGGATGATTCCGGCCTCATAGAATGAGTTAGGAAGGAGACCCTCCTCCTCAATATTCTGGAGTAGTTTTAGTAGGAATGGTACCAGCTTTTTTTTTATATACATCTGGTAGAATTCAGCTGTAAATTTGTCTGATCCTGGGCTTTTCTGATTATAGGCTTTTTATTACTGATTCAATTTCCGAACACATTATTGGTCTGTTCAGGAATTCAATCTCTTTCTGGTTCAATCTTGGGAGGTTGTATGTTTCTAGGAATTTATCCATTGTTTTTGTAGGTTTTCTAGCTTGTGTGCATAGAGGTGGTTCATAATAGTCTCTGAGGGTGTTTTGTATTTCTGTGGGATCAGTGTCCCCTTTGCTATTTCTGATTGTGTTTACTGGCTCTTTTTTATTCTTTATTTGTCTACTAGTGGTATATCTATGTATCTTCTTCTTCTTCTTCTTCCTTTTTTTTTTTTTTTTTTGAGACAGTTTTACTCTGTCATCCAGGTTGGAATACAATGGCATGATCTTGGCTCACTACAACCTCTGCCTGGGTTCAAGCAATTCTCTTGCTTCAGCCACCCGAGTAGCTGGGGTTACAGGTGAGCACCACCATGCCTGGCTAATTTTTGTATGTTTAGTAGAGATGGGGTTTCACCATATTGTCCAGCTGGTTTCAAACTCCTTACCTCAAGTGATCTGCCTGCCTAGTCCTTCCAAAGTGCTGGGATTACAGGTGTGAGCCACTGTGCCCAGCTCTCCTTCATTTTTGATAGATAGTTTTGCTGACTTAGTATTCTTGGTTAAGAGGTTTTTCTCTTTCAGCAGTTTGATTGCATCATCCCATTTTCTCCTGGTCTGTAAGGTATCTGCTGATAAATCTGCTACTATCCTGATGGAGATTCTCCTATATGTGGCTTGACACTTTTATCTTGCTGTTTTTAGAATACTCTCTTTGGCTTTTGACAGTTTGATTGTAATGTGCCTTGGAAAAGATCTTTTATACGAATCTCAGAGCCAGTAAGGGGTGAGGGACTATCCCATGTCTAGGATTGCAGTGGGAATGTGGACTTCTAGGGATTTCTTTCTACTTTTTGTCTATTATGAAGAGTTTCTTCTGGCTCTGAGCTTATCCTGGCTGGGCCAGCTGCTTTGTTTTCTTTTCCTTCTGTGCCCCAGAAGTACCCTGTCACTTTTCTGCTGAATTCCAGTGTTCTCTCTTAGAATTTCTGTGTGACATGTAGTTATCTATACACTGGTCATTTGTGGAGGAAATGTGTACTGGGCATCTCTTATCAGCCATATGTTATGCATATTTTTGAATTTTCACAACAACTTTTTGAGATCATTTATTATTAACTCCATTAACAGATGGAGATTCACTGGCTTTGAGAGGTGAAATGACATGACCACAGCCACACAGCTAGTGAGTTGCAGAGTTGGAATGTCATCCCAGGTGGCTGCAGGGTTCCCTGGTGTGAATGTTTTTGTTTCCTCCAAAATTCATGCTGAAATATAATCTCCAATGCAACAATGTTGGGATGTGTGGCCTAATGGGAGGTGTTTAGATCATGAGAGCTCTGCTATCATGAATAGATTACTGCCACTATAAAAAGGGCTTGCAAGAGTAGGTTCCTTCTCTTCTGCCCTTCCTCCCATGTAAGGACATGGGATTCCTCTCATCTGGTGAATAAAACAGTTAAGGTAACACCTCAGAAGCACAGACTGGGCCTTACCAAGTACCAGAACCTGCCAGCACCTTGACCTTGAACTTCTCAATCTCCAGAACTCTGAGAAATAAATTTGTTTTTTATGCATTACCCTTTCAACTTTTATCTTTTGTTACTGTTGGCCAGTCATTCTTAAAGGATTTTTAATGCGTTTGGCTTGCCATTCTTCCTGTTTTTTCTCTCATCACTATAATCAATCCTCCTGCTTTGCAGGTTTATTTTATTTTATTTTATTTTTCAGAATTCTGCCTCATGCTTGTTTCTCTTCACAGTGTACACTCTCATTCTTGGTGAGCTCACCTATACCCATGCTTTCAAAGGATGATTTTGTCTGTAGATTTATCACTCTAGTCCAGTTTTTCCTTCTGAGTACCAGACTTAACGTTTCTGGCCTATGCAACATCTTCCCGCTTAGATGCCTTACAGGCACCTCAAACCCAGCATGTGGAAAGCTCGTCTCCTCACCGTTACTGTCCTGACCCCGGTCTGCTCTTCTTCTTGTTGCTCTAGCAAGCGCCTGCGCAGCTTACCCAGCCAGAGCCTCCCCATCGTCTTTTGCTTTTTCCTTCTCTCTCTCACGTTTCAGTTCCTAAGTCTGTCCAGCCTTTTTTCCTTCACATCTCTTGATCTAATTCAGTTCTCTCAATCCCCATGACATTTCCCTAGTTCAGGCTGACATAATCTCTTTGCTGATTTACTGCATTAGCCTCCTGGCTGGTTTCGCTGCCTCTAGTCTCAATCCCCTGTTGCATTCAAAGAGGTCTGAGATAAAAATCTAGTCATGTTGTTTTCCTGACAAAATGTCTTTGATGATGCCTCATTGCTCATGAGATAGAGTACAAAATCTTAAATAAGACTCGGAATCATGTAGCCTCTGTTTTCTTTTTCTTCTCAGTTCTCTCTGCTCTCCTCGTTAAACGCTATCCTCAACCCCTTCTGTTTTATCAAAGGCACCATACCCTCTCTTGCCTCTTGAGCCTCCACATGAGCCTTCCGCTTTGCTAAGAACATTCTCCATTTTCTGTCTTCTTTATTTTTAAATTATACTTTATGTTCTAGGGTACATGTGCAGAACATGCAGGTTTATTACATAATTATACACATGATATGGTGGTTTGCTGTATTCATCACCTCATCATCTACATTAGGTATTTCTCCTAATGCTATCCCACCTCTAGCCTCCCACCCCACAACAGGCCCCAGTGTGTGATGTTCCCCTCCCTGTGTCCATGTGTTCTCATTGTTTAACTCCCACTTATGAGTGAGAACATGTGGTGTTTGGTTTTCTATTCTTGTGTTAGTTTGCTGAGAATGATGGTTTCCAGCTTCATCCATGTCTCTGAAAAGGGCATGAACTCATCCTTTTTTATGGCTGCATAGTATTCCATGGTGTATATGTGCCACATTTTCTTTATCCAGTCTATCATTGGTGGGCATTTGGGTTGGTTCCAAGTCTTTGCTATTGTGAACAGTGTCTGCATTCTTTTTCAACCAGTCTTAGGTCTTACCTTAGGCATTGCTCCTTCTGGAAAGCACCCCGCCCCACCCCTGTTGTGCAGGGCTATGTCAGGTATACCTCTGCGATTTCATTTATCTTATTAATTATCATCCTGTCTTCTAATTTATTATTTGTCTGTTTCCTCCTCTAGATTGCAAGCTTTTGCAAAGATATGACACTTATTTATTTTACTCACTGTCCTGTCTCCAAGTATTTAATGTAACAGAGGCTTACTGACTATTGGAATGGATGAATGAAAATTGTGTCTAGCACAGTGTCATACTGATTGCAGATGAGTTAACCAAAAAGTTAACAGTTACTAGAAGATGGCATTTCTTCATTGTGGTTTGGCCTGATTTTATTGGTGGATCCTGGTGACAATGTTATATACTAATATTAAAATGACAGGCTGAGCATGGTGGCTCACACTTGTAATCCCAGCACTTTGGGAGAACAAGGTGGGAGGATTGTTTGAGTCCAGGAATTCGAGACCAGCCTGGATAACATAGTGAGATTCCGTCTCCCAAAACAAAACAAACCCAAAAAGAGAGCATATTATTGCTGTCTTTTAAATTTATGCCCTGAGCATGATGTTGCTACCAAAATAACATGTTCTAGAGTAAGACAGAACCAGTCTTTAGTCCTGATTCTCTCCTTCCTGGTTATATTGGTTGGTTAATCTCTTTTTGCCTCAAATCCTTGAGTAGAAAAATGGGAATAATATAACCTGCCTTGTAGGTTCTATGTAGTAAGTGAATGAAATAATACATGAAAGGCACTTAGTACGGGGGCTGGCAAAAATAAGTACTGAAAAATGTTAGCCATGATTAGTATTACAGTAAGGATAATAAGCACTACTTTGCCTGGCAACTAGACGCTTGACAGACAGTAGCTTGTATTATTACTATTATTACAAAGGAATGCTGCAGTTTTATTATAGTTTCTCTGAGCTGATTTGGCAGGAAGCTGCTCTTTAGAGGCTCAGGGAAGCAGGAGCCAGTGCTGGGAAGGCTCTTCCTCTGGTTTCCTAGAGGCAGAGAAAGAGTGGTCAGTTTGGATTGCACCAGGCCAAAGGAGAGCTTTGAAAGGGAGTCACTTAAAGGGTAGCTCCTCCCGGCAACTTACTTTTTGGGACAAAGCACAGCACAGCACTTGGAGAGGCCTTTGTTGAGTAGCTTGGGATCTTTCCTCCTGCCAACCTGCAGGGAATAAAACATGGCACAGGGCAGACTTTGGAATTGCATGGGATGATCTGGGTAAGGGTGCTTAAAGGAGAACTTTGTACTTGGGAAAGATAGTATTTGTGAATTTCTATTGAAACGTCATGCACACATCTTTGTAACAAGCATTACAAATATCAGGAGGCTCAACCACCAGTTTGAAGGCATTTTGCCTCTAACCTGAGGCTTGTAAGGACTGCTTTACCTATAATGTGCTCCTTGCTGATTCCTCCATACTCATTTTCCAAAGGCTGGCCTTTTGGGGTATGATGAACACTGCTTTTTCTCTTCTCAACTAAGAGCCAGAAAGTGAGCTAGGTTGTAGAATCCAAGAGATTTGGGTATTTGGGGCATGCAGGCCTATTGCCTCTCTGGCTTCTGATCAAAGGCACTAGCACCTTCTACGTGCAGGCCTGGGACTCCTGGATACTTGGAGGGTGTCACGAGAACTTTACAAGCTTAAAGTGTCAGAAGAGGGTGGGTCTGGGGGCCTGGTCAGAGGTGGGCTGGAACTTTGGCTCTGCTACTTACATCAGTGCACCCTTGGTTAAGTTAACAGCACTGCTCTGAGCCTGTGTGTCCTTATCTGTAAAGGGGGATCATATCCTTATTAAGTATGACAATTGATATGTCTGGATTTAGTTCTACCACCTAATGATTTGGATTCTGTTTATTCCCTACATTTTCATTTTTATGTTTTCCATTTCCTGTCTTCTTTGGAATTATTTGGATATTTTGCAGTGTTTCATTTTGACTTATCTGTGGAGTTTTTGACTATATCTGCTGTGGACTGAATTGTGTACCCCAAATTCATATGCTGAAGTCCTAACCCTGAATTTGATGGTGTTTGGAGATGGGGTCTTTGGGTGGTATTTAGCTTTAGAGGAAGGTATGAGGGTATTGCCTTCATTATGGGATTAGTGGCCTTATGATATGGTTTGGCTCTGTGTCCACACCCAAATCTCATGTTGAAGTGTAATTCTCATAGTTGAAGGAGATGCCTGGTGGGAGGTGGTTGAATCATAGGGTGGACTTCCCCCTTGCTGTTCTTGTGATAGAATTCTCACAAGATCTGGTTGTTGAAAGGGTGTAGCACTTCCCCCTTTGTGTTCTCTCTCTCTCTCTCTCTCTCTCTCTCTCTCTCTTTTTCTCTCTCTCTCTCTCTGTCTCTCTCTCTCTCCTGCCACTGTGGTAAGACATGCTTGCTTCCCCTTCTTCTTCCACCATGATTGTAAGTTTCCTGAGGCCTCCCAGCCATGCTTCTTGTACAGCCTTTGGAACTGTGAGCCAATTAAACCTCTTTTCTTCATAAAAGACTCAGTCTCAGGTAGTTCTTTATGGCAGTGTGAGAGCAGACTAATAGGCCTTTTAAGAAGAAACACTAGAGAGCTTGTGTCCTTTCTCCCCACCCTCATGTACCAAGGAGAGTCCACGTGAGGACAAAGGGAGAAGGTGACCATCTGCAGCCCAAAGAGAGAGCCCTCACCAGACATCGTCCCTGTTCTCCCCTGGATCTTGGACTTTTAGTCTCTAGAATTGTGAGAAATAAATCTCTGTTGTCTAAGCCACCCAGTATTTTGTTATTGCAGGCTGAGCTGATGAAACAATACCTCTTTGTGTATTTTATTCTTAGTGGTTACTATAAGGATTACAATAGTCTACTTAAAATCTATATGTTATCATTTCTAGTGTGCATCTTGTAGGTCCCCATACTCTTCTGCCCTATATGTTGCACTTGTCATATGTATTTTCATATATATACATTGAAAATCTCACTTGTCAATCATTTTTGATTTAACTATCATACATATGTTAAAGAACTTAGGAGAAAAGTAGTTGTGTAAGTAATATGTTATTTTCCACTGGCTGTTTTCAGTTTTTTTTTTGTTCTTGTTTCTTAGTTTTGGCAGTTAAATTATGATGTGTCTGGTAAATTGTATCTGAAAGCATTTTTTTTTCACCCAAGTGGAATATAAGAAAGACTCCATACATTGCAATTGACATTAGACTAAGCCACATAAAATATCAAAAATTCAATTGGATATAATATTAAGTATCTTCTAAGAATTGCATAGTCCTAAGAATATAAAGAATGCGAAATTCTATCAGATCTGAAAGCTTTAAAAAACACCTTTTATAGCATATTATTAATTTAAAAAATCTAGGGTTAGAAAGAGAAAAACATTTCTACATTGAGGAGCTTATCACCTAAAGTAGGAGCTTCAGACTTTTGTTAACAGAAGAAAAATTAGGTAATGAATTACCCATAAGAAAACAGGCTGACTGCTTTCCTCTTGAAGTTATGGTAGAAATGATGCTAATATTCATAAATAGGTTCACAAATAGGAATCTAGGCAGTCTGCTCCATCCCACCTTTCCGTTATAAAAGCCAACTGTAACAAATAAGCTGGCCTCAAGTGGCCTGAGGTTCTTCCAATTGTCATGATGTATGTGAGGGCTATAGTTCAAAGGACTGTGGAGCCATAGACCAGATGACACCATCAGGGGACAGCCTGTGATGGCTCCAGTCCCAAGGACATATTACTTTCTTTGTCCAAGATACATTCCTTCTCACTGGAAGTGTGAACTGCTGGGACAGTACTGGACTCCATGCCAACCTCGTCACTCTAGCTGGGAGATCAACTCCACAGGAAGGAATTATGAATAAAGACCTGCTCTCTGCTACCAGTTGGCTCTGTGCTACAAAGTCAGAGACCAGTGGACAAGAAGCTACAATTATACTAAAACCATCACCAAAACAACGTGAGTCTGACTCTTCAGTCAGTTACGATGTTTAAGCGTGATCACTCAAAAGTCTAAGTTGCCACCACTCTAAGGCAGCTTTAAACCATACTGTAAAAGGGGGCGTCTACAGACCCTGTGGCATCTGCGGTAAACAGTAAATTCTGTAACAAAGTCTGGAAAAACTGCCGCAGGCTACAGGAGCAGTGACTTCTCTGGATTGCTGTTACGAACTGGAAAACCACTGGGCTTATATCAACTGTGGAATTCACAACAATCTTTACTTATGTGTGGATGTAAACATCCAAAGCTGGGGAGCACGGAAGCCCCCAGGATCAAAAGAACTTTGTGACGAATATTCTAGAAGTGAAAATTGCAACAAACAACAGTCTTAGTATTTGACTCCTTCAACAGCATACTCTTCTTTACTCTGCGAAGAAATCCTGTGGCTCCCTTTCTATTTACATGTCTACCTACATCTTCTTCTAGATGTGTAGTGTTTTTGGTTACTTTTGTTTTCCAAGATGGAGTCTTGCTTTGTCACCCAGGCTGGAGGGCAGTAGCATGATCTCTGCTCACTGCAACCTCCACCTCCCAGTTTCAAGTGATTTTCCTGCCTCTGCCTTCTTAGTAGCTGAGATTACAGGTGCTCACCACTACACCTGGCTAATTTTTGTATTTTTAGTACAGACGGGGTTTCGTCATGTTGGCCAGGCTGGTCTTGATCTCCTGACCACAGGTGATCTACCCGCCTTTGCCTCCCAAAGTTTTGGTATTATAGGCATGAGCCACTGCACCTGTCCTGCTGTTTTACCTTTCCCCTCTCATTTTCAAAATCTATAGATAATTCACCCTTTACACGCATATTACCAGCCTCTTGAAAATGTCAATGTGTCAATACAATGACCACTTTCACCTGAAAGACCCCAAAACAATTTCTGGGAACATGGTGGTAATGCTGGGCCCTGCTCATGTACAAATAGCAACCCATAAAATAGATGTGTTAAGAATTTAGGTGAATTCGTCCCTGGCTTCGTCTGGTTGTTAATCCCTCTCTTAAATGACAAGAGCTATTTTTTATAAAATTCTGAATTAGCATTTTTAAGCTGTGTGTAACCACATTTCTCTCTGAGATAAAGGTCTAGCTAGGTGGCCCAGGGCTGGAAGACTTGCCTGCCACTTAGGGGACTGTGTTCCTTTGTCTTGTGTCTCTGCCACGCCATGCTCTGCACACAGATTCCTTCACATGATTCAAGACAGCTGCTCCAGCTCCCACTCTACATTCCAGGCAGGGGAAAGGGAGAGAAAAACAGGGAATGCCTGTGACTGTTCTTTTTTTGTTTGTTTTACAAGTGAGAGCATAGCAAACTGTCCACCTTAACATAATCTTACTGTTGGCGGTCTGCATTTACATGGCTTTATCATTCCAGAAAACTCTGGCATAGGAAGATGGACTTATAAATAACGTTATAGTTGGGTCCGAGAACTTCCCCAAAAGTCATTTATCAGAAAGATCTACTATTAATATAGTCCAATGCAGAGTAAATACCCCTTTTCAGGACAATGGGGTGCTCAAGAAGGCTCATCAAAGGACCTGAAGGTTGCTTAATTTCCATGAGTGTTTCACTCTGTCATGGTGTCTACAAAACCTATCTATTATTTCACAAACTTGGCCCAATCCTAATTAATTCCTTCTCCCATAACTGAAAGACCCACCTGAAACTAAACTTTTGAATCTCATACATTTGTTAACAACCTTTTCTACTTCATAATTCTATAAGGATTTTGTTAAGATAATATTCTCTCTTATTGTGGCAAGCAGTAAACTCAACTTTGCTTTATTAACCATTTTCATAGTTATTTCAGGGAGACAATAGCTATTATATCCTGAAGGTTGCAGGCACAACTTTCTATCGGCCATGATTTTGTCATGTGGTCACATCTAAAAGCCAGGGAGGTTGGAAAATGTAGTTTTTAGACGGGTATTTTTATGTTCAGCTAAAACTTCTATTCCTGGAGAAAACTTGGAAAACAAATAATTGGGAAACAGCTATAAATACTCATATCGATATCAAGACTAATATTAAAGCCAGGTATGGTGGCTCACACCTGTAACCCCAGCATTTTGGGAGGCCAAGGCGGGTGGATCACTTGAGTTCAGGAGTTCAAGACCAGCCTTGGCAACATGGCGAAATCCCATCTCTACCAAAAAATAAAAAATTAGCTGGGTGTGGGGTGTGCTTCTGTGGTCCCAGTTACTTGGCAGGGGGTGCTAAGGTGGGAGGGTAGCTTGAGCCTGGGAGGCAGAGGTTGTAGTGAGTGGAGATAGTGCCGCTGCACCCCAGCCTGGGCAATACAGCCAGAGAATGTTTCAAAAAAAAAAAAAAAAAGATTAATAGACAATATTTACTGATTGACTCCCTCTGTGTCATGCACTTGAAAAGATTTTTTTCCACAGATGATCTCATTCATTCCTCAGAACACCATGAAGGAAGCACTATTACTATTTCTATTTTGCTGAAGAAATTGAGGCACAAACAGGCTAAGAAAACTGGCCAAGTTAACAAAGCTCCTCAATGGTGGAAGTAGGTTTAATCCAGGAGGTTGGCTACAGAGCTCAGAGGGTAAGATGAGGTAGAGGGATATATGATTTTGACAGAGCTGTCTTGGAAGAAATACTAGGTATAATAGTTTTCTATCTTTATGTATCAAATTACCAGGAACTAGGCAGCTTGAAACAATATGCATTTAGTGTATCTGTTTCTGGGAAGATTAGAGCATGTCTCACGGGTAAGTAGGAACCCAGGGGCCCTCTGCTCCAGGTCTCAAGGCTGCACTCAAGGCATCTGCTTGGCTGCAATCTCATCTGGAGGTCTGAATGGGGATGAGTTTGCTTCCAAGCTCATTCAGGTTGTTGACAGAATTCAGCTGAGGGCCCCAATGTCTTGGCTGTTGGCTGTCAACCTCTGGGTTTGGAGGCTGCCCACAGTTCCCTGACATGTGGACCTCCCTCCAGAAAAGCTGTTCACACATGGCAGACTGTTTTCCCAAGGCCAGTAAGGGTGCCACATAGCAAAACATAACCACAAGAGTGATATCAAACATCTTTGCATTAAAGGTAGTGACATTTCATCATCATTGGCATGTGTCTAATCAAGTCACAGGTGCTACCTGAACTCAAGGGTAGGGGATTACACAAGATTTTGACTCACTTAGGGTCAGCTGAGGGTGTAATTGCCACACTGAGTTGTGAGACAGATGACCTACATTTTGCCCTGAACCCACCATTTACAAGATGTGTATCTTTCAACCAGTCATTTCACTTCTTTTGACACATGTTCTCATCTCTAAATTGAAACTAATAATTTGCTCCTTGTCCATGTCACAGTTTCTGGGAAGATTAAATGAGATAATGCATGTGCGAAAGATACAAAACCATGAAATTATAGTGTGCACGAACATGAACTTATTACCCAGATGAAGCCTTTATTAGAACTAGTTATCTTCCTTGGAATTGAATACTTGTTGAGTCGCATAAATTTCTGGTCTGTCTGTCATCAGGGGCTTAATTGTACTTGGACAACAAAAGACTATGTTTAATTTTATACAGGCACTATGGTTTAATCAATTATGCTAATGGAATGTATATGCAAAAAGCTTTACAATTAAGTAAGACTCTTGAGGGTACTTTTTCAGAACGATTTAAACATCATAAATATAGCCATATACATCACATAACATTTGCATAATATTCTGCTAGCCAGACATGTCGGCTAAATAAATGCAGAGCTAGAGTCATGTAACGAATTATGAATCAAAACAGCACACTTCTAGATTCGGCACTATCAGGCCTGCAGAATGGCTCTGTGATGTTGAGTAAATGAATTCACTATACTGTGAGCCCGAAGTGCCTTCTAGTTCAAAGATCCTAAGAACAGAAATGACAGTGCCGTTACCTGATTCAACATATTTAGGATTTTTGGTTATAGTAGGTAGGTCTAATCATCATATACCTCTTTCATGAGAGTCTTTCTGTTTGCACAGCAACTTGAATTAGAGGTTCTCTATGGGTGCTTTGAGGGGCTGTTTCATTTCCCTTAAGGACCAATGCAGTCATTCCTCTGGTTGATGCTAACATTGTCTGCTGAGAGTTCACAGCTGAGTTCCTGTTCAGGCATTGCTGCTTGGCTCCAGGCCATGCCTGCTCCCTGGCAGCAACTCATACCAAAAGACTGGTTGATACAAGAATCATAAGGAGGAGGCTAGAGGCTAGAGGCGGGTCCTCTAGCCTCCATCTGGGACAGCTCTGACTGGTCTATCCTGGCCCCAGCATTCCCCATGGGTTGGCTGAGACCTCTTCTGAAACTGCCTTGCACTTTCCAGTCCTGATTATGTCACTTTCTCACAGGCCTCTATCCCGATGATGCGCCTCAATCAACCATTATCCTAGCATCTCTTTCCCAGGATTATTTGTTGACATTAGCTTCAAGTAACAGAACATCAAGCAAAATGTTGGTTAAAAAATATTGTGCAAGGTTAGTTAATTCAGTGGCTCACAAACATTTTCAAAGACCCAGGTGCTGTTCAACTGTTCATTCTGCCACCAATAAGAAGGAAAACGGGCTGAGTGAGGTGGCTCACACCTGTAATCCCAACGCTTTGGGAGGCCAAGTTAAATCACCTGATTCATATGTGTTTGATACATGTTTTCATCTCCAGATTGAAACTAATAATTTGCTCCCTGCCTATGTCACAGTTTCTGGGAAGATTAGATGAGAAAATGCATGTGCAGAAGATAGAAAACTATGAAATGATAGTGTGCATGAACATGAACTTGAGCATGAGCATGAACTGAGGTCAGGAGTTTGAGACCAGCCTGGCTAACATGACGAAACCCTATCTCTATTAAAAATTAGCTGGGCAAGGTGGTGGGTGCCTGTAATCCCAGGTCTTCAGGAGGCTGAGGCAGGAGTATTGCTTGAACCTGGGAGGCAGAGGTTGCAGTGAGCTGAGATCTCACCATTGTATTCCAGCCTGGGTGACAGAAATAAATCTCCATCTCAAAAAAAAAAAAAAAAAAAAAAAAAAGGAAGGAAAACATGAATAGGTGGCCAGGTATGGTGGCTAATGTCTGTAATCTCAGAACTTCAGGAGGCCAAGGAGGATCACTTGAGCCCAGAAGTTTGAGACCAGTCTGGGCAATATAGTGAGACCTCATCTCTACAAAAAATAAGCAATGTAGTTGGGTGTGGTGGTGCACATCTCTAGTCCCAGCTACTCAGGAGGCTAAGGCAGGAGGCTCACTTGAGCCCAGGAGGCTGAAGCTGCAATGAGCTGTGATTGTGTCACTGAGCTCCAGCCTGAGCCACAGAGTGAGACCCTGTCACCTCCCAAAACAAAAAGAACAACTAGGCAAATTTTCTGTAGACTCCATGGGATGTTAAAAGTCTGCCTTTTTTTTTTTAAATGAGTTTCCTTAGTTAAAAAAACTTAATTCTAGATAATTGCTAATATGTTCACTAAACCAGTGCAGACACAACCAACACTTATTAATGTCTATTAGATCACGAACACATTTTTACCTTTTCATGTATTTAATCCTTACAGTCATCCTGTGAGATGGGTGTTACTATCCTTGCTTTGTGGATGAGGAAATTGAGCCTCAGAAATATGAATGATACACCCAAGCCATATGCTTCTCAGTGGACAAACTTAGGTCTTCTGATTCTAAACAGGCTTTGTTTTGAGACAGAACCTCGCTCTGTCACCCAGGCTGGAGTGCAGTAGCACAGTCTCGGCTCACTGCAACCTCTGCCTCCCAGGTTCAAGTGATTATCCTGCCTCAATCTCCTGAGTAGCTGGAATCACAGGCACGTGCCATCACGCCTGGCTAATTTTTTCACATTTTTAGTAGAGATGGGGTTTCACCATGTTGGTCAGGCTGGTCTTAAACTCCTGACCTCAGGTGATCAGCCTGCCTCAGCCTCTCAAAGTGCTGGGATTATAGTTGTGAACTACCATGCCCAACTCTAAACAAGTTTTAAATTATTTGCATTATAATAGCTTAGCTTCTGCAAATGTCTCTTCAGATACTTATAGAAAGGATTCTTTGATTGCAAGCAGCAGAACTACCTTTGGCAAGCATAAGCAAAAAGGGATTTGTCAGAAATATGTCAATCAGGGTTTGGTGCAGAAATAAAACTTCTATAGTCATTCTAATTAGAAGGGGACTAAAGATAGACAATTGGTGCTAACAAAATTATTAAATGGGTTGAGACAAAAGGTTCTAGACTGAACTTCTAGCAATAACTGTGGAACTATACAGACAACACAAGAGGAGTTATTCCCTTTAAGCCCATCATTGGAGCTAAGCTGGAATCAAGAGCCCATGTGGCTGCCACACTACAGCCACTTCTGCCATTGTCCCTGAAGATGCAGAATGCAGGGGAACAGATGCTAAGATGCCACGTCAGAGAAACCTCACATCTCCACATTCTTGCTTGTCAGAAGAAACAGCTAAAAGAGAGCAGGATGATTTCCTTCTCAGGTAGCCCTGGGGTACATCTAATTGATAGAACTAGGTTGAATGCAGAGCTCTAATTGTGAGGGAGTCTGAGATGTAATCCCCCAATGCAGAAGGACAGTAGAATGGAGGCTGAGGGTAAGATTTATCTCACAAAATATGGCGGGCTACAAAGTGAAACCAATATTTTATTTTTAAAAATTATTGACATATGTATTTTTGTAGAGATAGGGTCTTGCTATGTTGCCCAGCTGGTCTCAAACTCCTGGGCTCAAGTGATCCTTGAGGCTTGGCCTCCCAAAGTTCTGGAATTACAAGCATGAGCCGCTGACCCTGGCCTGAAACCAACATCTTAAAAATAAGGAAGCATATTTAACCCATATTGCTGTAACGCTTCTAGCTGAGACTAGAGGTGTTTTTAGTAATAATTTTATTTTGGTGAGATTGAGGGTTTTGTGTCATTTATGAGGAATAAAAATTATAACATATACTGGTAAATAATATAAATAAAAACATATATATTGAAGGTACTTGCTCAAATGTACTTGAAAACTGCTACTCTTAACTAAGAGCTCCTCAGAGGTGGGGACATACCTTGTAAACATTCCATCTTCATTTCCTGACAATTAGTAGATATCTTTGAAATAATAACAGTGTATGAAATGAAATTAATTGATGGATGGATGGCTACTGGATTAGTGAATGTCAGATGGAAGGATGGATTGATTGATAGATATAGCACTGTGCTAGGTGTTAAGAAGGGATACAAAAATGATGCAAATCTTGTGCCTTTGCTGGGGAGCTTACCACCTAGCTGGAGAAATAAATACATATGCAGGAAATAGTTCAACAAAAGCTCAAGGCACTTGGTAATGGACTGTTCAGAAAAGTAGCATAAATGCAATAGACTAGGCTGTTCCATTCATTGAATTTACAGTGAGCAGATGAGGGTTGGGGGCTCTCCTCTTCCACTCTCCAACTCTTCACACCAAAGTCTGCATAAACCCATTATGTATTAGTGCCATTAATAAACCCTGTAGTTTGGGAAGGTAACTTTCTTGCTTAAGGAATGATTTCTTGTTTCTGCTTTAATCAGTTTAGTGTTTTATTGTGTGAGAAATTTTCCCTTCCAAATAATTATGACTTTTTTTTTTTTTTTTTTTTGAGATGAAGTCTTGCTCTGTACCAGGCTGGAGTGCAGTGGTGTGATCTTGATTCATTGCAACCTCCGACTCCCTGGTTCAAGCAATTCTCCTGCCTCAGCCTCCTGAGTAGCTGGGATTACAGGCATGTGTCACTGTGCCCAGCTAATTTTTTGTATTTTTTAGTAGAGATGGGGTTTCACCATGTTGGCCAGGATGGTCTCAATCTCCTGACCTTGTGATCTGCCCGCCTCGGCCTCCCAAAGTGCTAGGATTGTAGGCATGAGCCACCGCACCAGACCATAATTATGACTTTCATAACTCAAGTCTGGGAATACTTGCAGGTAATACCTACCCTTTCTTATTGAGGCATTGCCACAAAAGAGAGAAAAGAGGCAAAAAAAAACCCTTCTCTAACTATTGAACAACTACCCAGAAGCTTTATAAATTTACACTATCTAGGAAATCTGAAGGGAATATCAATATTCCCTTGGAAATTCCCTATTTCAGCAAATGCTGCCTTTTATGTGGCAGGGCTATGCTGGTGAGATTATGACTACTAAACAAGCAGTTACGACATAAAATGACTTTTATAAAGCAAGAAAAGGATTTAACATTTTTGTGTCAGGTAGGCATCTTTCAGACTCTATTATGTAGTCCACATTCATTGGTATCCTCCTATGTACTAGACATAATCCTAAGTATTGATGATACAAAGATAATCCTAGATCACAAAATAAAAAAGGTACAAATGTATCTATGTGCCCTCCCCCTGGAAAAACCCTTTTAATGACAGAAAACGTGCTTTTTAGAAAAAATAATTTTGGCCTAAGGGTATAGTAGGTACCAATAACCAACCCTTCTGCTAAAAACAACTAGAAAAGTTAAAATATTTAATAAAATCTTCTTGAGGCACTAGAGAACTAATAAGATTTAACAGATTTGCCACACCAGTACCCAGGAAGGGACAGAGGCCCCAGCACATGATCTCAGCATCTGTATCTGGGGCTACATTTTCCTCTGGGAAACTTTGTCACATCTGGAGAGAAAGGTCATAAAGCGTAAGTGCTGTTGCACTTTTGACTCTCAAGGATCATGGGGTGTGATAGTTGAAGACATAACTGTAAAATTTCAAAATTTATGAAATACATCAAACTATGAGTCAGGAAGCCCTGCTAAGCTTAAACAAGATAAATACAAAAAATATATATATGTTGAAATCTTATAGCAATACTGCTAAAAATCAAATCAAACATGAAGTCTTAAAGGCAAAAGACCTTGTTACCTGCTCAAGGGCAAAAATAAGATTGAAAGCTGACTTATCAACAGAAACACAGAAACAGCAGAACCTAGAGACTAAGGAATAATGGTTTTAAGGTGCCGAAAAGGTGAAAATTGATCTGTCCCCATTAAAAAAATCTTGCAATAATATAGTCATCTGAAGAAAAACAGAAATGAAAGGATTTAGCATGCACACTGAAAAAAATTATTCTTCACCCAGAAGGAAAATGACCTATGTGGGATTGAAATTACACAAACACACACATTTAAAATACAGTCAACCTTGGAGTAGGGCTATGGGAAATGAGGGGTTACAAATCAACAGGTCTAAAGTTTCAGTCAAGCAAGATGAATAAGCTTTAGAGATCTGCTATACAACATTGTAGCTGTAGTCAACAGTCATGTATTATGTACAACCAAAATAGTATATAAGTTGGAAAGATGTTAAAATGTTCTAAGAACTTTGCATTATGGAAGTGCTTATTATTAGACTTAGATAAAGCAAGGATACATATTCTAATCTCTGGAATAACATCTGAAATATCTGTATATGTAACTCTCATGCAGATATGGAATAGAAATGAATTTTTTGAATCAATCTTGATGATGGTAAGAAAGATAAAAGTAGAATGAGTAGAAAATACTTAGTAAGATGGTTAGTTAAAATCCAAATATATCAGTAATCACATTAATTAAATGGCAATAGAACAAGTGCTCCTTAAAAAAAAGCTTGTTGAAATAGATTCTGAAAAACAAATCCCAGGTATCTGATCTTTAAAAAGAGTTACATCTAAAACAAGACTACAGAGCAATTAAAACATATAAAAAGGACATTTTGTAATACAAATAGGTTCAATCTTCCAGTAAGATAAAACAGTTCTAAATTTCTGTATGCTAAATAAGATAGCCTCAAATATATACAAAGTTAAATTTAACCAAGCTACAGAGAAAATACACAAATTTGTTACCAGAGCGAGAAACTTCAACACATTCTTTAGTAACTAATAGTATAAATAGACAACAATTTTGCAGCATTTTCTACTGAAAATATGAAGACAACTCAAACTTTTTTTTTGCATGGTTGGTTGAAATTTGCTTTTTTATTGATGATATTTCAGGAAAGTTTCATGCAGCTTCCGTGTCTGTTACTAGTAATGTCAAAGTTAGGAAGATCTCTATCAAATTTCTTCTATTTGTGAGCTATAAAATGAGGAGGGATTTTCCATCCACTTTCTTTCATACTGTTTTTTTTTTCTCCATACTTTTATGCGAGACCTCATCAAAAATATTCATGTTTTAATAAACAATTTCTGGCCCCGGACATTATTTGTATTATAACTCTAGGTGCGTTGGTATAGTGGGCAGTTAACTGTGCTTCTGAAAGTAATTTCTTTCTGGCACAGGTAACAATAATGTAACATACATGGAAGTGACAACGTGCATATAAACCTGTCACACTAAACCCAAACTAAATTAAGCCACCCCTCAACTTTAGCTGAATCTCTGAAATACTGCAACCACTCCCACATCAATCAACATGAAGACAGTGCGAATGAGGGAAGGCTTGAAAAGTAAGAGACAATGATCTCAACTAGCTGTAGGTAAATATCTTATTTGGTATACTTTGTGTACCATGACTATATGAATCCTCAGGTGAGGTCTGTGCAAGTGAGATGCCCTGAGTGTTACACTTGATGAGCTTCATAGCAAATCTGTCCTTGCCTGGCACATAGTAGGAGCTCAGTAAATATTGGTTAAATGAATGAATAAAACTTGTATGACTCAGATTCTGTGATGGTTAATACTGAGTGTCAACTTGATTGGATCAAAGGATGCAAAGTATTGCTCCTGGGTGTGTCTGTGAGGGTATTGTCAAAGTTTATAAACATTTGAGTCAGTGGATCGGGAAAGGCAGACCCACCCTTAATCTAGGTGGGCACAATCTAATCAGCTGCCACTGCAGGCAGAATAAAAAGCAGACAGAATAACATGAAAAGACTTGACTGGCTTAGCCCCCCAGCCTCTATCTTTCTCCCATGCTGGATGCTTCCTGCCCTCAAACATTGGACTCCTAGTCAAATCTGGGACTCGAACTGGCTTCCTTGCTCCTCATCTTGCAGATGGCTTGTTGTGGGACCTTGTGATTGTGTGATTTAATACTCCTTAATATACTCCTCTGTCTGTCTATCTATCTCTCAATCAATCAATTGATCGCTATTCTAGTCTGTCCTTCTAGAGAACTCTGACTAATACAGATTCTTACCAACTGGAACAGATGCTAACCATAAGTGTTTGGTACAGCCATCCTGGTGAGTACCAGGTGACCACTGGCAGTGATTTTCAGTGGAATCTTGTTGCAGAGGTTCTTTGGCCAAAGAAACGGTCTCTCTAGGGAGATTTATCCTTCATATATAATTAAACAGCCTGAATTTAATTTGCGATCACATCATAGAACATGACTCTTGAGTTTGTGAATAAGCCACAAAGATCCAAATTTAGTCTCTACAAAATTGCCATCTTGGCCCTGAATGCAGGATAAAATTTGGGATAGTCAATTTAGCATTTTCTGGATTTAACAGTTTAAAGCCATATCCTTACCAGGGCTCAAAAGCACAGAAAACTCGGCTACTTTGCAGTTAAAAGCCATTCGTATTCTGCTCCGTTAGATAGTCTATTACTCTCTTACACTTTGAATCAATCTTTTACCCATGTGTGGTTTTGAACAGAATGCATCGGTCATTTAGAAACTATTGGCTTACTGAGTTATACAGATCTCTTAATTGTTGACATTTTTTATTACACAATGTTAAAAAAAAATCACATTCATCTCCACAACCACCACCAATCTGATCATGAGTCATTAAACATTGAGAAGCTGTCTGAAATTCTAATATTTCCTTGAAAAACTGAATTTTGTCATGGGAAAACTATTGTGGTTTTTTTTTCTTTAAGTGCCTGGGTCACTTCACTCATTTTCTTTCTTTCTTTTTTTTTTTTTTTTTTTTTTTTGAGATGGGGTTTCGCTCTTGTTACCCAGGCTGGAGTGCAATGGCACGATCTCGGCTCACCGCAACCTCCGCCTCCTGGGTTCAAGCAATTCTCCTGCCTCAGCCTCCCTAGTAGCTGGGATTACAGGCACGCGCCACCATGCCCAGCTAATAACTTCACTCATTTTCAACAAAATGTCTGCCAAATACCCAAGTCTGACTACTGTAATTTTTCTGTTGGTGTTCATTCAAATGAAACTGGTGTTCCCTGAAAAACGTGGTTTGCTCAACTTGCAACTCAGATGATGGCACAAATATTGCTTTTCCTTGAGGCAGAATTGCATACCTCAAAGTAGCAGAAGTGCTTTATACGTATTTCCCATATTATCTCATGGATGCATACTCAAGGGTCAAGATAAATAAAATTAAGAGTTTTTATAGCTTCATCAAAGACATTCTAAAATGGAATCCCCTAAAGAATGTTTAAAAATTCATCATGATCATCATTATTAATTTACGGTGATTTTTTTTTTGGCAGTGAAGAATACAACAATTATTCCTGCAGTTTGAGGTTCCCTGCTTGGATTCCTGCTAAACTTTCAGCAGTTTTACCCACTGCTAATTTTGCGCCTCCGGTGCAAATGTGAACACAGTTGGAAAGGCAAATAGCATTGTAGACATCCTGTAAAGGTCTTGGGACTTGTAGGGGTCCTTACATCACACTTTGGGAACCACTACTCTAGGGACATGTAGGTTCTTCCTCTTGTCCATGAACATCAGACAATAACCAAAGCTCAAAGCTGTAGCCAACAATCTTCTGCTCAGGAAAGATAAATACAGGTGACCAGAGCAACATTGGTGCTCAATTCTTGGACCTCTCTGAGTACTGTCCCCATCTAAAAAGTAAACAGTCTGATTTTAAGCTTGCTACATGTCAGTTAGAAAGTTGAATAGGTTGAGAAGTTTAATGATATCTGCAGATAATGATATAATTAAATAGCCTGAATTCAATTTGGGATCACATCCTGGAGCATGACTCTTGGGTTTGTGAACAAGCCACAAAGATCCAAACTTAGCCTCTCCTTAATTACTATCTTGGCCCTGAATGCAGGATAAAATTTGGGATAGTCCATCAACGATGGACTGTCAGTAAATAATCAGATTTTAAGGTTGCCACATCTCAGTCAGGAGAAGGTGAATAGGTTTGGAAGTTTAATGATATCTGCAGCCTCCTGAATCTAATGGATTGAGTGCTTCAGAGTTCGTCTGAGAGCATCTATCGGCAAGCATCCCTGCTGAGATAGTATAGCCATGACTCTCAGATGGGCCATCATGAGCCGTTTTTATGCAGCATGAAAACTGGTGATTTAAATACACCATAAAAAGTATTTTTATGGGGCATGCAATATAGCCGAGCGGGAAGAGTATGACATTAATGCCAGAAACTTGTCTCCTATTTCCAGAAATGTTGAATTGTACTAATTTATTCCTAAATTCTGAAATTTACTCCTAAATCCCACAGTAACATTTCTACCAGTTGTAGACTTAGGTCTGCAAATTCAGTACCTAAGAAGCTGTTGGTTTTCTAAAATGTCTGTAATCTTGATTCTCCACATCTTTGGCTTCCGGGGCTTAGCTGTGGCTTGGGGGGCAACAGCATGGCAACCTTGAAACATCTGGGTTCTCTTAACTCCACCTTGACTTTGTGCTCTTCCCAATTGACATGCTTCCTCGGAAAACGTCATCCATTCTCAAGATTTTCACCACTGACCGCCTCTACTTTCCCCCTCTTTCTCTGCCTTTAAGTCGGGCTGCTCTTAGGGGCTCAAACAAGGCATGCTGAATCCCATTTCTGGGCCTCTGTCTATACTGCACCCTCTGCTTGAAAACCTTTGCCCCATCTTTTCACTAATTCCTGCTAGCTGAGTTCAAAGGACACTTGCTCAAAAAGCATCACTTCCCTGATAATCCAGAGTAGATCAGATCCCTTGTTCATGCCTTAAGGCTGTGTGCTTTGTAGCATTAACCTCAAAGGAAATGAAACGACTATTTTTATAAGAAGTTGTTTCACATCAAAAGGTCCTGACTTGGACTGCTTCATCATTTGTTTCCCAGTGGAAACTCCATCAGAGTGAGGACCCTGACTGTCTTGTTTACCTCTGCATGACTAGCTC
Source organism: Saimiri boliviensis (assembly GCF_048565385.1). Classification (NCBI taxonomy): domain Eukaryota; kingdom Metazoa; phylum Chordata; class Mammalia; order Primates; family Cebidae; genus Saimiri; species Saimiri boliviensis. The sequence continues at coordinate 79,066,100 of NC_133463.1, forward strand.
CAAGTCCTGTGCATGGAAATGAGAAGAAACTTCATATTTATTGAAATAAAGAATGAATGAGACTATGTCCAGTGGCTGGTTACTCTGTGTCTAGCCCAGACCTATATGGACATCTTCACATGGATATCTCATGCAGCCTTAGTTCAAATTAATCATCTTCCATCCATCCACTCCACTGTAATCCAATACGAGTCCCCCTCATTTGTTCTGCTGCAGTAGTTTTTCTTTTAAATCTAATTTTTAAAAGAATCTAGTTCTTCTAAATCTATTCTTTTAAAAATGCAAATCGGATTGTGTTCAAATCCCTTATACTCCCAGCTACAAATCCCTGCCTTCTTTTTCAACCTTGTCTCCTACGTCTCCCGTCTCACCTGCTAACACACCAAGCTCATTCCTCTTTTTAGGTCTTTGGCCTCGTTGTTTCTTCTGTCTGGGAGATCCTTCCCCTAATCTACACACAGCTGGATCTCTCTGGGCGTTCGACTGTAGCGTCAATGTCTCTGTCTCATACCGGGACCACCAAGTGAGCCTTTCTAAGCAGCCCTTTGCTCATTTTTACAATTGGTGTGTTTGGTATTGTAGCTAGGCCTATTCGAAATTCAGAGTCTCGGGCCTCCTAACTGTATCAGACTCTGTATTTTAACACGATTGCCAAGCAACTTTTGTGCATATTATGCTATGAGAAGAACAGCTGATCCAGATCTCCTGAGGCTATTGTTGAATTGCAGATACTGGGTGAATTTGAGAACTGGGAGGCAGAACGTCCAAGGGCATGAGAAGCTATATGTTCAACAGACCTTCTGGGTGACAATTGGAAAATACTGCGTCTAGGTAAACACTGAATTCAGGTCAGATTTGTTTATAGCTTATGAATGCCCCATATTATCTTGGGGATATAAAAATGAGTAAGATTCAGTCCTTGCCCTTCAAATGCTGAGATCCCAGTGGGAGACAAGCATGGAACATAATGCTTTCAGGATAATGCAGTAAGCACAGTGATCAATGGATGGGTAGCATGGAAGGGCACTGGCATCAAATCCCAGCTCTGTAATGATGCAACCTTGAGCAAGGCACTGACATTTTTGAACCTCAGCTTAATCGTATGCAAAATGGGGTAGAATTACCTGGTGTTCAGGCCCATTTTGAAGATTAGTGAGTTAATGAATGTAAATATGTAGTGACTCCATAAACTATGGTGGTGCCACAACTGCTCTCCGGGGTGCTGAGGGAGCTGGTAGAAGAGCAGTGCTAGTTCAGATAGAATATTCTGACTCATGCATTCATAATTACCACAGGTAGCAAGAGAGGGGGAAAGTCAATACTGGTTAGAATTTAGAGAGCAGCATCTTGGCAGAAATGGGATTTGAAGTTAGAATTAAATGGAACTCTTAAAAAACTGGAACCCAGAGGTCTGGGGAGAGTAGAGGGTACATTAGGTAAAGGAAATAATCTCTTGCAAACCAGTCTCTGCTCTTCTGCTTTTCAGTAAGCAAAAGGGCTGATGTGTCAATGTAGTTCTAGATGAAGGAGCTTGTAATCCCAGTTTTTGTGAGGCTTTGGTTTTTAGGGTGATCCACAGCCTTGTCAGGGCACCATCTGGCATTGGTAGGAGATGGCACCTTTTAAAGATGAACCAAGAGTCCGAGAAGTACTGATGGCCCTGGGATTTAGCAGAGGGAAGCTAGTTGATGAGGAGGATCAACCTGGGGTTACTGATGGCAGACCTTGGGGTTTGGCAGCTTCCCTGGAGGGCACACATTGGTGCAGGTTCTTCCTGTGAATGTGGGAGTGCAAGGCAAGTAGGAACATGCTAGTCCATAGATTTCCAGACACTTCTCCATGCATTTGTTATTCTTCAGTTAAACTTAAATTTGCTGGAAAGGCCTGCAGGAACAGCTCATTACCAACAAAAAGAGTTTGACCAGTAACTGATCAGAAACAAACACAGAGCCCAAAAGCTGAGGCATTCATTACTTTCCCTCTGTGAATCATTTTGCAGTCCATGCAGAGTCTGGCTTGGCAGGGGGACCAGGTACCAGCCATTCCCCCTTTTACTGTAGTGGTCTCTGCCTCTTCCCCTTCTACCGTCCATTCTTCTATTTTCTCTTCTTTTCAACTCTCTCTTCTTCCTTCTTCCCCTCCTTGTGTAAGGAGGTTTTTTCATCTTTCAGATTGAAACATCTGTAAGAGACACATTCTCTTTATTGTATAGCTGTATCTATATCTATAGCTATATCATCTATCCTGATTCTTACACAGTAAAATGTAATAGTTCTTGCCATTACTTTCAAATGGCAAAAATTGCAATTACTTTTGCAACAACTATCTATCTATCTAGAGAAAATGATTTGGATCTGTGTCCCCACCAAATCCCATGTTGAATTGTAATTTCCATGTAAGTGGTGGGGCCTTTTGGGAGGTGTCTGGATCGTGGGGGCAGTTTCTGATGAATGAATGGTTTAGCACCATCCCCTTGATACTGTCCTCGTGATCGTGAGTTCTCATGAGATGTGGTCACTTAAAAGTGTGCGGCACCTCTCCCTGCTCTCTCTCTTGCTCCTGCTCTTGCTATGTAAGACTCGCCTTCTGCCATGATTGTAAGGTTCCTGAGGCCTCCCAGAAGCAGATGCTGCCATGCTTCCTATACAGCCTGTGGAACCATGAGCCAACTAAACCTCTTTCTTTATAAATTACCAAGTCTCAGGTGTTCCTTTAGAGCAATGTGAGAACAAACTAATGCACATAGATAATATACATTTTTATTATGTATTATACACACATGTGTAATGTATATTATATATTATACACACACACACACACACACACACACACACATATATATATATATGTACACATATCCTTTTGTAGAAACCAATTCTCAAATCAGTACTTTGAGATATTATTGTGCTAAGAAACTATTCTGTCTCCTTGGTGAGTTACCAGAGAACCCTCAGGTGATAGAGAGAAGAAGAAAAATATCTGGAAGAGGATAAAAGAAGCCTTCATCCTGCTGCATAGACACTGATAATAGATTCGTCTTTCTATGGTTGTTTAACAAGACTGAAATCACATTGTGGACTATTACATACAGTTGCTTTTTTTGTGTGTTTAGCAATATGTCACAAAAATTTCCCCATACCCCTATCTACAATATTTTTTTTTCAGTACTTTGAGGTATGATTCTCAAATAGTAAAATGCACAAATGTTTTGCATACAGTTCAATGATTTATGACAGATATTTTATTCTTTCTCTCTCTCTCTCTCTCTCTCTCTCTCTCTCAAGGCCACAACCCATATCAAGATATACACATTTGTATCACCCCAGAGAATTTCCTCTTTCCTCATGCCCCACTCTGATTAATCCACGCCCTGACTACTGCCCCCATATTAACTATGGTTTTGGCTTCTATCAGTGTACATGAATTTTGCCTCTTCTTCCACTTCACTTAAATGGAAACATATAGTGTATACACTTGTGTCTCACTTATTTCACTCAACATAATGTTTTTGAGATTCATCCTATTGAATGTATCCAGAGCTCATTTAACAACTAATAAATTGTATGAATATTCCACAAATTGATGTTCAATTCTCCTATTGACAGATATTTGTTTCTAGTTTTGGGCAACTATGAATAAAAGGGCTATGAACATTCTCATACAAATATTTTTGTGGACATATGTACTCACATATACTCTTGAATATATATTCAGAGGTAAAATTGCTAGGTCATAGCATTTGCTGGGAGGGTAAATGTTTATTAGACACTGAAAAACATTTTTCCAAAGTGGTTGTACCAATTTATGCTCCCCATAGGTATTAGGGTTTCCATATTCTTTCACATTTTCAGCAACATGGTCAGTCTTTTTAATTTTAGCCATTTTGGGGACAATTTTTGGGGTATGGTTTTAAATTTTTATTTCTCAACCAGTGAAATTAATACTTTTTTCATGTGCTTTCTGGCTGTTAGAATATCTTCTTTTATCAAATGTCTGTTGAAATCCATTGCCCACTTAAAAAATTAGGACATTCATCTTTTATTATAATATTTGCAGTAGTTTTTACATATCCTAGACACAAGTTCTTTGCCAGATGTATGTATTATAGGCATTTTCTCCTAATCTTTGTCTTGCCTCTTTACTTTCTTAACAATGTCTTTGAGTAAATAGAAGTTTTAATTGTAATAAAATCTCATTTATTATGTTTTTATTTGTGGTTATTTACTTTTATAGGCTAATATATCTTTGCCTATTTCAAGGTTAAGATTTTTTAAAATGTTTTCTCTGAAAAACTTTATAGTCCAGCTTTTACATATAGGTGTATGATTAATTTTTATTTAATGTTTTTTATGGTGTGAGACAGAGATCAAGGTTTTTTAAATGTATATATTCAGTTGTTCTAATATCATTTGTTGAAAAGGTTTCCTTTCCCCCTTGATTTTCACTGGGATCTTTATCAAAAACCAAATGATCAGATCTATGTTGGTCTATTCCTGGACACTCTATTCATTTCTCTTGATTTATTTGTCCACCTAAAATTAACCATTATCCTAATAACCATGGCTTTATAGTAAGTCTTGAAATACCATAATGCAAGTCCTCCAGCTTTGTCCTTCTTAAGATTATCTTGGCTATTCTAGGTTCTTGCCGTTTCCATATATAGTTTAGAATCAGCTTATTAACATTTACCGAAAAAAGACTTTTGAGATTTTGATTGAAATTTTACTGACTCTGTAGATCAATGTGGGGAGAATTTATAGTTTAATGAAATTAAGTTTTTGAGTATGTTAACATGGTATGTTTTTCTTTTTTAAAGTCTTTAATTTCTCTTAGCCATATTGTGTAGTTTTCAGTAAAAATGTCTTTACCTAATTTGTTAATTTATTCCTATATATTTGTACTTTTTTCTTTTTTTTGAGATGCAGTCTAGCTCTGTCACCCAGGCTGGAATGCAGTGGCAGAATCTCAGCTCACTACAACTTCGGCCTCCTGGGTTCAAGCAATTCTCCTGCCTCAGCCTCCCCAGTAGCTGTGATTACAGGCACATGCCACCATGCCTGACTAATTTTTGTATTTTTAGTAAAGACAGGGTTTTACCATATTGGGCAGGCTGGTCTTGAACTCCTGACCTCAAGTGATCCACCCACCTTAGCCTCCCAAAGTGCTGGGATTACAGGTGTGAGCCACTGTGCCTGGTCTATTTGTAATACTTTTTAGCTTATCAGTGAGCTATAGTTTGAAATGTCTGTACCCTCTGAAACTTGTGTTGAAAATTAATACCCAAGCTAACAATATTAAGAGGTGGGGCCTTTAAGAGGTGATTGCATCATAAGGGCACTGCTGTCATGAATAGTTTAATCCATTCATGGATTAATGGGTTAGTGGATTAATTGGGTATCACAGGAGCGGGTTAGTTATCATGAGAATGGGGCTGTTATAGAGGCCAGTTTGCCATTTTGATTTTTCTCATGAACCCCCTTGCCATGTCATGCTTGCAGAGAGTTCCCACCAGCAAGAAAGCCCAAACCAGATGTGGCCCCTAAGCCTTGGACTTTCTACCATCAGGAACTGTAAGAAATACATTTAAAAAAAAGTAAATTACCAGGCCAGGCATGGTGGCCCATGACTGTAATCCCAACACTTTGGGAGGTGGGCTGAGATGGGCGGAGTTCTGGAGTTCGAGACCAGCCTGACCAACAGGGAGAAATCCCATCTTTACTAAAAATACAATACAAAATTAGCCGGCATGGTGGTACATGCCTGTAATTCCAGGCTTCTCAGGAGGCTGAGGCAGGAGAGTCACTTGAACCTGGGAGGGGGAGGTTGTTATACTAACAGAGGACTGCCTAAGACATGGTGCTTTCTGATTGTTACAGTGACCATTGCATTCAAAGTTGTCTTTCATTCATTGCCTTTTACATCCTAAACATGAGCAGAACCTAGGTACAATATGGTTTTAATACCTGCATTAAAATTCACTTTAGGTGCATTTTTTTTTGTAATTTACTTAAAGAATTCTTTACTGTTGGAGATTTATTTAAAGATTTAGTTTACTCTACTCATTTATAAGTAAATGAGTATCATATCATACCCATTAAAAGCTGAGCATTTAAACAAAATATATTTAGCCACAGATTGCTCTTAGCACTGTGTGTTAATTTATTTAATCCTCAGAAAAACCATTTTGTTTGTCCCTGATACTTTTCTTAGGATACATATCTGGATGTGGAATTGCTAGAGGAAAGGATGTGTATTTGCAAAGCCCTTGAAGAGCAATGGGAACTTTTTACCAGGTCACTTCAGTGCAGTCAGATGACAGTGCTGTACAGTCTACACCATGCTGTTCATTATGTAAGGTTAAAAACCTGCCTTACAGCAAGCACTATAATAAACCTTTATCCGCTGGGTGAAAGGATGAGGTAATGTTTAGATGAACTGTCGATGGGAATGGTGAGCTCACTTGATATGAACTTTCCTGGATTTGAGCCAGCTGTGTTTGTCCACACAGGTGGACAAACACAGCTTCAAGCAAAGGACACAAACATCAGGAGAATCCACATTGGTTAACTGCTCATACCCTGAAGTGTACTAACCTTCGGTGTTAGACTTACAAACTTCTATCATTAGATAAATGGGTTTGGCCATCATTGTACAATTCATGCTAGTGCCCCCTCTAATCAGGCTTCATATCATACCCATTCTGGCTTCAAAACCCTGGGTCACACTTGATCTTTCCTCAAGAAGTCAGGCACACATTGCCTGTAGCCATTGCCAGCATGCAGCACAAAACACATCAGCCCTCTGTCTTAGTCTGTTTTGTATATAAAGGAATACTTAAGGCTAGGTAGTTGATAAAGGAATGAGGTTTATTAGGCTCATGGTTCTTCAGGTTGTTCAAGGAGCATGGTGCCAGCATCTGCTCAGCATTTGGTGAAGGTCTCAGGCTGCTTCCACTCATTGGGGAAGGCGAAGGGAGCTGGTATATACAAAGATCACTCAGCAAGAGAGGAAGCAAGAGAAAAGTGGGGAGTGTGTAGGTGTCAGGGTCTTTTTAACAAACAGCTCTAGTGAGAACTAATAGAGTAAGAAATCCCTCACCTCCGAGGGAAGGATTAATCTATTCATGAGGGATCTGCCTTTAGACCACCTCTAATATCAGGGATCAAATTTCAACTTGAGGTACGGAGAGGACAAATATTTAAACCAGAGCACCTTCTAAAAATTTCTTGGCTATGACTCCATAATGTTACTATCATGACCCCAATAAGGCCATGGCTATTGATATTGTCCCAAAATCTATGGCCAGTGTAGATAGACAGGTCCCAGAGCTGGGGGGACAAGGTATTGGGAATTAGTTCTCCATAAGAGTTTCTTCTGCACATCTCATGGGCAGAGGCACTGAGAGATTTTCTTCCCGACTATCTTTCCAAGGATGTGTGTATAATAGAACTTTAACATAGAGATAGTGTTTTCTTCTGGGGTGGGGAGGGCATGTTTGCTTGTTGACCAGCAAGCAATGTCTCTCTCCAGGGCAAAATTTGGGATGTTTGCTTGCAATCCCTTTAAAAGAGAAGAGTTCCCTAAATTGGGGTTTCTCTTCCTGCAATGCAACCCACTGTATATGCAGGAATTACCTAGCTGTCTACACATTGCCATGTTGAAATTGGGAGTCAGGGAACCACTCATGATGATATTCTGGCTACTGCTATTTCTGAGTAATAAGTTATCCGTCTCTGACCCAGGAGTCCTGTATCTTCTGCCAGTACCCAGGAATTGTGGTACAATAACTTACTATATTTCAGGTAAGCTAAGATCCAGATGCTTTAGAGTTCTTAATCCAAGATGAGAGTCCAGAAGTGAGGTCTGGACTAAATCCAGTATTGATGGTGAAGGTCAAATCTCTGAAGCAATACTCAAGACTGAGTAATTTCTTGCCGTTTTCATGATCAACTTGGGCAGTGGGATCAGCCTCAAACTCAAATGGGGAGCCATTGCTGAGTCTTCCTATGGGGATTGAGGGAGACCGAAGAAGGAGTAAAATGGAGACGGGACCTGTCGGACAGGAGGCAAGACTCAATTCCGTCAAGACTGTTGCCAGTCAATAACCTTCACTGAAAACAAAGCGGCAATTGAGAGCCATGGACCAATTCTGGCTTCACTCTTTTATTCATCCAAGTCTTCATTGTGTCCTCACTGTGTGAAGGTCACTAAGGTCTGCTGCACTTCCTTCCCCAGGGTTGTCGTGAGGCTCAGATGACATGAGGTATGAGAAAGCTCTAACGCAAGAGGTAAAAAAGCAAGGACGTTTTTCTCAATTATAGCCTGGTGCTTTGTTAACTGAAATAAGTAGATCTAGGGGTAGAGTGAATAGACCGACAGTCACCATTTGTGGAACACTTATTGTTCCAAGCAGTTTAATCCTCACAACAAACCCATGAAGAAAGTCATAGTATTATGCCCATGTTAGAAATGTGGGAAGAGAAGACACAGCATACATTAACTAGGAAATGAGGCAGATCATAGAATGGCTATGATGTGCTCTTCTCCACTCCCACTTCCTTGCTTTTGAAGACTGCCTTCCCTGCTCCAGTTCCCAGTTCCTTCCAAGATGCAGCAATAGAAGCGAGGTCAGCCATGAGGCCAGCCACTTTTGAAGAGGTCCTCACTGGGTCTATGCTGAATGGCTCCCCATCTTAGAAGCCCTGATCAGAAACTCTGAGCTTTCTCATCTGCTCACCTGTTTCTCCTTCATTCTGTGAGCATCAAGAAGTGAGGACAGCATCTCCAAACATAAATGTTCAATAAAGACTGTCAGGAATTCCAGGATGAGGCTGAGAGGTAAAAGAACTGTCAAGCCAGGACAAGATCTTGCTTCACAAGCAGATAAGAAAAAACCTTGCCATGAAAAGGAGGTTGTGTGACCACTCCTGGTATACCCCAGGGTTCAGAGGCCAGGCTTGCATGAATATAAATGTAAAACAAACATTTGCTCCCAATCTCTCCCATGTGAGAATGGAGTAACAGAAAGTTGGGAGTAGGAGGTGAGGAAAGGAGGCTTTGCCCCTTCCTGTAACTTTCTGGAATAGAAGGGAAGAACCTGGCATGTTACCAGGGGATGTGAGTCCGCTGCAATCAAAGCCCATCTGGAGCATGGCATTCAGTGGTGTGCAATGTGGCTGACAGGCATAACTCAGAGCAAGGTCAGATGGGAGTGGGCAGGAGGATGAAGGGCATTCCAGCTCTGACTGTGTGGAACTGTCAACAGATCAGAGGGAGACGGGGAAGGGCAAATAGAATCTTAAAGAGACTTATCTTGAGGAAGGGTGAGAAAACCATGTTTTATGTCTTTAAGGGGGAAAAGAGACAGAAAGGGAAATTTAGGCCAACATCCGAATTCCCTGGAGTGCTCCAGGAATCATCTTCAGGAGTAAGGTCCCATCCCTGATGGTCATCAAAGAAGGTGGAGTGGCCTGCCCCGAGATGCGGAGGCAACTTGGCATGGGAGTTGGATCCAGATAGATGTGAGTTCAAATCTAGTTTCCAGCGTTTTCAGACTGTGTGATCTTGGCTCCATATCTTGACTTCTAAGTGTTTTACTTCCTTTAAAGCAGCAAACTGGCTGGTTCCTAGGTGGTTTCTATCATGACATCTATAATCAGCCTACACACTGTGAAAAGGATCTTTTCAGGTGAGAAGGGAAGGTAGGGACCAAATAATCTCTGATGTCTTGCCCAGTATTCCAAGGAAATGGACTGAACACGACTGTGACGCTGGGCAGTTTGCACCGTCATTCCGTGCCTCATCAAACACATCATTAATTTCTATGTGTTTCTGCCCCTTAAAATTTCACAAAGAGAATAAGACTGATACACCTAAGGAAGAAGAACATGTACGTAAACAGTTATGATCTGAATATGAAGGTTTTAAGGGTAAAACGCTGGTCCAAACAGGCGAGGCGTCCCATTGGCAGTGCCTTTCCTCCTTAATGTCAGTCTCTCGGGCCAGCTGGCTGCTGTGTTGGTGATACAGAAGGCTCCATTTGGCTCCATTTCAGACAAGTTGAATTAATATCATTAGAGAAATGGACGAGGGGTGATGGATGACTTGGATGAAGTCATAGAAAGTGTGCGGATCACATTTGCTTTTGACTCAAGGCTGGGAGGCAGAGCTGAAATGCTGGCTGACATCATCAAGGTTCTAAAACGTCTAGGCTGGTTGTAACAATGAATTGAAATGAATTGGGTCAAATTTAATAGAGGAAAAAGAACTAAGATCCTGCATCTGGATTACAAAATGAACCAAGCTTTGTAAACATAATGATAAGGAGTTGAAAATGCAAAAAGATTGATTGATTTGGCTCTAATAAACCATAAAAATGTGCATGTCAAAAACACTATAAGCAAGATGAAAAGGCAAACTATAAACTGAGAAAAATAATGGCAACATATATGATAGAGAGAGTGGGTTGATATGTTTAAGAGGTCTTTCAAATCAACAAGGAAAAGAAAAATGTTCCACTAGAAAAATGAGGAAGTAATGTAAACCGTTCAGAAGACGAGAAGTCGAAATGGCCAAATGGCATGTGAAAAATGTTTATCCATGGTATTATAAAAATGCAAATAAAACAAATGGAATACGTTTTTTCCCTATCCAATTAAAGATGACTTAAAAGAGCAATGAGAATCAAGGTTAGCAAGATGCAGGAAAAGCAGACAGGCTCAGCCACTGTAGGACAGTATCAATTTGCATAGCCTTAATGGGGGCTAGTTCTGTAATGCATATCAATAGCCTTAAAAATATCTGAACATCTTGACCTAGAGTTCCACTTTTAGGAATTTGTCCTGAGGAGAAACTAGAGAAGGATATGAAGATATAGTACAGTAGGAAATTTGTGGCAATATTATTTAGAACAGAAAAAAATTAATAACCTAATGCTCAATAAAGAAGATTTCCCTAATTAGAATAATTAGAACAATGGAATACCATGCTATATTTGTCAATTTTTCATGCTGCTGATAAAAGCATACTCAAGACTGAGAAATTTACAAAAGGAAGAGATTTAATAGACTTACAGTTCCACATAACTGAGGAGACCTCATAATCATGGCAGAAGGCAAGGAGGAACAAGTCATTTCTTACATGGATGGCAGCAGGCAAAGAGAGCGAGCTTGGGCAGGGGACCTGAACTTCTCTTTATAGAACCATCAGATCTCATGAGACTTATCCACTATCACATGAATGGCATGAAAAAGACCTGCCCCTATGATTCAATTATCTCTCACTGGATCCCTCCCATTACATGTGGGAATTGTGGGAGTTACAATTCAAGATGAGATTTGGGTGGGGACACAGTCAGACCATATCACATGCAAACCTTAGAAATCACTGATGTGAGAAAATGTTCATAGCATGTTGCTGCAGCACACACGATGTGCTGTTCAGATCCCCTTCAAGGAAGGACTTGCTACCACACGTGTTAGTTCCATCAGGGTTTGTCTCAACTGCAGAGCGAGACAAGCCATGGACATATCCTTCTAGGCATGCACACATCCAGTGATTGTTTGAGGTAGGGTTATAAAAGCCCAGCTATTTCTGCCCAGTGCAGAACATTCTGGTATACCATTTATGCTCCAGAGCTCCCCACCTGGTTGGCCTGGCTTATGTTAAGTCCTCCATAGGGAAATAATTCTCCATGAATATTTTTAAATATCCTATAGGTCCTGGGATTTCTGATCAAAGAACATGAGCAAACTTGGTTAAATGATGACTGAATTACTAACATGTCTTACAACGTAGATGTAGTGTATGGCCTCAAAGAGATTTAGAGACTAATCTTTCCTGGAGATATTTGCTCACATTCTAGGGTAATAAGTCTGGAGATGTCTTTCTCTCTCCTGCAGAAACACATATTTATATTCTAGACTCAAAATCAGAGGGGAGGATGGGCAGACGTACTAGCCACCCTATATAAGCTCTGAATTCCATGAGTTTTTGGACCACAACCTATGTGGCACCCCTGCTGAATGCAAAGGATAACACCTGGCCCTTACTGCATCATCCTGTGGGGACTGGGATGTGAAGAACTGGTGTGAATATGCTCTGTAAGTGAAAAAGTTCTCTTCTCTGAACCAGAGATTTCATGTTTTCTGCCTTAACCTTTCTCTTTGTCTTTCTCTCTCTCCCTTCTCTCTTCATTCTCTATATAATAGATGGATGCATATGAATGCATATATACATATACATGGGTGATATATAAGTAACTCAACACCTGCATTAAAGTTTGTCTTCTCCCTCTACCCTATCTGTCTTCCTCCCCATCTCTTCCTCAGGTGTTGTTCTCAAATAAACATCTTGCACACCTCCAAAATGCTCTCAATGTTTATCTCTGGAGAGTGCAGCCTGCAGTAGTTGCTGAATTAAAAAGAAAAGCAATCTATAGAGCCATACATAAACTTGATAAAATTTTTGCAGTTTATGAGAGGTGCATTGGACAAGATGACAAAGCTGCGAAATATTTATGACAGTTTTCTTTTGTTGGTGTGAATATGAATAATTTTTTTGTGCTTTTCCCTATTTTCCAAATTTCCTGCATTGGACATGTATTACTTTTAATTACAGGGTGTGCCAAAATACTATTGCCATCAGCTGTATTTAGCAGGAAGGAAGGTGGGGATGGGGGTGTTAAAGCTGATATTGACAGACTGCTGGCTACGTTGCCAGCACTGTTTTAAGCAACTCACATTTCATTTCTCCTTATATGCAACCTTCCAGGGGAGGTATCATCATCTCTTCCTCAGAGATGAAGGAAACTGACACCCAGAAAAGATAAATAACTTGTCTAAAGTAGAGGAGCCAGGGTCTGAATCTAGTTTTCCTGACCTCAGAGCCTGTGCTTCTACACTCTCAGTGTTCCCATCTTAGCCTCATCCTCAGGCACACAAATCAGGGCCTGGCATACCTCCCCTTGTAAGACTCAGATGGTTCCTCTTTGCCCCTCATTTCACTTCCAAGGGCCATGATCTGGCCATGCCTCCATCTACAGACAATCTCATGACACTCTTCCCTTTTTCTTGGCCCCTGATTGGCATGCCTTCATGCTTGGAGCACCCACCCTAGGATGCTCTTCCCAGCTCAGGGTACGGTTGACTGCTTCCACCCTTCATCTTCCAGTGTAACTGTCCCCTCTTCCATGATGCCTTCCCCAGCCACTTTCAGTGTTTTTCTTCTCTCCTGCTTGCCTACCATAGTTACTCCCTATTTCCCAGTTTTGTTCAATGTGGCTCATGGCATTTGGTAAAGACTCCTATATTGTCCACTTGTTTAGAGATGCATAAGAGCACGTGTGGGCTCTGGAGCCAGACTGTGGTCAAATCTCAGCTCTTTCTTTACTGGCAATGTATCTTTGGGCAAGCGTTATTTCTCTGTGCCTCAGTTTCTACATGTGTAAGTGGTTTATTTAGAACACTGTCTGGTATATAATGAGAACCTCACCTGTCTCTAAATCCCATGCCAGCAGGGACTGCATCTCACTACCATGCATCCAGCTCTTAACACAGTACCTGGTACACACAGGGACTCAATACGTATTTTCTGAATGAAGAACAAATGCAGAAGCTTAAATCTCATAAATGGTTACTGAGATCTGATGCTTCATATTGGCATCTGTCTGGCCATGGCCGTGTTGAGGGTCATGTTCAAAACTTAGAACAGCTTCTCTTGTTCTAAGTTTTGTATCTTGCCAAAGGAGAGAGCAGATGCAACGAACCTGTGCAAGGTTTTGGCTGTGAACTGCCAAGGGTCTAAGCAAGCTGTTTACAGAGCATGAGTCCCACATATGAACTCAAGGTCTGGCTCACAGTCCAAGTGCATGTTTTTTTTTTCTTTTACCCATTAGACTTCAACCTTTGAAATGAGATGGATTTGGAAAACTCTTGCATAGGGTTTAGGACCCTATCATTCAAGTAGGACCACACATTCTCCATCCTCTTGCCAAAGTCAATACCTAATGCTAAAACAGCTTGAGAAACGTTGGTTTTATTTCCCATCTTCATTTTTCATGGGTGACACAGTCTTTCAGTTAGAGATACCTCTTGCCCTGTAATAGTTCCTGTATTTCCCTCTCCTTTTTAACCACAATCTGCTTGAGTTTAGTGACTGCTCCTTATCTGTAGTGCCTGAAACAAAGTGGGCATTCAGTCAGCTAAGTCTAAGTGCCTGATGATGGAATGACTGAATGAATGAATAAATGAATGAATTAAATTATTAATTAATTGACTAAAGTTCATTAAAGGCAGGACCACATCATCCTTGTATCTTCAGCAGTCTTGGCACAGACCATGCACGTAGTGGTAGATGCTCAATGAATCATTGCTGAGTGCACTGTAGATTCCAGGCAGAATATTAAAGTTGTGGAAATAGTGGCAAATCCCACAAGCATTTACTCTGCCCTGGCAGGAAGACACACATGAATGAATGAATGAAGGGCTCCACTGTTTTGAGTATCTTAGTTTGCAAAGCAGCAAACACTGCACTTGAACCTGAGTTCTCTCTGAAGCACTACTTCTTTGACAGAAAAGCTGGGGCACCAGCAGGGAATGAAGGGTGTGCACTCAGCTGGCTGGTTCAGTGGAAGAAACTGAAAGACATTGATAGGGATTAAAAAGGAGCTGGGTAGATGTGGTTTCTGCAGAGAAGGCAAAGTAAAAACAGAAGAAACTAGAAGAATTAGAAAAATGGTTCACTGAGGACCTGGTCAGGGTCAGGACACAGGAAGGGTGTCAAGCATCTCAAGAGTGGGAGTTGTTGGGGATGAATCCAAGACAAAATCTGCTCAACCACAGCAGGTGGCTTTGTACATGCTCTCCTGCTGTGGCTGTGACCAGGAGTCAGTTTGCAGTGAGATTGCATCCCTTTTAAAGCAGCCATGTCCTCATTCTTCCATGTGACATATCCTTCTCCAAAGACAGAGTTGTTTCACCAGGAGTTCTATGATTCAGGGTGTTCACACTATGAGCACAGGAAAGGCCTTTCCTGGGTTCCTGGCTCACAGGTGAGATGCATGGGCAAGGAATCTGCTGAGTCATCTCCAGGCTCTCCAAACACTTGGCTTTTACCCTTACCCTGGCTGACACTGACAATCAAATGCATCCAGCTGGCCTTCTCAGTGGCTAAAATATTGAAATAAGTTCATGCTAACTGGGGAAGAGCCACTGCCCTCACCATCAATGCCCCTCCCATGAATGCCCCTTCCCTGCCACTTGGTCCCTTTGCTGGGACTGGTAGGGCTGGGTGCAGCAGGAGGCCTTCAGGACTTTCTCCAGTAGCCTTACATTCTGTTTGGTTGATGTCCATTTGATGTCGATTGTTCAATATTTTTAATATTCCCTTGCCTCCTGGTAATTGTTAATCCTCTGCCTTAACAGTAATTGTTTATTTCTGTGTCTCCCTCATCCCCAGTCCTTTCTCCAAACTATAACCAGAGTAATCCTTCTAATGTGTAAATTCTATTGCTCCTTTGCTTACAATACTTTGAAGGTTTTACACTGGCCTCATTAAAGCCTCCAGGTTTCTTAACATGTGTTGCAAGGCTCTCCCTACCCCAGCCCTCCTCCAGTCTTATCTAAGCCTGCTATGCCCTCTTACACTCAATTCCAGCCACATTGACCCTCTCCAGTTCTTCAAGGACTACAGTATCTCCTCTCCAGACCACTCCTGGGACCTCCTGCTCCCTCCCTGACCAATGCTGCTCCAACTAAGTCCTAACCTCTCCATTCCTGATGCCTCAGCATGACTCAAGTGCCACTTCCTTGGTGAGGCCCTGTGCTGTAGCATTCTCCCATGGGAGTGCTTAACATATTTCATTTTATACACACACTTCTGTCCTCAAAACTATGCTCTGTGGAACACAGCCACAGGTATAAGGGTATACCTTTGCATTTCCACCATCTTCCATGCTGCCAATGATACAGAATGGGTGAAATGGATGATATGGTTTGGCTGTGTCCCCACCCAAATCTCATCTTGAATTGTAGCTCCCATAATCCCTATGTATTGTGAGAGGGACCTGGCAGGAGGTAATTGAATCATGAGGGTAGGTTTTCCTGCTGTACTGTTCTTGTGATAGTGAGTATGTCTCATGAGATCTGTTGATTTTGTAAAGGGCAGTTGCCCTGCACAGGGTCTCTGGCCTGCTGCCATGTAAGACGTGCCTTTGCTCCTTCTTCACCTTCTGCCATGATTGTGAAGTCTCCCTAGCCACCTGGAACTGTGATTCCATCAAGCCTCTTTTTCTTTATCAATTACCCAGTCTTGGGTACATCCTGATAGCAACGTGAGAACAGACTAATACAATGAATATTTGCCAAGTAAATGTTTCTTTCACTAGGATGTGAGTTTCTTGGGATCCTGGATCTCCTAGAAATACCCAGCCCTCTCCCATTTCACAGGGGTCTAATGAAGTGCTCAGTGAATATTTATTGGAGCTTTGAACAGAAATATATTTGGATGCACGAGAGCCAGGTTTTTATGTTTTCCCCTTAACTCTGTGATTTTGGACAAGTCCCCTTTTGTCTTGGAGTTCAACATTCTCGTCTGTACAGTATGATGGCAACGACTCCACAGAGTAAATACAAATGAGAGTCAGCTCCCCTGTGACTCTCCTCTGTGCCAGAGACTGTCCTGTGTGCTGCAGGAATTTTATCTGATTAAAAACAATTTATATGAGTAGGTGTAATTTCCCCCTTCTATAGAGATTCTGAGAAGAACAACTTGCCCAAAATCATACAGAGAGAAAAGAGTTGAGCCAGGATTTCAAACCATCTTACCTGACTCCATAGTTCATGCTCTTTTCACTATCCTGTCCTGCCTCTGTGGAAGGATAAGATGATCTGAGATTATCTGTCTGTCTGTCTGTCTGTCTCTCTCTTTCTCTCTCTCTCTA
The DNA here is from genome assembly GCF_048565385.1 of Saimiri boliviensis. Classification (NCBI taxonomy): domain Eukaryota; kingdom Metazoa; phylum Chordata; class Mammalia; order Primates; family Cebidae; genus Saimiri; species Saimiri boliviensis. Next base: position 79,083,039 of record NC_133463.1, read on the forward strand.
TATTTATATGTATATATAAAATTCTATTGTATTGTATTGTATTCTATCTCTCTACTTACCAGTTTACACCAGCACAGTGCCTGACACATGGTAGATATGCAGTAATTGATTGCTAGAAATGGTTTAAGTCTCATCTTGCTTGGAAGTAGGTTATGAATAAGGCAGTCCTGCTGAATCACATACAGTCCTGGAATCCCAATATGTGGAAACAAGAGGAGGTGAAGATCATGGCAAGCTTGTTTCCTCTCAGTCCATTATCCTGATCTTGTAATGTCATTTGCAAATTACTATAAGCACAAAGTAGCCACTTTCCAGTAGGGCAAATGCGCTAAGGAGAAGGGTTATATGCCTTTCCTTATTGCTAAATTTGACAATCATGGAGTCTGTCTTAGTCTCAACAGAGGAGGAGGAGCACATTCACTACTCACTTGCTCACTCATTTCCAGTTATGGAATAGTTAATAATAACCACCATTTACAGAGAGCTGACTCTGTGCTAAGGGCTGTGATGAAGCTGTTTTCACAAGTCTTTCCACAGGCTGCAGCTACAGTGACAGAGACAGAGCTAGAGAGAGCTTCCTGGCTGGTAATGAGGAAACTAAATACAGAGAACCTTAATACCAGACTTGTTTGAAGTCACTTAGCTTGTTAGTGGTGAAGCTTAGAGTTGGACCTGGTTCTCTCTGCTTCAAAGCCATTTCACTTTACTATGAATATAGCATTAGATAGCACAGTCACTCATTGCCCAGGAAATGTTGGGGAATGGGGACCTCAAAGACAGTCCTTTTCTTGCTGCCAGAAAGCAGTGCCTTTCCCTTAAAGAAAAGGAAACTCAACAGACTCTCTGACCAAGTTTAGGGTATAAAATTGAGGTGTTGACAAAAAGCCCATGGATCAGTTAGAAGACTTCTGACAGTCTCTCTCTCTCTCTCTCTCTCTCTCTCTCTCTCTCTCTCTCTCGCAAGACAGAGTATCTCTCTGTCACCTAGACTGGAGTGCAGTGATGTGATCTTTGTTCACTGCAACCTCCACCTTCTGGGTTCAAGCGATTCTCCTGCTTTTGCCTCAGCCTCCTGTGTAGATTGGATTACAGGCATGCACCACCATGCCTGACTAATTTTTTTTTTTTTTTTCAGTAGAGACAGGATTTTGTCATATTGGTCAGGCCGGTCTTGAATTCCTGGCCTCCGGTAATCAGCCCACCTCAGCCTCCCAAAGTACTGGGATTACAGGCATGATCCAATGCACCCGGCCTCTCGTAGTATCTCTTTTAACCCTTGGATTTTCCTTGCTATTTCCCTATACACCAGGCCTCCCCAGACTTTTTACACAGGGGGCCAGTTCACTGTCCCTCAGACTGTTGGAGGGCCGCCACATACTGTGCTCCTCTCACTAACCACCAGTGAAAGAGGTGACCCTTCCTGAAGTGCGGTGGGGGGCCGGATAAATGGCCTCAGGGGGCCGCATGCGGCCTGCGGGATGTAGTTTGGGGATGCCTGCTATAGAGTATGGTGGTGAAAGAGTTTTGATCTAGCGTCAAAACTTGGGGTTCAATTATCAGTCATGCTGCCACAGACTATGTGGCTCTGGCTGGGAAGGACACGTCATCGCTCTGAGCCTTGGTCTCCTCTTTGTCATAAGGATTAAATGAGGTAATTGATTGGAAGGACTTGGGCCTCAGTGAATGGTCAATAATTAGTAGAAATCAGGTCACAAAAGCTATGTGTGGGATTTTGGCATCAGCTGTCGCATAGACAAAGTTGTTATTTGGGCTTTTTCCTACAACCAATTTCTTCCCTAAAAGTAAACCACAAGCAAAAACAAGAAGCAGAGGCAAAACAGGCTCCAACTCTCTCTACAGAAAGGTTTCTGAGAGTTATTAGCTCAGCCATTTTCCATTAACAAAAATAAATCGCTTAGAAACATCTGGGCCACATTCGTCAGGAATCTGCTCTGTGCCGGCATTTCACTTTCAAACCCAGAGACATTTTGGACCTACTGCGATGCCCCTGAGAAAACAGAAAGGGTTCCAGAGCCCACCAGGGCTCCCACTTCCCTATCTCTCTTTTTCATTTCTGAAAAGCTCAGAGGCAATGGCAGCCAAATGACATTTGGGTGGGCTGGTAAAGAAAATGCCTTCCTGGCTGCAGACAACTCTCTTTCTGCCAGCTCTGAGGCCTGTGCACCTGGCCCCGAGCCCTCAGTGTGAGGATTTGGGGTGGTGGTGGGAGCCAGAGCCTCAGGGTGCCATGTGGATGGGCAGCGAGGGGTCTCCAGCTCAGAAGGCATGGGGTCGGGATGGCGGGAGCCCTCTGCCATGGTAAGTTTCCTGCTGCTTACAGCTAGCCCTTCTGCCCATAGCTCTTGGTTCCCAAGCAGGAATCTGCCAACCTGAGCAGGTCCCAGAGGGGCTGATGTACTCTGGAGATGGTTGCCTGTTCTGATTTCTCCAGTCGGTGCAGTGGGAAACAGGTGAGATGAGAAGGATGTAATTGTTCACTGGTCTTCAGCCACACAAAGTCAACTAATAACAACTACATGTTCATGCTGTTTGCCCTAAGAGGGAGATGCCTGGGCAGTGAAGCAGAGGGTGAGGAGAGGATGGGGAGGGGGTGTGATTCAAGGGGAGCAGTGCTGGGGGTGGAGGCAGAAGTTGGGAGCTTAGGGATCAATTAGGCAAAAAGATTCTGTATTGATTTTTCTACGAAATGACTATTTTACCATCTATACTGCAAAATAGCACTGGGCCTGTCAAAGCCCATCATTCTAAATGTGTACAGTCAGAACACCAACTAACAGCTGAGTGGAATTAATTACCTCTCCCGAAGATAGCTTCAACATAGCTTCAACAGTTTGTTAACTGTTCTATGCCTCGAGCCTTTCACTTCTCAGCGTCATCCTCCTGTCTCTTCTGCCAACTTCGTACCTGCTGCTGGGTAAATCTTCATAAAGTATGCTTCCTGCCCTGCCGCTTCCGTGCAATGTTTCCTTACAGCCTAGGGAATCAAATCTGGGGGAAAACAGATTCTGTGGCTCATGATTCCCAGCTTCCTGCCCACGACCGCCTGGTGGAAGACAGAGGAATTGTTAGAATTCTACTTTGATAGTTGAGTCAATGGAGGCACGATGAGGTTGAGTGCTTAGCACCGAAGGCCCCCCTGCCCCACCCACCTAGCTGCCTCTCGTGATTCCCAGATCCATGCTCACCTAGTGTCCTTCCCAAGTTCTTCAGGTAGGGGGCTGACTTCACCACCTTTGAAGGCTGACTCTGCCACCTGCAGCAGCTCTTCTTCCGCTTTCCAGTCTTTTCACTTCCCTGATGCCACCCCGAAGAACCATCCCCAGCCTTACCTAACGTGAAGTCCTCTGCTGTCACTTACCACCACTATTCTACGTCCTCCAGTCCCCACCAGTTCTGCAGCCTCCAACTCACTGGGCTTCCCACTGTCCAAGACATGTTAATTTAGCAACTTATTCATATTGAGGAAACCCAGTATCAGTATTTACCCATTGTCCAAACCTGAAATTTAGCTAAAATCTGCAACCCAGGCAAAAGAGAGGATGCCTCAGTTGGAGGATAGGGGTGGACAATTTTCAGGGGAGATGGGACCTTGCATTGTCCAAGTAACAAGGTGATGGGTTCCCAACTCTTGCTATTCATTCTTGTTCAGAGGAGTCGACAAGCTACCAAGAAAAAAGGACTGAGTTTGAGAGCCAAGCAACTTGGTTCTGCCAACTTTCTATGACTTTGGGCAAGCTGCTTTCTCCTCTTTGCCTCAGATTCACTGCCTAAAAAAGGAATGGCCGAGATGTCCTCTAAAGTTCTGAGTATGACTCTAGAAGACCCAGACTCACTGGATTAACACTGTCTGTAAGCTAAGTTCCCACATAAGGGATGGTCTTGGTTGGTTCCCTAGCCTACCTATTTTATCACCCTCTCCAGGGTCAGTAGCTGCCCTTAGTTTCCCAGGAAAGATCTCGGCTACCCGCCCTTTATCCTAGCATGATGATCTGGGACTAATTTCCTTCCAGAGACAGAGATAAAAACAAATCATGCCCTGTTCACCAGTCAGTGTGCACCTCTTGTTCCTCATCAGCAGCAAGATCCAGCCAATACAGGGCTGTTGAGGCTCCTGGGTCCTGATAGGGAGGCAGGGGCCCAGGCAGGCATATGGCTAGAAGGCTGGCTGCACGCAGAGTGTTATTTTCAAAACCGAGTGGAATCTGCTTCAGGCCCGAGCACGGTAGGTGGTCTCCGTTCTTGGATCATAAATCACTGAAGGTAACTATTTTTTCTGGCCTCACTTATGACCCAGCATAATGTTATTGTGATTGGAAGGATGATGGAAAAGGGATTTTTCTCTCCCATTTTCGTCTCCAGGGTGTATAAATCTTTGTACTTTCACAGTCCCAGGGACCATGTGTGATGTTGTAGAGAGCATACAGGAATGATCTCCTCAGGTGCTGGTGAGGTTCTGCGCCACTAACTCACTTGTATTTTCTAAGCTACAATTTTTTTCATTCGTAGCAGAAGTTGTAGCTGGTGGTTCTCTATCCTCCCTCCAGATCTAATACTCTAGGCCTCAATGATTTTCTGAAAAACGGTGTTCATGAAACTGACTCAAAGGATCAAGGCTACTAACATCTTTGACTGATACTGGAGACCTCTTACGATTTGGTCTCCCGTGGTCCTTCCGCGTTCATTTCCAGCCATCTCCCCGCTCTCTCCTCTTAGTTCACCTAGTTCTCTTCAATGTGGCTAGTTCTTTCACACTTTTGAGCTCTGGCATGTACAGATTCATCTACTTAGAATTTCTATTTTAAAATCTTCTCTGCCTGATGAAATCTTTTCGTTTAAAGCCCATTTCCCCATTACCTTCTCTGTGGGGTCTCCCTAATAATCCTCTGGCCTAATGAATTAATGACTTTGTTCTCTTGGTGCTCCCAGAACTGTAGGTAATTACCTCTACCATAGTGTTCATGTACAGAGCCTGACACCAATTAGACCCTGGGCTGATTTGCTCTCACAGTTTCCAGTGTCAAAAAAGTTCATATGTTCATAACTTGAGGTCCCAGAATGTGGTTGTATTTGGAGATAGGGCCTGTAAGGGGAAATTAAGATAAATGAGGTCAGCACAGGGGTCCCTAGTTCAGTCTGACTGGTGTGCTTAAGCAAAGAGTGAGTTTGGACATAGATTGGGCGAGAAGAGGGAGTTTGGACACAAGCATGTACAGAGGCAAGATGATGTGAAGAGACAGAGAAGATGCCATCTACAAACCAAGGAGAGAGACCTGGAACAGATTCCTCCTGTATGGTCCCCAGAAGGAACCAACATGGCCGACACCTTAGTCCTGAACTTCTAGCCTCCAGCACTGTGAGAAAATAATATCTGTTGTGTAAGCCACCCAGTCTTTGGTACTTTGTTAAGGCAGCACTCCCTTGCCAGCCAACACAGACCCTCCCCACATGGTTCCTGTGAGCCCCCACCTCAAGGTAGGGAAGAACGTGGAGGCCCTTGAAGGCAGGGTCTGTGAGTTATTTTTTAAAAAATGTTTTAAAATCCAGAAAATTCTTTGTTTCTCCAAGCAGATCTCAGACTCCTTGCACCAGAATCAGTGTTTTTAAAACTGTAGTTTTGGTCACAAAATTAGCATAGGGAATCACAACTAGCACTGAAGAAAAAGTGAATCAGATTAGGAAACAGGAGCACGGAATAGGCACACCTGAGTCACCTGCAGGTGGTAAGGGAAATTATTAGGCAGTTACCGTTTTATGAAACTTGTGTCTTAGTTGTGTACACTAGGTCACAATGTAATCTTTTAAAAATTATTGTGGGGAACCAGTTGAAAAACATTGAGCCAAAGGTATTCCTTAAAAATACAGATTTTTTTCTTGCTTGATTAAAACTTTATGCCCATTGATTAACAACTCCCCATGTTCCCCTCCCCCAACCCCTGGCAACCACCATTTACTCTTTGATTCTATGAATTTGACTATTTAAGTTACCTCACATAAGGGGATTCATGCAGTATTTTTCCTTCTGTGACTGAGTTATTTCACTTAGCATACTATTTTCAAGATGCATTCATGTTGTTGCATGTTTTTTTTTCTTTTTGAGATTAAGTCTTGCTCTGTCACCCAGGCTGGAGTGCAGTGGTGTGATCTAGGTTCACTGCAACCTCCGCCTCCTGGATTCAAGTGATTCTCTTGCCTTAGCCTCTGAGTAACTGGGATTACAGGCAAGGGCCACCATGCCTGAATAATTTTTGAGTTTTTTAGTAGAGAGGTGGTTTCACCATGTTGCCCAGGCTGGTCTCGAACTCCTGGATTCAAGTGATCCACCTGTCTCAGCCTCCCAAAGTGCCAGCACATGATTACAGGCATGAGCCACCGTGTCTGGCTGGTATATAGTATATTTTCCTTATCTACCTATAGTCAACAAAAACTTTGCACATTTAAAACTTTAAGAGGGTAGATCTGATATTAAGTATCATAACCACAATAATTTTAAAAATGAAGATATTTGGACATTACCCCAGACCTGCTGAACTGGAATCGCAAGTAGGTATGGCCTTAGAATCTACATTGTGTCTAGAAAATTCTTATGTACATCAAAATTTGAAAATTATTCCTAGTGCCTAAGGCCAGTTTGAGGCACAGAATTATCACAAAACCCATATTTATTGAGCCAGCTGAGCATCATTTTGGTGCCAATTATTTGTATTTTCACACTATGCAAAGAACTGGTGGAATAATAGCTAAGAAGAATATCAATGCAAAACCAATAAAAGATTACTAGATCAATTTCTGATATGTATCACAAAATAATTGAAAGGAATTTAAATTACTTGCTAAAGGACCTAAAAGTTTTTGTGTTTCATTGTCTCATTTATCTTTGAACTCACCCCAGGAATTGGGCATTATGGTTGCCATATTTTGGATGATGAATCTGAAATTTAGAGGGAAGTGACATACCAAGGTCACACTACTAGGAAATGGCAGAGCTGGGCTGTAAATCTAAACCTCATTCCATGCTGCCTGACATTGGTCCTTGGTTCTCCTGAGACCCTTTCTGGCCGCAGCTATTAATGAGGCTTTTAAAAGAAGTTAAGGCTTTTATTCTGGCTGTTCCTGGGAGATTGGACCTCTCATCCTGACTTAGAGAATAAGCATCTTCCTATGGTAGGGGGCCAGGTAGAGCCCCACAGGCACTCCCGGGGGCAAACCAATCAGTTCATGTATTTGGCCTGGACTACGAGAGACTTTTAGGTATTAAGTGGTTTTGCGGCAAAACACAGTGGTTTTGCGGCAACCAACAGTATCCATTGTCATGAAGCCAACTGCTTTTCTGCCACAATGAGTCAAGAATGAATGGTTTGAAGCTTGATTTAGAGATAAGACATTAAACTTGGAGAACTCAAAGAGACCAGAAACCAGGGAAGTTCCAGGCCCTGCTGATATGGTTTGGCTCTATGTCCCCACCCAAATCCCGTAGCTCCCTTAATTTCCACATGTTGTGGGAGGGACCTGGTGGGAGATGATGAATCATGGGGGTGGGTCTTTCCCATGCTGTTCTCATGATAGTCAATGGGTCTCAAGAGATTTGATGGTTTTAAAAATGGGAGGTTCCCTGCACAGGCTCCCTCTTTGCCTGCTGCCATCCATGTAAGAGGAGATTTGCTCCTCCTCGCCTTCTGCCATGATTGTGAGGCCTCTTCCAGGCCAGGCATGTGGAACTGTAAGCCAATAAAACATCTTTCTTTTGTAAATTGCCCAGTCTCTCAGGTATGTCTTTCTCAGCAGCCCACACCCGCTCACTTCTCCCATACCAGTTTCCCATGAGTAGCAGCATCTGAGCTGAGTCTCCACTTTGAGGATTTGCCTCACTGCCTCTGGTTTCTGTGACCACTGAAGAATCCATAAGCCAGGTGTTCTGCATTTGTTATCACCTTTAATTCTCACCTTTAATTTCCCAAGGGGTCAAGACTTGTCTAGAGGCCACAGCTAAGAAGTAGAAGAGATGGGATTTGAACCCAGGACTGTGTGTTGTGAGTCTCTGCTCTTTCCTCTGCATAGACTTGTTTTCCCTGGTAGAACTTAGCTTTTCCCTGTACTTACGCTGAGCCCACTTGTCCCAAGGCTAAATTGGGCCACAGTGCCTGGGGAATGGGCTTGGAGAGTCCATGGAACTGTGAGAGGCCCTGAGGTCATTTCATTAAAGGCACCTTTTGGCACATGAATACCACCAATGAATACCATGAGTCCTGCTTGTTCCTTGCTTGGTCCATCAGGCCAGGTGCCAGGCAATGGAGACATCCTTTTCTATTTTCCTCAGTGACTTCCTGAGGTCTGTGAATCAAAAAGCACCTGGAAGAGACAAACGATTCTGGATCCAGAATCAGGGAAATCTGATGCTATGTTGTCTCTGTCATGCACTATGAGATCTTAGGAAATTCTTCTGTTCTTTCTGTGCCTCAGTCTCCTCATCTGTAAAATGAGGACAATTCTGTCTTCCTCACAGTGCTATTGTGGGATGAAAGGGTTGAAAATTTCTGGTACATGTCAAGCATTTAAGACATGATTTAAACACTGAGTTAGTCAGATGAAGTAGTTAGGAGATCTTCTCAGAAAGTAAGGGGTCAGACAAAACAACAGAAATGTAGCCAAGTCCAATTCACACATCACCATCAGCATGTTACCATCACTCATGTTCCCCCCACTGCCACCGCACCGCTGCTGCTCCACTACCACCATAACCAACAGTGGCCCAGCACAGTCATTGTTAACAGCAGCAACCCCACTGTTCCCATCACTACCCCACCCTCTGCCACCACTACTATAGACACACACATCCCAGTTGTCCATTCTCTCACCTTCACCATCACCTCTGCCTCTGTCACACTACCACTGCCATATTACCACCACCACCATCACCAACACCACCATATCACCTATCCATGAAATAATATGCAAGATTGATTCCAGCCCCAGTACAATGCCTGACCCAAAGTAAGTTCTCAGGAAATTTTGCAAAATGAATGAAATGATAAGTGAATGCCACAAATTATATAATCAGAACTGTTAGAAGCAAGAGTTTCCATCCCTTATTAACCTTCTGCAGATGTTTCAGTGGTCGATTTTTATCTACCTCTTAGAGTCTTAGATCCTTCACCTCTTTTTTAAAATTTCAATAGCTTAGGGGATACAAGTGTTTTTGGTTATATGGATGAATTGTACAGTGGTGAATTCTGAAATTTTAGTGCACTCATCACCCACGTGGTATACGTTGTACCCAATATGTAGTTTTTTTATCCCTTACCCTCCTCCTCCTCTCTCCTTTCTGAGTATCCAATGTCCATTTTACCACTCTGTATGCCTTTGCACACCCACAGCTTAGCTCACACTTATAAGTGAGAATATATACATTTGGTCTTCCATTTCTGTTATTTTCCTTAGGATAATGGCCTCCAGCTCCATCCAAGTTGCTGCAAAAGATGTTATTTTGTTCTTTTTTAGGCTGAGTTGTATTCCATGGTGTATATATACCACATTTTCTTTATCCACTCATTTGTTGATGGGCACTTAGGTTGGCTTCATATCTTTGTAGCTGGGAATTGTGCTGCAGTGAGCATATGTGTGCAGGTGTCTTTTTGATATAAAGACTTCTTTTATTTTGGGTAGATACCCAGTAGTGAGATTGCTGGATTGAATGGGAGATGTGCTTTTAGTTCTTTGAAAAATCTCCATAATGTTTTTCATAGATGTACTAATTTATATTCCTACCAGCAGTGTTTAAGCATTCTTTTTTTTTTTTCACCACATCCATACCAACGTCTATTGTTGTTTGACTTTTTAATAATGGAAATTCTTGGCCTCTTAAAAGGTCAGTCCCGCTGGACCAACACAGGGCCTCACTGTTGGGTAAAAATCATGAGGGCAAAAGGCAGGACAATGTAACTGGAGAAATCAGCATTTGACCTTGATTGTTATCTTTCTCAGAAAATCATAGTATTAAACCAAACTAAAGAAAACTCATTCCTCAGATTGGGTGTGGTGGTTCACACCCACTTTGGGAGGCCTAGGCACAATGATCACTTGAGCCCAGGAGTTTGAGACCAGCCTGGGAAAAAACCAAGGCCTTGTCCTTGCAAAAAGAAAAAATTAGCCAGACATGGTGGTGCACATTTTTAGTCTTAGGTACTCTGGAGGCCGAGGTTGGAAGATCCCTTGAACCCAGGAGTTTGAGGCTGCAGTGATCTATGATCGTCACTGCACTCTAGCCTGGTGACAGAGCAACACCCTGTCTCAGCAAAACAAACAAAAACCAAAAAACTTTTTCTAAGATTCCAACAGCTGTTGTCTATGTGTTTATATGTAAACCTCAGGTACTTTCTAGCTGCAACTTGCTTTCTACCTTCTACTCCTCCCTATCTCCTGGGGGATTATTGATATTATTTTTGCCCCCAGCAAGAGCTCTCTCTGGTTGGATTCAAAATTAATATCACCTTTGAAAATTACATTTGAATACATGCCAACCCATTCTCTGTCCCAGGAGGCAGGCAAACGATGGGTATGTAGGTTGGCTTCATATCTTTGCAACTGTGAATTGTGTTGCAGTGAGCATATGTGTGCAGGTGTCTTTTTGATGTAAAGACTTATTTTCTTTTGGGTAGATACCCAGTAGTGAGACTGCTGGACTGGAATGGAATGACCAAGTATTCCCTTTAGTTCCTGTATCATAAATCATAACTCACTCGGGCCAGTGGGTGGAAGGTGACTCTGTAGCTGATTTAAATAACAGTTTTCAAACACAGCCTGCTAGCTCGTTGCCGAGGCAAAGACAGGACTCAAAGCCTGGATGACTTGTCCATCCTTTTCCTAGCAATGGCGCCTGCCTTGACACCTAAGCCTGGTTGCTTCTGTGGGGCTGGACAAAACCTTATCTATGCCTTTTCAAGCATGAGTCATTGATCCTTTTATGACTGTCCTCTGGATCTCTTTTGGGAACATGAAAATGACTGAATCTGAGATCATGGCTGTCCTTGGGCTGTTCACTCAAGGCATCTTGCCCCCAAGATGTTCCCAAGGTACCTTTCTAGTTGCAGGCTTTTTTGATCACCTTGTGAATTCACTCGAGCATTCTGCAGACTGTTTGATCATTCCCCTCCATGTGTCTTTGGCACTTTCACTCTCTCATTATCTCCCAGGCTAGGATGTCCTGCCTGATGGTGCTGAGGTCATTGCATTAGGAAATGTCCCAGAAACAATGATCATAGCAATATTTTTAGAGGACTCTGTGTGATGTCATGGAAATAGCATGTAGTGTTCAGCAATCCAGGCATGGGACTCAAACTCTGCCTTGCCCATTTACCATCTGGAAGAGTGACCTAAACTTATAGTGCCTCAGTCTCCCCATGAGTCCAGTGGACAATATTATACTACTCACAGGGGTATGGTGATTAAATGACACAATGTAAGTAGTTGCTTAGAGCACTTCATGGCACTTAGTAGATCACTCAAACATAGTCCATTTACTTCCCACTTCCCTTGAGCTTTGATTACAACATCTTGTTTGGAGATAATTAAAATGCAGCTGAGATTGCTTTCATGAGGAGCCAAGGGGCAATATTTCTCAAGTAATTATCATTGAAGGAGAGTCAACCTGGGAAGGAGGATGTTGGATACATACCAGGTGACACAGCCTCTGGGGTCCTTCATTCCTCCTGTGTCCATGGTGCTGGTTGAGCTGTTGCAGATGTGATCTTTGGTTGGTGCTACATGGTTTCAGCCTCTGTGTGGCTCTCTCCACAGGTGAGACCATCTGACCCCCTGTTGGTATCCCTCAGACAACTCCCAGTATACTGCCAGAATCGGCGAGGAGGAAAATTAGGAAGCTGCCACTGCACAGCACTGGGTGGGGGAGACAATACTGGCTATGGAGTCACTCAAGCATGGGTTGAAGCCTGACGATGTCCCGTACTAGTTATCTAAGCTTGACAAGTCACCCATCCCTCCGAGCCTCAATTTTCTCAGCTACAAACTGAGGTTGGTAATATCTAATTTTCTCCAGGATAATTTAGGTGACAAGGAAAGGAAAATCCAATTTCAAATGGCTTCATAATAAAAGAATCATTGCATTAGATAATGAAAAATCTAGAGGTAAGATTTCAGGTATAGTTTGATCAGGGATCTGACTCCACTCCTCTGCGTAATTTCGTTCCCATCCTATCTTCTGTTTGCTTCATCTTTAGCCTCTCTTCCTTCATGTATCAAAATACCTACATGTGGCAACTTTCTCAGCTTGGATTGGACCATCTTAACTGAGAGGATGGGTGCTGGTATTCAGACCATTTTCAGCCTAGTCTGCAGCTGGGGTCAGTGCTACTCAAATCATGGGCTATGCAGTGGGGGATAGATGAGAGATGAAATAATGTTGGGAAGACAACTATCACATTACTCAGAGTGGGATGTAGAAGACTAAGGAACTACTACGATAACACTCACAGTTGATGGTTTTTGAGAACTGACCCTGTGTCAGGCAGATAGTATCTTGCTTAATCTTCCCCAAGACCCAGCATCATAAATGTAACTATTATTAGTACTCTCAATACATACCAATCTCTCCTCTATCATATACCTCAGATTTCCCATCTCTGTTGTCCACCCACCTGCTGTGACACTAGAATTATTAATCTATATGGTCAGCCAAATGATGCCCCTCGCCCCAAAATTTATATTTTAACCCTATAGCCTGTGTTACTTATATAGATAACAAAGAGTCTTTGCAGATATAATTGGATTGAAATGGGCAGATCATCTGGGATTACCTGAATGGATGCTAAATAGAATGATGAAGTCCTTATGAGAAGGGTGCAGAGGGAGATTTAGCAGAAGAGGAGAAGGTGATGTAATGATGGAAGCAGAGAATGGAGTGATGAATTTTGAAGGTGGAGGAAGGGGCCACAGCCAAGATTTACAGATGGCTACTAGAAGCTGGGAAAAGGCATGGAAACCAAGTCCTTCCCCTCAAAGCCCACAGAAGAAACCAGCCCTGCCAATACCTTAACTTTAGCTCAGTGAGACTGATTTCAGACTTCTTACCTCTAGAACTGTAAGAGAATGGTATTGTTTTAAGCCACTGTGTTTATAATCACTTGTCACAGCAGCAATTGGATATAATATATAATAATAATAGCGATCAAGCCAGAGGCTTATCTAAGTACCTTTGTATTATCTTACTTCTCACAATAATGGTTGATGTTATTTTCATTTCGTAGATGGGCAAACTGAATAAAAAAGACATAATACAATTTGCCAAACATATGCCATTCAAATGTGATGAAGTCAGGGCTATGTCAGGCAGTCAGTATCAGAATTGGCACTGCAATCCATTACTCAATCTGTTGGTTCATCATGCATAATTTCTCCGTTATCTATTCCTTCCCTCTTGCCAACTGTTTGCCCACCCTGTGTTTATTCAGTAGACCAGATTTTCACCATTCTTAACACACCCCCTTATGCCAGGCTCTGTCATGCCCCATGAACAGAACAAATGTCTTGACTTCTCTGTCTTCTCTCATCCCAGTAACTAACCAATGTTTCTTCCACCTAGTGCCAAATGTCCATCATGTAAAAGAGGTGATCCCTTTGGTTAGTTTTACTGGTTGAGACTATGTTGAAAGGGCAGTATAATTGGGCAGGTGTGATACAGTGCAAGCAACCTGGCATCCACTGTGTTTCCCAAACACCCTGCAAGGCAAGTTTTCTTGTTAACCCCATTTCACAGATATGGCAATGGAGACCTAGAGAATCCTGGAAAGTCATTCAGCTGGTCATTGGTGAGGGTTGGATCCAAACCTAGGCAGTGTGCCATCAGACCCTGTGATCTTCTCCATCACCTGCAGTTCTAAGTGCACACGGCTTAGGTGAGCTTGGTCTAAAGGTAAACTCCATAAGGGTAAAAAGAAGATAATCTGGAGACAAGCCTCACAGCATGTTTGTGGGTGCCTCTGAACTGTCTGAGCATCAGTGCCTCATCTACAAAGTAGAAGAAAATAATAACAATTGCCTTAATGAGTTATTATAATGATTTAATCAAGTAACAATAAAGCTATATAGTTAATGTCTTACTGCCTGGCAGAAAATAAGTGCTCAAAATTAGTTACTATTTTATACATGTTTACTTAAACATGATACATACATAAGAGTGAGAGGTCAATGTAGCTGCTGGTGGAGATGGGACACCACAAATGTCATGAGGGCATGGACAAAGAAACACAATATCAACTATAAGGGAGGAATGCCAACCACCAGCCCAAGCCAAGAACCGTGAGACTGACCATCTAATAGCAGGTGTTGCGTGGAGTACAGTTGCCTCTTACTCAGACAACTCCCTGCTCCTGAACAAGGAACAGCAGAGATGAATTTATGTAACTATATGTTGCACGTTGTCCCTGGTGCCCTGCTTGTGAGTAAGACAGATCCAGGAGAGGCAGCTGAGAACAGCTTTCCTGGAGTCAGGGATAGGATTGGGCAGGTCTGATAGAGAAGATGGAGGGCCATTTTACCTTAAAGACACCATAGGGGCATTGACTGGTGGTATTGAGTGGCTTGGAGAAGTCAGTCCATGGGGACTGGGATTGGGGAGTGAAGTTAGGGTGGATGCTGGGTCTGTGGAGTCGGGAATCCAAAGACTAGGAAGCTGGGAGGTAGAACAAGTCAAAGGTAAGGAGGAAATGAGCCCCACCATGCTCGGATGTTTGCAGTATGGGAGTATTCCTGTTCAAATGTTGTCTGAGAAAACTATGGATTATCTCTTGCAGACAGAACTAATAGATGCTGGTTATGAAACTGCTTAGTGAATTTGAATTTTGAGTTCCGTACAAGGCTTTAACCCTGTGCTACCCAAAGCAGAAACCTTTATGAATTCATAATGTATTAGATTAATGGCAAAAATTTTCCCCACCGAAGACACCTGTAAATATTTTCCCACAGTGAACTGTATGTTTCAAATAATCTTTTAATATAGTATATTTATTATATTATTGTTGGCGACCATCGGGGATGGGTAGGCACGTCTGCAGGGGGTCTCTCGACCTGCAAGAGGGTCCCAATACCTGGAAGAGAGCGTGTGCTTGAAGAAATAAGAGAGACAGAGAGCGGGGGTCTGGAGGGCTGGATAGACCATGCCTAAACAGCAGTTTTTATTTTTCAAAGGCCAGGAATAAATACACTTTCTTTGCTCTGGTTTACGTCATTGCAAGAGGAAATGCAAATCTATACATTACATGGCCTATACAATAGAGAAGTCAGGTACACAGTCAGTGGTTGTATAAAGTAACAGAATTTCCTGTGATCACAAAGCTGGTTTATATCCAGACATCATTCCTCATGGCTGCAGGTATTTCTGGTTTGATCTTGTTTTAGAACTGAGATGTGAAAAGGTTTTCTGGTTTTCCTCATCAGAATATCTTTTAACCAGATTCTCCTTTGTCTGCTCCTGACTCAACTTATCTCAACTCCCCCATTCAGGAGTCTCTGAGTCAGGGATCAAAGCCATCCCATATGGTGGCATTTGCTTTGCAAATATCCCCACAGTTAAACCATTATCTAGGGTACAAGGCAGTCAGGCAAGTAAAGAAAAGGTTAAAGCTTATTCTTAATGAAAGAGTCATAAAACGTTAAAAGCAGAAACTGGTTGCTGGCAGGGAGTCACTCGGTCTAGCAGCAGCACATAGTTTTAGGCCCAAACGATATCGTGGTTGATATTAGAAACCGATCATTCATCTTTCAGTTCCTTTTTCCCGAAAGCTCGACTGCCTCCAACAGGTGTTTGGGATCAAACTCACTGTACAGTGAGACTCACGCCTTTTGGGGGTCTCACACGGGAATGTTCCCCACATATTATACTTTTTTGTATTTGTATGAAATACCTAGCTTACTAAGTGGAGATATAACTTTAGAAAAAAAGAGAAAATGACTGTTTTAATCAGAAAATGCAGGATACACTTGTCAGTGTTTTTGAAATATTACAAGTAGCTTAAGTAGCTTGTAACTTAATTTATGCTCCCCATCTAGAAAACACTAAAAGTAAAGGAAGAAAAGCAGACAGTTTAAATGAACTTTGTATTTCTGTGTTGACATAAATGGACATTATATATTAAGCCTATGTATTATGTATAAAGTAATGAGGAAAAATGTTTGTGAAGATTAATTTTATTTGTCAACTTAGCTATGCTGTAGTGCCAGTTATTTAGTAAAATATGAATCTAGGTGTTGGGAAGTTCTGTTTTTTTTTTTTTTTTTAAGATGGAGTTTCACTCTTGTCACCCAGGTGGGAGTGCAATGGTGTGATCTTGGCTCACTGCAGTCTCCGGCTCCCAGGTTCAAGTGATTCTCTTGCCTCAGCCTCCCAAGTAGCTGGGATTACAGGTGCCTGCCACCATGCCCAGCTAATTTTTGTATTTTTAGTAGAGATGAGATGGAGTTTCACTATGTTGGCCAGGCTGGTCTTGAACTCCTGACCTCAGGTGATCCACTGACCTTGGCCTCCCAAAGTGCTAGGATTACAGGCATGAGCCACCGTACTCGGTTGGGAAGGTATTTTATAGATGTGGTGAATACCTACAATCAGTTGAATTTAAGTAAAGGAGATTACTTTCCATAATGTGAGTGGGGCTCATTTAATCAGTTGAAGGCCTTCACAGCAAAAACTCAGGTTTCCCAGAGAAGAAAAAACAATGCTGCCTCAGGATTGAGTTTCCTTTTTGAGTTTCCAGCCTGCCAGCTGGCCCTACACATTTTGGATTTGCCAGCCCCACATGGTAATTCTTTAAAATAAATCTCTCTCTCTCCCCCTCCCCCCCGCACAGAGACAGACAGACAGACAGACAGACAGACACACACACACACACACACACACACACACACACACACACCTGTTTCCTATTGGTTCTCTTTCTCTGGAGAACCCTAAGTTTCTCCAGATACAATGGCCATGAAGAACAGATAAAGGTAAAGTCAGGCTAATTTAGAACCATAATGTGTATACATGCACATCTGTATGCTGATGTTCAAGTGTCTAAGAACATGCACATGTTATATTATGCATAAGGTAGCTGCAGGTCCATTGTGCAACAAACCTCATCATTAAACCTGATAAATAAAAGCATTGTGTGTATGGTCATTTATTTGTTAAATAACCAAGTATGTATTGAGTGCTTACTATGTGTCAAGTTCACATAGTGTCTTTCAATTGAATATAGATGTTGTTGCATATAATCATATGCAAATACATCCAGAAACATTTCTGAATTCATAGTCCCCTTTATTTGAATTGCTAATGGATTCAAAAGTGTGATTATTCTCATGTGGGTGTTTGTGATGATTTTTGATATTAAAAAGGCTCCTTTGTGTTAGTAAAGGTTGAGAATCAACAATAGATAGCATTTGACTTATAAATATATGCATGACAGAATAGATGCAATATACCCCACTTGAATTCTGATGGAGTCTGAAGGAGATATCAGTCACATCTCATCTGCTCTGATTTCCCATACAATTGATAAATGGACACTAGAGTCATATATGAATGAAAATAATTAATTTTACCACTGGCAATGCTGTATTAGAGAAGGGTGCATGGACTTAAGGCTCAAATGGCCTGCAGTGTCTTCCCCTTGAACTGAACTTACCACCAGGCCATAGATGGAGCAGGTGGCCAAATGCATGCCTTGTTCCATCCCAACCTCTGAGGCAGAAGCTGCCCTGAATGTTTACCCTAAGGCAGAGGGAGCTGGGAGAAGAATATAGGGCAGGTTAGAGTACAGAGGAGAGGGAAGAGAGAACCAAAAGTATGTATCTTGCTCAGGGCTTCTTGCTCATAAATACGCTAAACAGATCCATTACTTCTTTTCCTGGAGAAGGATTGAAGAAAACATTTCACTGTGGAAACTGAGGCACATGGTAATGTCTACAGCATTTCCTACAGGCCTCTCAACCTTACAATTTTTTGTAAAGACAACCTGGGAGGAAACCCTCTTGTGTAAGTTCTTGGAGAAGAAGAAAGGACCCTGGGGTAAAACGGGATGTTTTCGGCAAAGTGGAGTCACTTTGAGCAGTTCACCTAACTTCTCTATGCCTTAGTTTCTGCAGTTGTAAATGGGGGAGGGCTAATAACAATGTCTACCTCCAAATTGCCATGCAAATTATAGAAATTAATACAGAAAAGCACTAGGAATAGTATCTGGCTCTTAGTATTCATTGAATTAGTGTTAACTATTATCAAATTGAGATAATCTTATTGATGCAGTACGACTATATGTAAGAATTTAAAAATGATTATAACCAAAATAAGGTCTATCCTTTAGATTCTTCCATTCATTTATTCGAAGCATATATTGAAAGCCTTGCATAGGCCAGTCACTATGCAAGGAAGTCAGAGATGCAGAATAGAAATATTGACTGTCTTTAAGACATTGAGATTCTAGTGAAGGAAACAGATAAGGAAACAATAAGAATCTGTAATAATAAAAACAGTGAAAGAGGTGAATTCAAAGGAGAGCACTGTGATGACTAATTTTATGTGTCAACTTGACTGGGTCATGGGGTGTCCAAGTATTTAGTTAAATGTTATTGGGTGTTCTTGTGAGGGTGTGTTTCAATGAGATTAATGTTTAAATGGGTGGACTTAGTAATACAGATGGTCCTCTCTAATGGCCACCTAATGGCAGTGGGACTCATCCCATCAGTCAACGTCCTGAATAGAACAAAAAGGCTGACTGACCCTCCCCTGAGTAAGGGACAATTTCTCCTGCCTGACTGCCTTTGAACTGGGACATCGTTTTTTTCTGCCTTTGATGTCAAGTTGAAACATAGACTCTTTCTGGTCTTGAGCCTGCTGGCCTTTGGACTAGAACTACACCATTAGTGCTCCTGGTTCTCAGAACTTTTGGCTTGAACTAGAACTATGCCATTGACTCTCCTGGTTCTCGATATTGCCTAATCTCACTGCATCCTGCATCTCTTAAGACTTCTTAGCCCCTACGTGATGTGAACCAATTCCTATTCTTTCTCTCTCTCTCTCGCTTCCACTTCTCTGGAAAACACTACTATAAGCTCCTTGCCCAGGTTGGAGGAAGGATTATGAGAGACTTTCTGGAAGGAAGAAAAACCATATCAGTCCAATGTTACCAAAGTGAAGGAAGGAGGATTTCAGGGACAAGGGAGACATTTACAGCACTAACATTACAGACTGGACAAATGGGATGAGCAATGACAAGAGTCACTTGGGCTTGACAACAGAAAGATCACTGGTCATGGATGGTGTCTGTGGAGTGATGAGGGAAGAAGTTCAGTTGTAGGGAATTGAGGTATCAGGTTAGATTGAGGAAATGTGCACAGGAGGTGTAGACAACTCATTCCAGATGCTTGGCTTTGAAAGGAATGAGAAAGATGGGTCTGTACCTGTGAGGGTGCTGTGAGCTCAAAGAGGGCTGGTGCTGGCATAAAGAAGAGTTGAGTGTGTTTAAGGCTGATGGTAAGGGGCAAGTAGAAAAGGAGGGAATGTGATGAGGATGATGATAGATTGAGAGAGAGAGAAGGGGAGAGAGTGTGAGAGAGAGAATATATCATCGTCAATATTCTAAAGTACCTGTGGAGCTGGGAGGCTGGATTCATGCTAGGATTTTTCTCAGACCAGAGAGAGTCCTATGAGGAGCGTCTTCTGGGCCAGGAGGGTAGGTGACAAGCAAAGGACAGAGGCAGGTTGTTGTGTAGGGGTGGGATTGGGATGTTGAGGAATTCCCATCTGATGGCTTTGGGCTCCTCTATGCAGTGGGTGCAAGGACATTTTCCAGGTGAGGGGTAAGAGGATAGAGTCTAGGAGGCTTGGGAAGAGAGCAAGATGATGTGGTTTGGCTCTGTGTTACCACCCGAATCTCATCTCAAATTGTAATCCCTACCTGTCGAGTGAGGGGCCTGTAACCCCCATGTGTCAAGGGAGGGAGGTGATTGGATCATGGGGCAGCGTCTCCCATGCTGTTCTCATGGTAGTGAGTGAGTTCACTGAAATCTGATGCTTTTATGTGTTTGGCAGTTCCTCCTTCACATGCTCTCTCCTACCTTGTGAAGAAGGTGCCTACTTCCCCTTCCACCATGATCGTAACTTTCCTGAGGCCTCCCCAGCCATGTGTAACTATTAGTCAATTCAACCTGTTTCCTTTATAAATTACCCGTTTTGATGTATTTCTTTATAGCAGTGTGAAAACAGACTGATTCCCAAGGCATGTAAAAGAACTACTGTGGGGAAAAGATGAGCAGTCCAACTAGGAAAGCCAGGAGGACTGCCCTGCATCTTTAAGGTCCCAGGAAAGCCAGAGACTTGGAAAGGATGATGCTATTAATCCACGTGGATATGGGCTGTCACAGAAGAGGTTTTAGAGATCATTTGGTATGATTGTTTCTCTTTCCAAGCCTCTTCTCATTTTACATATCAGCAAACTAAGGACCAGAAAAGATTCTGTGATTTCAGAATTATCTCCCTGTATGTTAGTCCGTTCTTGTGTTGCTATAAAGGAATAACTCAGGCTGCGTAATTTATAAAGAAAATAGGTTTAACTGGCTCACAGTTCTGCAGGCTAGACAGGAAGCATGGCACTAGCATCTGCTTCTGGAGAGGGCCTCAGGAAGCTTACAATCATGGCAGAAGGCAAAGGGGGAGCTGATGTATTATATGTCGAGAGTGAGAGCAAGAGAGAGGCGGTGGGATGTGCCACACACTTCTAAACAGTCAGATCTCACATGAACTCAGAGCAAGAACTCACTCATTACTATGCAGACGGCACCAAGCCATTCATGATGGATCCACCCTCAAGACCAAAACACCTCCTACTACTGGGCCCCACCACCAGCACAAGAAGTCAGATTTCAATAGGAAATTTGGAGGTGACCAATATCCAAACCACATCACCGTGTGAACTAACAACAGAGCATGGGAGAACCCAGGTCACTGGGCTCCCAGACTCCTGTCTTCCTACCACAGCACATAGCAGTTTCTGCTTTGATCCTTGATAGAGCAGTTGGTATTTGATGCTAACATGGTGGCGGGCTACATTTCCACTAAATGCAGGTCTTTTTCCTGTGCTTGAATTTTCTCCCCCTTGCAGATAAAATGAAACGTTCTTTGCAAGTTTACAACCCGCATATCACAGTGTGATGGCCACACTGGATGCTACGCTGCACACGTCCCATTACTCAATGAGATGCAGGGCCTTTGTTCCCTCATTCTGCTTTGTAAACAAACATTCTGTCCTACCCAGACACTGTTGAGACTGTCTGCATCCACTTAAAGACAAGATAAACTGCAGAGGAGACTTCCAGAAATGCTGATCAAGGAAACTAGATATGTGCTATTTTAAAAATAATAAATCAGTAGTTGATTGAAATTGTAATATTCAGAGTAATAGAATAGCTAGAAATTTGACCAAGCATGAATAAGCCAAAGGTTCCCAATGGACTGTGAATTAATCATCAATACGTATATTGGTAGAAGACAACTTCAGCACATACATCAAAGAAAGGGCAGAGCACTCAAAAAGCCTTAGCTAATCAGAATTAGTAAATCCATTCCAAGGTGACATTCACTTTACAAGAAAAAATGAATTCTCCTAGGTGCTTGGGAGCCTAGGGTATTTCTAGCTCAGCATCTACACTAAGCAGGCACATAAACACATTATTTGCTAAATGGATTGGAACTCTGGTTAGAGTTCTGCCCTGCTGTGAAACCTTGCTGCTTTGTTCTTGAGACTTCTCCAGATATAGCAAATTGCCCTTCAGATGAGTCTATGAGGGCATAGTACAAACAAATTAACCATAAAAATATTCGTGTTCTTCTGAGAGCATGAGTACAGTGTTGAAAGGCACCTGAGGCAATTCCTGCATTCTTTGGTTGATTGAACTCAATTATTTATTGAGCACCTACATATGTAAGCACCACTGTGGTAAATGCTAGGGGTACAAAGGTAAATTTTGTCTTTGGTTTTGAAGAAAAGACAGACAAGAAAGTATTTTATACACTCACGGAAGCGAGAATATGAGAAGACCATCTCTGCTCTGTGGGCACGAGATCATGTGGAAATAATAATGGTTATCACTTTAATCCTGCCTATTAGAGAGAATTGTAATAATACTTATCAGTCCCCTCCCACCTCACCAATCAAATGCTGGGGAAGAGAAAGCAAAGGGTGGAGAAGGAAGTTGGGATTTTTCAGAGGAGACATGAAACATGAGAACTGGAGAGAAGAAATCCCTCTGCCCATGGGATGTGGGTAGATCTAACATCAGGGAAGAGCCAAACTCTCTTCAGGACTCCATCTCTTCCACTGCTCTCCCCCTTTTCCCTCTCAGCTCTGCTGTTCCCTGGGCAGGGGTCTTGTTCTCTCCTCCACAGCGTGGGTTCCTCCATGCGGCGGGGAAAATGGCTGCCAGCAGTTCTAGTCTAATCTAGGAACCTTAGGTGAAAGAGAAAACGGCCTTCTCCAAGTGTTCAGGAAACATCCTGGGAAAGAGATCTGGCCTTGCTTAGTCATGTGACTGTCTCTTGAACATTTGTTGCCAAATGTCTGAAATACAAAGACTGGACAGAGCCAAAGCAGAAGCCCACCCCAGTGGCCTGAAAGAGGGGATGCTGTAGGTAAGAGCTCCTTCAGAACACATGGAGATGGGGGGATACATTTCCTCAAAGAAATTGGTGTAATGACCAGAAAAGCAGAGAAAGGTATTGGAAGGTAAACACCAAAATCATAATCAAACCAAAACAAACAATCAGATGTTTACTGTTTAAGAGAACCAGCCTTTTGAGATGTAGAGATATTGACATGCTTGACTCTTTGGCTTCTCTTAAGCCAGTCCTTTAAGTCAGAGCTTCCTAACGTCTTCCAGCCTCATGAAACAGAGTCCTGCCATGAGCTGACTAAGCTGACCCTGGAAGGAAGTGAGTAACTCCAGGGCTTCAGCATCCCCGGGCCTTTTCTTGTTGCCTTAGAGCCGAAAGGATTAATATCTTGACCACCTATTTATTACCCATTAGTCAGGAGGCATTGCTTTATGTCATTTGTGTCCTTAAGACTCTGAGGAAGGAATTCATTCAGCTAATAATAGTAATCTGTAACAACATGGTGTGAAGATGGTTAAAGGACAGTGTCTTGTAGTGAATGCTCACATGGAGGCAGACGTCTGGCACCCGCTAGCACCCTGCCTCAGCTGATGAGTGTGCACCCCACCGTGCCGCCACTGCTACTAGCATGTGTGAAGGAGTATGGATCCTGTTGCCACCACACTATGAAATACTTTGGCTGATATCCCCCCCTCATTGGAGTGTAGTGACCAAGTTCTGGAGCACCTGAGTCCCCCACTAGTGCCGTGTGGATTCCTAAACTTGAGGAGTCATAGAACAAAGCTGGGGCCTGATACAAGTCCCCCAGAGTTAGGGCACACAGTCCAGGAGTTTGAAGCTGAGTGTTAGCCCACTAAACTCTTCCAGAAGTGATGCTGGTTGGCTGAATCTACCTTATACCACAATCAAACCTTCAAGGTCATCAAATAGGATAAAAGGGGGAAAAATTATCCAAAGACCAGCAACTTCGAAGATTGAAGAAACATTAGCCCACAAAGAACCTAGCAAGAACTCCAAGAACTCAAAAAGCCAGAGTGCCTTCTTTTCTGCAAACAACCACACCACCTCTCCAGCAAGGATTCTGAGCCAGGATGAGATGGCTGAAATGACAGAAGTAAAATTTAAAATATGGATGAAATGAATATCATTGAGATGCAGGAGCACATTGAAACCTAATCCAAGCTAAGAATCACAATAAAACAATATAGGAGCTGACAAAACAGCCAGCATAGAAAAAAACTAGAACCGACTTGATAGAGCTGAAAAACACACTGTAAGAATTTCATAAGGCAATCACAAGTATTAATGCCAGAACAGACCAAGCTAAGGAAAGAATCTCAGAGCTTTAAGACTAGTTTTCTGAAATTAGACAGAAAAGAATAGAGAAAAAGAATGAAAAGGAGTGAACAAAATCTCTGAGTATGAGATTATGTACGGAGACCAAATCTATGACTCACTGATGTCCCTGAAAGAAATGGGGAGAGTGTCAGCAACTTGGAAAACTTATTTCAGGATATCGTGTGTATCAGTCAGGGTTCCCTAGAGGAACAGAACTAATAGGATAGATGTATACATAAAAGGAAGCTTATTAAGGAGAACTGACTCACACCATCACAAGGTGAAGTATCACAATAGGCCTTCTGCAAGCTGAGGAGCAGGGAAGCCAGGGCGAGTCCCAAAACCTCAGAAGAAGGGAAGTCAACAGTGCAGCCTTCAGTCTCTTGCTAAGGTATAAGAGCCCCTAGCAAACTACTGGTGTAAGTCCAAGAATCTGAAAGCCAAAAAATCTGGAGTCTGATGTTCGTTCTTTTTTTTCCCTTTTTTTAAAAAATTGTACTTTAGGTTCTGGGGTACATGTGCAGATCATGCAGGATCGTTGCATAGGTACACATATGGCAATGTGATTTGCTGCCTCCATCCCTCCCCATCACATACATATGGCATTTCTCCCCATGTTATCCCTCCCCGACCTCCCCCACAATAGACCCCAGTGTGTGATGCTCCCCTCCCTGTGTCCATGTGTTCTCATTATTCAACACCCGCCTATGAGTAAGAACATGTGGTGTTTGATTTTCTGTTCTGTGTCAGTTTGCTGAGAATGACGGTTTCCAGACTCATCCATGTCCCTAGAGAGGACACGAACTCATCATTTTTTATGGCTGCATAGCATTCCGTGGTGTACATTTGCCACATTTTCCTTGTCCAGTCTATCATTGATGGGCATTTGGGTTAGTTCCAGGTCTTTGCTCTTGTAAACAGTGCTGCAGTGAACATACGTGTGCATATGTCTTTATAATAGAATGATTTATAATCCTTTGGGTATATAACCAATAATGGGATTGCTGGGTCAAATGGAATTTCTATTTCTAGGTCCTTGAGGAAGCGCCACCCTGTCTTCCACAATTGTTAAACTAATTTACACTCCCACCAATAGTGTGAAAGTGTTCCTATTTCTCCACATCCTCTCCAGCATCTGTTGTCTCCAGACTTTTTAATGATCGCCATTTTAATTGGTGTGAGGCGATATCTCAATGTGGTTTTGATTTGCATTTCTCTAATAATCAGTGATGATGAGCATTTTTTCCAATGTTTGTTAGCCTCATATATGTCTTCTTTTGAAAAGTATCTGTTCATATCCATTGTCCACTTTTGGATGGGTTTGTTTATTTCTTGTAAATCTGTTTTAGTTTTTTGTAGATTCTGGATATTAGCCCTTTATCAGGTGGGTAGATTGCAAAAATTTTTTCCCATTCTGTTGGTTGCTGGTTCACTCTAATGATTGTTTCTTTTGCTGTACAGAAACTCTGGAATTTAATTAGATAGATCCCTCTTGTCTATTTTGGCTTTTGTTGCCAATGTTTTTGGTGTTTTAATCATGAAGTCTTTGCCCATGCCTGTGTCCTGAATGGTTTTGCCTAGGTTTTCTTCTAGGGTTTTTATGGTGTTAGGTCTTATGTTTAAGTCTTTAATCCATTTGGAGTTGATTTTAGTGTAAGGTGTCAGGAAGGGGTCCAGTTTCTGCTTTCTGCACACTGCTAGCCAGTTTTCCCAACACCATTTATTAAACAGGGAATCCTTTCCCCATTGCTTATTTTTGTCAGGTTTGTCAAGGATCAGATGGTTGTAGATGTGTGGCATTACCTCCAGGGCCTCTGTTCTGTTCCATTGGTCTATATCTCTGTGTTGGTACCAGTACCATGCTGTTTTGATTACTGTAGCCTTGTATTATAGTTTGAAATCAGGTAGCGTGATGCCTCCAGCTTTGTTTTTTTTTTTTTTTTTTTTTTTTTTTGGCTTAGAATTGCCTTGGCTATGTGGGCTCTCTTTTGGTTCCGCATGAAGTTTAAGGTGTTTTTTTCCAGTTCTGTGAAGAAGGTCATTGGTAGCTTGATGGGGATAGGGTTGAATCTATAAATTACTTTGGGCAGTATGGCCATTTTCATATCGATTCTTCCTAACCATGAGCATGGAATATTTCTCCATCTGTTTGTGTCCTCTCTTATTTCCTTGAGAAGTGGTTTGTAGTTCTCCTTGAAGAGGTCCTTTATATCCTTTGTTAGTTGTATTCCTAGGTATTTTATTCTTTTTATAGCAATTGTGAATGGGAGTTTGCTCATGATTTGGCTCTCTGTTAGTCTGTTATTGGTGTATAGAAATGCTTGTGATTTCTGCACATTGATTTTGTATCCTGAGACTTTGCTGAAGTTGCTTATCAGTTTCAGGAGATTTTGGGCTGAAATGATAGGGTCTTCTAAAGATACAATCATACCATCTGCAAAGAGAGACAATTTGACTTCCTCTTTTCCTAATTGAATACCTTTTTTTTCTATTGCCTAATTGCTTTGGCTAGAACTTCCAATACTGTATTGAATGAGTGGTGAGAGAGGTCATCCTTATCTAGTGCTGGATTTCAAAGGGAATACTTCCAGTTTTTGCCCATTCAGTGTGATACTGGCTGTAGGTTTGTCGTAAATAGTTTTTATTGTTTTGAGATATGTTCCTTCGATACCTAGTTTACTGAGAGTTTTTAGCATAAAGGACTGTTGAATTTTGTCGAAGGCCTTCTCTGCATCAGTTGAGATAATCATGTGGTTTTTGTCTTTGGTTCTGTTTATGTGGTGAATTATGTTTATAGACTTGAGAATATTGAACCAGCCTTGCATCCCTGGGATGAAGCCTACTTGATGGTGATGAATAAGTTTTTGATGTGCTGTTGCAATCAGTTTGCCAGTATTTAATTGAAGATTTTTGCATCTATGTTAATCATGGATATTGGCCTGAAGTTTTCTTTTTTTGTTGAGTCTCTGCCGGGTTTTGGTAACAGGATAATGCTGGTCTCATAAAATGATTTGGGAAGGATTCCCTCTTTTTGTATTGTTTGGAATAGTTTCAGAAGGAATGGTACCAGCTCCTCTTTGTACCTATGGTAGAATTCAGCTGTGAACCTGTCTGGACCTGGGCTTTTTTTGGTGAGTATGCTATTAATTGCTGCCTCAACTTCAGCCTTTGTTATTGCTCTGTCCAAGGTTTCAACTTCTTCCTGGTTTGGCTTGGGTGGGTGCAAGTGTCCAGGAATTTATCCATTTCTTCCAGGTTTACTGGTTTATGTGCGTAGAGTTGTTTGAAGTAATCTCTGATTGTAGTTTGTATTTCTGTGGAATCAGTAGTAATATCCCCTTTATTGTTTTTTATTGTATCTATTTGATTCTTCTCTTTTTCTTTTTTATTAATCTCACCAGTAGTCTGTCTATTTTCTTGATCTTTTCCAAAAACCAGCTCCTGAATTTATTGATTTTTTTAAGGGTTTTTTTTTGCATCTCTGTCTCCTTCAGTTCTGCTCGGATCTTAGTTATTTCTTGTCTTCTGCTAGTTTTTGAGTTTTTTTGATCTTGCTTCTCTGTCTCTTTCAATTTTGATGATAGGGTGTTCATTTTAGATCTTTCCTCACTTCTCGCGTGGGCATTTATTGCTATAAATTTGCCACTAGACATTGCTTTAAATGTGTCCCAGAGATTCTGGTACATTGTGTCTTCATTCTTGTTGGTTTCAAAGAACATTTTTATTTCTGCCTTCATTTCATTGTTTATCCAGTTGGCATTCAGGAGCCAGTTGTTCAGTTTCCATGATGTTGTGTGCTTCTGAGTGAGTTTCTTAATTCGGAGTTCTAATTTGATTGCCCTGTCATCTGAGAGATTGTTTGTTATGATTTCCATTCTTTTGCATTTGCTGAGGAGTTATTTACTTCCAATTATGTGGTCAATTTTAGAGTAGGTGCAATGCGGAGCTGAGAAGAATGTATATTCTGTGGCTTTGGGGTGGAGATTTCTGTAGGTGTCTATTGGGTCTGCTTGGTCCAGATCTGAGTTCAAGTCCTGAATGTCCTTGTTAATTTTCTGTCTCATTGATCTGTCTAATATTGACAGTGGAGTGTTAAAGTCTCCCACTATTATTGTGTGGGAGTCTAAGTCTCTTTGTAGGTTGTCAATAATTTGCTTTATGTACCTGGGTGCTCCTGTATTGGGTGCATATATATTTAGGATCGTTAGCTCTTCTTGATGTATTGATCCTTTTACCATTATGTAATGCCCTTCTTTGTCTCTTTTGATCTTTGTTGGTTTAAAGTCCATTTTATCAGAGACTAGGATTGCAACTCCTGCATTTTTTTGTCTCCATTTGCTTGATAAATCTTCCTCCATCCCTTTATTTTGAGCCTATGTGTGTCCTTGCACGTGAGATGGGTTTCCTGAATACAGTACACTGATGGGTCTTGACTTTCTATCCAATTTGCCAGTCTGTGTCTTTTGATTGTAGCATTTAGTCCATTTACATTTAAGGTTAATATTGCTATGTGTGAATTTGATCCTGCCATTTTATTGCTAGTTGCTTGTTTTGCCCATTAGTTGACGCATTTTCTTCATTGTGTCAATGCTGTTTACCATTTGGTATGTTTTTGGAGTGGCTGGTACTGGTTGTTCCTTTCCTTGTTTAGTGCTTCTTTCAGGAGCTCTTGTAAGGCAGGCCTGGTGGTGATGAAATCTCTCAGCAATTGCTTGTCCATAAAGGATTTTCTTTCTCCTTCACTTATGAAGCTTAGTTTGGCTAGATATGAAATTCTAGGTTGAAAGTTCTTTTCTTTAAAGATGTTGCATATTGGCCCCCACTCTCTTCTGGCTTGTAGGGTTTCTGCTGAGAGATCCACTGTGAGACTGGTGGGCTTCTTTTTGTGGGTAACCTGACCTTTTTTTCTGGCTATCCTTAGCATTTTTCCCTTCATTTCAACGCTGGTGAATCTGACCATTATGTGCCTTGGGGTTGTTCTTTTTGAGGAATATCTTTGTGGTAGTCTCTGTATTTCCTGGACTTGAATGTTAGCCTGCCTTGCTAAGTTGAGGAAGTTCTCCTGGATAATATCCTGAAGAGTGTTTTCCAGCTTGGATTCATTCTCTCCATCACATTCAGGTACACCTATCAAACGTAGATTAGGTCTTTTCAGATAATCTCATATTTCTTGGAGCCTTTGTTTATTTCTTTTCACTCTTTTTTCTCTATTCTTGCCTTCTTGTTTTATTTCATTGAGTTGATCTTCAATCTCTGATACCCTTTCTTCTGCTTGATCAATTTGGCTATTGAAACTTGTATATGCTTTGTGAAGTTCTCGTGCTGTGTTTTTCAGCTCCATGAAGTCGTTTATATTCTTCTCTAAGTTGTTTATTCTAGTTAGCATCTCATCTAACCTTTTTTCTAGGTTCCTAGTTTCTTTGCATTGGGTTAGCATGTGTTCTTTTAGCTCTGCAAAGTTTGTTATTACCCACCTTCTGAAGCCTGTTTCTCTCAGTTCATCAGATTCATTCTCCATCCATCTTTAATCCCTAGCTGGAGAAGAGTTGTGATCCCTTGGAGGAGGAGAGGCATTCAGGTTTTTGTTGTTTTCATCCTTTTTGTTCTGGTTTCTTCCCATCTTAGTGGCTTTATCTACCTGTAGTCTTTGTAGTTGGTGACTTTCAGATGGGGTCTCTGAGTGGACCTTCTTTTTGTTGATGTTGAAGCAATTGCTTTCTGCTTCTTAGTTTTTCTTCTAACAGTCAGGGCCCTCTGCTGTAGGACTGTTGGAGGTCCACTGCAGATCCAGCTTGCCTGGGTATTACTTGCAGGGGCTGCAGAAATGCAAGGGTTGCTGCCAGTTTCTTCCTCTGCTATCCTTGTCCCAGAAGGGTTCCCAACAGATGTTGGCCTGGAGCTCTCCTTTATGAGGTGTCTCTTTGAGTATATGGGTGTCAGGGAGCTGCTTGAGAAGACAGTCTGTCCCTTATAGGAGTTCAGGTGCTGTGCTGAGAGCCCCATTGTTCCTTGCAGAGCTGCTGGACAGGTACATTTAAGTCTGCTGCAGCGGAACTCATAACCACCTCTTTTCCCAGGTGCTCTGTCCTAGGGAAGGTCAGCTTTATTTGTAAGTTCCTGATGTGCTGCTCACTTTTTTCATAGATGCCCTGCCCTGCATGGAGTAGTCTAGTCACAGTCTGCCAGCAGAGGCATTGCTAAGCTGCCACAGGCTCTGCCCAGCTGCTATGTGAACTGCCTTGGTATTGGTGGACTGCCACAGTAGTGGTGTATGCCCTTTTCCCCACTGAGCTCAACCATTTTGGGTCTAGCTGCAATTGCTGCAAAACTCTCAATCCAGAACATTTCAGATTGCTTGTTTTAAGGGGGTAGTACCTGCTGAGCCAGATTGCCTGGCTCCCTATCTCTGCTCCCTCCCTTTCAGTTGAATGGGTGGCTCTGTCTCCCTGGCATCCCAGGGACCAGTTGAAATGGCCACTAAGACTTGTGTGAGTTTCTGTGCACCAACCTGGCACTGGCTGAAACAGCCGTGCTGAAAGTTCATGGCAATTTTTGGCCCAGGAATCTCCTGGTCTGTGGGCAGTGAAAACTTGTTTGGAAATGTGGTGAGTACTCACCTTCTGTGATGTTCTCATTGGGAACGGCACTCTGGAGCTGTTGCTATTTGGCCATCTTGGATCCTCCCCTGGAGTCTGATGTTCAAGAGCAGGAAGCATCCAGCATGGGAGGAAGATGAAGGCTGCAAGACTTAGCTAGTTAGCGCCTTCCACCTTCTGCCTCTTTTTTTCTAGCTGCATTGGCAGCTGACTCAAATGTTAGTCTCCTTTGGCAACACCCAGATATATCCAGAAACAGTGCTTTGCATCCTTTAACCCAGTCAAGTTGACACTTAATATTAACC
Source organism: Saimiri boliviensis (assembly GCF_048565385.1). Lineage (NCBI taxonomy): Eukaryota > Metazoa > Chordata > Mammalia > Primates > Cebidae > Saimiri > Saimiri boliviensis. The sequence goes on from NC_133463.1 coordinate 79,113,950, forward strand.
ATCCCATTATTCACGAGAACTTCCCTGAGGGATGAGGATCAGAAAAAATAACTAATAAAATAGAAGATCAGGAAAAATAACTAATGGGTACTAGGTTTAATATTTGGGTGATTAAATAATCTGTGCAATAACCCCCTATGACAGGAGTTCACCTATGTAACAAATGTGCACAAGTACCCCTGAACTTAAAAGTTAAAAAATAAAGGACAGTGTCTTAGTGTTAATGCAAATGACAGCATCTTTTTCTTTTTTATGACTGAATAGTACTCCATTATGCATTTATATTACATTGTATTTTTTCCATTCATCTGTTGACAAACACTTAGGTTGCTTATCAATCTTGGCTATTGGGAACAATGCTGTAACAAACATGAGAGTGTAGATATATCTTTGATATGCCAATTTTCTTTCTTTTGGGTATACACCCAGCAGTGGGATTGTTGGGGATAGTCTTTGTGTGTAGTATTTTGCAGGGGCTCTCTGCATTTCCTGTGTTTGAATGCTGGCCTCTCTAGTGAGGTTGGAGAAATTTTCACAGACAATATCCTGAAATATGTTTGCCAGGTTGCTCCCCTTGAGGGTAGTGGGCTTCCCTCCTATTCAGGGCAGGTCTAGAAATACTGTCCAGGAGCCAAGGCCTGGAACTGGGGACCTCAAGAACCTACTTGGTGCTCCACCACACTGTGGCCAAACTGGTACCCAAGCTGTAACACAAAGTCTTCTTTGCTCTTCCCTCTCCTTTCCTCAGACAAAAGGGATTCCTTTCCCAATCCCAGAGCCACCACAGCTGGGAATGTGCTGGGTCACATGTGAAGGAAGCATGAATGTCACCCAAGGCCTGTGATGGGTACTGCCTGGCTACTGCTGGTGTTTATTCAGGGCCCAAGGGCTCTTTAGTCAGCAGATGAATCCTGCCAGAAATGGGTCCTTCCCTTCATGTCAGAGGGTTCCTTTCAGGCCCAGGATGGGTCTAGAAATGTCATCAAGGAGCTAGAGCCTGGAATGGGGGCCTCAGGATTCTGTCTGATGCCTTCTACTGTGGCTGAGCTGGTATTCAAGTTGCAAGTCAAAATCCTCTTTACTCTCCCATCTCCTTTCATCAAGTAGAGGGAAGGAGTCTATCCTGGAGCTCTGAGATGTGCTGCCTGGGGCTGAAGGAGGGGTGATGCAAGCACTCCCTTGGCCACCAGCTGGTATCTCACTAGGTCATGTGCACCCCAAGTCCATGGGTTCTGAGCTCAACACAGCACCAGGACTTCCCCAGGAGTTGCATTCCTTGTGGCCTAGATCATCTTTCAGGTTTGTTCAGAACCCCAGAGCATTTAGCCCATGGTAGCAGGATTGCTGGAACTCAGGTCTGCCACTGGGTTGGTTGATTGGTATCTGGCTAGGGCTGGTCTGAATGCTCCCTCCATGGGTCCCTGCTGAGTTCTACCCTATGTTGCTTTCTGTTGTGACAGGGCAGTACTGAGTTCCAATGCAATATCCCACAATCACACAGATTCTCCCTCTCAAGCACTCAGATTTTCTCTCTATTCTACACAGACACCACCAGGGGCTGGAGTGGGGTAGTATAAGCAATTCAAGACTGTCTTTCCTACCCACTTCAGTGCCTCTTTCCTTAAAATGATCTTAAGAACAGGTGCTATCACTCTTCTAATTTTTGGCTCTTACAAAGCTGCTTTTTTACGTGGATAGTTCTTCAGTTTGGTGATCCTGCTGAAGGAATAATTGCTGTAGGCTTCTGTTTGGCCATATTGCTCCACCTCTACCTATTGTAAGATTTTGACAGTGAGAAATGCATTTACAATATTCAATGTTTCCTTATCATTCATTGATGCTTCTTGAATAGTAACATTTTCTAAACACTATGGGCCATTTATTTTGTCAAATGTCCTTCAATTTGAATGTGCCTAAAGTATCCTGATGATTAGATTCAGGTTATGTTTCTTTGGTAGGAATTTCACAGAAGTGACATTGGAATCCTCTTACTGTATCTCATTAAGTGGGATGCAATGCTGCTTTGAATAATTCCTGATGTTATTCACTTTTATCACTTGGTCAAGGTGTTCTCCAATGTAAAGTTAGTCTTTTTACCCTTGTCATTAATATTTTTTGTGAAGAGATACTTCCAGACCATCTTCTTCCTTGTTGAACTCCTCTGCTATTTAGCATACATGAATGGTTCTTGCCTGAATTAATCTTACTATGACAGTTGCTAAATGGTGATTTTCCAATTCCATGATTTCTTCTATGTTTATTAGTTGGCATTCTATTTCAAGAAAGATATTTCTATTTTTCCCATTTATTCATTTATGTATTTTTATTTATGTCAGGTTATAGATTCTTAATTTATGTAATGATATATCATCCATTATTATTCTTATTTATTTTCATACTTAAATTGTCTTAGATTTGGCCAGTAAGAGTCCCTTCAAGCTGCATGCTATATCATTTTAATGTGTCCCCAACATCCTTTGAGCATTTTGAACATTTTGTAGCACAATAAGATATTCTAGACTAATTTTACACATTCCCTAACCCAGCCCTGGAATTACTCATTGTTCTAAGGAGTTCTTTTTAATTTAATGTAAAACATTATTTAGAAACCAAGGTCTAGGTGCTAGATGTGTTCATGATTACTTGGGTATCATGGCTTCCAGGCTCTATCAGCCTCTAATTCAATACCCCATGGTTCATTCTAGCATTCCCCTTTTCTTCTATATTTGTAACTCCCTTCTGTGACAACGAGAAGCCTGGCTCCCATTATCCTTAAATATTTACTTACTTGTTCACCAGCCACCCCCTCCAATATCTATCCACTCTCCAAGCCTGCTGGGCTGGTATCTCACTTGGCTGCTTTTCTCACTTGGGTTCTTGTCCCCCGTGGGGCCACCTTCCTCATTCAGGCTTGCCAAATGGATTTTTTGACTAAATTATTCAGGAAGGAAGGAAGAAGGGAAGCCAAAGAAATATGAATGTATGTTTTTTATAATGTCCCTTTTAGGTCTGGCTATGGGTGCGGTGGACATGTTCATAAATACTAGAAGTATATATTTGTACATTGTTTCTGTCTTAAATATGACATTCTATTTTTATATATCCAATATAGCTGCACACACACACACACACACACACACACGCTCTCTCTCTCTCTTCCCTGCTCTTTGACCTAGAAATTTCACTTCCAAGAAATTATCCTAAATAGTTAATTGCACAAATAATAATTGTATATTTGTACAATTATCAATATTTGTTGTAATATTGACATGTAATAATGTATCCCCATTATTCTTTGAGCATTTTGGGCATATAGAAAAAGTGGAAAACCTAAATATCCAATAAATTATGGTTTATCAACCTAGTGTGTCAATAAATTGTGTAGATTTATATTTTTTGTCATAGAAAAGGTCAATAGATTATTAAATGAAAACAGTAAATATAGATAAATATAGATTGGATATACAAAGCAGTAAACGTCATGCATTCCCTTGAAATACACATGCACATATTTATAACTCATGAAGAAGTAACTCAAAGACTATTCATCAAACAGGAGGTTATCTCCAGATTGTGAGATTTTTAGATTGTTGTGATATTTGATTTTTTTCTTTTTGCTTACTATGAATTCAATGGTGAACATGTGTTGCATACTTTTGAAAAAAAGACCAAAAACAATCATAAGACCTTAAACAAAATATCTTGTTTAAAAATTGGCATTGATCCTATAAACCTATACTGAATCTGTACCATTACCATTCTACCACTCAATACATAGTTACTAACAATCCCCATGTGCTCACTGCATGGGATTAGAGTGAGAATTAAATAAATAATAAACATGGAAGACATTGCAAACTGTAAGAGGCTGTAAAAAAAAAAGTGACATGCTATTAAGGTTATTGCTATTACTATTATCATTATCATCATCATTGTCATCATTATTGGGGTTGATTTCAGTCCTTTCTACTGACCTGTATTTTCTAAATTCGGAGGGGGAAAATGCTAGGTCTCTGTGCAGCTGTCTAAAAACCAGAAGAAAAGGCTTTGAAAGGCATATTCTCTGAAGGAACTTAGAATCTAATTTAGAAAATAATCTCCTGACACTTCCACATCACACAACAGATAATGAGAGCCAGGCTATCCTTGGGTGAGACGGAAGATTGAGTCTACTCCTGCCGTGGTCCAAGGCCAGAGAGACTCAGGTGGGCAAGGGGTAAGGAAGGTTTCACTGTGACGGTAAATTGTTAACTGCTTTTCAAACACTGTGACTGAATTTGTCAAACTTTAAAATGTCTGAAGTACAACTTTAGAAACCAGTTAGAAGGCTAAAAATGATGCTGAGGATAAAATCCCCTTTGTTTGCACATTTTAGATATTCTGCCTAGTTTAACAGCTTTAAAACTCATTTTATCCAAAATAACTATATCCCAAAGTTGAATGCATGAAAGGAAGTGTATAGATATGTGTCATCCTCTCTGGATCTTGTCTCCGCATCTGGGAAGAAAAGGTACTAACCTCCTGAATATAAGCCCAACATAAGGGTAAGGATTTAGTCTGTTTTCCTCACTGATATATTCTAAGAGCCCAGAAAATGACCAGGGTCCATAGTCAGAGATTAATAAATACTTATTGAATAAAAAATGAGCCCTCATTGTTCACTTTTAATATGTAAAGTAACTTGATTTCTTTCTCAAACACGTTGGGGCCTTGGTGACTAGTGGATCCACATTAGCGGATATTAGTAATTAAATGTGTGCTTGACTTGCACAAATTGTATATGATTTCCTAGGATATGACTTTCCTGCTGGGAAGCCAGACTCCCTGTCAAATACACGAGATCAAATTGTAAGGCCTCAGTGAAACATTTGGCATCTGGCTTCTGTCTTTTAGGATTTCCAAATTCCTTAATGTGCTGACAGTTCTTCTTCTTTAGGATGACTGATTGATGTCCAGGCTGTGCTTCTGAAACTTTCTCAGGAAAATGCACCTAAGGGTCAAAGTGGTGACAGGTCACATTAAGTTGTGAATTTTCTTTTTCTTTCTTTTTGTTTTTGAGACAGAGTTTCACTCTTGTTGCCCAGGCTGGAGTGCAATGGCATGATCTTGGCTCACTGCAACCTCTGTCTCCCACGTTCAAGCGATTCTCCTATCTCAGCCTCATGAGTAGTTAGGATTACAGGTGCGTGTCACCAAGCCTGGCCTCGATTGCCTCTTAACTGGCAGTAAATGACTGCAAAACCACTGGAAAACTCGGTTGAAACAGACAAATACTTTCAGAGCAGAAGATGTCAGTGACTACACTGAACACTAGGGTAATCCTACTTGCATCAGCCAGCTCCTGTGTCTCTGACAGTGAGGTGCCTTCAGATTGCTGAAGACTGCTTCACCTGGGCCCTGCAAAGCCCAGAAATGCCTGGGAACTTATATCATGCTGGCAGCAGCTTTGACCAGTTCTGAAGGGTGCAGGAAAGTAAATACTCTCACTCCTTTGTCCTCTGATTAGAACTACTTGGCTGTGATCTATGCTTTCCTGAAAGTTCCCCTATGGGATTGAGCTCAAGTTTCTCTCTGTGATACTTGACTTAATACTGAGTGATATGGTTTGGCTGTGTGTCCACCCAAATCTCACTTTGAATTGTAGATACCATAATTTCCACGTGTTGTGGGACAGACCTGGTGGAAGATAATTGAATCATGGGGGTGGTCCCCCCATTATGTTCTTGTGTTTGTGAATAAGTCACATGAGATCGGATAGTTTTATAAGGGGAAACCCCTTTTGCTTGGCCTCATTCTCTCTTGCCTGCTGCCATGTAAAATGTCTCTTGCTCTTCTGCCATGATTGTGAGACCTCCCCAGCCACGTGGAACTGTGAGTCCATTAAGCCTCTTTTTCTTTATAGATTACCCAGTCTCGGGTATGTGTTTATCAGCAGCATGAAAACAGACGGATGCACTGAGCTTTCACTTGGCTTCCTTCTCTTCCCTTCCCACATCTCCAATCCTCTATTTGTTTTCCCTGGAAATTCTTCCTAATAAATTATTTCATATGTATTTTTGTTCCTGTCAGGGTCTACTTCTAAGGAATCCAATCTACAAAAACACTTAACAGAATAACTAGAAACCTGGTCCCTGCCCCGCCCCCAAAATTGGATGATAGTTCTTTACCAAAAGTATTAAACCAAGTGGGTCTTCAGTAGGACCTTATGCGATTTGTGTAACCAACCTGACACATCTGTAAATGCTGCTAATGCTATTTGGAATACTCTTTTTTGTCTTCACCTTCTACTGTTATGTTCTCAGATTCATCTTCCCTGACCATCACGTCTAAAGTAGGCTCCAATTTCTCCTTTATTCTCCACTTTGATGTTTTGTGAGTTTCCTTCAGGGTGCTTGTTACTTGTCTGCATTTGGCACACGTATTTGTTTTTTCCTTTGATTTTGCCTGTCTTCACCACTGAACTCTAAGTCTCATTAGGTCCAGGACCTCTCTATCTTGTTTCTTGCTGTGTAACCTGTACCCTACCCAGTTCTCAGTGACAGTTCATTGAATGCATGGAAAACGCACGTGAGTCACCCACTCACACCATGTTGTGTCTTCTAAGACCTTTTCTGAGGTTGCAGATGTGGTTTTGCATGTCCAGAACCTATAAGAGATTCATACAGGTTTGATATACAGAAATTTCAGAAAATCCACCTGGCCCAAATAAGGAAAATAGACGAAGCACATGTATTTATGGGGATTGGGTAGCCTGGGACACACCAGCCAGGAAACAGATTGTGCTTGACAAGTCTTCATGAAAGGCATGGGAGTTCTGAAGTCAAAGGTGTGGTTATCAATTTGGTTCTTGGAAAACATAAACCTTCTTTTCCCCTTGAAAACCTTCTTTTCCCTTTCTTTTCTGTATGACTGTGCTGGTGTCTATAAATCAGATTCTCCCTAGGCAACAGGCCAGGAGGGAGAGTTTTTTGTGGGTTGTACATTAATTCTTTGGGGCAGTTAAGACCTCTCCAAAGTAGTGAAGACAAAATGAGTTCTGAAATATTCAACCTATTAGAGGAGATAGAATTTTTCAAACTGGGTCCCACTGAATACAATTACCACAGTATATTATTAGGCTTCCACAGAAACAAAATGTGTGTAGGTGGCAAAATATATTTGGAAATATTCTTTAATATGTTAATACATTCTCTGTGTGGCTATGAAACTTACGTGACCATAGAATATTTTTTTCTGACTATCACATGGGAAATACTGTAGTAGAGACTGTCTGAAACTGCTACTTCACGTTTGGTCTTCATGTCTCTGAGGTCCCCATGCTTCTGACTTAAAGAAAATCCTCGTCTTCTTCCAGATGGAATATATCAAAGGCCTCCTCCACCACTCTCTGCTTTGCATCTTACATTCTTTCCAAAGTTAGAGCATCTGTCAGTCCATAAACAGTCTGACAACTTTCTCAACTATTGCTTCATAACAAATAATCACAACATTTAATGGCTTAAAACAGCAACAGTCATTTATTTAGCTCATGAATCTACAATTTGGGCAGGGCTCAGCAGGGAAGATTCATCTCTGTTTCAGGCAGCATCCACTGGGGCTGCTAGATGAGACTGGAGGATTCACTTCCAAGATGGTGCATTCATGTGGCTGGCATTTGGAACTGGTTGGTGGCTGAGATCTCAGCTGTCAGTTGTCAGCTATCCATACAGCCTCTTCCTGTGGTTTCTTGGCTTCATCTCAGCATACCAAATAGGCACCAAGTGTGAGTATTTCAAAGATACAGGAAGTGAACTGGGCTTTGGAACAACTCAGTTTTACTTCCACTGTATTCTCAAGCAGCCACAGAACTCAGATTCCAGGGCAGATGACACAAACTCCACCTCTTGTGGATAAAAGGTGTGACAAAGAATTTTGGGGCCATATTTTAAAATGGCTATAGCAGCTCTGTGAATCTCTTCCTACAGTTTCTTCTGCCTAGGGTGTTCCTTCATTCCCACCCCAACTTTGTCACCTAGAAAACTATATTCTCCAAGGCCTAGATCCAATGTTACTTCCTTTAAATTTACTCTTGTCTGTGCTTTCTTGGCATGTTGTTTTTATTGCTAGTCTCACATCAAATTAACCTATCATTTTAATGTTGGTTGTCTTCTTAGAGGGTAATACAACATCTTATTCATCCATTATTACAGTTCCTAGCACAGGGCTTATGCCGAATTAATTAATTGACTAATTTTCAGACCAGCTGTTATCATAGCAACTACTGTTTCAGAAATATTTACTGTTTAATAGACCCTGAAATATATGCTTTATAAATATTATCTTATTAAATCTTCACAAATAGGAAGCTATTATTACTCCCATTACACAAATGAGAAAAACTAAGCACATAGTAAGTTTTCTAATGCTCATATAGTCTTTAAATGGCAGAACTAGAATTCAAATCCAAATCTAAAGTCCATGTTAATAAACAGTATGTTCTTATTTGAATACAAAATTAGTTAAAACAGCCAGTTATATTCATCCAACATTGAAATAACCAAAGAACTATTTCAAATAATTGATCTGTAGACTTACTGCAGTGTATTATTGGTAAGCCTAATTTTACGGAATTCCTGCAAACCATCATCCATTGTTCTGAAAGATCCAACTATTCAAAGCACTGTTATGTGGAAAGAAGAGTTGGACTTGGTGTGGCAGTAGATGGCAAAATTAGAAGTAATGGGAGGAACTCAGAGGAAGAAGCAGATCCTGGTTCAACACAGGGAACATTTTTGAGGGATTAAGACTAACCATGGATGGAATAGGCTGCCAATATAAGTGGCGAGATCTTCATCACTTTGGGCAACCAAGAGGATTCTAGATGACTGGTGGGTTGTCTCAGACAGAGAAATGGACTAGATAATATGTGTCATGGATATTTTCTGGTTTTGTTCCCTAATATTCCTTCACCCTTCTTCTGGTAATTTTTATCAAAAATTTCCTCTGGGAAATACTTACTCCCTCACTCTCAGTTGATGTGTTTCAGGTGAAGTTTAGGTTGAGTTGACTCTACCCCAGCTCCAGGAGTGGTCATATGACTTAGGCCTATCCAATCAAAGCTTTGCATATCCCTTGACATATTGATTAGTATTCAATAACATATAGTAAACAGTATATATAGGACAATATATATTGAAGTTTTCCTTCAAATCATGAAGGGTTAACTGCTATTGGAAAGGTCCTCCCCTATTGAAAACTAGTAAAAAGACCAAGTACATTAAAAAAACAGTGTTCAGACATTATTTAGGCAATGAAGGAAATGTGATCAGAGAGAGATGGAACAAATGAGGTGAGCTCTATGATAGGTTCAGATTACTTCTTGGAGGCAGTTTCTAGGATGCAATATAGGAAAAGGGAACCCAAGAGAGGCTGAAAATCTCACTCAGTTGAGAAGACTGAGATTGGAATTTGAGGATGTCAAGTCAGCTGGGACTCGTGGGACAGGTTTACGGAGAGGAGAAACCTATGCAGAAAAAAAATTCCAGAAATGTGCATTAAGATTCCCTTGAGTCTTCAGCTGAATACTAATTTATGCATGGATATGATGAAATCCAATAGGGTGGGACACAAACAACTTTTGAGGAAAGAATTATTATCGGGAAGCAATAAACAATTCTTAGCTCACACAAGACACATGATTAACTTGTCTCTAGCCAGTATGAAGATAGTTTGTTGAATACCAAGGCATTCAGTAGGGACCCTAGAAGGGCCACATCTTAGAAGAGGGGTTGAATTAGCCCTAGAATAAAAGCTACTCTAGACATATCCTGAAAGAGCTTAAATATAACCCTTAAAAAGATTGAATTAATCCATGAATAAGTAACAGACTGCCAGAAAAAGTTCACCACTCTTTAAATGAATAAAACAAAATCTGACATTCAACAACACAAAATGATAATGTCCAGAATTCAATTAAAAAGATATGTGAAGAAGCAGGAAAATGGAGCCCATAACCAGGAGAAAAATCAGCCAGAATGAAGTCAGTCAGTGACAGAGATGGTGGAATTAGAAGACAAGAATGTTAAAGCAACTACTACAAATGTGTTCAATGAGCTTAATAAGTCAAAGGAAAACAAGCATACTGAAGTGAGAAGTGAGAAATACAAAAAGGAGCCCTAAGGACTTACAGAAATGAAGAATACAGTATCTGAAATTTAAAACTATCCTGAATGAGTTAATACAGATAGATACTGCACAAGAGAAGGTAACTGAACATAAAGACATAACTGCAGAAACTCTAAATGGTGCTGTAATGCCCTTGCTGAGGTAGTCTCAGTAGGGCCCAGCCATCTATATCTGATAGCAGCAATACTAAATGAGGCAGTGCCAGGTGGACCTAGTCAGGCCTCCACTTCCTCCCTCATTCATACGTAAGTGAGACCCAGTGGGAAGCAATGTCTTCACCCCTACCTGGCATCAATGAAGCGGAATGAGATGGTCGGAAGGGAAGATAATAAATAGGTTTCTCTACTACCCCACTCCCCTCCTTCCCCTTGCTTCAGCCCCTCTCCCCTCCTCTCCCTCTCTTCTTCTCCTCTGCTCTCCTCTGGTGTCAGCAAAGTCCAGCAAGAAGCTGAGCTTCTACCCTTTCTCTGCAGCAAAACAGTAGTATTAGTCAGCCCTCGACTTATTCTTTTCCTGATGGGCAGCAGGGCCCAGTGGAAAGCTTAGCTTACACCCCGACTTGGAGGCAACTAGGTGATGCAAGATGGTGGCCCCCTTTCACCTAGAAGGTGCCAGTGAGACCACGTGGAGGAACTGAACTTCCACTTACCCATCTTTAATGAGGTATCATAAGTCAGCTCCAGAGCCCAATAGGAAGCTGATCACATATACACCCACAAGGCTCTTGATGTATACCTCAGCAGTAGAACTGCTTACTGAAAAAAAAAAAAAAGGTTAAATAGGATTCAGAGTCTCATAATATATCATCCAAAATGTCTAGGATGCAATAACAAAGTCACTCATTATAAATCATAAAAAACCAGAAAAAATTATATTTTGAATGAGAAAGCTAATACATACCAACATTGAGATGAATCAGATATTGGAATTATCTGAAAAGAATTTTAGAGCAGCCATCCAAAAGTCTTTAACAAGTACTTATTAATTTTCTTGAAACAAAGGAAAAGCTAACAAATTGCAACAAGGAAACAGAAGTTATTAAAAAAAAAAAGCCAAATAGAAGTTATACAACTGAAAAATACTGCCTCTCAAATAAAAGACTCACTGCCTGGGCTCAATAATAGCGGGCAGATGACAGAATGTAGAGTCTGAACTTGAAGACAGATCAGTAGAATTTACCCAACAACCCAAAAAAACCATAGATTAAAAAAAAGAACAGAGCTTGCAAGACAATAACAAAAGAGTTAAATTTTTATTACCAGAGTCTTAGAAGGAGAGGAATGAGAGAGTGGAACTAAAAAAGGTGTTCAACAAAATAATAGCTGAAAGCTTCTTAAATTGGGTGAAATACATAAACTGGAACCTAAAAATACCCCAAGTAGGATTAAGTCAAAGAAATTCAAGAAACAACGTAGATTAAACTTTCAAAAACTGATAAAAAAAAATCTTGAAAACAGCTGGAGAGAAATGACCAATTGTTTACATTGGAAAAACCACTGGAATAACAGGATGTCTCACCTGGAACCAGGTAAGCCAGATGGAAATGGCACAACGCTTTTGAAATATTGAAAGAAAAGAACTATCAATTGCAAATTCTGTTGGGTGAGACTATTCTTTAGGAATGAAAGGAAAATAAATACATTCTTAGATGAAAGAAAACTGAGAATTTGTTGCTGGCACATCTTCTTTCAAAGAATGGGTAAAGGAAGTTCTGTGAACAGAAAGGAAATTATAATAGAAGGCTTGAAATTTCAGAAGGGAAAGAAGAACACTGAAATGCAAGATCTGGTTTTTAAATTGCTATTCTCAATCTAATTTTTTATATACATCAAGATTTTCTCTGGGGCTGGGTGTGGTGGCTCAATCATGCCTGTAATCTCAGCACATTGGGAGGCTGAGATGGTTGGATCACCTGAGGTCATGAGTTTGAGACCAGCCTATCCAACATAGTGAAACCCCATCTCTACTAAAAATTCAAAATTGGCTGGGTGTGGTGGTGGATGCCTGTGATCCCAGCTACTTGGGAGGCTGAGGCAGGAGAATCTCTTGAACCTGGGAATTACAGTTTGTAGTGAGCTGAGGTTGCGCCACTGCACTCCAGCCTGGACAGCAAGAGTGAAACTCCCTCTCTTTTCTCTACACTGTGGCCAAAACAAAAGAGAGCTGAATTGGAAGTTGGAGTTGATCTGAGATTGCAGTCATCTATCAATGCCTCGAAGTTCAAATTCTCATAACAATCTAAGCAACCTCGCTCTCATCTGGGATTATTTTCTAAATGTATAAAATACATTTTCAATTCTCAATTTTCAATCCAGACAGGTGCCATTATAAAATTTTGGCATGTTTCAAAAATATTAATGTCTTCCCATTGTGTCTCTCTGCTCACAAGTATGATGAGTTTTTGAATTTACAGTCAGAACAACACATTTACTTTGAAAAACACCCAATTTCCTTTTATCTTATGTACACAGTGACAAAAGTGTATTGTGTACTGTTACTAATATGAAAAATCATATTTATATGGCTTAAATTTTACTTCCAAATATGTAGCAAGAGATTGTTGCAATTTTCGAAGCAACATTCCAATTATAAAGCTATTGAGCCACTGCTGTCTTTACTGGGATTAGTCACTGGAAAGCTTTGGGGAATAAATGTTGAAACAGGCCTCTCAAAATGAACAGGAAAAGAGAAGCTGAAATAAACCCTGCTGATTTATTTAAAAACTGACAGACAAAATGTAGAAGATATAGTCAATACCAGAAACATGTTTATAAGAAAAGCAACTTAATACATGGAATGCCAATCTCATAAACAATGAAAAAGTGATGCATACTCACTTTCTTCTAAAATGCTGTGAAGTGAATATACAATGACATGGCAAAGACTGCAACTTCTCACAGTTTGCTGGAAAACAAGTCTCTGTAGGTCTTTTGTGTTTCTGCATGTCTTGCAAGCAAAGGCACATATGGCTTTTATTCTGGACTATCTTTTCAAGGATGTTTTAATATAAAACAGCCTTGGAAGATAAAGCAGCATCTTCTGGAGCCAAAGGCAGGCAACCTTTCTGCTCATTCTATTGTTATTGTCTCCTTGTCTGTCTTTCTCTCCCACTGGACTGTGAACTCCTAGAAGCCAGGTTCTGCCTAATGCATCTTGGTATCCTCAATGCCTGTCTCAGGGCGCTGAATGAGACAGTAAATAAATGAATCTGACTGGGGAATTGTCTGGCTGGCTGTCCTTACTGAGAAGGGAAGGAGTAAAGGCTGTGCCTGTGGGGCTGGTGACAGAAAGTAAGGCCTGACCCAGATTTTGGTATTGATTGAAGGAATATACCTCACGAGTGTTCCTGAGCTCCATGTATATAGGCTACCCAGGAAGAAAACCATGAGGGAAGAAGGTTCCGCAGAACTGGATAACCCCAGATTGCCTTCTGCTTGTTTTCCTTCCCCAGACATTGCCTGAGAGTCCCAATCACAGACTCACTAGCAAGTTCCGCAATTCCAATTGGGAGAGTGAACCTTCTGCATAAAGATTTCAGCCCCCAGATGTAAGCTCCCAAGAGCAGGACCTGGCACATAATTGGCTCTCGATGTGGATGAAAAGACTTCAGGTTTTGGAGTCATAGAGTGTTAAAATGGGTGAAATTTAGATTATTTTCAACTTCTTTGTAAGTTCTCTTTCTGAGCTGACTCATATTCTAGGATTGTTTCTCTGTCAAGTGGGTCAATAAAATCAAAGCCTTAGGAAAAACAAACTCCTCTGCCTTTCCTTCGCTTTCTTATTTTTCCCTCCTCCAAGCCAGAAACCCACACCTGTCTATTGATATGCTGTTAAATGTTTAAAAACTGTGTCTCCAAAAGAAAAGAGGCCCTGATTTGTAGTGCTTGCCAATTTCTGTGGTGTAAATATTCCTGCCATAGTCAATTTCAAGTTACCAGGATAATGTCAGTGAATGTGGAACTGGGAACAGATGTATACAATCAGCTCTCTCAAGCTACGAGCTGGTTCATGCCAGTTGCACAATGTAGGAATGTGGATCTGGCTTTGAAGGCACACACGGCTGAAACAGGTTCTGAATCTAGCATTTACTAGTTGGACAAATTGCTCAATCTTCATGCATCAGTTAACTTATCTGTAAAATGGAGATAATCATAGTAATCATATCATCGAGTTGTGAAAAATAGGCAAAGGTATGCAAAAGGCTTGTCTGATACATCTAAGCATTCTGTGCAAGATACAAAGTATTAGTTATTATAATATTAAAATCACATAATATAATATTTCTCCCCCTGTTTGCCAATCACATAATACAATATTTCTCCCCCTGTTTGCCAAATATTGCAACAGACTGGTAGTAAAAATAAAAACTCACTAACCCTCCGAGATGTCTGGGTCATTTCTTGTGACAGTCAGAAGTTGGAAACAAAAACAGATGCTGATGAAGCATGGGAGGTTCGGCCTTTGGGGAACCCAGTGGCTGGAAAGAAACAATTATTGCCAAGGTGGAATGACCTCTTCTACATGCAAAATAGATTTTTGGCTAGTAGACATTCTTCAGTGACCCCTTAACAACCTTGAGGAAAATATGTAATTTAGGCCATGAAGCAGACCGCATTCTAATGCATAATATAGTTTACAAGTGGAAGGACAACTTTCATCTTTCCCAGGCAGGAAAGAAAAAGAGTAATGTTTCTGAATGAGGGACACGGATGGGTCACAAAATGCCTTTCACACTCAGTGGACTGGGTGTCTTTGTATCCACAGGGCCTTGTCCAGTGGCTGACATATGGCAGGAAATAGAGAAGTACTTGTGAAGTCAACACAAATATGCATGTAACACCAACTTTGTAACAGTCATCGTGCTTAGTGTAGGGACAAAACAGAAAGCAGACACACACCTGGCCTTTGAAGAACTCATTATGTGATGGAAGAGAAAGGCATCTAAATGAACAACTGCCACTTGATAACAGTGGTATGCATAGTGTGTCCTGGAGTCACAACAGCAGTAACAACTCAATCTGCCTGGGAGTATTGTGGAAAGATTTACATAGGCGATAACATGAACTTGGTCTTGAACCATGAACTTCACATGTCACAGAAAGTGACAGAAACCATTGTGGTAGAAAAAACAGCATCCATGTAGTAGGTGATATTTCAGGATTAAGTGGTGAGTTCTTCACCCCAGTCTCTAGCTCTCCAGCAATCCCTGATTCATCCACGGGTACCCAGAGATGAAACCAAGCCAGTGATGTGCTTATGTGAGGGGATGAAAGGTGACTGACAATTTCAAAAAATTAAACTGACCAAAGATTGCTCTGTTTTTTATTACCACGTGTGAGCAATTCTAAACAATGTCAGTGGTAAACATTTCCCCCCATTTTTGTTTCCCCACCCCTGGCAGGGCCACACAACTCCTCCTCTTCTACCTTGAAATGCCATGGAAACCAGGTTCTTTCATTTGGAGGCAGAGCCAAAGTGGGGAAGCTTGGGTCCAGTGGTGGGGAAGAAAATACTTAAAATACCCTTGAATGACCTTATCAGTGCCTTACATTGTCATCATTCACGTCTCACTTGTGTATTTCACAATGTTTCCTCTAAGGCTTTGTTTTCATCATAGTCTGGTTGACCTCAATATCAGCTGGAACTTGGTTAGGTTATGCTGCAGAAACAACCTCCAAATATTTGCGGCTTGTAGGAACAAAGATTTCTTTCTTGTTTGTGCTACATGTCCTTGGCTCCTTGGCTAGGGGTACTGCTTCATGTCTTTTTATTTGGTGGGTGGAGGTTCTACCTCAAATGTGAGCTGCATGATCATCACAGCAGGGAGAGAGACTGTAGTACTTGGACTGGCCATGATGGCACGACTCCAGAATGAACACACACCACTTCTGTTCATGTTCCATTGGCCAAAGCAAGTTATGTGTCCATGCCCAGGTTAAAGATGGAGGAAACACACAAGTTTTAATATGGGCTCAAGAGAGACAATGGTAGAATGTTTGTGAACATCCCAATTCATAGTTATACTATGAATGTAAAAATAGAGGTGCCATTTTGGAGGAATATACTTGGTGGGTGGTTGGGGAGAGGAGAAAATGAAGCCATTTTTCTGTTGCAAGGGCTTAGATACAAAGACACTATGGGCTGAGGTTTGTTAGTAAGGATATAGGCTACACTGATCTAACAGGGGCCACCAAATACAGTGAGTTAGATGGGGACATGCTTATTTCTCTCCCATATAACACTGCAGAGGTGGGAGGTCCTGAGGGTAGGGCAGCTTTACATTCTTAAGTGTGATTTTTCCCTCTGGGTCCAATGTGATCCCTCTAGCTATCACCATCTTCAGCCAGCGGGAGAGGAGAAAAGGACCAGGGGAATCCATGTGTATTCTTTTTAAGAGCACACTACTTTTGGCCCCATGTGATGGACCAGGAATGAATCACATGGCTTCAATTAGCTGCAAGGGAGGCTGGGAAATGATGACTTATTTGGGCAGTCATGTGCCCAGTTAGAACACTGGCACTGTGGGAGAAGAGATTTCCAAGAGCATTCTATAGTCTGCCACACAAGAAGGACAAGGGCAGAATTAGACAGAGAATGCAAGATTGAAAAACCACAGGTCTCCACCTGAGCAAGCAGCATTGACACTCTGTAGTAATCCATTTTCACCCTGCTAATAAAGACATACCCAAGACTGGGTAATTTGTACTGGAAAGATGTTTAATTGACTCACAGTTTTGCAGGGCTGGGGAGACCTCAGGAAACTTACAATTATGGCAGAAGGAGAAGCAAAGGCGTTTTTCTTCACATGGCGACAGCAAGATGGGAAAAGCTCCTTATAAAACCATCAGCTCTTGTGAGAACTCACTCACTATCATGAGACCAGCATGAGGGTAACTGCCTCCTGTGATTAAATTATCTTCCCCTGGGTCCTTCCCATGACACATGGGGATTGTGGGAACTACAATTCAAGATGAGATTTGAGTGGGGACACAGTCAAATCAAATCATACCCAGAGTCTGGATGTGTGGGAGGCTGGGAAGTGTGGAACTTCTCTTCACTTTATGTCCTGTGGGGACACCCAGTAGGCAATGACCATCCCACTGCCAGTGTTCAGTAATGTTCCTCTGTGTCCTGAGTCTCTGCTCAGCCCTCTTCCACAAGCCCAGCTCTTAAGGCCAGGCACCTCTTTCCAACACCCCTGGCCATATATAAGCCTCCACCTCCCATCTCAGCAGGAAGTACATGGTCATCTTGAACAGAGATGCTGACATGCGGGTAATACGATCAAGGTGTAACCAGGCATTTGCTTGAAAATGGCCCACTGTGGCAGAACCGTGGTGCCCACCTTACTCTGGTTACTGAACAACAGATGCCAGAGACATGCGTCAGCTACAGTATTGGGACACCTTCAAGTGGTTCCTTGTGGAGAGGCTCAGCAGGAGTGTGGGATGAAGGAGTAATTGGAGACAAGGGTAGAGACAAATTGAACTCAGTTTGTGAAGGACCTTGCTATGGACTGAACTGTATCTTCCCGCCAAATTCATATGCTGAAGTCCCAGTCCCCAATGTGGTTGTGTTTGGAGATAGGGCTTTTAAAAGGTAACTAAGGTTAAACGAGGTCATTAGGGTGGGATCGTAGTCCAAGTGCTCGGGGGCCATATAAAGAATAGAAAGAGAGAGTTTGCTCTAACTCTCTATGCACAGCCACTGAGGAGAGGTCATGTGAAGTCACAGCAAGAAGGAAGCCTTCTGCAAACCAGCAAGGGGGCCCTCTCCAGAAACCAAGTTGGCCATAATCTTGCTGTTGGACTTTCCTGCCTCCAGAACTATGAGAAATAAATTTGTGTTGCTTAAGCCTCTTAGTCTATGGTATTTTGCAATAGCAGCCTGGGCCATGACAGGCTTTGCGCACTTTGTAAAATAGAGTGAAAATTTCATGTTAGAGAAAGCAGGTACCAGTCAAATGTGCTAAGGCTGGATTGAGATATGCTCAGACTATGTTAGAGATAGGTGGTTCTGGATATGGAGTAAAGAGAATTTGGAAGTAGAGAAACTAAAGGTAAAGGAGAGTCTTGGCAGAAACCAAAAATGTTGAACAGGTCATAGCAATTAGCAATAAGGACCCAATGAAGAGGGATGGAATTTTGGGTCACTTAGTAGTTATAATTATCTGAGCCTGTTGCTAAAGGCAAGTGAAGGGTTGAAGATGATTGTCTGAACCCAAGAGAAGATAACTGGGAAAATGAAATCTTTAAGAAAATGCAAGACACTGGAGAAGGAGTTTGGGGGAGATTATGAGTTAGTGAGTGGCCCTTCTACAGAGCAGGACTCCCTGTAAGGTATGCTAGTAAGGATACTTAGAAAGAATGCAGGCTAAGTGAGATGAGGATACATCTCTGCTTCCCAAGCCTCTAGAAAGTGTACCCGGCCTGTTGTTGACCTTCAGCACATGCTTGTTGAATTTAATTGAATTAAAACTCAAGGTAGGCCTGGAATGGTGGCCCATACTTGCTGTCTCATCTACTCAACAAGGAGGCTGAGGCATGAGGATTGCTTGAATCTAGAGCTAAAGGCTGCTAGTGCATTATGATCGCACCTGTGAATAGCTACTGCATTCCAGCCTGGGCAACGTGAAAACAAAACGGAACAAAACTCAATGTGCCGTATTGAGACAAGGTCCTATTTCAGTCTGTGAGAGAAAATAAACCCATTGTCTGTAAGCAGCATTAATCTGTTAGTTCCAGAGCTGCAGGATAGCAAATTTGTCTCTGAAAGGGGGAAATAAATAGAAGGAAGAGAAGAAAAACGAACACCTCCTCTCTTTCCAGAGAGGGAATGTTCTCTCTCATTTGGGTTTCGTGTATGTGTGGATGGAGGTTGGCTCTCAGATGTTCCATATTTCCAGCTCTGACAGCTGTTGGTAATAGCTATAGCTTTGGTCCCCTGGAATCCACTTCCCTGCCTGACCTGGCCCGACCCTGTGCTGATAGTCAGCTCTTCCCAAACAAGCAGTCTCAATGACGATAAGCATCTCCTTGGAAGGAGGAGCTTCGAAGGAAAATGGTTTGCAGCAACTATTTCTGTCTGAGCCTTTATGTGGCTGCCATATGAAATCATAAGTCCATTAAAAAAACCTCTTGCTCAGATTAGAGTTATTTCTGTTATCCTTTTGACTCCTGGAGTGTTGGTGCTCTGGCTGGGAAAACAGCAAAACCCAGCTAGAGACCGCAGGGCCTGAATCACTGGGTCACCATCAGGTGAAGGAGCTGGAGGTGTGGGGCCCACTGGGGTGGCCTGGAGACCATCAACTCCAGCTGTCAGGGCTCGGCTCTCTCTTAAAGACAGTGCTGGCAAGTAATTACACTGTTGCCCAAGGGGTATCAGACTCGAATGCATCTTAAAATGGATCTCTCTCCTGGAACTCACATATTGTTCAGATGTTAATGTGAATGGGGTGTGTGTGTGTGTGTGTGTGTGTGTGTTGGGGGAGGGGTATGCTTATATTCTCAAAAGATGTTATAGCATAAAACAATAATAGAATCACAGATTTAGAGAAAACATTACAGCTTGCCATCCTCATTCTATAATACCATTTCATGTCTCCAGCCAGTGCATTGGAGTGTTACTCTGTGCTGAGTACTAGGAATGCAGAGCTCAGGGCGGCTGATAGGCAGGAGGGGTAGATGCAGTCAGAAAGCTAACACTGATTAAGCACCCATGGTATTTTGAACACAGTATAAATTATCTTGAGGCTACCATTTCACAGAAAGCACAATGGATTTTCCAGATACTGTGCTAAGCAGTTAAATGTATATTGCTTTTAACGCTCCTAAATAAACCCAGGAGGAAGCCATGCATGGTTTTCATTTTACAGGTGAAGAAACTGAGGCTCAGGATAAACCACTTGCAGGAGTCACACAGCTGCTCAATTCTGAAGCTCACATCCTTAGCCAGTACACAGTACTGCTTCCTTGCCTCTGAAAGAAGGTTAATGGTGCTTCCTTTGCAGAGTTGAAG
This sequence comes from Saimiri boliviensis, assembly GCF_048565385.1. Lineage (NCBI taxonomy): Eukaryota > Metazoa > Chordata > Mammalia > Primates > Cebidae > Saimiri > Saimiri boliviensis. The sequence goes on from NC_133463.1 coordinate 79,134,131, forward strand.
GTCATCATTCATTCAATGATTGCTTTGAAGATAATCTGATGATGTATTTGATGTGCTTAGCATGGGGCTGGCACATGGCAGGCCCTCGTTACATGGTGTTCTTACTAAAAGGTGATGCCAAGCTTAATCTGACCCAGGACCCAGGCCTCTGGAGTGGAGGCCTCTCGGGGTCAGCCCTTCAACCTCTGTCCCTCCCACCAGGGCACTTGCTCTCTTTTCACATGGCAATTGCCTTCTCTGTCATTCCATGTTAGAAGAAAATGAAAACCAGGCCTCATATCAGAGTTCTGACAGCTGGGGCGTTATTTTTTCCATCTCTGTATCTGCAGAAGGGACTGCAATGGTGTAGCTGTTAACAAATAGTTGCTGAACTGAATTGCGCACCCTCTCAGCCTTGTCGATAACCAAAGGTTTCCTCTCTACCACTGAATTCACGGCTCAAAGCAACTAAACCAGGCACCACTTGATCTCACGTTAAGCCTCAGTGGTGGACATTCTCACCCTTATTTTCATATCTGAGTAAACTGAGGCTGAGGGAGGGTTGTGCCTGGCAATTGATTGTCCAGCATGGAAAACAGCCTTTGCAAGACACTGTGCAGGGACCAGAAGCACCTTTTTATTCTGTGGGTGGCAAGAGGCAGTCAGCAGGGTGGGGGTGTGGAGCCCGTCTCCAAGCCCACTTCAACCTCCGCCGCTCTCACCCACTTCTGTGGTCTGCTAAATTGCTCCAATGTGTGCTCTTTGGCACCAGCCCTGCAGACCACCCAGGCATTGAGGCAAATGCAAAACGCAGCCCCCAACCTCAGCCCAAAGCCGCTACCTTTTGGAGCCAAGCACGCCCTGTGGTCTCTCTCAGTGCTGGGTTCTCTTCTAGGTGAGCTCCTGGCAAGTAGAACCAAGAACACCGTCACTCACACCAGAGGAGGAATCGCAGGGGCCAGTGGGAATCTGATGGCAACACCTACAGGCTGAGGATATTCAACACCTTCCTGGCACTGCCTGGGGTGTCTGTGTTCCTGGAAATGCAGGTGGCCCCACTTCATGTAACTGTTGTCTTCCTGCAGAGCTGGGTAAGAAAATTGATGACTGTAAGTTAGGAAGATTATTAATTTATAAGGGAACTTAGGCTTTTAGAGGTATCATCCTGAAATCCTTTTTAAAAGAATTCCTACCCTAATATTCCCCTCTGTATAAATCCTAATATGTATACAGTATTTTGGATTTGCTTTGTGTGATATTTAGTTGCTGTGTCCAGATGAGCCCCACAGATCACGAGGCAGAGGACCTCTGTGGGCAGTTCAGCTTTTCCCTTACTGGCTGTGTGGCCTTGACCTTGGGAGAGCCATCTAACCTCTTAGACTTCCTCTTAAGGGGTACAATGCATTTAAAACGACAGTAAACACACAATGCCACACAATCAGAAAGTGTCAGGGGAGTACATTTCATGCCATTATTAAGTGTTATTTAATAAATAACATTTATTAAACATTCAATAAATGTTAGTTTTGGGGGGAAGAGGGAGATTCATAGTTTTCAGCAAAATTGAAATCTGACCTGATCTGCTTGAGTTGTTGACAGTGTAGATCACTGGGAAAATTAAGATATTATTTATTCATTCATGCAACACATTTTTCTGAGTGCCTATTAGAAAGTGTGCATTCTATTTAGAAATAAATTATCACAACATCATTTGGTCACTGTTTTAATGGAGGTAAGCGTATAGCATGGTGGTTATGGAAAGTGTGTCTTATTTCCCCAGGGAAGTGGAGCTGGCTTCTCAGAGCAGGTGTGCATAATGGCTAATGGATATTGAGTTCTAACTGCGTGCCAGATGCTGAGTCTGCCTGGCTGATGAGCACGGGAGGAGGGTGTGGTCAGAGGCAGAAACAGCATGGATAAAGGCGCAGCAGAATCACAGAGAGCACGTCCAAGGAAGACTCTGTGGTTAGGATTGAATTATTAATAACAGAACTTTGCCACAGGATTGCAGGAATGACTCTTATGTGGATAGATCCAGCGGCGCCTCTGATTCTTACTTTTGTCTGTAGCCTAGAGACTGTCGAGCAGGGTGGGAGTGCTTCCCAGTGGGGGCATTGGAAAATATGGGGGAGCACTTTTTGACTGTCACTGCAATGAAGTGCAGTACTAAAGGCATTTGACGCCCAGGGCTCAGGGTTGTTAAGTGCCCTGCAATGCTCAGAGTAGTCCCACACAGTGAAGAATTGGCTTGCACAGAATCCCAGGGCACCTCCTTCAGGCCACATTGTGTAGTCCTTGTCTCTCCTTTGATCTCTCACTGTATCTGGTGCTTACTGGGCCCACCAAAGTGTCTGGAACTGGATTAGAAATTGTTGGGAATCCAGTGGCTCACCCCCGACCATCCAAATCATCTAAAATGTTCTAAATAATTGGCTCTTTGCTCCCACTCCATAGGTTATGTCTGGCCTCAGAATCCTTGTTTTGCTTTCCTGATTTAGGGTAGCAGAGTTGGTGAGAAAAGAACCTTATTCAGTTACCTGGTTATCTGGTTGGGACCACTTCATTCTCTGGGTACCAAGGTGCATTGATTCTATAGCCTAAAGATTTGCCAAAATTGATTACCACTCTTCCGCTCTTGGCTACTGCTCTGGTTTGGGCCGATTCCCTGCCTTTTGGGTTTCTAACCACATTTCATTCCAGGCTCCTCTACTCCATTCTCATATGTTTCCATAGCACAGATGCAATTCTCTCTCCTCTTGCTCTTCCTGTTACCTCTAGGACCAAATTGAGGCCCTGGGGTTCTGGGCCTGTGCCCTGTCCAGGTTCTTCTAGAAGGAGCCCAGTGGTTGAGCGCATGGCCTCAGGAACCAGGCTGTTGAGATCCCTTACCTGCTCTGCCACTTCCTGATTATGTGGCACTGTGTAGTTCACTTAATCTTTCTGTGACTCAATTTTTTCCATCTATAAAAGCCAGCAGCAATAATTATAATTAATTATGGCAGCAACAGGAATAATTCAATGTGTTAATTTGTGTTTAAAGCACACAGAAGTGTCTAAGTGGGGATTCTTAAGGTTTTTTTGTGTGCCATTGACCCCTTCTCAGAGTAATAAGTTAAATGTGTAAAATGAAATATATAGCATTATAGAGGAAATCACTTCTGTTGAGAAATGATTATCAAAATGTAAAAAAAATTCCTCATCTCACTTATGATATAGAAATATATGTGTTTTGTTGAGGTGTTAAATAATAAGATCTAGTGGTAGGTTGAATATGTATTGCAGTTTCAAAGCAGCAATGGATGGAAAACACTGTTTTGAGATTCTGCCACAACATTCATAAAAAATGGAAATATTAGTTGTTCCTTCTGGTGATGAACCCACAGGTGGAAGCATTGCTAACACTACTGTGGTTTGTTGCCTGCATTGAAGAATAAAGAACAATCTAAATCTAAGTTAGAAATCAGTTATATATATATATATATATATATATATATATATATATATAACTTTTATTCTCCTTCAAGGTCATGGATCCTTCCTTAATTCTTGAATCCCATAAGGAGTCTGTAGACCTCAATTTAAGAACTTCAATAGTACACACTTAATGGTGTCAACCAGGTAAAAGCAAGGTGGCCAGTTCAGTACCAGCTGAATCCAGGAAGGCAACATGAATGAGCAAAGTGAGCAGTTGTAAGAAAAGCTCAAGCCTGAGAGGCTGAGCAAACACAACAGGGCATGAGTTATTTAGCCTGCAGATCATTTGGAATAACTATAGATGCATTTGTTAGCCTCTTCTGGGGAAGGTGGAAATTAAGACGTGGGTAATAGTCCTCTTCTCTCTACCCTGAATTTGACATATTGTCAAACAGTTTAGCATTTGTTACACATATCTGCACTATGGACACCAAACCTATTCATTCTCGAGTCTCTGAGGACTGGGATGTCTTTCCCAGTTTTGCTGTTGTACAAAAGCAGGATGTCTTTCCACATCTGGGGCCTGGGTACACAAATGTCCTTCTTGCCAGATGCCTGGACCCTTCTTCACTTTAGTAACTCTAACTGGTCCTCTAGATCCCACTCCAGAGTCTCTTGTCCAGAAAAGTCCCTAAATATGGCTTCTGGGGTTGGGCCAGCCTGGCCTCTCTCAGTGATCATGGACCTCCAGTGGAGTGAGCATCACACTTCTCTAAGACCTGTGTGTCTTCCCGTTCCTTCCCCAATTAAAGTGAGGGTATGTTGAGGGCACTTAGCTAATGGCCTTTTGAAGGAATGAATGCATTGAATGAATGAATTGAATGATTTAGAGAACATGACTTCTTCTTCTTCTTTTTTTTTTTTTGAAATGGATTCTTGCTCTGTTGCCCAGGCTGGAGTGCAGTGGCCTGATCTGGGCTCACTGCAACCTCTGCCTCCCAGGTTCAAGCAGTTGTCTTGCCTCAGCCTCCTAAGTAGCTAGGAGTACAGTTGCCTGCCACCATGCCTGGCTAATTTTTTTGAATTTTTAGTAGAGAAAGGGTTTCATCATGTTGGCCAGGCTGGTTTAGAACTCCTGACTTCAAGTGTTCCATCTGCCTCGGCCTCCCAAAGTGTTGGGATTACAGGTGTGAGCAACCTCGCTCTGCCTAGATAACATGACTTCTAAGATGCTTTTCAGTCTGGAGATTATTGCAGGGATGGATCTCTCAATATCTGACAGGCTCAGCACTTGCTCACAGACCTGGCTGGTACAACGGGGCACAACCGTCATTTGAGTTTGATGAGTGTGAAATATGACTGTGAAATAATGATATTGCTTTCAGATTCCCACATTGAATTCCTTTGATAGTCTCCATGAGGCAAATCTTCCCCCTCTGAGGGTGGATTTGATTTTTTTAAAATAGACATAATTCATTCAGAGCGGCGTCTTATGAATAAGATGAGAGAACAAGATCAGAAACACCATTTTTGGCTCCCCAAAATGAAATGGAGGCCTGTCTGTGAGGTAATAAAACTGATTCTCTCACTTGGCTTGTAAACTAGCTGGGAAGGTAATTTCCAAGGAAACATTCCAAACATGCCTTGAGCAAAAGCAGCATAATTAGAACAAGCCTCTGGCTCAGTAGCAGAGGAGGAGAATGCCTCTGAAGGACCAGCTCTCATTTGGGAGGGTTGGGTCTGGTATGTTGCTTTAAAAGATCAACCTCATTCATATTATAAAACAAACCTGGCATTTTCAGAGGACTTACATTTTCAAGGGACTTGAGCCTTTATTATCTCCTCAGACCTCACGGGAATTCCGTAAAATATTAGAGGTGAGTATTATCAGCCCCATGGACAGGTGAAGAAGCGGAAGACCAGGGACCTGATGATTTGCCAAAGGTCACAGAGCCAGAAGGAGGCAGAGACACCCCACACTTGCTGAACCTCCATCATGAAGGAGACGTACGAAGCATGCAGGCACACGCATGAGAGCCCAGGCGGTTGCTTCAGTGCCTGTGGTCATCATCTTCATTGAGGTGAAAGGGTGGATGTGCCAGTAAAGCATCTGCCCTCTATTGTGTTTCTCATGCTGACCCTCTCCTGGAGAGGTGACAGAGGACTGTAAAGCAACATAGACCATGAGCCAGATGGCCTGAGGTGGCATCTTAGCTCTGTCACTAACCAGCTGTGTGGCCTTGGGGATGCCACTTCCCTTCTTCATACCTCAGTTTCCCTCTCTGTAAAGGACACATAACCACTGACAGAGTGTTGTAAGCAATGTGTTAACTATGTAAAGTATATGAAACATGGCTGGTCCATAGCAAGAAGATGGAGTTAATTATTATTTGATCTGAACGCCTCAAGAGCCATGAGATGTCTGCAGTGTTATCTTCCATATTACACATGGGGAAACTGAGATGAAGTAATTTGAAAGAAGGAAGAAGTAAGCGTGAGTGGAGAAGAGGGAATGTTTCAGAAGTGAGGAACAGTCCAGGTAAGTAAAGTAGCCTAGTTTGTTTAGATATAAAGTGTTTAGAGGCACTTTACCAAGCAGGGGTCAGCTATAAAGTTAGAGGTACTTTACCAAGCAGGGATTCCCCAAAGTAACCAGATAATTGAATTTTTCAGGTGTCTTTGGGTTGTAAGTCATAGAAGACCCAATTTCTGGTGGATTTTAAGCATTTGTCCCCTATTTTTCTTTACCTCCCTGCTGTTGGCTTCCTTGTGAACAGAATATAGCTTTCTTCCCCCATTGAGTTTAGGCTTTGATAGTGAGACTTGTTTTGGCCAGTGGAATGTGGACAGGTGAAGAAGTGGAAGACCAGGGACTTGGTGATTTGCCAAAGGTCACAGAGCTATATTACAGTTTCAAGCTGAGGTCATTAGAGAAAAGTGTCTACCAACTCTTTGATACTTCCTCTTACCGCCATGAGAAGAGCACATACCAAATAGCATTGATTACTTCAGTCTTGATTCTGCAACAAAGACAAATGAAGAAGACCTGAATGAAACCTGATCCTGGGGGCCAGCCAGGCCCAGCTTTCCTGAGAGTATAGTATAAATAATTTTGTGATACATTGTTTACCACAACATTTACCAATGACATTTGGGAATCATTTTTATGCAATATTATCACAAGAACAGCAGGAAAACCTGACTAATACACAACACAACCTAGCTTATGGGGAAAAAACATTGGCCATGTAACAGGTCTGCTATATCAGGGACTCAAATTATGTTGCCTTTCTCCAACCATCTACCCAGTCATCCATTCAGTCTTCTACCCCTCTATCCATTTGACTATTTATCTATCCGTTCTTCCACCCATCCATTCCTTTGTCTACTTATAGATCTATTTTTCCACACATCCATCCATTTGACTATCCGTCCATTCTTCCACCCATCCATCCATTTGATGACTTATCTATCCATTTTTCAATTCTGCCTGTACTCTGCTTTTCTTTATGTTCTGACCTCATTCCCATTTTATGGAGGCAAATGTTGTGCATTTGTTCAAATGTAATTTGCAGAACACTCTTCTGATGAGGTACTCTGGGAGAAAGGTTCCATAGATTGAGGAAGAATATATGTTGTATTTCAGTTTTAGAGATTCACAGAGCATTTATTGGCAAACAAACAAACAAAACCAAAACTATGAGAAGTTCTGCTAGTAGAAAAACCTTTAACATGATTTATTAATATTTCATGCAGTACTTCCCAAGCTTATTTGACCATTAAAAACTGTTCTGGCTGTCAAAATCTATTGACAGTTTTTTGATATACACTTGTGGGAAATGGTGGTGTAGTGTGAACTGACTTGGGAGACAGGAGACTTACATTTCTTTTTTGGCTTTGCCACAGAGGTACTCTGCACTGTCTCAGGGAACTCACCTCTCCTTTCTAGGTCTTAGAGACCCATTCACAAAGGGAAAGGGTTAGGTTAGTTGGCCTTTTAAGAGTCTACTGGGATCAACAATTTGTAATCCTAGCAGTTCACCATATTTCAGGAAGTAGGGGTGATATAGCCTGAAAAAGGATGGTGACTGTTGGCCAGGGAAGCATCATCTGGAACCATGGAGACTATTCAATCAGTTTTTTACTTAAATTTAAAACACAATGGTCCAACACATTCAGAGTCAAGGATGGTGAGGATACAGCAGTGGCGGTCTAGTGTATTCACCTTGCCCACGGTTATGGAGACATAGTCCTTGATTCCTGAGCACACACTGTGTTTCTACCCTCTGCAGGTGGCACAGAGGATACCTGTCTCTTATACCTTTGCTCTGTCTCCATTCCTATGAACTCCTCGGTCCTTTAAACCTCATGTATTCCATCCCAACCCCACTCCCCTCTTCCTCTTGTGCTCAGACTCTGCAATGGGTTGTTGGTTATTCTCAGTGATGTTCAGGTTCAGTTCAGCTGCTGAATGGGGGTGGAGGGGGAGGAGAGGGCGCTTTGAATCCTGCATTAGTCAGGATGCTTTTGGTGGCAGAAACAAAACCCTGACTCAAGCTGGCTTAAACAATAGAGAATTATTATCTCATATAGCAGGAATTCCAGGGGGCAGGCAGATCCGAGGCTGGTTGAATTAGCCATTCAACAATGGCATTCAGGAGCAGTTTCTCTCTATCTCTTTGCTCTGTCATCGTTAGCTGGCTTCTTTCTCAGGCTTGTAACAATATGGTGGCTGCAGTTCTGAGCGTCATATCTGAATGTGAAAAGATCTAGAGGACGAAGGGCTCTCTCTCTCTCTCTCTCTCTCTCTTTCTCTCTCTCTCTCTTTTCCCTATGGTTCTTTCCTAGAAGGAAAGACATTTCCTGCAAAAGCCCCTAAGCTACCACCCATCCTAGAAGAAAACTCAGGTTTCATTAGCCAGAATTGGGGGATCACTATTCCTTAACGAATCATTGACAGAGAGAATAGAATTCCTCTTAGATCAATCAAGCCCATCCCTGGAACTGGAAATGAGATAGACCACCACTGATTTTGATGTAGGAGAGAAAGAACGAAACCTGAGTTTTGTCTGGAAGGAAGAAGGGGGGAATGAATGCTGGGTAGGCAACCAACAGTAAGATCTTATGAGTAAAAAGGGAAAGGGAAGAGGCCTTTGGAACAATCTGGTCTTAATTAAGTCTCTCAACTACAAATATCAACCTATTGCTAGCATTTCTTTTGTATCCTGTTGTGCTAAAAAAAAAAATGTTAGTCTCCTTCCTATTCCTGAGTTATATGATAAAAGACCTTCTCTTGCGTTAGCATCTATACTGCCAGGCTCCAGGAAAGGAGGTGGGAGAGGAAGAAAACTCAATCTGCTTTACTTTAATTATTCTATTTATGCCACCTATATTTTCTGCATTTTAACAGTCTTACTCACTTCCTATCTGGAATAGCCAGTCCCTTTCTGGTATGATGGCCCTTAGCTCCCAGTGGGAATAAGGGCAGCATGGTTCTTAGTCCAACAAACTGTATACTGTGCAAAGTGGCTGTGTAATACACATCTCCAGCTTTAGGGAGGAGCTCATGAGAGATTCTTATCTCTATCAACCACCTCAATCATGGATTCTAACCTCTACCACTTCTTAGAAATTGAATCCTTTTTAGTCCCTCCTCTAGAAATGAAACATTAGGCAGATTATTTAAACTCCTTCTTCCTCAGTTTGCTTCTCTGTTAACACAGAGATGATAATAATCATTGCCACTTCACAGAATTGTCACGAAGATGAATGGATAAAGAGTACATAAGTGACTTAGTATAGTGCCTCATGCAGGGTACCTAATAGTGATTTATTGCTGTCATTTTTATGATTCTAGAAATACAGCTATTATTATGATGTCATGTAGACAAATCCCAAAGTAGCCAATGGTGCCAAGTGGATGGTTCCAATGCCACTGAAAGCAGGCTTTTCTTTTCCTGGTGGCACTCCAGCGGAACTCCCCATCCTCAGGGACACAGCACCGCTTGGCGTACGGAGGGAAGCCAAGAACTCAGCTGACATTTGATATAGCAGTGACTCGGGCTGCCACGTACGCTTTTGGAAAATTTCTTGCTCCCTCTCCTGGAGCATATTTTGTACGCCTACTTGTCATATTGCAAAGTGGATGTGACAAAACAATCTGGGAGCTCGCTGACAATTATTCCCTTCATGCTGAGGCTTGGAATCTCTTGGCTCAGGGTGTGCTGTCAGCCTCAGAAACCCTGGCAATGAATGCAGCCGGAAAATGAAACCCTGCCCAGTGGGATGGGTCAGAGGCAGGGTATGGGTGGGGACCTGTGCTAAGCCAGATGGACCTTTTCCCTTTGGGTCCCAGCCCAGGCATTTCACAGTTCTCCCTCCATAGATGGCAGGCGGCTTCCCAACCTTGGAAGAGTGGGGAAAAAAAAAAAAGCAACAGATAATAGTAATAGTGTACATTTATTAAGCCTTGTAATAATTTCCTAGGGTCATTGTAACAAATTGTCCCAAACATGGTGGCTTAAATAAGTTTATTCTCTCATACTGCTTGGTGGCCAGAAGTCTGAAATCCAGATGTTTACAGGGCTTTGCTTCCTCCAAAGGTTGTAAGAGAGAATTCCTACATATTCCAGTTGCTGGTGGCTCCAGGAATTTCTTGGCTTGGGGCTGATAGGGACAATCTTTGCTTCTGTCTTCTTCTAGTGCTCTCCTGTGTTTGCCATATCCCTTTCTAAGGACACTTATCACTGGATTTAGGGTCCCTAATCACCCCTAATCGAGGATGATCTCATCTTGAGATTTTTAACTTAATTTCATCTACAAAGACCTTTATGTCCACCTAGTGACACCTTCATACATTCCAGATGGACATATATTTTGTGGTACCCACATTCAACCCACTACAAGCCCCTTCTGTATAGCAGGTTCCAGACCAAGCATGTACACCCTAATGCCATCCACACAGCAAGCCTGAGAGTCCATCCTGCTTTTAATCCCCCTTTTCAGGTTAGGGGTCTGAGCTGTCCTAAGCATGACCCATGATTATCTCTTTTATTCCTCACATGGTCCTATGTGATAGAAATTTCTTAACCCCCATTTTACAGATGAAGACACTGAGGGATACAGAAGTCACATAACTTGCCCAACAGCTAGTAAGAAAGTTTGATACTCAAGCTTAGATTGTTCTCACACTAACAGCATAGAAAGAGATAATTCTCAATCCTTCTGCTATACCTTCTTAAAAAGATTTGCTGACTAAATAACACTTTGAAGTTAAGTTAGCATGTTTTCACCTCCCAAGGAGCTCAGGATTTTCTTCCTTCTTCTTACTTCCTGGCAGGAAGAAATCCTAACACTGTAGCCAAGATTACAGAGTGTCCTTGGAGGCAGGGTCACAATAGCCCCAGCTGGTCCATACTGTAAGAAGTATGTTTTCAAGGGGTGCGTCCCTTAGTAGAGCTGTGAATTTGATACAGGCTAGAAATACCTTTCACCCCTGAAGGCCAGAACTGTCAGCCCGGGACTCTTTGGGAGGAATGCTGATCCATGTGGCAAATCCAGTGAGTCCTAGTTTTTCTGTGTAGGTCACAGAGACACTGAATGCAGGAAAGTGAACTGTAATTTATTGATCATTCACTGGATGTCACACTCTACGATAGGTACTTCCAAATAAATGATCCCATTTGGTTCTCAGTTATTATTATCTCCACTCAGCGCCTCCTCTAACATTTGTGGGGCTGGGAACAAGAGTACTAATGGAGGCTCCAAACCATGTTTATAGTTGAAAATCCAGCTAACAAGTGGTGGGTACCCTAATACACATCTCCAGGCGTAGCCCATTCTCCACTCAAAACAGCTGTCTCTGGGCCACTTTGTGGGCTTCAAGGATGTACACACAAGTAGAAAGATCTACCAAGAAGAGAAAGTCTTCCAGTCCTGGAACCAAGCCGTGTCCATCTGGGCACAGAACTCTGGAGTCTTGTGTACCCAGAGCACAGAGGAGGCATGTTCCCTTGGCCCTTTGCCACACCCCGCTCCTTGTCCATTGGGAGGGATGTGGCAGGAGGAGGTAGAGATGAGGACCTTCTAAAGACTAAACCAAGAGTTGGGGTCCCTCCAGGCTGGGTTAGAAAGCTCTGCCTCTTTTCCTCCCCTGACAAACTAACCAACATTTAGTATATTAGTTATTTATTGCTGTGTAACAAATACTACTCACCTATTTGGTGATTTAATGCAATGAACATTCACTGTATCAAAATTTCTGTGGTCAAGAATCTGAGACTGGCTTAGCTGGGCCCTCAGGCTCAGGGTCTCTCATGTGCTGCAAGAAAGAGGTCTCTCATGAGGGTGGGAACTGCTTCCAAGCTCACTCATATGGTTGTCAGCAAGATTCAGTTCCTCCCAGGATGCTGAACTGAAGGCTTTGGAAGTTTCCATGTGGCAGCTCACAACATGGAAGCTGGCTTCATCAGATCAAGCAAGGGAGAGAAAAAGAGAGAGGGCACAGCAAAGACAGAAAGTCCTGTTCTTTAACTGAATCTCAGAAATGACATCCCATCGGCTGGGTGTGGTGGCTCGTGCCTGTAATCCCAGCACTTTGGGAGTCTGAGGGGGGCAGATCACCTGAGGTTAGGAGTTCAAGACCAGCCTGGCCAAAATGGCGAAACCCTTTCTCTACTAAAACATACAAAAAGTAGCTGGGCATGGTGGTGGGTGCCTGTAATTCCAGCTACTTGGGAGGCTGAGGCAGGAGAATTGCCTGAACTTGGGAGACGGAAGTTGCAGTGAGCCAAGATTGTGCCATTGCACTCTAGCCTGGGTGACAAGAGCAAAACACACACACACTCTCTCTCTCTCTCTTTCTCTCTCTCTCTCTGTTTCTTAAAAAAAGTGACATCCCATCAGATTTTTCCACATTCTGTTCATGAAAAGCAAGTCACTAAGTGTAGCCCATAATTAAAGGGAGGCGATATTGCATGGGTGAGAGTACCAGGAGGCAGAGATCACTGGGAGCCATTTGAAAGTTGCCTACTGCAGTTAGGTTAAATGACATAAGCCCAAGGTCACACAACTAGTACATAGTCAAGTCAGGATTCAAATCCATGTCTGACTCTAAACTCCACAGTCTTTTACCAATACCACACATGGGCCGAGATCCTTCTTACCTCATACCTGGACTCAGCAAGAAAGGGAAAGGAAAAAAGAAAAACAGGAGGGGAAAAGGAGGATGAGGAACAATTAGAGTAGCACGGAGAGAAGGAATGTGTTTTCACGATCTAATGTCCAGCACGGAGTCGATTGGTCAGAGGACATGATATAGCAATGTCAAAGGCACAGAACCTGGCTCAGAATAGGGCTTCAATACACATAAGCCATTTCTCATCTTCTGTTATTTATTTTTATTTTTTTAGATGTGGGTCTTACTCTGTAAGACTCCACTCCACTTTGGGTTGGACTGGAGTGCAGTAGCGTGACCTCAGCTTACTGCAGCCTTTGCTTCCTAGGCTCAAGTGATCCTTTCACCTCAGCTTCCCAAGTAGCTGGGACCACAGGTGTGTGTGCTACCATGCCTGAATACTTTTTTGTATTTTTGGGAGAGATGAGATTTCACCGTGTTGCCCAGGGCTGGTCTGCAGGCATTCATGTAGCCAATGAACATGAGAAAAAAAGCTTAACATCACTAATCATTAGAGAAATGCAAATCAAAACCATGAGATACCATCTCATACCATCACAATGATAATTAATAAAAAGTAAAAATATAACAGATGCTTGTGAGGTTGTGGAGACAAAGAAATACTTTTACACTGTTGGTGGGAATGTAAATTAGCTTAACCATTGTAGAAGACAGTGCGACAATGCCTCAAAGATCTAGAGGCAGAAATACCATTTGATCCAGCAATCCCATTATTGACTATATACCCAAAGGAATATAAATCATTCCATTATAAAGATACATGCATATGTATGTTCATTGCAGCATTATTTACAACAGCAAAGACATGGAATCAACCAAAATGCCCATCAATGATATACTGGATAAAGAAAACATACATCATGGAATACTATGCAGCCATAAAAAGAACTCAGATCATGTCCTTTGCAGGGACATGGATGGAGCTGGAAGCCATTATCCTCAGCAAACTAACACAGGAAGAGAAAACCAAACACCTCATATTCTCACTTATAAGTGGAGCTGATTGATGTGTACACGTGGACACACAAGGGATAACAACACACACTGGGGCCTATTGATAGTAAGAGGCAAGTGGGGAGGGAGAGAATCAGGAATAATAGCTAATAGATGCTGGGCTTAATACCTAGGTGAAGAGATGATCTGTGCAGCAAACCTGTACATCCTGCACATGTACCCCTGAACTTAAAATAAGTTGAAGAAAAAAAAAAAACTATCTTGGTGTGACCCTCTTAAGATAGGAAGACCTCTGTCCAGTATTTTCAAACAATTCAAGGACAGAAGGGTTAAAAAAAAAGAAGCATCTTACATATTATTAAGAGAAAAAGGCAAGGCATGAAACTATGTAGAGTGTAATTGTGTAAATGAAAAGATCTATGCAAGTATATATGTTGACACAAGCATATAATTTCTTTAGAAGTATACATAAGAAATTGTCAATAGTAGTTACCCATGGGTAAAAGGAGTTGGTGGGAGGTCTTTACTTTTATATTTAAAACTGTATGGTTGAATATTTTACCATGATCATGCATTGCTATTCTTTTACTTAAGAAACAAATAAAAAAGAAAGAAAAAAACCACCTAAGCACACATTTCAGAAGGGAAATAGAGTCTCCATAAAGCCCAAAGTTTTGGGCTGTATCTTCTCCTCTAGTACTGGAAGAGTTCTGTAGGAGTTTTAGGTTAAGATCTCTTCTGATGCCAGAGATCTAATTGCAACATTCTTCTCTGTTACTGCGTTTGTTTTGTTTCTCCAGAAAAACAAAACCAATAGGATATATGTGCATATGTGTAATGAATGAAGAGAGTTATTATAAGAAATTGGCTCACATGATACGGAGAAGCCCAAAGATTATCAGGTGGCAAGCTGGAGACCAAGGAGAGCTGATAATGGAAGTTCTGGTCTGGCTTTCAGTGGACTGAATGACGCCCACCCACATTGGGAAGGGTAATCTTCTTTTCTCCATCTGCAGATTGGAATATTAATCTCAATCAGAAACACTTTAACAGATAACCCCAGAATAATATTTAGTCAAATATCTGGGCACCCTGTGGCCCAGTCAAGTTGATGCATAAAATTAATGATCACAGCCTCCTCCTGGAAAGAAACATCTAGGCTTCTCTTGAATACCTCCAGTAGTGGACACTCACCACCTTTAAATGAGCTCATTAATTTAGAAAGCACCTGTCTTGGGCTAAAATCTGTCTCCTGTGGCTCTCTCCCTTGATCTTACTTCTATTCATAGAACACAGAGAACTTCTGCTGCTCTATAATCCATTCTCCCCCAGCAACCAATATCATCTTCAGAGGTGTAAATTGTATCATATTGCTCTTCTGCTTAAACAAATTACAAAAAAATTCAGACTTTATGATGATCTTCCAGGATGTATGGAATCTAGACCTTGCCAGACTGAAGGGACACCAGCCCCTACCTGAGTCCACCATCACTGAGTCTCAGCTGCGCTGTCCTTTTGTTTCTTTCCATGAGTGTGCCAAGCTCATTCTTGCCTTAAGCCTTTGCACTTGCTCTTCTATCTGCCTGACATGACTTTTCCCCAGAGCAAAACTCAGCTCTTTCCCTCCGTGTGGGTTTCAGCTGAAATGCTATCTTGTTGAGGGCTCTTCTCTGACCACTCAACTAAACTACCTGCTTCCTCTGACTCCTGTTTCCAGCCACTTGCTTTCTTCATGGCACTTGTCACTATCTAATATTTTATTATTAGAGAATAAATTTATAAATTGCACAGGGCCTGAGCTTGATGCTATGCTTCATTGTGTTGTATTTGCTTGTTTCCTGTGTGTCTCATATACCTAGTGAATGTAGAATGTAGGTGCTGTGAGGGCAGGGATTTTATGTTTCACTTTGTTTGCTACTGTAACTGCAACATGGAGAACATATCACAGAAATTTGATAGAGAGTTGGTGAATAAATGAATAGGTGAAATGTATCCTTTTTGCGTTAGCACTTAAGGTTTGTAGAAGGCTGTCAGGTCTTCCTGGGACTCTTCTAAGCTAAACATCTCCAGGCTTCAACTACTCTAGCCAGACATAATTTGGGGTGTCCTTCACTTCTAGGGGGACTTCTCTTAGAAGTATTTCAATTTATTACTTTTCAAATGGGGTGCTCTGAGCTGACAAAATGTTTTAGATGTGGTCTGAACCATAGCAGAGAATAAACATATGTCACTATCAATTCCTTATCATCTGGCCTCATATGTAAGAGAGAGAATGCATGATGGCCTCTGATGTTTTGACATGTTTTGTGGCTTTACACTTGGTACTGTCTAAAAATTTAGCAACCAGGAACGTTTTCAAAATGATGTGTGCATACATGCCATGAACATACATGTGGCACACAAACACACTTCCCCACCTCTCTGCACTGGTTGTACACTGCATGTGGACACTGGTCAGGTCAGGTGACATTGAGCAAGCTGTATCAGCCCAAGAGATGGGTACCTTTTCTACATGATCCACAGAGTGTGAGGGCCATGTTCTATCTGGTCTACTCAGAAATTTTACATTTTTTTCTATTTTCACCTTTTTACAATTCATCTATTCAGAGGGGGTACTTTTCTCAAATTCTCACAATGGAGCTACCCATATTAGCAGCAGCCCTGCAAATGACTTGTAGGAGAATGAGCACTAGAGTTGGAAGCGAAACATATATTCACATCCTATTCATCCATTCAACTAATATTTGTGAAATACCTGCAATATGCTGAGGACTATTCTGACATCTTGGGATATAACCAGAGAAGGTCCCTGTTCCCATGAGTCTCACATATACATGAGGTAATATGACAAAGGAATGATCAGATGATATGCTAGACAGGGAATTAAAATAAAGTGATCTAGTAACTAGTGGTCAGTGGCTACTTTGGGGTATGTGACAAGGGAAGGGATCTGGGAAGAGTGACAAGTAACCAAGTTCTGAATAATAGGAAGGAGTCATCTATGAGTTCAGGCAAAAGTTCCAAGATGGGAATAAGCTTAACCATGAGGAAATAAGCAAAAGAAGGCCCTCTGGACTAGAGAGAGTGAGAGGAGGAGGAACAGGAGATGAGGTTAGAGAGGTACCACAGGCAGATCCTTTGTAAATTATCCCGAGCTGGACTTGATTCTCAGTGTAGCTGGCTGTCATTTGTAGGCACTGAGGAGAGAGGAGTGATGAGCTTGGACTAGAAGCAATGGGAAGAAGAAAAGTGTGTCCAGGAAAGAGTTTCTGTGGAGCAGCAGGGCCAGTGTCAGTGGGGTAACCTGGTAAGTCACTTACTCTGTTGGCCTCTGTCTCCTCATGGGGGATAGCGTTTTGCAATCATTAATTGAGTATTTCACACATTGTCTTCTATCATCCTCAAAATGGCTCTGGTATCCCAATTTCATCAATTCTACAGAATTTTTAGAAACACTCAAATAAATGAAAAAACAAGGTAAAATAATAATACTTAGTACTTACTATATGCCACAGATAGTTTTAAGTGCTTCACACACTCTGTCAGATTGATAATATCATAGTCAGTATCCCCATTTCACAGATGAGAAGAGTCAGACCTAGAGAAGTTAAACAATTTGGGCAAGATTACACAATAAGGGTCAGAGCTAGGATTCAAACCCAGCCAATGGCAATGGGGTGCCAGGGTCTGGGTTCTTGACCACTGTGCTGTATCATGTGTATAATCTCTCAAGTGCTGACTATAGCACTTAGGTCCTGATAGGCATTTAATTTCTCTCTCTCTGTCTCTCTCTCTTAACATTATAACAGGGCAAAAGAACATAACTTTGTCATCAGAATAAATTACCAGCTTGAACAAAGATGATTATGTCTCCTTTGCCAGAGGCAGTGAGCTCAAAAACCTGCCCAGCCATTCTGGGCTGTCGCAGTCATAGATAAAGTATGTATTCCTCAAACCCTATAATTAGGTGTGTTCTAGCATTTGCAGCACCAATAACATAATTAGTTTATCCCCAAACTATGCAATACAATTAGTGTTTTCTATGTGATGTTGAATAGATTTGCTCCAAAGTCACAGCAGCAGGTAAAAGCTAAATTTCAACTTCCTCTTTGAGAGAAGTCAAACCTGGTAATTACTATTTTAAATTCCCTGCTGAAGAAGAGTCAACAAATCGCCTTGGTCGTTAACCGTAACCAGCACAGGATCATCCGACAGTCTGCTTAGAATAGTAAAATCAGCACTGGCTTCAGAGTCAGGGGATGTGGATTAGAGAGGATGCTTTGCTACTTCCTAGCCATAAAAATCTTGAAAAGGCCAGAGGAACAGTGGCTGCACTAGGGGACATTGTGGTGTCCACATGTAGTGTCTGGGGACTTGTGGCATCCAGCTTGAACCATAAGGTACAAAGCTGACAAGCAGAAGAGAAAGATGGGACAATCTCAGGTCCCGGATGATGTTTTTGAGGAACTGAATTAACAAACTGTGAAGGTGCCTTATTGCAGACATTTTGATGGCAGAGAAAATAAGCCCTGTTAGTGTTAAAGCCATTTTGAATGGGTGTTTCTGTTAATTGGAGTTGAAAGTGTGCTAACTGATGGAACGGGCAATCATGAGGCACAATTGATACAGTATATGTAAAACATTTTATGTATTGTCCAAGATAAAGTAATATTAATAGAAAGTGAAAAGTCCAGCAAGTTAGAATTTCTGTGCTTTTGCTGTGACATTTTCTCTACCTGGTAGAGAATGAGAACATTTTAGACTGTGGGGAAGAAGGTAGGAGAACAGAGTACAGAAAAGCCAAAGATTTTAACAATCATGCAGGAATGGGGAATATGTGGTTGGGGGCTATTTTTGACCCTCTCTGACTGCAGGACAGACATTGACAATCAAGCACAAAACCCTCTCCAAGGCCTGGAAACTTGCAAAGCAAAAACTGGGGCAATTGTAGCCTTCTCCTCATTTGTTTCCCATCTCTTAAGAATCGTTGTCCTTCTTTGCCTTAAGTCCAGGGCTTCATATATTTTGTCTATTAAAAAAGTTATTATATTATAGAATTACATGTTTTATTATTGTATAATACATTCCATAATGTTATAGAAAAGATATATATATATATATATATATGTTATATAAGATACACATATTATTTATATGAATATATATTATATACATAAATGCAGTCATGAGCCGTATAATGACATTTCTGTCAATATCAGGCTGCATATATTATGGTGGTCCCATAGGATTGGAGCACTGTGTTTTTAGTGTAACTTTTCTATATTAGATACGTGTAGATACACACATACCATTGTGTTACAGTTAGCTATGGTATTTTGAACAGTAACATGCTCTACAGGTTTGTTGCCTACGAGCAATAATCTACACTATATAGGCCTACATATATAGAAGACTCTACTATCTAGGTTTTTGTAAGTACACTCTATAATGTTCACACAATGATAAAATAACCTAATGATGCCTTTCTCAGAATGTATTTCCATCGCTAAACAATGCATGTCTGTATTTATTTATTCATTTTTGAGACAGGGTCTCACTCTGTCACCCAAGCTGGAGTGCAGAGGTGTGATCACAGCTCACTGCAGCTACAACGTCCTGGACTCAAGATCCTCCTGCCTCAGCTTCCTGAGTAGCTGGGACCACAGGCGTATGCAACCATATCCTGCTAGTTTTAAAATTTTTTGTAGAGATGGGGTCTCGTTATATTTCCCAGGCTTGTTTTGAACTCCTGGCTCAAGCAATCCTCCTGTCTCAGCCTCTCAAAGTGCTGGGATTAGAGGTGTGCACCATCACACTGGGCCTGCATGTCTGTATTTAATTCTATAATGTGCTATAGAATTGTTATGATAATAATTAATGTCCCGAGGGTTTATACTTTCAAACAGATTTCTCACTGTGGAAGGAAGGGCTTAGTGTTCCATTAAGGGAATTTCACACAAGCAGGGTTTGGCAGGTAGGATGTAGGACCGTCTCCTTTCTGCTTCCTGAAACCAAATCTTGTAGGTGACAAGTAATGGTGAACGTAGCCGAGCCCATTGGAGGATTCTGTGAGCTCTCAGCACAAATTCAGGTTATTAATGTTGCCTCAGAATCTGACTTGAAACAGTATTGTCAAAACCAGGGTAGCTGAAAATGGACTCATGACATCTTCTATCCTAATTTTAACCCCCAGCTCAACCCTTACAACTTGTTTCTGAATAATGCAGTGTGGTTTAGAAATGAATGGCATTGGGGCTTTTATTCTTGAAAGAAACTTCCTTTGTGATTAGGACACAAAGCAGGAGATGGCTACAGAGTGAATGATTGACTCTAACTGCTTCCCAGTCAGGTAAACTTCTTTGAGACTCATCTTCCATCTAAAAATTGAGGAGAGAGCCCTTTGCCCACCCAACTTGCCTAATGTGCTGGCACATAAAAACTTAGCCACAGTAACCAAGTTTTTAAATCTTTAAAATCTCTGAGGCACTACATTGAGGATAAATCATCTTCAAGTTTAAAATGAACAAGATTAATTAATTCTACTTAGTAGATTCATTCTGCTAAGTGGTCACTGGCACTGTGGTCAATCACAAAAGGGCTAAATTCTTTATTCCTTCCTTTTCTGTATTCACACTCCATGCAACATGGCTTTGTAGCTCCTCTATCTAAAAAGTGGAATCTTACCCCTTTGCCCTTGAATTTGGGCTGGCCTGGTGACATGGTTTGGCTGATAACATGTGACCGAAGTGACGGCGTGCCAATTCTGAGCCCAGGCCTCAAGAGGCCACACACACCTCCACTATATTTTTAGAATTCTTCCAGATTTCATGTGAGTAGGCTTGGGCTAGCGTGCTGGAGGGTGACAAGCCTTTCTCAGTTAGCCAGCTCCTCCTGAGCCAGGAGCTGTCTGCATCTGCAGATATGAGTAGCTTGATCAAGACCAGATGAATTGCCTGACTGAACCCACATTAAATATTATTGGCTCGGGTGGGTACAGTGGTTCACACCTGTAATCCCAGCACTTTGGGAGGCTGAGGCAGGCAGATGGCTTGAGTGCAGGAGTTTGAGACCAGTCTGGGTGACATGGTAAAATCTCGTCTCTACTAAAAATTAGCTGGGCATGGTGGCACACACGTGTAGTCCCAGTTACTAAGGAGGCTGAAGTGGGAGGATCACTTGAACCCAGGAGGTTAAGGCTGCAGTGAGCCCTGATCACGCCATTGTACTCCAGCAGGGGAGACAAAATGAGACCCTATCTCAAAAAAAAAAAAGAAAAAAAATACTGACTTATAGAATTATAAACCAAATAAATTGTTTAAACTCACTAAGTTTTGGGGTGGTTTATCACATAGCAATAGAGACACATAAACATTTTTCAGAAAGCTCACTGCTTTTGTTATGAGCCAAAGACTAGTTTTAAATATGTGCTTTTGCCAGCCATGCATACAAGTTAGGATTAAATAAGAAGTCAGAAACTATATATTCAGTTATAATAATGAGGTTGTAGTGAAATAAGCATTCTTGTACTGATGAAAATGTGAACAGGCATGATCATTTTTATTCATTAAGTAAATATTTATTAAAATGCGCCCTATGGTCAGGCAGTGTCACAGGGGATAGAATTACAAGATGAAAAAATACAGCTTTGTCCTCAAGAGGCCCACAATTTAAAAAGAATAACAGAAAAAAACTTAATTATGAACCCAGCTCATGCATAAAAATGAAATATTGGAAAGGAATTTGGCAATATGTATCAAAGGCTTTAAATTATTTTTACTCTTTGGTAGAATGATTTCTCTTCTGAAAATGTATTCTAGAGGAATGATCCAAAATGAAGAAAGGGTCTTATTCACAAAATGTTCTTTTCTATATATAAATATGGGAGAAATATATTAATTCCCAACATCCAACTAGTTATGATATATCTATTAACCAGAGCATTACACAGCCATGAAAATTGCTTATGAAGAGTCTGTTAAAACAAAAGTGATTATGACATATGCTAAGTAAAATACAAAATAAAAAAAAATCTTTGCCTGGCATTAAAGTCATGTAACAAAATACTCCCAAATGTTCCTAGTGGTTTGGATAGATAGTGGGAAAGAAGAATGGAAACATTTTTGATAATGTATTATTTATTAAATACATATGTGTTATGCCTCTTAAATGCATTTAAAAACTCAATTGCCACAATGACTTTTGAAGGTAGTTACAATTATTACCTTTTTACAAATAAGGAAAATGAGGCTCAGAGAAGTTAAACAACTTCTTCATGCATGTTGAACTGGTAGGAAGTGGAAGTTGGAGCTGAACTGAGGAGTATTTGACTCCAAAGACCGTTCTCTTTCTGTTAGAGCTGTCAGACACCTACTGAAAAGATTTTGATGATTTTAATTTAAAAATTTTCCCTTATTGGGATTTCCTAATTTTTCCATAAGTTTCATACCATTAAAATGTTAATGTAACTTAAAAAACAAACACAGTCTTCACCTGGTGTGCTTGTTGCTCATACTCACAAACTTAGTGTACAATTGCCTACAATGGGACATTGAGGCTCTTTGGAAGGATGTCTCTGCTCTCCTGAAATACCTCTTCTTCTGGCTGGAGGATGCCTAAAAATCTTTTCACAAGGGAAAAATCTCCATTTCATAACGAAAAAGAACATTCCTCAAGCCCAATTCTGTTCTTGATGTTCCAAATCCTTGCCACAGCACACCCATACACTTATCCACACTCCCCTTTCCAAAGGGGAATTCTCTCTTTTGCATGAGGCAGCCATAGCCCTTGGTTTGTTGAACTCTCCCTTGGATTGAGCAGTAACTTGTCTCCTCCTAATTCTTTCCTTCCATGGATGCTGCTGCTGCTGCTGCTTCTCCTTCTCCTCCTCCTCTTCTTTCTTTCTTTCTCTCTCTCTTTCTTTCTCTCTCTCTTTCTCTCTCTCTTTCTTTCTCTCTCTCTTTCTTTCTTCTTTCTCTCTCTTTCTCTCTTCTTCTTCTTCTTCTTCTTCTTCTTCTTCTTCTTCTTCTTCTTCTTCTTCTTCTTCTTCTTCTTCTTCTTCTTCTTCTTCTTCTTCTTCCTTTTCCTCCTCCTCTTCCTCTTCTTCTTCTTGATAGCCCTTGTAAGTAGGTTGAGATGAACACTATGTTCCTAGCAGCAGAGTCTCATGTTGCCTACTCAAACCTATTCTATCTTTCTGCCTTAAAAACAGATCTCAATTTTTATTCAGGGGTTTGATGCTCCTAATTAAAGAACACATCTCCCAGTCTCCCTGGCTAGTTGGGGCAATTTAAATTCTGGCCAAAAAGTTGTAAACAAAAGCTGTTGGGCAAGAGTTCCAAGAGAATTCCTTAAAAGGGGACAATAGCTCATCCTTTCCCCTTCCCCTCACCCCTCCTGGTTTATTTCCATTTTCTGACTATAATGGAGAAGTGATAGCTGGAACTACAGCAGCCATACGAGGCAGCCTTGAGGATAGAAGCCAGGGCCAAGGTTGGCAGAGCAGAAAGATAGAAGGAACTTGAGCTTATAATGTCTGGAACAGCTATGCACACCTTCAACCTTTTCCCATTAAAATTTTAAACACTGATTCTTTTTAAAAATAGTATTATTTCTAGTCATTATAAGCAGGCAAATGAAATTCTCTGTTGATGCTCAATCTTCTCTGCCTCAGCATACACATCCCTAGTTCTCTCAGGAGTCTTCCTGTGATAAGAGTTCAAATTCTCTTATCCCTTGGACATTCTCCTGGAACTGTTCTAGTCTTCCCTGGGGTCTCTCCAGAATGATGCTCTATACTAAGCACAATAAGACTTAAAGTGCAAGTATCTCAAGATGTAGAACTCACGTGGTGCACCCAAGACTAGGCTGCCTGTGTTTTGTCTGTGCACCTTGGCATTGTTCCTTTCCCTTTACATTGGTACTTATATGCATAGGAACAAGAGTTGACCTCCACTGAGAGCCAGGCACTGAAGCAAGCATTTGACACACATTATCTAATTTAACTCAGATTTAACATTTCTCCTGGTATGCCTGATATCCCCATTAGTCTGTGAGCCCTTGGGAAACAGGAACCATATCTTGTTCTTTGCTATTTTGCTGTGCTTGGTATATGTTGAAGAGAACAAAATTAATGCCAAGGTGAACTTGGAATCAGGCAGCCTGCTTTTAAATCCAGCTATACCACTCACTGGCTTAACCCCTTAAGAAACCTAATCTCTCTGAGCCTAATGTGAAGAGGAAATAATGAAAGCGGACCTGCAGAGCTGTTATGCTGATCGGAGGAACCCATGTGTGAAAGGGTGAACATATGTCTGATGAAGAGGAGGCTTTTGGTATGAGGAGGAAGTAAAATCCCAGGAGTGTTTGTCCCATAAAGTGGAAGACAGCAGAGAGAAGAGTATCACAGAGAAGTTGGGAAAATCAGAAGGAGGCAGGAGGCCTGGCAGCAGGTCTCAATCTATGTCACCTTTCTCCTTTCAGCTGGCCCCGCCTCCAGATATCTGTCCTGCAAGGCCAAGGGGCCCAGGGGAGGCCAGGAAGAGAGACAATGCTGGTTGCCTACAACCATCAGGAGCTCTGATCTGGATGAGAAATGCCTTCACATGTATGAGTCCATGTTCACAGAGATGATAAAGTTAACATTTAAGAGGAGACTTTAAGCAGAGAAGATAAGGAGCAAATGAAAGGCTTATTTCTATCCTGTAATTCAGCAAGTTCCCCCTGACAGTCCCTGCCAAGGTCTTCCTGTCCACACTGTAAGCTGCTCAAGGGCAATGGACTGTGTTTCAGTCTCTCAGATGTATTTTGGGAGCTAGCACCCTGATTGGAACATAGCTGATGCTCAATAAATACTTTTTAGAACACGTGGCTATATGACCCCAATCAGTCCATGGGAATGGATGGTGTAAATTCAACTTAACAACCTAATTGAATGTGAAGACTTAATATAATTATGAGTAAACCACTGTTCTTCAGATATTAAGGTAAAGGGGTAAGGGGCAGGGGAAGAACTCATAGTCATTGAAATTTTACTGGATGGCAGGCAGTTTGCAAGGTGTTTTATTATTGATTATTTATATACCAATTTATATACCAATACCATTATCTAATTTTTACAGATAAGGAAACTAATGCTTTGAAGGAGTAAGCAATTTGACCACGTTCAAATAGAGTCATCTAATTCCAATGTCCATAACCATGTAATGGGTGGTTCCTTCAACCATCCTGAACTAGCAAAACAGCTCTCTTCTGCCATCGCTTCTCAGACCCAGTTCTGTTTGTCTCCCTATCAAATATTAGAGGTCCTAGCATAACTTGCACCTGAGGCTGACCAAATATTAACAAAGACATCAACTCCCAAAACTTAATGATTTATTTCAGTTTTTTAAATATCTGTATAATAATGATAATGACCATTAATTGATTTTCTACTATATAGCAAGAACTTCACATGCTAGCTAGCATCTTGGATTCTTTAGAAAACCTTGTTATAAGAGTACTAGTCTCCCTATTTAACAGATAAGAATATTGAAGCTCAGTGAGGTTAAGTCTTGACCAAGATCACACAGCCTCAACCTTGTACAAACTCCCACACCTATGCTTTTCCTACCTTACCACTCTGCCTGTGTTAAATTAAACCCTGCTGGTATAAAAAGGTAGGCAAGGTAGTCCTTGTCTCTATGGATCTTACTCTCATGTTGGGACACAAGCTAAGCCCCTGCTTCTGTGTACTGCCTCTTCTGCCTCATTCTCTTGCAGTAACTCCGCGATGACTGGGGATCTTCTCACTTCTACTCCCCAAACTTCCCATTCTCCAGGCCCCTTCCCCTTAAATTCCAGCCCTGACATTTATTCATCATATGGTCATGGGATGAGCGGGATGAGCCACTTCATTTTTTGTTGGGCTCATTTTCTTCATCTGTAATTAGGGGCATTGATATCTACCTGACAGGTTTGAGGTTTGTCAGGTTGTATTTTTCAAAGATGACTGCACCTACATATACCATGCCCTGTGCTTGTCCTATGATGTGAATTTGATACTCCTCCATTGAAAGATTAGGTTTCCTTCCCTTGAACTTCACTGGACATATGGGATTTCTTGGCCAACAGACTATGACAGAGCTGACTCTGTGTGGCTTTTGAGGCTAGGTCATAAAAGGTAATACAACTTCTGCCTGGTACTCTGTCTTGGGACATGCACCCTGCACCTCAGTAGCCCTGATACCACCTGTAGGATGTCCTGAAGCCACAGCATGAGGAAAGACCACATAGAAAGATGGAGGGATGTGGGAGGAGTGCTAGCTGTTCCATTCCTAGCTGTTTGAGACTTCCAAGTCCAGGATACAAGTGAGAAAAAAGAGCTTTCAGAAGGTTCCAGCCCCAGCCTTCAAGCTGTTCCAGCTGATACCAAATGGAACAGAGAGGAGTTGTGGAATCCTGCTCCATACTACATATTCTGCAGCAAATTACTGTTATTGTGTGAAGCCACTAAGGTTTGGGGTAGTACCTAGCACAGAGGGAGCAATTAACTGACACAAAGCAATTGAGAGCCAGCACTGTGCTTAGGAAGTCAGTGCTAAGGTCAGCTGAGTAATCAGGATTAGAACAGCTTTGGGATCATGAAACTCAGGCTTCTGGTTTTTAGAAATCAATATCAGAGTTCTTCAAGTTACTCAACTCCTCAGAGGTAGGTTTTAACCAACCTCAAGAGCTACAAGCCCACAGGAAGGTAAAACCCAGTTCAAAACACACTATAAACTGACTCATTTTCATGATACTATTTAAAAAAAAAGCTGAGCATATGCTTAATATTTCAGAGCTTCCAAAAACAATAGGAAAGTCTTTCAAATGAATCCATGTGTGTGTGTAAGAACTGTCTAGAATCCAAATCCTTCCCTAACTTACTTAACCTAAGGAAAATTCTTTTGTTCCATTGAACCTCGAGGCAAAAAAAATTGCTAGGCTAGAGAAATGGCTTCTGGTCACATGCTTTGAAAAGTAATACCAGGAAGAGACTATTGAGTAAATTAGGGCAGTATTTTCCCCTCAATGACTTGCCTGTCTTTCCATTGAGGGGGTCTTGATTATATAGAATGCACAGTTGACTTTCGATTTGATGAATCCTCAGTGGAATGGAGAGATGAGTATGCACTGGAAGGCAAGCAACTCAGCAGTTGGATGTGCTCAGAGCATCAAGGAATCGTTAGAGCTGGAAGAATATTTAGGGATTCTGTAGTTACAGCCCTTTGTTTTCTGTAGGGGAGAAGTTGGAAGCCAAGTGAATGAATGTGATTTACAGAGCTGGTTACAGAGCAAAGAGGGCACTGAGGAAGTCCGACTTTTCTGAGACACCTGGTGGCCTACCAGTTGCCATTACTCTTTTCCAACTTGCCTTCAAAGTATTTAAATCCCACAAGAAAGCTGTGAGCAGATCTTAAATGTTCTCACCATAAAATGAAACCAAAAACAAACAAAAGAAACAAAAAATGGTAGCTGGGTGGGCACTGGCTCTCGCCTGTAATCCCAGCACTTTGGGAGGCCAAGGCTGGTGGAGCGCAAGGTCAGGCATTCAAGAGCAGCCTGGCCAACATAGTGAAACCCCGTCTCTACTAAAAATACAAAAAAATTAGCTAGGCGTGGTGGCAGGAGCCTGTAATCCCGGCTACTTGGGAGGCTGAGGCAGGAGAATCGTTTGAACCTTGGAGGCAGAAGTTGCAGTAAGCTGAGATCGCACCACTGCAATCCAGCCCAGGCGACAGTGTGAGACTCTCAAAAAAAACAAAACAGAAGTAAAAATAAAAAACAACAACAATGAAAAACAGTGGCTAAGGGAGGTGATACGTGTGTTAACTAACTTGATTGTGGTAATCATTTCACAGTATATATGTATATCAAATCATCATGGTGTATACCTTAAACTTACACAATTTTATTTGTCTATTATCCTTTAACAAAACAGAGGAAGAAAAAGGAGGACTAATGTAAAAAGACAATGGCAGTCAATGAAACAGAGAAATTTGCACAACATTTCCTGAAATTCAAAGTCATTTGAATATCCATTTTACCTACTTAACATTTTTTGTGGTGATACATTTGAAATTTACTCTCTTAGGTTTGATCATTCTACATTGCACATCTATACCAAAACATCACATTGTATGCCACAAATGTAATACAATTATGATTTTTCAATTAAAAATAATATTTAAAACAAAAAAGTCATCCTGCAGCCTGGAGGGGTTGATTTATAAAGCCTGGGTTTCAAATACAGGAGGTGGATATGATGGAGTATGGAGTGTGTGTGTGTGTGGATGAGTAGACGGTAGACTGGATGGTCAGATAGGGATGTGATCCATGTTAAAGCTGAAAACTGAAAGATGAGCTGTCATTTGCCAAGCAGGGGAGTGGAATGGAGGGTCTTTTTGGCACTGGTAGCCACTTGTGACTTGCTGGATTGGAGAGTGTGGTAGAGGTCTCACTGAGAAAACAAGCAAGGAGCAGTTCTACAAGACCTCGGAAGCCCTGGTAAGGAGGAGTTTGGACTTTCTTCAGAGGGCAAAGGGACTTACTGAGGAGTTTAAAGCAGAGGAATGACTTGCTCACATTTATTTTTTCAGAAAAAATATGGTAACGAGTTAGAAACATTTTATTTCCATGGATTATTATAGAACTGACTTCTTGGAAGGCACTGAGTTTTCTGTCACTCAGTGTATTCTAGAAGAATCTAGATGATCTCTTGATTGGGATGAGGTATTAGTCCTTTTTCATACTGCTGATAAAGACATACCTGAGACTGGGTAACTTATAAAGAAAAAGAGGTTTAATGGACTCACAGTTCCACGTGGCTGGGAAGGCTTCACAAACATGGCGTGGCTGGCAGGAGAGAAATGAGAGCCAAAAGGGGATTCCCCTTATAAAATCATCAGACCTTGTAAGGCTTATTCACCATCATGAGAACAGTATGGGAATAACTGGCCCAATGTTTCGATTATCTCCCACTGGGTCCCTCCCACAACAAGTAGAAACTATGGGAGCTACAATGAAAGATGAATTTGGGTGGGGACACAGCCAAACATATCAGATGACATAGGGAGATTGTGTCTTTTAACTTTGAAATCATGTATTTCTTTCCATTCATTCTATTCTCACCTTATTTAACTCTTTGGCTTTCATCCACTTTTGCAACAAACATTGTTTTTTTAAAAACCCCTGTGATATGCCAGGCTCTGTGTTAGGTGCCAGACAAGTATGTAGTCAATGCTTACCTAACACAATTTTTATATGTAGGATGTGATTCGGTGCCATAAAAAGAAAATGGGATAAGTGTTGATGCATCATGATTTGGATATAGGTCTTTTCACTTACACCTATCCCCAAGAAAGACTACGGGCATCTTACCTGATCGTGTCCTGAATCCTCTTCCTTAGTTGCCATAGTGATACCATGACATTCTTTGATCCTCCTTCCTGTCCCCGGCTGATCTTTGCTGGCTCAGGTTCCATTTTGGTCACATCCTTCTATCCAGGATAAATATTGATTGATGAGTTTTTATTTTTTCTCTTTGCCATTGTTTAAATCTCAGTTTCCAAAGTTTAGGGTTGTTCTGTTCCAGTCTTTAGACTTAAGAACCCATGTTCCTTGAGCTCTGGTTAGCTGATCTGCCAACCAATAAGGACAAATTCCAGACACTCCTTAGGTTCAACCCGTCCTTAAAAATTTCTGCCAATTTGTTCTGTGACCTTGCAACTAACTTAATGACTGTGTGTGTGTGTGTGTGTGTGTGTGTGTAGGGCAGGAGAAAGATGCATCTTTGTCTCTTGTTCCCTACAATATAATAGGTACAATTCCTCAACAATAACACAATATTTCCTTGATTTTAAGACATATTAATAAGACATATCATCATTTTATTAACATTTTTTAGAGGTAAAAATACATACAATGCACTATTGCATATACTCTCTAATACTAAATCTCATCTCATCCAGATTCCAGAGCTTTAAAATGGCCTAGCTGGGCCAGGTGTGGTGGTTCATGCCTGTCATCCCAGCACTTTGGGAGGCCGAGGTGGGTGGATCATTTGAGGTCACGAATTTGAAACCAGCCTGCAAAACATGGTGAAAACCTGTTTCTACTAAAAATACAAAAAAATGAGCTGCATGTGATTCCAGCTGCTCGGGAGGCTGAGGCATGAGAATCACTTAAACCCAGGAGGCAGCGGTTGCAGTGAGCTGAGATTGAGCCACTACACTCTAGCTTGAGTTACAGAGTGAGTCCTAGTCAAAAAAAAAAAAAAAAAAAAAAAAAAAAAAAGGCCAAGCTGAGGAAAATTTCTGGTACGATCAGGTGACATTTTTTGAATGCTTACTGTTTGCCCAGCTAGATTAGCTATCCCCAGAACATGTCCACATCTTAGTTCCTGGAACCTGTGAGTTTTCCCTTTTACGGGGACAGAAAGGATCTTGGCAGATGTGGTTAAGTTAGGGATGTTGAGATGAGGAGATCATCTTTGATACTTTGGGTGAATGCTAAGTGGGGTCACATATATCACTACAAGAGGGAGGCAGAGGGAGATTTGACACACAGAGGGGAAGGCACTATGATCATAAAGGCAGAGAGCAGGGTTTGAAGATGTTGGCCTTGAAAATTGAAGGACTGTGGCCCCAAGCCAAGGAATGCTGGCAGCCACCAGAAGCCAAAAGAGGCCAGGGACAAAGCCTCCCCTAGAGCCTCTGGGGGGAGCAGAGCCCTGCAGACACCTCCATTTTGGCCCAGTGATACTGATTTCAGATTTCTAGAACTGTGAGAAAATACATTTCTGTTGTTGAAAACCAAGTTTGTTGTAATTGGCTATAGCAGCCACAGGAAACTAATACAGCAGCCCCGTGCTAAGCATCTGACATACACACATTATCTCATTTAAACCTTAAAACAGTCTTTGTTAGCAGTAGCAGCATATACATACCTGTGTGTGTGCGTGTGGATGTGTCTGTGTTGTGTTCTCACATGCCTTTCCATCATTTCGTTAGTATCTACTGACTGTCTACTATACGTTCAGCATTGTTCCAGGTGCTCAGATAGATGGATGGAACAGACCATTTCTGCCCTTATTGAGTTACAAATAGACAAGATGATAGATTACATGCTCTGAGGGTATGTATTTAAGAGGCATGCAAAATAACAAAAGCAGAATAAAAGAAAAGTTGGTCATGGAGGGGGTATAATTTTTGGCCAGGGAATGTCTCTTTGAGGAGGTGATGTTGCTCAAGGACCTGAAGAAAGTGAGGGAGTGAGTGTGGAGAGACCTGGGGAAGAATATACTAGCCAGAGGGAACAGCAAACACGAAGGCTTTAAAGCAGGGACAGACTTGGGGAGCATTTGACAGCAGAAAGAGTGCAGGTATAGGGAAGCCGAGTGGGCAAAGTGGCCTCACAGGTGATGGATTTGGTGCAGAAAATCATCTATTGCATGGTAGGAGTGACGCTATCTTGAAGAGAAACCACGTGATAACTGATGTTTGACTCCCCTGTACCAAGGTGTTCTGCAGTAAGCTCTTTAATGCCAGTACTATAGATAACCCTTCAGAAAGATGCTTATCTAAGCTCCCCAGTGGTTATGAGTCGTGGCAAGAAAGTCTGAAGATGTGATCAGCTGCATGTTTTACCCTAAAGTCTTGCTACATAAACAATGTTTTCTGGGCCGAGTGCGGTGGCTCACGCCTGTAATCCCAGCACTTTGGGAGGCCGAGGCGGGCAGATCACGAGGTCAGGAGATCGAGACCATCCTGGCCAATGTGGTGAAACCCTGTCTCTACTAAAAATACAAAAATTAGCTAGACATTTGGCACACACCTGTAGTCCCACCTACTTGGTAGGCCGAGGCAGAAGAATCGCTTGAACCTGGGAGGCAGAGGTTGCAGTGAGCTGAGACTGCGCCACTGTGCCCCAGCCTGGCAGCAGAGCAAGACTCCGTCTCAAAAAATAAAAATAATTTAAAAAAAGAGTGTTTTCTGGAGGGCAGATCCAAGTATTCACTATTTGGCGGCCCTCAAGGCGTCACTTTTGTATGGAAGTCCTTAGTAGACACTTCTTCTGAGGAACTGGGTTTGTCAGCCTCTTTCCTGGTTCTTCCAGCTCCCTTGCCGGTAGGCTTGCAGAGCCTGCCCACCACAGAACAGTAGGAGAGAGGCACAGAGTCAAGTCCCATGGGGCACAGTGTAGACCCTGGAGGGGGGTTGGAACTTGCTGTGGGAACAATGGGAAGCCCTAGGAGGGTTTTACGCAGGCAGTTTGTAAGCTGGAGAGCTCTTTCAGTGTAAGGACTATGTCTTCTTATATTCTCCCGCAGCTGAGGTGAGCTCACAGTCCAAAAAGCAAGAAGCACCTTGAAATCTATGACAGCAGAAGGCAAGAAGAAAGGCAGGGAAGGGCACTGGGACCGTGTCAAGCTGCTCTCTGGTCCCTCTCCCAGCTTTTCCACTCTTGACCTCATTTTTTCCCCCTCACTTTACTCCCATGACTAAGCAGAGAAGAAATAATCTCTTCTATTTTAAGACAGGAAACCGACGCAAAGAGAGGTTGACTTGGTCAGGGTCCCTGCACTGATGATGGCAGGGCCCGGATGAGGACCTCGGTTTCCTGGCCCCTGGGAGGCTCTCTGTAACACCCAGAGCCCTCCTAAGAGAAGCTGCCTCCACCCTTCCTGACTCAACGCAGCAATCCGCAGGGGTTGGAATGCTCCAACCAGAGAAGCCACTGGAAACCACTTCTGAGCAAACAGAAATGAACACTCTCAGGGACCTGGCAGACTAAATAAAGCGTGTTACCACTGGGTATCACCCACAGCAGAACCATCTGCTTCACAGAGCAGGCAAGAAAGATGTTCGCGTGGCACCATGCAGTGCTTGTTAGGAGTTTCTGCGGAAGCTGAAGCCCCCCGGGAGACCACCGCTCTGCGCACACATGTAGACTCCTAGATTCATACCACAGCAGAGATGGATCTAGGTCCAAGACCTCAGGTGTGACCAGAAATGTAACTTTTTTTCTTTTCTACAAGGGACTCTAGTTTTGATTTCAAGCTGCTGCTAGGTTTAATTGGAGGAAAGATAATTTCAGTCCACTTGGGCTTTGCTTTCTCGGGATGCATCTGAGCTCTGGGAGTTTTGTGGAGGAGACGTGGAGCCTGGTGGTGTTGTGACTGCAGGCTGACATTCCCCACAGAGCCTCAGCCATTTGTCCATTGCTCTGCCCTCTCTTGAATCTGACCCTGAGACGGTCCTCCTTTGACCCTCTGGAAGGGAGAATATTCTGACATTCCCTGGCCCACTATAGTGTAAAGGAAACACCATTTCTAGTCTTCTTCTGCTGTTCTCACAACACGCTGAGGCATGGGGGCCCTATGAGACTGCCGTAGAGGCATATCTAGATCTACCCTACAGGCATTTCTTCTGGTCTTGAGCTTGGGCTTGAGGACAGACGTGTGGCTCCACAGATTCTGCCTTCTCTTGAGTTGTCTAAACCTGTTTGGGGAACTCCCTCCCTCCCTGGACTCCTGGCTGGGATGGGGACGGGCTCCACATCTCTCTGTTTCTCCTCTATCCTTGCCCCTGCTCAGGCAAGTCTCTTGTGGTCTCAGAAAACCCAAAGCATAGTCCATCCTCACTACACTGTCCTCTAACTCTCTTGTTTAGAGGGTTTAGGCTTTAAGCACAGAAAGCCCAAAACCGTATCTTCTGTTCTGGCCTCATTCCTCTGGGTCATTTCTTTCTTAAGCCAGAGAACGCCGAATGCTCCACCTGCTGCTTCAATGCAGGGAAAGGAACACTGGGTACAAGGAAATATGAGGATCACAATACAAAACAAAATAAAACTGTGTTACTCTTCCAAGGTACTAACTTTTCCACTCTATTATATGCTACTGTTGGACACATCTGCTATTATATATTATATGCTAGTGTTGGAAACATCTGCTTTGAAGACAGGCAACCTGGTTTGACTCCTAACTGCTAGGTGCTTTGTTTATCACTTAGGACACACACATAAACCTCCAGCTCTCATCTATAAGATGGAAGTCATTATTCCTCTGTGATGAGTTATTTGGAGAATTACAGAAGGCAATGTCTGTTAAGCCATTGATACACTGTTGGGTCATTATCATCACACCATCTGACCAGGTTTCTAGTTCGTTGACAGTCTTGATGTTAATAATTTCTATTACCTGTGATGTTCGTGCCCTCTTGGTAACTATGGCTTTGCTTAGTTTTCTGGCCCCTATCCTATCACTAACTCGCCTGTGTTCTGAGTTGGATGTTGTTATTTAGATGAGATCACTCATACCTTTGGGTGTTTGTTTGCTCCACCTGCGTCATCTTTCTGCCTGTCTGGGCACTTCTCCCCTTCCTGTGTCCTGCCAGCATCCACTCACCAGGACAGGTCCATTCTCTCTGTGCTCAACTAAAATGTCATCTCTCTGGAGAAGCCTTCATGATCATCCCTGGATGCTTCCATAGTGTCCTGGACAATCTTATGCTAAGATTATTTTCTAATTGCACCATCGTGTTTTTAATCCTGGTCCTGGCACATGGGAGATGCTTGGTAAGGTATACCCTTGTCAACTACACAAATGATAGACTCTGCAGCATATCTGACTCCACCCACGAAAGACATATTTTATACCAGGCTTTATTCAGGTTGGTTCCCAAACACGTGGGATTAGATTTCTGATTCTCATTTTTTCGTTTTTATAGGTGTTGGTTTAAAATTAAGAATCTTTTATTTTAATTTTTAAAACCATTACAGTTTCTTCTTGATTCCTACCATTGCTTTTTAAAATTCTTTCTTTTATTTAGATTTTTGTTTGTTGTTTTTTTTTTTGAGACAGAGTCTCTCTCTGTTGCCCAGGCTGGAGTGCAGTGGCATGATCTTGGCTCACTGCAATCTCCACCTTTTGGGTTCAAGTGATTCTCCTGCCTCAGCCTCCCAAATAGCTGGAACTACAGGCGCACACCACCATGCCCGGCTAATTTATTTATTTATTTATTTTTGTATTTTTAGTAGAGACAGGGTTTCACCATGTTAGCCAGGATGGTCTTGATCTCCTGCCCTCATGATCAGCCCATCTCAGCCTCCCAAAGTACT
Source organism: Saimiri boliviensis (assembly GCF_048565385.1). Taxonomy (NCBI): domain Eukaryota; kingdom Metazoa; phylum Chordata; class Mammalia; order Primates; family Cebidae; genus Saimiri; species Saimiri boliviensis. Next base: position 79,168,809 of record NC_133463.1, read on the forward strand.
GGGATTACAGGCGTGAGCCACTACACCAGGCCATTTTTTTTTTTTTTTTTTTTTTTTGGTATAGAGATGAGGTTTCACTATGTTGCCCAGGCTGATCTCCAACTCCTGAGCTTAAGTGATCTTCCTGCCTTGGCCTCCCAAAGTGTTGGGATTACAGGCATAAGCCCCCATGCCTGGCCTGATTCCTACCATTGCTTTTCGAATTCTCCACAAATCATTTCTTCCCTTCTCACTAAGATCGTGGCTCTGGAATTAGCAGGCTGCTCAGTCACTTTATCATGTAACATCCAGCTACAAAGCAAATCAAATACTGCTGGCAGGTTCTACTTGATGAGAAAATATTTATTATGTTGGAGCTCTAGTTTGGAAGCCAGTTATCACTTACTAGCTGTGTTTTAATACTGTGTTGTTTTTCCATTATTGCTTTAGCTGCTGGAAGGAAATCCCAAAGGTCTCAGATACTGCCACCTGCTGGTGAAGTGAAATGATAACCAGTTTTTGAGCAAAAGTAGGTTATTGAAGGCCAAACATGCTTGCTGGGGAATTGCAGACACAGAGAGCGATGCATCATATCATTTTTGTAATGCTTGTGCCATGCCAGTAATTTTGTGAGTCACGTATCAGCTCATCTAATCCCCACTGTGGCTCTACAAGGGAGATGTTACAGTCTCATTTCACAGATTGAGAACTAGAGGGTCTGAGAAATTGACTTGCAAGAAGCTAAGATTTGGGAGCTTCCCACCTGAAAGCATCTGACCCCAAAGCCCATGCTTTTTCTACCACTCCTGATGATCTCCTATAGACATAGCCAACCATCTGGAAAATTTAGATTCACCTCAAATCTTTTACCGTTCGGAGACATAAGGGCAAATAAATGATCAGTAAATTCAGATATCAGGTAGGATGCTCTTTAGAAGAGAAATTAGGTTGGTTTTCTACAGGGATGGGGCCACTAGGACAAACGGGTAGAAACTACATAAAGAAAAACTTCAGTTCAACATAAATAATAAATTCTTTTTAGGGGCAGGGGACGGAGTCTTGCTCTGTTGCCCAGGCTGGAGTGCAGTGGTGTGATCTCAGCTCACCACAACCTCTGCCTCCCAGGTTCAAGCAATTTTCTTGCCTTGGCCTCCCGAGTAGCTGGGACTACAGGTGCATACTACCACGCCCAGCTAATTTTTGTATTTTTAGTAGAGACAGGGTTTCACTTTGTTGGCCGGGCTCATCTCTAACTCCTGACCTCATGATCCACCTGCCTCAAACTCCCAAAGTGCTGGGATTACAGGCGTGAGCCACTGGGCCTGGCAATCATAAATTCTAATACCTAAGATCATGGTTTTTTGGGATGCTTCTTTGACTCACATAGCACTTATTCTTCATACTACAATAACTGGAGTGTGTGGGTCTCTCTCGCTACTGCAAGTCCACCTTGAAGGAAAAGCCATGACTGATCCTTCTCTGTATCTCAGGATCTAGGACAGAGGCTGGCTTATTAGGTTTAACATAGCATGTATGGTGAATGAATGAATGAGTCAGAGCAGTTACAGATGTGTAAAACTATCTGGGTTTCACTGGGAGAGGGGGATTCATTAAGAGTGGAGGATCACCTAGCAGAGATGCTACCAAGTGTCCTCTATCTTCAGACTGTCAAGGTGAAGGTCTCTGAAGCAGAGTTTCCCTGCTAGTGAGCTGTGACGAGTTTCAAATGTGCTGAGACATTGATCTCTGAACTTGAGGGGCAACCAGGAAAACACTGGGTGGTAGCGTTCCCTGGATGTAATGCCTTTGGCCATGAGCAGCTCCACCTGTCTTCTCCAGTGTTCTAGGATGTGAGAAGGGCACACTGATCCAAGGCCCTTCTACATCTGAGGAGCTTACAGTTTCATATATTCATGCTTTCCAATCCTTCTAATATCACGGCACAGTCCAGACACACTATTCTGAAGACTCTACTGCCAGCCTTCCAGATAAGGGAAGAGTCTGTAATGCAGGGACACTTATCTGAATCATTGAATTGGGAAGAGATTTTTGAATCAGCCCTAAAATGTCTAGGGACACAGTATGGACAGAAAAGTGCATGGAATTGCTTCATTCCATGCTAATCCATATGGCAGACTGTGCTACGTGCCTATAAATTCTTCCTTTACTCCTCTCTGTAGCCATGATCTTCCCTCCCCTCTCCCTGGGGTTGAGAGAGGAGTAAATTTCCCTTTTGCATTGATGGATTTGGCCAGGTGACTGGCTTTGGTTAGTGGCATGTGAGTGGACATGATGCAAGCAGAGGTCTGTGCAGTTTGGCTTGGCTTCTTGCATGTTCCAAGAGAGGAGCAGGGCCCAGGTAGCAGCTTGCCCCAGAATGAGAGATGAATGGGACAGACCTGAACTTGACTACGGCCCAACGCAGCTGCTTGAACCAATACAGCTGACTTGTAGACCTGCAAGTGAGGAAAATCTTATTGTCGTAGGCCCCTGAAATTTTGACATTAAAAAAATGCTGTATTGTACCAGGGATAACTAATATACTCTAGAAGATAGAATTAGGATCAATGAATGGAAGCTATAGAGAGGCAAACTAAATAAGTCATCTTTAACATATTCTCTAAATTCTTCTCTTGTCTACGTAAGGAACATTTATATTCCCTATAAAGGCACTTAGAAGAGCCCTTAATTTTTATTGAACATATTCATTGATTTGAAGTTCTGTCTGGATATAATGTAATTTATATAGTGTTTTAGAAAACCAATAATGTGAGCTGTTTGTGTTACTATCATTAAGCAGAATAATAATAAGATAAGAAATAGAATAAAGGGAACCTGGACAGTGTCTGCTGTGGGGAATTCCAGCACATCTGGGCGGATCAGGCTGACTGGGTATGGGGGTGGGGGCATTGTAAGTTTATCTGGATGAGGGGCTGAGAAGCCTCCTGGAGGAGAACTCAATCTAATGGAAGCAGAAGAATGGGAAGGAGAAACTGAGGAGAATCTCCATCTTGTAACAAAGCTTTAGATAGTGGATTGGAGCGCCTACTTCAAAATCAGTATGGCCCTGTGTCTAGGGTCTGTTTCTAGGGTGTGGTCTCTGCCTGCCATCATTGTCTTGTCTCTGAGAAGTCTTAGGGGAGTGGTATGGGAAGAAATGCAGTGCAACTTAAAAAATGGAAAAATGGTGTTCACTAAAACTCATAGAGTAGGTAAGCTGCTGTTGCTCTCCTACCAGAGAAATGCAAAAGGATTATGTCTTCTGCATTCCTGTAAATTACCCTAGTAGGACAAGTGGTAGTTAGAATCCAGAGCTCAGTGACCTTGGCTTTGAATTTAAGCATTGACATGTTTTAGCTGCATGATCCTGGATAATTCGCTTAACTTTTTACAGCCCTTGTAAAATGTGGATCATTAGAGTTTCTAGTCATAGAATCTTAAGAGTTAGTACATCACAAAGCCAGGAATAAGATGAACCAGCAAGTTGTGCTAGCTGTTTGCAGAAGCTCTGGCACCTCTAGGGATGCAGAGGTTTAAGTGTGGTGGCTGGGGACATCTGCAGAGGAAGCTGATGACGGGAGGTGATGAAAGAGGATGATAAGGCAGCGTCCAGTGGTGGCAGAAGTCATCAGGAAGCAGCTTGAGTCACTGTTATTAGAGAAAAGGGATAATGCCCTCTGCAGGGCAGCCTTGTTCTCTTGGGGTCTCTGTAGCAGCAGCTCTGGTGTCAGACAGTGGTAGACATGTATCCTTACCCACAGTCACTGTCCCCTTCTTTCTTACTTAACAGGAGATTGTTTGGTTTGGATATTGGCAGCAGGCTTAGAAGAGGAGGTCTCAGTGCCCAGCCTAGAAAATGAGTCCCACTTAATATAGCCAATTATGTTAATTCCATTCCCCTTTGAGAATAACTGGTTAAAGGATGATAGATGACTTGTCTTGGCCAAAGAAATACAAGGAGGAGAATGTTTATGAGGAGAGGGGATTCTAGAAGGAGTTTTCCTGTTCTCTAAAGAGACTAGTGGGGAGAAAATGTACCTCAAGTGGTTTGTAGACACAACCCCAGAGATTTAAGAGACAGGAGCCAGAGGATAAGATGAAGGAAGGAGGCATGCCTGTGGAAGTGGAGAGTGCTGTTCATAGGTTCATATGAACCTTGCTTTTTAAAAAAATTACTGAAAGAGTGCCCCAATTAAAAAAATCTGTGGGTCCAGCTATGGTGGCTCATGCCTATAATCCCAGCACTTTGGGAGGTCGAGGTGAGTGGATCACCTGAGGTCAGGAGTGAGACCAGCTTGGTCAACATGGTGAAACCCTGTCTCTGCTAAAGATACAAAAATTAGCTGGACACAGTGGCACATGCCTGTAATCCCAGCTACTCAGGAGGCTGAGGCATGAGAATCATTTGAATCTGGGAGGCAGAGGTTTCAGTGAGCAGAGATCATGCCACTGCACTCCAGCCTGGCCAAGACTCCATTTCAAAAAAAAAAAAAAAAAATTATGTGCAACATGTGTAGGGAAACAATGTAAATAGTTGATTCTATGTTTAGGTAATCATGATGTTAATGAAAATTATACAATTTTGCGTATGAAAAATTATCATATACAATTTTAGTATAATGTAGATTTCATTCTTTCTACAACTTTAAAATGATTTTTCTTTGAGCACCATGGCAGATGTAATCTGGTTGCCTTTCCAGCATCAATTCCCTGCTTCCCACTGTACTACACATTTTCCAGCGAAGGAGTTTGGGTGTGATGGGAACACGGCCAGTTTGAATAGTAGTTACATGCGTGGGCTCCCTAGTCAGAACGCATGGGTTGGAATCTCAGCTCCACCACTTATCATTGTGTAAACTTAAGCACCTGACTTGACCTTACTCAGCCAGACCTCTGTTATGAAATGGAGATCATGACAAACCTGGCTCATAAGACTGATGTCAGGATCAAGTGACTCTGTAGAATTATTGGGACATTACTTGATATATACTAAGTATTCAGCAAATTTATCCATTTTTCCTGCCTCTCCTCCTCTCCATATCTTGGAGTGAGCCCTGATTGATATACACCATCTCAAAGAATCCATTCCCTGGCTCCTGTAACAGGTTCAAGAATGGGCATATGACTCAGTTCGGGGACTTTTCTTTAAACTATCAGGAATCAGCCTCTTCTCCTGCCCCCAACCACAAAGCTCCCGGAGCTACTGGAATACATCTTGGGACCCCTACAGGAGCGCCTGCCTATGAATGGAGGCTCTGCAAAGAAAGCAGAGCTGAAAAACAAAGACAGAAACTGTTTCAATCACATCATTTGAGCCCTGGATACAGCCATGCCTGAAACCCAAATCTGTTTAGCTACACGAGCCAATCAATTTCCTTTTTGCACCAATCAGTTAGGGCTGGATTTAATATTTCTTAAAGAATGTTAATTAATAAACACTATGCTCTGCAGATTAAAGAGACAAATGTGACATGGATTCTGATCTGACCTCAGAGAATTCAGTCTAACGATGTGGCTAGTGTTATGATTTACTGTCTGCTGCTGTTTAAACTTTTAACCAATTAATCAGTTTATACAGGCAGCCAGTTTGACTTTGAATTATGTAATGTCAAAACAGCATGATATGAGGAATTAATAAAGTCTTGATTTTCTTTTTGGGCAATCATTAGTGCTATTGGTCAAATATTTTCCAGCACATTTTAGTATTAAGTTTCTGGCCCCCTTGTGGTGGGGGTTGGGCAGTCAAGTTAGCCCCAGCCAATGAGTTGTGAGTAGAAGCAGTATCACTCAGGGCCCAAGCATTAAACTGCAGATTTGAGACCCTTCTGAGCGTTTTCCCTTTGCACAGTGATTGGCAAAGTTCCAGATGGTGGCTGTTCCGTTAGCCTGGGTCCCTGAAGGATTTCGGAGAGCATCAACACACCAACCCACCAATCCACACGACACATGTGGCGAGAGTAGAAAATAGATGCTGTGGTCCCGAGCTGCTGAAATTTTGGGGTTATTGCTCACCACAACACAACTTAGCTTCTTGAGTGATGCGATGAGGTCTTAGGAAAGTCTTTCTCACTTAAAATGTGCCTGTTCTGTGCCTTTATTTTCAAATCATATCCAATAAGTAACAAAAAAGTCTACCTTTCAATAACTCTGCCTCGTTTTCAATTTGTTTATATTTTCAATAATTGATAAATCTTTATGAGCCCATATTGCATAGGAGAGAGGGTTGGGAGGAATACAGGAGGATGGGGTGGGGTGGAAAGAATTTTATCTCCCAGTAAATTATATCTCAGTCTCTTCTGATTTAGACAATTTTTTTACTTTCATGCAATTCATTTTGGCAAATGCTTAGTCATTCGGCATTCATCTTCTTTCCTCCTTAAAATGGCATCTGGCTGGGAAGGGGACTTAGGTACTTTTGTGGCTATGGGAAAGGAGGCCTGGGATCTGTGGCTGAAGGTTTACTCTGCCGATCTCTGGATGGTTCGGAATGGGTTCTAGGTCCCTTGCCCAGATGACCTTGAGGCACAGCTGGCGAATCTGGGATCTGTTCTCTTTGTCTCTGATTCTCTCTGTCTCCCTGTCTTTGCCTCTGTCTCTCTCAAATACTGCATAACCTCTATCCTGCCCTCCCCCGTGTTCCCTGTGGCTCTGCCACTCTGCTGCCTGACATGGCTTTGTGAGGTTGGCTGGGGTTCTTAGTGCAGTTACCTTCCACCCCCTCACCAGGAAGGCATAGGCTCTGGATCCTTTCCATGCTGCGGCTAGGAGGGGGCTGACGGAGCTCAGAAGGGCCACTTTCGGTTGTTTTCCTTAACTCTGCTGATCACCCATCTAGCCTGTGTGACTGTCCCATGTTAGAAGGCAGCCAGGCCATCATGGATGTGCAGCGAAGCTTTCAAACTATCTAGTTCTCTGCTTCGAAATTCTGGAGGTAGAAGCCATTGCACAGGTGTCTGATTGCATACTCCCAACCTCCTTCTTATTTCTGCACTGGTTTGGAAAGCTTGCCAATTTCCCGATTGGGTGGGATTTCCATCACATCATGTCCTAAGTATTCTTTGTGCCTTGCCTAGAAAAAAATTCAGTGTTAAAATCATCCAGGTCTCATGCTTGATTTGTTAACTGGAGATATATATATGTGTGTATATATACATATATATATATACACACACACACACATATACATACACATACACATATGCACATATATATATCTTGAGAAAGTATGACTTTCAAAATACTTCTTGATAATTTTATTTTAGTATTCAAAAGATGAATAGCAAATGTGCTTTTTTTTTCTCTTTGCATTTCTGCTCTAAGAGTTCTAATCACACACATCTTTCTACTTTCTTGCCATGGGAGCTGGATGCCTTTTGATGATCAGAGAGAAGGTCATATACATGGAAATGCACAGATATAGGCACATTCTCATTAAAACTCTCTCTGCCATCATTCTAATGTCTTTAAGGAAAAGGCTTATATTTCATTTCTTTCTGCACTTCCTCTGTGGTATTCAGCATGTGGTAGGTACATACACAGGATGATCTCCTTTTTTCAGTTAGTTCAGGACTTTCTTAGTTTCAGTGCTGAAAATCTCATGTCCAGGGAACATCTCACACAAGAAAGCTGTCCTGGTGGGCACACTGGGACAATTGGTTACCCCATGTACACAAGTTATATTTATTATTGAAGAAGCTGGTGATTTTCTTGGTGTGAAATAATCATCTCTGTAGTAAATGATAACATGTTTGAATTTCCAGAAATATTTCAATTATAACTTATGAATTTAGTAGTGGTTGTGCTCAGCCAACATGCAATTGATTTATAAGATCTCACTTCAATTAACACATGATTATCCCTCAAAAGAAAAGGATAAACAGAGCCCATGTTCATACATTTGCTAATTGTTTTCTCTGGCCCTCTGGTCTTTGGCCATAACAACTTCTTGGACTTCAAAGGACTAGAGAAGTGGTTGGCTGCAGTGCAGGCTCCACTCTTTAAATCTATTAAAGTCTTATATTGATGGTTTCAAACCGTTAGTTGTTGCCTCTTGTGAGAAATACCAGGACAAAGGAGGACAGAGACTCTCATGAATAATTTGTCATAGACAGAAATTCATGCGATTGCCTTTGGCTCAAAATGGTGGAGGGAAAGGGATGGCATTCAGGAGCCAAGAGGTTGGTCCAGGTGTGCCACTCACTGGCTGTCATGGCATGATTATGGTATTTATTCTGCTGAAGGGTAAATAAACAGATAACCTTAATACTAATGTTAATGTGTGGGGATTTATCGCAGTCAAACAGCTACTCAGGAGGCTGAGGCAGGAGTATTGTTTGAGCCCAGGAATTCAAGGGTACAGTGAGTCATGTTTGTACCACTGCACTCCAGCCTGGGCAGCAGAGTAAGAACCTGTCTCTCTCTCAAAAAAAAAAAAAAAAAAAAAAAAAGAAAGAAAATTAGAAGACCAGGTGTGGTGGCTCATTCTTGTAATCCTGTAATCCCAGAACTTTGGGAGGCTGAGGTGGGAGGATTGCTTGAACCCAGGAGTTTGAGACCAGCCTAGGCAACATAGTGAGACCCTATCTCTAAAATAATAAAATTAGCTGGGTGTGGTGGCATGCACCTGTAGTTCCAGTTACTCAGGATGCTGAGATGAGAGGATTGCTTGAGTTTATATATAAGTCTGTTCTCACATTACTATAAAGATATATCTGAAACTGGGCAATTTATAAAGAAAAGAGGTTTGATTGGCTCATTGTTCTGCAGGCTATACAGGAAGCATGGCTGGAGAGGCCTTGGGAAACTTACAATCATAATGGAAGGTGAAGGGAAGGCAGGTATATCTTCACAAAGCCAGAGCAGGAGGAAGGGGAAGAACAGGAAGATGTTACACACTTTTAAACAACTAGATCTTGTGAGAACTCACTCACTATTGTGTGAACAGCAAGGCGGGAATCTGCCCCTATGATCCAATCACCTCCCACCAGGCCCCTTTTCCCACATTTGGGATGACAATTTGACATAAGATTTAGGTGGAATCACAAATCAAAACCATATCAGCCTGGGAGGCTGCGGCTGCCGTCAGCCATGATTGTGCTACTGTGCTGCAGCGTGGGTGGCAGAGCGAGACCCTTTCCCCTCAAAAAATGGTAATTCCTTACCATGATCATAAAGCCCTTTTATGAAATTGCACCATTTTGTAACTTCTCCAACCTTTCGCCAAGCCTACGCGTTTTGCCCTTCCTCAGTCCTATCTTACTGCCCCTCTGGGACACCCCCGAACCCTTTGTCGGATCAGGGCTTTCACTCTTTCCCAGCCTCCACCAGTCTCCAGGCACCTGATTTCCCTTCAAGCCGTCGCCTCTCACTTCCCTTAGAAGACTTATGACATTTTCATATTTCTTGTGAATATTAAGTAACCAATTAGTTGGTAATACATGCTCTTTTGCCTTATCGGTTATGTGAGAGACCTCACAGAAATGGGTGGAAGGCAGGATTTGAGCCTTGCTGGTTACTGGCCTACAGATCCCAGCCTCATGCCATCTTATACCTAATGTTCCTCACCCATAGCAGCTCTTCCTTTTTTAAATTCATTTTTATGTGGTAAAAATATATATGTTATACAATTTTCCATTTAAACCGTTTTAAAGTATGCAATTTGGTGGCATTAATTATCTTCACAATGTTGTTCAGCTGTCACTACTGTCTATGTGAAAACCATTTTTGTTCATCCAAAGAGAAACTCTATAACCATGAAGCAAGAACACCCCACTTGCTTCCCAGCCCATGGTAATCCCATAGTAACTCCATTTCAGTTATAATATGGAGCATGCTATGGAGATCATAGACCTTCGTGATGTCTATATAGTTTAATGATACCTATAAGTTTGGTTATATGTAAATCACTCAGATAGGTTCATTATATGAGTATTGTGAATCTACCGTACTTAAATTCTGCCCAGAATTACGTTTGGTGATGTAGGAGATATAGAAATGTAAGATTTGGTCTTTGTCAAGATTAATACACTTATTGATTCTTGTTCCCTTTTGCCATGAAAAAATATCACACAACTATTGAAGTGGTTTTTGCAGCTGAGAACCTCAGAATCTTTCTTATCACCATTCTCAAGGTCAGCACTTGTCACATTTTAATGGGCATGTGACTTCCCTGGGCATTATGTTAAAGTGCAGATTCCAGGTAAATAGATCTGGAGTTGGATCTTATTTTCTACATGTCTAATAAGTTTCCAGGTGACACTAATACTGCAGGTTTTTGGACCACATTTTGAGCAGTGATGTTATACAATCAATAAGCTTTGGTGTTCAAGACAAAACTAATTGTTCTTCATGGGTCTATGTCCTCAAGATATCTGAAATCTAGTTTTAGAGGCCAATCTGACAATTATAAAATATATATATGCAGTAGTTATATATATATATCACTGCCATATATGTGGCAGTGATGTGTGTATACACACACACACACACACACACACACACACACACACAAATATATGGCAGTATTTCATTAATTTCCACACTGCATGAAAACCACCATTGACCCTGGAAAAGTTGGGAGGAAAAGTGGATGAGACAAGACCTATCTGCTCATGTTTTGTCTTTTCTATTATATTTTAAGTTTCTTCAAGACAGGGACCTCTTTTTTTAAATAGTTTCAGTTAAAAAGAAATAAGTTGGAATACTAATAAAATTTTCCATACATTTGGCTTTTATTAGAAAGAGACAAATACCAAAAAAGAAAATTGATATGCTTATTGTTTTCACTTGTATAGCTCTTTTAACTTTATCTAAGTTTATCCCTTGTAAGCATAATTGAATTTAATTCAGCACATTTCCAGAATAGATGTTTCATGAATGTGTTGACATGAATTCTTCTCACCACAATTCTGTCAGGTAGATAAACATGTCAGCGTTAATGTTCCAGAAAGGTGGTGCATTGATCCAAGGTCACACAGCAAGGTCGTAGCAGGGCTAGGATGAGAGTTGAGAGGCCCTGATGTTAGTGCAGTGTCAAGTGTCATAGCTCAGTACGTTAGAAGACTTAACTTCACGCTTCATTTCTCCTGTAACACGGAACAGGAGTAATATGTAGTCTTCTCCCTTGTGAGGTTGTCTTGAAGCTCAAATGTGATAATGCACGCAAAATAATATAAACTTTGAAACTAGTTAATTTTCTTTTTTGTTTTTAGTAGATTGTTAGATTTTTAGTTTTCCCCCCATGTATATGAATTTGGAAATTAGTGATATCTGAGCAGATAGGATACATATCTCAGTAAAAATTATGAACCATAAACTCCTTTCAGTTAACTTGAGTATAGATCAACTTTCCTGGTAGTAAGTAGTCCTACTACTGCTACTAAATTAAGAAATCAAAGTATGTAACTATTTATTCCTTTTTATTCTTTTGAAAAACAATACAAAGATGCTTCTTATCATCCCATAAAAACCTTTAACTTTTTTTACTTGTTTCCATATAGATCCTCTTCAAGTTAGAAGAGCTAGTGGAGAGAGTAGAAGTTTTGGAAGCAGACAGACCTGAGCTTGATTTTCAGCTAAATTTTTTCTAGATATTGTCTGTGAGCCCTAGCACCATGCTCATCCCTTTGATGTTCTTCCCTGCACTATGGGGGTTGGAAGACTAGGAACTATATTTCCTTTACTTACCTGCCAGGATGGTTCTTGATATGGTAAGGCTTTTCCAATGGAATTCACTTGCCTGAGACATAGATGGAAGAAGAGAAGTAGAAGCCTTTTTTCTTCCACTGGCAGCAGGGTCAGATGTATGGTTTTGGTAAATGTGAGATTCTTTGCAGCAGCCTCTCTATTTATTTAACAATCATTACCTATTTGGGGCTTTGGAGGAGGTATGGCATTGATGATGTCTTTCTAAATTATCCTCATCTTTGGGAGGCAATCCTCATATCCTAGCTGCAGAGATACACATGACAGCTAGTGATGGGCAGATCTGTCGCCCTACTCCCCCAGCATTTACTTCTTGGGTCCTTCCAACAGTCTTGGGAGATCCTAATGCCTAATTAGGATTAACATGCCTAATCTTTTTCAGCTTGAAACATCTAGACTGTTTTCTGTTTGCCTGACCGATCACTGACTGACACTACTGCTGACCTGAGACCTTGGGCAAGACACTTCACCTCTTTGAGTCTCAGTTGCCTTATCTGTGAAATGGGCATAATGGCTGTAGAGCCACTGCAGGGTTTAAACAAATGATGCATGTAAAATGTCTGAAGCAAAGCAGGGGCTCAGTAATGTTAGCATCTTGTTTTCATATCTCCCTTTACCTCTCCTGCCTTTCAGGACTTACTGTCTTCTTCTAGGTCCATAATTATTCCATTATTTTGGTGGGAAATTGATTACAAATCTAGGTGTTGTGAAGCTTAGTGATGCTTTGGGGTGGACATCAGCTGCCTGACAGTTTTGATTGGATTTGATGTTAGGCCCAGTCACAATGTTCGACTTTTTGGCTTAGACACATCACCTGTCTTTCATGACAAGGATGGCTGATTTCTGTCAGGCTTTCTGTGATTATTAGCTGATGAATTTGTCCTGAGAGAGTCCTTCAACACTTTCCCATGCACACTTTTCAAAGTCATTTTTAACTCTGATTCATCTTTCTTGTTCCTAAATGTAGCAAGTAAATTCCTGGCTAAAGAACAAGGTTTCCAAGAGGAAAGTGGTCTTTTTATAATTTCCAGTCTACTTATAGGAATCCACTTGCTGTGATTCTTGCCTTTGAATTTGAAGGGCTCAACAGTCAGTGCTCTTGCCCTGAGGGTGGAGAGGATGGATGAATGGTAGGACTTGGGACTTCTGTTTTGGTCCCAGCTCTGCCCTCTACTGGCCAGAGGCCTCAGGCCAGGAACCACCTCTTCTGAGCCTTGATTTCTTCTCTTCTAGAATGGACAAGTCTCTTAAGGGTTTTCTTGGCTCTAGCATTTATTGAATGAGCAGAGAGCTCTGGTGCCTCTCCTGGTCTCCTCTCCATGGCTTGTTTCTTGTTTCTTACAGACATTACTCTTCCTACCTCTCTGCCTATCTTTGCACTGGATTTCTCTAATGGGGTTGGAATAGATACTCCAAAGACTATTCTCTGATCATCCAAGACTAAGTGAACAGACTTGTTCTGTAGTTGTTTGCTGTATGACCATAAGCAAATTTCAATTGAATTTACTTTGGAAAACATTTATTGAGTGTCTAATATGTTCCAGATGCAGGGCTCCATCATGAGGATATGAAAAGTGTTCATTAGTTAGGAGGAGCAGATAAGTAAATTTGGTGGTGCTGTCAACACCATTGAATGATTTGCAGCCACAAGCCCTGATCCACCAGCATAAATGTCTGCCTAATTGGAGAAATTGCTTGTCAGGACTCTGAACCAGTGCATTTTGACCATCAGTCCTGTGACTGGATGGCGAAAATACAATGTGATAATACAATAGAGGGAAATTCAAGTATCACAGAAACACAGAGCAGGTACTTAAACCATATTTTGGAAGGAGCTATCATAGCAAGCTCTTTGAGGGAGGTGACATCAGAGTTGAGTCTTGAAAGATGAAGGAAGATTGACCAGAGGAAGCAACAAGAGGGCAGGAATCCAGAGGGAGGAAAGGCAAGAAAGGGTGAGGCAGTGTAGAGTGTCAAAGCACCACTGAAACACAAAGTTTAAAGACAGGGGCTATGTGAGATGAGTATGCAGAGAACAGAAAGGATCCAAATACGCAGGTCCTTGAATTAGACTAGTACAGAATTTAGATTGGAGTGTCAATATGGCATAGGACTAGAAGATCTCGAAAGCAATACTGCCTGGGTTTGTTGACTACTTCTGCTATTTGCTAGTCATGTGACCTCGGGAAAGTTTGTCATTCTCTCTGGGGTGTAGTTCCTCATCTGTAAAATGGGTCTGTAAGGCCTTCCTTAGAGTTTGTTTTGTGTGCAGATGAGAAGAATATATGTTATGTAGTTGTTGAGTGGAGTATTCTGTAGATGTCTATTAGGTTCAATTAGTCAAGTGTTGAACATAAGTCCAGAATTTCTTTGTTAATTTTCTGCCTTGATAATCTGTCTATCACCAGTTAATGGAGTGTTGAGGTCCTTAACTATTATTGTGTGGTTGTCTATGTCTTTTTGTAGGTCTAGAAGTACTTGTTTTATTAATCTGAGTGCTCCAATGTTGGGTGCATATATATTTATGGTAGTTATGTTTTCTCGTTGAACTGAGCCCTTTATCATTATTTAATGGCCTTCTTTGTCCTTTTATTTTTTTAAACTATTGTTGGTTTAAAGTTTGGTTTATCTGATATAAGAATATCAACCTCTGTTCTTTTTTGTTTTCCATTTGCATCATAGACTTTTCCCATCTCTGTTAAGCCTATGTGTGTTGTTATGTGTGAGACGGGTCTTTCGAAGACAGCACATGATTGAGTATCTTTTTTTTCCACTACAACATGCCACTCTGCCTTTTGAGTGGGGTGTTTAGACTTTATATTCAAGGTTAATACTGATATGTGAAGCTCCAATCCTTTCGTGGTGTTGTTAGCTGGTTGCTTTGTAGTCCCAGCTGTATAGTTGTATAGTTACTTTGTAGGGTCTGTGGGCTATGTACTTAAGTGTGTTTTTGTGGCAGAATATATCATTCTTTTGTTTCCATGTTTACAACTCCCTTAAATATTTCTTGTAAGGCTGGTCTAGTGGTAACGAATTTCCTTAGTGTTTGCTTCTCTGGAAAAGATTTTATTTCTTCTTCACTTGCAAAACAGAGTTAGACGGGGTATGCAATTCTTTCTTTTCTTTAGGCATGCTGAAAATAGGCCCCCAGTCTCTTCTGGCTTGTAATATTTCTACTGAAAAGTATGCTGTTAGCCTGAGGGGGCTCCCTTTGTAAGAGATCTGACCCTTTTCTCTAGCTGCCTTTAAGATTTTCTTTTACACTTACTTTGGAAAGTCTGATGATTATGTGTCTTGAATATGGATGGTCATCTTGTATAGTATCTCACAGGGGTTCAACTTTCTTGAATTTGAATGTTGACCTCTCTATTAAGATTGGGGGAATCGTCATGGACTGTATCCTCAAATATGTTTTCCAAGTGGCTTACTCTCTCTCCTCTTCTTTCAAGACCCAAAACTGCAAGAGTCATGGGTTCAGTCTCTCTACATAGTGTCATACTTCCTGAAGGTTTTGCTGATTTTTTTTCTTTTTTTTTTTTAATGTGGGCATAAGTTTTTAATTCTTTTTTTAATTTTTTAATTAATTTATTTTTATTTATTTATTTTTTTATTGCATTTTAGGTTTTGGGGTACAAGATTGTTGCATAGGGACATGGTTTTGCTGATTTTTAAAACATTCTTTATTTTTTTTTGTCTGACTGAATTCATCTGAAGGTCCAGTCTTTGGGCTCTCAAATTCTTTCCCCAGCTTGGTTTAGTCTGTTATTAATGCTACCACTTATACTGAAATTCCTATAATTAATTATTTGGTTCTAGAAGTTCAGTTTGATTATTTTGAAAAATAGCTATGTTATCTCTCAACTCTTTAATTGTTTTTTCTGGCTTCTATGGATTGAGTTTCAACTTTCTGTTGAATTTAGTTGAGCTTCTTTGCTATCCAGATTCTGATTTTTAGGTCTATCATTTCAGATATTTCAATCTGGTTAGGATATATTGTTGGAGACTTAGTCTGATCATTTGGACATAAGGGAACACTCTGACTTTTTGAATTGCTGGAAGTCTTGCACTAATTTCTTCTTATCTGAGAGGGCTGGTGTTTCTTTATCCTTTTGAAGTTGCTGTCATTTGAATGGGGCTTTTTGTTCTTACGTTCTTTTTTTCCTTTGAGGGTTTGACTGTGGTATATGTTGTTTGTAGTCAATTGGCTCATATTTGGGTATTTTCAAAGGACCCAGGCTCTGTACAGATTACTTAGTTGTGGCTAGTTTTCTGCATTGCTTTGCAGTTGATGCATGGTGAAGGAATTTGTTTTTGTTTGGTGGTATAATTCAGGCTGAGATCCAGTAGATGACACTTGACAATAAAAGCCAGAAGATAGGCTTTTACTCAGCTTCTTTAGTATTTTAGTGCATGCAAAACGGTGCTCTGGGGAGAGGGAGATGGTGGTGATGGTGGCAGGGGAGGATGATTCCTCACAAAATCCATTCTTGAGTCTTGGAGATCCCCTCCAATAATTGGTGCTGTGCCCATGTTTCCTTAGCCCAAAGGAGGTCCCAGATGGGCTGCACTTCTCCCTCCCTTAGAGGCAGCCCAAGCCAAAGGTTAGGTCATCAGGGGACCCACAACCCCCTGGGGACCTGCTGGTCCCCTGAGCTTAGCAGAGTCAGAGCAAGTTGTGGGGTATGTCTGTGGGTGGTCTGCTGATGTGGTGGGTGAAGGGCAGAGGATCTCTGGGCAGGGCAATTGTGCCAGGGTGTATAACTGGTGTATTAGTCTGTTTACACACTGCTATAAAGAAATGCTTGAGACTGGGTAATTTATAAAGAAAAGAGGTTTAATTGGCTCACAGTTCCACAGGCTGTGCAGGAAGCACAGTTGGGGAGGTCTTAGGAAACTTACAATCATGGCAGAAGGTGAAGGGGAAGCAGCATGACATACATGGCTAGAGCAGGAGGAAGAGAGAGAAGGGAGAGGTGCTAGATACTTTAAAAAAATCAGATCTCATGAGAACTCACTATCACAAGAAGAGCAAGGGGGAAGTCTGCCCCTATGACCCAGTTCTCCCAGGAGGTCCCTTTTCCAACATTGAGGATTAAAATTTGACACCAAATTTGTGCGGGGACATAAATCCAAACCATATCAACTGGATGGTACCCTTGGTCTGGGACTTTTTGCCCAGAAAACCAGCTGTGGGACCCACCCTGCTCATGTTCCCCTGACAGAGTCTCCCTCTGGTGCCTCAGGAGCAGGCCTGACCAGCTAGTTTTGTCCCAAGCCATCTGCACCCAGGTTGCTGGGCTGTTCCAGGTATTGCAGGCTATGGGGCACCCTCAGGCAGATGCTGCAGCTGGCCAATAGGATGCCCCTTCCTAGACTGGTCTTGTGGAGACAGGGACACCCAGATCCTGCACCAGCACATGAACCCACATCTCACTCCTTTCAGTGTTCTGAGGGTTGGAGTTCCTCTCCTGCTTGATCTCAGGCCACAGATCTCATCTCATTACTTTTGGGCAGCATATTCGAATGCTGAGGGTTGACACTGGGCTCACAGCTTTGTACCCGGTCCCCTGGCTGTTCTGGGGGCCAAATTACTCCCAGGTAGATGGCAAAACACTCAGTCGGGGCAGTAGAGGCTGTGCTATACAGGCAACTTCTTGCATGAGTGGTGAGGCAGGGGCCTTGGGAGAGACTGAGGGACAAGAGAGCATGTAGATCAGGCATGGCTCAGCGCCACTGGATGGGCAGCCCTGCTCTCTCCCAGCCTGGCAATCAGCAGGGGTTAGACTCACTCAGAGAAAGATGGAGAGCCTTGGGGATAGGCATCTGTGGTTGCGTTTTGCCTCAGCTGTCCCACAGACAAATCCTCCTGGGCTCCATAAAGGACGTTTAGTCAATATTTTGGTTTCTCTTGGTGGGAGAGGCATATCCTCTTGTCCCTCCCCTGAAAATTAAATTAATTAGACTTGAAAAAGACTTCAGAAATGGCTGACATACAGCAAAAGCTCAATTAATGCTGGCTTTTATTCTTTTACATTATTGATTCTAAGATGTATATTTTCTTTCTTCCGTAGTATAATATGTCTGAACTTTAGATGTGACTAACCGTGTATAATACTTTAAAGTTGCTGCTAAGTAGGCAGCAGATGTAACATTGTCCATGCACGTGTAAGCTTGGGTATAGCTATCCATGTTGTTCTGAATTCAATAACATGATAATTATTGTTACTATGATAGATGTTTAATTTAGTTGCCACTTAAAATATCTTAAAAAGAATACACTGTAATTTGGTGTTAAATAAAAAATTATTGTATTTACAGAAAGGCATCAAAACAGAGTGGTAGAAAGTAGATTTGAAATTAGTGAAGCAAATATTCACTGGTGGGGTAACAACAGTTCTATATTGTCTTGCAAAGCAAACCTAAGTGTTTTTACATTTTTAAGAAGGGGACACCCACAAGAGATGATGCTGTATTATATTTCATTAATGTGGTGTTTGTAAAAGAATTGCCTGTTAAACACTGAGCATTGAAACTGATGGCAACAGAGGTTGTCAAATTCCTCAAAACAGATGAAAAAATTTCAAAACAATAAGACCAAGACGCTGGTGTGAACGATGCATATGTCATAGGGCTATGTGTCAAAGTTTAATTGGCAGGTATCTTTACCTTTCTTAGTGGTAACCAAAAATGATGATACAACTTATTGATGGCAGATAGCATTGGATGAAATTGTGTTGTTATTATTATCCTGTAGCTGACGAGGAGGCATTAAGCATGGAAATGACATTGTCAAATTTGTGTCTTAAGAAAATGACTTTGTCATCAGTTCTCCATCTGTGACATGAAGGGATTGGATTAGATTCTCTAAGGCACGCTTCTCCTCTAAGGGCCTCTGTGTCTGTGAAATCCCAATGCCAGTTACATCTAGTTGGAGCCTTTCTTTCTAGCTTTCACATAGCACTTATGAGGCACATGTTTTTGTCAAGACCTGCTGACTCCCCTCATGGATACAATTGTCGGACACTGATTACTGCTAATGGCAAGACAGGGTCCAGCTTTTCTATTGGAGGCAACCTTTGCAGGGCAGAGAATGTGCAGATGGAGTAACAGGCATTGATCTGCAGCTCCTTGAAAGCTGGTACTCACAGATATGTGGTCCCTAGTTAAAAGACAGTGAACATGTGTCTCAGTGAAAAGGACCATTAGCAGATTAATATCCTCCAGTTAGAGCCAGAACTAGAGAACAAATGGATTTCTTTAGGGAGGGGTCCAAAGAAGTCACATTAACCTTGTTAACCCCAGGATCTTGAGGGAGCTGAGGCCCATCTGGACAGGGCTTTTAACTCCAAAAGGGCCAGGATATGGATTTCAGTCAGCTCACATTGTGCCACATCCTAGCTGAGTGACCCTGACTCAGTCTCTTAACCCCTATGAGATTCAGTTTCCTCATTTACTTAATAGGATCAATGAAATCAATTTACAAGGGCTGCTGGGAGGACAAAATTAAGTAACCAATTAAGTCTACCTAGCAACTTGGTTGACATACTAGGTAATCTACACATATTCTCTTTTCCTTCTTTATTTTCTGTCAAGATTCATTTTCTTTCTATTATTCTGGCTGGAATTAGACTATATGTGAAACAAATGAATCCAGAATTTATTAAGAAATCCTACAAATCAATAATAAAGAGATGAACATTTCAATTAAAAATGGGCAAAAGTCTTGAACAGGCACTTACAAAAGAAGGTGTCACAATGGGCAATAACATATGAGAAAATGCTCAATGTTGATAATACTGAGATATCCCTATGACACAGTTTCAATATTTGTCACCTCAAATCTCATATTGAAATGTAATCCCCAGTGTTGGAGGTAGGGCTTGGTGGGAGGTGCTTGGGTCATAGGGTGAATACCTCATGCCTTAGTGCTGTCATTGTGATAGTGAGTTCTCCTGAGATCTGATTGTTTAAAAGTATGTGGCACCTTTCCCCTGACTCTGCCTCTTGCTCCTGCTCCCACTGTGTGACATGCCTGTTCCTCCTTGCCTCCCAACATTACTGGAAGCTTCCTGAGGCCTCATTAGAAACAGATGTGCTATGCTTCCTATAAAGCCTGTGGACAAGGAGCTAATTAAATCATTTTCTTACAAATTACCCAGCCCCACATATTTCTTTATAGCAATGCAAGAACAACCTAACACAGTCTATAACCCAACAGAAAGGCTAAAATTGCATGGGGTTACAATATCAAGTGTTGGTGAGAGAGTGGGGTAAATGGAATTCTCATGCTTTGCTGGTGGAGTTAAAAATGGTATAAATACTCTGAAAAACTGTTTGGCAGTTTCTCTTAGCATTAAACGTTCATTTACCATATGACAGCAAAATCCAATTCAAAAATTATAATCACATCTTATTTTTTTTGTGGAACATACAGAGGTTCATGGAGTGATGAATTGGAATGTAGTATGGTTATTAGAAGTGATTATTACACATTTCTGTTTAAAAAATATGTCCTATAAGATAAATTCCAAAAATTATGATGGTCTACAAAGGTCCCCCAAATCTGTACACAGTCTATCATTTACCCTTGTCTCCCTCTGGCCATGTACCTTATTCCCAAGCTACATGGAAATGCAGTTCATTTCCCTCTGAAGCTTTTCTTTCTTGAGCATCTCCATCTTTGCACACTTTTATCTGTCTACATTTTCTACCTGATTCCCATCTCCACCCATCTTAGTCTCAGCCTGGTGAACTGTTAATCATTCTTTAAAACCCATATCAAGTGTCTTATCTTCTGGGGATCCTTTCCAGATCCTTCCAGGCAGAGGTAGTTATTCCTCACTCTGTGCTTCCTTAGACCTCTGTCATGGCCCCACACCATACTTACTTGTTTAAATGTCTCTGTCGCTGGTATGTATATAGCGTTTGCCCTATATCAGAAATATCAGGGCAGCCCTCTGTGTTGACTTTTTCTGTGTACTTCATAACAAAATCCAAACTGCTTCCCATGGCTTAGATAGTTCTGCAGTGTCTAGCTCTTCTCTCTGACCTCATCTCATTCCACTTCCCTTGTTCAGGGGGAAGATCCCAATCTCTGGGAAGACGTAAAACTTCTCAATCTTTTACATCTTCCAAATCTTCAGTGTTTTACATCTTCTCATCTTACATATGTTCTTTTCAGAATGGCTTTCCTTGATCACATAATATAAGCAACTCCCATATCTGCTCTGGTCTTCTTTCACAGTATTCCATATTTTTATTTCATTACTCTAGTCACAATTTGTATATAGGCTTTACTTGTTTAATAGCTCTTCCACCACGTAGACCATAAATTCCATGAAGGCAGTGTCTGTGTCTGTTTTGTTCTGTACCGCATCCTAGAATGTAGCACAGTGCCTGGTATATCAGGCGTTACTAAATATAGATTGACTGGATGCAATGCCTGTTATATGAACTAGTGAATGATTAAAGTAATGATTTAACTCGATTTAAGGAGAATGGTATTGATAATATTATTTAATATATTGATATTACAGAATTGGAATGCTTTGTGCTTAATTTTAAAACTTTATTGTATTTTTTACATTATAAAAATAATGTGTGACCACTGTAACAAGTCGAAGTGTAAAAGATATATAAAAAGTTAAGAATTTTTTCTATCTTGTCCCAATTCCTTTTATTCATACTAACCATGCTAATAGTCTTTGTGCGTAGAGGTACTCTTTCATACATTACTTCCTCTGTGTGTGTATTTACGTATTTGTATATGCAGTTTTTCTTTTTTAAATGAAAAGTGAGATGACATTTTACACATGACTTTATAACTTAATACTTTTCACTTAATAACATATCATGGGTATTCTTCTAGTTCAATACATATATATCTCTTTATTTTTAATAGCTACATAATATTTTATAGCATGACCATCATGGCTCCAACCAATTCCCTATTGATAAATATTGAAGTAGTTTCCAGTGTACTCCCTCTATCATAAATAATCATGCAGTAAACATTCTTATATAAATTTATCCTTATACCATAGGCTCCCTCAAAATACTGTAAATACTGGAGGAAAAATCATGTGTGTTATTAAATAGAAACTAACAGACTTTTTCTAGGAGGTAATTTACACTTTTTTCAGTATTGTATGAATGTATCCATTTTTCTTTATCCTTACTGAGAAAGGATGCTCTAGTTTCTATAAGTGTTTTCCCATATCCTATTATTTATTGATGAGAGCTTGAAAGATTCTTTTGCAGTTCTGAGGCCTAGGAACTTGAAAAAAAAATGTCCCTGTCAACTTTACGGAGGGAAAGCAAGCCCAAAGAAAGCAGAGGCACCAGTTCACTCTGCAGCTCAGTTCACTGTGGCATTGACTCAGTAAAAGTAAAGTATTCTGAGCTTTAGCTAGACTTTCCACCTAACCAAGTCCAGTCTGGTAATGGGAACATATGGGAAAGGCTTAAATTTGGATATCGAGTTTAGTGTCAGGGGAGATGTGGTATTAAGTTCACAGTGACTGCTTTACTTAATAGCATTAAGAGGAAGCTCTTGTGAGTTGCATCTAAACGGCAGGCTCAGCAGAAGGACAGATGGGAGGGTGAGGAATGAAATCCTAAAAATCAAAATCAATAGAGCAAAGCCTGATTTATCCCTGTTAATGGTGATTCTTCTCTTAGGGATTTTGAAGACATCTCAGATATTTCTTCTTGTTTGACAACCAGCTATTTCTAGTTTCTTCCTTTTGTGCTGGATCTTGCATTTAACACTACCCTCGACTAAAAGTGGTAAAGGTAGCACTTTTGCAGAGTGTCAGGTAATTCTGGGAAAGGCTGTAGAAAGGGAAATTCTAAACTTTTGGATCTTTTCAGATTTGCCTTTTGAGAGCTCAGCTAGATTATCCACAGAGGCTTTGTGGGGACAGCTGGTTAGTGTGGTGGAGAGGAGGGACCTTAGAATGGCTTAAACAGTGTTTCTCATACTTCGTTTTTTTCTGTGCTTTACCTCCACACTGTCTGTGCTAATCTTTGCTGATCATTTCCCTTTAAATCAACTTACTATTAAAGCCAACCTTGTCATAAAAAATATTAGGTAGGTTTACTTTTGTACCAATCTAATAATATATTTGAAGTTTTGGCTTTGAAGTTATATATATGTGTATATATGTTTTACATATGTCTGTGTGTGTGTGTGTGTGTCTGTGTGTGTGTGTGTGTGTGTGTGTGTATTCCTACCCAAAGAGCAGACATAAAATAAGTACCACCTTAGAATCATATAAAAAATTTGTTTAAGCATAAAAACAGGGGCTGGGTGTGGTGCTTATGTCTGTAATCCCAGGAATTTGTGAGGCTGAGGTAGGAGAGTTGCTTGAGCCCAGGATTTCAAGACCAACTTGGGTGACATAGACAGACCTCTATCTCTACAAAAAAATTAAAAAATTATCTGGTAATAGTGGATATACCTGTAGTCCCAGCTACTTGAGAGGCTGAGGTAGGAGGATCGCTCGAGCCCAGGAGGTTGAGGCTACAGTGAGCTGTGATTGTACTATTATACTGCAGCCTGGATGACAGCATGAGATGCTGTTTCAAAAAAAAGAAAAAAAGGAACGCGAAGGAAGTTATAGCCCGAAGAACCACAAAATGATAAAATTCATCAAGAAGAAAAACAAATATGGAAAAAAGAAGTAAGGTTCAAGAAAATACTGTAAACAAAGAAACTGTTGAAATATGTAGGTATTCATTAACTATTTAGAGTAAAATCTGTGCAGGAACAAACACACACACACCTTTTGCATTTGAGTAAAACAATGGAAGAAAAACTTTAGACAATCATAACAAAAGATAGGAATGGGCAGTTCTAATGATTTAAGATAGGGATGTTCAATCTTTTGGCTTCCCTGGGCCACAATGGAAGAAGAATTGTCTTGGGCCACACATAAAATACATAACACTAACAACAGGTGATGAGAAAAAAAGCAAAAAATAATGCTTTAAGAAAGTTTATGAATTTGTGTTGGGTAACACTGAAAGCCGTCCTGGACTGCGTGTGCCTGTGGGCTGTGGATTGGACAAGCTTGATTTAAATTATGCCAAGTGTCTTAGTGTCTTTTCCTATTTGAAAGTAAGATAGAGATAATAAATTTGGACTTTATGAGAAAAAACTAAAGTAATATTACATAAGTCAGTGAATAAGGTAGCCCCCTTATTCACAATTTCACTTTTTATGGTTTCAGGTATGCACAGTATAGCACAATAAGATATTTTGAGAGAGAGAGAGGGAGGGAGATCACATTTATATAACTTTTATTGTAGTATATTGTTATAATTTTATTGCAGTATATAATATAATATAATACAATAATTGTTTTCCTGTATTATTAGTCATTGTTGTTAATCTCTTACTGTGTCAAATTTATAAATTAATCTTTATCATAGGTATACATGTTTAGGAATATATATATATATATATATATATATATATAGTGATCAGTACTATCTGTGGTTTCAGCCATGAAGTGGAGATCTTGGAACATATTCCCTAACAATAAAGGGGACTTACTGTGGGTCAGTGCTAACATGTCTCAAATATGTAGCATTATTAGGGGTAAGAAGAAACTTTGTACGTGACTGATTTTTAAAATGTGCTTAATTCTTTGTTTCTTGTTTTGCAAGTAACTTTGCAGGTCCTCCTGACAAAAGTCTCTCTTTTTTTTTAATCCCTTGAATCTGGGTTAGTTGGTGACTTTCTTTGGCAAGGAAATGTTCTGGAAGTGACCCTGTGCCAGTTTTGAGCATAGCTCTTAAGGCGCTTGTGTGGTTTTGGAGCCCCAGCAGTGCCATAGGAACAAGGTAGGGCTAGCCTGCTGGGAGATGAGAGAACTGTGACTCAGTTACATCTGTTGTTATTGCCAACAGCCAGCAAACACCAGCCATTTGACTGAAGCCGTTCCAGAACAGCCAACTCCCAAGCAGCCCACTATCTGATCAAGATGCATGAGCATGCCCTACTGAGATTAGAACCTGGCCCAGATCAACAAGACTGCCTAGCTCACCCATAGACTTATGTGTAATGATAGGTGCTTATTTTTTTTAAGCTATTGTGTTTTTAGCTGATTCGTTAAATAGCAATAGTTAATTGTATCCTGAATGCTACAGTAGAAATATTTGTGAATAAGATATAATGAATATTAACTTATTTAGACTTTTTACTATAGCTTTAAAATATGTAAAGCTAAAATTGATGGAATTATAAGGAAAATTGATATAGCTATACTTTTAAGAGGAGATTTAATATATTTATTTAATATATTTATTTATTGGTAGCTTTTGACTTATAATTCAAATGTAATCTCCTTATAATTTACGAGCTACCAATATATTAATATATTTATTTATTGGTAGTTCTTTAACCTATAGGTTAAGATATTTTGAGAGAGAAAGAGACACATAGGTTGAAGATTTACCAATTCATTGAGAGTGCAGAAGTTTGAAAACTGAGAACAAATTTGGAATTATATATGTGGCTTCATTAAAAAAACAGATAATGTACATTCTTTTAAAATGCACATAGAACATTTATAAACACTGACCACATATAAAACCACTCCTCCTATGCCTCAAAATAATTACAATAGAATTTAAAATCATTTAGAATGAAATGTTATTACTATACTTTAAAATGTGTGAGATGCCATTAAATATTATGTGAGAGTAAACTTACAGCTTTAATCATGTAAAAAACTAGAGGCATTGGGATTACATTTCAATTAAAAAAACTCAAAACAATAACCAAGAGACCATAAATCACAAAATACACAGTCAATTAAACCTGCTGATATGTGAGTTATCCTTATAGAGATAAAGGTTGCTATATAAAATAATAAACATGCTTTTTTATTTGAGGAAATATAGCAATGCTAAATTTTCATGCATTCAATACCATAGCTTCAAATGAAATAAAGCAAAAACATTTAAAAATATAAAAGGTAATCAACAGATTCACCATCATCAACCATTCAATGTTTTTCTAGAGGTCAAGCCAATATAATAAGGTAAGAAGAAAGATGTGATATCTAACACTTGGAAAGAAAGAAACATTATTTTCAATGTCATGATTATCTACATGGTAAATGTAACAAAATCTACAGACGAATTATAATAATAAATTTGGTGGTGTTAGAAAGAAGCAACATAAGCAAGATTAGTATTTAGAAGTTGATATGATTTGAATGTTTGTTCCCTCCAAATCACATGTCGAAATATGATTTTTAGTGTTGGAGGTGGGGCCTGGTAGGAGGTGATAGAATCATGAGGGCAGATCCATCATGAATGGCTTAGCAACATCCCCTTGGTGGTAAATGAGTTCTTGGCCAGTTAGTTCATCTGAGATCTGGTTGTTTAAGAGTCTGGGACCTCCCTCTTTTTTATCTCTTGCTTCTGCTTTCACTGTGTGACATTCTCTCTGCCTTTCTCTATGATTGTAAGCTCCTCAAGACCTCACCAGAAATACATGCTGGTGCCATGCTTCCTGTACAGCCTGCAGAACCAGAAGCCAATTAAAACTCTTTTCTTGGTAAACTACCCAGCCTCAGATATTCCTTTATAGTGATGCAAAAATGGACTAATACAGAAGTCAATGGTATTCCTATACATTAGCAAAAACCAGTTAGAAACTAATAGAAAACAAAAAACATAATGGCATGTAGAAAAAAATCTGGCTTATAATTGTAACACAAAAGTACTTAAATTAATGAAATGCATGAATGTCCTTTAGAAACCCATATGTCTCATAGAAAGTTACAAAATATTGTTCAAGGATATAAAAGTCTGTCTTCCCAAATGAACTTTAATAAAAATTTCCCAAATAATTTTAATTTTTTGATAAGAGTTAATAGAATACAGGCTGGGCACAGTGACTCATGCCTGTAATCCCAGCACTTTGGGAGGCCAAGGCAGGCAGACCAGCCTGGCCAACATGATGAAAACCTATTTCTACTCAAAGTACAAAAATGAGCTGCGTGTGGTGATAATCCCAGCTGCTCAGGAGGCTGAGGCATGGGAAGAGCTTGAACTTGGGAGGTGGAGGCTGCAGAGAGCCAAGATGGTGCCATTGCATTCTAGTTTGGGTGACAGGGCAAGAATCAAAAAAAAAGAAAGAATTTATAGAATACAATTCTTGAAGAAAAAATAGAAAATCAGAAATCTGAATTTCTTTTTATGATGAACATTAGCTTTTATTAAAGAGAAATGATAAAACAAATTTCTGATCATGAACATATTTGGTTTATTCCATTTCTAGGCTAAGTGTTCTAGTTTCTGTTAAATAAATAACCTATTAAATAAATATGCAAAACTTTTTCTGTAGAAGATACCCAATCCAATTGTAGCAAAGATCTTAAATAAGGTTACATATGGCTAAATTCTGTTATCTATAATTTATAGGTTTCTTTGAAAAATAGAATAAAGATGGTATACCATCCAGAAAGCCTAGAAACACAGGGAAAATAATGCATTTTTTGTGCTGTTCTTAAGTTGATAATTGAATTTATTGCTTTACATTTAGAGACATGGAAAGCATCTGAAAGTTGATAAAAATAAATTGAGCATATGATTTGAAGGATGTAATGAATATATTATTTAAGAATAAATTTATTTAATGCTTTTAATTTTTTCAGACACCCTGTAAATGATAGGAAGAATAGTCTAGAAACAGATGTACATATCAAATTGGGAATTTGATATATGATGGATGGGAGAGAACTACTTAATAAATATTTAATATGCAGGGTTGACACAATTACCTTGTCAGAAAGAAAGAAATGGATTTTTTTCTCATGCTATTTTTAGGAAATAAATTTCAGAAGGCTTGAAATTCTAGATATAAAAAACAAAACTTTACAACTTTAAAAGCAAATATAGGATAATAATTTTTAGATTCAGTGGCTGTACTAGCTTGTAAAGGTTATGCCCTGCTGGGATTACAAATAAAACATCAGATGACAGTGACTTAATGCAACTAAACAAGTGTTTTCTATTCATGCCACAGTTCACTGGGCAGCTGTCCATGGCCTTACTCAGGGATTCAGAATCTTTTTATCTAATCACTCCACCTTACTTAAGGACCTTGAAGTCCTCTCTGGATTCTCTGCATCTATTGATTAATGAAGGAGAAAAGAGCATGGGGAATCACACAGGAGATTTTAGAGGCCAGGCCTGGAAGTGACACAGATCACGTCTGCTAGCACTCCACTGGTCAACTGCAGGGTGC
The DNA here is from genome assembly GCF_048565385.1 of Saimiri boliviensis. Classification (NCBI taxonomy): domain Eukaryota; kingdom Metazoa; phylum Chordata; class Mammalia; order Primates; family Cebidae; genus Saimiri; species Saimiri boliviensis. Next base: position 79,196,758 of record NC_133463.1, read on the forward strand.
GACGTTGGGAAATGCTGTGGTCTAGCAATATGTCAAGAAAGAACATACATTTCAGCAAATAGCCAGACTTTGTCCTATGGTGGAGAATATTTTCTTAAACAAGGATATTAGTCCATTCTCACGTTGCCATAAAGAACTGCCTGAGACTGGGTAATTTATAAAGAAAAGAGGTTTAATTGGCTTATGGTTTTGCAGGCTGTACAGGAAGCATGGCTGGGGAGGCCACAGGAAACTTATAATCATGGCAGAAGGGTGAAAGAGAAGCAAATGTATCTTCACACGGCAGCAGGAGAGAGATAAAGCAAAAAGGGGGAAGTGCTACATAGTTTTAAACAACCAGATCACGTGAGATCTCATTCACTATCATGAAAAAAACAAGGGGAAAATCCACCCCCATGATAAATCACCTCCTGCCAGGACCCTTCTATAACAACACTGACAATCATAATTCAACATGAGATTTGGATGAGGACACAGAGCCAAACCATATAATTTTGCCCCTGCCCCTTCCAAATCTCATGTCCTTCTTACATCTCATAACACAATCCTGCCTTCCCAACAGTCCCCCAAGGTCTTAACTCATTCCAGCATTAACTTGAAAGTCGAAGTCCAAAGTCTCATCTGAGACAAGGCAAGTCCCTTTCACCTGTGAGCCTAAAAAACCAAAAACAAATTAGTTACTTCCGAGATACAATGGGGGTACAGGCTTTGGGTAAAGTCTCCCATTCCAAAAGGGATAAATTGGTTGAAACAAAAAGGCCTCAGGCCCCATGCAAGTCTGAAACCAAGAAGGGCAGTCATTAAATCTCAAAGCTCCAAAATAATCTCCTTTCACTCCATGTCTCACATCCAGGCTACATTGACGCAAGGGCTCTCAAGGCCTTGGGCAGCTCTGCCTCTGTGGCTCTGCAGGACAGCCCTTGTGGCTGTTTTCATGGGCTGGTATTGAGTGCCTGTGGCTTTTCCAGGCACATAGTATAAGCTGTTGGCAGACATACCATTCTGGGTCTTGGGCTTGGAGGACAGTGGTCTTCTTACAGATCCACTATGCAATGCCCCAGTGGGGACTCTGTGTGGGGGTTCCAACCCCACATTTTCCTTCTGCGCATAGTGGAGGTTCTCCATGAGGGCTTTGCCCATGCAGCAGACTTCTGCCTGGACATGAAGGCATTTCCTTACATTCTCTGAAATCTAGAGGGAGTGTCCCGACCCTCTACTCTTGCCCCCTACACACCTGCTATTCCAACACCAAATGGAAGCTGCCAAGGCTTGGGGTTTGTACCCTCTGAGCCCTTTTTAGCCATGGCTGAGGCATCTGAGATGCAGGGTGCCATGTTCTGAGGCTGCACAGAGCAATGGGACCCTGGGCCCAGCCCATAAAAACATTTTTTCCCTCCTAGGCCTCCAGGCCTGTAATGGGAGGGGCTGCTGTGAAAATCTCTGAAATTCTCTGAAGACATTTTCCCCATTGTTTTGACTAGTAACATGTGACTCTTCTTTACTTATGCAAATTTGTGAAACCTTTAATTTCTCCCCAGAAAATGGGGTTTTCTTTTCTAACACATGGTCAGGCTACAAATTTTCAAAACTTTTGTGCTCTGCTTCCCTTTTAAATATGAGTTCCAGTATCAGATCATTTCTTTGTTTATGCAAATGAACATAGGCTTTTAGAAACAGCCAGGCAATATCTTGAAGGCTTTGCTGCTTAGAAATTTCTACTGCCAGATACCTTAAAACATCTCTCTCAAGTTCAAATTTCCACAGATCTCTAGAGCAGAGGTACAATGTTGCCCATCTCTTTGCTAAAGCATAGCAAGAGTGACCATTGCTCCAATTCCCAGTTAGTTCCTCATCTCCATCTGAGACCTACTCAGCCTGGACTTCACTGTTCATGCCACTATCATTTTGGTCACAAGCATTCAATAAGTCTCTAGAAAGTTCCAAACTTTCTCACATCTTTCTGTCTTCTTCTGAGCCCTCCAAATTGTTCCAACCTCTGCCTGTTACCCAGTTCCAAAGTCACTTCCACATTTTCAGGTATTTTATAGCAGTACGCAAAACTCCTGGTACCAATTTTCCATATTAGTGCTTTTTCACATTGCTATAAAAAACTACCTGAGACTGGGTTATTTATAAAGCAAAGAGGTTTAATTAACTTACAGCTCCACAGGCTGTCCAGAAAGCATGGCTAGCGAGGCTTTAGGAAGCTTACAATCATGGTGATAGGTGAAGGGGAAGCAAGTGTGTCTTACCATGGTGGAGTGGGAGAGAAAAAGAGTGAAGGAGGAAGTGCTATACACTTTTAAACAATCAGATCTCATGAGAACTCACTTACTATGAGTGAGAACAGCAAGGAGAAAATTTGCCCCATGATCCAGTCACCTCCCACCAGGTCCCTTCTTCAACACTGAAGATTATAATTCAACAGAGATTTGGGCAGGACACAGAACAAAACTATATCAACAAGACAGAAAAATCTTGACTTGTCAATACAATGTTTGATAAATTTCATCAGATTAAAAGTTAAAGTTCCTAATATGAAAGGTAATGTAAACACAATTAAAATATAAGCTAAGATGGGAAGAAGCAACATGTATAATAGACTTACAATGCAGTATACACACACACACACACACACACACACACACACACAAACACACACACACATATGCGTGAACACTCAATGAGTTAATATGAAATAGTTAACACAGGAGAAACATGCATATAATTGTTGCACAAGTATTCACAAAAGACAGAAACTCAATATCATATAAATAAGACAGGATGTTTAAACTTACCAGTAATCAGAGAGATGCAAATTAAACAACAAAATAAGATACCATTTCTCACCTATAGCTTGGTAAAATTAAGAAATTCTGAAAATACCAAGTTTTGGCAAAGGTGTAAAGAAATAAAAACTTTTATAATGCTTAAGGAATTGTAAATTTCTACAACCATCTTGGAAAACAGTTTGGGAACATCTAGCAAAATTGAACATGTGCATACTCTAGAGCATATACTTGGCATTTCTGTTTCTAAGTATAGGACTTAAGGAAACTTTCATACATGTTTATAAGGAGAGTCACATAAGGGTGTGTATTGAAGTAAAGTTTTAAATAACATAAATCTAAAAAGAATCTACATGTCTATCAATGGGCAAATGGAGAAAGAAATCTATTCATGAATGAAATAGATTTATATGTTTCAATATGAATAGATTTAAAATGTAGTAAAATAAGGAAATCACAAAGGGATTAATATGAGTGATTTATATAAATTAGAAAAACGCATTTTCCATATATACTTTTGCATTTATTGTTTTAACAAAGCTATGTAATATAGACTGGAAGACACACATGATATTCATGACAGTAGTGCCTCTTGGGGAGGAAGATGGAGATTTACAATGAGGAGGTGGCAGACAGGAGTCCAACTTTGTCCATTTTTATATCTTCTATCTTTTAAAAATGTAGCTGAAGCTGGAAGCAAGTATAAAGTCATCTTAAAATCCTAGATGGCTCATGCCTGTAATACTAGCAATTTGGGAGGCCAAGGCAGGTGGATTTCCTGAGCTCACGAGTTCGAGACCACCCTGGGCAACATGGTGAAATCCTGTCTCTACTAAAATACAAAAAATTAGCCTGGCGTAGTGGCATGTACTTGTAGTCCCAGCTACTTGGCAGGCTGAGGCACGAGAATCACTTGAGCCCCAGAGGCAGAGGTTGTGGTGAGCCAAGATCACTCCACTGCACTCCAGCTTGGTCTACAGAGTGAGACTCCATCTCAAAAACAAAAATCCTAGGTGTTTAGTGTGATATTTGTCATATTTTTATGTATTTTCAACATTTTAGCAAGAAACAAGAAATCCTCACTTTAGCCCCATTACCATATACCTCATTACTAGTATTATTCAATCTTAGTACTGAAATTATTTGATCTCATAGAGAAAAACACTAACTGGGTGTTTTCATAAGCATTAATAAACTATTGGCTATTCAGGTCTTAAAAATTTCTCTGTTGGTTAGTATTGTCCAGAGGTCTTATTCTGAACAAGAACACAGGAGTAGGGAATTGAGTAGTGTTTTTAAAAGTAAACATGTGATAGCTACACAAAAGAAAATTCCAAATTCGAATGCTCAGGATATGTGTTAGACCTGGTGAAAAAGCCATTTCTGCAGTTTTCTTGATCTGCTGGGAATGTGGCTCCACTGGCATTAACCTTAAAGTCAAGTCAGGCTGGAAGTGCTCCATCCAGAATGTAGGAAACATGTAGCAAGTTGGGGTTCAAGTACAGCCAGCCACCCACTTGGGTGATTTTGATTAGAAAAGGATTTGACACAGGGAATTATTGCTTCAGTAATTGTTGGTAGTGCTGGAGGAGTCAGCTGTAGGCTGGGTTTACAAGACCAGTTGCCAGAAAATTACTAAAGGACCAGCCTAATGAGGGCACTATTTGTCTGCCTTAATCTGGAAGCTGTATGTTATATCTTAATTTGGCTTCCAGGGCCTGAGATAAGGACTTGGATGTTGATAGTTCATGTGGACAGTTTTATCCCAGAAAGCCAGGATGAGGGTCTGGGGAGACTGAGTCAGAGAGGAGTGGGGAATGGCAACAAAGTGCACCTTAATGGGAAGGTTACCACTGTAGACCTTTGAGGACCTTCTGAGGAATTAAATGGAACGCACCTGAGAACTCTCCCTTCAACAAGGAGGGGCTGAGGCATATATCCATGACACCTGCTCCCTGAGAGTTAAGGGTTGGTCTCAAGCATGTGAATGGTTGGAACTTGTGGACCGCCTTTTATGACTTTGGAGAAAGTCTGAAGGTTGAAACAGAGAAACAGACTTGCCATGGCAGCGGCTTGAGGTAGAATGTAGGCAGCTTCCCATCCCAGCTTCTCTAAAACCAAGTGGGATGAGGGGATGTAGCATGGAGCATGACAAGTGTCTGCTTTTTTGGGGGAATCAGATTCTCAGCAGTTAGTTACAAACTGACACTATCATAATGTCGATCTGAGGGTCAGGAAGATGTTACTGCAAATCTTGGCAGAGAGCTATGTCACCCACTCTAGATCTGTCCCTGAAAAATGCACCTCACCTACTGCCTCCTGTCTTCGTGGTTAATACAGTTCTGGAACAGATGCCCTCAGTGGGCACAGCTGGTAGAAGTAACCTAAATCAGAACCAGAACTCTAGCTGCAAGGGAGTGTAGGATATGTGGGTTTTAGAATTCCAACATCTGCAGGACCAGAGTGTCAGGGTCTGACCCACAGACCCTGACTTAGTGGTGGATGAACAAATTCACTCAAACACAAATCTCCAGTAAAAGAGTGGGCTGGGGGTCTGTGGCCGTTCACAGACAGTCCTGATAGAGATAGAAGCCATGGCCCCGACCAGCTGATACTCTAGGCATTTATTCAGTATAGATTTAATAACAGAGGCTCTGAGTCAACACACTTATGGATAATGATGAAAGGCCAGGTTCCAAGGCCTAAAGCAAACACCATTTGCAGGTGATAAATGTGGTTGCCCTCCCCCTGAGAGAGCCATCAGGCTCTTTAAGGATTAAAGATTAAAGGTTAGTTTTGGGACCAAATGAGTAAACGAGTTATTTGGATAAACTCCCCCACATTCCCTAGTTTTCTGCTTTTCATCACCTAAAGGTAAAACGGATTAGGTTGCCTTCAGCTGAAACTTCTCCTGAAACTATGCAAACTTCTCAGGCTTCTAAAAAGGTTTGTGATTATATTCTATACTTTTACAATTTTTCCAACCATCCTGACTGAACCCCCACACCGGAGGAGACCTTGGAAGATTGATACAGATATTGAGCTGGCTGGATTTACCCTAACTGCCCACACATCTACATCAGATTTGTTATTAAATCTACATTGCTTTGTTATTTTGGTAAGGCAAGGACTTCTCTTGAAGCCTGCCTTTGAAGTCTGTCCCCACACAGGCCATTCTCCAGGTTGTCTCATTGAAGAGGGAGAGACAATATCATCTTTCAGGGACAGCAACCTCTTCAACACTCATAGAGCTCCCTGATTTGTTCTTTCAGTTCTCATCACAATTGTAATTATACAATTATTGTATACGCTGAGGATTTAGCATCTGTCTTTCTGCTAGACCAGATGCCTGTGGGGGCAGGATTCATGCCTCGGGGTTTACTTTTATCCCTAGCACCTAGAGTATGCCTGGCAATGGTATGTAATCACACAATGTGTATTATTTGAATAAATGAATAGAAAAAAAAGGCCATTTCCATCCAAAAATTGAATGGAAAAGCTACAGTTTATGTTTCCTTTATCTATAAATGGATGTTTTATCAGTGCGTAAGGAATAAAACAACCTACGTTCAACATTGTTTTTGAAAATAAGTACACTAAGAGAAAGGTCTGGTCTAGAGTGACTGAATTATTCTACTGAGGGAATGTGATATTTTTGGCTCTAGCTGTTAACTAAAGGCTACTATTTCCAGTCCTGGTCTGGAACAGACATTAGTGAGCCAGGCAGGCAATCACAGAGAGTGAGAGAGAAAGACAGAATGATAATTTTCTACTCTGATTAGTCTGGAGCATCTAAAAGCAATATACTGGGTAACATAAGAAAACATCAGGAAGAAGGAATGAAGTTGCTTATGAAATTCTATTAATGGGGATTTTCTTTTTCTGCAATCAATATATAATTATGTATTTAAATTTTACCTTACATACGTAAGATCACAGCTAAGGACGTTAACCATAATTTCAAATTTTATCACCAGCCACTTGTGCTATTTTATCACATTTGCAAATATTTACTCATTATTTACTTCAAACAGTGATCTATAAATTTGTTTAGATCGTAATAATTAAGGACCTTTTCTTCTTTAGGATAATTAAAAAAATTAAATGATGTACTAAATATACTACTAAAGAAAGTTTACTTTTTGATTATGGCCTCTACATTGAAGATCTGTAGGAATTTTTCTAATTAATTTTCAAATCTTCCCATGACCTCTCTGTAGAAATATCATCTTTGAAATAATTTGTGTGACTACTTTACAAATCAAAAATGGATTCACCTGACTGTATTATCATAATCACTAATTTTAATAGTCTCCTAGATATTTTCTGTGTCACTTTTCTTGATTATAAAATGTCAGTAATATGAACAGGCTCTTAATATAACAGAATATTTCATTGTATCAGTTTCCCATCAAACCATCAAAGTCACTTAATAATTATATTGACCATTTCCACTGATCAGCAGGAGGCTCTTCTATTAATGGCTCCCATGGTTTTCATTGCACCATTTTTCTTTTTTTTAAATTATTATATTTTAAATTATGACATACATGTGCAGATCGTGTAAGATTGTTACGTAGGTATACACATGCCATGGTGGTTTGCTGCATCCATCCCCCCCCCCCCCATCATCTACATTAGGTATTTCTCCTAATGTTATCCCTCCTCAATCCCCCAACCCCCTGCTATCCCTCCTCTAGCCCCCCCATACCCCAACAGGTACCAGTGTGTGATGTTCCCCTCCCTGTGTTCATGTGTTCTCATTGTTCAACACCCACTTATGAGTGAGAACATGGGGTTCATTGCACCATTTTTCTTGCCAAACTTAGTTCATGTTCAGTCTTAAGAATCACCTCTTCTATATGACCACCTTGAAGTTTATCGTCTAATTTTTTAACATCTGTTTCTGCTTTAACCCAGCTTCTCATTTGTAATCTGTTCTGTATACTTTCTATGTGCTGCAATTTTAGGGATTTCCTCAAGAACATCAAGAATCCTTGTGTGCGATATTCTTAGCCTCTCGTGTGGATTCTTGCACATAGCCAATCCCACAAGGTCAGTGGTCTTCTTCAGCATACCCACCATGACAGCGCCGATGAGTTGATGATTAAGGGGCATTTTCAAAATAATGGATGTAGAGGGAAAAAATGCAATCTTTGAAACTGGGAGGTATATTGTACAGGATGCCTTATAAGATTCCTTCTAGTTTTAACTTAGCTGACTCTCTGAATAGATACAGATCTTCTTAATTATTATTTGGGCTATTTCTTGTTCCCCGCAATGTTTTAGATGTATTTTTTTCCCACTCCATGGAATAAACCTATTATTATTACTATTTTCATTGTATAGAGAAGAACACTGGTGATTGGAGAGGTTACTGATGTACGCAAGGTCATACAGTTAACAAGTGAAGATTTCTAGTTCTTGCATGCCTGATACCATTGTGCATATCTTAACCACTGTTCATGACCCCAGGATGCAGGGTCAGCAGACCTGGGTTTAAATTCAGGCCTTCCCTTTCCTTACTGGCTGTGTGGCTAAAACCAGCTGGGCCTCAATTCCTTCAGCGGTAAGATGTAGCTAACACTTGCTTTGCAAGACAGTAGTGAGAATTGGCAGCCACAAATATGGAGCATTTAGTACACAGTAGGCACTTGATACATAGTATTGCTACTTTGTGTAGACGACTAGGAGACAGTGAAAGGACAGGGTGCCCAGGATCTGGTGTGAGGAGGTGTTGAAGAGGCATAGAGCACCCACCTGTCTGCTGACTTCCAACAGGTAGGCTGTGAGCCCCTTATCTTTTCTGTACTCTATCCTCCAAAAATTTGCAGAGTGCAGGCCACACACTTGAAGCACAATGCTAATTTTAATGTGGTGCTTGAGTCCCCATGAAAGGTGCAATACTCAGAAGTGTTTTTATCTTATATCCATGCAATTGCCATTGCAGTCAAGACTGTGAAATATCCATAATTCCCCAAAGTTCCCTTGTACCCCTTTGCACTCTCTTCTTCCAGCCCCTTCCTCATGTCCCCAGGCAACCCTGATACAATGTCTGTCACTATACATTAGTTTTTCTAGAATTTGATCTAGGCAGAATAATGCAATACGTACTTATTTTTGTCTGCCTTTTTTGCTGAGCATAAATGACTTTGAGATCCATTCATGCCACTGCTTGTATTAATAGTTTATTCTTTATATTGCTGATTAGAATTACTTTGTATGAAGACACCGCAGTTTTCACAGTTTTTAAAATTTTTAATAGATTTATTGAGGTATAATATAAACTATAGAAAAAACCATACCTATTTAATATATACAATTAGATGAGTTTGTATATATATATATATATATATATATATATATATATATATACCTGTGAAACCGTAATTATGTACAATCAACATCAGGATAACAAACATTTAATACTTGCAAAAATTTTCTTGTACCCTTTGTGGTACTTTGATTTTCAGTGGTAAGAACACTTAACATAAGATCTACCTTCTTAAGAAAATTGTAAAGTGCACAAAACCATATTGTTAACTGTACACACTGTTTTATGGCCAATACCTAGAACTCACTCATCTTGCGTAATTGAAACATTTTACCCATTGAATGACAGCTGACCATTTTCCCCTCTCCCAAGCTTCTGAAAAACTCCATCAACTCTTTGAGTTTGACTATTTTGTATATCTAATACAAACGGTTCAATATTTGTCTTTCTGTGACTGGTGTATTTCACTTAGCATAATATTTCCTAGATTCATTCATGTTGTTGCAGGTGGTAAGATTTCCTTTCTTTTTAAAGACTGACTTATATTCCATTGTATGTATGTACCACATTTTCTTATCTATACATATGTTGATGAACATTTAGATTGTTTTCTTATCTTGGCCATTATAAATAATGTTGCAATTGACTTGAGAGTGCATACATCTATTTGAGATCCTAATTTCAATCCTTTTGGATATATATCCAAAAGTGGGATTGCTATGATAGGGCCCTTATGTCTTTAATTTTTTGAGGAACTGCCATACTATTTTCCACAGTGGCTGTACAATTTTACATTCCCATTAATAGTCTATGGAGTTCCAATGTCTACACATTTTCCCTACTACTAGTTATTATTATATTTTAATACAAGTCACCCCAATAGGTATGAGGTGATATGTCATTGTGGTTTTGATTTGCATTTCTCTGATGATTAGGGATGTTCATATACCTGTTGGCCATTTATATGTTTTCTTTGAAGAAATGTCTATTTCAGTCTTTTGTCCATTTTAAAAATTGAGTTATTTGTTTTTAATTTTGCTATCGAGTTGTTATATTTAATTTTGCTATTGAGTTCCTCATATATTTTGGATACTAATCCCCCATCAGATATATAGTTTGCAAATATCTTCTCCTATTTCTTAAGTTGCCTTTCACTTTGCTGATTACTTTTACTATGCAGAAGCCTTCCCATTTGTAATCCCCCAAAATTTTCCTAATTTTGCTTTCATTGTTTGTGCTTTTGGTGTCATATTTAAGAAATCACCATCAAGCTCAATGTCATAAAGGATCCACTCATCTCTTGGTGGACTTTGGGTTGTTTCAATTTTTAAATTATTTCCAATAAAGCTGATATGAACATTTGTGTACATGGCTTTATATAGACATATTCTTTCATTTATTTTGGATTAATATATAGAGGATCATGGGGTAGATAAATATTTTAATTTTTAAAGAATTTACCAAACTGTTTTCATCAGAATTGTTTTAATGTTTTCCTCATATAGATGTTTCACGTTCTTTATTGACATTATTCTCAATTATTTATTTTTCTTTGTTGTTATTGTAACAAGGAATAGTATTTTCTCTACCACATTACATCATAATTGACTATTATTTGTGTACATAAAAATTATTACTTTCTGTAGATTACTTCTTTTATAATATTGTAAGTTATTATATTTTATTTGAGTTCATTTTATCATTTATTAATATCACTGAAAATAGAGACAGCTTTACTTATTCTTTATCAATTCTCATGCCTTGAGTTGATTTGCTTTGTCTAATTGCATTGGCTAATATGTGCATTACAACGTTGAGTAGTAGAGGAGATGGTAAACCTACTTTTCTTGTTCCTGATCTTAGAGGAAAAGACTGCAGTATTTTTCCACTAAGAAACATACTACTAAGAAAAAATTCAACAATTCCTATTTTCTTGAATGATTAAACATAGACTACATGTTGAATTTTGATGCTTTTCAAACATAGGTGGTGATAATCACATTTTTTCCTTTGATCTATTATTTTAATGGATTATGTTAATATAATTTCTAATATGAAACCAACCTTCTATTCCTGGCATAATTGTCATTTGACCATTTGATTTCATTTTTGAAAGATGTTTGATTTTAGTTGGTTATGGAGATCTCATTTAGCAGTTATTTTATTTCAGTACTTTAGAGATATCATTGCATTGACTTGCTTCTGTAATTTCTGTTGGAAAACTGGTGATCCAGCTTATTGCTGTGCCTTTGAAGGTAAAATATCTTTTTAAAAATCTGGTTGCTTTTAGGACTTTTACTTTATCTTTGATTTTAGCTGTTTTGTTGTGGTGTACTTCGATGTTGTTTTCTTTATATTTAAACCATGTGTGGGTTACAGAATTTCTTTAATCTTTGGCTTGATATTTTCTAATAGTTTTGAAAACTTCTCAGTCAGTATGTTCTCAAATATTTGTTTTGCCTATAGTCTCTCTCTTCTCATTTTGAGATTTTAATCACACACATATTAGATGTTTTCAGTATGTCTTATACTGTTTCCTGTCATTTCTACCTTAAATTTTCTTATATGCTTTAATTTAATTATTTTCTGGTGACTCCAGGGTGGTAATCATCACTTTAGCTGTTTCTAACCTGCTATTAAAACTGTATATTGTATTATCAGTTTTATTTAACTGTTTTTATTACTAGAATTCCTATTAGGTACTCTAAAAAATAGGCTTTGTTTTTTTTTTTCTGATAATATTTTCCACTTAGAAAAAACCTATTTCCTTAAGTAGATTATTTTAAGCTTGGGGATAGTAAAGTCTTTGTTTAATAAACCCAACGTATGGATAACCTGAAGGTCTAGTTGCCATTTTTTTCTTCTCTTTCTCTCTCGGTTTTTATTTATTTGTTTTCATGTTCTGGTATGCCTATAAATTTTTGATCAAATGTTAGATATTGTGTATAAAAAAATACCAGGCATAGTGACATGTATCTCTAATCCCAGCTACTCAGAAGGCTGAGGTGGGAGGATTTCTTGAGCCCAGGAGTTTGAGTCCAGCCTGGGTAACATAGTGAGACCCCCATCTCTAAAAATAAAATAAAAATGTATAGGCTTTGGGCGAAGTGGTCTATCTCCAGTTAAGATTCAGTGTTCTGTGGCAGGCAAGTGTATTTCATTAGAAAGCCTGTGGTATGGAGCAGGACTCTTCCTCTTGGTAGGGCTTGGACTCCAGTGTTTGCTTCCCTAGTCCTGTGTTGCAGAATATGTTTTCAGGTTTTAAGCCTCTTATTAGCTGCCTTCTCCTTGGTGTCTATACACAGACTGGAATGTCATACAATTTTTCAAAGGGAAATTTCATGCTGATTTTCTCTGGAGTTCCTTTTCTTCTGAGACATTGGTCTCTCGTACCCTGGCTTCTTTGTTAGCCCTGAACTTAAATGCTCCTATCTAGGTCAGGGAGACTTTCACAAGTTCTAGGCTTTCTTTTGGACCTCTTTACCCTGTGCTGTGAACTGGCAAGTGCCATAACAGAAGACAACAGCACCAAACACAAGGTTAACTTCTAGGCCTTTCCCTTCTCTGGGGATTTTGCCCTCTTCAGTCTCAATTACTGTACATTGATTGCTCTAGGATACTTTCAACAGCTGCTTTTCTTTTATATATATCCAGATTTTATAGCTGTTATTTTTTGGGAGCATTAGTTTGATACAAGATGTTTTATGATAAGTGAAAGCAGGGTTCCTCCTTATTTTTTAAATTAGGTTCATTTTTATACAAACCAATTACCTATTTTAGCCTCGTTTGAAGAGATATTTATGAAACCAGAAATATACTTTTAGAAAGAAACATATTGAAACAAATACTCATTAAAATTTATCTGCATACCCTTTAAAATCATTTTCTGTACCTCTGGCATATGTATACCATACTTTGGATTCTTTTTTTGGAACATGCCCAAAAGGCCACTACAGGATCTTTTCTTGGTTATGGTAGAAATACACTAAGATCCCTCAAACTTAGAGTCCAATTCCAGCTTGCCACCTACCTGCTTGTTATGGACTGAATGTATTTCCTCAAGAATTCATATGTTGAAACTTAATCACTGATGTGATTGTATGAAGAGTCAGGGCCTTTAGGACGTAATTAAGTCATGGATATGAAGACCTCATGAATGGGATTAGTTACCTTATAAAAAAATTCCAAGGAGCCGTTCTCCCCTTCTGCAATGTGAGTGCACAGCAAAGAGGTGCTATCTGTGTTGCGGGCAGCTAACCTTCACCAGGCACTGAATCTGCAGGTGTCTTGGTCTTGAACTCCTTAGCCTCCAGAACTATGAGAAATAAATGTCTATTTATTTATCAATTACCCAGTCTAAGGTCTTTTGTTATAGCAGCCTCAAAAGACTAAGAATATGCTGGATCTATATGGACAAATTATGTAAACTCTCTGGGTGTCATGTTTAAAACCAGGAACTTAATTAAAATTACCCTACACCGGTTTCCAGCACTACTATTCACTGAGGTGGTGGGGCTAGCCCCTGGGCCTGCTGAGTCCCTGGTTCTGGATTTCTGACTGAGCTGGCAAACCTTGGCTCACTCTCTGGATTTCTGGATTTTCTCCACTCTTTCTTTTTTGAGAGGTTGTCTCTTTTTTTTTTAAATTTTTTCTAGTAAACTTCAAGGTTTTTGACATCTGTCCAGAGACCAGACTCAGAGCATATAAAGACCTGGAGATGAAGCTGGGTTGGCCCTGGGCAGTTCCTCAGAAGAAGCAACCTTTGTACTTTGATTAAAGGAAGTTTGAGGAAGTCTCTTGCATGTAGATACCTGCTTTGATCCTTAAAAATATATCGCCATTAACAGAGTGTTCTTTTGGGATACATCCTTCCTTCAGTTTTGTTAACAAGTGTCTATCAGCTCCTGCTAGGGAGACTGGGATGGGCTCTGTGAAAGGATGGTGTAATGGACTGATTATTTGTGTCTCCCCAAAATTCATATGTTGAAGTCTTAAGTCCATTGTGGTGGTGTTGGGAGGTGGGTCCTTTGGAGGTAATTAGATCACAAAGGGGCAGCTCTCATGAATAGGATTAGTGTCTTTGTAAGAAGAGGTCTGACCAATGGAACAGAATAGAGAACCCAGATATAAACCCAAATACTTACAGCCAACTGATCTTTGACAAAGCAAACAAAAGCATGAAGTGGGGAAAGGACACCCTCTTACAAATGATGCTGAGATAATTGGCCACATGTAGGAGAACGAAAGTGGATCCTCATCTCTCACCTATGCAAAAATCATCTCAAGATGGATTATAGACTTACATCTAAGACCCGAAACTGTAAAAATTCTAGAAAATAACATTGGAAAAACCCTTCTAGACATTGACTTAGGCAAGGATATTATGACCAATAATCCAAAAGCAAATGCAATAAAAATAAAGATAAATTGTGGGTACTTAATGAAATGAAAGAGCTTTTGCATGGCAAAAGGAATAGTCAGCAGAGTAAACAGACAACTCACAGAATGGGAGAAAATCTTCACAATTTATACATCTGACAAAGGACTAATATCTAGAACCTACAACGAACTCAAATCAGTAAGAAAAAAACAAACAATCCCATCAAAAAGTGGACTAAGGACATGATTAGACAATTCTCAAAAGAAGATATACAAATGGCTAACAAACATATGAAAAAATGCTCAACATCACTAATGATCAGCGAAATCAGATAAAATCAAAACCACAAAGCAATACTACCTTACTCCTAATGGCCATAAAAAAAAAAAAAAAGGTAGATGTTGGAGTGGATGCAGTGATCAGGGAACACTTCAACACTGCTAGTGGGTATGTAAACTAGTACAGCCACTATGGAAAACAGTGTGGAGATTCCTTCAAGTACTAAAAGTAAAAGGACCATCTGATCCAGCAATCCCACTAGTGGGAATCTACCCAGGGGAAAAGAAGTCATTATATGAAAAGAATACTTGCACACACATGTTTATAGCGGCACGATTCACAACTGCAGAATCATGGAACCAGCCCAAATGCCCATTAATTAGCAAGTTGATAAAAAAAACCTGTGATTAAAAGTAACTGTGATATAATAAACTGTGATATATATATATATATATCACATTCTTTCCATAATACACACACACACGTGTGTGTGTGTATATATATATATATATATCTGTATATGCGTGTGTGTGTGTGTGTGTGTGTGTGTGTGATGGAATACTACTCAGCCATAAAAAGAAATGAATTAATGGCATTTGCAGTGACCTCGATGAGATTGGAGACTGTTGTTTTCAGTGAAGTAACTCAGGAATGAAAAACCAAACATTATATGTTCTCCCTAATATATGGAGCTAAGCAGTGAGGATGCAAAGACGTAAGAGTGGTACAATGGACTTTAGAGACTTGGGAGGAAGGGTGGGAGAGGGGCAAGGGATAAAAGACTACAAATAGGGTGCAGTGTAGACTGCTTGGGTGATGGGTGCAACAAAATCTCACAAATCACCGCTAAAGAACTTACTAATGTAATCAAATACCATGTGTACCCAAATAACCTATGGAAAAAATAATAAAATAAAATAATAAAAAAGAAGAGGTCTGAGGACTAGCTAGCTTTTCTTCTGTCATGTGAGGATTCAATGAGAGGTTGGAAGTCTGCCACTGAAAAATGGGCTCTCACCAGAACCAAACCATGCTGGCACCCTGATCTCAGACTTCCAGCCTCCAGCACTGAGAGACATAAATATCTGTTGCTTATAAGCCACCCCAGTGTATGGAACTTTGTTATGGCAGCCTACATTGACTAAGACAGATGAGTTTTCAGGCACAGGATCTGCGTTTGATTTCAAGTTGTGCTACCTACCAGTGGTGTGATCTTGGGCAAGTGCTCTAACTTCCTGTGGCCTCCTCTCCTTCATCTAAATATCAGTAATGATGTATGTTCTACATAACACACATGGGTATTGTGAGGCTTCTCAAGACACCAATGGCAGTGGTTACCTGTAGAGATAGGAGGGACTGGAGCAAATGGAAATTGTGTTGTAGTAAGAGTTCCCAACCAATATCTTGCTGAATTGTTGTGATTTTTGAGCCAAGTCCAATTGTAAACTCAATAGTTCTCTTTACTAATTAGTGTTATTGTCAGGCAATGAACACAAAAGATGTTGCATAAATATAAGTACCTGAGTCTTGATGGCTTTGAACTTCCTTCTGTGTTACTGCTCTATAAGCACAGCCTTTTAGAGTTGACCCACCCTGTCATAGTACCTGGCATAGTCGTGCTCAGAAATGTTGGATTCACTAATCTGAATGGATGCAGCTCATTTTGCAGATCAGAGGGAGGTCTAGAGATTTACTTGCGCAATAATTTTTTCTTCTTTTCCTAAACTTGCTCTCAAGTCCAGACATGTCTGTTAGATGTCTATTAGATGAGGCCCTTTGAGTTTTAATCGAATGTGCCCAGGTGGTGAGGGGAGGATAAGACAGAGGTTACAGTTGGCTATCCAGGATCAGAGTGGCTCCTTAATAGACCCTGGAACTTGATTCTATAAGTTCAAGCAAGTGGAACCACTTTCAGGCCCTGCTCCACACCACCCAGACTGCCAAGAGCTTGATGGATGAACCAACGTGCCAAATTAATATGAATTTCCTCTGTGACATTTTGTGACTTGAGAACTCAGACAGCAAGTATTCATAGAACACTTCCTCCTGGGACAAATGTCACCTCCAGAGACCAAACCACTGATCAGAGGGATATATGGAGAAGTGTAAAATTGAACACAGAGAGATAGTTATAAGGGATATGTGCTTTGGGGCATTGTAAAATGTATTTCCCTTTTCTGTTTAATAGACACTTCTATTCATTTGTTCATTTACTTGCTCATTTCACATCCCTTGAGCCTACCCTGTGCTGCAAACGATAAATGCCAGTTGAATATATTTCAGTCTCTGTTCTTAAGAAGATTTCAGTTTAGTGGTGAAGGACAAATAAAAAATAGCCCACTTAGATCTCCTTGATCCTAAGATACTACTGAATTTAAGATGCATTTTTAATTTGCTCACACCTTATAAGGATAAAAGAAACACTATATTAAATGTGCACAGCACTTTTAAGACATCTCAATTTCAGAATCATTTAAGTTTAAACAAATATGTACATCTTGGTCTGAGGAAACATGGTTCTTACTACAGTATGTGACATGTGCTGAGGTGGAATTATAAACCGTGTAAAGGAAAATGGCAGTGTGGGGTGCTCTACCCCTTGAAGGGGTGCTCCTCATTAACAATAGGAATCATACCATAGGGTCACTGCTACAGTCTGAATGTTTGTGTCTTCCCAAAATTTATATCTCTAAACCTAATCACCAATGTAATAAATGGTATTAAGGTCTGGGGTCTTTGGGAGGTGATTAGGTCATGAGGCCTCTGACCTTATGAATGGGGTTCATGCCCTTATAAAAGAGGCCTGAAGAGTTTGTTTGTCCCTTCTGCCACATGAAGACATGTAGAAGGCACCACCTCTGATAAATGAGCTCTAATCAGACATGGAATCTGCTGATGCCTTGATATTAGATTTCCCAGCCTCCTTCCCAGTATTGCTTCAGAACTGTGAGCAATATATTTCTTTATTATCAGTATTTCAATAGTTTTTGGGAAACAGGTGGTATTTGGTTACATGGATAAATTCCTTAGTGGTGATTTCTGAGATTTTGGTTCACCCGTCACTTGAGCAGTGTACACTGAACCCAATGTGTAGTCTTTCATCCCTCACCCTTCTCCCACCCTTTTCTGTGAGTCCCAGCATCCATTGTATCATTGTTATGCCTTTGCATTCTCATAGTTAGGTCCGACTTATAAGTGAGAATATATGCTGTTTGGTTTTTCATTCCTGATTTGCTTCACTTAGAATAACGGATTCCAATTCCATCCAGGATGGTGCAAATGCCATTATTTCATTCCTTTCTATGGCCGAGTAGTAGTCTGTGGTGTACATATATATCACATTTTCTTTTCTTTTCTTTTTTCTCCTTCTTCAGGACACTTTATTAGACTTGTTTTTCTCTTTCCACTTTACTTCAGACAATAGTGTTACTAAACTTTCTGTTACCAAATGACAACGATCAATTTACCATCAGTTTCCCATAAACTTTTCTTTAAGTCTTCACCAATAACCTTCTCAAAGAGCATCACACTTCTTACAGTTTCTTTAAGGATCTTCAGATGCTCACTAATGCTCCCTTCAAATTCTTTCCAGTTTTTATGCATGGCGATTTCCAAAGCCACTCCCACATTTTAAAGTTTTTGTTATGGCAGCCTTCTGTTTCCAGGTTCCAATGTCTGTACCAATGTCAGGAGCCATCTATTGCTGTGTAACAAATTATACCAAAATTTAGCAACTGAAAATAACAAACATTTTTTATTTCAAACAGTTTCTGATGATTAGAAGTATAGAAGAAGGGAGCTGGGTAGTTCTGACTAAAGGCCTCTGTTTTTAAAATGTATTTTACTTTAAGTTCTGGGATACATGTGCAGAACATGCAGGTTTGTTACATAGGTATACACGTGTCAAGGTGGTTTGCTGCACCCATCAACCTGTCATCTAGATTTTAAGCCCCACATGCATTAGGTATTTGTCCTAATGCTTTCCCTCCCCTTGCCCCACTACTCTCTGACAGGCCCTGGTGTGTGTTGTTCCCCTTTCTGTATCCATGTATTCTTATTGTTCAACTCCCACTTATGAGTGGGAACATGTGGTGTTTTGTTTTCTGTTCCTGTGTTAGTTTGCTAAGGATGATTGCTTCCAGTTTCATCCATGTCCCTGCAAAAGACATGATCTCATTATTTTTTATGGCTACATAGTATTCCATGGTATATATGTTGCACATTTTCTTTATCCAGTCTATCATTGATGGGCATTTGGGTTGGGTTCATGTCTTTGCTATTGTAAATAGTGCTGCAATAAACACTATTGTGCATGTGTCTTTAGTAGAATGTGTGCATGTGTCTCAGAATTTGCTGAGTTATTGAAAGTGGGGTATGAGAGAAGGAGAGGGGTCAGGAATACCCTCAGTATCCTTCAGTTAAGTCACTGGAAGGATGGAGTTATCTTTAAATGACATAAGGAAAACTGTGGTGGAAGCTGACTTAGTTTGAGGAAGGAGTTCAAGCTTGGGCCTAAATAAAATTCACTTTCCTACAGTTTCTATACAGTAGATTGACTTATATCCCTTTGGGTATATACCCAGTAATGGGATTGGTGGGTCAAATGGTATTTCTGGTTCTAGATCCTTGAGAAATCACTACGTTGTCTTCCACAATGGTTTAACTAATATAGCTTCCCATCAACAGTGTAAAAGTATTCCTGTTTCTCCACAGAATCACCAGCATCTCTTCTCTCTTGACTTTTTAATAATTGCCATTCTGACTGGCATGAGATGGTGTCTCATTGTGGTTTTGATTTGAATTTCTCTAAAAATTGGTGATGATAAGCTTTTAAAAAAATGTTTGTTGGCTGCATAAGTATCTTCTCTTGGGAAGTGTCTGTTCATATTCTTTGCCCACTTTTTGATGGGGTTGTTTTTTTTCTTGTAAATTTGTTTAAGTTTTTTTTGTAGATTCTGGATATTAGACTTTTGTCAGATGGGTAGATTGCAAAAAAGTTCTCCCATTGTGGAGGTTGTCTAGTTTGCTCTGATGCTGATTTCTTTTGCTGTGCAGAAGCTCTTTAGTTTAATCAGATCCCATTTGCCAATTGTGGCTTTTGTTGCAATTGCTTTTGGTGTTTTAAGTCATGAAGTCTTTGCCCATGCCTACATCCTGAATGGTGTTGCCTAGGTTTTATTCTAAGGTTTTTATAGTTTTGGGTTTTACATTTAAGTCTTTAATCCTTCTTGAGTTATTTTTTTATATAAGGTGTCAGGAAGAGGTCCAGTTTCTGCTTTCTGCATATGGCTAGCCAGTTTTCCCATCACCGTTTATTAAATAGGGATCCTTTCCCCATTGCTTGTTTTTGTCAGGTCTGTCAAAGATCAGATGATTATAGATGTGTGGTGTTATTTATGAGGTCTCTGTTCTGCTCCATTGGTCTATATGTCTGTTTTGATACCAGTACCATGCTGTTTTGGTTATTGTAGCCTTGTGTAGTTTGAAGTCTGGTAACATGATGCCTCTAGCTTTGTTCTTTTTGCTTAGGATTGTCTTGGCTATATGGGCTTTTTTTTTTAGTTCCATATGAAATTTAAAGTAGTTTTTTCTAATTCTGTGAAGAAAATTAGTGGCAATTTGATGGGAATAGCATTCAATCTATAAATTACTTTGGGCAGTATGGCAAAAAAGCAGAATTCTGATTTAGTATTTGGAAGGTGGCACCACCAGAATTTGCTGAGTTATTGAAAGTGGGGTATGAGGGAAGGAGAGAGGTCAGGAATACCTTCAGTATCCTTCAGTTAAGTCACTGGAAATATGGAGTTATCTTTAAATGACACAAGGAAAACCGTGGTGGAAGCTGACTTAGTTTGAGGAAGGAATTCAAACTTGGGCCTAAATAAAATTCACTTTCCTACAGTTTTTACCACTGGCAAATTCTATTCTGGACTGTACCCAGAGAAATTCCTACCTTTCCTTTGTGTGGCTGTCCATTCGAATTAGAGTCAGCATGCCTGTTCCCTGTGAATTTTTTTTCTCAATTAAAGCATCCCCAAGCTCCTCTATTTCTCATTCATTCATATATTTATTCACTAATTGATTCCTACTTATAATTTTTCATTTATTCAATTTTGCATTTATTTATGCTTACTCTGTGCTAGTCACTGTAGTGAGTTCTTGGAACACCAGCTGGTCTGGGTATTTGAAGAGGGTGCAGTGTGGTGGGGGAAGCTTACAGCCCTGTACAATGCCTGCAAAGGACCAGGAAAACACATGGAGCTTGAAGGTGCCTCACTTGGCTTAGAAACATGGAAGAAGACACGAAAGGTGGTGATCGTGGTAGAGGGAGGCTTCTGGAATAGATGAAGTTTGAGCTCAGTCTTAAGGAAGCAGTATGTGGAGAAGAGGGGAGCAATGGAATGTTTCAGAGCATGATGGTATGGGAGAGGTGTTGGGTGCATGTGGAGGAGGGCAAGAAAAGATGCCAGATGGGGGAGGCTGGAAACCTGGTGGGCCATGACAAGAAATGTGGACTTTACCCTGATGCCATTGGGAATCAGGCATTCAGTGGAATTTAAACAAATAATTGACATAATCAGATTTCCATTTTAGGAAGATGTTGTTAGTAATATGTGAGCTAGTGAGAAAAGAATTACGAGTTGATTACATGGCAAGTGTTTAATAATCCAGGCAAGAAATAATTAGTGTCTGAACCTGAGAATAGTAATGAGAATGGAGAAGAGGGATAGATTTTAGTGTAGGATGTAGAAGCTTTGGCTGCAGCTCGGTAAGCAACTAGCTGGGGAAGAGAATGGTGGAGGGTCACTTAAGATAACCCATTGGCCTGGGATATAAATTGGAGGGAGGTAGCATTTAATGAGAAGACACAGGGATGGAACATGTTTTGGAGTTTGTAAGGGGAGATTATGAACTCAGGCTTGGTTCTGTTGAATTTAACACGTCTGTGTGATAATTCAGTGGAAATGCCTTCAAGTCTGGGGAACAGAGTGGCCTGGGATGAAAACAGAGAACTGGGAGCTGCTGGAGTCTCCAAAACCTTTCTTGGTAATGAAATCACCCAAGGAAATTAGAAGCATAGAGGAACAAAGGCAGAACCCTGAGCAGTATCCTAGGCAGACCAAGGGGGAAAAGGCTACAAGAGAATCCAAGAAGGAAAGAGGAGGGCAACCAGAAAGAAGCTGTGTTCTTAAAAGCAATGTAGAAAAGATCAAGAAGAGAGGAAAATCTTTGTAAAGATGTAAGATAAGATGAAGATATATTAAAATAAAATCTTTGAGGAGTCATTGGTAAGTTGGCACAAACCATAGCAATGGGAAGTTGGGGACAGAAGGCAGACTGAGATGGGTTGAGGAGCAAAGAAAGGGTGAGGATGTGTTAATCAGGCATTCATTACCTTTCCTAGGATGTTGACTTTGAAAGGCTGAGAAAGGATTTAGGATAATGATTAGAGAGTTGTTGTATTAGTTTTTTTATTGCTGTGCAACAAATTACCTCACATTTAGTGGTTTAAAACAGCCCATATTTATTATCTCACAGTTTCTGTGAATCAGGACTCTTGGTATAGTTTAGCTTGGTCCTCTGGTCAGAATCTCTCAAGGCTGCATTCAGATGTCAGCTGGACTGAATTTCTTCCTAGAGCTTGGAGTTCTCTTTCAGTGCAATGTAGCCGTTGGCAGAATATAGTTACTTGTGTTTGTAGGACTGAGGTCCCTACTTTCTGACTGGCTGTCAGCCTGGAGAATTTCTGGTCCTGGAAGCCACCATGGTTTCTGGCCACATGGTCCTCCTCCTCTCACATGGAAGCTCACTTCTCCAAGGTCAGAGGGGAACCTCTGCTAAGATGAAGGCTTACATAACTTAATACGACCACAAGTGTGAATATTCCATCACTTTTGCCATATTTTATTGGCCAGAAGCAAGTCACAGGTCCCACCTCTCCTCAAGAAGAGGGCATTACAGAAAGACATAATTTGTTGAGGGTCGCTTTAATGTATGTCTGTCACAGAGATTCATAATTTGGAAAATTTTATTTTAATTTTTTATAGGAATGACTGGTATGTTATATGTCAAAACAGAGTCTATTGGGTAGTTAACACCAGAGTTTGCTTATTTTAATCTCGGAGGGGCTAAATCACTACCAAGGTAGAAGTGACAGACATGTTCAGAACCAGTAAGAACTGAGCTTGATGGTCAAGCAGATAAAAATAGTGACTTGTACAATTTTCTCAAGTGGTGTTTGGATTTTGGACTGTATCAGTTATCTGCTTCTGCATAATAAAGTCCCCCAAATGTTATGACTTAAAGTAGCCACAAATGACTATTACCTGTGGGTCTACGCTTCAGTCTAATAGTTCTCGTTTCAGCAGGGTTTCCTCATATGTCTGTAATCAGCTAAAGTCAGTAGGCAACTGGCCTTCTGAGGCTTGGCTCCTCTGTTCTCCATGTGATCTCCATTCTCCAGCTGGCTAGCTTAGACTTGGTCACAGAGCAGTCACATGTTTCCAAGAGGGAGGGTGGAGGTGTGCCAGGGCTCTTGAGGCCTAGAATTAGAACTGGCAACACATTGTTTTCAACACATGCTATTGGCCTAAGCAAGTTACAAGGCCAGCCCAGATAAAATGCATGGTGAAAGAGAGCTGTAAAGCGACATTAAAAAGTACATAGATACAGGGAGGGGTGAAGAATTGTGCCACCTCTTTTTGCAGTTGACCACAGTGACTCACACACATGTGCAAGGTTGAGGCTGACCAACTACGATGTGTTAAATTAAACTAAATTTGGCCTAAGGATGCCTCTGTACACTGTGTCCCTACTGAAGCCTAAGTTAGTACATAAACTAAAAGTTTAACTTAGGAGTATACTTTTGTAACACCAGCTGTGTCTCAGCCAATCACAATAGCCACACTTCAGCCAATCACAAACAGCCACTGTATTCAAATAAGGAAAATGCTGAGCTGCAACCAATCAGCTATTTCTGTACCTCACTTACATTTCCGTCCATAAATGCAGCCTGCCCACATTACTGAGTAGAGCTTTCTGAACCTCTTCTGGTTCTGAGGGCTGCCCAATTATTGAATCTTTCTTTTTGTTCAATTAAACTCTGTTAATTTCTTTTCTTTCTTCCTTTTTTTGAGACAGGGTCTCATTCTATTGCCCAGGCTGGAGTCCAGTGGCATGTTTATAACCCACTATAACCTCGAACTCCTGGCTTCAGGTGATCCACCAGCCTTGGACTTCCAAAGCACTGGGATTACAGGTGTGAACTACTCTGCCTGCCCTATTAAATTTATTTTTTCTGAAGTTTTCTTTAAACAATAGAACCTGGAGCAAGAGGAAAGTTAGATAATTGAAAAAATTAAGGTTATTAAATTAAAATTGGCCAGGCATGGTGGCTCACTCCTGTAACATCAACAGTTTGGGAGGCTGAGGTGGGTGGATTGCTTGAGTCCAGGAGTTTGAAAACAGTTTGGGTAACATGGTGAAAGCCATCTCTACAAAAGATACAAAAATTAGCCAGGTATGATTGCATGTCCCATAGTCCCAGTTACTTGAGAGGCCGAGGTGGCAGGATCACCTGAGCCTGGGTAGGTCGAGGCTGTAGTAAGCAGTTATGCCACTGCACTCCAGGCTGGGTGACAGAGTGAGACTCTATCTCAGAAAAGAACAGTTAAAGTTTTTAATTTACTGAAACTATTATCATGCTTCCATGGTATTCTCTAGACCTTGGAGACTGATCTGGGAAAGATAGTGCAACATAGAGACAGGTTTCACCCACCCACGCTAGCAGGACAGTCTTTACGAGAAGCACATATAAGGAGGTTAGTCTTCAGGACATAGATGTGCACTGAAGCCTGGGAATTAGCGCAGGCCAATGGGGAGAGCTGAGAAAATAATTTAAATAGCAAGTTGGGATGGACAAGTAGAGAAGATCCAGAGATTCAAACTCAGTTTTGGAAAATGTATGATTAGGTAGGATGACAACCTATTTGAATAGGTTGAAGACTAGATTTTTGTAAACAGCAAGTCATTGGTGTATTGTTTTTCCTATATGTGGCTTGTAGCATTTTGCTGAGCTGGGAAAACCTGCTAAGATTCCATTGTGATCCTGGATAATAAATTGGTTATGAATTGGTGAAACATGTCGGTTCCTTGGAAAGGTGTATTAAGTTCTTAACATGGTACCTGACTGTCAACAAATGGTAGCCATTATGTGATTCTTGTTATTCTTAGTTTAACCACAATTCTGCATATTGGAAGTTTTTGATTTTCATCCCTTTCCTCACCAAGATGTTCCATCCCCATGAGAAGTGCTGTCAGTCAGGTGAGTGGGCACTCAGCTTGAGGAAACAGCTGGGAGGGGGTGGACTGGAGGTGGCAGAGTAAATTGCAATCTGTATCCTTCCTAAAAATGGCTCTCATGGGGGAAAATTACTAATCATTGCCATTATTCTGCATCTGGTGTTAATTATTCCAGGTAGAAGTCACTATAAATGGAATGTTAAGTTCTTAATTTAGGGTGTTTTGGGGTGGGGGAACTGTTCATGTTATTAGTCACTATTCATGGCATTAAAAAGAACAAGAAGTTTTAATGTTAAAGAAAGTAGCTAACTTAGAAAGGTTACAAGACTTTTCTTTTGCGTGCTATAGCTCTCTATTAAAAAATAACTGAGCCCTTGCTGGATTTATAGGTGTTTGGCATACTCTAATATGAAAAGAGGGCAGCATCAGAGGAATGGGTGTAAGTACCAAGGATAACTTTCACTCTCACCTGGACAATTGCTATAACCTTCTGACTGGTCTCCTGCTTTTACTTCACTCCTCTTCAATCCATTCTCCACATGAATTGTGGAGCCAGAGTGATTCTCTTAAAATCACATGTTATCACTTACCTCACCAAAAGCAAATTCCCATTACATGGGTAAAATCACATTCCTTACTTAGGACTTCAGAGCATTGTCTGCTTATGCCTCTATCTTTAAATGCATTATTACTTGCCTGTCTCTTCTTTGTTTAAGCTCCAGGCATCATGGTATCTTTTTATCTCCTGCAATAAGACAATCTTATTCCTGCATCTGCAATATTCCCTCTCATAACTAGCTTTCTATCCTTTATGTCTCAGTGTAAATCTTCTCCCAAAAGAAATTTTCCCTGATCACTTTTTAGAAATTAGAAGCTCTTATTACTTTAAATATCACTTATCAGTAGCTTTCTTTTCTTCTAAAGAATTATCAATGATCTCAATAGATACTTGTTAATATTCATTAAATAATATAATACCTCCCTACCCCACTAAACTATGAGGTCCAACTTAGAAGAAATCCTGTTTCTCTTGTTGCCTAGCAACAGAGACTCTGGAGCCCAATCCTAGTTCAAATCCCAGTATTGTAAAATCCCAGTACTGTGAGTTACTAGCTGTGTACTCAATCTTGGGGCAAGCTGTTACATAACCACTCTGTGCTTTAATTTCTTCATTTATAAAATGGGGAATAATAGAACCTTGACTGGTTTATAGTAAAGTCTCAATTGATATTTGTTGAAAAAATAAAGAAGGAAAGAAGAAACAGAAAAGTGTTTATTTTAAACTAGTTTAAACATAGGTAAGTGATGAGTAGGCTTCAGTAAGAAAGGCCTTTATGTTATAAAACTGCTTCAATTTCCTAGACATAAAACTAGAGGAATCTAAAAGTGTTGAGTCATATTACTCACTGGCTGACATGCATAATAGAGATATTATCTGTGTCAAGCATATTTGAACAACATAGTCATGTGGATTATTTATTTGTTCATTTATCCATTCAGAAAACTTGATTTCTCTTTATATGCTGGATACTGTGCAACCATTAAATAAATATAGTTCTTGTCTGGGAAGAGTTGATAATCTAACTTCAAAGAAAGAGAAATAGGTACTAGAGGATGAATGCTGAAATAGATGTCTGAACAAAGGGTTGCTAGAACAAGGAATGGAGGGATTAACCCTCCCATCTATAAGAAGTACCCATGAAAAACTATACATCCAGGGATCATTTCTATAGTTCAATACTGTAGAAGTTTCTCTGAACATGTAGAGCACTGCTTGAAGGCAGCTAGAGAGAAAAGTCAGGTCACCTACAAAGAGAACCCCATAAGGCTAGCAGGAGAACTTTCAACAGAAACCTTTTAAGACAGAAGATATTGGAAGCCTATTTTTAGTAGAAAAGAAACTCAAACTAAGAATATCGTATCATGCCAAACTAAGCTTCAAAAGGAAAGGAGAAATAAAATACTTCTCAGAAAAGCAATAGGGGAATTTGTTACCACCAGACCAGTCTTAAAAGAGGTACTCAAAGAAGTGCTGAACATGGAAACAAAAGATTGAAACTTGCTACCACAGAAACACACCCAAGCATCTAGCACACAGAAAATATAAAGCAATTACACTCAAGTCTACAAAACAAATAGCTAATGACATGATGACAGGATCAAAATCTCACATACAATATTAACCCCAAATCTAAATGGTCTGAACACCCCACTTAAAAGGCATGGAGTAGCAAGCTGGATAAAAATACAGTACTTAATAGCGTACTATCTTCAAGAGATACATCTCACATGTATGACGTCCACAGGGTTAAAATAAAGGGGTAGAGAAAGATCTACCATGCAAATTCAAAACAAAAAAGGAACAGGGTTTGCCATTATAATACCAGATAAAACAGACTTTAAACCAACAATAATCAAGAAAGACAAAGAAGGGCATTACATAGTGATAAAGGGTTCAATTCAATGAGGAGACTTAACTGTCTTAAATATATATGCACCCAACATTGGTTTACCTGCATTTATAAAACAAGTACTTCTAGAGCTATGAAAAGACAGTCACACAATAATACTGTGGGATGTCAACACCTGACTGACAACATTAGACAGATCATTGAGGAAAAAAACTAACAAATAAATTCTGGACTTATATGTAACACTTGACCAATTGGACCTAATAGGCATCCACAGTATACTCTACCCAACAATCACAGACTATATATTCTTCTCATCCACACATGGAACATATTCTAAGATGGACCACATGCTCAGTCATAAAGCAAGTCTTAATAAATAAAAAAAAAATGAAAGTCATACCAAGCCCACTCTCAATCACAGTGCGATAAAAATAGAAGTCAATAAAAAGAAGGTTTCTCAAGACTACACAAAACATGGAAATTTTAACAGCCTTCTTCTGAATAACTAATGGGCGAAAAACAAAATTAAGACAGAAATCAACAAATTCTTTGAAATTAATGAAAATGGAGACATAACTTACCAAACTTTTTGGAATGCAGCTAAAGCAGTGTTAAAGAGAAAAATTTATAGCACTAAACATCTTCATCAAGAAATTAGAAACATCTCAAATTAATAATCTAACACTGCACCTAAAGAACTAGAAACAAAACAAAACAAAATGAAACAAACAAACAAAACAATCCAACCCCAAAGCTAGCAGAAGAAAAAGGATAACTAAAATCAGAAGAGAAAGTAATAAAATTGAGGTCCAAAAGCCCAAACAAGAGATCAGTAAAACCAAGAGATTTTTTTTTTTGAAAGAATAAACAAGACTGATAGACTGCTAGCTAGATAAAGAAAAACAAAACAAACAAACAAACAAACAAACAAACAAAAACAGAAGAGCACAATCAGAAATGACAAAGATTATTTTACAACTGATTCCAGGAAATACAAAAGATCCTCAGACTATTATGAAAATCTCTATGCACACAAAGTAGAAAATCTAGAGGAAATGGGTAAATTCCTAGAAACACACAACTTCCAAAGATCGAACCAGGAAGAAAGTGAAAACATGAACAGATGAATAACAGTTTTGAAATTGAATCAATAATAAAACTCTACCAACAAAACCCAGCCTGGGATCAAATGGATACACAGCCATTCTGTGGGACATACAAAAAAGAACTGATACCAATCCTACTGAAACTATCCCAGAAAACTATGAGGAGGAACTTTTCCCTAACTCATTCTACAAAGCCAGTATCATCCCAACACCATAATCTGGCAGAAACACAATAAAAAAGAAAACTACAGGTCAATATCTCCGATGAACATAGACACAAAAACCCTCAACAAAATACTAGCAAATTGGATTTAGCAGCACATCAAAAAATTAATTCACCATAACTGAGTAGGTTTATTCCTGGGTTGCAAGGTTGACTCAGCATATACAAATCAATAAATGTGATTCACCATGTAAACAGAATAAAAACAAAACAAAACATGATCATCTCAATGGAGACAGATAAAGCCTTTGATAAAATGTAACATATCTTTACAATAAAATCCCTCAAGAGACTAGACATCAAAGAACCTTGCCTCAAAATAATAAAAGCCATTTATGACAAACCCACAGCCAACATTATACTAAATAGGCAGAAGCTGGAACAATTTCCCTTGAGAACTGGAATAAGACGAGGATATCCACTCTTACCACTCCTATTCAACGTAGTCCTGGAAATCCCAGCCAGAGCAATTAGGCAAGAGGAAGAAATAAAAAACATCCAAATAGGAAAAAAAAATCAAACTATCTTCTCTGGTGATACAATTTTAGACCTAAAATATCCTAAAGACTCTGTCAAAAGTCTCCTGGCACTGATAAATAACTTCTGTAAAGTTTCAGGATACAATGGGGAAAAATCAGTGACATTTCTATACACCAGTAACATTCTAGCTGAGAGCCAAATCAAGAACACAATTACATTTATAATCCCAACAAACAATGAAATACCTAAATAGTTCTACCCAAGGAGGTGAACGATCTCTACAAGGAGAACTGCAAAACACTGCTAAAAGTAATCAGAGATGACACAAATGGAAAAATATTCCATGCTCATGGATTGGAAGAACCAACGTCATTAAAATGGCCATACTTCCCAAAGCAGTTTACAGATTCAATGCCATCTCTATCAAAACACCAACGTCATTTTCCACAGAATTAGAAAAAACTATTCTAAAATTCTTATGGAGCCAAAAAAGAACCTAAACAGCCAATGTGATCCTAAGCTAAAATGACAACACCAGAGGCATCACATTACCAGACTTCCAATATACTATAAGATCTACTATAAGGCTAGATTTACTAAAACAGCACAGTACTGGTACAAAAACACACACACAGATCAACAGAACAGAATAGAAAGCCCAGAAGTAAAGCCACATACCTACAACCATCTGAACTTCGATGAAGTTGACAAATAAGCAATGGAGAAAGGACTCCCTATTCAATAAATAGTGTTGGGATAATTGGCTATCCATATGCATAAGAATGAAACTAGGTTCCTATCTCTCAATTATAAAAATTAACTCAAGATCAATTAATAATTCAGCTAGGCATTGATGGTACATGCCTGTAGTCCCAGCTACTTGGGAGACGAAGGAGGGAGGATCGCTGAGCCTGGGGGACAGAGATTGCAATGAACTGAGATCACACCACTGCATTACAGTTTGGGTGACAGAGACTCTGTTTCAAAAAAAAAATTGATAATTTAAATGTGAGATCTTAAACTATAAAAATTCGAGAAAGAAACCTAGGAAATATCCTTCTCAACATTACCTTTGGCAAAGAATTTGTGGCTAAGTTCCCAAAAGCCATTGCAACAAAACCACACATTGACAAATGAGTCCTAATTAAATGAAAGAGCCTTTGTGCCATGAAAGAAGTTAGCAAGAGAGTAAATGGATGGCCTACAGAATGGGAGAACATATTTGGAAACTATGCACCTGATTAAGGTCTAATATCGAGAATCTGTAAGGAACTTAACAAATCAATAAGTAAAAAACAAATAATCCAGTTTAAAAATGGGCAAAGGACATGAACAGACACTTCACAAAATAAGACATATTAGTGGCCAACACACATTTGAAAAAATGCTCAGCATCATTAATCAATACAGAAATGCAAATCAAAAACTACAGTGAGATACAATATCACATCAGTCAGAATAGCAATTGTTAAAAAGGCAAAAAATAACATTGGCTGGCAATGCTGTGGAGAAAAGCAAAGACATATGTGTGTGTATGTGTATGTGTGTGTGTGTGTGTGTGTGTGTATATATATATATATATATATATATATATATATATATATATATACATACACACAGTAGTGGGAAATCAGATCACAGCAACCTCTGAACTTGGCTCACCCAACCTCCCAGTTTCAAGTGATTCTCCTGACGAAGCTGCCTGAGTAGCTGGGATTATGGGCACCTGCCACCATGCCCAGTTAATTTTTTGTATTCTTAGTAGAGATGGGGTTTCATCCATGTTGGCCAGGCTGGTTTTAAACTCCTGGCCTCAAGCAATCCACCCATCTCAGCCTCCCAAAGTTCTAGGATTACAGGCGTGAGTCATTGTGCCTGGTTGCAAAGACATATATTGTTGGTTAGAATGAAAACTATTTCAGTCACTGTGGAAAGCAGTTTGGTGATTTCTCAAAGAAGTTAAAATAGAACTACATTTGACCTAGAAATTCCACCCACCTGTGACAACCAAAATGTCTGTAGACATTGCCAAATGTCCTGCATTTCTATGCCTTGACACCCATTCTTGTTGAAAACTACTGGTGTAGAAGGAGATAGGAAGAGGAAGGATCCAGGGGATATTAATATTTAATACATGTTTAATACACAGAGAGACTAAGAAGAAATGTATTGATTAAAGAATGGTATGTCTAGTTGTTTTTGTTTTTCCCTTTGATCATTTTAAATGGCACGAGTTCTTTGGCCTTGCAGACATTGAACAAGGAGTGCTAGGTTTAGGTAGTTGTATGGGTTCTGCAGTTAGAAATTCAGGGGTCATACCCTAAGCTTCACTAGTCCCTAGCTGCATGGCCTTGACCTCTTTCTGGCTACATGGCCTTGACCTCTTCCTAGCTGCATGGTCTTGACCTCTTCCTGGCTGCATGGCCTTGACCTCATTCTAGCTGCATGACCTTGGTCGCCCCTTGGCTACATAGCTTGAACCCCCTTAGCTGCATGATCCACTGGTCAGATTCTCTCTTCTCTTTCTTCTATTCCTCCCTCCCTTCTTTTCTCCCTCTTTATCTTTCTGACTTTTGGTTCACAAGTATTTATTGAGAGTCAATCCAATTTGGAAGGGGAACTCAGTAAGAATAATGTTACAAAGGAATGCATTATTCAGAATTGCTACAAATTCTATGAAGGGAAACTTCTCTGATGGCACTGAAAATCTCATTAAACTCCTACCCCACAAATAACCTATAATCAAATGACATTGCCACCCTTCAGGGATGACTCTGTGGGGGACCAAAGTTCTCATGGGTTCTCTATCAGTGAATTTCAGAAGTTGTATTTCACAGATAAGTCGGAAGATTTGCAGATGGATTGTCCAGCTTATTAGCTTTCTGACCTTGGCTAAGCTCCTCGGTTTTATTTGTTGTACTGGGAAAATATTATTCACCTAATAGGATTGTTGAGAGGAATAAATAAGATAATTCAAGAAGAGGGCTTAGACCAATGCCTCGAGTATAGTCAGTGCCCAGTAAATGCTGTGGCAACTGGAAGGGTCTTAGACCACATGACCAAAGAGTGGGGTTGGGAGGAGGGTGGCAGGCAGGGAACAACATAAACAACAGGAAGGGGATTGCAAAGCCCATGTGATGGGACTCTTCATATAGATAGTGATCCAGGACAGAGTGTTCAGAGGCAGGAGAGTGTGATGGGCTAGGAGCCAAAGGAGAACCCACCAAGACGGATGCAGGCCAGGCTGAGCTGTGTCAAGTGCAGCAACAGTGGCAATAGGACTTTGTACTTAGGAAGATGTATTAGTCAGGGTTGTCTAGAGGGACAGAACTAATAGGAGATTTTATATATAAAATACACATATGTGTGTATTTTGTAGGAGATTTTATATATAAAACATACATACATGTGTATATATGTGTGTATATACATAAACATATATACATATATGTGTGTGTATACACATATACACACATGTGTGTATATACACATATGTACACACACGTGTATATATATGTTTATGTATATATACATTCTTAATAATATATAATGCAAGTCTGAAACCCAGACTTTGTATATGTGTGTGTGTGTATATATATATATGTATGAGTTTATTAAGTGTGTATATATGTGTTTATATAAGTATATATATATATATGTATATATATATAAAGGGAAGTTTATATTAACTTATAACAACCACAAGGTCCCATAACAGGCTGTCTGCAAGCTGGGGAGCAAGGAGAACCAGTCTGAGTCCCCAAAATGAAGAACTTGGAATCTGATATTCGAGGGCAGGAAGCATCCAGCACAAGAGAAAGATGTAGGCTCAGAAGCTAGGCCAGTCTCTCCTTTTTACATTTTTCTGCCTGCTTTATATTAGCTGGCAGCTGATTAGATTGTACCCACTAGATTAAGCGTGGATCTGCCTTCCCCAGCCCATAAACTCAAATGTTAAATCTCTTTTGGTCACACCCTCACGGACACACCCAGGATTAATACTTTCAATCCAATGAGGTTGACAGTATTAACCATCATAGAGGAAGTAAGGATGGAAGTCAGTGTACAGAGCCCAGTGGTAAGGCAGTGGAGGCATGGAAGGTAGACAGCTTCTGCTAGAAACAAATCTGGGGGAGAAATGAAACAGAAGTCAGCAGCTTAAGAGTGCTGTGGCAATAGGAACAGAGAAAGGAGGCCACATGTCAGATAGAGCCAGTAGGTAACTGGAGGGTCTGGAGCATTTGGAAATAGGAGGTTTCAGTTAGAATGGTTTTGCTGGTGTTGCTGTATCACAACTTCTGGCTGGGGCAAGACAGGGAGAAGGGTAGCAGTTGTTACATTGACTGACCATGAGGACCACTTCAAATATAGATGTGAGGACAGGAGGAGGCAGCCAGATGGGAGAAACTTGGTGGACCAAAAGGACCACAGCCATAAAGAGCAGGAGAGACGGGGAGCTGTAGAGTGCTGGAAGCCTGAAGGCTGTGTCTTAACATGGCAGTGAGGACTGGAGGGGGATAGACTTGACCAGCCTTGTGACCCCACCTTCTAGTAGATGGCCACGCATGGTATGTATTAATAAAACTTGGTGGTGAAAGGAAGAAATCATAGGTAACATAGGTCTCATTACGCCCATTTTGCAGATGACCAGAGTTACTTAGTGTTTTGTTTAAGGTCACACAGCTAGAAAGTGGCAGGGCCAAGAATTGAGGTCAGGTCTTCAGGGTCCTGGCCCAGGGCTCTTTCCTTTCAGCACATTGTTACTCTCCCAGGCTTTGCCACTTGTCTGCATCACACCTATTCAGCACCAACCTCTCATCCTCTTGACAGACTTACAGGGAGGCAAGAGGGCATTATGCAAAGAGAGCACTTTGCTCAATTTCTACTTTTCCACTTGCAAGCTGTGTGGTCTGGGTAAATTTTACCTCTTTTAAACCTCATATTTCCTCCGTCAAATAGGAATGACTCAGGCTTCATACAGCTGCATCTGAGACACCTAGCTGGATCATAAACTCCAGGAGGGCAGGGGCTTTTGTCCATTTTGCCCACTGAGTCTCCAGCACCAGCACCTAGAACAGCTCCAGGTCATTCTTGGTGTTAGTCAAGCTTCCTTGAATGAATGGGAGAAGCAAAACCTCACACTTCAGGCTACTGTTCCTCAGTCTGACCAGAAGATGGCAGCAAAGGAAAGCATGTCCCCTGGACAAGACTTGCAGTGCTAAGGCCTCTGCAGACTTTCTGCTTGCTGGTCCCTGCATTAGGAAGCAGAGCTGTCACTGCTCCCTGAGTTTCAGGGCTGTGGCCCTGTGTGGAGCCTAGTTATGAATCCTCTTTCTAGAGGCCTGGTGCTGCCTGGGTGAGAAGGGGCAGTATGTATAGGAGGTGCCTTTTGGGCCTCCATCAAAGAGAGCTGTGTATTAATCCATTTTCACACTGCTGTAAAGACACTAACTGAGACTGGGTAATTTATGAAGAAAAGTGGTTTAATTGACCCACAGTTCTGCATGGCTGGGGAGGCCTCAGAAAAATTGAGGTGGAAGGTGAAGGGAAAGCAAGGCACGTCTTACAGGACGTCAGGAAAGAGAGCATGAGAGGGGAACTGTCAAGCCTCTTATCAAATCATGAGATCTTGGGAGAACTCACTTACTATCACAAGAACAGTATGAGGAAACCACCGCCATTATCCAATCACCTCTCATAAAGTTCCTCCCCTCCACACATGGGAATTACAATTAGAAATAGGATTTGGATGTGGACACAGAGCCAAACCATATTATTCTGCTCCTGGCCTCTCCCAAATCTTATGTCCTTTTCACACTTCAAAACCAATCATGCCTTCCCAACTGTCCCGCAAAGTCTTAACTCATTCCAGCATTAACTCAAAAGTCCAAGCCTAAAGTCTCATTTTGGACTTGGACTTTTGAGTTAAAAGTTAAAAACTTTTGAGACAAGACAAGTTTCTTCCACCTATGAGCCTGTAAAATAAAAATCAAGTTAGTTACTTACAAGATGCTATTGGGGTGCAGGCATTGGGTAAATGATCCTGTTTTAAGTGGGAGAAATTGGCCAAAATGAAGGGGTCACTAGCCCCATGCAAGTCTGAAACCCAGGAGAGCAGTCATTAAATCTTAAACCTTTGAAATGATCTCCTTTTATTCTGTGTCACATCCAGGGCATGCTGATGCAAAGGGTGGGCTCCCATGGCCTTGGGCAGCTCCACCCCTGTGGCTCTGCAAGGTACAGCCTGGCATTGAGTGCCTGTGGCTTTTCCAGGTATATGGTGCAAGCTCTCAGTGGATCTACCTTTCTGGGGTCTGGAGGATGGTGGCCCTCTTCTCACAGTTCCACTAGGCAGATCCCCAGTGGGGAAACTGTGAGGGTTTCAACCCCACATTTCCCTTTCACACTACCCTAACAGAGGTTCTCCATGAGAGCTCTGCCCCTGAAGCAGACTTCTGCCTGGACATCCAGGTATTTCTGTACATGTTCTGAAATCTGAGTGGAAGTTCCAAAAGCTCCACTCTTGTCTTCTGTCTACTCACAGACCCAACACCACATGGAAGCTGCCAAGGCTTCCATGTAGTATTGGGCCTGTGGATAGCCATGGTTTGGGCTGTACCTTTGCTCCTTTTAGCCATGGCTGGAGCTGGAGTGACTGGGATGCAGGGCACCAAGTCCTGAAGCTTCACGGGGCAGTGGGACTCTGGGTGTGGCTGATGAAACCATTTTCCCTCCTAGGCCTCTGGGCCTGTGATGGGAGGGGCTGCTGTGAAGGGCTCTGACATCCCCTGGAGACATTTCCCCCACTGACTTGGCTATTAACATTTGGCTCCTTGTTGCTTATGCAAATTTCTGGAGCCAGTTGATTTCCTCCCCAGAAGATAAGTTTTCCTTCTCTGCCACACGGTCAAGCTGCACATTTTCAAACCTTTCTGGTCTGCTTCCCTTTTAAATATAAGTTCCAATTTCAAACCATTTTTTGTGAGCACATATGGCTGTACACTGTTAAGATCACCCAAGCCACCTCTTCAACACTTTGCTGCTTAGGCATTTCTTATGTGAGGTACCCTGAATAATCTCTCTCAAGTTCAAAGTTTCACAGATTTCTACAGCAAGGTTGCAATGCTGCCAGTCTCTTTACTAAAGCATAGGAAGAATGACCTTTGCTTCAGTTCCCAATAAGATCCCCATCTCCATCTAAGACCACCTCAGCCTGGACTTCATTGTCCATATCATTATCAGCATTTTGGTCAAAACCATTCAACTTATAGGAAGTTCCAGACTTTCCCACATCTTCCTGTCTTCTTCTGAGCCCTCCAAACTATTCCAACCTCTGTCCATTACCCAGTTCCAATTTTACTTCTACATTTTCAGGTTATCTTTATAGCAGTGCCTACTTCTAGTACCAATTTCCTGTATTAGTCTGTTCGCACACTGTTATAAAGAAATAACTGAGACTGGATGATTTATAAAGGAAAGAGGTTTAATTGACTCAGAGTTTCACATGGCCAGGGAGGCCTCAGGAAACTTACAATCATGGAGGATGGTTAAGGAGAAGCAAGTACCTTCTTCACAAGGCAGCAGGACAGAGAAAGAGAACAAAGCGGGAAGCCCCTTCTAAAACCAACAGATCTCATGAGAACTCACTTACTATCATGAGAACAGCATGGGAGAAACCGCCCTTATGGAGAAACCCCACCAGGTCCCTTCCTCAACATGTAAAGATTACAACTTGAGATCAGATTTGACTGGGGACACAGAGCCAAACCATATCAAGCTATGTAAACACTCACTTATCCCTATGTCCAGTGCCCCAGTCTCAGATCACTGGCACCCTGGGGGTGGGGACAAGGAGGTGGGGTGTGAGCTAGATGCTGGCATTTGGAATGTCTAAAGGTACCACCTCAGATTCGTACAGCAATTGATCAGGAATCTCATTTTGAGACAGGTGTGTGTGGTTATTATGGCTTGTTCTCCCAGGTTTCAGCTTAAAATATTTTCTCCCCGGGGATGATCTTTCCACTTAAAGTAGCCCCCACATTCTATCATGCTTCTTCAAAGCACTTACCGTTATCAGAAGTGATTTTCTTTCTTTATTTTGTAAGTTGGTTTTGAGTGTTTGTGGCCTTCCAATCACTAGGATGTTTGGGACAAGGCTGGTCTCAGTTCCCAATGGACCTCCAATGTGGAACAAGGCCTGGCATATAGGCACATGCTCAGACAAGCACTGATGAGTGTTGAACAAATTGTTCCCACTTCCTAGTTATCATTCCCACTCATTATATATGGAATTTTACGTTGCATGGATCTTACATTATTTAGGAAGGTATGTGTTAATTGTCCCACTCCCCAGGGATCTGTAAGCTGAGGGAGGGCAAGACCATACCTGCCTTGTTTGGTACTCTGTCCCTTGATCTTGCAGAGTGTCTGGCACCCAAGGTAATCATAGAGTTTGGGAGGTGAGGCACAGAGACAGTAAGGCACTCGTTGTCTGTGAAGGACAGAGCTGGGGTGAGGCTTGCTCTTCTCTTTCTGTCTGGTGCTTTTTCTCCACCCATGTCAGAATGCTGGGAGCATCCTTCCCACCATCTATACCAGAGCCTATTTCTGAACACATCTGTTTTCATCCTGTTTTGGGAGCTAAGTGGGCTGGGCCTGGTTAGTAGCAGTGCTGTGCACAGGGTTATGTTGAATTGACATAACAACCTTATGAGGGCACTCTTATTAGTCCATTTCTGCATAGGTGAGATTAAATACCTATCCAAGGCATTGCAGCTTAGCACAGGTTGAGGCAGCCTTTGAACTTGGAACACTACTGTCTCTCTGAGCACAGATGTGAACTAACACAAAGGAGATAAACGGAAGAATTCTCATTTCTGGTGAATCTTTCACATTGTCTCAATCCTGTTGTCTGAAATTTTAGTCTCCAAAGATGATTCAAATCACCTTGTCTTGTAGGCATTTCATCAGAATCCCTGCACTTCCTGTAATTGGTAGTTGTATGCATGCTTGAAATAGCCTTCATCTCCTCCCTGCCCTTCTTGTCTTCTTTTATTCTCTGCAGAACTGTCTCACCAGTGCTAGCTCCCAGCTTCCCTCTGCTTCAGAAAGGCAAGAGCCTCACCCCAGGTTTTCTTGTTTCCTGCTGAGCCTCTGCTTTCCCCATCTCTACAGGAGCTCAGCTTCCCTTCCTGCACTGTGAATTGGAAGCTAATGGCATTCCCTCTGCAGGCTTTGGAGACTTGCCACTTGCCAAGTGGCCCCTGTGCCACTCTGGGCAGCTCCTCTGCTCAGCCCTCACCCCAACAAATGGAGAAAAGAAATTAAAATGAGGGCAGCCAAGAATTAATCTAATGAGCAGGAGGAAATAATCTGAGATGAGGCTTGAGCTAAATGGGGCAGTGAGATCTTTAAGAAACTGAGAAAAATCACACTCTGAGCAAAGCAAAGGGTATAACAGCTCCAGTGGTCCTGGGCTGTGGCCAGGGGCCGTCCTGGAAATCCAATATTTTATCTAAAGAAGTTCCTGGCTCTCAGGTCTGAGAAAGGGGACATGGACTGAGGGCTTCTGAGTCCTTGGGGTTGGGTGTGGCTGTCCACGGCCTCTTCACAGGTACCCCACCCCCTTACCCAGGGCTCTTCCTTGGAAGACTTTGAGAATAAATTTGTTTTTGGCTGTGGGAGACTGGAGTGGATGTCATTGCAAACTCCTTTGCCAAAGTTCTAACACTGAGAAAATTATACAGTGAAACAGATCTTATCTAACCAATCTCCATCTTGCTTTTAACCTCCAAGTGGCTCTTAGACATTCCTGGGGGTAAACCAAGCTAACTTTGGGAGAAATTTAGTTCATAAATTTAAATGATAATAGCCCTTCTGTAAAATGAAACCACCTGTGTAAAGCTAATGAAAGACCACCAGATTGGGAGGATGAGAGGAGCCTGATTTCTGTTAAGGTATAGACATAAATGATCATGACCTAAAGATACTTCTGATCATGGGCTCCATAATTCTTGCTGGTTCTTATTTCTATCTAAACTCATTTGTTTTACTGCTGTGGTTATTTCCTGGAGACAACTGTTCATTTATGTGAGGTTTGAAAGAGTTGTATCTTTTGTGTATCACTTAAGAATGCATTTACCTATAAGTTTCAGAAAACTCTGGAGGCAAATAAATAGCTCTTTATCACTCATAAGATGTTACGCAGGGTAGCTATTCATTTTGATTCAGTGGCTCAGTGATGACATGACTTATGTCTATGTAATTCTCCTGGTTTTTCCATAGCATTATGTGGGAGTTCAGTCAGGGTTGTAGGAAAAATATTAGAGAAAGTTATAGAATATAGTCACAAACCTTCTTAGAAGGCCGAGAAATTTGCATAGGTTCAGTAGAAATTTCGGCTGAAAGCAGCCTTATCCCCTTTACCTATAGTTGACAAGAAAAGCAAATAGCTAGGAAATGTGGGAAAGTTTATCTGAATAGCTTGTATACTCATTAAGTCCATGTTGTTGCAAATGGAATTGTACAACTTTATAAGAGAAGCAAGAAATGTAGATTTAAAAATCTTCTAGTGTGTTAAATGCAGAATGCCTACTCAATTAAAAAAAAAAAAACTCTGCCTCTTCTTTTCTCACAAACAAAGAATCTCTGGACTGGTGATTCACTACTCCATTTAATCATTTGTTTAATGATTTGACAAATGTTTATTCATTGCTTGCTCACTGCTAGGCATGGGCCAGACACTGGAGAGAAATGAAGAGCAAGAGAGGAAAGACAGGCAATGTAATAGTAACACTAGCACAACGTGGCACTTGCCAAAATGGGAAGCAGAGCTGTGGCAGTTTTTTCCAAGAGTCAGGACACAACATGTAGGATTTTCTCAGTTGTGTTTTGAGAAAGTAGAATATTATTGAGGTTACCATTTTTTTCATGAGATTTGGAGAATTGTGATGTAAATGTTTAAGTAAGGTGATGAATATCCCAGTTACTGTGATTTGGTCATTACATTGTATGTATGTAAGTATTACATGTATCCTCCAAATACGCACATCTATGATTTATTAGTTAAAAAAAAAGAGAGAGAGAGTTGGAGAATTGTGAATCTGCTTGCAACCTTTTGATTTAGACTTTTAATTCCAACTGTTATGGGAAGGAATTCGTGAGTCATAGGTGGGGGAGTAACATGGCTTGTTACATGCTGTGATCACTGTGGCTGCTGTGTAGAAAGAAAGGAAGGAAAGACAAGGTGAATTGAGACAAGTCAGTGAGGACACAGTGAGGAGAAGAGGTGAGTCAATATAGTGACTTGGCTGGGCTGCAATGGGACATGAGACTAAGGGAAGCTAAGATTAGAGAAACAGTTTTCTGTTGACATGGGGTTGAGGAATAAAGATGAATGAAAGACTTCCTAGTCAGGAGAATTGCTGTTTGCTGTTTTGGTTGACTTAAGTCTCATTTATTAGTTTGCATTAAAATTTGCTGCAAATGATAGAGAACCCCAAACACTGGAGGTGTAAACAAGATCGTGTAATATTTCTGTGCCTTGCAGAAAGAGTCTGTAGATAGCCCAAGGCTGGCAAGGTA
Source organism: Saimiri boliviensis (assembly GCF_048565385.1). Taxonomy (NCBI): domain Eukaryota; kingdom Metazoa; phylum Chordata; class Mammalia; order Primates; family Cebidae; genus Saimiri; species Saimiri boliviensis. The sequence continues at coordinate 79,237,588 of NC_133463.1, forward strand.
CTCTGTGGCAGTAGTCCACTACCTTTTTGGCACCAGGAACTGATTTTGTGGAAGAAAATTTTTCCATGGACCAGGTAGGTGGATGGTTTTGGGATGATTCAAGTGCATTACATTTATTGTGCACTTTATTTCTATTATTATTACATTGTTATAAATAATGAAATAATTATACAACTAACTATAATGTAGAATTAGTGGGAGCCCTGAGCTTGTTTTCCTGCAATGGACAGTCCCCACTGGGGGTGATGGGAGACAGTGACAGGTCATCAGGCATTAGATTCTCATTAGGAGCATGCAACCTAGATCTTTCACATGTGCAAGTCACAATAACATTTGTACTCTTATGAGAATCTAATACTGCCACTGATCTGATGGGAGGCAGAGCTCAGGCAGTAGTGTGAGCAATGAGGAGTGGCTGTACATATAGATGAAGCTTTGCTCTCTCACTATGGCTCACCTTCTGGTGTGCAGTGTGGTTCCTAACAGGCCACAGATGGATGCCCTGCTCTATGAGACAGCCTCAATATTACGGTTTATGTTAGTATAAAAATATGGTCTGTGGTTTCCTCCAAAAAAAAAAAAAAAAAAAAAAAAGGAGTCTAATTCCCTCCTTTTGAATGTGGGTTGGATCTAGCAACTCGTTTCTAAACAATGGAAGAATGTTGTGGAAAGTGATGGTGTGTAACCAAGTTTTAAAAAGACAATGTGGTTTCCTCCTTTGATCATGAGCTCTGGGGAAGCCAGCTGTCATATTGTGAGGGTGCTCAAGCAGCCATATGAGGAAGCCCATGTGGCAGGAAACTAAAGTCTCTGCCAAAGCAAGGAGGAAACAGATCTCCTGTGTGAGTAAGCCATTGTGGAAGCAAATCCTCCAGTCCCAGGCAATTCTGAGTTACTGTAGCCCTGGCTGACGTCTTGATGTACCCCATGAGAGTTCCTGAGTCAGAACCACCCAGCTAAGTGTCTTTTGAATTCCTGACTCATGGAAATGGTATGATGATGAATGTTCTTTATTTTAAGCCATTCAGCTTTGAGGTGATTTGTTACATAGCAACAGGAATGTAGCCTCCATTCTTAGCATTTTTGCCACCTTTAAGGTGGAAAGAATGGGAACCAGGGAGCAATGCACAGGCTCCATCACAAGCTGGTGGTGTTTTGTGTTTTGCCTAATAAAGGAGGTCTTTGCTGATACAAAGAAAGCATTTCCCATCCCTGCTTTATGAAGGAGTTGGTCCATTTATACCCAAAGAGATTGAAATGGTCAAATGCAAGGATCTTGGCCTTTATTATAAGAGAAGAAATACCCTTTCCTTCCAGAAGATGGCAGTAGAGTAAGCGTTAAGTCAGTTCCCTGGCCTTGCCTTGAGTTTGCCTAGAGTGCAGCACTGAATGGGTTTCTATTCCTGCGGTCCCACATCACACAGACCCAGGTTTGTGACAGCTGTGCTTGGCACGTCCATGATGGGCTCCACGGAGAGAAAGAAGCTATAACGGGTTTTGCCATGATGCTGGGGAAAGCAGGGCAAGGGAGGCCTCTGTAGAAATAATGAGAACGTTGTAGATGGAGAAGTGCACAGGTGGGATGGGCTGAGGAGGAGGAGAAAGACCAGGAGGAGGTTGGAGGTGGAGGTATTGTCACAGGGGGGCTGTCCCCTTCTGGCAGGGTCAAACAATCAGATTGGTTTGGTCATCCCAGTCTGCACCTTCCAGTGGGGTCGGTGTGGGAGAAGGGTCTGTGTGTGCTGGGAGCAGTGCTCATGTTCCACTCCCTTCGGGTTTGTCAGCCCCAACAGCGGGCCTTTCTTTACTCTTCATGTCTGTCTTCACTATGGGCTAAGCCTGGGCGGGGCACTCTCTGACAGTGGAGCTTTGCAGGGGCAGGATGTAAATTCAAGTCAGGGGTACCTGCCTTTCAGCTGCTGAACCAAAAACCATGCTTTCCCGCTTTCCTCTGTAAGGAAGCCGAAATCCTACTCTCTATCTATCCCTTGTGTCTTACTTCTCAGTTAATTTGTAACACATCAAGGAAAGATGGGATGAGGGGATGAGGGGGGTGATGGTTAATTTAGGTCCCCAATAACTTCTAACACCATCTCCAATTTTGTTTAGGGAAATATAGTCCTCTGATGGATAAAACTTGGTAGAGAAAAGGGAGTCTTTATGAGAATATTGCCTGTTTTAGGAATTTAGGACAGAGAAATTACTTTGTGCCAGGTGCTGGTTAAGCACTATATCTATGTCTTATCTCTGTCTCTATCTGTCTATATAAGTCTATCTATCAGTCATCTATCTATCTACCTATCTATGCATCTGTCTGTCCATCCATCCATCCATCTATCTGTCTGTCTATCTAATCTACCTGCCTGTCTGTGTATCTATTCTTATTTAATTATCACAACTCTATGAGGTAGATACTATCATTATCCCATTATTCATAGAAATGAAGAAATAGTTACAAAGAAAGGTTAGGTAAATTACACATGGTTACAAAACTAGTAACTGGATTCTAGTCTAGTTCACCTGACTACAAAACCCACATGCTAGATTACATGGTCTTGTTGAATTCCAGGCAGGCAGGTTTAAAGTCAGATAGGTATTATGGGAAGAGAAACCAGGATGTTCACTGCAGAATCTTAATAAGATGTAATTCTTTCTCTCTCTCTCTCTCTCTCTCTCTCTCTCTCTCTCTCTCTCTCTCTCTGTGTGTGTGTGTGTGTGTGTGTATGTGTGTGTGTAATTGTGGTGTTAAGGGGTCAGGAGAGCAGGGAAAAGGAAAAGAATAAAAAGTGGTTAGCCAGCAAGATGTGCCTCAGCTGAACTAGGCTTTAAGGAGTTGTTTTCTGCCTGATTGGGGGCAATATTTAATAGTATACTGATGAAGAGAGGATGAGCTTCTGTACAGTGGATTGGACTTGAGTATTCATGGGAAATCTATGGGGGTTGCCTTGGAATCAGTTAGACATTTGATTTTCTAGTCCAGGTAAAAGGTCTTTGCTTAACATTCAGGTTTGAGAACCATTTTCAGAGGTGGTGGCTGACATCATGGGAAGAAGTACGATTGAGCATGGAGTGTGTAGAGGGACAAAGCAGGTGAGGATGCAGGAGGAATCAGGGAACTACAGTGAGAGGTCTGACTAAGCCGAAGAGGTGTAAGCAATATCACAAGGGTGTGATGGGCATTATCAGCAGGGAGATGAACCTTACATGGAGGAGGGAGGGGCTGATTGGCTCAGATACTCCAGAAAGGTGCAGCGTGTGACTGCATGTATCTCCTGCTTGGACCTTCCCATGGACTCCAGACTCACACATCCAGATGTACATTAGGCCTCTCAAACTTACTTGTCCAAAAGTAAACCGATCATCTTCTTCCAAGCCTGCTCCTCCTATTGTCTTCAGCATTTCAATAAATTCACCCTGGCTTCTTCTCTTCCATATCTTGCATTCATTCTATCTTCAAATATTGTGAACTTAGTGTTTATATATCCAGGTATGCCCTGAGTCTGGCCACTTCTTGCCACCTCCATGTTAACCAGCCTGATCCAAGCACATTCTCCAGGTTGTTGCACCAGCCTCTCAACTCATCTCCTGCTTCCATTCTTGCCATATTGCTGTACCCCAACATGACAGAGAGATGGTGTATTAGTCCGTTTTCATACTGCTATCAAGAAATACTTGAGACTGGGTAATTTATAAAGGAAAAAGTTTAATGGAATCACAGTTCCACATGGCTGGGGAGACCTTGCAATCATGGCAGAGGTGAAGGAAGCAAAGGCACATCTTACATGGTGGCAGGCAAGAGAGCTTGTGTAGGGGAACTGCCCTTTATAAAACCATGAGATCTCATGAGACTTATTCACTATCAGGAGAAAAACACGGGGGAAACTGCCCTTAAGATTCAATTACCTCCTGCCTGGATTATGGGAGCTACAATTCAAGATGAGATTTGGGTGGGGACACAGCCAAACATATTAGATGGTTGTGTCAAAATGTAAGTCCAGACATGTGGCTCCTTTGCCCAAAACCCTTGAGGGGTTGCTCATCTTATTCAGAGGAAACTCCTTAATAACAGAACTGCAAGGCAGAAACCAGTGTCCTGCTGAGGGGACAGCCAAGGGTGAGAAGGTGCCGTGAGGTGAGACAGTTTGTTTACAGCCTGGTTGCTGAGGGACTTGTTTCAAATCCCAGTGTTTGCCAGTCCCCACACCTCTCATGTCTTTGCTAAAAACAATTCAACAATTTCAAGTACTAGATTACCAAAATAAAAGGAGACTCATTACTTTCAAACATGTAGATGCTTATTTCAGCAGAAACTTGGTAGTGTCATGGGATGCAAATTGTGGCTTGTGGTATCTTCTAAGAACAGTCAGGGTCTTCCTTGGTATATTGGCACGCTCATCAGAGACCACCTGTCCTTCAGCCTCCAAGTGCTACCATGAGAGGGCCCTTCCCTCAGAGGCTGGTGACCCAGGGAAGGTGCCCCAAAGATCCATAAGTTGGGCTACTTCAATAGCTTTTTTTGCTTGGTCACTTTTACAGGAAAGTAAGCTGTCACTCAAAAGGAAAGTTGATCGGTTGTTCACTGGTGACTCCAGGAAGGACATACAACTTCCCCTCCAGTTGCTAACAATCTCCACTCCCTGGAGGAGTAGGCAGCTATGGCGGGACTGCAGTTCTTAGAAAAGGTTGAGGTTGGCTACTGCCATTTGTAGCAAGTGTTGGTTTTAAAAGTGGGTCTGGGAGGGAAGAAATTAAGACAACGAACAAAAGAAATTCTCCAAGGAATAATATACCTCTCTTTTCCTTCTCTTGCTAAAATGTTTCTTTGGATCGGCAGCCAGGGCCACTTTCCTGGTTATGGAGAAATCATGAGTGTGCCAAAGTCATCCTTTTGAAGAGCAGATGTCCAAAGGACACATACATGTGTGAGCATGTGTGAGTGCCTGTGTGTGCGTGTGTAGGGGGGGTGGCTACAGTACTGCTAGATCTTTGAAACAGGACTTGCAGACTTTCACAGTGAAATAGGCAGGGTGAGGCCCTTAAGAAGTGTGGTGAGGCTTTAGAATGGATTGCTTTTCTGAGATGTTTTCAAAAATCCTCCATGCAAGAAGAAAGACACATCCCTACTGCAATGGTTTGTGGGTTTTCAGTTCTTCAGACAAGGAAGGGAGTATAGGATGTAGTGTACTGAGTTGAAAATTTTGTCATACTTGTAGCTGGGGTCAGCATTCTCCCCTTGAAGGAAACTCTTTCTTTGGGAAAATACTTTGTTAAATATCTTGGAGTTGAAGGTAGGATGTTGGCTGGAGATCAAGCAAACAAACAGAAAAAAAAGTGGCCTAACAGGCCTGGCTCCAGCCACCTCTTTGACCCCCCTTTGTCCCATGCTCACTGTCTGTAGCTCCACCCAGCCACAGCCCATGCATGGTCCCACTACACCACAGGGCCTTTGCACCTGCTATCTGCCCTGCATGGAAGACTCTTCTACAAGATGTCTGATGTCTCACTTCCTTGCTTTCTTCAAGTCTTTGCTTAAATGTCATCTAGATCATTTCTAACCAGCCTTACAAAAATAACACAGCCCTAGTATGCAGGAAGTATCTGTGGAGTCGAGTAATGCCCAGTAATTGCTTGTTGAATGGATGTAGGAAAGTTTAAGCTGCTTGCATGAGAAAATGAGAGGAATCTGATTTTGCTGTTGAACAGCAGGAGTAGGGGAGAAGGGTGAAAGGGATCAGAGAAGGGAGGGAATGGAGATAGTAAGATACTGAAGGGGGGCTGGGGACCCTGAAGATGAACAAGGAAGGGTTGTTGGGTGACACTTTATGAAGGGAGGGCCCTAACATTTAACTTGGAGGCATTTTGTTACCTGGGTGTTAGCCACTCTTCAGTCTCCACTCTTGAAATATACAGGAAAGCCTACAGTATGCAGGAACACTGCACTTTGTGCACGTGTGAGGTGTGTGTAAGTTGTGTGCATAAGGGTGTGTGAATGTGAGAGAATGCACGTGTGTGTGTGTAACAGTGTATATGAAGGTTGAGAGTGTGAGAGAGTATGAGTGTATAGGTGTATATTTGTGTATGAGTATGTGAGTACATGCGTGTGTAGAGTGTGACTGTGTGTGAGCATGTGAGAGTGTATGACTGTTAGTATGTGAGTGTGTGTATATGAGTGTCATGTATTTATGTGTGACAGTGTAAGTGCATATGTGTGAGTGTGAGTGTATGTGTGTGCAAATTAAGAAGGGGCTGAGCTTTCTATCGGGGTTTAGCAGTGTGGAACAGTGATGGGAAACGGAAGTGTGCGGGGTCACCCTGAGGGGCCTGGGGCTTGGTTTCCACCTGGATTTGAATCAATCTCATTCACATCTATAGATTAGGGAAGGCTTAGGGGAGCTCCCAGTCGCAGGGCTGTCTTATTTATAGTAAGCCAATAAAAAGAGGTCAGAGCACCCCTAGCAGAGTCAAAACAGGACAAGGAATCAGATTCTCTGCATCCCAGCCCTAATTCTGTATCTGTCTGTTGAATCTTGGCCAAATATTTCTTTCTCTTTGGGCCTTAGTTCCTTCCTATATCAAATCAAGACTTTGGACCACGTATAATCTTTAAGTCCTCTTCAGCTTTAACACTCTTTTAGATAGAGTTTTATAATTTCTTTTTATCAGCCCTAGTTTCCTGGAAAATTGGGATAATAATCTGTCTAACAGCTCTTATGAACATCAATTGAACCATATTTGGAAATGGACTTTGCAAATTGCAACGCATTCTAAAAATGTTAGTTCTCATTATTATTATGATAATGTCATGATAGGGTCAATGTATTTGAAACGAGTATGTTTGAAGTCATTATGTCCAAACAGAAACAAATTGTGTTTGTGTCACACCATCTGTTTTATAAAAGGTAAAGACAGGTACATGGAGTATACTTGCAATGGTTTGGATGCTCACCCAGAGAATGGAGATGTTATTTTTCTGGGGAGGGAGGAGGCAGGAGGGTGGCTGGAAGTGTGTGGCTGACAGGCAATTAATAATTCTAGCAGGCATATGGTGTTATTCCACAGGGCACCTTGCCTCTGGTAACCATCAATAAAATATTGGGTTGAGTTCTTTGGAGCCCACAGCTATTCTGAGAACAACATTCTCACTTGGAAATGCTGGTTGTCACAGGTGCCAGAGTGTCAGAAAAGCCTGTGGGTCTGGAATAAAAATGTCAGGGAAGGAAATAAATTTCAACACCGCTTCTCTTACTGTGTCCAAAAGGGCAGAGTATGGCCCTGGAATCTGGGTGAGCAGTTATTACTGTGGCCCTGGGAAAATTATCTCTTTATGTCCAGGGGAGGTCCGAACAGGGGTGTCTGTTGGGCAGGGCCCCTCTGAAAGATGTCCACTCCATTCTAGGAATGGTCCAGACCTCTGACTCAGGGCTTAATCAGCAAGGATCAAGTGAAATCTTGTGCAGTTTTAAAGTAAACCCATATTTTACTTTTGCTTTTCATTTTTTTGTTATTAAAGTAATACATATGAAAGAATATTTTGCAAATACAGACAAGTAAGAAAGACACAGAAAAATTGCAGATGTCTGCTATTTCAATAAAAACACTGTGTGTCTAATAACAGCAACAAGGCTGGGCACAGTGGCTCATACCTGTAATCCCAGCACTTTGGGAGGATGAGGTGGGTAAATTGCTTGAGCCCAGGAGTTTGAGACCAGCCTGAGCAACATGGCAAAACCCTGTCTCTACAAAAATACAAAAATTAGCTGAGTATGGTAGCACAGGCCTATAGTCTCAGCTACTCAGGGAGGCCAAGGTGGGAGAATTACCTGAGCCCGGGAAGGTTGAGACTGCAGTGAGTGGTGATCATGCCACTGCATTCCAGCCTGGACCACAGAATGAGACCCTGTCTCAAAAACGAAACAAAAAAAAAAACCAAAACAAAACACCAGCCACAATAAGCAGCATTTGAGTGCAGCACAAGGCCAAGCTGCTAAGCCCTGGAAATCTATCACTGTCTGTTATCTTCAGGGCAGCCTAATGAAGTGCTGTGGGCTGACAATATTGTGCCCACAGGTTCAAAATCCAAAGACCTCTAAAAGCTGAAGTTTGTTTTGTGACTAATTTGGGAGCAAAACACGAGTCCTATTTAGAAACTTTACTTATGCTATGTGGTATAAATAGTCATTTATTTATGACATTATTAACAGGCTTAATTATTGCATACTGCCTCAGGTCCCTGGGGGTGTTTCCAAGTACAGGGATACCTTGGAAATAATGTGGGTTTGGTTCCAGATCAATGCAATAACGCACATATTAAAGTGAATCATGCAAATTTTTTGGCTTCCCAGCGCATGTAAAATTTATGTTTACACTATACCACAATAAAGTTTGCAATAGCATTTTGTCTAAAAAAACAAAGTACATACCTTAATTTAAAATACTTTATTGTGGTCATGCATAGTGGCTCACACCTGTAATCCCAGCACTTTGGGAGGCCGAGGCACGTGGATCATCTGAGGTCAGGAGTTTGAGACCAGTCTGGCCAATATGGTGAAACCTTGTCTCTATTAAAAATACAAAAAAATTAGCCAGATGTGGTGATGCATGCCTGTAGTCCCAGCTACTCAGGAGTCTGAGGCAGGAGAATCTCTTGAACCTGGAAGGCAATGGTTGCAGTAAGCCAAGATCATGCCGTTGCACTCCAGCGTGGGTGACAGAGACTCCATCTCAAGAAAAAAAAAATGTTATTGCTCAAAATTTGCTATCACCTGAGCCTTCAGTGAGCCATAATTGTTCTGCTGGTGAACGGTCTTCCCTTGATGGTGACGGCTGCTGACTGATCAAGTTGGTGATTGCTGAAGGTTGGGGTGGCTATGGTAGTTTCTTACTTATGCTAAACCCTTTGCTGTCATTTCAACAATTTTCACAGCATCTATACCAGGAATAGATTCCACTTCCAGAAAACAGTTTCTTTTCTCATCCCTAAGAAGCAGTTTCTCATCCATTCAAGTTTTATCATGAGATTGTAGCAATTCAATCATATCTTTAGGATCCACTTCTAATTCTAGTTCTCTTGCTATTTTGATCACATCTGAAGTTCTGGCCTCCACTGAAGTCTTGAACCCCTCAAAGTAATCCATGAGATTTGAATCCAGCTTCTCTCAAACTTCTGTTAATATTGATATTTTGACCTTCTTTCATGAATCATTAATGTTCTTAATGGCATCTAGAAGGGTGAATAATTTCCAGGACATTTTCAAGTTATTTTGCCCAGATTCATCAGAGAAATCACTGCCTATGGTAGCTATGGCCTTATGAAATATATTTCTTAATAATACTTGAAAGTAGAAATTACTCTCTGACCCATGTGTTGCAGAATGTATGTTGTGTTAGAAGGCATTAAAACAGCATTAATTTCCTTGCACATATTCATCAGAGTTCCTGGGTGACCAGGTGCATTGTTCAATGAACAGTAATATTTTGAAAGGGATCTTTTCCGAGCAATAGGTCTCAATAGTGGTCTTAAAATATTCAGTAAGTTATGCTGAAAACAGATGTGCTGTCATCCAGGCTTTGTTATTCCATTTATAGAACACAGGCAGAGTGATTTAGCATAATTCTTAAGGGCCCTAGGATTTTCACAATGGTAAATACATATTGGCTTTAAATTCAAGTCATAAGCTGCATTAGTTCCTAACAAGAGAGTCAGATGGTCTGTTGAAGCTTTGAAGCCAGGCATTGACTTCTCTCTCACTATGAAAGCCCTATTGTTAACTACTTCCAAAATAAGACTGTTTCTTTCTTTCTTTCTTTCTCTTTCTTTCTTTCTTTCTTTCTTTCTTTCTTTCTTTCTTTCTTTCTTTCTTTCTTTCTTTCTCTTTCTTTCTTTCTTTCTTTCTTTCTTTCTTTCTTTCTTTCTTTCTTTCTTTCTTTCTTTCTTTCTTTCTTTCTTTCTTTCTTTCTTTCTTTCTTTCTTTCTTTCTTTCTTTCTTTCTTTCTTTTAAATTATACTGTAAGTTCTGGAGTACATGAGCAGATCTTGCAGGATCGTTGCATAGCTACACCTATGCCATGGTGGTTTGCCGCCTCCATCCCCCACGTCCTTTGTAGGGACATGGACAAATCTGGAAACCATCATTCTCAGCAAACTGACACAAGAACAGAAAATCAAACACTGCATGTTCTCACTCATAGCTGAGTGTTGAGCAATGAGAATACATGGAGGGGAACATCACACACTGAGGCTGTTTCTTCTAGATTGAAAATCTGCTATTTAGTGTAGTCACCTTCATCAGTGATTTTAGCTAGACCTTCTGGAAACTTGCTGCAGTTTCTACATCAGTATTTCCTGCTTCACCTTGCATTTTTCTCTTACGGAGATGGCTTCTTTCCTTAAATGCCAGGGACCAAATTTTGGTCCCTGCTAGCTTCAAATTTTCGTCTGCAGCTTCCTCACTTCCCTCAGCTCTGAGAGAATACAGAGAGTTAGGATCTTGCTCTGGATTAGGTTTTTGCTTAAGAAAATATTGTAGCTGGTTTGATTTTCTATCTAGACCATTAAATCTTTCTCTATTTCAGCAATAGGGCTTTTACCTATTTTTCTTTTTTTTTTTTAATGTTTCCTGTGTTCACTGGAGCAGTGCTTTTAACTTCCTTCAATGATGTTTCCTTTGCATTCATGACTTGGCTGTTTTGTACAAGAGGGCTAGATTTTAGCATGTCTTGGCTTTAGATGTGTCATCCTCACTAAGCTTAATTATTTATAGCTTTTGATTTAAAGTGAGACATATGAGGCTCTGATATGGTTTGGCTGAGTTTCAACCCAAATTTCATCTTAAATTGTAACTCCCACAATTCCCGCATGTTGTGGGAGAAACTTGGTGGGAGGTGACTGAATCACGGGGGTGGGTCTTTCCTGCACTGTTGTCATAATAGTGAATGAGTCTCATGAGATGGTTTTAAAAATGGGAGTTTCCTTGCACAAGTTTTCCTTTTGCCTGCTGCCATCCATGTAAGATTTGACTGCATAAAACCTCTTTCCTTTGTAAACTGCCCAGTCTTAGGTATTTCTTTTTCAGCAGTGTAAAAATGGATGAATACAGTAAATTTTAACCAGTAGAGTAGGGTACTGCTGAAAAGATACCCCCAAAGTGGAAGTGACTTTGGAACTGGGTAACAGGCAGAGGTTGGAACAGTTTGGAGGGCTCAGAAGATGATGGGAAAATGTGGGAAAGTTTGGAGCTTCCTAGATACTTCTTGAATAGCTTTCACAAAAAATGCTGATAGTAATATGAACAATAAGGTCGAGGCTGAGGTGGTCTCAGATGGAGATGAGGAACTTGTTGGGAACTGGAACAAAGGTGACTCTTGTTATGTTTTAGCAAAGAGACTGGGAACATTTTGTCCCGGTCATAGAGAATTGTGGAACTTTGAACTTGAGAGAGCTGATTTAGGGAATCTGGAGGAAGAAATTTGTAATCAGCAAAGCATTCAAGAGGTGACTTGGGTGCTGTTAAAGGCATTCAGTTTTATAAGGAAGGAGAGGATAAAAGTTCAGAAAATTTGCAGCCTTGCAACGTGATAGAAAAGGAAAACCCATTTTCTGAGGAGAAATTCAAGCCAGCTGCAGAAATTTTCATAAGTAATGAGGAGCTGAATATTAATCCCCAAGACAATGGGGGAAATGTCTTCAGGGCATTGCAGAGGTCTTCAAAGCAGTTCCCTCCATCACAGACCCAGAGGCCTAGGAGGAAAAAATGGGGTTTTATGGGCCAGGCCCAGGGTCCCTGTGTTGTGTGCAGTCTAGGGACTTGGTGCCCTGTGTCCCAGCCACTCCAGCTATGACTAAAAGGGGCCAATGTACAGCTCAGAACATGGCTTCAGAGGGTGCAAGCCTCAAGCCTTGGCAGCTTCCATGTGGTGTTCAGTCTGTGGTGCAAAGAAGTCCAGAATTGAGGTTTGGGAACCTCTGCCTAAATTTCAGAAAATGTATGGAAATGCCTGGATGTTCAGGCAGAAGTTTGCTGCAGGAATGGGGCTCTCATGGAGAACCTCTGCTAGGGCAATGTGGAAGGAAAATGGGGGGTCAGAACCCCCGTGCAGAGTCCCTACTGGAGCACCACCTAGTGGAGCTGTGAGAATGGGGCCACCGTCCTCCGACCCCAGAATTGTAGATTCACTGACAGTTGGTACTGCATGCCTAGAAAAGCCATGGACATTCAACACCAGCCCATGAAAGCAGCCAGGAGGGAGGCTGTACCCTGCAGAGCTGCATGAGGTGGGACTTCCCAAGACCATGGGTACCCACCCCTTGCATCAGCATGACCTGGAGGTGAGACATGGAATCAAAGGATATCATTTTGGTGCTTAAGATTTGACTGTTCTGCTGGATTTTGGACTTGCATGGGGCCTGTATCTCCTTCATTTTGGCCAACTTCTCCCAGTGGAGCAGCCAGAGCACACATGACATTTATCAGTTAAACTTGCCATCTTATATGGGTGCAGTTTGTGGCACCACAAAAAGAATACATAGTGACATTAAAGATCACTGGCCACAGATAACCATAACACGTATAATAATAATGAAAAAGTTTGAAATATTGCAAGGATCTCCAAAATGTGACACAGAGACACAAAGCGAGCACATGCATTCGAAAAATGACTGTGACAGACGTGCTTGAGGCAGGGTTGCCAAAAACTTTCAATTTATAAAAAAATGCAATATCTGTGAAATACAATAAAGTGAGGTGAAATAAAATGAGATATTCCTGTATATGATATGTTTCCTGTACTTCTCAAGTCTTAAAACTTTGGAATTCTAAATCACAACAGCTTTCTTTCTGATGCCCAGGTGGTAGGTAAAGAATCTGGGACACACAGAGATCCTGCTGCATGCCCAGCATCAAACAGCTGGTAAGTGATAGAGATAGGATTCAAATCAAGGCCTGTGTACCTCAAGGAACTGCCTCTGAACAGTCCGCCAAGTACTTCCTGACCTTTTTCATATCACAGGACAGAAATAAAATAAAAATCATTGTTTAATCCACTGGGGGAAGAGGATGAAGCTGTTTGGGATCAGGACAAGTGGCCCCAGGGTGTCTGAATGGCTGTCATTCCAGAGTTTTGCACAGCACACCCATTCACACAGCCTGCAGCATGCAAGCAGAGAGTCTGCTCTGGCATCCAACTTTCATTTAATGAATATTATTCACCCCCTTACAAGGTTCAACAGTGGTGTTTAAGGACAGGACTCTTAAGCCAGACCACCTGGATTTGAGTCCCTATTTTCCAGTTGTTTAGATCTTAGGTGGGTTGCTCAAACTGTTTGTGCCTCAGTTTACTCATTTGCAAAATGGAGATGACAACATAGTTGTAACTTCCAGTGGAAAGCAGCTATGTTTCCATGGTTCCTAAAGAAGGAAGGAAGTTGTGAAACTGGTGTGGGGACATTTCCGAGCACAAGATGTCTCACCTGGCTTTATGTGATGGCAGATTGAAAGGCAGCAGCTCTGCAAACCCAGTCCTCAAATGAAAGCTGTGGACACCCTTGCCCATTCTCTAGGCATGGATGTGCTTGTCTCATGGGAGATTGTGCTTTTCCTACACAGGCTGATGAAAATGGTGGGGGAACCCACCTGGGTAAACTTGCAGAAGAATAAGTCAAAAATACCGAGCCATTGAGAAAGCCTCAACTAAAGCTTACCAAGTGTCTTGTATTTCAGCATTTCGAGCACTATTCCCTTGGCATGTGTTTTTCCTTGATGTTTCTAAAATCAAACCCCAAATCTCACAGGCAGAGTTCAGAGAAGGAAAAGGTAAGGTTGATATCCTTGTCTAGAATAGTATACCAGGTTTCCCAGAAATCACTTGACATTTCAGGTTCTTTTAGTAAATGAGCTGAATGGACCAAAACTGTAGGTAAACAGAAACATATTTCTAATTCAGGAAGACCATGTGCCTTTGCAGCCCCCTCCAGACTCATGCAAGACCCAAGAAGAGGCTTGTTTTCTTAGATATTCAACCAAAAGCCAGCTTATGGTTCTGTCTCTTGTCCTTTTGCCTTACTATGAAAAGACAGCACATCCCCTGGTGCCAATGAATGGGCTGACCTAGAAGGAAGGGACTCAATGTTTTGGTGCTGGGTGATTTGGAGTAGAGGCCAGATGCCCACTTGATGGGCTCCTTGGCAATCTGATGGAAATTCTCAGCATCATCATGCCCCCTTGCTCTTCTCTTTTCTGTAGTCCTGAATGAAGCCACCTCTCCCAGACCCAGGATGGAGCATCCACCTCCTTCGTATGTGGTATCTTGAGGCTTGACATCGAGTCAGGAATGGGTTCTGGGTGAAGCTTCACAGTGTTAACCCCACTATTACCCCCAAATTGTCAGCATCCACATGCCTGATGGTTCTTACCTTAGTTTCTGCCCAGTTATCTTGCCTAGAACCAAATTCTCCTTCTAGTCCAGGACTTGTACTGAGTCCTAGCTCAGGATTTAGAAACAAAGTCTGTCCCTTCTAGCCTCTTTTCTTGGGGATGGATCTAGCTCACCATGGCTTGTCCGCTTACTGGAGTCTCTGCTGCTACTGGCTCTGGTTTTGAGATGGACCTTATGTTCTGGGGTAAGACCAAAGCTGATGACCCACATCAAGTTTTCTGTTTTTTAGATACTGTGCCTTCACAGCCTAACTATCTTTTTGCTAACTTTGTTTGCCAAGCCTCGACCTACCTGAGCTCAGCTCCCTACCTGCATCTGGTGGTTCCAAGTCCAGAAGGCATAAAGCTTTACTTTGCTTAAATGTTCTCAGTCCCTTGGACTGAACAGCCCATGGGGCTTTCCTGACCTGGGATTCTCTGAGTCTATGAAGATTGTAACAGCCCCTGGCATTGGTAGAGGGCTTTTCAGTATACTGAGGTTTTTCACATGCCGTCTTCACATTTCACTGGGGCCTTGACATGACTTTGGAGGGGGCATACTTCTTTGATGTGTACATAGTTTCCAAGAGCAAATGGCATCCCAAATATGGTTCAGAGTTTGAGGTTCACCTGAACCTCAATTCCCTTTCTGCCTCAAGAGAAGATAGCTCCACTTCTAAGATGAGGGTCCCACTTGAGATGCCTCAGATAGGTATTTTTTAAGGGTATATCTACTCTGGATTGGTTACCTGGGACTAAGTTTCTTTTAAGTGGGATGCTGTTCAGAGTCAAGTGTTTAGAAATGATTGGGATTTTGTAATTCTCGTTCAATTACTTAAACCTGTACCTCCAACATAGTGCTTATCAGAATAGCTTAGTGTTTATAAACAGACTCTGGGCTCAGAAAGACACGGTGCCTGTGGCATAGGCAATTGCATTTCATTTTTCCTTTTGGTGAGGGAGCATAGGAATAATCCATACGCTAACTTCCCCTGCAGTGAGGTGGGACAGAAAGAAAATGTATGCATGGTAGCTAAGACCTTCTGAGTGATTCACTTTACTTTCCCTTCAGTTGGCTAGACAGAGAGGACCAAGAAGAGAATTCCAATGCAGAAGGACGTTAGGTCCCAAAATCATTGCATGGAAGACCCTTTGACACATATAAAATAGAACATGAGCAAGAAATACATCTTTTATTGTGTTTCAGCCACTAAGATTGGAAGTTATTTGTTATAGTAGTTGGCTTTTATTGACCAATACAGTTATGAAGCTAGTTCTACAACTAGCTACATGACCTTGGCCAAATCCTTTAATTTTTCTGGGCTTTCTCATATGTATGAAATTTTCCTGGCAGTCTTGTGATCATAAGCACTTAGGTGTCCACCAGGAAACAGCGTGCTTGCCTACAGTAGCTCACGTACCCATTGCCTTTCTCATTGTTCTCATGCGCTGGGCTGGATCCCCCTTCTGGGCTTTTGCACTTGCTGTTACTTTTTCTTGTGAATTTTTTCTCCCAGGTCTTATGGGTCACCTCTTTCTCATTATTTAGGGTCAAGCTTTAACATCACATCTTCAAAAAAGCCTTCCCTGGTGACTCAGTTAAATCAGCATCCCTGTCCTCACAATGTTTATCCCAAGTATCCAACTTAATTTTATTTAGCCTCTACCTCTATCTGAAAGCAGATTGTTTATGTATTGGTTAATAAGAATATTATATATTCTTATATAATATTGTAATCCCAGCACTTTGGAAGGCTGAGGCAGGCAGATCATGAGGTCAGGAGTTTGAGATCATCCTGGCCAACATAGTGAAACCTTGCCTCTACTAAAAATACAAAAAATTAGCTGGGCATGGTGGCAGACACCTGTAATCCCAGCTACTCAGGAGGCTGAGGTGGGAGAATCACTTGAACCCAGGAGGTGGAAGAATCGCTTGAACCCAGGAGGTGGAGGTTGCAGTGAGCTGAGATCGTGCCGTTGTACTCCAGCCCAGGCAACATTGCAAGACTCCATCTCAAAACAAAAAACAAAAAACAAAAAAACCTCAGAATATTATATATTATTCCCCAACCAGAATGTTAGCTCTATAAGGGAAACACTTTTGCCATGATTTCCTTGGAGTTTAGGACAGCCAAAGGCACGTTGTAGGTGCTCAGCAAATACTGATGAATGTACAGGTGTTGTGAGGATTACAGGACATCATTATGTAAAACCTTTGGCACTTGGCCTGGCACTTGGCAAGTGCCCAAAAATGGCAGATGGTGGTGAGTATCGATTGTATGGAGTTTCTGTTCTCATGTCCTTCTTTTCCACCTAGTTGTGAGCCTCTCAGACTCTCAAAGTCAGAAACTAGGTCTCATTTATCTTTGCTTCCCAGTGATCCCTATACACAAGAGGTGATCAATAAATGTGTGTGAAGGGAATATTTGAAGAGATGCTCAAATTGTGTCCTTGATCTGGTACATTCAAAGACCAATGAAACCATCCTTGTTCTAAAAAAAATTAAACCTTTTTATTAGTATATTTATTTTATATATAAAATAAATACAAAAAAAAAGAAACACAAAGAAAATGCTTTTATGGCAAATCAGATTTGTCGGTGCCTTCAGGTTGGGCTCCAGGCTCCGTCCCGCTGGGTGACAACAAAGTCCGCCGGTTGTAATGACCCTTGATAATTCCCGTGTTGTTGTTCTCATTGAGTAGCTGCTTCTGCCTTTGCCTATTGAGGGACTGGACGAGTCCCAGGACGACTGCAGCCAGGGAGTACTGCCCAGGCAGTCTTCTTGGGGGCAAGATGAATGGATTGGGTTGGACTCTTCCCAGGAGAAAGTACGTTTTGATTTTTCCTTCCTGTTCACTAATGCCTTTTACGTAGATCTCCCCTCGGTAGTCAAAGGCAAAGCCCTGATCTTTCAGGATGAGATAGGTCTCCTCTGGGACTTGGATCCGGCCACTAACCCCTGTGCTGTCCATTCGGCTTGCCAGGTTCACAGTTTTGCCCCAAATGTCATACTGTGGTTTCTTAGCGCCGATAACGCCAGCTACCACTGAGCCATGGCTGATGCCTAGGGGGCGAACCAAAGGAGTCAGAGGTCAGAGGGAGAAGAGAGACATTGGGGTGTCTGAACCCCTCCATGGGACAGTGATCACTATGTGTGAGGTCTCTGTGGATGAACTGGAGGGTCCAGATCCTGCCTCAGTCACTTATTAGATGTATCACCTGGGTCAGTTACTTAACCTGTTTGGACCTCACTTTTCTCATCAGTAGAATGGAAATAATTAAAGGAAGACTTAATGAGATAATGTAAGTAAAGCCGCCATGGCATAGTGTCTGGCAACCAGTGAATGCCTGATTGAATGTAATTATTATTTTCATATGAGCACTGACTTGTCTCAGTCTGTGGGATGATCAGAACATGGACCAGCAGGCAGGGTCCATGGGATCTCCTGCTTCCGCTGACATAGTGCTCTGAGAACCTGGACAGACCTTTTCCTTCTCTGTTTTAGCTTAGGTCCTCAGCATCAATCCCTCAGTCCATGGCAATGGCTTTCTAACTGTCCTCTCTGTCTCCTCCCTTGTCCCCCTTGAGTTCATTCTCCACACTACTGCAGAAGTGGGAGGGCTTTTTTGCACTGCATATCTGAACAAGTTATGACCCACCTAAATATCTTCCAGGGCTCTTTTCACTTACAGGATAAAGCCAGTGCTCCTTAGAATCGCAATCAAGAACCTCTCAGATCTGACTTTTGCCTGATTTTCCAGCCTCATTTATCCCACTCTTTTCCTTACTGCTGCATTATATCTACACTGAACTGCGGGAGTTTTCCTAATCTGCAGTCAGTACCCACCTCTGTCCCTTTGTCCTGACTTTCTCTCTGCTTGGGCTATTACTTCCCCACAATTCCACAGTTTATCTGGTAAATACTTTTAAAGACAGTTTCAGTGCCTCCTCCCGCCTTCTCTAGGAAATGAAGAATTCTAGAAATGGTAGCATTTCAATAAACATGTTAGTGGACACGTATGTCTCTGTCTAACAGAATTATTTCATTCTGCAAACATTGACTAGGCACCTGCTATGAGCCAGGTTCTGTCCTAGGCACTTGGGATATGGTGGGAGGGAAAAGAAATACAGTCTTCGTCCCCATGGAGTTTACCTTCTACTGGGGAGAGATAAAAAAGAAGTTTTAAAATGTATTATAATATCAATGAATTATTAGGGCTATAAAGAAAAATTAGTCAAGGTAAAAGAATGGTGAAAGATGGAAAAGTGTATTTTGGAGTGAGGGGATTAGCAAAGACTTTGTTGAGCAGAGATTTGAAGAAAGTGGTGGGAATAGCCATGCAGATATCTGGGTGAGATTGTTCTAGGCAGAGGCAAAAGCAAGACACACAAACACACTGTTATAATTGACAGAAATGTGAAAATCTCACTCTATAGATTACATGGGCGTCACAATGATAGTTAGCTCTTTAAAATTTGCAGAGAACTTTGACAGCCAATACCCCATTTGATTCTCATTACTATGAGGTAGGGAGGGAGAGGAGGTAATAATTTAACACCCAGCTTACACAGGAGGAAACGGAGACACAGAAGGTTTAAATGATTTGCCCAAAGTCATACGCTGGTTACAGCAGACCCAAAACACAAATTGAGATGCTTAATTCAGTTGGAAAGTTAATTTTCTAGCCTCTGAGATCAGTGAAACTCTACCAGCAGTATAATATGTCATGACAAGGGCTGACCCTGATTTGGCAACATCTTCAGAATTTACTTCGAATATCTCTTTGTTCATCATTACAGTTCTCTTTTTTATTCCTGGATCAATTGTGTAGTCAACGATTTCAGAAATGACATTGATAAGATTGATGGAAGATATGGGAACAAACCCTGAACATCCCATCCATAGATCAAAAACATAAAACGTAACTCCTTCAATCCAAAGAACAAAGACATATGGCATGCCTTAGATCTGACAAGTCGGATATTGGTATTTATTGACCTCTTTTTCTTAAAAGCCGCTAAGGGAGAAGCAGATAAAGTAAAATGGCATGTCAGCCAGAAGATGTCTACAGTATGAGGACTGCAGCAAAAGTTATTTTAAACGGCACCTTGGCAGCCAGAATGTCATTGTCTCAGAGTCAGGAAATGCTGGAGCTGCTGCTGGTGTGACTATTTGCCTGTGTGATCTTAGGCTAGTTACTCCCTTTTTCTGGGTTTGCGTTTTCTCATCTACAAAATGAGAATGTGGACTAGACCAGGGGCTTTCAGACTGCATTTCAGGAGGTCACTGAGGCTGAGTTGAGATGTGGAAGGAATGGAAAATTATAAAGGATTATTATTGATTGCTTAATTATTGTTATGCTGTTGTTTTGCACAGCGGTGTCTTTAAGTCCAAAAGAAGGGCGAGCTTTGTGGCTGAGTAAAGCCTGTCTTTGGAAGTATAGTATCTGCCATCCTCAGGAGTACAATCCTGCCTTTGTCTAAAGAAATTATCCTGAAGAACCTGAGAGCAATACATTGACCACCAGCACTGAGCTACCCAAGAGTCAGAATTAAATGACTGATTAGTTGGCTACATCTCTATGCACAACCTTGCACGGGCAGGCAAGTTGGAAGAGAGGTTCATAGTCATCTAGCATTTGCCAAAGGCTGGCTGCTTTGTATTTCTGCACACAGGCCAGTATCCTAAATTGTTTCCAGCATCTTGAGTGAGAGGAAACTAAGAAAGGTCTGAGATGACCCTGTCCCTATCCTTGGCAGGGTCGTGATAGGCCTGTTGCATTTTGCAGGGAAAAGCTTCCCTGGATTGATGACCAAGGTAGGGGAGGGTCTGTTGGAGCAAGGTCAGCTGGCTCTATCGGGCCCCACTTGCAGCTGCTACTCACCAATCCGGAGCTCAAAATTGTTGAATGAATGCTTGTTGATCTCCTGTATGCTTTCTGTCAGGGCGAGTGAGAAGTCAGCCAGAGCACACAAATGTCCCCATTTGTCTTCACATTGCTGAAGCAAACATGAGGAGAAGAATTCATTTAATGTGGAACTTGGGGAACATTAACATTTCTGCAGCAGGGGCTTTATGTCCTAACCCAACCCTACCTGCACATCCCTTAAAGGAAATTATCATGTATGTGAGCCCCTGTACACTCAAGTCACTGGTATCTCAGAACAAGGGAAGACATGAGATTTGCTTGCAAGAGTGTCATATATGTGGGTCATTGCGTTCCTTCTTCCACATCTACACCTGTCTGTTCAGGTTGATGTAGCATCGGTTCCTGAGTGTATGCTCACTGGCATGTATGTGAATGGGTTTAAGTGTATGTATGTATGTACATGTGTATTGGGGGTGTGTGGGTGGGCATAAGTGAATGTGGTGTGTGTGTGTATGTGAGTGTGTATGTGTGAATGTGTGTGTGTATGTGCGTGTGTTGGGTGTGTGTGTGTGTATATGGGTATGTGTAAATGTGTGTATATGTTAGTGTGTGTTGGGGGAGTGTGAATGTGTGTGTCAGGGTATGTGGGTATGTGTGTATGTGTGAGTGTGTGTATATGTGCGTGTGTTTTGGGGGTGTGTGTGTGGGTGTGAGTATATGTGAGCGTGTGTATGTATGTGAGAGTGTATGTGTGCACATTGTGTGTGTATGTGTGTGTGAGTGTATATGGGTATGTGTGCATGTGAGTGTGTATGTGTGTGTGTTGGGGGTGTGTGTGTATATGTGAGTGTGTGTATGTATGTGAGAGTGTATGTGTGTATGTGTGCACATTGTGAGTGTGTGTATGTGTGAGTGTGAGTATGCATGTGTATGTATGTGTGTGTGAGTGTATATGGGTATGTGTGCATGTGAGTGTGTATGTATGTGTGTGTGTTGGGGGTGTATGGGAGGGTGTGAGTGTACGTATGTGAGTGTGGGTATGTGTATTTGTGTGTATGTGTGTGTGTGAGTGTATGTGGTTATGTGTGTGAGTGTGTGTATGTGAGTGTATGTGTTTCTGTATATGTGTGTGTGTATGTGTGTATGTATGTGTTCCTAGATATGTGTAGCTTTTCCAGTGTAACAACTGTGTCTATTTCCTTTCAATTGCTCACAGTGTGTGTTTAAGAGATGTTACACATTTGCTTACAAAACTCCTGAGAGAAGTGCTGCATAAGCCTCTGGGCCTCTCTGAACTTCAGTTTCCATATCTATAAAAAGGGGATAAGCCTACTTGCCCTTCCTACCTTATAGGTGTTGAATGAGATTTTTTTATATGAGAGAACTTTGTACTCCTATAGAACAGAGGTTAGCAAACGGTTTCAGTAAAGGCCAGATAGCCAATATTTTAAGCTTAGTGGACCATACGGTCTTTGTTGTGACTACTCAGTGTTGCCATTTTAGCTTGAAAGGAGCAATAGGCAAAATATAAATGAATGAGCATGGCTGTGTTCCATAAAGTTTTATTTATAAAAACAGAGAGTGGGCCAGATTTGACCTGTGGGCTACACTTTTCTGATTCCTGCTGCACATGTACTAAATAATAACCAGCATGAATTTCATCCCAGACAGTCACTCTTGAAGTATTTTATTGTTTTTAGTTGGAAAAAGCATAGGAGGGATGGGAAGAAATTGATGAGAATTCTATTTCCCCAAGTATTTTGGACTCATATTCATTTAAGACTAATTGAGGACTTATTAGATGCAAAGCTTTGCTTGAGGGACATGACATTATCTTAGATAATTCATCTATTAACCCTGGAAGGTAGACAGTGTTGCTATTTAACATCAGTGCCTGGAACACAGTCAACACTCCAAAAAGCAGCAGCTATTATTATTATTATTACGTATGACTTTTGAAAGAGAAAACAAAAATAAGAAAAAAGAGGCTAGTATTAAGCGTTTAGTAAGATCCACAACTAAATCACAATAGGGTATTTCTTGGCTCTGATTTTGTTCAAGGGAACAGTGAGGTTCAGAACAAAGTCTAGAAGTTTCTCAAAAAAAGCAGCATAGCTTTGTTGGGTAGATTTTACCTGCCTTGGGGGCAAATTCACATCACATCACGACTATAATCCAGTCCATCAGATTTTCTCCCCATCTTTCCCCAAGACTTAGCGACAGAGGCTTCACCACCATTGCTGACGTGACAACAGCTAGATCCCTGCCATGCGTTGTGGCTGAGTGCAAAGCGTCCTTTACCTGTTTTTCAGGTGACAGGCCTGACACAGCCATGTAGGTGCTGCCAATGGTCTTAATCTTTTCAATGTCTTGAAATCGGTCTTCCCCAAGCAACTGAAAGAGAGCCAGGCCATGGTGTTAGCCCTGGTGTTTATTCTTCCAGCAGCCTGGGGCTCCTGAAATCAGGCCCCTGGCTTACAATGAGCTACCTCATGATTCAGCATCCTCCAGTTACCTGCTTTTCTCTTGAGAATCATGCTTGCAGCCAGTCACATATATTTAGTGAGGCCTACTTGCTAAGGGTCAAGAGCAGAGATGGGTGTGATCTGGTACTGTTTAAGGAGTAGGTCTGCCTCTTCACACGTAAGTCGGATCCTGTCCCTGCCCTGCGCAAAACCCTCCTACGGCTTCCTGTTTTACTCAAGATCAAAGTCAGTCTTCATTGTGAATTGTAAGGCTTGCAGAGACCTGTCCCCTCTCTTATTGTCTCCTTCTCTCATTCTGCTCCAGCCACGCTGATTTCCTTTGCCCCTTGCCACACTGACCTGAGAACAAACCAAGCCTGCTTCGGCCTCAGGACTTCTGCCCCTGTTGTTCCCTTGCTGGGCTACTCTTCCCTCAGACAACTGCGTGGCTCACTGCCTCACCTCCTACAGGTCTTTCTTCAAATCCCAGCTTTGCAATGCAGTCCTCTTGACCACCCCATCTAAAAGTGAACACAGCATCCCATCCCCACGTACATATTCTTATCTTCAGAAAGAGACTGAGTCAGGTGGGAACATGTGGACTCAGGGAGAGGAGCATCACACACCAGAGGCAGTTGGGGGTGGGCAGGGGAGAGACAGCAGGGGGTGGGGAGGGTGAGGAGGGTGGGGAGGGATAACATGGGAGAAATGACAGATATAGTACGCACGTAAAATAAAATAAAATAAAATAAAATAAAATAAAATAAATCTGGAAACCATCATTCTCAGCAAACTGACACAAGAACAGAAAGCCAAACACCACATGTTCTCACTCATAGGTCAGTGTTGAACAATGGGAACATGTGGACTCAGGGAGAGGAGCATCACACACTGGGGGCAGTTGGGGGGGGGTAGGGGAGAGAGGGCAGGGAGTGGGGAGGATGAGAAGAGTCGGGAGGGATAACATGGGGAGAAATGACAGATACAGTGTATACCTAAAGTAAAAGAAATAAATTTTAAAAAATATAAAAAAATAGACTGGAAGAGGGATGTCCACATATGTTGGGGCACAGAATTAGGGGTTCTGCCTCCATTGCTCATCTGTCTCTGTGTGGCAGTTTGAGCCTGGTATTCTGAGAACTGTTTTGCAGATGAATAAACAGAGTCCCCCAAGATCCCAGGGTGAGAAAGGGGAGACAGGACCAGCCACATAATTTGCAGGGCCCAGTGCAAAATGAAAATGTGGAACACCTTGTTCAAAAATTAAGACTTATATGAGAGCAACAGCAGAATGTTAAAACAAGTGTGGGTCACTTTTGTGGCTGCACAGGCTGCATGCTCATGAAGCCAGCCCTGAGTGGGAGAGCTAGGCTCCAACTCAAACCTCACTGATTTCCAAGTCCAAACTTTGTCTTCTTAGTCCCACTCCTGGCAGACATTTAGATGTAATTTCTGGTGCTCTAACTTTTCACCTTCGTTTAAGATTGTAATATCCTCAGGCTCTTGTGTCGTCCTGGGGACGACAGACAGGCAGATGCAGCAGAAAAGGTGGGTTCTTTATAGACTCTCTTGTTTGAGGCATTGTTTCAAAATTAATCAGGAGCTAAGAAAACTTGGAAAATTCCTCCTTGAGAGAAACTCTTCTGGGAACTTGGAGAACACAGGCAGGTGCTTTGCTTTGGGGTGTGTGTATATGTGTGTGCAAGTGTGTGTGTGTAACCTGATTTACAGCAGAGGCAGGCTTTGTTCATTATTTTTGTTTCCTGAACTAAAGCGAAGCCCCTCTTCTGCTCCCACTGAGATTCTGCAAGTTGTGCCCAGGGTCTGCAGGTCTTCAGTCTTGGATCATGACTGACCTTTGCCCTCAGACACTAACCAAACAGATTTGGTGTTGTGGCAGCTCTTCAGCTGCTGATGTTTCCACTTAAAAATCTGGAACATCTTCAATTGCTCACCTCCTTCCCTCTGCCTCCCTGCAGCTACCTTCCCGCAGCTTTCCGCTGGTGGTGGACTGATTTGATGTGGTCCCGTGGAGAGCAGGGACTTTTCTTTCTCTTCTCATCAGAACCACTTGGCTGAGAGCCAGTTTCAGGCTCTGGTAAGCCTCCCCCTCAGAAGATAGTTTGGAGTCAGAAAGGAGCTTCATCATCTCATTTAGTATCTATGCAGCAGATTTATTTACTCTATAGTTAAAAGTGTCTGGGGGCATACCGTGGTCCCTGATCAGCCCATTGTTCACTAGAACAAATGGAGAAGTGAGATGTGAGAGGGGTCTTTGGCCCTTTGTTGAGGTAGGGGCTGAGGGGTGAGGAGCCCTTGAGTTGGGTTATCGCAAACACAGTCTTGGACGGTGTGATCTGTGCAAAGTTTAGGTTTCCTCTGAGCCAGGAAAGAATTTTGCATGATCTCAGTTTCTGGTGGTGATTATATCAGCTAGAAGAGAAGTGTCAGTACTGAAGTGAACATAGCCAGGCAGAATCTAGAGGGCCTCTCTTGACCAAAAAAACAAAACAAAACAAACAAACAAACAAACAAAAACCCGGCATGTCTGAGTGACCCAAGGGCCCACACAGGCAAAGTTGAGAGTGCTTGGGGCTGGCAATTCAGGCCACATTTTTATTTTTCCTGTTGACTCCCCCTTCCCCTGTCCCACCCTTTCTCTTCCACCTCCTCCCTTTCCTCCTCCTTTCATCCTTCTTCTCCTCATCGCTGCCTTTCTTCTCTTTCCCCTCCTCCCCATCTGCTCCTCCCCCTCCTCCTCTTATTCACGCTTTTCCTCCTAGTCGAAAGCCCCTGTTCTGAACCACCCAGCCTCCTAGACCAAACCCCTTTTCTCTAACTTCCTTCGGCAAACGCCCATTTCAACCCCTAGGGGGCACTGCTCTCTCTCTCTACTTTGGAAGACTCCAGAGTGTCTGTAATTCAGTTCACTGAGACGCAAATGTAATTCAAATGTACCTTATTCATTACAATTTTAAAATGTGAGAGGGAGCATTTTTGGAAGATGGGTTGCTATAAAGCAAACGTTCACCTGTGGCCCAGAATGGCTTTGAATGTGGCTCGACACAAATTTGTGAACCGTCTTAAAACATGCGATATTTCTTTTTGAGAATTTTTTAAGCTCATTAGCTATCCTTAGTGTTAGTGTATTTTATCTGTAGCTCAAGACAATTCTTCTCTCAATGTGGCCCAAGGAAGCCAAAACAATGGACACCCCTGCTATAAAGTTTAAAATACAACACAGCTTGACGTCTTAATCTTTAGTCAAATATTTTTAATGGGGTAATTAAAAAAATTGTTAAGTATGTTTTGAATTGCATTAACCTTTCTTCATCTTACTATCTGTCAGGCTGTTTATCTCCTCCCATTAATTAGTTCTTTAGGCAAGTACTTAGCAAGCATCTGCCATGTCCATCTCTTACGTGCTAGACACAGAGCTAGGCCTTGGAGACTTAACCAGCTACAAGAATATGGTTTCCATTTTAGTGAGCTTGTGGCCTAGCATAGAGATAGGAGTTAAAGGCACTATCGTCACAAAATTTCCTTCCCCTCCTCACCTTGCAAGGCCCTCTGTACTAGGACACTTACCAGTGACTTATTGTGTAAGAGCAACTCCTATCACCCTGCCTCCCGTTGTATGGTGAAGCCTTGGGAGGCAAGAAGTGATTAGGTCTTATCCATCTTGACCCCTACAGCCATCCCAAGATAACTACGATGACCATGATTGAGCTTACGTCTTCAAAATCATTACCATGAAGTGCCAGGTAAGTGAGAAACAGTGCAACACAAATGATTACAACATCAAAATAGTATGAGAGACTGAAGTTTAAATCTTGGCTTTCCCACTTAGTGGTATGTGACCCTGGTCATTCTTGGTGTGTCTAAGTCTCAGCTTCGCTTATTTATAAAGTGAAAGCTAATAATTCCTAGCCTAAGGGTTTGTGTGAGAGATAAATCACTATTAAGCAATATATATTGAAAATGCTTTGCGTTTCTGGAAACACGTGTAAAAACCTATAGGGATTAGTAACATGGGTTTCCACCCTAGAACTAAGTGGGTGGTGGATGGTAAACAGGGAAGTACTGAAGGATTTCAGCCTCTATGATAGAAGATTTTTCAGAGTATACGTTTTTCATTAAAAAAGAAGTGACAGCGGGGTGTGGTAGCTCATGCCTGTAATCCCAGCACTTTGGGAGGCTGAGGCAGGCAGATCACAAGGTTAGGAGCCTGAGACCAGCCTGGCCAACATGGTGAAACCCTATTTCTACTAAAAATACAAAAAATTAGCCAGGCATGGTGGCATGCACCTGTAACCCTAGCTACTCAGGGGGCTGAGGCAGGAGAATTGCTTGAACACAGGAGGTGGAGGTTGCAGTGAGCTGAGATCGCACCAATGCACTCCAGCCTGGGTGACAGAGCAAGACTCTGACTCGAGGGAAAAAAAGGGAGTGACAACATTTATCTGGGTAGAGACGAGTTAGAAAAGCCTTCAAAAGTAGAAGTAATGTTTGCATTGACTGTTCAATGAATGTTAGCTTTTCAGCTGGCCATGGAGTCGGGGGAGAGAGGACGGGG
Source organism: Saimiri boliviensis (assembly GCF_048565385.1). NCBI lineage: Eukaryota > Metazoa > Chordata > Mammalia > Primates > Cebidae > Saimiri > Saimiri boliviensis. The sequence goes on from NC_133463.1 coordinate 79,264,909, forward strand.
TAAGTGTGAGGATGGCTTGGCCTCCAGGCAGAAAGTGCGATGTGTGAGAGCCAGGTGGGCTTGCTGGCTTGTAAGTAGTCAGGTGGTGCTGGCCAGGTGGCATGCAGAGAGTTGTAAGGCTGGAGAGGAGACAGGAACAGTGAGTGCAAGGCCCCCGCTGACCTGCTAGAGTTGACTGAAGGGTTCAGGCTTCTAAAAGATGTGACAAAATACTCCTGCCTTTGGTGGTTGCTAATGGTGAGATGCAGGCAGGGAGAGCAGATAGTAGGTGACTGCAGTTAACTAGGAGAGAAATAATATATCCCGAAGCAAGGTAAAAGCAGCATTGATGGTGAGAAAAAGGCAGGTGTGAGAGCAATTAAGAAAGTTGATGAGATGTCTGCACACCCATGTTCATCACAGTGTGTTCACAACAGGCAAAATATGGAATCAGCCTAAGTGTCCATTGAGAAATGAATGGATACACACATACGTGCGTGCGTGCGCGTCCACACACACACACACACACACACACACACACACACACACACAGTGGAATACTGTTCAGCCACCAAAAGAAGGAAGACTTGTCATTTGCAACAACATGGAAGGGCCTGGAGGATACAATGCTAAATGAAATAAGCCAGGTCCAGAACAACAAATACACATGATATCACTTACACGTGGAATCTAAAAATGTCAGACTCAGAAGCAACGAGTGGAATGGTGGTTATCAGAACCTGGCGGGTACGGTGGGAACAGGGAGATACTAGTTAAAGGGTATAAAGTTTTAGTTAGACAAGAGGAATACGTTCTGGAGATCACTTCATAGCATAGTGACTATAGTTAATAATAATGTATTGGATACTTGAAAATTGCCAAGAGAGTGGACCTTAAATGTTTTTGCCACAAAAAAGTGATAACAGGTGAGGTGGTGGGGATGTTAATTAGCTTAATTTAATCATTCCACTATGTATACATATGTCAAAACACCACATTTTGCACATAAATGTATACATGGAAAGAAGGACTTCACTGGACTCAGGAGCTGGATGGAGCGTAGGGATGGAGGGAGAGGCTGTTGTTTAGAGTGGTGCAGCAGTTGCTGTGTTTCCACCCCACGCTCCTTTGTGGGGCCATCCTCCAAAACGCCATGAGTGCCGGCTACTGCGTCCTCTTCTGGAGAATCTGCCTGGCCGCATGAGAACCCCCTTGCTGGAAATGCCCAGGAGGTTATGTACCCCTACCAGGGCAGCCCGTGACCAATAATGACTGACCAACATGGATATCCAAAAGCCTGGCCCCCTGCCTCAGTGTGAGACAGTTGTACCATTTTTGTGCCTGAGTTCCCTCCAGGGTTAGGCTGGGATTTGGCTTCTTCTGTAGCATTTTCTCAATGAATTACTTGCTTCCCATTTCGGGCTTCCACAACAGGATGGACTCTGATGTCCTTCAAGATGTGGAATCGGGGAGGAGAAGGCTCACTTCTGTCAACTTCGTGCATGGAAATGAAGTGCAGCATAAGCATGTCCCCCCACAGAATGTTTTCATTAGACTCATGGAGCCTGCGGAAGAAACTGCTATCTGCAGTGTTTATACTTGCAGTCAGTTTTCTGACCAAATGCAAATGGACGGTTTTATCTTTGACACTTTGAGAAGACGGAGCAAGGCCTGCATCAGTGTCCAGCCTCTGTGGTTTCAGTGCCTGGGGAGCAGCACTGGCCTCCTACAGGCCTCTAGTCAAGTCCTTCCCCCTGCCAGCTGCACGACACTGGGTTACGTTACTTAGCCCCCCTGAGCTTCATGTTCCTGATCCCCCAAAGAGGGAAGCAATAGCATTTAACTCAGGCGATAATCATGGTAACTAAATCAGATAATACATGTTTGTGTTTATAATGCAGGCTGGAATTCTGTAAGTGCACACACACACACACACACACACACACACACACACGGCCAAAGAGGTAATTCCTACAACGAATAACACAACGCTTTGACAACAATGATGTCCGCTTGTGATTGCAAATTTCTCAGGTTTAGATTTACCTCATCGAAGTCAGCAATGATCTCATTCAGCAAGCGCAGGCATTCCACTCCCTGGTTATTCATTTCAGTCTGAGAATAAAAGTCCGCAAATCCTGGGATGGAGGCAAACATCACCCCGACAGCGTCGTAGGATTGAGAATACAGCTCCTGTACAGAGACACACAGAGGGAGCCAGAAATGGTCAGTAGAGGTCAGTTCTGCAATGATGCTCCCTGTGCACACATGCGTGTACACACATGCACATACACACATACACAGGCACCCACAGAGAGACAGAAAATGAGGCTTGGATACTGTTACGTCAATACTGAGTGTCAGTCCATGTGAGCTGCTATAACAAAATACCATAGACTGGGTGGCTTATAAACAACAGAAATTTATTTCTCACTGTTACGGAGGCTGAGAAGTCCGAGATCAAGGTACCTGCAGATTTGATGTCTGGTGAGGACGTGCTTTCTGGTTCAGACACGATTTCTCACTGTGTCCTCACATGGTGGAAGAAGCAAGGCAAGTTTCTGGGACCTTTTAAAATAAGGGAACTAATCCCATCCATGAGGGCTCCTACCTTCATGATTTAATCACCTCCCAAAGTTCCCACCTCCTAATACCATCACCTTGTGAGTTAGGGTTTCTACATGTGAATTCTGGAGGATCATGAATATTCAGTCCATTGCACCACAGTCACAGCATCATCACCATATGAAATGTGATGACTGAAAATTCATGGTCTCCAGCCTCAGCTGGGCCCTGAGTTCTGACTGTCCGTTCATTTGTTCTTGTCAGCTTCCCTTTCTTTTCTCCTCAATGGCTAGCCCAAACCCTCAGCTCTCCTCTTAACCCTCTACTCTATTTCTCTCAGTAGATGATCTTTCTACTTCATTGAGAAAATGGTGGTGCCTCTTGGTGGTGACTTACTTCTGTTCCAATCCTCATACACTTGTCTGTTACTCCCTTTCATCTCTTTCACTTCAACTCCAGATGATGTGTCTGTTTTTCCTTCTCTTGCTGAAGGTCATCACTTCTACCTGAGATCTTGATCATTTTATAACTTCTTCAGCAACTTACTTTTTCAGTGATCCTTTTTCTTTTCTTATTTGTTTCTCTTGGCCTCCTCTCCCTGTTCCTCCTCATCCTCTAAGAGTCTCTTCTAAGAAAAAGAACAAAGTACCCTGGATCCTGCAGACACTTATGACTATCAACCAGCTTCTCATCTTCCTTGTTTTCAAATTTCTCAAACTAGTTTTCTTCACTGCCTGTTCCCATGCTCTTAATGCCCATTGACATCTCAGGCTGGAATGAAAGGAACAAAGAACGGTCTAGCCTGCCAGTCAATGTGGAAAAATCAATGTACACATGTAAGTTTACATCCTGCTGGACACTTGCAGACTGGTGTTTTTATTGATCACCCCAAGATATTGATTCTCTTGACTTTTTATGCTTTATTGATGTCCTTTGCTTTTCTCTTGCCTGGCCCCTTTAAGAACACCTTTTTTTTTTTTTTTTTTTTTTTGCTTCTCTTTCACTTTAAATATTGGTGATTGCTGTGGTTCTGTCCTTGGCCCGCTGAATGGCTCAGTCTTACAGACTTACATGGTCCATCCCTTTTAGTCCCAGCCTTTTCAACACCCATGTGCTGACAGTTTCTAAATTTCTATGTCCAGGTCAGTTATCCTTCTTGGGCTTCAAGCTTCCATGTCTCAAGCTGGTTGCACTCTTCCACCTCCAATCAAATTCCATAAACCTAATGTATCTTCCCTCCAACTAAGCCTGTGTCTGCTGCGTCACTCTCAAATTCACTTGGTGACACCAGCATTGCCAAATCATCAAAATCAGAGACCCTTAGAGTAATCCCGACTCCTTCCCCATTGTATCCATCTTCAATAAATCGCCAAGTTCTGCTGGGTTTGTTTTTGTTTTCTAAACATGTTTGCTCCTATCACTCTGTGTGTATGTTTTAAAATCAGGCTCTTCTCATTTTCCTTCTTGATCACTAACATGAGCGCCTCCCACTGGGTTTCCTGACTCCAGTCTTGTTCCATTCCATGGTATCCTTCACACAACAGGATCAAACAGTATCTTTAATAGTGTATTAAAGATACACTACTGACCATGTCTCTCCTGATCTGAAATCCCTCCAATGGCTCACCATTGCCCTCAGGATAAAGCTCACACTCCGAAGCATGACATATATGCATGCCCCTGCCTCTACCTATCTCTTCAGCTCCATCACCTGCAACTCCCCAATTGGGCAAGTCCTCCAGAACACGGAAGCATTTGTGCATCTGTGTGCACGTGGTGTCTGATGCTGCAGGTGCTCTGCCTGTAGCCGCTCACCCACCATTCAGGTATCAGCCCTTGTGTTTCTTTGCATGGTGTTTTTTCTCTGGCCACTAGAGGGCACTCTGCTCCCATGAAATGCAGCCTTGGGAGGTGTCAGGAAATTACCCCCTCAGAAGCAGCACTTGACCAATGCCCTTGGGAACTGCTGGATAGTTCCAGCTCCCTCACCCTTTGGGCCTGATAACTTCGAGGCATGCTCTCATACCATTTCCCTGAATTCCCCAGTGGGGTGAAGCACCAGTCGCCCACAGAGGTAACTAATCTGATGATGCCTCATTTATCAGTTGCCTTCCTTCTCATTTTCCAATCTCCCTGTGTTTACTCGGACCACCGCTGAGTAAGTTACTTACATTCAAATCTTTGTCTCAAGGTTTGCTTCTGGAAGAAGCCAAACAAGACACAGTCCCTGTTCTATTTCACACTTAAATGCTTTTATTTCTGCCATCTGTCCCCTGGTGGGAAACGTTCTACCTTCCCTAAAGTTAGCTTCCTTTATGTTTTCTGCCTTCACTAACCGTTTAGAGACCACGACTTCCATAACCTTCCCAGACCCACAGAGGGGGTCTAGAGGCTGCACTTGGTGCTCTGCAGTGATCTCAACAATTCTGTGGTATAGCCCTTGCCACCTGCATTGCTGTCTTAACATCCGTTTCTTCCTTTAAGTGTGGATTCCATGAGGGTAAAAACCACATGCCATTCATCTTATCACACTCCAATTGTATATCATGCGATGAGTAGTTTTTGGATGCCTACAATATAATGCACACCCTAGACGGTCTGGTCCAAGGTAAATACTCAAAAGCGTTGGTTGACTAATGACTTCCTGACCTTCATAGGAAACATAAAAGCTTACACATTGCTTTCATATGAATCCAGTGATTTAATCCTTGCAATAATTCTATGAGGTAGTATGATCACTGTTTGCACTTTACAGATACAGAAAGTGAGAGAGGAGTTAAATCATTGTTTTGGATCACACAGCTAGTAGTGGAAGAGACAGGATTAGAGGGCTTCCAAGGCCTTTCCCTGCTCTGCACAGATAAGTGTGCCTCCTGCACATGGCATGCCCTAGGTGGGAGAAAGACACTGTCACTGATTCATCATCAACTGATTTCAAACTTTAAGTGTGGATGAATCTATACTGATGTCTTCTTTAGTTCTCATCCAAAAGAGCACAGGCAGCTGATGAGGGGCTGAGTAGGGCTCAGTGGGGTGGGAGGTGTACAGATAGAAGTCAAGGAGCAGAGCAAAAGTGAGTGGCTTTCATAAGTGGATTTCTGTTTACCTTGGCTTTGAACAGTGTGCTGATGCCAGGAAGGAGCCTGACTGCAGTAGGACTCAGAGAGCCTGCTTAAGTAAACATGCATCCTCCTAATGACTATGGTTTGGTAGAAAAGTCTCTGTTGACTCTCTTACCTGTAGTATTAGTTTGGTAGGGCTGTTGTAACAAAGCACCACAGACTCAGTGGCTTAATCAATGGATATTAGTTTCCTCACAATTGTGGAGGCTGGAAGTCTAGGTTCGAGGTGTTGGCAGGTTGGTGTTGCCAGAGGGCTTTCTCAATGGTTGCAGATGCCATCTTCCCTGTGTCTTTGTGTGGCCTACCTTATGTTCTAGTCTTTTCTTTCTATTAGGGCGCTAGTCGTATTGGGATAGGTCCCCCTAATGACCTCAATGTAGCTTAATTACCTCTTTAAAGAAGCTGTCTCCAAATACAATTACCTTTTGAGGTTCTTGGGGTTAGGACTTCAACATCAAAATTTTTGGGAGACCTAACTCAGCCCATTACACCTGTATTTTTATTTCCTGCTTAAAAAAGAGAAAAAAAGAGAAGATGCTACCCTTCAAAATTCATTGCATAATTATACAATGGTATAAAATGACCCGTGGCCAGGGGTATCTTAACAATTGTTTGTCTCCCTGAATATTCTAATGAATGCCGGCTCCTCTCACACTCTTTTGTTTTCTTGGGACAGAGTCTAACTCTATTGCCTAGGCGGGAGTGCAGTGGTGAGATCTTGGCTTACTGCAACCTCCGACTCCCAGGTTCAAGTGATTCTCGTGTCTCAGCCTCCTGAGTAGCTGGGATTATGGGCACCTGCCACCACACCTGGATAATTTTTGTATTTTTAGTACAGATGGTTTTTGCCATGTTGGCCAGGCTGGTCTTGAACTCCTGGCCTCAAGCGATCTACCCATCTTGGCCTCTCAAAGTGCTGGGACTATTGATGTGAGCCACTGTGCCCAGCCTCATTCCCTTTTCCTTAGTTTTACTTCTCAGCCTTTCTATCATTTGAAATATTCTGATTGCTTAAATAATAAAATAGCAATAATAGTATTAGCCACTTTTTTGAGCACTTACTATGTGCCAAGCATAATACAAAACATTGCACATGCATCATCTCATTTCATGCTCACCACAACCCCATGAGACAGACACAAGTAAGACCCCTTATTTCACTTCTGGGAAACTGAGGCATGCAGAGGTCAAATACTTTACCCAAGCCCCACAGTTGTTATGAGGAAGAGCTGGAATTTGTACCTAGAAAGTCTGACAACAGCCCATGTTACTGCTGATAATAACTATAATTATCGCAACAACAATAGAAATTAATAATAATAATGACAAGCAGGAATAAATGTCATGGGAATCGGAAACTGGTTTGGGTTTGTCCATCTGGTTGGATGGTTGATTTCACAGCGGAAGGCTAAGAAAGAACACTGAACTTGAAGAAATACAACCTGAGTTCAGATCTTGATTCTGTGGTATCCTCCTAGAGGTTGGAGAAGTGGGGATAGAGTGGGCTGGGACTCACCCCTCCTTTCCACAAGATGCTAAGTGATGGAGAGAGTGGCTACAGGGGCCTGACAGTCAGTTGAAGACCAACCCCCTCAACACAGCCTCTCAGGTAAGGATGGATTAGACAATGTGTCTTGGATCTGAGGCACAAATGGGAACCTCCAGCTCCTTCCCATGAGACAGAGCGGGACTGAGCTGATTTATCTACTCAGTGGCTGGCGGGGAACCTGGAGAATGGTGGGTCTTTACTTTCTTGTGGGCAAAGTGTTTTTATCTTCTTGAAGCCCAAAATAGCAAGAAACAGATAGCACACTCAAGGCGGTTGACCGGAGTGAGTTTGATGAAGAGACTGTCTCCGAAGGTGCGTGTAGGCCTCTGAAGGGCCTGTCCCCGAAGGTGCGTGTAGGCCTCCGAAGGGACTGTCTCCGAAGGTGCGTGTAGGCCTCCGAAGGGCCTGTCTCCGAAGGTGCGTGTAGGCCTCCGAAGGGACTGTCTCCGAAGGTGCGTGTAGTCCTCCGAAGGGCCTGTCCCCGAAGGTGCGTGTAGGCCTCCGAAGGGCCTGTCCCCGAAGGTGCGTGTAGGCCTCCGAAGGGCCTGTCCCCGAAGGTGCGTGTAGGCCTCCGAAGGGCCTGTCCCCGAAGGTGTGTGTAGGCCTCCGAAGGGCCTGTCTCCGAAGGTGTGTGTAGGCCTCCGAAGGGCCTGTCCCCGAAGGTGCGTGTAGGCCTCCGAAGGGCCTGTCTCCGAAGGTGTGTGTAGGCCTCCGAAGGGCCTGTCTCCGAAGGTGTGTGTAGGCCTCTGAAGGGCCTGTCCCCGAAGGTGCGTGTAGGCCTCCGAAGGGCCTGTCCCCGAAGGTGCGTGTAGGCCTCCGAAGGGCCTGTCTCCGAAGGTGTGTGTAGGCCTCCGAAGGGCCTGTCCCCGAAGGTGCGTGTAGGCCTCCGAAGGGCCTGTCTCCGAAGGTGCGTGTAGGCCTCCGAAGGGCCTGTCTCCGAAGGTGCGTGTAGTCCTCCGAAGGGCCTGTCTCCGAAGGTGCGTGTAGTCCTCCGAAGGGCCTGTCCCCGAAGGTGCGTGTAGTCCTCCGAAGGGCCTGTCTCCGAAGGTGCGTGTAGGCCTCCGAAGGGCCTGTCCCCGAAGGTGCGTGTAGTCCTCCGAAGGGCCTGTCTCCGAAGGTGCGTGTAGGCCTCCGAAGGGCCTGTCCCCGAAGGTGCGTGTAGGCCTCCGAAGGGCCTGTCTCCGAAGGTGCGTGTAGGCCTCCGAAGGGCCTGTCTCCGAAGGTGCGTGTAGTCCTCCGAAGGGCCTGTCCCCGAAGGTGCGTGTAGGCCTCCGAAGGGCCTGTCTCCGAAGGTGCGTGTAGGCCTCCGAAGGGCCTGTCCCCGAAGGTGCGTGTAGTCCTCCGAAGGGCCTGTCCCCGAAGGTGCGTGTAGGCCTCCGAAGGGCCTGTCCCCGAAGGTGCGTGTAGGCCTCCGAAGGGACTGTCCCCGAAGGTGCGTGTAGGCCTCCGAAGGGACTGTCTCCGAAGGTGCGTGTAGGCCTCGGAAGGGCCTGTCTCCGAAGGTGCGTGTAGGCCTCCGAAGGGCCTGTCTCCGAAGGTGCGTGTAGTCCTCTGAAGGGACTGTCTCCGAAGGTGCGTGTAGTCCTCTGAAGGGACTGTCTCCGAAGGTGCGTGTAGGCCTCGGAAGGGCCTGTCTCCGAAGGTGTGTGTAGGCCTCCGAAGGGCCTGTCTCCGAAGGTGTGTGTAGTCCTCTGAAGGGACTGTCTCTGAAGGTGTGTGTAGGCCTCCGAAGGGACTGTCTCCGAAGGTGCGTGTAGTCCTCCGAAGGGCCTGTCCCCGAAGGTGCGTGTAGGCCTCCGAAGGGCCTGTCTCCGAAGGTGCGTGTAGGCCTCCGAAGGGCCTGTCCCCGAAGGTGCGTGTAGTCCTCCGAAGGGCCTGTCCCCGAAGGTGCGTGTAGTCCTCCGAAGGGCCTGTCCCCGAAGGTGCGTGTAGTCCTCCGAAGGGCCTGTCCCCGAAGGTGCGTGTAGGCCTCCGAAGGGCCTGTCCCCGAAGGTGCGTGTAGGCCTCCGAAGGGCCTGTCCCCGAAGGTGCGTGTAGGCCTCCGAAGGGCCTGTCTCCGAAGGTGCGTGTAGGCCTCCGAAGGGACTGTCTCCGAAGGTGCGTGTAGGCCTCCGAAGGGCCTGTCTCCGAAGGTGCGTGTAGGCCTCCGAAGGGACTGTCTCCGAAGGTGTGTGTAGGCCTCCGAAGGGCCTGTCCCCGAAGGTGCGTGTAGGCCTCCGAAGGGCCTGTCTCTGAAGGTGTGTTTCTTGTGGACCGAAGGGAGAAGCTGTTACTGGGCTTGCCGCATGTGAGGAGAAAACAGGTTTACCTTGGGCACAAACAGGTCTGTGAGGAGACAAGACAGACTGAGGTTTTTGTGGGCCTTTAGCACCTGGGCCCCACGATCGTCTCGAGGTCCGGTGACCCTGGCTCTCCCCAGTCTGATGGAGTAAAGTACTGTAAGAGGGGAAACCCCCCTTCCTGGCATTTTCCCATAGGATGGAAGGTGTTACAGGGATTCTTCCTCGGCAGGTGAAGGGAATAACATGGGAAGAGAGGAGCGCTCAGCCCCCACAGCTGTGGGCACATGACTCTGGGCAAACGAGGTGACTCCTCTGACCACAGGTCCCTCGGCTGTCAATGACAGTGCCAGCTCTTGCTCTGAGTTTGCCCCGGTGGCACTGAGGTGCTCCACCTGCCTGCTCCTCTGCGCCGTGGCGGTGGCTGCTCACACTGGTTCCAGTAAATGCTTTTTCTCCTTATCGCTTTGGTCCTGGGAGCCACAACAGCTTCCCACAATTGCTGAGCATAGTGGGATTTTCATCTCCTCTTTATCCCTATTGCTTCAACTAGAGACCCAGCAGAAAAGAGGGGGCACATTCAAATCAAGACAATTCAGGCAAGGTGAACTGATAAAGGGCTTAATTAGAAAGACGAGGATAGGAAGTGGGGAAACCCTAAGAAATCTCTCAGAAATCCAAGGCTGGTGGCAGGAGAGTGGACATCCCTCTAGGCTCAAAGAGATGAGAAGATCCCCAAAGGAGTGAGTTGGTTTGACATTGCAGGCAGCACAGCAGTGGGCTTGGGAGGATATTAATTTCTGTGAAGTGACATAGCCAGCTTCACATGATTCCAAGGGAATAAATATCTTGACCTCACATTCTTCACTTCCCTTCATCTCTTACCCAGCACCTGCCATTGGTGACCCTCAACTGGGTGCCTGAGGGCCAAGCAGGTCACAGATGTAACCCATGCAGATCAGCCCTCTCACCCGTGCCCCCCAGGAAGAGCAGGGAGAAGAGGTGGAGTGATTTTAAAGGGTACACAGAGGAGCTTCAGGCAACCTACACACACCTTCAGAGATAGTCCCTTCCTTCAACTCACTCCACGCAACCACCTTGAGTGTGCCATCTGTTTCTTGCTATTTTGGGTTTTGAGAAGATAAAAACACTTTGTAAACTGGGGAGGGATTGATGAATATAGAAAAGCTATTATGGTTTATTGTCATCTTCTTCCAGTTGGTTGAAGGTCTTTGTTGAAAACAGAGGATTTTGAGCATGTGTGTGTGCTCTGTTGCATGCCCGCATATGTCAGTATGAAGACTGATGTCCTCTTTGCTTAGGGAACTATAGTCTGGTCCTTTACCTGCTCAGGCAACTCCAAGTTGCTTATAACAAGTTAAGCCATCTCTCTATGGCTAAGCCAGTTCTCTATAGGAGAAACTGAGTCGAAGAGTTGCTAACCTTATTAGATCCTTGCATGTCCTTTAGGTCTCTGATCAAATGTCACCTCCTTAGAGAGACTTTCCATGACCCCTGCTCTGGTCTGAATGTGTCCCCCAAATTCATATGTTGAAACTTTACTGCCAGTAGGATAGTATTAAGAGGTGAAACATTTAGAAGGTGACAAAATGATGACGGTGGAGCTCTCATGGATAGCATTAAGGCCCGTGTTAAAGGGTAGAAGTGAGTGGATCCTTTATTTCTCACTCTTCCACCACGTGGGGACACAGCATTTCAAGTGCCATCCTGGAAGCAGAAATAAGGGCCCACGCTAGACATGGAACCTGCTGGCACCTTGATCTTGGACTTTCCATTCTCTAGACCTGGGAGGAAATACATTTCTGTTCTTTAAAAATTGCTCAGTATCAAGTATTTGGTTATAACAGTACAAACAGACTAAGAGACCAGTGTAAATACCCTTTCAATGCTCTATTCCGTGATTTAGCTTTTTCTATCATCATCAGATTCATCACTCTCTGACACTATGTCATATATTTTCTTGTTTGTTTCACTGTCTGTCTTCCCAGAAAAAAAAAAAAAACAAACACATTTCAAGGCAGCAAGGTCTTCGTTGTTTTGTTCACTGTTTTAACTCCAATATTTAGAAGCACCTGCCACATGGTTGACCCTCAATAAATACTTGAGAAAGGAATGAGTGAATGAAGGGATAGGAGTTAGGCCTGTGACTGGGAAGGAGTAGAAAAATAGCAATGGCTCACATATATAGAAACCAATAGCCAACAACCAGTGTCCATTTAAAATATGTCAAAAATCGTTTAAGTGCTTTAGGTGTGATAACGCATGTAAATGTCGTAATGAATCACATGAAGATGGAGAGTATTGTTATGATCCCTTTATAGCACAAGGGGCACGAGGAAAATGAAATCCAGAAACGGTTACTATCATCTGCCCGTGGTCACGGAGGTAGTGGGAAGAGGAACCAGAAATAAACCCACAGCACTAAGTTTTTGAATGCACCCAGGTATGGCCTTTTTATACTGAAGCTGCCTCACACTGGGCTACACTGGGTACTTAATGTGTTGTTACCTGATTTAGCTCTGACCCCAATTCAGCAAGGTCAGTATTATTTCCCCTGTTACTCAGATGAGGAAATGAACTCCAAAGAGTTGGGCAACCTGCTGTAGGTCACAAAGCTAGTCAGTGACAGAGATGGGATTTACGCTTTGTGGACTCTCCAGCACCTGGGAGAGCTGCCCTTGCTAGCATCCTTTCCACAACTCCTCATAAAGTCATGATGAGTCCCAGCGGGTTTCCTGGGACTCAGAGCTAGCCTGCTTGACATTGATGAGATACCCAGGCTTGCACCTCCAGCTGGCTTTATCTGCAAGAATGTGCCTGACCAGAAGAGGTGAGTGCTATTCTAAGCCAAAAGCCCAGCAGAATAGCAGAAGCTGTCAAAATGTTTGTGTGGGTAACACTGCCTTGGACAGGATGCTTCTGAGGGTGAGGCCCTGTCCACCACCTGTGTTTGGATGGTTTGGGTCATCCTTTGTCACAGTTGCCCTTCTCTGCATGCACTTACAGTAAGGTGGAGGAGAAAGAAGACTTTGGCTTTGGTGTTGCACATACCTGGGTTTGGATTTGAGCTCACTACTCACTAGCTTTGTGACCGTGGGTAAATTTCTTTCCTTTTCTGAGCCTCAGTTTCTTCATCTATAAAATAGGGATAATAATTCCTACCTCTTATTGCAAGATCCAAGCTCCTTCAATGCTCTTCAAGACTTGTCTCTTTGTACTCATGAAACCTCTGCTCTGGCCTGTTCTTTCCCTTAAAATATCTGGGTGCTTGTAGTCCCCCCACTCCTTCTCAGCAAATATCCTATAGTATCTCATCTTTATGCCTTTGTCCATTTGGGTCTGTCTGCCTGGAATTCTTTTGCTCCACCTTCTTGACTGATTAATATCTGGGTCCTAGGAAGGTAAAAATTAGAATCATATTACAGTTGAAGAAACTGAGGCTCAGAGAACTTAACTAACTTGCTCCAAATCACATGCCAGTAAATGGAAGAGCTGGGATTTGAATACATGCTCTACTGGCTTAATAGCTTGGGATTTTCCCACAAGATCACCTGGCCTCCCTTGGAGCACCTCAAAAGGGGTGAGAACCCAAGAAGGAAGAGAAAAGAGAGTCAGAGCTTGCAGCAATAATGCCAATGGTGGCTCCGAGCATACCCCTGGCTGCTGCGGCCAGGGATATACACACAAGTTACACCCAAGAAGTCATCTGGCTTTGCCAGCTGGAGGTTGTATATTCAGTTCCTCTTTGAGAGCTGTCTGCAGAATGATTTCCTAAAGAGTGAGGCCCACATTGATGCAAACAAGTCATTTGGAAACTTTGTGCATCAAGCAACTCTTCTAGGTCAGCTGAAGGTCAGCCATGAAGGCACTGCCACCCCAGGGATAGAACTGGGAGATACCCTGGCATAGCAGGAAAAGGTGGTGCTTTGGGTGCTATTATGGCCCCATGAAACTCAAAGATGTCCCCAATCAGATGTTCAGAGATTTGTATCACAGTTCAAATTTGTAGCAAGAGGAGAAGTTGAAAATGCCCCTGCCTCTTACAGTAACAGGGCATGAAATTGGGAGTTCTTGCTGGCCATTACAGTCTTGCCCCTTCCCTGTACGCTTTCTTTTTCTACACACACACACACACACACACACACACACACAGTCTAGGCCTTCCATACTCCAGAGGTGGTATGGGTAGCAGCATTATAAGGAGGGGAGGGGCACAGAAGGAAGAAATCTGAGGGACTGGATTCCCCTTGAAGCTTTGCATAAAGAAAGCGAGGCATACCTTACACCTCTCAGGGCACCAATTTCCTCATCAATAACATGAGGTTGATGGAACTCTTAAGGTTGTAAGTGGAATGAAAGATAATTTTCATCCATTGCCTATTTCAGTATGTGGCATGCGTAGGTGTTCAGTAAATATTTTATCCTAATGTGAAAATTATTTAGGCAATGTAACCATGATCAGTGTTTAATTCTAATCTAGTGTGAACTGTTTAATCTTCACAAAATCTCAAATAATCCTGACAAGATGTCTTCTACATGCAATTAATGCTGAAGCAGTGCTTTATTTTGCTCAGCAGGGGTTTGGCCTGAATGACAGCTGATGACCTGAAGTCTCAGCATGCATCTCTGGTTGGTTTCCTTCATTTCAGGATGAAACCACTATGTCCTTGCTCCTGTCCACTGGTGCCTCATTGTGTCAATGTCTTGATTAAAAAGCTGATTTTTCACATTTCTCTTTGGATTTTACATGTGGGGTTTCATCCTTTACACAGTGACATTCTCTCTGTTTTCACGGCTTCAAGAAGCTCTTGCAACCAAGACTCTGACCTCAGGGAGCCTTGAGGAAACCAGACCTGAGCCCAACTCCAGGGAACTCCATCTGTTGGGCAGGGTGGGGTGGTGCTTTGATCTGCACCCAGGAGACTCTCAAAGATCTGAGTGCATTAAGAGCGGATTATTCCACTGGCTGGTTATTCATTCCCTTGGCTTTTCTTCCACTGGTTTTTCTTCAGTGGCTTGGATGAAAAATGGACCTATTGTTCTCTTCTAGCTCTGCCCTCTATGGTCCTAAGGCAAGGGTCACAAACCCCAATGCTTTTACAGGCCCTACAGGTAACATAAATGGCAAGGTGTAGATAGGCAAACTGAAGAGCTTATGCATACAGGCATTACATTCATAAATTAAATAAATAAATCAGCTAATTAACCACTGTCCAAGCCAACTGGCTTATTGGTCAGATTTGTCTCAGAGTCCTAGAGTTTGTAATTTTTGTTCTAAGAGTTTTTCACTTCCTGCTTAGCTCAGTCTGAAAATCTAGCCCTGGAAGAACTGTATTAGCCCTGCCTCTCAGACAATCCTTATTGCCTTTGTAGCATCCTCAGCAAGGGGTTAGGTTTCCAGTTGAATGCCTCAGCAAGGGAGCCCACTACTTCAGTTCATCCACTGACCTTCAGTGAGCAGGGGCCACAGCCAGGCACAGTGGTGACCAAGGCTGATGTGGTCCCTGTCGTGTGTATCTCACAGTATTAGGAGGACAAGATGGCCTGATGGCTCTGTCCTCCTAAGGCTCCTCCTGACATATAGCCCGAGAATGTCCCCTGTGGGCCAGTCCATGGTTCTAGACCTTCCCTTGGAGTCTCACAGAGTAAGGCTAAGCCCATTCACATAATAATGCCCCTTTGGGCATTCAAAGACACCTTCAGTTTCCCCTTGAGTTATTTTCCCTTGAAGGTTTGAGGGAGAGCCAACTTATTTAATTTTATCATTTCTCACTTCCCACATCTGCTCCATTACAAAGAACTATTGATTCTATATCCTAGAGGTATCTGTAACTCATCTCCTTCTCTCCGTCTCCACTGCCACCATCTTAGGCCTCATCCCCAGGGTCTTGCCTGGGCTCTTTTAGGGTCTCCTGCCTGGCTTCTTGTCTCATGATCCTCCTGTCACTCTCTAGCAGCAGCCAATTGACTGGGTTACACTTAAACTTCCAAAGGCTCTCATTCTTTGTGAAAGTGTGCCCAAACCTGACCATCACCCATGGAGCTTGACCATTAGGCTCTATCTAGGGTTTCCTTTCACAGCACTCATCAACCCTTCCCCGTTGTAGTGGTCTGCAGAGTGCCTAGTGCCTCCTCCCACCAACACTCATGCTCCCCCCATTATTCACATCCAACGTGGTACTATTTGGAAATAGGATCTTTGCGGGTGTGATTAAGATGAGGTCCTATTGAATTAGGGTGAGCCCTAAATCTATGACTGGTTCTTAGAAGAGGAGAGTACACCTGCCCTTTTAAGAAGCACTTTGTGAATATGGAGACAGAAATTAGAGTCAAGTAGCCACAGCCAAGGAACTCCTAGGCCTAATAGAAGCTGGAAGATGCAAGGAGGGATTCTCCCCCAGACCCTCTGGAGAGGGCATGAGACTCCCAGCCCTTTGATTTCAGACTTCTAGACTGCCTTCATAATATAATAAAGTAAAACAGTTTTAAATAAAAAGAGCATTTCTGGGCATTTGCTACATAATAGGCAATGTGCTAAGAAGATATATACACATATAAGTATGTACATATGTGTATAGATATAGATAGATATAAGTACACACATATGTATACCATATATATGCATACACACATTTATGTATATATACATACATATATTTTATTTTTATTTTTAATTGTGGTAAAATGCATATAGCATGAAATTTACCATCTTGACCTTTTTTTTTTTTTGAGACAGAGTCTCACGCTATTGCCCAGGCTGGAGTGCAGTGGCACGATCTCAGCTCACTGCAAACTCTGCCCCACCGGGTTCAAGTGATTCTAATTCTCCTGAGTAGCTAGGATTATAGGTGCCTGCCACTGTGCCTGGCTAACTTTTGTATTTTTAGTAGAAATGGGGTTTCGCCATGTTTGCCAGGCTGGTCTTGAACTTCTGACCTCATGATCCACCCGCCTCGGCCTCCCAAAGTGCTGGGATTATAAGTGTGAGCCACCCTGCCTGGCCTTCTTCACCATTTTTAAGTGTATAGTTCAGTGGCATTAAGTACAGTGATATTGTTGTGCAGCAACCATCTTCACCATCTGTCTCTTGATCTTGCAAAACTGAAATTCTGCACCCATGAAATGGTAACTGCCATTCTTCCCTCCCTCCAGCCCATGGCAACCACCATTCTACTTTTCATCTTTATGAATCTGACCATTCAAGGTACCTTACATAAGTGGAATAATATAGTGTTTGTTTTTTGTTACTGGCTCATTTTACTTAGCATAATGCATTCAAAATTCACCCATTGTTTAGCATGTGTCAGAATTCCCTTCTTTTTAAAGCCTAAATAATATTCTACTTTATGTATATATTACATTTTCTTTATCTATTCAGCCATCAATGGACCCTTGAGGCTGCTTCAACTTTTTGCTTATTGCAAATATTGCTTCTAGATGTACAAATATCTCTTTGAGACCCTTCTTTCAATTACTTTGAGTATATATCCGGAAGTGAAATTATTGTGTGTATATATATATATATATATGTGTATATATATACACACACACACACATAAACACACACACACACACACCAATGCATATGCACATAAAACTTTAAAATTCCAATTTAGTCTTTCAATGGAGACTTTATTATATCCATCTTATAGATGAGGTGCCTAAGGTTGGTAGGCCATGTGTAAATTTCATAGTGCTAGGTTTCTTCATTCTCATTCATTCATTCTCACATGATGACAGTGAAATTTTCCCAGAGCTTGGAATCGATGTGAACAACTGCACATGACCCACCACTACCCTTTCTCACTGGCTAGGACAGCCTTGCTCACCTCATTGTCTCGGTCTTTCTCCAGGAAATGGCGGGCCACGTGGCTGGGTAAGATATTCCGGAGCATGTTCTCATTGTGTTCCCTCAGCTCTTTCATCTCATTGATCTCCTCTTTGGCCTGTACTCGCCAAAGGAAGTCTAGGCGGGCTGTGTACTCCAGCTGCAGTTCATGTGCGAGAAAGAGAAGAACCAAGTAAACTTCTGAGGTGTAGGCTTCAGGCACTCACAACTGGGAGGCAGGAAAGCCTTCTCTGGAACTCTTTGCAAATGAAATAGAGCCTGATCTGAATATTTTGGGAGTCGTTTTGTTGGAAGTCAAGTGATCAGAGAATGACTAGATTTCACAGAGATGTGTGCCTGCCCTTCAGAGCATTATTGCCCCTGTGATTTCATACTTGTTTGTGTGATTACCTGATAATGTTTGTGTCCTCTACTAGACTGTTGGTGTTGCATGGTGTATTAGTTCATTCTTGTACTACTAATAAAAACCCAAGACTGGGTAATTTATAAAGGAAAGAGGTTTAATGGACTTACAGTTCCACAAGCCTGGGGAGGCCTCACAATCAGGGTGGAAGGTGAAGGAAGAGCAAAGGAACCTCTTACATGGCAGCAGGCAAGAGAGCTTGTGCAGGAGCACTCCCGCTTATAAAACCATAAGATCTCATAAAACTTGTTCATTACCATGAGAGGGGAAACTGCCTCCATGATTCAGTTATCTCTACCTGGCGCCACCCTTGACGTGGGGATTACTACAATTCAGGGTGAGTTTTGGGTGGGGACACAGCCAAATCATATCATATGGTTAGAGGTGCTTCTATCTATTTGACTTTACATCCTTGCTGTTACAGACTGAATGTCTGTGTCCCTCTCAAATTCATATATTGGAGCCCTAACACCCAGTGTGATGGCATTTAGAGATGGAACCTTTGGGCTATAGTTAGGGTAGATGAGATCATGCTGATGATGTGTCCCTCAGGATGAGAATAGTGCCCTTATAGGAAGAGACATGAAAGCACTTGCTCCTTCTCTCTCCACGTGCACACACTAAGAAAAGGCCAGCTCTTGTGTCAGTTTGCTGAGAATGATGGTTTCCAGGTTCATCCATGTCCCTACAAAGGACGTGAACTCATCGTTTTTGATGGCTGCGTAATATTCCGTGGTGTATATGTACCACATTTGGGGGGAAATGGGGGAGGGGCGGGGGGGGTGGGGAGGTGGGAAGAGATGGCATGGGGAGAAATGACAGATACAGGTGAGGGGACGGAAGGCAGCAAACCACACTGCCATGTGTGTACCTATGCAACAATCTTGCATGTTCATCACATGTACCCCAAAACCTAAAATGCAATAAATTAAAAAAAAAAAAAAAAGAAAAGGCCAGGTAGGGACACAGCAAGTAGATAGCCAGGTATTTGCAAGCCAGAAAGAGGGCCCTCATCAGAAAGCAAATCCTTCCAGACCTTGACCTTGGACTTCTCAGCCTCTAGGACCATGAAAAGATAAATTTCTGTTGTTTAATACACTCAGTCTATGGTATTTTGTTATGTTTGACAGCTAGAAATATACTAATACACTTACCATGTAGTAACATGTCTAGCACAGGGTAGGCACTTAATCAATATTTGTTGGCTCAATAAATAAGTTATCATAATAAAACCAGCTAACACATGGTGCTTATTGTATACCAGGACAGTTCTAAACAATATACATATATTAAATCCTTTAACCCATGCAACAGCCCTAATACAAAGGTACTATTATCATTTCTTATTTTACAGATAAGAAAATCAAAGCAAACATGATTAAGTAACTTGACTAAAATCGCACATGAGTTAGTGAAAGCCAGGATTTGAACTTGATTCAAAAATCAGAATATAGAATCTGAGTTGTTAACCACTAGGAAATATAGAAGAAATGAATGAACTCATTAATGGAAGGATTACTGATTTAGTTGCTAGACAGATATAGCTTAGAGTTCTAGTTCTACATTTGTATACTGTAACCCTGGACTAGTTATTTCATCTCAGTTTCCTCATCTCTGACATTGAGGTGAACATCAGTGGCCATACGGGGGTGAAACAGGCATTATAGGAAGTTATAGATACAGCACATGGCATATAGTGGGCACTCAGTACACATTAGATTCCTCTTGTTCTAACCTCTCCTCTCATGGGAAGGTGCACAGTGTCTTTTCCAAAGGATCTCACAGCCCATTTTTACTGCAGTTCTTGGTATGTCATTATTTCAGTCTTCAACTATTGAAGTGAACCATATGCTGCCCTGGAAAACACGTGTCTAGCTGCTCTGAATTCAAGGGCTTAGACAATTCAGATAGTTTCTTCTCTATTTTTTTAAAATTTTAAAATTTCAGTGGATGGCAAAAGTATGAAAAGACCACATGTACAAGGTTATCCATTCAGCAGCATTTTAAATAACAAAGGCTGGAAATAAACCAAATGTTCATTTCATTGGCTGAATAAACTTTAGTACAGAAATATCATTGCACATAATGCAGCTATTAAAGAGAAATGAAGACTGTATTTCTATGCTTTGAGGAACTGGTCTCTTAGGGGAGAAAAGTATATATAGTATGCTACAATTTTTCTAAGAAATATTGATCTCTCCACATACATGCACACACACATATTTACTTATTAAAACATTAAAATATAAACCATTTTACATTTTATAATTGTTTTTACATTTTACATTTTATAAGATGGTTCATATTTTAATCTATGAAATGACAAAGAAGGGGAATGGGATGGGAAAATAGGGATAGAATTTAAAAATCTTCAATTATGTCACGTTTTAAGTAAACAACTTTAGAATCATTCCAATATTTTACTTAATTATAAAACTAAATATATTTTCCAAAAACTCTGTAAAAACAAACAACCAAATGGACAAACAAATAAATGAGCCTACACAGAGAGAAACTATATCAGATGTCCTTTTGCACAATAATTTGATGACATACTCCCAGAGGGAAATACCCTGTGGATAAAAAGACCTCAACAGGAATGTCAAAACTGTTTACAATAATCATATTTTAGGTGATAACATTTGTAGTATTATACTTAGACTATTATAGTGAATCACAAGATAGAGTAAATGAGTAATTGTGTTGGTGTCATTAAAAGTGGAATTTTGGGGAAGAGAAAGGGAGCTGCAGATACAAGATTGATGAAGTTAAGTCAAAAGCTTGTGGTCCTCATTATGAAATGGAAATATCACACTGTGAACTCATGATGTATAGATTTTCCAACTCTGCCCACCGAAATCAGGTTCTCGAAACAATGAAAACTTAGCAGCAGTGATAACTCCCAGTATTCAGATTTTGGTTTCTAAATATCAATTCCTAAAAAAAACACTCCCATTCTTTTCAGAGGTGGTCAAATTTTGGGTACCTTTAATTACGTCTGTTTTAAGTAAATGACTTTAGAATCATGGTATATGATTGGAAGATTTTTTAAATATGAGAAACCAGGAGTCAGAGACTACCAGGGTTATGTCAAAATGATGCAAAAGTCAAGTTGAATGAGCTCCCACTAGTCAAAGATTTGACAGGTTCAGATTAATAAGAATAATAATAATTGCAATGAATTGAAACACAGAAAATATGGTAAAATGCATAAATTCAAAATGGCACTTAAAAACCAGAACCTCATTGGTCACGTCTGAATGATGCTAGGGAAAAATCTTATGGGGAAACTTACAGACAACAAACTTACAGGGAAAAAAATTCAGTATTTATCTTCGCTTTATGAATTGTACTTCCAGGTAACAAATAGTGAGGAGATGGTTCTCTTTTATAATGTATTCCAGTTAATAAATTATGGAGGACTGATAGGAGGATTAGCATATCGCTGTATAAAATAAGTGAATATAGGCCATTATCATAAATAGCTGCTAACACCACACAAAAAGACAAGGAGACCTGATGTAGCCCCTAACTGTAGTCTATAAAACCAATTAAATATTTCGGAGAAATCATTGAACCTGAATTTCACCAAGCTTCTAGACAGAAATACAGTACAAAAAACAAAACAAAACAAAACAAAAGGACAGGGGAATTGCTTAAATTCCTTAGAGAATACAGTCAATAAACTGTAGGAAATGATAGCTCCGGAAGCTTGAGTCTCTCAAGGTCACCCATTCTCAGAGTGGGATTGCTAGGACTCAAGCACGAATATTTGGTTCCAAGGCTTGAGTCTTCCCTGCTGAGCCACACAATCTCAGGTGCCTGCCTTTATCACACCCGGAAGTGACTGGAGACAGGACCTTATTAGTCTCTTTCTCTTTGTGGAGGCGTGCCTTCCTCTGCTAGAAACGAAGATGCCTGGGCAAAGCCCAAATCACCGGAGCTGCCAGTGAATCAGACACCAGGTGGGAGGCGCCCAGTTGTTTGCTCTCTCTGTTCAACATTGAGAACGTTCACCTGCCTCAGAGGAGGAAGTGTTTGGCATATCATATCCACATACGTGCAAGATGAAAATTCCGAATTATTCAGTTACATAACCACCTCCGTCCCTCTGGAGATGTATAATTACACATGCTCCCCACCGGATGCTTCTGCGTACCAGGCATCAATGGGCATTATTCAGCCCTATTAAAAATAGAGGGCTTCTGAGTCACAAAAGGAAACAGGTGGAAGCAGGGAGCAAGCCCAGGAGTGGGCAGGCTTGATTGGGGATTAACAAGACACTGAAGGATGCTATAGATAGAAGACACCTGAAGTGATACAACCCTGCAGAAGCTGCCTCTATCACAGGGAGGCAGAGGCACGTGGAGGAAACAGACTGCAACCAGGAGTTCGAGCGTTTGGATTCCCATTCCAGTCTGGGGTTTCTTACAGGCTTTGTGACCTCGGGGGCTTGACTCTCTGCTCCTGTCTTAGGACCAGATGGCTAACAATACCTGCCTTGTTTGTGTCATCGGCTTATTTTTAAGGTAAAATATTACTAGCTAAAAATTTTGAAAATTTATTATGTGTATGAGTCACTGGGATAAGCATATTGCAATTATATTCTCATATACCACTCTAACAACCTGATGAAGTAGAACCTGTTATTATCATACCCATTTTACAGGAAAGGAAACTGAAATCAGAAAGTTAAGTAAATTCCTGAAGGTCACATAGGTACTAAGCGGCAAAATGGGGGTTTGAATACTATCTGCCCAATTCCAAAGCCTGTACTTGTAATTGTTATGGATGTGAGTATATAATTTCAAAACC
The DNA here is from genome assembly GCF_048565385.1 of Saimiri boliviensis. NCBI lineage: Eukaryota > Metazoa > Chordata > Mammalia > Primates > Cebidae > Saimiri > Saimiri boliviensis. Next base: position 79,287,491 of record NC_133463.1, read on the forward strand.
CTTTGAAAGTTAATAATAAAAGGGAATAAATATCAGATATAACCTAATGCCAGTCACTTAGACCCTCACTAAACACTTACACACCCGTACTTTACATATAATCTTAATGCTGTTAGGTTATCTGCTTTCCCAGGACAAATGGAGCACAGGATAAATAGAATCTGAATGTTATTAGGGCACCATTTGAGGAAGGGGGCACTGACAGGGTATAAAGTAATTCTCTAAGGCGACAAAGGAGACAGAATCATTCTTCTTCTTACGGAACGACGACCCTCACCCAGAACTTGCTCTCTCAGCTGTTTCTGGGGATTTCTCACTTGTCAATTAAAAACCTGTGTAAATGAGTGAGCATATGTTTTTCTGTAGGATGATGACTATGAATCTATGTTCATAGTTCTCAAATGGATTGTCATTTGTATGTCAGACTAAGGCATTCTCCCCTGTAAATGAAAGCCATCAAGTAGCGGAAGACAAGACCCCAGTCCTCACAGAGAGCTGGAAAGACCTAAATACAGGAATTCTAGAAATGGCTAGACTCTGACATTTGCCTTAGCATTTCATCATAAATTCAGCCAAAATGGGAAAACAAGTCAAAGCATACTGCAGGTAGGAGTGCCCTGGGTCACTGTGTGTGTATGCAGACGGTGTCTTTGTTCTGCTGTGATCAGTCTAGTGAAGTAAAAAGAGTAGTGTTCTCATATAACGCCCTAACAACTCAGTGAAGTAGAAGTCTTTATTATCATGCCCATTTTACAGGTGAGGAAACTGAAAATCAGAAAGTTAAGTTGCTGAAGGTCACATAGGTACTAAGTGGCAGAGCTGCGGTTTGAATATTAACATTTGGATGGAAGACAGATGAAGTTTTGAATTCTAGTCCTCCTACTTACTAGCTGAATAGCATTACTTTTGTCATCCATAAAACAGGATTAATAATAACTTCAATTCCAGGTTGTTGATAGGATTAAATGAGAAGAGAAAAAGTGCTGGGCACATAGTAGGAACTCAATAAATATTAATTATTTCCTCATTTCCTTCACTTGCCAAGTTTTAATTTTACCTATATATTTTTTCTTGGCTACACTGTACAATCCCCTTTATTACAAATGACTTTGTACACGTTATCTCTGTGTTCTTGGGGTTTTGGGCTGTTTCATCCCTGTTTTCTCAGGGTTCGTTACCTCAGTTTCCGTGGTGATTTCCCAGCAATGTGTTTCTATTTCTGCTCTGGCTGACAGTCTTCTTGATGTGCTTTCCTCCTTTTCTGATTATGGATTTTGAAGTATGCACAGACCACAGAAAGATGGACCGAGGTCCAGAGAAGGGAGGCGAGGGAGGCAGGTCCTGATTTCTACCAGGGGATAAAAATCTCCCCAAGCAATGAATGTTCATGGATTGGAGTCCACCTGAAGAAGTCCTACTGGTCTTTGAGAGTCCTGCCAAGATGCTCCCATGAAGAATAATTTTCTTTTTCAAAGTCCCTAGCCAAGTCTGATCCACACATAACATGTTTGCATTATTTGGGGTCAGCTCTATTCCAGGAGACTGGACCATGACTGGGGTTTTGCACAGTTCTGCCCCCCGTGTCCACTCCAGATTCTGGCAAAGAGTAGGGGCTCATGGAAAATGGAACCCATATGGCAGGCATTTTATCTAATTAGGGTAGATCTGTAAGGAATCTTTTCTATAAACAATGCAAGGCAGCGAACAAAGTTCTGCTCACAATAATCTCAAATCATTCCTCAAGACAGCCCTACTTAGGTATTACTAATTTATTTTAGAGTTGAGGAAACTGAGGCTCACGGAGATAACTAACTTGCCCAAGATCACACACTGCTGAGAGTAAGAACTGTGATTAGAATCCAGGCTCAGCTGAACCTAAATGTTTACCTGATAGCATACAGCTTTTGTAGTAATAATTTTATTGAGGCAACAATTTTATTGGGAGGGGGTCCCAGTTTGTCTTAAGGAGAAATCGATAGCTGTTTCACTAGGACAATTTTTTGAAAGAGATCTATCCAAAGGTCATTAAAACCGCATTGTTCACCAGATCATCTTTTCCAGCTTTGTTTCTCGTTAGGTGGTCTTTATTAGGAATGATTCATTAAGAATCACAACTTGCCACAGGCAGCTAAAAGTTATTTGCTGTAAAGAGCAGCAGAGGCCTTTCAGGTCAGTTTTATGGCAACAAGAAATGTCAGGTAATAGAGCAGTCAGAGCAAAATGTTAGATTACCTGCTGTCCATGGTAGAACACAGCCAGAAGGAACATGGCCATCAGTAGCAGCGAGGCCTCCTTGGTCCCCAGGAAATCTCTGTTGGAAGAAGAAAGGCACCAATAACCATGGGGGGACTTCAAGGAGAACCGTGAGAAAACAGGTTCAGAAAGGAGTGGTATAAAAAGAAAAAAAACATACATCTTTTTAGCACCTATTATGTGATAGTGGCTGCTCTAAGGGTTTGCACGTTGGCTAATTCAGAAATCGGTTGCCCCCCGAGGGTATGAGGTGACCCAGAACACAGATGGTGAAAGAGATTCTAGAGTCTAGCATCTAGATGGCACACTCACATTAGTAATGTCTTCTATGGGCAGAACATGTTTTATAGATTTTAAATAGCCTTTATACTTTCCTATCACAAAATCCATGTGAAGGCTGGTATCTTTCCTCCCCACGTTTTTAGATATTATTCTGTTTAAGAGACCAGGATGTAATGTTAGCTGTGTAGCAATCTTAATCCTAAGTGCTTTCATGCTTAAATCCATATATTAATTCTATGAGTTGAACACTTTTAATTCTTATATCAGTTTTCTTCCTTATATCAGTTCTATAAGTTGGGGACTATTGTTACCCCAATTTAAATTCTTATATCTTTTGATAAAGCCTTTGTTTCATTTGTGTCCTTTCTTCTGGGAGTAACCCCCCGCTCTCAATGCCCAATTTTTGTGGGGGCACAGGCTGGAGTGCTTCTGTCCTGAGCTGTCCTGGGTTCTCTAGGAGACCACACAGAAAGGCAGCTGATGATGGTCAGTGGTAAGGGTACACTTAAACACTGACGTGACTGTCAGACTTCAAAGGAATTCAGAAGGCTGCCAGGGAAGCCATTTGATTCAGAATGCTTTTATTTTTCATTTTGGCCTGGTGTGAGGCTTTCCTCAGGACAAGCTGGGCCAGGAGGCAAAGGGTGGGTGGAAGCAATGTTGGACTTGGAAATAAACTGTCCCATTGATGGCTTTCACTGGCTAATAAAGAAGACCCAAAATGAAAATTTTAAAGTACAGCCATCTCCATGGACGTCAGGACTTGCCTTACATCACCTGGTGTCCTATTTCCCCTGGTTTCTCCATCTCAGGGAATGCCCCTTCATCTATTCACCCAGGTGCTTGAGTCAAAAGCCAAAACAAAACTAGGAGTCAGTTCTCATCATGCCAGTCCCATTCAACCTGTAGCTAAATCCTGAATTCTCTACCACCACAATACATCCCCAGTCCATCTGCTTCTCCCCATGTCCCCCTCTACCACCAGAGTACAGCCACTGTGATCTCCAACAGCCTCCCAACATTACTGTCTCCAGTTTATTTTGCACATGGCTCCCAGAAAAATTTTTACTACTAAAACCAGATCATGCTACTCCCTTGTTTAATCTCCTCCCAACCACGAGTACAGATGTACTTGGAACTCACTCAGAAGTAACTGTGGTGTGGCTTAAGGATACAATGGGGCCATCACAGACTAGATGCAGTGTCTAGAGGGAGAAGTAGAATATGTAGCAAGGTACCATACCAGGGCAATCTCAAGCTTTCCCTTTTCTGTTCTTGCTGGAGACCAGCAGGAGCATCTCAGGGCTTAGGAAAATGGGGGCTTGAAGCTAGCTGCTAAGACAAGCTTTTCTAGCCCGGGCAATAAAGCAATACCCCCATCCTCTCTCCCTCTTCCTCTTTCTCTTTCTTCCTCTTCTTTATTCTTTTTCTTATAAAAAAAATAAAAAAAATAAGAAGTTTGCATCAGGTGGCTGTGACAACCTTATCAAGCTGCGGAAGTGTGCTAACCTACCCTGTGTTAGCCTGACAGACTCCATCTTGCTGAAAGCCAGACAGACTCTGTCTTAACCTCTGCCTCACCCCTCCCACCATTTCTCCCTTAAGTGCATACTTTGGTCATGCTACTGTGCTGGGTCATATGGTACTCAGAACTATAGAAACATACAACCTTTGTAACCATATCCTGCTTGACAAGCCCACTTGCTATTGTGAATACCCCTTGATTGATTGTATGACAAGTACCCAATACCCTCCTTGGTAACCTCCAATCACGGGAACTGCGCGTGTATACCCTCCTTGGTAATCAACAATCATGAGAACCTCCTGCCTGCTAGTTACCAGTCTCCTTATCTAACTTGCTTGTTCTGCTTCTGTAAATTCTGCTTCAGTTAGCCTCTCCCTCCCTTACCTTAAGAAAAAAAAAAAAAAAGACAAGCTTTTCATCTAGCTTTATGCTAGAAAAACTTTCTAGCTTATACTGGGCCAGGCAAAGTCCAACTTCTCAGGATAGGACAGGGACTTAAGAGTGGAAATGTAGGTTCTTAGGGAGGTATTATGCATATGAGGATTAAGAGAACCAAATAACTCTGTGAGCTGGGATAAGAGTCAAATCTGTGAATACCTTGGAGAAAAGATGCTAAAAATAGATGATACTAATTATTGTGCTTCAATAGCCCCAGAGAAGCACATAATTATTGAGCATCTACTGTGTGCCTGGCATAGTATCCTGGGATATAGAGATGAAGAAGGTACATTGTCTTTGTCCTCAAAACATTAAGTAAGAGTAATAATCAAATACACAGATTATTTTATAATATGATACACTCCATGGAAAGGATACATTCTTGTTGCCATAGGAATATATGGGAAGAGAAAGCAACCCAGGCTGGGTTTTCAGGGAAGGCTGAAGAACTGAATCCTAAAAGATGATAAGACTTCACAAGGAAAAGGTAGGATGGATTCTCTAGGTACAGGGTATCTATTTTGCTTAGCTAATTGGTTTATAGGTCTTTAGTATGGGGATTAAAAAGTAAATGTCATATATCATGTTTGAAGTCACATGTAGACTCAGGAGGAGAGTGATGACAGAGCTGTCCACTGTGAGTACTGAACTGAAGAGGGCTAGACTATGAGCCAAACATTGTCACCCTGCATTTTAGGGCTGAGGAGCCATCAGTTGCATCCATCCATCCATCTATCCATCCATCCATCCATCCATCCATCCTTCCTTCCTTCCTTCCTTCCATCCTTCCATCCTTTGTTCCATTCTTCCAGCCATCCACAGTCACCATCAGGCTTATTTTGAGGACATAGGCATATTCCAGTACCATCCTTTTATTCTTTCATGTCACTTAATTCTCTAGCCCCTGATGTTTGTGGACCACTGAAAAAAGATTAAAGACATGAGCTTTAGACTCATGAAGATTCAGGTTCCAATATCAGCTTTTCTACTGACCAGTTATTTGACCTTGGAAAAGTCATTTAACATCTCTGAGCCTCAGTTGAATGTATCTAATCGTGTGTAGCTCTATAATTGTGAGGATTAAATGAGTCAATCATGGTAATGTACTTGACACAGTGCCTGGCCCACATTTTCCCCTTGCCACCCTCTGAAGCACCTGGCACATAATCTTGCTTATGGTGGTGGAGCTTTAAAAAGTCACTTGTTCACATTGCTTAGTTTGAATGAGCATGTCCTGAGTTCAGCTCCTCCTCGTTACTTCTTTCCAAACCCCTGCTCTACCTGTCATTTCGGATATACCTTTCTTTGCCATACAGAAGACTTTTTTAAGCCAAGAAATTTATCATCTGAAACACATTTTTTAAGAGAAAACACAAATACCTCTTGAATTATTTTGAAAGCAGTGATTGACCAAAAATAGAAAGATGACTAGACAAAACTCAGAATAAAAAGTAAAAGAAAATTATGAACAATCTTTGAGTCATTCCCTATATTTCAGATGGGAAAAAAATAGCCTAAGCAGAGACTGCAGAATATGCACAGTAAGTCAGCCAGACTAAGGAGCATCCCAAAAGAATTGTGATTTGAAATTAGAAAGTTTATTTTTTTGGTAGTTTCAATAATTTCTTAAAGAACTTCCAAAGAGAGCCAATGACTGAAATCCGTACTGTGTTATATGCATTGCTTGATATGGTTATCAGGGACTTAAAATCAAGAACATTTTGAACTAATTTATTTGTATTAATAAAATAACTGAGTTAATACTACCGTTTCTTTATGCTAATAGAAAGGAACATTTTTAAGTGAAAACTCATGTAGCATAATGGAATTTTCAGAGCAATAACAATCTTTAGAGGTCCTCTTATCTGATGTATCATAAAAATTAATATTTAATTTGAGTGTTACTCATTACAGAAATACTTATGCGAATTATAGTGAATTTGGAAACTAATACAAAGGCACAAATAACAAAATAAAAATTGTCCTTAAGCCTACCACACAGGGAAGACAATGGTTGAAGTTTTGGAGTCAACTACGTGTCATTTCCTTTCACCCCATGCAAAAAAGTATGTTTACAGATTTAGAATTGCACAGCCTCATACTGTTATGTAAGCTACTTCAGACTTAGTAAAAATTATGAAAATAATTTCAAGTAATTAAGTACCTTACAATGTGCACTTGGCAATTTTATTCTATTCCATATTATGTGTACCACAGATAATGTAATTTCCCTTGAAGCCTTTTATTTTACAGGTAGGAGATCGAGGTCCACAGCGGTGTAATCATTTTCCCAAGGTCACACAGCTCTTTTGTTTCAGAGCCAGGATGAGAATTCATATCTTAGGCACCAAATTCAGCATGTTCAGGACATTGATCCCAAATTTTTAGGTTAGTTATTAGTTCCCACTTGCTTCTATGACACCCATCATAAGCCATTCGGCTTGAATTTATCTTTTATTCTGTTGTTATAATGACTGTACTTGTTAAGTGCTAATTTTATGCCATACTCTAATAACCACTTTACATATTCTGCCTACTTTAATTATCATATCAACAATCAAGATGTGATTATCCTCATTCTAGAAAGAACTCCAAGACTCAGATGCTAAATAATTTAACTTAACTAGCTAGTGAACAGTGAAGACTAGCTATCAGTACAGATCTCAGTGATATTTTTCAGTAGGTACAAGGCCCTCTTCTATGTACCTACTTATAATTGTTTGCCCTTAAGCTCCTAAAGGATAAAAACAATGCCTTATTAATCCATGAATCTGCAGGGCCTAGTAAAAGCCCACAGAAAACAATGTAATGTGTTTTGAATGGTTACATGGATGCATTCGTGAAGGTCATGTGACGTTGGACAAATGCTGTTTGGCTTTGACCCTAAGCATGGATTATTTCCTGGTTGTTCATTTCTTCTAATGACCCTGCTCTTTCACGTGGACTAATGCAATAGCTAGACTGGTTCCATAATTTATGGCCCACTATAAAATGAAAATACAGAGGCTTCTTGAAATTTTAATTTTTTTAAGAGAATTTCAAGATGGTGAAAGGAGAGCATTAAACAAAGCAAGGCCCTTCCGAGTGCAGGGCCGCATGTGAATGCACAAGCCATGTGTGGATGAAGCTGGCCATTGCAGTTGCCTCCCAAATAGTCTTTCTGCATCCATTCTTGTCCCCTTCTAGTCATTCAGTTGTAGCAGACAATGTTTGTTTGAAATACTCCAACTTAATTGGTTAAAATCCTTTAGTTCATCCCCAAACTTTCTTGAATTTTTTACATTTTGTTTTTAATTGACATGTAATAATTGTACATATTTATGGGGCACAGAGTGATATTCATTTTTCTTTCTTTCTTTCTTTCTTTTTTTTTTTTTTTTTTTAAGATGGAGTCTTGCTCTGTCACCCAGGCTGGAGTACAGTGGTACCATCTCAGCTCACTGCAACCTCTGCTTCCTAAGTTCAAGCAATTCTCCTGCCTCAGCCTCTTAAGTAGCTGGGATTACAGGTATGTGCCACCACACCCAGCTAATTTTTGTATTTTTAGCAGAGACAGGGTTTCACCATGTTAGTCAGGCTGTTCTCGAACTCCTGACCTCATGATTCACCTGCCTCAACTTCCCAAAGTGCTGGGATTATAGGTGTGAGTCACCATACTGGGCAGAGGGATATTTCAATACATGTATACTATGTGTAATGATCAAAGCAGGTTAATAGCATAGTCACTATCTCAAACATTTATCATTTCTTTGTGTTGTGAACATTCAAAATCCTCTCTTCCAACTATTTAAAAATATTCAGTAAATTATTGTCAACTATAGTCACCTTGCAATGCTGTAGAACACTAAACATATTCCTCTTATCTAGTTGAATTTTGTTATCTATTAACCCAGTCCTCTCTGTAGGAAGGACTGATGTGTTATATAACACTGAAATATTGCAGGTATCTGTTTTCATGATTGGGTAGAAAGAGCTGTATCACTTATCATAATTCTACTTTTGTGGTACTGAGTTTGGAAATGTAGCATTTGCCTTGAAAGGTTGAAGACGATGAATGGGAGTATTCCCAAGTTCAAGTATATTGTGCCCTATGATTTGTATTCATATTTTGTATTGTGTAACTGAGACTGATGAGGTGCAGTTGGCCCAAGTGGAGTGTTTCCATCATAAACCTGGAAAAGTTCCTGTTTTAGGGCAGGTCCTGGAAAAGATCAGTTCTGCTCTTAAAAAGTCTAATGTGTCTTTATGCAAACATTCTTTTCTGCAACAGTGTGGTCACTGATGATGCATTTGAGGATGGAAATTGTGAATCATCCTTAAAAATGTGGCTAACCTCTTTGCTCTGTCCTGCCTATACTAACCTAATTTTTAGTTTTTAATTGAGCAGACCTTGATTGACTTACCCTGGTGTGGTCTGTGCCAGTTCTTTCTGTCTCTCTGCCTCATAATTGATCAGTCAGCATAGCGGCCATGCAGGTGGTCATCCTGAGACATTAAAGAGACTCAGCTACATGGACTGAAGTTATTCTGGAGGAATACTTCCCCAACATCTTTCAGCCACAGTTCTGGGCATGGCAACAACGTTGGAGATCTCTTAGGGTTATTTTCACTTTGATAAACATTCTCGTATAAACATGAGAGAAGAACTAGAAGTGGTTCAGTGAAAAATGCATTGAACATGATTGCCATAGAGACTAGCATTCCAGAGCTGGCTTTATCATTTACTAGTTCACAGTTTCCCTATAATTAAAAAGAGACTGACTTCTTACTTTTAAAAAGAGGAAGATGGCACTCACATCAAAAGTTTATCAAAATGTTTAAATGAGATTATAAATTAGAAAGGGACATGTGAACTATTTAATATTGTATATATATGAGAGAAAATTGCTATAAGGCTACTACCATCAGTCTTGACAATTCTGGTTTTTTATGAAGATTGTGTGGACCAATGAACCTTTCCAATGTAAGAAGCAAATGAGGATCAAACCAATAACCACTTAGGTCAGAAAAATTCTTTTCCCTGCCATATGGTTTCTAAATTTTGCCAGTGTCGATTTTCTTTAATTCCCTCCAAATGCTTTTAGATAAGTGTTTTTTTCCTATGTATTATCTATTCTAACTCATTTTCATTTGTGAGAGCTTCATCTGGTAATACATTTTATGTCTGAAATGCCTTCAGCATCTAACTAACACTATTGGTATAGTCTTGCAAGGATTATTTTGGTAACCATGGCTTATCTGTAGCCTGGAGACTTCTGAGAAGCCCTACTCATGCTATTTAACTTCCAAATACAAGAAAGTGGAAAGAGGAGTATCATGAAATAACGCTGTGGGTGTGTGTGTAGTGGGATGGGGTGAGGGGCAGCTAGATACCAAAACAAAAGGCAGAGGTAGTGTTTGTTGCTTCTATAAGCACCTTCTTCGTAACAACAGGTGCACAGTAGTTCTTAAGAGATTTTTTTGAATTAAAATATGTGTTCTTGATGTTCCTCTGGAAGCAGAGTAGTATGAATACTGTTGATAAAGAAGTGAAGAGGAACTATTTAGGTAGATAGTGAGGGTATAAAAGCCCTCATTAAGGTTTTCCTTTTAATGAAAAGCAGCTCCAAGTTAGTTTCCTTTCTAACAGGAGCAGCCTGTAAAATCCAGTTGCAGACACAGATGCCGGCAACTTGTGTCAATCATGTTCAAGATGGTGGCTCCATCTTCCCATCTCTTTGTCATCCACATGTACAGTAAAGAGCAGACAAGATGGCATTGGTCAAATGGAAAGCATTTTTGCATAATAAGATTAGGGTGGAGTGACCAACCTTCCCTATGCTCTATGTAAACATCATACCTGACCCCCAAAGGGACAAACTTTTTTTTTATTTTTTATTTTTTTATTATTTTTTTTATTGCATTTTAGGTTTTGGGGTACATGTGATGAACATGCAAGATTGTTGCATAGGTACACACTTGGCAGTGTGGTTTGCTGCCTTCCGTCCCCTCACCTGTATCTGTCATTTCTCCCCATGCTATCTCTTCCCACCTCCACACCCCCCCGCCCCTCTCCCATTTCCCCCCAACGGACCACAGTGTGTAGTGCTCCCCTCCCTGTGTCCATGTGTTCTCATTGTTCAACACCCACCTATGAGTGAGAATATACGGTGTTTGATTTTCTGTTCTTGTGTCAGTTTGCTGAGAATTATGGTTTCCAGGTTCATCCATGTCCCTACAAAGGACGTGAACTCATCGTTTTTGATGGCTGTGTAATATTCCATGGTGTATATGTACCACATTTTCCCTATCCAGTCTATCATCGTTGGGCATTTGGGTTAGTTCCAGGTCTTTGCTATTGTAAACAGTGCTGCAATGAACATTCGTGTGCACGTGTCCTTGTAGTAGAATGATTTATAATCCTTTGGATATATACCCAGTAATGGAATTGCTGAGTCAAATGGGATTTCTATTTTTAGGTCCTTGAGGAATCGCCACACTGTCTTCCACAATGGTTGAATTAATTTACATTCCCACCAACAGTGTAAAAGTGTTCCTATTTCTCCACATCCTCTCCAGCATCTGTTGTTTCCCGATTTTTTAATGATCGCCATTCTAACTGGTGTGAGATGGTATCTCAATGTGGTTTTGATTTGCATTTCTCTGATGACCAGTGATGATGAGCATTTTTTCATATGTTTGTTGGCCTCCTGTATGTCTTCTTTTATAAAGTATCTGTTCATATCCTTTGCCCATTTTTGAATGGGCTTGTTTGTTTTTTTCTTGTAGATCTGCTTTAGTTCTTTGTAAATTCTGGATATCAGCCCCTTGTCAGATGGGTAGGCTGCAAAAATTTTTTCCCATTCTGTTGGTTGTCGATTCACTCTACTGACTGTTTCTTTTGCCGTGCAGAAGCTGTGGAGTTTGATTAGGTCCCATTTGTCTATTTTGGCTTTTGTTGCCATTGCTTTTGGCGTTTTGGTCATGAAGTCCTTGCCTACACCTATGTCCTGAATGGTTTTGCCTAGATTTTCTTCTAAGGTTTTTATGGTATTAGGTCTGATGTTTAAGTCTTTAATCCATCTGGAGTTAATTTTGGTGTAAGGTGTCAGGAAGGGGTCCTGTTTCTGCTTTCTGCACATGGCTAGCCAGTTTTCCCAACACCATTTATTAAACAGGGAGTCCTTTCCCCATTGCTTGTTTTTGTCAGGTTTGTCAAAGATCAGATGGTTGTGGGTATGTTGTATTTCCTCTGAGGCCTCTGTTCTGTTCCATTGGTCTATATCTCTGTTTTGGTACCAGTACCATGCTGTTTTGATTACTGTAGCCTTGTAGTATAGTTTGAAGTCCGGTAGTGTGATGCCTCCTGCTTTGTTCTTTTTGCTTAGAATTGACTTGGCTATGCGGGCTCTCTTTTGGTTCCATATGAAGTTTAAGGTGTTTTTTTCCAGTTCTGTGAAGAAGGTCATTGCTAGCTTGATGGGAATAGCGTTGAATCTGTAAATTACTTTGGGCAGTATGGCCATTTTCACGATGTTGATTCTTCCTAACCATGAACATGGAATGTTTCTCCATCTGTTTGTATCCTCTCTTATTTCGTTGAGCAATGGCTTGTAGTTCTCCTTGAAGAGGTCCTTTACATTCCTTGTTAGTTGTATTCCTAGGTACTTTATTCTCTTTGTAGCAATTGTGAATGGCAGTTCGTTCTTGATTTGGCTCTCTTGAAGTCTATTACTGGTGTATAGGAATGCTTGTGATTTTTGCACGTTGATTTTGTATGCTGAGACTTTGCTGAAGTTGTTTATCAGTTTCAGGAGATTTTGGGCTGAGATGATGGGGTCTTCCAGATATACAATCATGTCATCTGCAAATAGAGACAATTTGATTTCCTCCTTTCCAATTTGGATACCCTTTATTTCTTTTTCTTGCCTGATTGCTCTGGCTAGAACTTCCAGTACTATATTGAATAGGAGTGGTGAGAGAGGGCACCCTTGTCTAGTGCCAGATTTCAAAGGGAATGCTTCCAGTTTTTGCCCATTCAGTATGATATTGGCTGTTGGTTTGTCGTAAATAGCTTTTATTGTTTTGAGATACGTTCCGTCAATACCTAGTTTATTGAGGGTTTTTAGCATAAAGTGTTGTTGAATTTTGTCAAAAGCCTTCTCTGCATCAATTGAGATAATCATGTGGTTTTTGTCTTTGGTTCTGTTTATGTGGTGAATTACGTTTATGGACTTGCGTATGTTGAACCAGCCTTGCATCCCCAGGATGAATCCTACTTGATCATGGTGGATGAGCTTTTTGATATGCTGTTGCAATCCACTTGCCAGTATTTTATTGAAGATTTTTGCATCTATGTTCATCATGGATATTGGTCTGAAATTTTCTTTTCTTGTTGAGTCTCTGCCGGGTTTTGGTATCAGGATGATGTTTGTCTCGTAAAATGATTTGGGAAGGATTCCCTCTTTTTGGATTGTCTGGAATAGTTTCAGAAGGAATGGTATCAGCTCCTCTTTGTATGTCTGGTAGAATTCAGCTGTGAACCCATCTGGACCTGGGCTTTTTTTGGGTGGTAGGCTCTTTATTGCTGCCTCGACTTCAGAACATGTTATTGGTCTATTCAGGGTTTCGGCTTCTTCCAGGTTTAGGCTTGGGAGGATGCAGGTGTCCAGGAATTTATCCATTTCTTCCAGGTTTACTAGTTTATGTGCATAGAGTTGTTTGTAATAATCTCTGATGATGGTTTGGATTTCTGTGGAATCTGTGGTGATATCCCCTTTATCGTTTTTTATTGCATCAATTTGGTTATTCTCTCTTTTCTTTTTTATTAATCTGGCTAGTGGTCTGTCTATTTTGTTGATCTTTTCAAAAAACCAGCTCCTGGATTTATTGATTTTTTGAAGAGTTTTTTTGTGTCTCTATTTCCTTCAGTTCTGCTCTGATCTTAGTTATTTCCTGTCTTCTGCTAGGTTTTGAGTTTTTTTGATCTTGCTCCTCTAGCTCTTTCAATTTTGATGATAGGGTGTCAATTTTAGATCTCTCCTTTCTTCTCATGTGGGCACTCATTGCTATATATTTTCCTCTAGAGACTGCTTTAAATGTGGCCCAGAGATTCTGGTATGTTGTGTCTTCGTTCTCATTGGTTTCGAAGAACATCTTTATTTCTGCCTTCATTTCATTGTTTATCCAGTCAACATTCAAGAGCAAGTTGTTCAGTTTCCATGAAGCTGTGCGGTTCTGAGTTAGTTTCTGCATTCTGAGTTCTAACTCGATTGCACTGTGGTCTGAGAGACTGTTTGTTATGATTTCTGCTCTTTTGCATTTGCTGAGGAGTGATTTATTGCCAATTATGTTGTCAATTTTAGAGTAGGTGTGATGTGGTGCTGAGAAGAATGTATATTCTGTGGATTTGGGGTGGAGAGTTCTGTAAACGTCTATTAGGTTTGCTTGTTCCAGGTCTGTATTCAGGTCCTGGATATCCTTGTTGATTTTCTGTCTGGATGATCTGTCTAATATTGACAATGGGGTGTTAAAGTCTCCCACTATTATTGTGTGGGAGTCTAAGTCTCTTTGTAAGTCATTAAGAACTTGCCTTATGTATCTGGGTGCTCCTGTATTGGGTGTGTATATATTTAGGATCGTTAGCTCTTCTTGTTGCAGTGATCCTTTTACCATTATGTAATGTCCTTCTTTGTCTCTTTTGATCTTTGTTGCTTTAAAGTCTATTTTATCAGAGATGAGAATTGCAACTCCTGCCTTTTTTTGCTCTCCATTTGCTTGGTAGATCTTCCTCCATCCCTTTATTTTGAGCCTTTGTGTATCCTTGCATGTAAGATGGGTTTCCTGGATACAGCACACTGATGGGTTTTGGCTTTTTATCCAATTTGCCAGTCTGTGTCTTTTGATTGGGGCATTTAGTCCATTGACATTTAGGGATAGTATTGTTATGTGTGAATTTGATATTGTCATTTTGATGCTACCTGGCTGTTTTGTTGGTTGGTTAATGCAGATTCTTGATTGTGTTGATGCTCTTTTACCATCTGGTGTGTTTTTGGAGTGGCTGGTACTGGTTGTTCCTTTATATGTGTAGAGCCTCTTTCAGGAGTTCTTGTAGAGCAGGTTTGGTGGTGATGAAATCTCTGAGTGCTTGCTTGTTCACAAAGGATTTTATTTTTCCTTCACTTATGAAGCTTAGTTTGGCTGGATAGGAGATTCTGGGTTGAAAGTTCTTTTCTTTAAGGATGTTAAATATTGGCCCCCAATCTCTTCTGGCTTGTAGGGTTTCTGCTGAGAGATCTGCTGTGAGTCTAATGGGCTTCCCTTTGTGGGTAACCCGACCTTTCTCTCTGGCTGCCCTTAACATTTTCTCTTTCATTTCAACCCTGGTGAATCTGACGATTATGTGCCTTGGGGTTGCTCTTCTTGAGGTATATCTTTGTGGTGTCCTCTGTATTTCCTGTATTTGAATATTGGTCTGCCTTGCTAGGTTGGGGAAGTTTTCCTGGATAATATCCTGAAGAGTATTTTCCAGCTTGGATTCATTCTCTTCATCACATTCAGGTACACCTATCAGACGTAGATTAGGTGTTTTCACATAGTCCCACATTTCTTGAAGATTTTGTTCATTCCTTTTTGTGCTTTTTTCTCTGTTCTTGCCTTCTCTTTTTATTTCATTGAGTTGATCTTCGACCTCTGATATCCTTTCTTCTGCTTG
This sequence comes from Saimiri boliviensis, assembly GCF_048565385.1. Classification (NCBI taxonomy): domain Eukaryota; kingdom Metazoa; phylum Chordata; class Mammalia; order Primates; family Cebidae; genus Saimiri; species Saimiri boliviensis. The sequence goes on from NC_133463.1 coordinate 79,302,682, forward strand.
GTCAATTCGGCTGTTGAAGCTTGTGCATGCTTCACGAAGTTCTCGTGTTGCGTTTTTCAGCTCCATCAATTCACTTATACTCCTCTCTATGCTGTCCATTCTCGTCAGCAGTTCGTCCAATCTTTTTTCAAGGTTCCTATTTTCTTTGCGTTGGGTTAGACCATGTTCTTTTAGCTCATTGTAGTTTCTTACTACCCACCTTCTGAAGTCTGATTCTGTCATTTCATCACCCTCCTTCTCCATCTGGTCTGGTTCCCTTGCTGGTGAGGAGTTGTGATCCCTTTTAGGAGGAGACGTGTTCTGGTTTCGGGAGTTTTCATCCTTTTTGCGCTGGTTTCTTCCCATTTTTGTGGGTTTATCCACCTGTTGTCTGTCTCTGTCCCAGGGAGTTGGAGCTTTATGAGTTTCCGTTGCACTACTGCCTTTTTTGATTTTTCTTTCAGGTCTGACCCGTCCAGCTAGCAGCATGCCTAGCCTCTGCCTGCCCGCAGGGGCTTTGCTGAGCTGCTGTGGGCTCTGCCCAGCTGCCCTGAGCTCTTCCCTGTAGTCCTTTTTATATGGGCGTAGTTAGAACTGTCTGGGCAATGGTGGCCCCGCCTCTGTTATGGCGGACTCTCTCTGTTGTGGCAGGTTGCCTCAGCAACGGCGGGTTGCCTCGGCAATGGCAGCCTGCCTCCGTAGTGGTGGAGAGTCTCAGTAATGGCGGAAGCCCCTCCCCCATGGAGCCGGACCGTCCGGGTTCAGCTGTGCTTGGTTTGAAGGGCTCAACCCAGAGGGTTTCCAATTACTGTTTTTGTTTTCGTTGTTGTTGGGGGTGGAGGGGTGGGACCAACGGAGCCTGATCACCTGGCTCCCTGACTCAGAGTCTTTTAAGTTGAACGACCCCGCGTTCTGGTCGCTTATTGAAAAGGCGCCGGGATCTCCCGTGCTGCGACTCACGGAGTCGGCTCGAACTGCAGCGCCGGCTCCTGGCGGATTTTTTGCCTAGGAATCTCTTGGCCTGACTCGCTATTTCAGATGAATGGGCAACTCTGCCGTCTCAGGGCTCTGCTCGCCAGCTAAGAGGGCTCCCAGACCAGTGGCTTTTGTCCGGAGAACCACAGCAACAGGGTGTGGTCACAGCAGCCGCGTGGGCGGAATCAGCCCCGAGGGGGCCAAAACAGCGGCACCGGCTGGGACTGCGACGCTGGCGACCCCTCTGCCTGGGTATCTCCTGGTCTGTGGGCAATAAGAGTTCGTCTGGAAATGCGGCGTCCACTCACCCTCTGCACTTTCACTGGGAGCTGAAGTCCTGAGCTGTTCTTAGGCGGCCATCTTCCCCGGGACATTCTATATCTAGGCAAGTACATCACACTTGTGGGAATTGCTATATTAATCTATTTGCAGTGAGACGATATACTGTACCACCTTCTAACTGGAATATCAGACAGAGATTTTTCATTGCTGTAGTATTTTGCTTAATTATTATCCTTATAGAAGGGATAATAGTTACCAAGAAAAAGGAAACATGAAAGTTTTACTATCACTGTGTGTGTCCATGTTCTAAATTTTCCTGGAATCAGACAATGAACCCTGGGTGTCTACCCCAGACAACGTAGCCACTTCACTGTCATTGCTAATTCCAAATTTTAGACTAAAAAGAGGATAGATTTGTGAGGGAGCCTCCCTCCCAGGATGTCACCTACAAGGTGGGTTAGTTAATGGTAGAACCAGCAAAACTGATGCTCTCAATAAGTGTATTTTGTTGCCTCCCTAAATTAACAATATGCCCACTGAAGAGTAGAAACAAAAGCCAAAACTTGATTTTACATTTTATAACCTGAATTATAATGCATTAATGCAATCCAGTATTTTTCCTATGCTTTAAGAAGTCAACAAGGCATGGGTAGTAGGGAAATAGTATCTTCTGAAGATCAGTTAAACTACATGTCTAATAAAGATCTTGAGAGAACAAAAACACTAAATGCTTTGAAATAAGCCAGAAGGCTTGGACAAATAGAGAAAAAACACATTAAATGTGAAGTATGAGACAAATCCAAAAGCAAATTGTGCCTGTAGGTTGAGGACCACATATTATAAGTACAATAGTGAGAAAAAAATCATAAGGTTTGTGAATGATAGTTGGCTTACTGTGAATCAATGATGTAACATGATTTCAAATGAGCTAATTCTTTCAGTCACTCATTCATTTAATATTTCATTCTGCAAATATTTAATTGGATATCCTCTGCCAGATAATTCTAAGTGCTGACTATATGAACATGAATAATGGTCCTTGCCTTCAAAAGTTCCTATTTTAATAAAAGAAGAAGACATGAAAATTAATTACTTTAATACAGTGAGGTAAATGCAATAACAAAAACTTATGCACACGGATTAGAAAATGGGGAATGGTCAAAGACAGTTTTGCCAAGGAGAGTGTCCTTGAATATCTTGTTTTGGGCTGGACATCATGAAGTGAGGCAGGGGGTTGTTGTGGAGCAGGGAGTTTGATGAACAGATTGGGAGATGACCATGTGAAGTATTCAGGACCATCCCAATGAAGATGCAGCCAGGTTGTGTGTCCAGGATTCTCTGCAATACCTTTTATATTTTCTCTGTTTTCCTCAGATACCTAATGTATAAGAACAATCAGCAAAACTATTCTTGAATTAATGTGAGCTCCTAAAGTGTTGGTTAAATCCAAACAGCATGAATAGCCTGTAACTGCCAACTCAGTACTGAGTGACTATTGAACCTATAAATTTATAAGACAGCTGAGATGGAAGGCTGACTGAGTTCTTTCATTTTTTATTAATTTAATTCCATTGGTAGCAAAGAGTAAGAAAATAGAAGACAAGCCAATAATTGTTCTCAAGTCAGGAAAAAGCTGAAAAAAGTGCTTGATCACCAGCAGCAATAAACTTGGGGTTATATTTACTTTCATGATCTCAGTTAATTTGACTACAAACTTTTCCTGAAGACCTTCAAACAGAATCCAGAACTAAGTTTCTCTCATAAAAAGGAGGGAAGGAATAGGAATGAACATATATTGGGTACCTGCTCTGTGCCAGGCAAATAACAGCCTCACAGCAGCCCTAGGGCAGTGCTATAAAATAAATTGTCTCCTGTAAAATTCACATGAATTTGCATATGCAACAGAGTCTAAATTTGAAGCTGAAGCCCCAGCTTATTCCATTAATGCTGTGTCTACCTTTAATTCAATAATTTATAGATGTTTTTACTTTTATTTTTACTCTAAAGTTGGCTTATTTTTGTTCATACATCTCTTTGCCTTCTTTTGTGTTCATTTTGCCTGGCTGTAATACATCCTTTGCCACTAAGCATCTCACCTAATTTGAAAATGTTTTGAGTTTCTTTGCTTGGAATGTGGTGAACATTGTTCAGCCTAATTCAAAAGAGGTGCACACTTAAAAAGTGGACTTTGGAGTCAGAAAGACGCAAGTTTGAATACAGATCTGTTATTTACTGGCTGTGTGAACCTGGGTAATTGCTAACCTCTCTTAGCCTATGTTCTTCAGAATGTTACTCTGAAGATTAAAGCACATAAAATTCTTGAAACACATGTAATTTAGACATTAGTATCTAAAGTTTATAAAGAACTCTTATATCCTGGCTATTGTGAGAAATGCTGCAATAAACATGAGAGAGCAATCTGAAAGTATTTATCAATGGATGAATGGATAAAGAAAATATGGCATATGAACACAATGGAATTCTATTTAGCGTTAAAACAGAAGGAAACCCTGCCACTTACTACCACGTGAATGAACCTGGATGATGCTATGTTAATGAAATAAGCCAGCCTGGAACCTGGATCTGGGACTTCCAAGCCTCCATAACTGTAAGAAATAAAGATTTGGTATTTATACTAGTCTGCAATAATTCAGGTATTGGTGGCCTGAGTTGACTAATACAGACAGATGATATACCACTTTACCTATGAGCAAGTTGAGCACAGGGTCACTACTGGTAGGTCTTGTATTGTTGACAAAGGTACATATTATCACTTATATGTGGAATCAAAGAATTTTGAACTTGTAGAAGCAGATAGTAGAATTATGGTTACCCGAGGCTTGAGGTGTATGTGTGTGTGACGTGAAATTGAGGAGATTTTAGTCAAAGAATACAGAATTTTAGTTAGGAGAAATAAATTCCAGAGATCTATTGTAGAATAGGACAACTATAGTTGATAGCAACATATTGTATACTTGAAAATTGCTAAGAGAGATCTTATGTGCTATTACCACGTACACAAAAAGCTTGTGAAGTAATGCATATGTTAATTAGCTTGATGTAGCCATTCTACCACATACACATAGATCAAAAAGTCATGTTGTATACCATGAATGTATACAATTATTTGTTAATTAAAAACAAAAAATAACTCTCACAAATTCAACAAGAAAATAATGAACAACCCAATAGAAAACTGGGTAAAGGATGTGAACTGGCAGTTCACATAAAATAAAACCCAAATAGTCAAGAAATAAACAATCAGATGCACAAGCTTATGCATAATCAGAGAACCACAAGTGTAAACAGTACAATAAAATGCACACACTCAACTAAGCAAATATTTAAAAAATCTAACAATGTAGGTGAGAATGAGAGCAACAAGGCCACCGTTTATAAGAAGAAAATCACTTCAGTCATATTGGAGAGCAATTTGGCAGCATTTTAGAAGTGAAAAATGCAGATAGCCTTTAATCCAACAAGTGTACTTTTATATTACACTCCAGGAGATATGGCCAATGATGGGTAACTAAAGCATTTTTTATAATAGGGGAATCTGGTAACAACCTAAGTGTCTCTATTAATAGATCAAAGGATAAACATATTTTGATATGTTTGTATTATTTCATATGTACAGACAACTAAAATGAGTTATGTCCATATACATCAACCTAGATGGATCTATAAAGATAATATTGCATCACAACAAAATAATAAATATTATAAATTATAGATACAGACATAGCTATATGTATATGTGTATATGTGTATATGTGTGTGTGTATATATGTGTATATGTGTATATATATGTGTGTGTATATGTTATATATAAAACACGGATTGAGAGGATATATATTAAATACATTAGAAGCTGGATTTGAGGAGACAGAGAGAGGAGAATAATACTAGAGAAAGGAATTTCAACATCTGAAACACATTCTCGTTTTAAAAATGCCTACGAAAATATGACTAATTGTTAGCATTGTTAACTTCCAGGGGTTGGTTCATGAACATTAATATTATTAGTTCTGAGCACATTTTCTTACCCTTCTTGGATTATCTTGGCCTTATCCTTGGACTCTTGGCCACTTATTCTGGCCTCAGCTAGTCCTGTGTGCTTCCAATACCTGAGGCCAATCGGCCTGGACTAGCTCCTTCTATCACTTCTTGTGTGGGGTTTGTTTACCCCAGTGGCTGTGAAGGTGCCAAGTGATGTCATAGGAAGTGCATGCAAAAAGGGAACTCTTACCAATGGGAGACAGAGAGAGAAAGAGCCAGCGGACATATTTTTCTGCCTCCCTTTGTTCTGAGACACTTTTTCCCACTGCAGAGACTGCCCAGAGACATTTCAAATGGCTCTGCGAGTAGATTTTCCAAGGCACTAGTTGAATCTCTTCACAGCCCATGTTGCCAGCAAAATGTAGTGATAGCTTGCATTTGCCTCCCATCCTTTTCTTCCTCCCTTGTCTTTTCTCTCACTTTCACTGTCCTGGGGTTTTATTAGCGTTGTCTTGGGCTTTTTCTCTCTAAGGAGTCTAGGCTAAAATATTCTTTTTTGGACTTTTCTGTATTTCAATGATAATACATTTGTCCCTTGCTATCAGCCCTGTGGATACCAAAATCCACGCATGCTCAAGTTCCCTGTACAAAATGGCATAATATTTGCATATAACCTATGCACACCTCCCCTATACTTTAAATCATTTTTGGATTACTTATAAACCTAATGTAATATAAATGCTAGGTAAATAGTTGTTATACTGTACTGTTTTTATTTGTAATATTTTTAGTTTTTTAAAATATTTTCATTCTGAAGTTGTTTGAATCCACAATGCAGATGGTGTGGCTATAGAGGACCAACTGTACAATGCAAAGAGAGAACATGAGGGCTTAATACACAGCAGCTGCTATTAATATTGCTGCAGTCAAATTATAAACAGATCCTAAAGGTGTTAGAGCCACTAAATTTGAGGACATCATAAATTATTGGATTTGGAGGAGACCTGAGTTATTATGTAGTACAAACTTTGATTAATTAATTAATCTGTAATTCATATAAATGATACCACTGATTTTTGCTTAGACTTGTAAGCTAGAGAATGCTGGATTTGAGATATAAGTCAATATCTAATCAGTCCTTAAGTTTCAATAACGTAACCTGCATGCTTTTCCCAATGTTTCCACTTCCCACAGAAAGTTGAGTACTCTTTGAACTCACAATGGTGGGCACTTACTCTCCACTGTGGTTGAGGTTGTCATAACGCAGAAAGAGGCCTGCATAGATGGTCTCAGTAAGCAGGGCGTAGATGGCGATCATGATCAGCAACACTGCCAGCTTCAGGACGGAGTTCAGCCGGAGGAAAACTGCACAGGTCACCATGGCCAACACCCCAGTGAAGACAAAGTACTGGAAACAGAGAATGCAGGTGGTCAGATTCAATGGGGGCAGCAGTTCCCTCCCCTAACCATGGATGCCAGTAGGTCTTATACACATTTGCAGAGAGTTTCCATTTAGAGGTCTCCAGGCCTCTCGAAATTTAACAGGCCCCAAATCAAACTCTTCATTTACCTAATGCCAAGTCCTACTTCTGTGAATGACATCACTAATCACAGCATTTCCTAAGCTAATAACCTTGGTTTCATCTTCGTTGCCTCCTTCTTTTCCACACAGGCCGTCCTAAGTTGGTAGATTCTACATTATTATTATTATTTTTTGAGATGGGGTCTCACTCTGTCCCCCAGGCTGGAGTGCAGTGGTGCGATCTTGGCTCACTGCAACCTCCTCCTCCTAGGTCCTAGCTATTCTCCCGCCTCAGCTTCCCCAGTAGCTAGGGTTACAGGCGTGTGCCACCATGTAGAGATGGGGTTTCACCATGTTTGCTAGGCTGGTCTCAAACTCCCAACCTCAGATGATCTGCCCACTTTGACCTCCCAAAGTACTGGGATGACAGGCATGAGCCACTGCGCCCAACTGATTCTGTTTTAATAGAACTCCCCTCCAGCCAGCCTTCTTCCACACTGTTTCTATCTTAGTTCTTACCAACAGCTCCAGAATCGTTTTCTGGCAGCTCTGTCTGCAGTTAGTCCCCAGTCCCCACCCCATACCCGTATCATTCTCTACCCAGGATTTTTAAAGCACAGATCTGATCATGCCATCCCTTAACTTGAAGTTCTTTCATAGCTCTTCTCTCTCAAATTACATTCTTCTTTCTGAATAGCAAAGCTCACAAGGCCATCATATATCAGATTTCCTTTCCTCTCTAAACCCTTCTCCCATGTCCTAGGGCCCTGTTGCTCGACTCTCATCCATATGACTAGGGCTTACTCCTCTGGCAAATGTCAGCTCAGATGTTCTTTCCTCTGAGAAGCTTTTCTCAATATCTCCAGGTCCGTTTGGATCTTGCTTCCTTCCTTCACAGCACCCTGCATAGACCAGCATAATATCTAACACCCTGTATTTTTTTTTTTTTTTTTGAGACAGAGTTTCGCTCTTGTTACCCAGGCTGGAGTGCAATGGCGCGATCTCGGCTCACCGCAACCTCCACCTCCTGAGTTCAGGCAATTCTCCTGCCCCAGCCTCCTGAGTAGCCGGGATTATAGGCATGCACCACCATGCCCAGCTAATTTTTGTGTTTTTAGTAGAGACGGGGTTTCATCATGTTGACCAGGATGGTCTCGATCTCTTGACCTCGTGATCCACCCGCCTCGGCCTCCCAAAGTGCTGGGATTACAGGCTTGAGCCACCGCGCCTGGCCACACCCTGTATTAGAAGTGACCAGCATAATATCTAACACCTTGTATTAGAAGTAACGGCTCAGATTGCAAATTTGGAATTAGCCAAGAGCTGGAATACTGGTGTAGCCTTAGGCGTCAGTCTACTCCACAAGATTTTAGCCTTTTAGGGGACATTCCCCAGCCTATTTCTTCCCTTAGAGAAGTATCCCAATATATCATTCTGGATGGTGGGTTCAGACTCTGATTATCGGGAACAAAAAGAATAAAACTTGTATCATCAAAGTGGCAATACTGTGATCTCTATATACATGTTTACTTGTAACATTTAAAATAACTTGTCAAGATAGGAGTCATAACATCTATTTTATAAGGTAAGAAACTGAGGTTCATGAAGCTTAAGTAAATTGTCCAAGATCTCTTGGCTATAAAGTGGCATCTAGGTCACCAGGATATAACCAATTCACGTAAATGGGATTCTAGTTGAAATACTGGACTTGATAATTTCTAAAATTCTTTTTGGTCTTGTTACGCATGGCTGTTTGTAACAACTTGTCTTTTCTCTTCTATTACACAGACAATTTCTATATGGGCAGGGGATGTGGGTAGGAGTTTCCAAAAATGTCTGAGTAATTACTGAAGAATAAGCCTAACAAATCATTTATGCATCCTTTTAACAAATATTGACATTGACAAGTGTGGAGAGTGTCCTGACTGAGTTCTCCCTAAGGGCCCCATGTCTTTGCGGTGATGGGGTGGACTTGTAAGTGAAAAAGGCATTTCCTTGCCCTTAGGAGCCTAGTGTCTGGTATCTCCTTTACTTCTGTCTTTTCCTTTTCTAATAAATCCAATTATGTTCTGGTTTCAAATGAGATGATAGGCTTTCTTCAGCTGTCCTTTAAGATCTTGGGGAAGATTTTAGGTAATTCATCTTGATGCCTCTGTGTAGGAAGCTGTGTGCAAAGTGACTGGGCGACAAGCAGTTCACTCTCCAGAACTCATTCTCTGCTGCAGGGAAACTCTAAGACCCTCCATTTTGACAAAGGCCAAAGAAAGAGGACCAGATCTGAGGGGTCCTGTTTCATTGTTGCCTGTATCACAGTAAGGGGCTGTGCATGGCTTTTTTAAAAAAAAAATTATGAATCATATATTAGATAAAAAGCCATTGAAATGATTTCATCCTTGGAACAAAAAGTTATGTGGTCACAGCAGCTAATTTATAAAATGTAATAAGCATTTGTTGAGTGCCTATTACAATCAAGACATGGTGCTAGGCACTGGAAATTTGAAGGAGAGTAAGAGATGGCCCAGGCCTAAAGGAAGTCATGGTCTAAAATGTAAAGCAGACATAAGAACACCAACAGTAATCATAGTATAAAGTACTGTGTCATCAATGTGACCAAATGCAATGTGGGTACAGAGGCAGGACAAAGCACTGTGCATTCTGTGGGCACATCTGAAGAAGGCTGTACAGGCAGATGAGTTGGAACTGAACCTTGAAGGACAGAGAGGATTTCACACAGTAGAAAGTGGAAAGGGAAGGGCATTCTAGGAAGACAGAATAGCATGAATGCAAAAGTGTAAAGGAACAAGGTGTCAGAAGAATTAATTCCTTAGGTCATATTAGAAAATCACACAACTATTCTTTAGGAGATCTAGTAACACCAGCAGAAGAAAATACTTGTGTGTTGCCCTCGTCATTTCTCTAACAAGGCTGCTGAAGGTATGACAGGCAAATATACATTTATACGATGTATTGATGGCTCTTTCTCTTTTTGGTGCCTCAATCAATTATGACAGTATGCTCTTGCCTTCCTTACTCCATTCCCCATTCTATTGAAAGGATCACTGACTGCCTTGTAGGGTTTGGGTAACTTTTTACTTTAAAGTATAAAGGTGAACCTTTTGGAGGTGCTATAAACCAAGGGACATCAGACAGAATGGCCCCTGGATAACATCAGAGATATCTCCGCTGTGCTTTTTATATTTTGAGTGAATACTGGGGGTGGGACCAGGAAGTGGGAGAACAACAGGAAGCTACAGAAGTATTATGGCTTTGTGAAAGCTTTGTGAAAACATTTCTCTTTTGCTGGGTCTGGACCCATAAATTGTACGTGTCCTGTAATTTGGGAAGAAACTGGCTCAATGCAATTACTTAGTTTCTATCAAACAACAAGCAATTTTTGTGTTATGTTACTCCAGGAACTTAGAAGGCCCACAGCTCCTAAAGTGTCCCCTAAATCGATCCTGAGTATAAGAGGATCATAGGTGTAGTAGGGCGGGGATAAGGGCAAAACCATGCTGTAAAAAGTCCTCTTGTATGGACATCTGTACTTTATTCTGCAGTTCATAAGGAGCCATGGATGGGTTTCATGTTTGTAATGGATTCATCAGGTCAGTACTTTAGAAATGAATAGTGGTGGGGAAGAATATATGATGTATCAGGATTAATGGAGAGAAGGTGAGGGCTTAAAAACAAGGTCGTGGCAGATCTACCTGATAAACTTAGCAAGATATAAAAGGTTGGACCATATTGTCTAGTTTTATGAGGAGGTAAGAAAGAGAGAGGAGTCAGAGATAGCACTAAGATTTCCACTTTGTACTAATCTATTAAATAAGAAATAACTTAGAGAAAAAGTGTAGAAAAAAAGCAGTGAGTTCTTTTTTAGGCCTATCAAGCTTTAGGTATAGAAGGAGTGATTCAGTAAGGATGTTCAGTGAGCAGTGACATAAATGAGGGTGAGGTGCAGAAGGCAGATGGGGTCGGGAGACACGTTTAGCATCATTTAGCTGAACTTACAGGTGTGGAAGAAACCACTCAAGCAGAATAGAAGTAAAGACAGAAGATGCAGAGATTAACATTGAGAGACTACCATGTTTGAAGGACTGTGGAAGAAGAGAAATGAGAATGTTGATTAGGAATTTTTAGGGATGTGAGGAGGAGAACTAGAAGACAGCAGTGAAGAAACATGTGCCCCAAGAATAGAGAGCTCTCTGTATAAGAGTTTTCAGAGGAGCATTTAAATGACAACAAATAATTTTCAAAATAATTTTAAACTGGAAAGCAGGCTGCAAAATTGCATATACACTGTGATTACAAAAATGAAAAATATGTACACAGACATGACATGGCTTTTGAGTGGAGTATTTCCTTTTGTAATGTCTTTTAGTTTTATTTTAATGTACAATATCAAAGGAAGCAGTACATCGAATGTAGTGTTTCGGGGTAAATCCTCGTACTCCAGAGAACTCTGTCTCTCACATAGTAATGGAGTTTTCTATTTTTCCCTAGACCTTTAAATGATTAAAAAAATATTCCAACATTTGTATGAGAAATGTTAGTGAGCAAAGTTCCCAGCAATGTCTGTTAAAGGAAACATACAAGGTATGCATTGTAAGTGCATCACCTTTGCCTTAGGAATGGATAAAATGACAGATCAGTTTTTACCATTAAAAAAAATTGTCTAGAAAAAAGAAGTTGAAGGTACTTCAGTAGGTTAAACAAAATGCAGACAGGAGAAGACAAAAAACCCCTACAGATGTGGTGTTGCAAAACAGACCAGATTCATTTTATATTAGAGGAACTCCAGGTTAGATGGGTGAAGGGGCAGGCTGGGTTGGAGATGCCTGTAAATCAAGGATTAAGTTGGTGGAAAGTAGATAATTAAACCTAAATATTTATTGGGATCATATTCTGTGAATGACTTTGAATGACTTTATGTGTTTCATCTCATTTAATTATTTAAATGGCCCAAGGACAGGTATTATTCTTGTGTCCACTTTACAGAAGCGATGAAGTATATATATAAACACTTTTCTTCTTCTGAATACACAAGATTTTCTTATCTCAGATAGATATTCTGGCTTGAGAAATCAATTTGTTCAAAGTCTGTACCAAAAAAATTGGAATCTCATGATATGACAAGGTGTTAAGGGTAGCAACATCTGATTCTGTTTCCATGAAACAAACACTTTACAAACTAAAACATGCTTTATTCCACAATTGTTGACTGAGGACCTACTATGCACCAAAATTGTGCCAGGCTAGAAGGACATTGTCAGTGCACCATAAAGTGCCTTGGCAATATATGGACAATTTACTCTTAGAAGAGGAGGAAGAAGAATTATGTTACATAATGATAACTGATGAGGGAATTGAGTATCTACCCCCATAAGTAAGACAAACTGGACTCCCTGCAGCTATTTGGTTGCTGCCAAAATCACTTAACTTGTGGGACAAGAAGGAAAGAAACAGACAATTTTCAAAAGTCACTATGGTTTAAAGAAATCATCTGGACTTAATCGCTTTATAAAAAACCCGATTCTTAGCAACTGTAGCTCTTGACACAAGAAGCACAGGGAAGTGTGTTCAGGCAAAAGACAGAAGCTGCTCTGCTACTTCTGAGACCGGCCTGGATTCTCCAGAAAGCCGAGCAAGGAGGGTATCATTAAACCTGGGGACCACCGTAAGGTGCTGGACTCTCCAGGGTGCTCACTGGACTGTGTTAAGTAGAGGAAAAGAAATTTTGTGTGTGGTTGGTGCTCTGGTATACTCCTAATGGTCCTTTGGTTCATTCAAGATGCTTGTTTTCCATGTTTGTATTTTTGAAAAATCTGTTACTCATATCTTTGTCTTTTACTATGTGATATGTTCCCCCACCCATTTTATGATTTTGTCCTTATTATGGGTTGAGTAATTTGATTATGATGGGCCTTTGTGTGCCTGTGTGTGTGTTCATATTGAGGTTTTTGGACCTGTGGATGTATGGTTTTCATCAAATGTGGAAAATTTCATGCCACTATTTCTTTAAATAGGTTTTCAATCTTTTTGACTTTTTCTTAGTCTTTCTTTTGGGTTAGGAGTCAGGATTCCAAGACTCCAATTATACATATATTATGCTGCTTTAAGTTGTCCTCAATACTACTTTTATTTTAATTAAAAAAATTTTGTATTTTATTTTGGATACTTTATATTGCTATGTTATCAGTTTCACCATTTTTTTCTTATGCACAATCTGATTTTGTCTATCATGAATACAGTTATAATAATTATTTGCTTGACTAGGTGCAGGGGTTCATGCCTATAATACTAGCACTTTGGGAGGCCCAGCTAGGTGGGCCACCTGTGGCCAGGAGTTTGAGACCAGCCTGGCCAACATGACAAAACCCCATCCGTACTAAAAATACAATAACAACAACAACAATAAAACTTAGCTCAGCATGTTAGCACATGCCTATAGTCTTGGCTACTTGGAAAGCTGTGGCAGGAGAATTGCTTGAACCTGGGAAGTAGAGGTTGTAGTGAACCAAGATTGCACCACTGCATTCCCAGCCTGAGCAAAAGAGTGAGACTGTGTCTCAAAAAAAATACTAATTTGAACATACACAGTCAAATCTGAGTTGGTTTCTTTTGGTTAATTTTTTCCCTTGTTATCAGTCATATTTTTCTCCTCCTTTTGATTCCTGGTAATCTTTGGGTGCCAGACATTGTGTATTTACCATGTTAAATCCTGGATATTTTTGTATTCCTATATGTATTATTGAAATTTATTCTAGGACACATATTAAATTATTTTAAAAGGTTTGATCTCTTTGGATCTAACTTTAATACTTTAAAAGGAGGAATCAGAGCAGCACATGATATAGGAACAATTATTTTACTCTACTGAATTGAGAATTTTCTGAATACTCTAACCTAGTACCCCATGAATCTTTTTCAGTCTGGCTGGTGGGAACAAAAACTGTTTTCAGCTCTATGTGAATTCCAGGCACTGATCCTTTGAGATGGTTCTTTTCCTGTATCAGTTTCCTCACACGAATGTACTCATTGAACCCTTTTCAGATCTGTAGGTTTGTCTGTCTACGTAACTCTCTAGAGTAGTATGTTCTGCAGACTCTAGCCACCTTGATCTCCCGGGACTCTCAGCTTAGTATTCTCAAATTAGGGAGTCCACCTTAGTTTCCTCTTCCTGAGACATAGTTTAAAATCTCCTAAAGCAATAATAAAGCTCAGGCAATCAGTTACTGCCTGTCTTTCAGGATTATTGTCCTTCATTGATTGATATCCAGTGTCTTGAAAACTATTGTTTCACTTATTTTGTTTGTTTTTAATTATTCCAGATGCAAAGGTAAATCTTGTTCCTGTTAGTCTATTGGAAGTATGCTTCCTTTCTCTTTATATATTTTAAAACATAGATTTTGGTCCCTGTCCTATGCTGGGCCTTTGGTCAATCTTGAATAGCTATACAATATTATTCTCTCTCTTTAAGTCAATAAGGATGGAGTGTGAGTACTAAGATGACATCATAAGAGTATGTGAGATGGCAGGAAGGAGAGTGACCTAAGGGAGTTGGGCCTGCCAAACCACGTTATGGAAAAAGGGAGGCTTCAAGACTGGATAGGACCAGAATAAATAGAGAAGAAAGGGAAGGAAATGCCCACATGCCATGACACAGGTGATCACAACTTTATGGAAAAATAGGCTCTTCAGGACCCTTTAAAATCACAGCAAGCTCTGATTGCTCTTGCAGATACAGTGAACTGTTTATTCAGATGTACCAGAGCATATAAAAAAGGGGCATAATTCTAAGATGAGGGTCTTCCCGCTGAGCCTCCTGAGAACCACATCCAGGTGTTTGAGATAATGACACTCTGGTTGTGTGCATATGATTTGCATTCATTTCACAAACCTGTGTCTTTCTTTTCCCTCCACTGCTCTCCAACCATGATTGGAATACAGCTTTCTTTACTTTCATTCCTGGCGTTTTCACTCTTTTTTAGCATCTGACAAGCTTCAAATTTAGAACTAACTTATACTTTATATCATACATTGTAAAAGCCTCATTTTTTATATTACGTCATCCAATTTGATAATATGTTTTTAGACTGGGTATTATTTCTCATAGGGGGAGGTAGAAATGTCAGGTATACATTTGAAGAAACTGAGGCTCACAAAGATCAAGTGATTTGCTTGGGGACACATGGTTGTGAGTGCCAGGGAGTCAGATCAAGTCTTTCAGAAGGTCTGAATATCTAATCCACTCTAATTTGGCAGACAAATGCCTAGTCAGCACGCATGCATGTGCACACATATCAGAATGGCAAATGGTAAGTCAGATCACGTGGTTGCAGCAGCTGGTGAATTTGCCCTGTGGCCATAGTTTGCTGACCTCTTGAACAAGATGACCCTTTCATTGTGGAGAAAATAGTAACATCAACCCATATTCATTTTATTTAACTTTTAAACAATTCTATTTTTGAGTGTTTTCATAACATACACTGGCATATTACACACAGTGGTTCAGGTGTGTACAGATGTTTGTTTGATGATAACATGCATTAGCATTATGTGATCAAAGCCTTTTTGCTGAAAATAATAAATAAATGATAGCTGACATTTAATGAGCAGGTACTTTGTGCCAGGTCCAGCTTCTAAACACTTTATATGGATTAATTCACTGAATTTTCATAATCGCCCAATAAGGAAGGTCCTACTTTTATCCTCATTTTACAGATAAGGAAACTGAGACACTAGAATAAAGCTGTGTGATCTAAATCTTACCCACCACTTTCTTAGGCTTTGGCTAATCTCTGATTGCTGTGGTATTGTGTTTGGGAGTGTGGGTCAAGGGTATGTAATATTAATTCAAAGTGATATGTGAGCACAGATTAATAGCTCGCCAAATATCAGATGCCACGTGATATGTGAGCACAGATTAATAGCTTGCCAAACATCAGATGCCACGTGAGGAGCTAAATATTTGTCAACCCATCTAGGCAGGCACCAGGAGATATACTCAAATATTTGCTAACCCTTCTAGGCAAATATTTGTGAACCCATCTAGGCACGCACCATAAGAACATATTGTTTAACTCCACAGTAGCCATGTAAAGAAGGTATTAATTTTCCCATTTTACAGATGAGGAAACTGAGGTTCAGAGAGTTAAAAACTGATTAAAAGTTACACTGCTATCAAGTGAGGGAGCTTGATTGGAAATGAAATACAGCTTTTTCCTAGCACTGACTGTCCAATTCCTGGCTACCTACTCTCCAAAAGTTGAGAAATTCCCTAAGCCCCTCAAGCCAAGAATTTCTCCAGGAGCTTCTGTCCCACAGAGTACATGAAACGGGCTCCACTCATTCCTAGGTGAAACATTGTCTGACCCATGCAGCCCATAAATGGGACCTTGTCCCTTCCTATCCTGCATATCCATTAGAAGAGTCTAGTTTCTCCTTTAGGGACTCAGCCAGATAAAGAATAAGGTAGATATGATTCAAATTACAGTATCAAGGCTTGATAATTGAATTAAAAAGAGAATGAAGGCAGGACAGAAAGAAGGAATGGAAAGAAGTGAGGAACAAATAAGATCAAGAAGGCTTGGCTCTGAGCAGCACTGAGCAAGCTGCTTTCTGAGCTGTAGTTTTATTAACTATAACATGGAGACAGTAACAGTTTCTACCCCAGGCATCTGAAGGATTTGATGACATTATGCATATCGAGCACGTGCTCTATGCAAATGGATGGAGGGAGAGGAGACTTGGTCTCCTTGCTGGAATGTTTCTGGGACCAATTCTTAGGCCTAGAAGAGACTACAGAGAGCCTTTTCTCCATTTACATGTTGGAGGGGCCTCTGAGTGTGGCAGCCTCTTAGAGAACAAGAATCTACCTAGTATCCTAGATATGGGGTTGGCTGGGGTCTGCTGGGACATCCTAGCTGTTCTACTTTATGACCTAGAAAGTCTACCCTAATATATAAGATCTGGGTTGTGAATAACAGACCCCATAGACTGATCCCAAAGCCAGAAACAGACCACTGGCTCCGTAGTCAACATAGAGTCAGACACAGACATTATGATCATAGGTGTCCTGTTGGGATGCCTCCAGACCCATGGTGCTTCTGTACTATTTAATTTTAGTAGTAATTTTCTGCCTTTGTAATTTCTTCCTTCCTTCCTTCCTTCCTTCGCTCTTTTGTTCCTTCCTTCTTTTCTTTTTTCCTTCTCTCCCTCCCTTCCTTTTTTTGTTTAATACCGCAAACACTGAGGAAGAACTCTGCATGCTAATGGAGACAGCAGTGCATTCTGCTACAGGATTTTACAAATAGGCTACGGGAAAATGCACAGAGAAGGAAGAGATAAGGGCAAATGGAAAATGGATAGAAGGTGAAAAGGAGGAGAAAGAGGGAGAAATGAGGAAGGGGTAGAGATGAAAAAGAGGCAGAGGATGGGGCAGGACAGAGGACTGGGAAACAGAAAATATAAGGAAAGAAGGAAAGGCAGAAAAGGGAAAAGATGAAAGGGAAGAGGAAGAGCCAGAAGAAGGAAAACAGGCCTCTTGAGTACTTTCTACGGCCCTTCAGCCAGTCTCATTTATTTGGAGCTGTTAGAAATGTATCTATGTCCACCTCTCACCAAGGCGAGCTCATAAATAAATACCTCTGGGTAGGAGCAGATATCTGTAAACACAGCTGAGGAATTGAAAGTCAGGTTCTTCAAGGGTATCGACTTGTCAAAATCACACCACAGCTGCGGATTAAAAAAAAAAAAAAAAAGAACAACAACAAAAACAAAAAAACACAGGAACAACAAAGTCAGTGTGAGTGCTGGAAATGGAGCAGTGTGCTATCAGTGGCTGGGCATCAGCAGAAGCCTGGGTAGACTGAATCATAGAGGGGACTTAAAGTCAGAATGGAAGTGCCAAAGTGCCAGCTTTGATCTCTTTTATTTAAAAAAACAAGTACTGGCTCAGAAACAGCTTTGTAAGCCAGTCATGAAACTAAGTTTAGACTGTGCTGTTGGCCCAATCATTTAGGGTCACTGGAGTGCGCTTGTGGAACTCAGAAGAGAGAGCCAGATGGCCGGAGAAGAGGTCTGGGGTAAACTCATAGCCTGTTTCCAGATCAACAGCTGGGAGGACTTGAGCAATCTGAAGGGGTACATTTATCAGAAAGACTCTTAGCATTGGGGTGATAGGCATTTCCTAGGACAGAAGTTGCTGCTGGAGATTCTGTGGTACTAGGAAAAGAATAACTACCATTGGCCAAATGCCTCCTCTGTGCCAGACACTTTGTACAAAAAAAGCCTCACAACCGCCTTGCGATGTAGCTGCTATTTTGAATCCCCATTTTACAATTGAAAAATATGAAACTCTGAGAAGTAAAGTAACTTGTCCAGGGTCACTGGGCTGGTGACAGGTGGATCTGAGATTTGAATACAGGTCTATCTGACTCCAAAGCCTCTGATCTTCTTACCACACTACCCACTGAGGCACAGTTAGCCCCAGAGGTAACCCTGACCTAGTCATTGGACTTACTTACAAATTCTGCATCCTAGAAATATCTAATTTATTATCAAGGCTTAATTCAAGGTCCAGGCTACTTCTCTGCAGCTTGCGGTCAATAATCCTGTGTTCTTCCATTTCAGCTATTATAATCTATAAAATATCCATGAGACGATGGACTACATTAGATTATAATTTTCCTTTTCCTCTTTTCCTTAATCCACAGAGCCTTCACTAGAAGGACAACCACGGAACATAAGTAAGGTAATTACTGTGCCAAATTGGACAGTGATTTCAGGTAGTCTAGGCCTCTAAGTCACAGACCAACAATTGTGGGGGTCTATAGCTTGGGTCCCTGAATACTTGGGGACCCTCCCTTAGGCCCAAAGGGCACAGTGATGGATTCAACCACACCACAATGCCTCTCTCAATATGCCAAGCTGAAGACCTGGAATCAAACAAATCACCTCAAAAATCTAGCTGCCTGAGTCTTGGGCAACACAGACTACTTGTAAAAGCACAGAGAATACCTACAGCCACCATGGTACAATTCTCGAGAGAAAATGAAACCATGACAATGAGGATCAGCAACTTAAAACAATGACAAATATCATGGTAGTTGGAAATTCCTCTGAGTTCTATGTGTCACGTGAAATACAAACTTAGAAAGTCATAGGCAAGATGCTCAACTTTCCTGAAATGTAGTTTCCTCATCCATTAGATGGGGACAGTAATACCTACCTGTAGCACATAGTAGGTGCTCAATAAATGGCAGCTATTTCAATTTTATTTCCCACCCCACTCCCACTCCCACTGCCAGAGATACAATTTAGCATATTAGAGGGGTGTGGGTCATGGAGTCAGACAGACCTTCTTAGCAAGTTATCTTGTGTCTCTGAGCCTCAGTTTCCTCAGCCATAAAGTGGGGATAATGAAACTTACCTCAAGGGGTTTATGTGAGGATTAAACATGAAAAATATGTAAAGCTCCTCCTTTAGCGCATGGCACATAGCAGGTAGGTACTGGTGCTTGATAAATGGTAACTCTATTTACGATATAATTGGCCACTGACAATATGGAAATTGAAGGACTTTCGGAACTCCTTTGGAGAAAATAACCTCTCCCCTACTGCCAAAACTGCATTTTACTGTTGGAAAAAACTTTTCCAACAGTAAAACGCACAGTTTTGGCAGTAGCCACATCTTTATTATCTGTCTCTAAGCTTGGGGCTGGACCAGGCACATAAAGGTAACTGGTACCAAGGAAGCTGCAGGCTCCATAAACTTCATGCTCAACTGCACACTAGACACCAGAGGGTTGGTGGATATGGGATGCTTACGATATTTAAGATGGCACCCAGAAAATTAATCAAGATGGATGCAAAGATGATGACGTTCCGGGCCAAATAGGTTTCATTAATCCAACAGCAAGTTTTCCGGAGGATGAGGGGCAAACACTTGTAATCCTCTGCCGTGGTGATGAGGACCAGAGCTGAGTGCAGCATAATCAGAATGGAGAACTGGATGGTCATTGGCATCACTCTGCAGGGAAACACAGAATGTTGGATCATTAGCATCAGTTGTCTGATCCCCACTCACTGAGCAACATTGACATTCTATTCTTGGTCTCCCTTTCCCATCCCTTGCACCAAATAATTCTTTGAAAGTTCTGTTTGTTCAAGGAAAAGGTTATTAGCAGGAGACATTAAAAAAATTACATTCATCCCTGGAGCACTCTCTCTATTGAGAAACTTTGCAAAAAACCAGAGTATTTGTCTTGATTTATTGCTCCTGCCCATTTTCCCACTTCTTTTATTATTAATTTTTCTCAATAGGCAACTGTTGCCAAGGCAACACACCACTCTAGTTTGATCTCAACACTCTGGCTGTGGGATGAACCCACATATCCTTTCCGCTTCAAGATGGGTTTTATGAAATTTTCCTCCTCCATCTATCCTGATACCAAGAACTGGATTTGGCATCACTTCCAAGTTGCTCATCTTGGTTAGTGTTTATTGTGGTTTTCATGGACTATACCATAAGTTATTTGAGACATAGGTAAGGAGAACTCATCCTTATCCAAGGCATCAGCATCACTCTCGAGTTTACATCTTGAATTTCAGGCTGTCACCAAAACTCTGTCCCATGGTAGCTTGTGTCGGTTGGACACCTGTGCTAGGTGTCAGGATGCTTAGTAACTCTGTGACCTAAAACTCCATCTCCAGAGCCATCTTCAACTCCTTTCTTTCCTATCAACCTATTCATCACCATGCATGTTGCTTCTCCTTGGGAATTGTTTGTTCTCAACTTTGTGTCTAGCCATTCATGTCCTACACTGGCAGCTCTAATTTTTCCACCTCTATTTCAGTCAGCAAAGTTATGCAGGTGTTAAAGGGTACCTTGAAAGAAGTGGTGGGAGATTTTATATCTGCTCCTTTTTCTATAAATTGAGGTTCATTCATCTGGCATTAATATCTTCCATTGGCCAGTGCTAAATAAATGTGTGCTTAGCAAATAAAGTTGAACTCACTTTTTTTTTCCTAACACTATCTTTTACTATCCTCCTCAAACTTCTTATGTATTATTAATAACACTAGTATAAATCATGTGTTGAGCTCTGATTATGTGTTAGCTACTATGCTGAGCATTTTATATATGATATCTCATTTCCATTCCATAGAATAAACTAAAAAGGTCTTTTCATCTCTTTTTTTTCCAGATGAAGATTTAAGGCTCAGAGGGAAGAAACCTCCCAGGCATCATACAGTTTGTCAGTGTTGGAGCCAGAATTTAAAGTCCACTCTGCTATATGATTCTGGTATTCTAATCACTTTGGTGAGTAATATATTACCCATGTTTACATTAATCTTTTTTGCTTTTGTGGTTTCATCATAATATTTATTCATTCAACAAGTCTTCTTCCCAGGTACAGTGGCAGGCATCAGGGGTACCAGGTACCAAATATACATCTTCCTCATCTAGGAGATCATAATTGAGAGAGGAATATAAACATGCAAATAATGAATTATTATATATGCTAGGATATATAAAGAGTTATGAACAGACATCAGTTGAAAAATAGGAAAGGGAATCAAGGGAGGCTTCATAAAAGAGGTGACATTGGGTTAGGCTGTGAAGGTTAAAGAGAAGGCTTTTAAGTAGGGAAGAGTGGGGAGCATGATCAAAACATTAGCAGAACGGGAATGACCAGTGTCTTCAGAGTTTCCCAATAACCCAGGCAGTGCGGCTGTGCTCAGAAGCTTTGTCTTGCAGGCAATGTGCAGATTTTAAGATGTGTAATCAGGGAAGGAAGTAATCAAATCTGTGTGTTTGAACAACTGTGGTGGGAGGTGGAGGATGAAGTGAAGAGGAAAAGTGTTTAGAAGAAGATTTAAATAGTTGAGGCATGAGTTAACAGGAGAGGAACACAGAGTAACAGTATGGTAATTGGAGGATGCAGGGAAAGATGCGGTGGTATATTAACACGTGTTTTGTATGTTTGTGTGGGGGATATTTGAGAAAGGGAAGTCATTAAGGATGACACTAACATTTTTCCATTGTAACTGGGTAAGTGCAGGAAAAGAAGCTAGTCTGTACAGGAGATAAATTGACAAAGTTGATTTTAGACACAGTGCATGTTGGGTACTTGCAAATCATCCAGTTGCAGGTATCTAGATGTCTGGGCAGTTAGAGGAACAATTAAGGAATTCTGAGGCTGGAGTGAATAGGTGGTGATTGAAGATCAAGGAATAGAAGCATTTGCCCAAGGACAATGTGTACAGCAAGAATCAAGAGGACCCATTATGAGCTGTGGGAGATGCTAATGGGCTGGAAGAAAAGATAGTAAAGGGAATTTAGGAAATGTGGTTAGATAAGCAGGACAGCAGGAGTGCACTGCATCTTGGCAGCAGGGGGCGTAAGAAATTCAGAAGGATCATCCATGTCCCTACAAAGGACGTGAACTCATCGTTTTTGATGGCTGCGTAATATTCCATGGTGTATATGTACCACATTTTCCCTATCCAGTCTATCATCTTTGGGCATTTGGGTTGGTTCCAGGTCTTTGCTATTGTAAACAGTGCTGCAATGAACATTCGTGTGCACATGTCCTTGTAGTAGAATGATTTATAATCCTTTGGATATATACCCAGTAATGGGATTGCTGGGTCAAATGGGATTTCTATTTTTAGGTCCTTGAGGAATCGCACACTGTCTTCCACAATGGTTGAATTAATTTACATTCCCACCAACAGTGTAAAAGTGTTCCTATTTCTCCATATCCTCTCCAGCATCTGTTGTTTCCCAATTTTTTAATGATCGCCATTCTAATTGGTGTGAGATGGTATCTCAATGTGGTTTTGATTTGCATTTCTCTGATGACCAGTGATGATGAGCATTTTTTCATATGTTTGTTGGCCTCCTGTATGTCTTCTTTTGTAAAGTATCTGTTCATATCCTTCGCCCATTTTTGAATAGGCTTGTTTGTTTTTTTCTTGTAGATCTGCTTTAGTTCTTTGTAAATTCTGGATATCAGCCCCTTGTCAGATGGGTAGGCTGCAAACATTTTTTCCCATTCTGTTGGTTGCCGATTCACTCTACTGACTGTTTCTTTTGCCGTGCAGAAGCTGTGGAGTTTGATTAGGTCCCATTTGTCTATTTTGGCTTTTGTTGCCATTGCTTTTGGCGTTTTGGTCATGAAGTCCTCATTCTCAGCAAACTGACACAAGAGCAGAAAATCAAACACCGTATATTCTCACTCATAGGTGGGTGTTGAACAATGAGAACACATGGACACAGGGAGGGGAGCACTACACACTGGGGTCTGTTGGGGGGAAAAGGGGGAGGGGCGGGGGGGGTGGGGAGGTGGGAAGAGATAGCATGGGGAGAAATGACAGATACAGGTGAGGGGACGGAAGACAGCAAACCACACTGCCATGTGTGTACCTATGCAACAATCTTGCATGTTCATCACATGTACCCCAAAACCTAAAATTAAAAAAAAAATAAAAATAAAAAAAGAAATTCAGAAGGAAAGAGTAACCAAGAATGTCAATTTCCTCTGCATAGTCAAGCTACCTTCAGGTTGGAAAGTGACTCCTCCTTAGCTATTGTTGGTAGAGGTTTTGTTTGTTTGTTTTTCACTGGCAAAGTTTTGATTTTATGGATCACCTTGACAAGAAATCTCTGTAGGAGTTCTATATAAGAACAGAAGGTTGGTGCATCAGTGAGTTCCCAGAGGGCTCTAAACAGATGGGAAACTTCCCTCCAAACAGGCTGGAAAAACACTCCCTGACAACACACCATTATTTCTGGGCACCAGAGAAGATAAATGAAAGAGAATGCAGGTGGATCACTTTGTCAGGAAGTCCTATGAGAGAAGGGGCCAACTCCAAGGCCCATGTGGCTCAATCACATTAGTCAACCAATGAGGATAAAAATGTCTCTTTTTCAAAGTGTGAGTCAGAAGCAAACCAGGGAAAGGCAGGTTTGAAAGCGCTCAGCTGGAGCCTCAGATTCTTACATGGCCACCCCTGCCATCTAGAGAAAGTCTGTGGACCTCTGCATGGCATACAGGGCCTATGCTCTTGGCTCTCTCTCCTGCCTTTTTTTTCTTCCCTCACCCTTCTGCATGCCATAGTCTGAGCAATGCCAAACTATATGCAGTGTGCCCCCAATGCTATGCGCCTTCTGCCTTCATGGGCACTTAATATGGCATGTCCTATTCTTCCTGCAAGGCTCAACTTTCCTTTAGATTTGGCCATGACACCTGGCATAGGGCTGAGTACACAGAAGGTGCTCAGTAAGTATTCATTGACTTATGCTTTTTCTGGAAAGAGAAGACTCTGCTCTTCCCCTCACCCGCCTTTGTAGGAAAGATGACTTCCATCTACATGCCCAGACTATCTCTCTGCCTACTCACTGTATTTCTCCAAGGAAGGAGAAAGGGCTAATCCAGAGGCTATTGGGGGTGCTCAGTGAACCTCATTTTCCTTGGAGGGAAGGGTCATTGTTAAAGGTCAGTGTTTATGCACAGTTCGGACACTTAGATTCTCCTCCTCTTTGGTCCACTGAGACAACAGGGAAGCCAGTGCCTTCATCCGCCCTGTGGGAGGAGGCCTGGCCATCTCTTCTCTTTGGCCAGGTCATCTCTGCCTTTAAGGAAGAAAGCCCAGGTTGACTTAACCCTGACTCTGTGCACAGATGGCACCTTCTCAGGTCTGCCTCATTCATCTTTGGCACTGGTGGATGTACACTGGTTTGGTCTTTTGCATCATCATAGTGGTAGAATCTCACGCCGGAGTTTAATGGTGGGATCTGCGGGCCAGCAGAGAAGCAATTCAGGATGGAGGCCATGTGGTCTCTTGACTTTAACCATGTTCTGTGTTTCAGCTTTTATCACAGTTTGCATAGGCTAATTGGGCACTTGTTTGGAAATTTGTAAAATTGATGTGTTTTTTTTTTCTTTTATTTTTTCCCCCCATTTAGCTATTGAACTTTTGTGTAATCTTTGGCATGGCGGGGAGTTCATCAGGGTATCTGTAGGGCGGTGTGGGAGGATTTGCACACAGATCTCACCTGAATCCCTGACACAGTTTTAAATAACTGTCTTCTGGGTTTGCTGTAAAAGGGAGAGGGAGGTGAAAGACAGGTAGTGCAATCCAGTGGCAAGAGCAAAGCCTTGATTGAATGTTTGAACCTGTAGTTCTGAAGCATAGCTAGTAGTGCAGTCATGGGCAAGGTAATCGATTCCTGTGAGAATTATTTTTTAACTTGTAAAACAGGGATTTTTTTTAAGAAGCCTACCTTTTAAAGGAGGCTCTGAGGTTAAACAAAGTCATAAAGTAGTATAATAAAAATTCAAAGAAATGTTAGATCTCTCTTTATTCATCATGACATTTAGGAAACCAAAGGCACTTTAAAGATCTATGGCTAGAGTAATAATTACAATATTAGCTTTTTAAGCAAAGGTATTGGCATGACATATTAAATTTCTCTGGAAATCTCTGCAGCAGTTCCTCAGCGTTCATTTATTTCTTTACATGTAAACATTATAATATCAAATTGTAAATTTTATCTAATTATAGGGCCTCTCTGGCATCCAGGGGTTCTGAATTTGCCTTTGCATTGTTGGTGCACATAAAAGGAGGGAGACTTTTCATTTCTGAAATTGAGTCTCAAAAAGAATGACGGGATTTGCAAAGCTCTAGCCAAATCATTTCTAGACATTAAGCCCTAATTATTCTCTGCAGTCTGTCTTTAAAATGGTTTGTATTGATTGTGATTTGACATTTGCTGGGAAGGCAGGGATCACTGGGGATGAGCCAACAGCCTATAGCACCTTGTGGTGCAATAGAAAACAAAAACTCAGATTATACTGAAAGATGGCACTTGGACAATGCTTTAGAATCTGTAGATTCTGTAGTACAATCGTGTATTTGATCCTTGCAGCAGCCCTGAAGAAAGATATTCTTAGCTCTTTCAACAAATAAAAATACTATGACTCCAAAAGGGAATTTACCAGAAATAAGCATGGTTAATTTAATTTTTACTGCAGACTTGGCAAGTGGGCATTATTATTCCCATTTTACAGACGAGGAAACACAGGTTTCAGAGAGGTTAAATACATACATATAGGTAGTATGATGCACAGAAAATGAGACCCAGTGTCTGCCTCCTCCCTCCCTCCCTCCCTCCCTCCCTCCCTCCCTTCCTTCCTTCCTTCCTTCCTTCCTTCCTTCCTTTCTTCCTTCCTCTCTAGGCTACTACCTTTAACTCTTTTCCCCTTCCCTCCCTCCCCCTTTCCTTCTTCCCCTCTCTGCCTCCCTCTTGCTCTTTCTGCATCTTTGTGTCTCTCTCATCACTGCATGCAGACAAGATACATTGTGCTATAGTTACAAGAGGTATTTTCTAGTCTTTGTTTACCCTTCTTGGACAGAGAGGAACATTTGTGGGCATGTGGAAATTAAGGGAAAGAGCTGAGTATGCACTATCTTTTTTTTTTTCCAGAGTCCATTAATTTTTGCTTTGGGGGTTAAGAATTATCTGTGGTCATATGAGTAGAGACTGCCTCATCTGCCAAAAAAAAAAAAAAAAAAAAATCCATGACAGAAGAAATGCGAGTGAAAAGCACCCACCATCTGTTTAGTTGCAGAGCATCAATCAGAAACAAAATGAGTTGGAGAGGGAACCAGCACATATTAGAGAAAGCTTCTGCTGTGTCTGGGGTAAATCAGCTACCCAATTCCCACAGCATGTGGATTGTCTGATCAGAGTTCAGTTTCCTTCTTTGTCAGGATTTTTCTCTTCACTGGGTGAGGTTGAGGTGTGGGCTATATTTCAGTTATGGATTTCACCTTGAATTCTAGAGTTGGAGACTCCTGACTAGCTGCTGGGTGAGGGTCCAGGTCTCTCTTTTTTTGAACCAAGGAACCAGAACATCAGGGCTTCCTCCCCTCCCTGCCCCTGTCACATCACCTGGAAAGAAATCCTGCTCAGGCCAGCTGGGAAGTGTAAGCCTCACTTCTCATGGAGGACAGTGGCCCCTTCTGTCCAGTGAAAGTCCAGACCTCAGGTTCATCCTGGTCTTCTCCATCTCTCTCATTCCGCACATCCAGTCAGTTACTGTGAACCGTCAATCCTCTGCCCTAAATATCTTAAAAATTCTTCCTCTCCTGTCCACACTTCTGTCACTCTTTTGTCCTTATTATTTCTTGCCAGATACCTATTTTTTTTGGCAGTTGCCTCCTAATTGGTTATTGCAAATCCAGATCTCACTCGTACCTCTCCACCATCCCCATTCAGTATGATCCTTCTAAACATGAATCTGATCACATCATCTCTTTCATTAAAATGCTTCAATAAAGTCTCCTCTGCTAACCAGTCACAACTCTTTAATGAGCTTCACAACTCTTCTCCTCCAGAATGCTCCATTTCCAGCCCTTCTTGCCTTAATCCTTCTTAGTCTTTTTCCATGACCTAGTGAGTTCCTTCAGGAGCCAGGTAAGCTGTCACTGTCATCTCCTCTGGGAAGCCTGCCCAAGAGGCAAAAAGGATTACTTTTGCCCCACCCCACCTCCCACACTTCTAATCACAGCTTATACCTTTCCTATCATAATAGTTATCACTCTGTATGATAGCTGTTCAGCTATTTGTCTTTTAGCCCTACTAGATGGTCAGCTTTATGATGGCAGGGACCCTGACTGTATATCCCCACTATCCAACACAAATTGTCACACTGATGTTTGTTGAGTGTTTGCTGGGAACATCAACACCTTGAGCTCCAGGAGTTTAGAAGCAACACACATGGCCACGCCCTTCTTGGCTACCACCCTCCCATTGACAGGAGTGAAAAGAGGAGTCCAGCAGGTTTGGATGAATCTGTCAAGGCTCCACCAACACTCACAGCTCACCATCCTGAGGTCCCTTCTCTTAGGAGCCTGGTCCTCATAGGCTCCTAGGTAGTCAAGAAACTCATTCTTTCTTGGTATTCTCTGGTACCCTTATTCTGATTTATTAATTGAATAACATATAAATATCTACATACATAGCATATACATCCCTACATATATATCTACATTCATAGCATATAAGTAGCTACATATGTAGTATATGTACCTGGACAGATAGTTATATATTCCTTATGTCTTAGTCTCATTCCATCAGATTATACAGTCCAGGAGGGCAGGGATTTTGTTCTTGTCATCTTTTTTGAGATTTATTCCTAGTGTTTGGAACAAGTCTGGAACATAATAACCATCAATGGCTATTGGTGGGAACATTCCTAGCCCACATTTGGCAAAAGTAGATAGGCCTCCCCCTACATTAATAATTTTACCATTTAAAAAATTTAAAAATGGTAAAATGAAGCATAAACAAAACCACAAAAATATATAGCTTAGTTAGTTCTTATAAAGTGTCTGCCTCTGTAATGACCATCAACTTCTGAAACAGAACTTTGCAGGGCACACCAAAAGCCTATCCATGAGTGCTGTCCCAATCATAATCCTCTCTGTCAATCCCAATTAATCACTTTCCGTTTCCATTTCTTTATAGTTTTATCCTTTCTTTACAGGCACTACAGTTTAGTCTCACTCCTTTTTATTAAATCTAGCATGTCTTTTAAATCTTAAGATCTATAACTTCTATCCTTTTATCTTCCTTACAATATATTTGTTGAAAAAGGTGTGCCTCTGACCCATAGCATTTCCCATTCTGTGGATTTTACTGGTGTGTACTTATTTGACACTCTCTGTCCTCTGTAATTCCTGAAAATTGGAAGCTGGATTCCAAGGCCTGATCAATCTAGGTTTGATCTCATTCATAAGACCATAGGTGGTATTGTGTGCCCCCACCAGGAGGTATGGTTGTCTCTCTCATTTGTGTTGATAGCATCCTCTGATGCTCAGTTTGTAGGTATATTAATTCATTATGGGTTGAAATATGATGGTATTTTAATTCTTTTATTTCTTTAAAACGTATTAGCTAGGATACTTTTATTATATTTCCCCTCACTATTTAGTGATCTTATGGTACAGTCCACATGGAAAAGACACTTGTTTCTCTCACTTTTTCACCATTTTTCCAAATAATCAACCAGTTCCCTTTAATTCACTAAAGACTACAAAATTAAAAAATAATATTAGAAACTCATAAAGTTAAATGTATTTGCTGGGTTTTGATAAATGTTTAAATAATTATCCTTGCTGAAGCTCAAATTATTCCATCTTTGGACAGTGAGAATTTCTATAATGTGGCTCCTGAGTCCTTTTGGCATGATCCTAATAGTGTTTGATGATACCCTTGCTTTCTTGTAGGATAAGATGTTCTAGGCTTATCTCGCATATTTCCTGTTCTAGCCCTCAAATTAGCCACATCTCCAATTTTTTGTTAAAACTGATATGTTACTTCAAGATCACAGTGTAGCCCCTAGGTATGCTCATAGATGCTGAGTGGGTCACTCTTTCTAAATCTTCCCATAGGTATATCTCCAGTTCAGGATGTCATCTTCCATTTAAATGTTATGTCTCCTTAGGCTCCCCCTTGCTGTGACAGTTTCTCAGACTTCCCTTACTTTCAATGATTTTGACAGTTTTGAGGAATACTGGTAAGGTGTTTTGTAAACTGTCCCTCAATTGAGATTTGTCTGAAATTTTCTTTATTATTGCATTATGGGTTTGGGGAAGAGACCACAGAGGTTGCATGCCATACTTATTAGGTCTTATCAGCATGACTTATCACTGTTGGTATTCACTTTTATCACCTGGCGGAGGTAGTGTTTGTAAGATTTCTCCACATCTTGCCCCCTGTACATACTTTACTCTTTGGAAGAAAGTCACTCTTGCTATTGCTCATACTTAAGGAGTGGGGAGTTAAGTTCCTCCTCACTGAGGATGGATTATCTTCATAAAATATGTAGACTTTCTGTGCATGGGAGACATATCATTAATCTATATTAGTATGGACTGATGGATATTTATTTTATATTGTGGATTATAAAGCAATACTACATTGTTTATTTTGTTGCTGAATTTATTCCAGCTTTGGCCCTTGGCTCCTGTGTCCCTTTGAAATACTCCATTATTGTGTGTGTGTCTGTGTGTGTGTGTGTGTGTTTGTGTGTGTGTGTGTGTGTATGTATGTATGTTTTAGCACATTCTTGTTTTCTGGCCAAGATGGCCAAGGCTAATCTTGTATATTTCCTGTCCCGCTCTTAGAATCAGACAATTCTCCAAGGATCCCTGGTTCTTTTTATTGGATATTGGCATTAGAAACCAAGGTGTGAGTAGCAGATGTGCTCATTACCACTGAGGTGTCATTGCTTCCAGGCTCTCTCCACCAACAGAGAAAGGAAATGTATGCATGTGCATATTCTAATCTGTGCATATAAACACATCTATAAGTATTCCTATATGTAACCATCTGTATCTATATTAAGCTAAGTATGAGTTCATACTGATGTCTCCAACTCTAATTCATGACCACAGGGATATTTCTAACTTTCTCCCTTCACTTACATGTAAACTTCTGCTCCAACAATGAGAAAACTGACTCTCAACATCTGCTATCCATTTACATAATTGTTTAGTTCCAGTATGTATATATATATATATATATATATATATATATATATATACACACACATACATACATATATGTATGTATATATATATATATATATAGGTGTTGCAAATTCTTAACCCATACCTTGATGGGAAATTTCTATATCAACTAGAGTACAGTGCTTAAGTGCAGTTTCTCTTGCCTTTAATCCTACAGACTCAGCTCATTTTCAAAGCTGCTTAGAACACCATTTTGCCCTCCAGAACTCCTTCAGGGAGGTTGCTTCATACACTTTTAATACAGTTAGATTCTTTTATCACAGTCTGATTCCATCACAGGATCCCCTGAACTCCTAAATAATTGTTTTTAAAGCCTGTATATATTAAAGTTCATTCTCTGTGCTGTAAAGTTTTGCAGGGTTTGATAAATCCATAGTATCAGGTATATACCATTATAGTATACTGAGTGCACCACCCTAAAAAGTATGCTGAGCTTCATCTATTTAATTCTCTGTTCCCTTATTACCCAAACTCCTCTCACCTACTGATCTATTTACCATTTCTATAGTTTTGTCTTTTCCAGAATATTATATAAATGGAATAATATGTACAAAGCCTTTCAGACAGGTTTCCTTCAGTTAGGAATATGCATTTAAGATTCATCGATGTCTTTGTGTAGCTGATAGCTTATTCCTTCTTATAGTGGAATCTTAGTTTATTGTCTGGATATGCCACAGAGTTTTGTGGTTGTTGTTATTGTTATTCCCTCTAGCAAATGATATTGACATTTATTTATTTATTTATTTATTTATTTATTGGTCATTGTAATAGGTATGTAGTGGTAGGTCATTGTTTTAATTTGAATTTCCCTTATGGCCAGTGATGTTGAGCATCTTTCACACACCTATTTGGTATCCATATATCTTGTTTGGTGAGTTGTTTGTTTAAATCTTTTGTCCATTAAAAAAATTGGGACGTTTTCCAATTATCAAGTTTTACGAGTTTTTTTTGAATATTTTGGACGCAAATCATTTACCAGATATGTGTTTCACGAATATTTTCTTCTGGTCTGTGGCTTGTGTTTTCATTCTCAAAACAGTGTCTTCCAAGATCAGACATTTTAAATTTCAGTAAAGTCCAACTTATAATTTTCTTCGTCATGGTTCATGATTTTGGTGGTGTGCCTATAAACTCATCACCAAATTCAAAACTACAATTTCATTTATGTTTTCTTCCAGAAATTTTATAGTTTTCCATCTAGTTATATAAACCATTTTGTATTAATTTTTGTCAAGGTGTAAGGTCTTTGTCTTGGTTCAAGGTTTTGCATATGCACATCCAATTTTTTAAATTTTCTTTTAAATTTTACTTTAAGTTCTGGGATACACGCGTAGAATGTACAGGTTTCTTACGTAGGTATATGTGTGCCATGGTGATTTGCTGCATCTATCAACTTGTCATGTAGGTTTTAAGCCCCACATGCTTTAGGTATTTGTCCTAATGCTCTCCCTCCCCTTGTCCCCCATCCCCACAGGTCCCAGTGTGTGGTGTTACCCTCCCTGTGTCCCTGTGTTCTCATTGTTCATCTCCCACTTATGAGTGAGAACATGCAGTGTTTGGTTTTCTGTTCCTGTGTTAGTTTGCTGAGAGTTAGACATCTAATTTTACCGATATCATTAGTTAAAAAGACTATCCTTTCTCCATGGAACTTTCTTAGCATCTTTGCTACAAATCAATTAATTATACTTGTGTGGATCTATTTTTGGGGCTTTCCTTTTTGTTCTATTGAACTATGTGTTTATTTTTTCTTTACCATCACACTGTAGTTCTATAGTAAGTGTTGAAATCAGGTAGTATAATTTCTCTAGCTTTGTTGTTATTCTTTTATGGTATTGTGCTGGCTATGCTATATTCTTTGTCTTTTCAAATAACCTTTAGCATTGGTTTGTTGATACCTATAAAATAGCTTGCTGAAGTTTTGACTGACAATGCATTGACCTATAGATCAAGTTGGGAAAAATGGACATCTTAACAATATCAAGTCTTCCAATCTATGAACACAGAATGTCTCTTCATTTATTTACATCTTTGATTTATTTCATCAGTGTCTTGAAGATTTCTACATACATATCTTGTACAAAGTGTGTTAAATTTATATTGAAGTTTTTCATTTTTGGTGCTATTATAAATATATTGTTTCTTTAATTTCAAATTCCAACTTTAGATTGCTGATATAAAGGAAAACAATTGAATTTTGTATATCGACATTGTATGCTATGACTTTACTATATTTGTTTATTAGTTTTAGAAATGTTTTGGTAGAAACTTTGGGAATTTCCATATAGAAATTCATGTCATTGGTGGATAAACATAGTTTTATTTCTTCCTTTCTAATATGTATGCATTTTATTTCTTTTTGTTGGTTTGTTTCACTAGCTAGGAGTTCCAATATGATATTAAATATGAGTGGTGAGAGTGTGTTTCTTTGTTTTGTTTCTGATATTAGGGGAGAAAGCTCCAGTCTTTCATCACTAAAGATGATATTATCTATAGTTTTTTTTTTGTAGATATTCTTTATCAAGTTATAGAAGTTCTATTCTGTTGCTAGTTTTCTGAGAGTTTTTAACATAAATGGACAATGACTTTTATCCAATGCATTTATTTGGCAATTGATATGATCATATGATTTTTCTTCTTTAAATTATTAATATGGTGAATCACTATTGTTTGATTTTAGGATGCTAGATAAAATTTGTGTACCTGGCAGAAGTTCTGTTGTACCTTGGTATATACTTCTTTTTATATATTGTTAGATTTTATTTGCTAATATTTTTTGAGAGGTTTTATGTTTATGTTTATGAGATATTGGTCTGTAGTTATCCTTTACTTCAGTGTTTTTGCTGGGTTTTTTTTATTAGTGTAATAATGACCTGATAAAATGAATTAGAAATTGTCTCCTCTCCTATTTTCTAAGAGGTTATAGAAAAGTGGTATTACTTTTTCTTTAAAATTGGTAGAATTCACCAGTGAAATCATTTGGGTCTGCTGTTTTATTTCTTTTAAGTTTAAAAATTATTGATTAAATTTATTAAATAGATATAAGAGTTTTCCAATTATTTTTTTCTTCTAGTTTGCATGTAGATAGTTTGTGTCTTTCAACAAATTGGTCCCTTGCATCCCAGTTATCGAATTTATTGACACAAAGTTGTTTGTAATATTATTTTCTTATTATTTAATGTCCATGGAATCATCAGTGAGAAACGTTTTTTCATTTATGATGTTGGTAACTTGCATCTTCTTTTATTTTGATTAGCTTGGCTACAGGTTTATCAATTTTATCGATATTGTCAGAGAACTAGATTTTAGTTTTGATTTTCTTTATTGTTTTCCTGTTTTCAGTTTTATTGATTTTTTTTGCCCTAATTGGTAGAATTTATTTTCTCCTTTTTGATCCAAGATCAAATTGCTTTTTCTTTGGTAGTTTACCAAGGTAGAAACTTAGATTGTTATTAATTTTAGATATCTTTTCTTTTATAATATATGCATTTAATGTAAATTTTCCTCTAAGTACTGCTTTCATGGAATCCCACAAATTTGATAAGTTGTGTTTTCATTTTCTTTTAGTTCAAAATATTTTTAAATGTCTCTTGAAATCTCTTCTTTCATTCACATGTGATTTAAGAATGTGTTGTTTAATCTCCAGGTGTTTTGGGATATTCTATCTATCTTTCTATTATTGAATTTTAGTTTAACTCCACTATAATCTGAGAACATACTTTGTGTGATTTTTCTTCTTTTAAATCTATGAAGGTATATTACAGACCATAATGGTGTCTACCTTGGTTACTATTCAATGTGAGCTTGAGAAGAATGTGTATTCTTTCACTGGGTAGAATAGTCCATTAATATTGATTAGATAAGTTCAGGTTATCTATATCAATGATTTCCTGCCTGCACGGTGTATTAATTACTGACAGAGGGATGTTGAAATCTCCAACTATAATAGCGGGTTTATTTATTTTTCCTTTCAGTTCTATCAGTTTTGCCTTAAGTATTTTGACATTCTCTTGTTAGGCACATAAATGTTCATACTGCTAATTATTATTAGAGAACTGACTTTTTAATCACGACGTAATTTCCATTTTTACCTCTGATAATTTTTCTTGCTCTGATCAATTTGTTCTGAAATTAATATAGCTACTCAATCTTTTTGATTAGTGTTAGCACTGTATATTTCTTCATTTCTTTAACTTATTTGAGTCTATATCTATAGTCGGGTTCTTTTATACAATATCTAGTTGGGTCTTTTTTTTAATCTACTCTGGAAAGCTCTGCCTTGTAATTGGTATATTGAGACCATTAAGATCAAAAAATAATTATTTTTATGCTTGGTTTAACATCCATCATCTTTGTAACTATTTTTTTTTATTCATTGCATTTATTCTTTGTTCACTTTGTTTAACATGCTCTCTGATTTTGATTGAGCATTTTATATGTGATTTATTTTTTCTTGCCATATCAACTATATTTCTTTCTTTAAAAAACTATTTTTAGTGTTTTCTCAAGAGCTTAAAATATGCATTTTAAATTAACATAACTCAGCCTTCATAGTACTTCATGTGTAATGCAGTTACCTTAAACAAAGCATTCTCAATTTCTTCTTATGTCCCTTGCGATATTGCTATTGTTCATCTCACTTTTAGCCGTATTTTAACCATCAAATATATTGTTAATATTGTTGCTTTAAACAAAAAAAAATGTTTTTGATCAATTAAGAATAAGAGAAAAACATTTACTTAACTTCATTTATTTTTTCTCTGATACTCTTTCTTTATGGAGATCCAGGTTTCTGATCTATATTATTTTCCTGCTGTTTGAAGAACCTTTTTACAGTTCTTACAGAGAATGTTGGTTTAAAATGTAGTTTTTGTTTTTCTGAGAAAGTCTTTATTTCTTCTCTACTTATGAAGGATATAGAATTCTAGGTTGATGGTTTTTCTTTCAACACTTCAAATACTTGACTCCACACTCTTCTTGCTTGCATAGTTTCTGACAAAAAGCATGATATAATTTTTACCCTTGTTCCTCTGTATGTAAGGGAGTGTCCTTCCTTCCAGTAAGGTCATGTCCTTTACTATGGTACCCATTAAGATTTTCCCTTTGTTTTTCATTTTCTGCAATCTGAATACATATCTTTTTTATGTTTATGCTGCTTGTTTATTTTTATTTAACCAAAATATTTAACATTAAGGTTCTGTGGTTCTGTGATTCTGTGGTTTGTTGTCTGTCATTAATTTTAAAACATTCTTAGCCATTATTACTTTAAATATTGATTTTGCTCAGTTCTCCTTTCTTCTCCTTTTTGTAATCTATGCATATATTTCTTCCTTTGAAATTGTCCTGGAGTTCTTGGATGCTTTGATCTGTGTCCCCTGCCCAACCCTCATTCACTTTTCTCTTTGCATTTCAGTTATGAAAGTTTCTGTTGACCTGTCTTCAAGCTTACTGATTATTTCCTTGGCTTTGCTGAGTCTACTGATGAGCCCGTTGAAGACATTCATTATTTCTGTTAAGTGTTTTTAAATTTTTGTCCTTTCCTTTTATTTCCTTTCATTCTTTCAGAGTTTCCATTTCTGTTTACATAGCCCATTTTTTTCTTGCATGTTGTCTACCTCTTCTATTAGAACCTTTAATATATTAATAATAGTTATTAAAATTTCTGTATGATAATTTTAACATCTGTTATATCTGAGTTTGATTCTGATTATTGCTTTGTCTCTTCTTGGTTTTTGGTATGTCTTATAATTTTCTCTTGAAAACTGTTCATATTGTATAAGGTAATAGAAACTGAAGTAATTAGATCTTTTCTGTGAGGATTTGTATCTCTCTGGCTGGGATTTAAGCTATGTTTAAGGTTTGCTATAGTTGTAGGTACCAGTAGCTTCAAATTCCTCTAGCATATTAGTTTTTCCTGCTTAATGTGGGTTTCCCTAAAATACTCTTACTCAGAAAGAATCAGTGTCTTGCAGTTCTCTCAGCTGTTAGTATACATGGTTAGTATACAGGGTCCTTGTTAGTGTGACGTTAAGATGTAAGGAAGAAGGCTTTGTCAATCTTTTAAATTTTCTTTATGACTTAAAAAATGATGTTCTTTCTTTCACTTTCTATATCTCTTAAGTCACTTTTGCTGTGTTTATGTGCTCTATATTATATTTTGCTGTCTCTGTTTCTGAAATATATCTTTTAAAAAATTTTTAGTTTCTGAGCTCTGTTTTCAAATTTCTAAGTTTTTCTAATTTTGGTTTGGTTGTTATTTCATGTCTTGAACCACATTAAGTGCTTCAGCTCTTTATAAAAGAATAGGTTAAAGTTTTGATATATTTTGTGGGCATGTCTTTCTGGAGTGCTTTCAATGACAATAAGATGATGATTATACTTGTTATTCACTACTTTTTAATAATGGCTTAGTATAGGATTGCCATCAATATATTTTGTTGCTAATTTTTATATAAAACATTTCCCTGAACTTTTAGAAAGTGCATGGTTCAGAATAGGTTTGGTTTTTTTTTTAACTTTTCAGAGCTTTCTCTTTGGTTGCTTTCATGTAGTCTTTCAAAACATGATAGTTAGAATCTGTTCCCACTTTAAACTGGGTTTTATCTTCTTTTCTACAGCCCTTATCATAAGTGGTTTTGATTTCACTCATGCAGTTCCTCTCAAGGCTTTATCATGAGAGGGAGATTAGATGATCAGTTTCATGAGCTGATAGTGTCTTGATGGTTCCAGCTCTTCAGGCCTTTCAAATGGTTATTGGATTGAGGAAATTCCTTCCCACTTTCAGTTGCTTTCTTAGTTTGGCTCACAGCACTTCTCAGTGAATATCTGTTGGCTATATCGAGATCCTTTTGTTCCCAGGTGTGTCATGCCCAGTACTTCTTTCTACTTTCTTCCATACAGATACTGATATCATACACACATTTGGGGCTATTGGGAGATTGTTGCTACCCACTTCTATTTTGGAATATGTGGATCTATTACATCACCCCTTTTCATTATAAGTATAGTCCACGAGAATTTTGGTTTTGCTATTTAGTTGGTCTGATTTGTAAGAATACTGAGAGATTAAGAAATATACCATCTGTGGAATCCAAGATGGCCAAATAGGAATAGGTCTGGAGTGCAGTTCCCAGAGAGAACAATGCAGAGGGTGAGTGATCACTGCATTTACAAATGAGTTTTTACTGCCCACAGACCAGGAGATTCCTGGGCTGAAAAGTGCCATGAGTTTCCAGCATGGCTGTTTCAGCTGGCACAATGAAACTGACACAAATCTGGGTGGCCATTTCAACTGGCACCTGGAATGTCTGTGAAACAGAGCTGACCATTCCACTGAACAAAAGGGGGCTGAAACAGAAAGCCAGGTGATCTGGCTCAGCAGGTCCCACCCCCACAAAGACCAGCAATCTGAAATGCTCCAGATTGAAAGTTTTGCAGTAAGTGCAGCTAGACCTGGGATAGTCCAGCTCTGTGAAGGAAAGGGCATCTGCCATTACCGAGGCAGTCCACCACTACTGAGCAGTCTGTAATTACCGAGGCAGTTTGCCATTATCAAGGGAGTCCACTGCTACTGAGGCAGTCCGCCATTACTGAGGCAGTCTGCCATTACTGAGGCAGACTGCCATTACTGAGGCAGTTCTAACTATACCTCTGTAAACAAAACTGCAAGGAAGTTCACATTGCAGCTGAGCAGAGCCCATGGCAGCTCAGCAATGCCTCTGCTGACAGACTGTGACTAGGCTACCTCCTTGCTGGACAGGGCATCTCTGAAAAAAGGCAGC
Source organism: Saimiri boliviensis (assembly GCF_048565385.1). Taxonomy (NCBI): domain Eukaryota; kingdom Metazoa; phylum Chordata; class Mammalia; order Primates; family Cebidae; genus Saimiri; species Saimiri boliviensis. The sequence continues at coordinate 79,340,826 of NC_133463.1, forward strand.
AGCATGTCAGGAACAAATAAATAAAGCCCCACCTTCCCAGGATGGAGCACCCAGGAAAAGAGGTGGTTATGAGTTCTGTTGCAGCAGACTTAAATGCACCTTCCCAGCAGCTCTGAAAGAACAATGGAGCTCCCAGCTCAGCACATGAGCTCCTATAAGGGACAGACTGTCTCCTCAAGCAGCTCCCTGACCCCTGTATATCCAAACAGACACCTCATAAAGGAGAGCTCAGGCTGACATCTGGTGGGTATTCTTCTGTGACAAAGATAACAAGAGGAAACTGGCAGCAACCCTTACTATTCTGCAGCCACTGCAGGTGATCACCAGGCAAGCAGGGTCTGTAGTGGACCTCCAGCAGTCCTACAGTAGAGGGGCCTGACTGTTAGAAGGAAAACTAAAAAACAAAAAGAAATAACTTCAACATCAACAAAAAGGATGTCCACTCAGAGACCCCATCTGAAAGTCACCAACTACAAAGACCACAGGTAGATAAATCCACAAAGATGGGAAGAAACCAGTGCAAAAAGGATGAAAACACTAAAAACCAGGATTCCTCTCCTCCTCCAATGGATCATAACTCCTCACCAGCAAGGGAACAAAGCTGGATGGAGAATGAGTCTGATGACTTGATAGAAACAGGTTTTAGAAGGTGGTTAATAACAATTTTCTCTGAGCTAAAAGAACATGTTCTAACCCAATGCAAAGAAACTAAAAATGTTGAAAGAATATTTGATGAAATGCTAATGAGAATAAACAGCTTAGAGAAGAATATAAATGACTTGATGGAGCTGAAAAACATAACACGAGAACTTTGTGAAGCATACACAAGTTTCAATCGCCAAATTGACCAAACAGAAGAAAGGATATCAGAGATTGAAGATAACTCAATGCAATAAAAGGAGAAGGCAAGAATAGAGAAAAAAAAGTGTAAAAAGAAATGAACAAAGCCTCTAAGAAGTGTGGGATTATGTAAAAAGATCTAATCTATGTTTGATAGGTGTACCTGAATGTGATGGAGAGAATAAATCCAAGCTGGAAAACACTTCAGGATATTATCCAGGAGAACTTCCCCAACCTAGAAAGGCAGGCCAACATTCACGTCCAGGAAATACAGAGAACACCACAAAGATATTCCTCAAGAAAAGCAACCCCAAGGCACATAATCGTCAGATTCACCAGGGTTGAAATGAAGGAAGAAATGCTAAGGGCAGCCAGAGAGAAAGGTCGGGTTACCCACAAAGGGAAGCCATCAGACTCACTGTGGATCTCTCAGCAGAAACCCTACAAGCCAGAAGAGAGTGGGGGCCAATATTCAACATCCTTAAAGAAAAGAACTTTCAACCCAGAATTTCATATCCAGCCAAACTAAGCTTCATAAGCGAAGGAGAAATAAAATCCTTTAAGAACAAGCAATAGCTGAGAGATTTCATCACCACCAGACCTGCCTTACAAGATCTCCTGAAAGAAGCACTAAACAAAAAGGAACAACTGGTACCAGCCGCTCCACACGCATACAAAATGGTAAAGAGCATTGACGCAATGAAGAAACTGCGTCAACTAATGGGCAAAACAACCAGCTAGCATCAAAATGGCAGGATCAAATTTACACATAACAATATTAACCTTAAATGTAAATGGGCTAAATGCCCCAATAAAGACACAGACTGGCAAATTGGATAAAAAGTCAAAACTCATTGGTGTGCTGTATCCAGGAAACCCATCTCACATGTAAAGACACACACATAGACTCAAAATAAAGGGATGGAGAAAGATTTACCAAGCAAATTGAGAGAAAAAAAAAAAGCAGTAATTTTAATCCTACTCTCTGATAAAATAGACTTTAAACCAACAAAAAATCAAAAGAGACAAAGAGGGGCATTACATAATGATAAAAGGATCAATGCAACAAGAAGAGCTAACTATCTTAAATATATATGCACCTGATACAGGAGCACCCAGATACATAAAGCAAGTTCTTTTTTATTTTTTTTTATTGCATTTTAGGTTTTGGGGTACATGTGATGAACATGCAAGATTGTTGCATAGGTACACACATGGCAGTGTGGTTTGCTGCCTTCCGTCCCCTCACCTGTATCTGTCATTTCTCCCCATGCTATCTCTTCCCACCTCCCGACCCACCCGCCCCTCCCCCATTTCCCCCCAACGGACCCCAGTGTGTAGTGCTCCCCTCCCTGTGTCCATGTGTTCTCATTGTTCAACACCCGCCTATGAGTGAGAATATACGGTGTTTGATTTTCTGCTCTTGTGTCAGTTTGCTGAGAATGATGGTTTCCAGGTTCATCCATGTCCCTACAAAGGATGTGAACTCATCGTTTTTGATGGCTGCGTAATATTCCATGGTGTATATGTACCACATTTTCCCTATCCAGTCTATCATCGTTGGGCATTTGGGTTGGTTCCAGGTCTTTGCTATTGTAAACAGTGCTGCAATGAACATTCGTGTGCATGTGTCCTTGTAGTAGAATGATTTATAATCCTTTGGATATATACCCAGTAATGGGATTGCTGGGTCAAATGGGATTTCTATTTTTAGGTGCTTGAGGAATCGCCACACTGTCTTCCACAATGGTTGAATTAATTTACACTCCCACCAACAGTGTAAAAGTGTTCCTATTTCTCCACATCCTCTCCAGCATCTGTTGTTTCCCGATTTTTTAATGATCGCCATTCTAACTGGTGTGAGATGGTATCTCAATGTGGTTTTGATTTGCATTTCTCTGATGACCAGTGATGATGAGCATTTTTTCACATGTTTGTTGGCCTCCTGTATGTCTTCTTTTGTAAAGTATCTGTTCATATCCTTCGCCCATTCTTGAATGGGCTTGTTTGTTTTTTTCTTGTAGATCTGCTTTAGTTCTTTGTAAATTCTGGATATCAGCCCCTTGTCAGATGGGTAGGCTGCAAAAATTTTTTCCCATTCTGTTGGTTGCCGATTCACTCTACTGACTGTTTCTTTTGCTGTGCAGAAGCTGTGGAGTTTGATTAGGTCCCATTTGTCTATTTTGGCTTTTGTTGCCATTGCTTTTGGCGTTTTGGTCATGAAGTCCTTGCCTACACCTATGTCCTGAATGGTTTTGCCTAGATTTTCTTCTAAGGTTTTTATGGTATTAGGTCTGATGTTTAAGTCTTTAATCCATCTGGAGTTAATTTTGGTGTAAGGTGTCAGGAAGGGGTCCTGTTTCTGCTTTCTGCACATGGCTAGCCAGTTTTCCCAACACCATTTATTAAACAGGGAGTCCTTTCCCCATTGCTTGTTTTTGTCAGGTTTGTCAAAGATCAGATGGTTGTGGGTATGTTGTATTTCCTCTGAGGCCTCTGTTCTGTTCCATTGGTCTATATCTCTGTTTTGGTACCAGTACCATGCTGTTTTGATTACTGTAGCCTTGTAGTATAGTTTGAAGTCCGGTAGTGTGATGCCTCCTGCTTTGTTCTTTTTGCTTAGAATTGACTTGGCTATGCGGGCTCTCTTTTGGTTCCATATGAAGTTTAAGGTGTTTTTTTCCAGTTCTGTGAAGAAGGTCATTGCTAGCTTGATGGGAATAGCGTTGAATCTGTAAATTACTTTGGGCAGTATGGCCATTTTCACGATGTTGATTCTTCCTAACCATGAACATGGAATGTTTCTCCATCTGTTTGTATCCTCTCTTATTTCGTTGAGCAATGGCTTGTAGTTCTCCTTGAAGAGGTCCTTTACATTCCTTGTTAGTTGTATTCCTAGGTACTTTATTCTCTTTGTAGCAATTGTGAATGGCAGTTCGTTCTTGATTTGGCTCTCTTGAAGTCTATTACTGGTGTATAGGAATGCTTGTGATTTTTGCACGTTGATTTTGTATGCTGAGACTTTGCTGAAGTTGTTTATCAGTTTCAGGAGATTTTGGGCTGAGATGATGGGGTCTTCCAGATATACAATCATGTCATCTGCAAATAGAGACAATTTGATTTCCTCCTTTCCAATTTGGATACCCTTTATTTCTTTTTCTTGCCTGATTGCTCTGGCTAGAACTTCCAGTACTATATTGAATAGGAGTGGTGAGAGAAGGCATCCTTGTCTAGTGCCAGATTTCAAAGGGAATGCTTCCAGTTTTTGCCCATTCAGTATGATATTGGCTGTTGGTTTGTCGTAAATAGCTTTTATTGTTTTGAGATACGTTCCATCAATACCTAGTTTATTGAGGGTTTTTAGCATAAAGGGTTGTTGAATTTTGTCAAAAGTATCTGCATCAATTGAGATAATCATGTGGTTTTTGTCTTTGGTTCTGTTTATGTGGTGAATTACGTTTATGGACTTGCGTATGTTGAACGAGCCTTGCATCCCCGGGATGAATCCTACTTGATCATGGTGGATGAGCTTTTTGATATGCTGTTGCAATCGGTTTGCCAGTATTTTATTGAAGATTTTTGCATCTATGTTCATCATGGATATTGGTCTGAAATTTTCTTTTCTTGTTGAGTCTCTGCAAGGTTTTGGTATCAGGATGATGTTTGTCTTGTAAAATGATTTGGGAAGGATTCCCTCTTTTTGGATTGTCTGGAATAGTTTCAGAAGGAATGGTATCAGCTCCTCTTTGTATGTCTGGTAGAATTCAGCTGTGAACCCATCTGGACCTGGGCTTTTTTTGGGTGGTAGGCTCTTTATTGCTGCCTCGACTTCAGACCATGTTATTGGTCTATTCAGGGTTTCGGCTTCTTCCAGGTTTAGGCTTGGGAGGATGCAGGTGTCCAGGAATTTATCCATTTCTTCCAGGTTTACTAGTTTATGTGCATAGAGTTGTTTGTAATAATCTCTGATGATGGTTTGGATTTCTGTGGAATCTGTGGTGATATCCCCTTTATCGTTTTTTATTGCATCAATTTGGTTATTCTCTCTTTTCTTTTTTATTAATCTGGCTAGTGGTCTGTCTATTTTGTTGATCTTTTCAAAAAACCAGCTCCTGGATTTATTGATTTTTTGAAGAGTTTTTTGTGTCTCTATTTCCTTCAGTTCTGCTCTGATCTTAGTTATTTCCTGTCTTCTGCTAGGTTTTGAGTTTTTTTGATCTTGCTCCTCTAGCTCTTTCAATTTTGATGATAGGGTGTCAATTTTAGATCTCTCCTTTCTTCTCATGTGGGCACTCATTGCTATATATTTTCCTCTAGAGACTGCTTTAAATGTGGCCCAGAGATTCTGGTATGTTGTGTCTTCGTTCTCATTGGTTTCGAAGAACATCTTTATTTCTGCCTTCATTTCATTGTTTATCCAGTCAACATTCAAGAGCAAGTTGTTCAGTTTCCATGAAGCTGTGCGGTTCTGAGTTAGTTTCTGCATTCTGAGTTCTAACTCGATTGCACTGTGGTCTGAGAGACTGTTTGTTATGATTTCTATTCTTTTGCATTTGCTGAGGAGTGATTTATTGCCAATTATGTGGTCAATTTTAGAGTAGGTGTGATGTGGTGCTGAGAAGAATGTATATTCTGTGGATTTGGGGTGGAGAGTTCTGTAAATGTCTATTAGGTTTGCTTGTTCCAGGTCTGTATTCAGGTCCTGGATATCCTTGTTGAGTTTCTGTCTGGTTGATCTGTCTAATATTGACAATGGGGTGTTAAAGTCTCCCACTATTATTGTGTGGGAGTCTAAGTCTCTTTGTAAGTCATTAAGAACTTGACTTATGTATCTGGTTGCTCCTGTATTGGGTGTGTATATATTTAGGATCGTTAGCTCTTCTTGTTGCAGTGATCCTTTTACCATTATGTAATGTCCTTCTTTGTCTCTTTTGATCTTTGTTGCTTTAAAGTCTATTTTATCAGAGATGAGAATTGCAACTCCTGCCTTTTTTTGCTCTCCATTTGCTTGGTAGATCTTCCTCCATCCCTTTATTTTGAGCCTTTGTGTATCCTTGCATGTAAGATGGGTTTCCTGGATACAGCACACTGATGGGTTTTGGCTTTTTATCCAATTTGCCAGTCTGTTTCTTTTGATCGGGGCATTTAGTCCATTGACATTTAGGGATAGTATTGTTATGTGTGAATTTGATACTGTCATTTTGATGCTACCTGGCTGTTTTGTTGGTTGGTTGATGCAGCTTCTTGATTGTGTTGATGCTCTTTTACCATTTGGTGTGTTTTTGGAGTGGCCGGTACTGCTTGTTCCTTTATATGTGTAGAGCCTCTTTTAGGAGTTCTTGTAGGGCAGGTTTGGTGGTGATGAAATCTCTGAGTGCTTGCTTGTTCACAAAGGATTTTATTTTTCCTTCACTTATGAAGCTTAGTTTGGCTGGATAGGAGATTCTGGGTTGAAAGTTCTTTTCTTTAAGGATGTTGAATATTGGCCCCCAATCTCTTCTGGCTTGTAGGGTTTCTGCTGAGAGATCTGCTGTGAGTCTAATGGGCTTCCCTTTGTGGGTAACTCGACCTTTCTCTCTGGCTGCCCTTAACATTTTCTCTTTCATTTCAACCCTGGTGAATCTGACGATTATGTGCCTTGGGGTTGCTCTTCTTGAGGAATATCTTTGTGGTGTTCTCTGTATTTCCTGGATTTGAATATTGGTCTGCCTTGCTAGGTTGGGGAAGTTTTCCTGGATAATATCCTGAAGAGTATTTTCCAGCTTGGATTCATTCTCTTCATCACATTCAGGTACACCTATCAGACGTAGATTAGGTCTTTTCACATAGTCCCACATTTCTTGAAGATTTTGTTCATTCCTTTTTGTGCTTTTTTCTCTGTTCTTGCCTTCTCTTTTTATTTCATTGAGTTGATCTTCGATCTCTGATATCCTTTCTTCTGCTTGGTCAATTTGGCTGTTGAAGCTTGTGCATGCTTCACGAAGTTCTCGTGTTGCGTTTTTCAGCTCCATCAATTCACTTATACTCCTCTCTATGCTGTCCATTCTCGTCAGCAGTTCGTCCAATCTTTTTTCAAGGTTCCTATTTTCTTTGCGTTTGGTTAGAACATGTTCTTTTAGCTCACTGTAGTTTCTTACTACCCAACTTCTGAAGTCTGATTCTGTCATTTCATCACCCTCCTTCTCCATCCGGTCTGGTTCCCTTGCTGGTGAGGAGTTGTGATCCCTTTTGGGAGGAGAAGTGTTCTGGTTTTGGGAGTTTTCATCCTTTTTGCGCTGGTTTCTTCCCATTTTTGTGGGTTTATCCACCTGTTGTCTGTCTCTGTCCCAGGGAGTTGGAGCTTTATGAGTTTCCATTGCACTACTGCCTTTTTTGATTTTTCTTTCAGGTCTGACCCGCCCAGCTAGCAGCACGCCTAGCCACTGCCTGCCAGCAGGGGCTTTGCTGAGCTGCTGTGGGCTCTGCCCAGCTGCCCTGAGCTCTTCCCTGTAGTCCTTTTTATATGGGCGTAGTTAGAACTGTCTTGGCAATGGTGGCCCCGCCTCTGTTATGGCGGGCTCTCTCTGTTGTGGCAGGTTGCCTCGGCAACGGCGGGTTGCCTCCATAGCGGTGGAGAGTCTCAGAAATGGCAGCAGCCCCTCCCCCGCCGAGCCCGTCCATCCTGGTTCAGCTGTGCTTTGTTTGAAGGGCTCAACCCAGAGGGTTTCCAATTACTGTTTTTGTTTTCGTTGTTGTTGGGGGTGGAGGGGTGAGACCAACCGAGCCTGATCACCTGGCTCCCTGACTCAAAGTCTTTTCTTTTAAGTTGAACGACCCCGCGTTCCGGTCGCTTGTTGAAAAGGCGCCGGGATCTCCCGTGCTGCGACTCACGGAGTCGGCTCGAACTGCGGCGCTGGCTCCTGGCGGATTTTTTGCCTAGGAATCTCCTGGCCTGACTCGCTATTTCAGATGAATGGGCAACTCTGCCGTCTCAGGGCTCTGCTCGCCAGCTAAGAGGGCTCCCAGACCAGTGGCTTTTGTACGGAGAACCGCAGCAACAGGGAGTGGTCACAGCAGCCGCGCGGGCGGAATCAGCCCTGCAGGGGCCAAAACAGCCGCACTGGCTGGGACTGCGATGCTGGCGACCCCTCTGCCTGGGTATCTCCTGGTCTGTGGGCAATAAGAGTTCGTCTGGAAATGCGGCGTCCACTCACCCTCTGCACTTTCACTGGGAGCTGAAGTCCTGAGCTGTTCTTAGGCGGCCATCTTCCCAGCATTCCCCCCACATGTTCATAAAGCAAGTTCTTAATGACTTACAAAGAGACTTAGACTCCCACACAATAATAGTGGAAGACTTTAACACTCCACTGTCAATATTAGACAGATCAACAAGACAGAAAATTAACAAGGACATCCAGGACTTGAACTCAGATCGGGACCAGACAAACCTAATAGACATCTACAGAACTCTCCACTCCATATCCACAGAATATACATTCTTCTCAGCACCACATCACACCTACTCTAAAACTGACCACATAATTGGAAGTATATCACTCCACAGCAAATGCAAAAGAATGGAAATCATAACAAACAGTCTCTCAGACCACAGTGCAATCAGAACTCAGGATTAAGAAAATAACCCAGAACCATGCAACTTCATGGAAACTGAACAACTGGCTCTTGAATGTTGACTGGATAAACAATGAAATGAAGGCAGAAATAAAGATGTTCTTTGAAACCAATGAGAACAAATATGCAATATGCCAGAATCTCTGGGACACATTTAAAGCAGTGTCTGGAGGGAAATTTATAGCAACAAATGCCCATATGAGAAGCAAGGAAAGATCTAAAATAGACACCCTATCATCAAAATTGAAAGATCTAGAGAAGCAAGATAAAAAAACTCAAAAGCTAGCAGAAGACAAGAAATAACTAAGATCAGAGCAGAACTGAAGGAGATAGAGATACAAAAAACCCTTCAAAAAATCAATAAATCCAGGAGCAAGTTTTTTGAAAAGATCAACAAAATAGGCCACTATCCAGATTAATAAAAAAGAAAAGAGAGAAGAGTAAAATAGATGCAATAAAAAACGATAAAGGGTTATCACCTCTGGTTCCACAGAAACACAAACTACCATCAGAGAATACTGCAAAAAACTCTATGCACATAAACAAGTAAACCTGGAAGAAACGAATAAATTCCTGGACACTTGCACCCTCCAAAGCCTAAACCAGGAAGAAGTTGAAACCGTGAATAGACCAATAACAAGGGCTGAAGTTGAGGCAGCAATTAATAGCCTACCAACGAAAAAAGTCCAGGTCCACATGGATTCACGGTTTACAGCCAAATTCTACCAGACATACAAATTGGAGCTGGTACCACTCCTTCTGAAACTTTTTCAAACAATCCAAAAGGAGATAATTGTTCCCAAATCTTTTTATGAGACCAACATCATCCTGATACCAAAACCCAGCAGAGACTCAACAAAAAAAGAAAACTTGAGACCAATATCCATGATTAACATAGATGCAAAAATCTTCAATAAAATACTGGCAAACTGATTGCAACAGCACACCAAAAAGCTTATCCATCACAATCAAGTAGTCTTCATCCTGGTGATGCAGGGCTGGTTCAACATACTCAAGTCTACAGACATAATTCACCACATAAACAGAACCAAAGACAAAAACCACATGATTATCTCAATAGATGCAGAGAAGGCCTTTGACAAAATTCAACAGCGCTTTATGCTAAAAACTCTCAATAAACTAGGTATTTGCTGGTACGTACCTCAAAAGAATAAAAACTATTTATGACAAACCCACAGCAAATATACTGAATGGGCAAAAACTGGAAGCATTCCCTTTTTAATCTGGCACTAGACAAGGATGCCTTCTCTCACCACTCCTGTTCAATATAGTATTAGAAGTTCTAGCCAGAGCAATCAGGCAAGAAAAAGAAATAAAAGGTATTCAATTAGGAAAGGAAGAAATCAAATTGTTTCTATTTACAGATGAAATGATTGTGTATTTAGAAGACCCCCATCATCTCAGCCCAGAATCTCCTTAAACTGATAAGCAACTTCAGCAAAGTCTCAGGATACAAAATCAATGTGCAGAAATCACAAACATTCCTATACACCAATAACATACTAAAAGAGAGCCAAATCAAGAGCAAGCTGCCATTCACAATTGCTACAAAGAGAATAAAATACCTAGGAATACAACTAACAAAGGAAGTAAAGGACCCCTTCAAGGGGAACTACAAACCACTGCTTAAGGAAATAACAGAGGACATAAACAGATGGAAAAACATTCCATGCTCATGGTTAGGAAGAATCAATATTGTAAAAATAGCCATACTGCCCGAAGTAATTTATAGGTTCAACACTATCCCCATCAAGCTACCTATGACCCTATTCACAGAACTGGAAAAAAAATTAAACTTCATATAGAACCAAAAGAGAGCCTGCATAGCCAAGGCAATCCTAAGCAAAAAGAACAAAGCTGGACGCATCATGCTACCTGACTTCAAACTATACTACAAACCTACAGTAATCAAAACAGCATGGTACTGTTACCAAAACAGAGATATAATCAATGGAACAGAACAGAGGCCTCAGAGGCAATGCCACACATCTACAACCATCTGATCTTTGAAAAACCTTTGTAGGGACATCGAAGAACCTGGAAACCATCATTCTCAGCAAACTGACACAAGAGCAGAAAATCAAACACCGCATGTTCTCACTCATAGGCGGGTGTTGAACAATGAGAACACATGGACACGGGGAGGGGAGCACTACACACTGGGGTCTGTTGTGGGGAAATGAGGGAGGGACAGTAGGGGGGGGTGGAGAGTTGGGGAGATATAGCATGGGGAGAAATGCCAGATACAGGTGAAGGGGAGGAAGGCAGCAAATAACACTTCCATGTGTGTACCTATGCAATAATCTTGCATGTTCTTCACATGTACCCCAAAATCTAAAATGCAATAAAAAAATAAAAACAACAACAACAACAACAAAAAAAAAAACAAAAAAAAAAAAAAAAAGAAAAGAAAAACCTGACATAAACAAGCAATGGGGAAAGAATTCCCTGTTTAATAAATGGTGTTGGGATAACTGGCTAGCCACGTGCAGAAAGCAGAAACAGGACCCCTTCCTGATACCTTACACCAAAATTAACTCCAGATGGATTAAAGACTTAAACATCAGACATAACACCATAAAAACCCTAGAAGAAAACCTAGGCAAAACCATTCAGAACATAGGCATAGGCAAGGATTTCATGACTAGAACACCAAAAGCATTGGCAACAAAAGCCAAAATAGACAAATGGGATCTAATTAAACTCCAGAGCTTTCTTTGGCTGTACAGAAGTGAACCAGCAACCAAAAGAATGGGAAAAAACTTTTGCAATCTACTCATCTGACAAAGGGCTAATATCCAGAATCTACAAAGAACTAAAACAGATTTACAAGAACAAACAAGCAAACCCATTCAAAAGTGGGTGAAGGATATGAACAGACACTTTTCAAAAGAAGACATACAGGAGGCCAACAAACATATGAAAAAATGCTCATCATCACTGGGTATTAGAGAAATATAAATCAAACCCACATTGAGATACCATCTTGCACCAGTTAGAATGGCAATTATTTAAAAATCTGGAGAGAACAGATGCTGGAGAGGTTGTGGAGAAATAGGAACACTTTTACACTGTTGGTGGGAATGTAAATTAGTTCAACCATTGTGGAAGACAGTGCGGCAATTCCTCAAGGACCCAGAAATGGAAATTCCATTTGACCCAGTAATCCCATTACTGGGTATATATCCAAAGGATTATAAATTGTTCTATTATAAAGACACAGGCACATGTATGTTCATTGTGGCAAAGACCTGAAACCAACCCAAATGCCCATCGATGATAGACTTGACTAGGAAAATGTGGCACATATACACCACAGAATACTATGCAGCCATAAAAATGATGACTTCGTGTCCTTTGTAGGGACACGGATGAATCTGAAAACCATCATTCTCAGCAAATTGACACAAGAACAGAAAATCAAACACTGCATGTTCTCAGTCATTGGCGAGTGTTGAACAATGAGAACACATGGACACAGAGAGGGGAGCATCATACACTGGCATCTGTTGCAGGGGACTAGGGGAGGGACAGAGCGGGGTAGGGATGTTGGGGAGGTATAACATGGGGAGAAATGTCAGATACAGGTGATGGGGGGTTGGAGGCAGCAAACCACATTGCCATGTAGGTACCTATGCAACAGTCCCGCATGATCTGCACATGTACCCCAGAACCTAAAGTGCAATTTTATATATATATGTATATACCATTTGTGCCATCATCTTCCCAGAATCCCCTCTCTCCTTCTAATGTCCCCTGATAATTAGGGGAAAGGTCAAGCATGCCATGCCTTTGCATAGTAATTAACTTTAACGTCTTTATTCCACAGTATCATGCTACAATCTTCCTAAAAATCTCCAGGGGCTCCTTCCTTCCCTCAGGATCAATTCCAAAGTCTTTAACATAGTTATGAACATTGAACTTCTGCTGGTTCCCTCCTTTTTCAGCAATAGTGTCTATTCTATTCTTGCACGAACCCTTTGCTAGAGGCTCTCACATTTACTCACTATTCTACAACCACAAGGTCTTTCTCACTTGCATGCCTTTGCCAGAGGAGTTTCCCAAATGGAATGCTCTCCTACTTTTTCCACTCTCATTTTACTCAACTCAAAACCTTTTCTACAAATTTTTCCTTGAGTGATATGGTCAGAATGAATAACTGATTTTGATGCAAAGCAGTCCAGTAATTAAAAGCACGGATTTTGTCTCTGGGTTCAGATCTCAGCTCAGATGTTATACACACGTGTGACCTGGGATAAATCCTCATCTACAAATGCCACCTTACTCATCAGTTATTTTTGAGGCTGAGACAATCCATGCAAAAGATGTAGTACTTTCCTGGCATGTATAAGTGCTCAGTAACTGGGGGCCATTGTTAATGTCTTTGTCATCCACTAAATTACGTCCTAGAGGGTACAGAACCTCTTCTTCCAAAACTATATTATCCTCAGGGGCTAGAATGTTCTTTTGCCTATATTAAGTATTTAAAAAATATTTGTTGATATTATTTTTAACCATGTGAAGGGGGAAGACTCATGTTAAGTATGGGTAGAAGGCAACTTAGCTGAGGAAAGAGGCAGGAGGTAACTTATAGTTTAGATGAGAAAAAAAAAGCATAGCTATTGGACTAATTCAGAACTAGGTTCAAATCCTGGCTAGAGCATTTATAACCCGGACAATATGTGCCTAGTAGAGGATTAAGAGCCCAGGCTCTAGAGCTTGTCTTCCTGGGTTGAATCTAGGCAATAACTATGAGATCTTATGAACCATGAGATCTTAGGCAATTTATTTCACTATTATGAGCCTTGGTTCCCTTCTCTTTAAAATGAAGATAATCATGGCACCTACCTCATGAGGTTGTCATGGGGATTCCAGAAGTTTGTGTATGTTAAGTATTTAGAACAGTGACTAAATAGGTGTTTGCATTATTATTAAAGGGCTGATTTTTCATTCCCATGGAGCTATGATGCTGTATCTGTGAACAAGTTATACTAACAAAAATATAAGTGGTGATTGAAGTTCTCATACTTATTTTCTGCATTTATGGGTGTCATGTCAAGTAAGAGTGTGACCTATTTTAATTTTGATTGTTTTTATTAAAATTGGGATGAAGATTATTGTCTGGGCAGAGTTTTGAGATTATCATGCAGAGTAAGACAACCAGAATAGACATTGATACTGTCAAACATTTTGGCATGGGTTCTGGACTCACTTATTTTAAATTCTGATCCTTTGAAACGTCAGCTGACTGACTCCAGGTGAGGAATCTCACAAAGATGTTTTACCAGATCGATTAATTCTTTCATATTTACCTTGAAGAAGGAAGCAAATTTTGTATTGCCGTGATAAATAGAAGAACGATAAATGCACAGACCAAGTTTGACTTGAATACTTCATCCCTCATTTGAGAATACTGTAATTAAAAAAAAGAAAGAATAAGTTACTTTGCAGCAGAGTTGGGTTTTGGAAGAATTAGGTTTCAGCAGTGTTTGAGGTTGAGGGAAACATCAAGAAGAAACAAGGCAATTAGATTTTTAAAAAATAAGAATAATTCATATCTTAATAAAACCTTCACAGAGCATTATCCCATCCCTCCTGCCAACTTTCCAGTGAGAGCCCAGGAATAAATACAATGGGAAGGAGACTTTGCATGAACTTATCCAGTTCTTCCCCTCCCTCTGAACTAACATTATTTTAACAGAACAGAAGAGCACACATCCATATATGCAGCAAATCAAATTCGCATTGACTTTCTTCATGAGTAAACTTAAGTCATTTAAGGATCTTGCTCTGTTTCGTGTTAAGTTTGGGAACACAGGGAAATATTTTACCAGGAAGTCTCTCTGCCTCTTTTTTTTTTTAATTAAAAATAAATTCTCAGGCTCTTAAAATAGAAAATAGCCAAAGAGATCTCCAGCTAGTATAGCCCTTTCATTTCACAGAAGAGAAACCAAGACAAATAGACCAATATGCTTGATGCCCTTCTGTGTCGGCTCAAGGCAGCCCTAAGGAATGGTGATAACCTTATTTTGATTATCCAGAGTACTCAGTAATTTCATTGCCTAGCTTTAAAAGCTTCTAGAAGGTCAGAACTCAATGTGTATTTGCCTTACTTCTGCCTAGTCTCTAACCATCTTGAAGTTACTAAACTGGGGAATATTACTTCTTCCAGAAGGCAGGATGGTTTTTAAACTTTTTCAGTTTTAGAGCCTTTGAATTAGCCTGAACGAAGCCCGAAATTTGACCTTGAAGACAGAGAGATATAGTAGCAGGCAGGTTATTTTATTTTTGGTGGACAGAAAGCTAAGGCTCACTTTGGAACTTTGGAACCCCTGATTTGCATTTCATGGTTACTTAATACAGAAAGCTGGCAAATAGAGGCCTCACAACATCTTAGGCTCTATGTCCACAATACTAAGGTAGGGTTTCAATCAGGTCAAAAAATAATACAATCAATCCAATCTGTTGTTGGTATGGTGTTTGAAATCAAGAGTTACATGATTTTTATTCTCTTCTGACTTCTTGGTGTGATCTGGGTTTTAGACTGAACTCTGCTTCTCAGTGTCATAGCTAAGGTTTGGAGAATATCCTATAGTTGGTGAGCTCTCTAGGTGAAGCACAGTGCTTCTCAGAGAGTGCACATTTATTGCTTTTGCAGGGCAATGCTTTTTCTACTCTTCAGTATTGAGGTCTCTGTCCACTTGCTGACAACCTGCTTGTTATCTGGACGGGAACCAGGAACATGGCTCTGAAGAATAACTCTAGGCCAGGTGTCCCCAAACTTTTTACACAGGGGGCCAGTTCACTGTTCCTCAGGCCGTTGGAGGGCCGTCACATACTGTGCTCCTCTCACTGACCACCAATGAAAGAGGTGCCCATTCCTGAAGTGTGGCGGGGGGGGGTGCGGATAAATGGCCTCAGGGGGCTGCATGCGGCCCACTGGCAGTAGTTTGGGGACGCCTGCTCTAGGCCATCCTCAATCCTGATAAAACCAGAGAAAACCCATATGATTAATAGTTACTAATAGTGCTACCCAAGAACAGATCACAATCATAGAGGCCTACACAAAGCATCTTGCAAATGAATTAGCCACAAAGCAGTTAATTCAAAGAAATGTAAATGTCTGAATTCCTTCTAACAATCAATCACAGAGGATCTAATTATTCTTTGTTGGCTGATTAATTTTAAACCAGCCTAGTTGCATAGATTTGATAATGAAAAAAACAGCAATAATAATTTTAGTGTAGTTAATCAGTACACTAAAATTCCTCCTTTTCTTCTTTTATGTCATCCACCATCATCATCACCACCTGTCATCATCACTACATCATCACAGCATCTTGGAGTTGTAATTGTGAACATTGCCTTCCCAATTCAGAAATCCTTATAACATTTTTGATGTCAACTCAAATGTCTGTTAATGTTCATCTGATGACCTTCTCTGCTTTATCTGGGAAAGTGAGTTTCTTTTCTCTGATCCTGAGCAGGGCATCTCAGGGTTCTAAACACCATCAACTTGAGCACTCTGAGAGCCTGACCCTGAGAGTTCATTCCTTTGCAAAGGCTTCCTTTCCATTATTGGCCCTTGATCCTATGAAAAGATCCTTTTTTATAGATCCCAAGCATAAGTCTCTGTGACTCCTTTCATGAATGTTTTTTACTGATGACTTTAAAAATGTGACGTAATCATCATTTGTCCACACTAAAGTTGCATAAGATATTATGTTTTCCATCTTCTTCAGATGGCAAATTGGGTGGAGACAAAGCATAAAGACTCACTTTGCTTTTAGATCTGTCACTATTTTATTGTGAGCAAAGCTAATTTCTTTGAATCTCACTTTTCTTATCTGTCATATGGGAACATTAATATAGTTCATAAGTTTGGCAATGCTGAAGCATTCTATTATTTTTCTGTTTGAACTAGCATAGCATAGCTGCATAAAAGAAGAATCTTATAATACTTGTGAAGTTGACATCCACCAAATATAAAATACTGGGTTTCAGAATGTGGTGCATTATTACTTTGGAAATATAAGGAGAGCAGGACTTCAACAGGAAAATTCCTAATTGGCTCAGAATGATACAGTACTGAGATTGAGTAGTGATTCATTTCACATCCCCTTGACTGGTAAAGGTCTGAACACTCTAGCTCATAGCTTTATTAAGTTAGTTGTGTGCTTATGCCTATCGAAGTTAGACACTCCTTGTCTCATCCCTGTTCTGTCCTCACCTGGCTCCTCTTATCCTTTTATATCTCAGTTGTGAGCATGAACTAATCAAGAGCTAGATTAACCAGATTTGGATCCCAGCTCTAACAGCTATGCATCCTTGGACAACATCATTAAGTTTTCTGTGTCTCAGTTTTCTTATCTAGAAAATGGATATAAAAATAGGTATTATCTCATAAGGGTTACTGGGAGGATGAAATGAGGTCATATATAAAGTGCTTAGAACAGTGCCTTGCACATGGTAATGCTATATAAATGTTTCCTACTGTCAACCAAGTAATCATACTTATTTCATTTCTGTACTTTCATCTATGTGAAGCTTGCCTTTTCAATGGTGTTGCCTTGAAGAATGTTGTCTTCTATTCCTCTGTACGGAATTGTACCTTGCACTCAGTGGTGACCCCAGAAATGTTGTTGACTGATTGGTTGGTCTACCATGTTTTAAAGGAGTCTTCTAAAGAAATTGTAATCTCATGTGTGGTGTTTTGACTTGGGAGAAGACCCTACCCTCATTCTTCCCCATGCTTCTTGAAAGATTACCCACCACTGGGTAGAATTCTTAACTTTTCTGGGGTCTTTAGGAAAAGTGTTCTTGGAAATGACCTGTGAACCCTTATAATTTACTGAGCTCTTTATCTACAAGAGAACTTGGCAATCATACACACACATATGGGTGTGCACACACACACACACATTTCGTATAAGAAGATAAGATATATATGTTTCAGATAAGAAGCTTGAGGATCAGATATGTGAAAGCTTGTCATAGTCAGTTGTTGGTGGCAAAATTTAGACACTTGGAACAAATTAAATACTTCCTTGGAGATCTTAGATTAGAATTTGGAATATTATTATTTCTCAACATGTAGGGTGTTGGTTGATTCCGAAAAAGGTCAAAAATCTCAAGTAAGAAATTTGAATAATAATGACTGATAGTGCAAGGCTAGTGCTATGCTACACACTTTACATGAATGTTCTCAGTTATTACAACACTTGAGGAAGGTTTTGTTTATCATATCCTCATTTTGTAGTTAAAAAAACTGAGGATTCGAGTATCTGAGCAACTCAACAACACCCTCACAGATTGCACATAGAGAATTCGAAGAGTTTTGTTCTAGAGTGCAGGGTCTCACTGGCTGCTCTACCTTGCTATTTTCAGAGTAAGGCGATCTTGTTCATAGGTGCACGATCAGGTTTCTTTGATATATTTCAGTGATGTAATTTAACGATACAAAGAAAGGGAATGTGATAAAAATTTGAGCCTATGTAAATCTTGGTTAGAATGAAAGTGAAACAAACAGGTAAAGAATGGACATTAGAAACAGCCTAAGAATTAGTTTAATAAAATACCACTACTATATTTTCTTAATTGATGAATGGATCCTCCACATTGGAGGATTGATGAATGGATCCAGCACAATGCGATGCAAAATAATGAGTCCCCTTTTTAGGCCAGGATGGGTGAACTGACAATAGGGAAGAAAATAAAAGACGATAGATTTGATTTAAATGCAACAGAAGAAGACAGACTACAATCTTCAAATGATAAGGAAATCATTTCAAAAATGAAAATTTCTATTTGGTTTGATCGAAGTTGAGACTTGTTCCTTCCAAAGAAGGGGAGCAGAATAAACTTGTGTTTCATTTTGTTCATGTCTGGGGCCTCTGGCCATGAGTTCTCTTGAAATACATATTCAGAAATGAAATCAGAGTCACAAGGGTCAATGGGCTTTTCAGATCTGCCACAAAAAAGCTGGGAAACCCAAGTCCAGCCACATGCAAAAAAAAAAAATCCATTTCAGATTCCTTATCCACAGAGAGATGATCAGGGAAATTTGCTTACAGATGTGATAGAGCTTCTAGTCTCCCATATTCTCATGCCTGGGATAGTCCTAAAAATTCTGCCTAGGTGAGGGGGAGGAAAATCACAGTGGTTTCCTAGATACTCTATTTTGACTATAAGCTAAAAGGCACTGAAAAATTCTGACATTTCTACAAGATGTAGAAGATGCCTCTAACTAAAACAATTATCTAGTTAATTGTCTAAACTGTAACTGTACTCTGTCTTTTTACCTAAGACTGTATTATGGGTGAGATTACAGAATCTTCTAGGTGGAGTGGATTGTACTTGTCATCTTGGTCCAAGCTTTACTAATGCCAGTTTAACTCAGTAACATCTCTCAGGTATGAGCCATTAACTCTTGCTTGAATATTTCCAGTGCTGGGGGAAATCAACTCCTTGCTTGGGAGCCCATTTCATCTTTGGATAAATTTAGTTTGAAGAAAAAATTTTCTAGCACATCTTTTATTAGTATATATTAAAACATTTGTTAAAGAAGGTTCTCAACTGGGATAATCTGTTCATTTTGCATTAGTGGATGAAGAAATTTCACCATCGTTCTGTTGTTAAATTCATGTATTTTGTAGCATGGCAGAAGCCTAGAGCATGCTTAAAATAGACCATTTGGATAAAAGGCATAATTGCAATGAGATTAATTTTCAATAATTTTTAAATTCTGAAATAGGCCGTCTTCTCTATCTTGTTTCCTACTCCAATAACATCGTTATTAGGAGCAATTCTATGAGTGACAGCTGTGTGTGCAGAATCTCTCACTGACATACTTCTTTCCAAGTAAATTGACCTTTGGACAAAGGTGGATTTGATCAAGTTTTATTGACTCACAAGGAAACATGCTAACATGTATTTAAGATTGATGGCTTCAGAAGTGCAAGGCTGGGAGGACACCTGCCCAGGGGTGGCAGAAGACCCTAGGGTGGTAATACATTTTCTAATGTTGTGCTCTTCCTTGGTAGTGGGGTTAGACTGGGCACATGAGAATTTCAAGAAGAACTTTTAAAAACCTTCCAAACCACCATTCTTCCAGCTCACCCTCCCGCAAATCTTCCATCCTTGGGAGGAAGAATTCTTCCTTTCTTGGGTGGTCTAGCCCCCCCACCCCAGCCCCCATCCCTGGAGAAGCCAACAGAGTGCTAACTATTCCTATATTCTTTACCTAGAAGTCCCTGGTTGTAGATAGTGATGTCTACACATGAAGCATTAAAATTGCTTCAGTGACCAGGTCAATGACCTCATAATTCTGTAATTCCATATTATGCTATTATAGGTGAAATTGGCACTTCTGACTCTGAAAATGCTGGCTTTATGGGACTGTGGCTAGCTAATTGGTCTGATTAAAAAATACATACAAAATGGCACTTGATATCATTTGATTACCTAGAGGGTGGTAGAAACAGCTGTAATTCTGCAAGGTAATATCAAGACAATAAAGGAGTCTTACAAGGCTGCTCTCTGACTAAGGGATGGATTTCTTCCCTGAGCCTCTTTGAAATCTGTCTTTCATGCCTGAAGAAGGAAGCCAAGATATTCATACTATTTTGGGACTTACTAGAGTAGTAAAAACTCAAGAGTAGCCTGATGCTATGACAGAATCAATACTTAAAAATGATGTTAATAATAAAATCAAGAAAGTGATTAGTATACATGTGATTTAGAAAAATGAAAGAGAAAACCTGGGACCATTTACGCTCCGTGTTCGCCTTCCTGCTCATCTAAATAAGACATGGAGTGGTTCAACAAATTTTGAATGTCTCCAAGACAGAAATGTACATTTTGCTCATTACCTGATTGTAGATTCCAGCATCCTAACCCATCAGAAAATTCATTCATTTGCTTAGCTTTCTTTTCTTTGCCCAGATTTCTCCTTTATTATTTTATTCTAATCATTATAACTCCAGTAAAAGTTGATGGGATGAACTAAGAAACATTTTAGAGTTTACGATACATTTTTCTTGAAATTTTTAAAGCCTCCATTTAACTTTGATTTTCTTTATCAATGACAGAAAAAAAATTGAGAGACATTCTGGACATAGCTAAGAACCAATTGTACTCAGCCAAATAATTATCTAAAGATTCTCTTGTGTGGCAAATCCTTGGTCTTACGTGGCTGCTAACCAAAAAAAGAAGTAACATTAAATAAATGTTTTTGAAAATACTCAGCACAGAACTTGGTTCATAGTAAGCACTATTTATAATAGTTATAATATAAAACTCGCAAAAGCTTGTGTGTAAAAACTGAAGCTCATTGAATTTTAGTTTTGTTTAATGTGCATTTGATGTTTTTTTCTTTTTTTTTTTTGAGGTGGAGTCTCACTCTGTCACCCACGCTGGAGTGCAGTGGTGTGATCTCAGCTCACTGCAACCTCTGCCTCCCAGGTTCAAGTGATTCTTGTGCCTCAGCCTCTTGAGTAGCTGGGATTACAGGTGCATGCCACCACACCGGCTAATTTTTATATTTTTAGTAGAGGCAGGGTTTTGTTATAATGGCCAGGCTGGTCTCGAATTCCTGACCTCAAGTAATCCACCCGCCACAGCCTCCCAAAGCGCTAGGATTAAAGGCGTGAGCCACTGCTCCTAGCCAGGTTTCGTCTTTCTAGGAGGCTGTCTCTGGCTTTGTCTTCTCTTGAGCTGTCTTGTCCCAAAACTACCTCCATGATTGCTCAAACTGATCAGCCTTTTTGGGATAGACAGTTCAAGGGCAGTTTGGAGACTCATCACTCCTTCTCCCACTGGCCTAAGAGAAAAAGTATGTTTATGTATTCACTTATTTGATTCTTACACGTTCATGGATAGCTAGGGCGATAGAGTTGCCTTCATTTTCAGGCCGCCTTTATCAAGATTCTGTCTGTTGCCAGAAACATGAGGTGCATTGTTTGCAAATGTGTATGCCTATGAATGTATACATGTGTGCATGTTTGTGTGTGTGTGTTGGGGAATGGGGGCATGAATAGAGGATAAAAGAAATGTTCATGGTTTTAACTTTGTTTTAGTTTTTACCTCTAAAGTATATTTGCTATGTGCATTACTGTATAACTCCTCCCTTGCAACCCACTGGCTGCATCCTTCACAAATTTCAAACTATATGAAATTTATGACACTTAGGAAAAGGACAGGATTTTTCAAGATGTGGCAGAATTGGTAGAATAGCTTGGGAGAGCCAGTGAACTCTATTTGAATCCCCACTCTGCTGCCTTCTATTGCTGTGGTCCTTGGAAAAACTACTCAAACTCTCTGAGACTCCCTTGCCTGTCAAATAGTATAATCAGTACCTACCTAAAGAATGTTGTGACAGTTAAGTAAAATGACGTAAAACATTTAAAATACTCATGATAGGGCCTGACAGAGTAGTAAGTGTTCAACAAATATCAGTTTCCTTGTCACATTGCTGCCTCAGTTGCAATTCATTGCAGCCTCCAAGACACTTACGTATTATCTGCATTTCATCTGCACCACCTTGCAAAGTGGCCATTATCATGCCCATTTTTAGGATAAGAAGTTCCCAGATCACAAGCCAGAGTGTAAATTCCCAGGGCACAGAAGCTGTGAGGCTTTATGCCTTCCTATAGCATCTCAGTATGAGATGCCCAATGGAGTGGACACAAACAGAATGCAAACCAAGCAGACTGCATGCTCTGAGCTGTTCCTGATGAACTTCCCAAGAATCAATAGCATAAATATGCTCTGAGTTCTGCTGGAGGCACTTCCTAGAATCACTAGAGTGAATTCTCTGAGCCACGCCTGATGGACTCCCTGGGAACCACAAGAAGTGAGGATGGGAGGACAATCTTTGCAGGAGCATAAAGAAACCCCTGCATGAAATATCTACCTTGGCTGGCTTGTCCTCACAGGAAGAAAAGCATGGTCTTTGATAATGATGAAACACCAATCATCCTTGAAGAGAGAAACAATCTTTCGCATCTTATTTAGAAGATAGTGATAGTAAGGATGTTGGAATAATCAAATCATTTAGAGAAAAGACAAGTGAATGATACCTACAAATTTAAACACATCTCAGAGGCCAAGGTGGTCACCGCTTGTGCTCCAATGATCCTGGGAGATTGCTGGAACCACTGCTCCCAATGAGCTAGAAGGCTGAACTTGCTTAGATTAGTGAAGGTTGGAACCCTGGTATCCTGAGACACAGACACATCAAGATTGGCCCTTCCCACCATTTTCAATGAAGTTGCTTTTGCGTTTTTTTTTTTTTTTTTTTTAAGGAAAAGCTCTAAGATAAATCTTACAGAGGGTTTAGCCTTGTGCAGGTTCGGATTGGCAGTGGATTAATTAGAAGGACAAGGGAAAAGAAAGACTATTGCATTTATCCAAACTTCTGTTATATGAATATTGTGCCACTTAATTTTCACAACAACCCCTAAGGGCAGACAATCATACTCACTTCAATGAGATCAAGCTCCTTGCATTGTATCAACTAACCAGTAACTGGCTGGAATTGGGTTCAAGTCAGGAATCCAGTCTATGTTCTTTCCTCTGTCTTTCAACAAAGACTAAGTACTGGCGAGCAAAATGAGGATTTTATACATGTATGTGGGTGTCCATTTGAGTAACAGAAAGATAACAACTTGCCATTACCCATTATTAATTAGAAAACTAATCAACTGTTATGCCCACCTCTATTTCCAAAGTGAGACTTGAACTGAGATCTATTTGATCCCAAAGTCTGTGGTCCTTATTAGTCTCATGGAGACATCTTCTCTAGATTTGTTCAAAGCCACACTACCCTTGAGTGAGGGCCTGGGGGCTTTATGATGTAAGCTGATCTCTGAAGATGTGGGCAAGTGACCAGCCTAAGAAGGCAGCAACCTAGAATAACAAAACCCCAAAAAGAGTGTTTAGCAAAATGCAGGTCTTCTTGCAAAATCAGAATCTTGGGAGCAGAGTGACGGTATAGTACCCATGTTTCAAACAAGATCCTCAGGTGATTCTTAAATTTGAAACTATTGGCCTTGGACAAAGAGAGTTTTAGTACATACATTTGTCACAAGGACAAAGGAGGCCTTTTCTCAAAACAAGAATTAAGAGAAAAAATGTCATCACTAAAAGAAGGAAGGAATTTTAAACTTCCTTAATATGGTTTGATTATAACATTTTACCCACAAAATGCCCACATCCAAAGCATATATTCCCAATCACTTTTGAAGTATATACTAAACATACCTTAATCTTTATTCAAGATGAGGAAGTCACCTTATTCTAAGGTGATAACAGGGTTTTTGGAACACTTAGCTCAATTAAATTATTCCAAATAAGTGTTTCTATGTTATTTAGCTTTCCTAAGATGCTAAAGGTTTTAGGTTGGCTACTCTGGCTTGTAATCATCCGTAAGTAATTGTAATTAATTGACTTCCCTATCCTAAGCTCCATTCATAGTCTTGCTCCAGAAGAGAATTGAGGACCAGAGGCTGAGAAACATCACTTTCTTGTAAGCACTCTGAAAATGGAAGGGCCCTAGATAAGTGATCCCACAAAAAGGTTAAGCTCCTCAGTGTGTAAAGAAGTCTCACAAGTTAGTAAGACAAAGGTGAGTACTGCAGTGAAAGATGAGCAGTGAAGAAGACAAATGTGTAAATTATAACACTAAAGAACTAGAAATGTGCAAATCACAAAAGGAGAAATATAAGGGCCAAAATATGTACTGACAAATTTTCAACTGCAATAGTAGTTTTAAAAATAAACACAAATGCCAGGCAGGTGCTGCTTTTTACTTCTTATCAAATTGGCAATTTTTTAAATGTATAAGCGCAATTTTTTGAGGGTAATTTCAAAATGATTATCAAGCACTTTTAAACGTGGTTTCTCTTTTACTCATCCCTAGGATTTTATCCTAAAAAATAAATAAGCAAAAATGCATAATTTAACTATGACAATAGTCCTTGCAACCTTATTTGTGATTTATAATAGTGAAAAACTTTTTTTTAAAAGTCTGAAATTATTAAAATGTGCAATGAGATAGTATGTAAATACTAAAATTATTGTGTAATGGACTATTTAATAATGGGGAAAAGAAGCTAAAGCAAAGAATGTTTAACACTATGTTACAAAGCCCTGTGCATACAGTGATCTATTTTTGTAAAAGTTGCTGATATGGTTTGGCTCTGTGTCCCCACCCAAATCTCATCTTGTTGCTTCTATAGTTTCCACATGTTGTGAGAGGGACCCAGTAGGAGATGACTGAATCATGGGAGTGGATCTTTCCCATGCTGTTCTCATGATAGTGAATGGGTCTCACAAGATCTGATGGTTTTAAAAACAGGAGTTTCCCTGAACAAGCTCTCTCTCTCTTCCTCCTGCCAGCCATGTAAGATGTAACTTGCTTCTTCTTCACCTTCCACCATGATTATGAGGCCTTCCCAGCCATGTAGATCTGTAAGTGCAATAAATCTCTTTCTTTTGTAAATTTCCAAGTCTTAGATATGCCTTTATCAGCAGCATGAAAATGTATTAATACATTGTATACCTAAGTCTGTAGATTCACACTCACATAAGACCAGAATGACAGATGCCAAAATGTTTACCCTGGGTTGAAAGATCCAAAGAGATTTCATTTTTTTTTTCTTTTGGCCTTATACTTAGTATAAACTTTTATTAGTGAAAATCCATTCTTCTTTTAATAAGAAAATATCCAATATGATAATAGCTTCTAACAAACACATTATTTTTGCTACCTCTCTTTACCATAGTTCTGATTTTTGCTTGCCCATGGGATCTGTAAACCTACTTAGGAAATGTTTAGCCTGACTAAAGAAATGCAAAGGATTTATCTATGAAATCTGGGAGGAACTGAAGAGGACCTTTGGCAACTGGAATGGGTCCCCTCTCTCTTATCCAGAGGTCTGCTTAGAAAGTCCTGATGGGTTGGCTGGGTAGTGAAGGAAGATGTTGAGTCGCCAATTCTAACCTGGCTGAGGCCCAAGCCTTGAGTTACATGACTTGTTATGTATCGTCCACACTGGGTGATTTTTGAGGGTGAAAGGAAGTGATACTAATTTCATATTGTAAAAATAGGCATCTACTACTGTCCCCCTGCAAACCAAGACATATGGCCACTATGGTCATAGGAAATTCATAGATTCATAGCATTAACTGCTGAAAAGGTCCAACATCCTCATTTCACAGATAAGGAATCCAAGGACTGGGGAAGGAAAGCTGTGTTGGCAAAGCCACATGAGTCATGAGCACACTGTTCTGAAGCTTAACTCAAAAGACTCCTGTGAAGGAGCGGGGAGTGAACCACCTTTGAAATTCCATTACAGGGAGTACACCGAACATTTATTCTCCCCTGAAACTCCATGAAAAGAGTCAGATCAAAATTGACCCATGCCTTTTGGCTCTTGGAATTTATAAAAAATATCCTGATAACAGCTATAGGGGGTGAGGCAGTCTTCCCTAACCTTCTTAAACTGAGTCTTTTCTCATTTTCTTTTTCATTCAACAAGTATTTATGTAATACCATGAAGTATATAAAAGTCCTGTTTCACATAATGCTGTGGATAGATATGCCAAGTGTTATAGGCAAACTGACCAGGGAATGTCTGAATAATATTTCTATACATTTCAATGGAGCTTCATTCATTTTAGTGTTTGAACATTTCGTTGTTCTCGAATTCACTCATGAAGTGGAAAGGGTTCCCTTATTCATGTGTCTTCTTATTGTTCAAACAGAATAAAGCCCTTTCTTTCCCACAAAGATTCCAAGGGAACAATTATTTCCATTTTTGTTTTTCCATTCAGAAAATAATAGTTTTATGGTCCAGACTTGTTCCCAAGAAGGAGGGTAGGGAAGTAGGAAGAGAAGAATCTTTAGAATCGCAAATATTATACGTATTTTTAAAATGATAATATATATATTATTAATAAAATGCGCAATTTTCCTTAAAATGCATACTTTAACATCTCTAAAATCAGCATGCATCTTATTATCAGGGGAATCTTAAAACATTGAGTTCTTTCAAGGGAGGTTTGCAATTGCTTCTGTTGGCCACCAGGTGGCAATATCAACCCAGGATCATTTTAAATTAAATTCTCCAGTTTTTTTTTTTTTTTTTTTTTTTTTTTTTTTTTTTTTTTTCTTTTTTTTGTCCACATTCAAAATGTGGATTTCTGGAGGTGAAGTCTGCAGCAAATCTATACAGATTCCATTTTGGAGTTTAAATGTTTGGGGTGCTTCTTTCTTTTATTTTATCAATACAAGCATATAGGCATGTGAGTTTCCTCACTGCCCTTGTTTAAGGGTGATGTCTCACCTGTCCCCCAGCCCCCACATCCTTACCCTAGGGGTGTAAGCCCAGCGTGTGTGTGTGTGTGTGTGTGTTTCCTCTTAGAAACCCATATTGAGTGTTTTTTTCTTTTTGAGTGCTACATAGAAAAGAGAACATCTTGCAGTTGATGACATCTTTATGGTAGCTGGATTTTGAGATAGAAGATCTCTGCTTAACCTCTTGGGAGATAAGTTTTTTCTTTAATAAGTGAAATAGTAAACCGATGTATATAACAGCAAGCACAGAGAAAATGCATCTTAATACTATTTTCTGATTCTGGAATCCTATGTATTTGAAAGCCTTGTTTTAATTTTGTTATAGCTCTAGAACCCTTTTCTACTTAACCTCTCCTGTAAGCTCCCTCGCGGTGCCTCCTACCATATCCAAAGTTCAACAAAAGGAAAAAGAAGACAGCACAGAGTTGTCATCCTCTGTGTAGGAAACCCTGGGAAATAAAGTCCTGGGGACTCCTGGCAGAGGCAGCGTAGTAAACAGACAAGAGCAGTGACAGTGGCATCACCGTGGGCTCAGATTTCAGTCCTTCTCTGACAGTTTGACTTTGGAAAACCTTCGTAATAATTTATCCATGTCTCCTTTCATCAGGTATAAAATGAGGCTCATAATAACATCTACTTTATATTACTGTTGCCAGTCGATTTATGCAGACAGCTTAGAAATTGTGCCTGGTACTTACTAAATACCCAGTGAATACTTATGATATATTCTCTGTTCAGCAGTAACACAGTCCCTAGAGATAGTCTCAGAGCAAGAGTCAATGAAAAATATCTCTGTGGCAGGAGAGGGGTGAGTGTTTTCTGATGTGTCCTGTTGCCATCACCACTGGGGGACCCATGCAATGCATAGCATAGGCCAGGTAGCCTGTGGTTAGACTGTCTATGGGCAAGTCCTGCATTTGTTCAGGGTGCTGTCCTCCAGCTCTTCTGGAAGAATCTTCCCTGGACACAGAAATCAACCTCAGGCACGCTGTGCCTCCCTTAGATCCATTTCTGCCCCAATACCAAATGGCTGCAGTTGAGATGTGAATGCTATTAAATAAAACACACTAGAAACTATAGTATGCAGGGGTTAGATTATTAGAGAAGCAAGTATATCTTTAGCAAAAATAGATAAAAGCATTTTGTATAGCCCTGGACATAAGTATTTACCCAAGCTAATTGAGAAGATTCTTCGTAAAGCCATCTGCTCTTCATCCTAGCTTCTTCAGTGCAGTAACCAGGAAAGAAAATGCATTTAATTTGGACCTTAAGCCCTTAATTACCTGACGAATTTGAGAAGTGTATCTGCTATTTTTTTTGGGGGGGGTGGTCGAGTGAGGCAAAATGTTTCTTTGCCTTTTGTTAGTGCATAGACACAATCCATTTCAAATTGGGAACTGCAGGTGAAGGTATTAATTTTGGAGTCTGCAGTCTTTAGGTAGTTATCAAAGAAACTCATTGGGAATGGTGTATGTGCACAGAATTGTGAATTCTCTAAAGGAAAGCAAATCTCCCAGGCAGCTGAACAAACTCTCAAAAAAATTGCTCACTGGAGCTTTACAGAGTATTCAATCAAACTCCTGAAATTTGCTTGTAGATTCCCTGCTGTTCCTGCTGGAGGCTCCTGCAGATGCCAGGCACCCCCTGTGCTCAGTCAAGGAAGGTCTGTCAGCTTCCATCAGTGCAAAGGAGCAATCCAGTTAAGCAAGGTCAGCACCCCATCTTCCTACTCCCCTCTCCAGTTCAAAGCTGAGGTGGGGGACGGAGATGGAAAAAGTCGCCATTAATATGGTGATAGTTGCCATCTTTGAACACTTTACCTAATCAAGGTATTGTCTTGGAGACGTTCATATTAGCCATGAGGTAGGCGCATTCATTATCCTCATTGTACAGAGAGGAACTCATGCTCAGAGAGCTTACTTTACTTTAACAAAGGTCACATAGCAAGAAAGTGGCAAAGGTGGAACTCAAATTTGACTCTGAATCCACAACCCACCTTCTTTCTACTATGCCTAGGTCAGGGGACTCCGAGGCAGCAGACAACTGGGAAAATGGGAGAATAGATGTCTAAAATCTAAGAAAGGCAGTGTTTATTACTGATGCTTACATCAAGTTATTGGGTGTCCTCATTTATTACACTAAAACGGTTGCAGCTGATGTGAATTCATCTAAAAGCAAAGGTAAATGGCTGTTAATGCTACTTGGCTTATTAATCTCAGAGTGGAATCTCAGAGTCTTTATTCTTTTAGTCCTCTTTTCCTTAAAGAGCAAGCTGATGTTCTCTTAATCTAACCAGCATCTCCTTTCATGGCTTTCAGTCTACTCATGATTTTCAAGGAGAAAAATTAAAGACAATACCAAACCAAAGCAAACAAACAAAGAAACCAAAATCACAGCCCCTGGGCTCTCTCTCTAGTCCCGTGAACATTTACAACAATTTACTCAGAAAAAGAGCCGCTGTGGAGACCCAGCTCTACCTTATGCTCCAGGCTGGAGTCTTTAAACATCAGTGAGAATGGCTTGATATGCTCTCTTCTCAATTTATCGCCACTCCGCAAGTCGATGGTATGTTCTATTCTCTTGTTAATTTCCTCAGGCCCAGACTGGACATGCAAAGCTTGTGCAAGATGGTTTGGAAGCAGATTTATTGAATTTCTTGTTAGGGCAGCCAGAGTCTAGGGGGAAAGCACATGCAAACACAATAAACCTGCTAGTCCCCTTTAGATCAAAAAGAAATGCAATGTTTTTAGATCATGTTGCATTGCAAACAGTAATAGCATTCCATGCAGTTGTATTCAGTGAAACCTACAGTAGTTGAACTGATAGCATTTGGTGCAGAGAAGTACAACCTGGCAAAATATCCCTTTTCTCTGTGTAGGCACACTGAATTCCTTTGGTTGAGGTATTGGGAGAGTTGTTGGCTTAGAAATGTTAATCAAGACCCTTTCTCTAGCCAGGCACAACCTGGGTATGAGAGAAAGAGAACCAAAAAAATAACAGAGAGTAAATATATGTTAAAAGTCCACAAAAATGATCATCTCCAACTGAGTAGATTCCACATTTTCGTGTGACCTTTCATTTAATGGTGGTTTAGAGACTTGGGGTTTTATGGCTTGCATTTTTTTTTTTTAGCATTGCTTCTAGAAAGACAGCCAAATGTGCCAGAATCTGCTCCTTAAACTTGATAAAGATTGTTAAATTTTAATATGTTGCTAATATGTCCCTCCCCCAGCATTATCAATATATAGGCCATTATATATCTATATCTTCATATAGATATATGTGTGTAACTTCTTTTAGGTAAAAAATGCAAGCAAGTTGCAGTCTCCCACCATTTCACAGGGTTACACAGCACAAGACAGGAAAAGGCGTAACCACCATGGTTGGTCACTGGATATGGACACGTGAATGCAGAAACTGTATTGGCTTCTGAAGAGACACCAGGTTTGGCAGGGAGACCTTTTCTCCTGGTGATTCAGTAGCTGTGATAAGATTAACTGGCTAGATCTAGCCAAATACAGTGTTCACTCACAGCACCAATTTAAGGCAGCTTCTTAGACCAAAAACAAAAGATGTGAGTTGGACTTACACCTGAAAGGATACAGGGACAAGGAAGCCCAGCCCCATCCTTCCAAGAGGTTTTCTTGAGGGAAAGTAGAGGATGCTACACACATGTAGAGTGAGTAAGGAAGGGAAATTTCTCTGCCTCTGTACATACTCACTGCATTTGCTTTTCTCTGCCAGCCTCTCAGCTTAGCTATGTTTAGAACACAGGCTAGACAAAGATAAGATTATAGAGTCATCAAATGGCACCTGTGAGAGGTGACATAGGGACCCTGCAGATCCTCTTGCCAAAACTTCAGATATTGATGAGCCACAGAAAGTCTTGTTCATTTGCCATCAAGCCAGATCTGCTAACTCCAGGACCACAGCTGAAGTCATGAGCTTTGACCTCTGGAAGCCATCCAGACCACCCCCTAAGGAGTCTCCTTATGGTGTTGTTGAGCCCTTCATTTTAACCTTCATGAAGATATTCAGTGTAACATAAATTCAAAGTCTAAAGCATTCTATAGATGGGCTCTATCATGGCTAGAATTTACTGAAATAGCCCTAGAATAAAGAATAGAGCTGCATATGCCAACACCAGAAAGCAAAGTATATGCTCTTAGGCCACTGAAGCATGTAATTTCAGCTCTGAGTACCAAGGAGACAACTACAGAGAAAAAAATAGATGTTAGGGGGAGGTATGTTAGGAGAAGGGCTGGAGTAGACCCAAGGAAGCAGGAACCAATGTTCCAGATAATTGAACAGCAGGATACATGTGGAGCCAGAGAATTTAGCCCCTGGAATTAAATGCTATTTAGTGCAGCATCCCAGAGAGCAGAGGAAGCTGAACTGTCAGCCACTTGGTAGATTTCCCATTGATTTTTTTGGGCAGAAGTTTTTTTTTCACACAGCATGGAAAGTGACAAAACTCCATTTTCTGTCTTGGAGAGGAGACAGAAAGGATGCTCCAGCTGCCCTTGTCTGACCATACATTCTGACTTTGGGGTGCCAGAATGCCCTTGTAAGTGCTTGGAACTGGGATCTAATAGCTGGAGATGAAGTCTGCTACAACATGTAAGTGCATTCATAGTTAGGCATCACTCACTGTCTGATATTTTTATTTGTATATGGTTTTCCTTCTTTGAACTAAATTGAGCTTATCCACTCTACCAGTCCCTTATGCCTTCAGTGACTGTAAGATCTTTGGATTTCACAGAGGAGGGAAGTTTCAAAAAATAGTTTTGGGACTGATTTGTTTAAATCACAGTAGCAGCAGCAGCAGTAGCAACTCTAGCTCTTTAATATGACCATTATTTACTAGAAGAAAGGGCATTTTTTCCCCCCAACAGGAATGATGTAATCTCAGAATAAAATACACTCCTTTGCATTGAATACATTTAGTTTAATAAATAACTCTCTACTTTGCCCTTATTTTTCTCATATTGACGTGGACTGGTGAAAATGTTAGCAGGAACTGATACTGGTATGTAGAGGACATTTGGAAATGGGAATAGACATTGCTTCCTGGTTGCCTGTGCTGTATTCAGCTGTCCATTCAGACAAGGATCCTGCTGCCATTGGCCACTTCTGTAGCACAGTGACCAATGAAATCTCCTCCTTTCAAAGCTCCCCTGCCCCTCTCCACATTCTATTGGCTGTTTATGTGGTCGCTTCAAATGAGAGAGAAATTTAGAGGCATCCTTCTTTCGTTCATCACTGCCACCAAGTTATAGGTAATAGCTGGGAAGGAACTCCTTTCATCAAAATGTGAATAAGGTAGTGGAGAATTCTTTTCTTGCGCATGTAATTATTTTTATTCTTTGCAAGTGTTTTCCTAGTATTTTATGCGGATAGTCAAGTTTCAGTGATCTCCTTTCTGATCATTTCCTCTGTTAATTACATATGATAATTACATGTGCCGTTGTCCAGCAATCTCTTTAGCATCTACCTCATTTCTTAAGGGAATATGCACTTAAGAGAAGACCATCATTAATTCAAGAAGGCAAGCAAATTGAAACTAGAAAGGGTTATCAGGAGATCATCTACTTTCATTTAACCCCCAGTACACTGCAAAGCATACATGTCTTTGGGGCGACCATGATTTGGGATTTTCTGTGATACCTCTCTATCTCATTAGTCATCAGTAATGACTACTAAGAAGTCACCTTCAGTGGGATAATATTACCAACATCTAAAAGATACACATTGATATATTCACAGTGATTCATTTGTAATCAGTAGTGGAGAGATGTGTAACTTGTCTTATTTGTATATTTAGAGTCATACTGGAATGAGCTATTTTTAATAGAATAGGGCTTTCTCTTTTTAAGACGTATGGCACCAGTGTGAGCTAGAGTGAGATCATGTTTAAAAATAGGATAAGCTTCCAAATGTGATTCCAGTATTAAATTGACCTCCAAAATGTTGAGACTCTTCTTTCACATAAATACCTTAAGCAGTTGGCTAAAGAATAGGGAAAACAAACAGAATATATATATATATATATATATATATATATATATATATATATATATATAGTTGAATACATATATTTGAACATATGTTTCAATGTATGATTGAAGTATACATAATTATATATAATATACATGTATTTGTGTGTAGTTAGCTGGGTTTTTGATATTTGGGATGTCAGATTGAAGCAGCAATGTAATAAATAATGTTATCAATGATGGCATAAATAAATAATGCTATTTATTTACTTTAGCTGGTGTTTTAGCTATTTGGGAGGTCAGATTGAAGCAGCAGAAATGTCAGAGGTTGCAGGTGAGATGGCCTCTCATGACTGAGTTTTTTCCCAAAAAGACACTAAGCCTCCTAGATTTCTCCCAATGGAGAAATCTTTAGGTATTTCCATAAATGCTTCCTCCCTCACAGGTGCTTGAGACAGATCAAAGTGCAAGTGAGAACCAGAGTTCCTTCTGAACTGAGTTTCTGATGATAGAGTCTTGCTTGACAGTTTGGGCATTCTGGTGAAAATTAGAACGAGAGGGCCAGGTAGCTCTTTGTGAATTGCATTTGAATGGGCTGGGGGAAGTTACAAATCATCTTAAGCTCATCATTTGGTTTATGATCAGAAGATTCTTCTTGAGGACTTGTCTTGTATCTGTGTTCCCAGTAAAACCCTGCTTTTCCTGCAGGCCCTATCACTTCATGGATGGCCAAAAAAATTTGTATTTATTAATCAGTTTGTCACAGCAAATACATTCTTCCCAGCAAGATTGCAGGCTGAAGGTGTACTGTCTAGAAATATCCAGTTTTGTTCAGTCAAAACCATTTTAGGTCTTAGAGATTACATACTCAAATCTCAAAAGACCCTATAAAGCACCCTTGTAGATACTGTAAATCAGCTTACATAGTTACAGAACTGGAGTGATCTGTTTCATTGCTGGATCCTCCTCTTTCTCAAAAATTTGTTTCAAGAAACACAAGAATGATGAGATGCTTCATTACAAAATGGTTCTGTGGATCAATCAGTTTAGAAAATGTAGATCAGCCGGGCGCAGTGGCTCAAGCCTGTAATCCCAGCACTTTGGGAGGCCGAGGCGGGTGGATCACAAGGTCAGGAGATCGAGACCATCCTCGTCAACATGGTGAAACCCCATCTCTACTAAAAATACAAAAAAGTAGCTGGGCATGGTGGCGCGTGCCTGTAATCCCAGCTACTCAAGAGGCTGAGGCAGGAGAATTGCCTGAACCCAGAGGCGGAGGTTGCGGTGAGCTGAGTTCGCGCCATTGCACTCCAGCCTGGGTAACAAGAGCGAAACTCCGTCTCAAAAAAAAAAAAAATGTAGATCAATTATTTATTTACTGACATTTCTCTTTACCTCAATTTTGTCTCTTTTGTTAGTTTCTTTGTCCCCAGGGCCAATGACAGTGCTTGATACTTTGTAGTCACTTACATACTTGGTAGCCACAATAAATGTGTTTACTGAATGGAAAATTTCTTTTACCTTCCTATCTCAGTACACTTTACTGAGATAAAGGCACTGGTAGGTTCTGCAGAAATAAGATTTTTAAACTCTGCATCTTCCAAGCTTTTTTGACCACAAATCCCCCTATCTTGAATTGCCTCTATATGTTTCATGGAACGCTGTTTGGGAAACAGTGCCCTAAAGTTCTTAGCTGCTTTTATTCACAATTTCCACACACTAGACCTGTTTCTGATATCTGGACAAGATCTATATACATCTCCCTCCATGTGGCTGCTTTCCAGTGTCCTTAATTTTCTTCCTCAGCGCACTAAATTTATTTCCCCAATTGTTTCATAGGTGACATAATGTCTACATATGGCACAATTCTTCCTAGTTTGTCCATGCCTTGTGGGCACTACTTCACAGAGTATCAGACCCAGTGCTCATGGGATCTGACCTTGTGGTAGAGCTTGGACACCTAACGTAATCTGACCTATTAAGTAATTACTAATTTTATGAGTTGAAACAGGTAGCATCTAGGCATGTGTCCTACTGCTGCTTTAAAAACCAATTAAGACATCACTTTTGGAAGCCTGCTCTGAGGCTGCAATTGTCCTTATCACCATTACTATGATTCTCTGTAATTGCCAAATTATGTGTTTGTTTCTCTAGATTATAATCTCCTTGGGGCCAGACACTGTTTTATTTATAAGTGAGCCTCCAGCACCTGGTATATTTGCTAGGTTCTTTTTTTTTTTTTTTTTTTTTTTTTTTTTGGAGAGTCTTCCTCTGTCACCCAGGCTGGAGTGCAGTGGCTCCATCTCAGCTCACTGCCTCCACCTGCTGGATTCAAGCAATTCTCCTGCCTCAGCCTCCCAAGTAGCTGGGACTACAGGCATGCACCACTGTGCCCAGCTAATTTTTTTTGTTGTTGTTGTTCCAGAGACGGGCTTTCACCATGCTGGCCAGGCTGGTCTCAAACTCCTGACCTTATGATCCACCTGCCTTGGCCTCAAAAAGTGCTGAGATTACAGGCGTGAGCCACTGTGCCCAGCATGCTAGGTCCTTAAGAAGCATATATATGAAATGAAGAAATTAATGAGTGGATGAATGAAAGATCGAGTGCCTCTCTAAGAAGATTGTCCCTAGGGCAGTGTTTCTGGTCTTTTGTTATAAACGTCCCTTGAGATTTTTTCTATTCTCTCCCAAATGGACTTCAAATTTTGGAAAGATTCTGTTTACCAAACTATATTAAATAAGAAGTAGTTTATTTTCCTACGATTTGATCAAATGCTTAGTTTTTGCTCAGCATGAGATAAAAGGCATTACCAATGCAGTTGATGATCCAGCCAAGAGTAAGGCCATTTAAAGGCAGCCTAATGACGCTTGTCAATGTGAGGTTTTTACTATTGTTATTATTATACTTTAAGTTCTGGGTTACATGTGCAGAATGTGCAGGTTTGTTAAACAGGTACACATGTGACCTAAAGCCATAAAAGAAAACCTAGGCAGTACCATTCAGGACAATGTGAAATTTTATTCAGAGTTTTGGAATCCAGAGAATGTCACTTCCATTATTACCTCCCAATACTTGCTGCTAGAACACCAGAGACCACAGACTGGCAAGGGTTAACCTTGAGCCTTTTCTGGGACCAGCACCTGGGCTGACTTCAGTTTGTGTGTTTTCCATGAGCCAGCTGTGGAAGAAGGTTAAGGTCATTAGTGAAAGCACTTTATTCTTTATTAGCTCCCCTACGAGGAAGATGTGGTAGTCTTCGGATTTAGCTATAGTTGTTGAACACTCACAGTATGAGCCAACTCATTGCTGATATGGGAAAAACCTAGAGAGAATGCCAGGCTCAGCAATGTCAAGGCACAGCTGTGCAACTTCTGTCTCTCACGCTGAGATGTCCTAACCTTTCCCAAAGACTCCGCTTGTTTTCAGTTTCAGGGTGGAATCTGCATTCAGAAGTAGGTAGGGCCAAGAGCTTCCCCAACCTATTCCTGGAGCATGCTTCCATCACCCCTGTGGCAGCCTTTTTCTGTGCCTAACTTGGAAGCCTCTGTACCTCTATTTTAAACTTGCTCCCTGCAGGCTTTGGGTTGTGGAAAAGGCAGGGGTTCCACCTTTCAGTCCTTATGAACTTCCTATGTCCCACAAGATGCAGGAAAAACACTAAGCCTAAGTGAGAGTACCCCAACAGTGCACATTACAGCTATTTTTTCTCTACTGTTTGTTAAAATGCCAATCCAACTGCTAGAAAAGAGGGCTTCTACTTTAAAAGGAATTATTTCGTGCTTTAAAAATTTTTTTTTATAATAATATACAGTTAGGTGGTACACAGTGATAATGATATACAAATATGTTGCACAATGATTGAATTAACCTAATTAATATATCCATCATCTTAAATACTTATCATTTATTCTTTTTAAGAAGGCTCATACCTTGGGACAGCTTTAAGGGGATCTAATCTACAGTGGTTTGCATTGAGGGCCTCAGGGAGAATGCTTGCTGTCTTTGAAAATGGCACAATTTTCTTCCCTCAAATCTGGGAATGGGGAGATCTGAGATGCAATATTTTCCTAGTAAGAAAGTGTTAAGTGGTATTTGAGTAAATGTTGACTTGGAGAGCCCCTGCTAAAATATCCATATGAGATCTCCAAGACCCTGTCATACAACAAGTTTTCCTTCTTATGAGAGTGGAGTCGCTAGCGATTAAGACCGTTTCCCATAAACAAGGTATGTTCGTCAAGATTGTTGCAACTTTTCCTGTGTATACTAAGAGAAAATGAAACAGTACAACCAAATGATCTGTTTAATGCTTTTTTAGTTAGAAATCATGCTTCCTTTTCCTTTTATTTTTTAAGTATTTATGTCACTATAATCTGTTTTCCAAAAAAAGCAAATGAATGTTTAATGAGATCTTATTGTGGGAGGAGGTCTGTGGGACTCTGCTATGGAAAGCGGTTTAAGTAATTTTCAGAATAGTCTCATAGCTTCTGCTCCAGGAAACGCTATAACAAGGGTCATAATGTCCATTCTGTTGAAATAATAGCCTAGACATTTCTAATAAGCCTGCTGTAGGATTTCAGCACCCCTCTGTTGTCTGGTTTCCAGTTCCCAGTTATGAGTACACAATGTCAGTCTGGGGCTCAGGCCATTTGGGAAATTGTTGCTTCCCATCTTTAGGCAGAGTTGGAAGTTTCCCATGATTGTCTGGATGCTAATTTTGATAGGGATTAGGGGATCTGTGAAGTCCTTTGATTGATGTCTGCTCCTTGGTGCCCTGAAATTTCAGTCTATAATGAGGAGAATAAAACAATGACAGAGAGGAGCCCCTAGCTTTGGCTGATGCCACAGTAGGTACATATTCATTTGCTACTCATTTGAACCCCATAACCTCACACTTGGCCTTTCAACTAATATTGATAAACTGGAGCATGAAAGCAGTTTATTCATTTTGGGTTTTAGGTCCTAAGATATTCAAGTACAATACTAGGCTGTCTTTCTGGTGTACTTTGCCTGGCATTAAACACCTTGCTCCTTGCTTCAGTTCAACCTACTGGTGGGTCATGGCTTTAGACATAGATATACTCTCCTGGTTGTCTTTGGAAGTGATGTGGGCAATTGGTCAGCTGTGGCTTCTTTCTAGACCCAACCACAATTCTGCGTGATTGGGCAGAGCTCTCTGGATAAGAAGACTCAGACCTCACAGACAGAATTACCAATTCTGGATTTTGTCCTTTAGACCTGGCCTAAGGACTCCAGCCAGTTTAACGTGGGTCAAGTGGGGTCTGATAATGATTCCCTCCTGCCCAAGAAGGTTGTCTAATTCTATTCTACCAATCTACTAGCTAATCCTAGATGCTTGACTCTGATATTATTTTTTGAGCTCCTCAAAAAGAAGATCCTAATCTCAGTTTTGGAAATGTGATTATGTCTGAGACATTACACACTTGGGTCATTTTTTTAAATCAAAAAATGTTAAACTTCTGCAGAATTGGCTGAAACAGAACTTGGCACACTCAGATCAGACCACTTTGACACAATATGATTTGAGGCAAATTGTCCAATTGAATTTTTAGCTTTTAAAGTATCACATACTTAGTAATGTGTGGAACAGATATGCAAACTCCGGCAATGACTTCATCTCGGGTTTAGGGATGGTATAAGTGCTGGGATAAGGTATGATCTAGAAATGGAGGCAAGATTTCTGCCAGGATTCATATGGGACTCATAAGTAGGGGAGAGAGAAGCTGAAACATCAGTGGTTTGTTCATCAGGCCACAGGGTAGGTGTTTATTGAAATATCTCCTAGCACTGAATTCACTAGGTTGAAATGTCATTGGCTGTGGTTGGAGAGTTGACCACTATCCCATCATCTGAATGACCTTGGGTTGGCAACCTGGAGAATTTTAGCTCAGGAAATGAATAAACAAACATAGAACATCAAGACCTAAGCTACTCCATTTTCTTGTGAACCTGAAAGATGTAGATTTTTAAAAGTGTCAGTGCCATGGGGAAAAGAAGGGGTATGTGTGTGGTGGGGGGAATGTGTGTTTGTGTGTGTGTGTGTGTATGTGTGTGTGTGCATGTTTATATGTGTATGTCTGTGTGTTTTCTTAATAGAAATTTTAGGAAAATTGATATAGAATTATTTAAATTTTTAGCTTTGAAGGTTCAGAAGTAACTTTTAATTTAGGCAGATGAAAAGCTGTTATACCTTGATCAAGTTGCTGGTAAATGGCTCATGTTTTAAATTTATCAGTGTGAGCTTTTTTGAACCTTTATTACACAATTTACTAACTGAATGTAGTTATTAATGCTTTCCTTAATTTAGTTCCGGTGGAGCAACAAATTACTGACCTTCAAGAATCCAGCATCTCTTACTTTTTACCAGCTGTGGCAGGGCAAAACTGGGAAAAGAAGCAACCATCTAGGTTAGAGCTATATTGCTACATCTTTGGGGTTGTGGCTTCTACTTCCTTTTACTCTAACCTTCCCAACACAAGCATTTCTATAAGAATGGTGTAATTTGTTTAGCTTTTCTGGGTTTTTATTATCCAGAGTGTTTGTTTACAGGTTTATTACTAACGAGTGGTCCTGTATTTAAGTTTCCGCAAGACGTGAAGTCCAGAGTGCGTGATATCGCATGCAATGTGTCCAAAGTCCTTACCATCTCACAGTGTAATGTGATTCTTTAGGGGATTAAAGGTAACATAAAAGTCAAAGAGTGGGAAGAGGCAATGTGAAATCTAGTGGTGCATAATCTGAAATTCGCAACAGTAGTTTGGGGGATCTTTGAGTTAGAAGAGGACTTGGCAACAGTTTCCATCAATATTGTATGCTTACTGAAGATAAGCCACTGTAAATCTCTTTTAACACAAGATGAAGTAAAAATAAGTACATATATAAATAACCAGGATGAAGCTGTTTGGGCTAACACAAAGATATCATTTACCTTTTTTCTGGC
The DNA here is from genome assembly GCF_048565385.1 of Saimiri boliviensis. Lineage (NCBI taxonomy): Eukaryota > Metazoa > Chordata > Mammalia > Primates > Cebidae > Saimiri > Saimiri boliviensis. The sequence goes on from NC_133463.1 coordinate 79,380,611, forward strand.
TAGAATTCAGTCACCTTAGAGTGGGAAGACCCATTTGTTTGTGTAGAGCAGGAAAACTAGTGGGTCAGGACACATACGAAATCACATGAAAAATGAGAATATAAATTCACTCACATCAAATGCAATTTTGCTTGGAAAGAAAAACCTTCTTAGATATGAACTGCACTGGGTCAAACAGTAAAAGCTATCCTTGGTGTCAAAGAGATGAGACCAATCCTGATGTAGCTCAATGAAGACATTTTACACTGAAAAATCTGAGCCCAGTCCTTGGCAAAGAGAATGCCAAGATTGATAAAGAATAAATGCCGGTTCTTTGTTTTCAAATTGAGGAAATAAGTCAGGGGAAAAGAATCCAGATTGTTATTTTTTTCTCTGCCTGCTTATCTTCTCATATTTAAAAGATCATACATTTTTACCACCACATATTTAAAGTAGTATACAGTTATTGGTTCTTGTTTGTCAGCTCACAGTTGTATGACTCCCCAAACAACTAACTACTCAATATCTTGTGAAAGAAAAGTCCAGTTCATTTGCTTAGAAAAGTTTCAGCAGGTTATCAGCCGTGGGAGTAACCATGGCTGCGTGATATATGCTTGACAACCTAATAATAAATTTTTCAGATCTGTGTTTCAACATAAGCCTCAATCCTATCTCTACCTTTATCTTTTCTACCTTAGTCTACCCCAGGGACTTCAGAGGAAGGAAAGATGAGTCAACACAAATGGATCAAATTGCCTACTTAATCCATTCAATGTTTTCTGGAAGGCTTCAAATCCACTTGTCTTTTTGAACAGAGTGAAAAAACAGACCCTGCTAATGATTCTCCCTGGCTGAACTCAGCAGCTATCCTCAGAGTCAGGGCTAAGGACAGCCTGGGGAGTTTTATTGTCAGAAAAGCCATGTTACCGGAAGAGTGCAGCTTGACTTCAGGGAAATTTCCAAAGCTTTCCATGTTCTTGACCTAAGTCTGCAGATGTCTTATCTAATAAACATCAAAACTTAATCTGATGTTAAAATGATTTTAAAAATTACCTATGGGGAAAAATGTGCCTGTGATTGTCTGCATATTGATATTGGACATGGACAATCAGATATTCTGTAACTTACCACAGAAGCAGTTACCTATGAAAGCACTCCTTTCTAAAAATCAACATGCAATATTTCAGGTGTTTGTAGGGGGAGGAATTTCAGGTCCGAATTCCCTGTAGGGAAAGAGAAGCCTGTGCTTTGGTCTTGCGCAAAGAAACCCAGGTAGAGATGGTAGACTTGCTTTTTCTCTCTTTCTACGGTCTTGTTCCCTCATTTTTGGCTTAATTCCTGCTTGCTTGTAAATCTCAGCTTAAGGTCTTTCCTGATTAACTCAGATCAATGTTCCCTCCTTTACTACTCTGTCCTGTAGTAATTATAACCATGTTCACACTGAGCCTGCTGCTACCTCTTAGTAACACCACCAAACTCAGCTCCAGAGTACTTACCCCACCTTCATCTCTCTACCCCCAGAGCCTAGGACTTTACTGGCAAAGATCTACTGTAGTTTCTCAGTAAGCCATTGGTAAATGAAGGGCTGAATGAATGAATGAATAAATATGCATCTTGATAGGATTGCCTTTCTCAAGTTGAATAAAAGTAAAATGAGTGTGAATTTGAAGAGTGCATTTTCTTGCATGCCTTCATATTCACAAAACAGGGGCCTGCCATTTAGTTTGAATCCACCATTTAGGAGCAGAAACAAGAAGGAAAGAAATCAAATCCCCAGGGATCAATATCACTCAATAAGAGAACACAATGATCATGTTGAAAACAGGGCCTTGAAAGCAGGCAAAGTGTGATGATGTATGTAATATTGTTTGGGTGTTTATCTACATAAAATCAATACTCAGTTATCTGATGCTTAGAGAAAAGGGTAAATTTTATTCCCTAGTTAGGTAAGATTTTACCTTAAATACTTTTTTTTTATTTTTAACTTCTGTTGCTGAATTTGGTATTCATGTTTTAAGACAGTTCACCAGGATAAGCATAGCTGTTATCCTACAGCAAGATAACTGTAAACAGTGGATGTCGCCATGTCTTCCTGGTAAATTATTAATGCAGAATTCTGAAGTGTATGAGGCTCACCAGTATGACCACAGTCTTGCAGCCCATGTTTGAGATAAATAAATTGAATAGGGCAAGATCAGAGCTGAAAGGAATTGTTGGATCATCCAGTCCAGTTTTGCCATTGTGCAAATGAGGACACCGAGCCTTGGAGGGGAGAAGTGGTTGCCCCAGGTCTTTTAATAGCAACTGGAGAAATCTGGCTCCAACTCAGTTCTGCTTGGTTTCCATTCAGCCCCTTCCACTATCATATGTGCCAATTTTGAATTCTGCAGAGATTTACCCAAAGATCACAAGACTCACAGCCTACAGGACTAACCAGTAAACTTCTCAGTTTACTCTAAGGAGCCTGGGGCTCAGCACTGGGTCCACAGGGGGGTTTTAATCAGGATGGAAATCAACTGAGAATTCTTCCTTTTCTTCTAGTAAATATAGAGAACGGGATCTAAGAAAAGTCTCAGGTGGAATTGGTGAAGATATAGTAACCTAAACATATTCTTTTATCATACTTGCCAGCCAGCCAGCCTCCACTCTCTTCATATTTCCTTTTCTTCTGGTCTGAACATTTGCCAGCACAAGTGGGACTAAATTGAATGGTTGTTTGTTTTACTGCTAGACATATGTGAGAGGCTGCCTGGTGTTGCCTTTTTTCATGCTAACAATTATCATGCCAGGACACATAGGCAATGAGATCTTTCTTGGTTGGATAGAATTTCCAAAATTTAGCTGGAGTGGAATATGGTCATTTCCTGATGCTTTCATATAAAATTTCAAAGTAGCCCTGGTGAGCAAGTGATCCATATATATGAGAGGGTGAATACATGTACACATACATACACACCCCACACATACATACGCATATACATACCACACATATACACACTACACACATACCACATCACACCAACATACACATATACACACATCACACACATACATACCATGCACATATATTACATGCATATCATTCCTATATACACAGAACACATGTACATACATATACATACATAGGTACACCATACACATACCACATGCCTACCGCACAGACATATACTTGCACACAACACACATATATCACCACACATGGAAAGCAAACACACTTCATTGACTGGAATGTAGATAAACATCCACAAGGTCCCCAACACTGACAGGGGTAGAGAGCTTTACACATGTATATACACACCACACACATATATGCACCACACATATATACACACCACTTACACATGCCTCACATACACATATACACACATCACACACATACATCACATACATATGCAACATACACATACACATCACACATACATACACACATACACAGATGCACCATACCACACATATGTCACACCACATACACACCAAACATACATAATACATACACATTTAAGCACTAAACACATATACCACATGCATATCACACACATATACATGTACACTACACACATACATATACATATAACACATCCATACACCACATACATATCCACATAACACACACCATACTGCACATATATTCACACACATACCACACAAATACTCACTCACCTTCTGAGACTGACAGTTGACCTGAAAACAAGGTGGAAGGTGGACACCCAGCATATATCTTCAGGCCACAAAGAGGGAAGCAGTGTGATCTGATGGAAAGCGTGGGGCTTTTGGAATTAGACATTTGGGACTCTAATTCCATCTGTATTTACCTGCTATGTGTCCTTCAGGAAATTAGGGAATTAATTCTCTCTGAATCTCGATTTTCCCATTTGTGAAGTAGGCAGATTACACTTACTCTGTAAGGCTGGTGTGAGAATTAAGTGAAAAAAATGTGCACGCCACTCCCAAAATGCTACCTGTCCCAAAGCTCTCTACTCTTGTCAGTGTTGGTGACCTTGTGGATATTTATCCATATTCTAGGCAATGAAGTGTATTTGCTTTCCATTTGTTACATGGAAATAGACATTACATCTGTTTATAATCCTCATGGGAAACACATTAATTTCAAGATAACAAAAATGCCCCAAATCAGTCTATTGTGTAGAAATGACAAAATCACACAGTGGAGGTACCAGTGTGTACTTTTCTCCATGTGAGTCTTTTAAAAGGCCTAGGAGAGTAACAGAAACATGCTTGGATTCTCAGGCTGTAATAAATGTGAAAGGGAGGGATGGGATGAAGGTGATTCCAGAATATATGGAAACAAATCCCAGGCTGTGAAAAGGGACTTTGCTTCTAAAACAGTGGCCTCAGTTCTCTTGGCATATCACTAGTCATAAAAATCCAGTTAAAATGATTAATATCCTTCACACAATACATTTTATAGCTACATAAAAACCTTTGGTATCTTCTTGAAAATCTGAAGTCTAAGATGATTTTTTTTTTCTGCTAAGTCTACTCTTAACCCCGACAGTCCATTCTTCACAGACAGCCAAAGTGATCCCTTAAAAATCGAATTTAGATCATATCACTGCCCCACTTATAATCTTTCTATCACTTCCCTTGTAATAAAATACATCAACAAGGGTTGCAGGATGGAGGTCCCAGCCCCTTCAGCTCCATCTGTTACCCCTTTTCCTCTGCTCATTATGCTCTAGCCACTTGTGCCTTTTTGCTGTTCTAACACACTAAACTATTTTCTACTTTACGATGTCTACTGCTTTTCCTCTCTTTAGAATGCTCTTTTCCTGCTTTGCATGCAGGGTCCTCTTAGCACTCATTAAATCTCTAGAGAGGCTTTCTCTGACAATCCCTTCTGTATTCTATATGCTCCCTGATCATATCTATTTCCTTCATTACACTTATATGTTTTGATTGTCTGCAATCCTCACTTCTTCGAAACGTAAGCTCCTGGGCCGGGTGCAGTGGCTAACGCCTGTAATCCCAGCACTTTGGGAGTCCAAGGCAGGTGGATCATTTAAAGTCAGGGGTTCGTGACTTAGCCTGGCCAACATGGTGAAACCACATCTCTACTAAAAGTACAAAAATTAGGCAGGGGTGGTGGGGTATGACTGTAATCTCAGCTACTCAGGAGACTGAGGTGGGAGAATCGCTTGAACCCAGGAGGCGGAGGTTGCAGTGAGCCGAGATCACACCATGCACTCCAGCCTGGGCAACAGAGTGAAACTCTGTCAAAAAAAAAAAAAAAAGAAAGAAAAAAAAGAAAGAAAGAAAAAGAAATATAAGCTCCTGGAGGACGGGGATTTATTACTGGATCCTCAGTATTTAGTACACTTGAGTATCTATTAATTAAGAGCCCAAACCCAGATATAGATTTTACCCAGAGTATGCAGCAGAAAAGGAAAATTATAATCTTTATGATAAGGATCCTGTTCTTGTCTTCCTTTCATTTCCAATGTTGTTTTTACACTGAGAGATTCAATGTCCATGTTGATAACTCATTTAACAATCTAGCCTTGAACTTCATGGATAATCTCCCCAGATGTGAAATTTTTCACTTTTGGTCTACTTCAACCATCTGCTTCTACTTTTTATATCTTAAGTTCCAATAGCCCACCTGTGATCATAAACTTCTTGCCTTCCAGTTTTCTTACTTTCATTTTGCCTGGAAACTCAAGGCATGGGGAGTCTCACTGGGAGCTGAGTCAGGGTTCGGGAAACCAAGGCATCAAATTAAGAGGCAGAGCACCTGCACCTGTCAGAGGGCAGAGATTAAAAAGGCATGGGTGCTCAGGATATCCAAGAGCAACACTTGGATACCAGAGTGGGGCAAAATCAGTAATTTTAACCCAAATGGATACAGATATAGGGGCAGGGAAGACACAGAATCAAAACCAAGGGCATATGGTAAGGCAGACACAAACTAGAAGACTCACATAAGGGGCCAGAGATAATTATTAGTGATTTTCATGTTCCTCCAAGCCATTTACAAACTACAGAAATGGGTAGAGGGAGAAGAACAGGGATGGAATTGGAGATCTTGGAAACCCAGAGCCACCTCTTACCAATTATGATGACCTGGCTTCTGACTCTACCATCTGGCCAGATCCGCCTCTTGCCTGTGATGTCCTTCAATCCAATTCCAATAGGAAGCTTTCAGTCTTCATCTTCCTGGGCCTCTTGTTTCCATTTGACTTTGCTGATGACCCCTTTCTTCTCAAAATGTCATACTCTCTAGGCTTCCTGCCACCACATCCTCTAGTTCTCTCTGACTACTTTGACTGCTGCTTCTCTGTCTCTGTCAAGGACTACTGGCTCTCTTTCATCTTCCAATTGGTGTTCCTCAAGGTCTGCTTGTGCCTTCTTATTCCTTAATTTTATAGATTCTCAACAGTGATATCTTTCACTGCCATGTCTTCTACTAACACCAAAATTCTGGTGACTATTAAAACCAAATCCACATCTCTTGCACAGTTCTTTTATGCCCAAGGTTCACAAATGTGTGATCACTCTCCCTGGATTTTTCCCAGGCATCTCAAGCTCAGCATGTCCCAAAGAGAATTCCTAGTCTTCCCCGCACAAGCATTTGTTTCCAGTACTATGTTAGTACTGCTTATTTCAGCTGGGAGTTCTATCATCCACTCAGTCACCCAAGCAAAAAAAAATCTAGAATTCAAACTTGACTGGTTCCTTTCCCTCACTACCCATATCTATCATTTAATTCACTCATGCAACAAACTTTCATCAAGCCCTGTGATTTACCAGGTATTGTTCTAAATTGTGGGCTAAATTGTGGTAAGTAAAACGGATGTAATTTCTATCTTCATTAAGAATATAAACTACTGGCTGACTTTGTCTCTAAAGTGATTTTTTTCCCCATCCCTCTTTTTTTTTTTTTTTTTTTTTACTAGCAGTAGTTGGCATGTGATAGATGCTCAATTAATCCTTATTGAATGAATGAATACATGAGGATGTAACTATCTGAACATCTGCTGTCTGCATAGCACAGAATATGACACAGCAATCTGATGCCATTAAAAATATTTCTAAGCGCACATTATGAATCAATAGAAGCCAAAACATCTGGCCAATTTAGCTGGAATACCCCCAGTGAAGCATTAGTATACTTTATCTGTGTTATGCAAACACTCAGATGGTTGGGGCTTCCGTGGAATTGACTGGGTGTTTTGGCACAGCATAGGCTCAGCCAGACCAGTCTTGATCTTTTCCAGGGACAAATTATGTCTCTGAATTGCACATATGGCTCACTGACTTCTAGAGTTAAGCATAAGTACAAACACTGAATACTTGTGACTGTTTTAATTGGCTCAGTAATTTCCAAAATATTATTAGTGGCACATGGTTATTCATGAATATCAGCACACATTCACTGGCTCTTCAGTCTGAAGACATCAAAATGAATTCAGATTATTCATGCTGAAGACGGCGCAGATGGGTTACATCCAGGCAAAACTTGGGCCTCATAAAAAATGTATGGTTAAACAAGAATATCAATCCGTACATAATAATGACATCTTTTATAATAAGTACTTGGTGACATCAGGAAATATCTTTAGGAAATCAGCAAATAAATATTTCAAGCATTCTTATATAATTTAACCAGATCAATCAACTATGGAATAAAACCAAGCACCTCCACCTCTCTTCTTGGCTCTCAATTATTAGTAGCAAGTTCAGGTACCAATGAGATTAGAACACTAAGGAATTATTTCAGTTCCCACAATCAGCTTAAATGGAGGGAGTTTTTTCAAGAGTAAAAAAAAAAAAAAAAAAACGAAACAAAAACTAAAACTGAGACAGAGAACTTTATCCAGAATTACTAATGTATTCAGGGTGAGGCATGCATTTCTTTCTTTTTAAATAATCAGCATTCAGACCCGAGCTAACAATAGGCAAAAGCAGCAGAGAGGGCACTGTCAGCTGGTCATGCACCCACTCCAGGAAATACATAACACCATTATTTTATGAAATAACAAACTGTACCATGCACACCAACTCAGAGATGGAAAGACCCTAGGCATTGCAATTGGTTATGACTTGTGTAGGCATAATAATTTTGGGGGCAAATTAAACACTCACAAAAGAGCAGTCTAAGACCTAAGGGTCAACTCTTGCAAGGGCATGCAGGCTAGGTTCAACCTGCAGCTTTTTCGAGTAGAATCTGGCCCACGCATTTTCTCATAGTTCCTCCCCCACAGATCCAGAAAGAAACCAAAGACAGCCTAGCCTCAGAGTGCGCCATCAACTTTCAAAGGCAGAAGAAAGTGGGGAGACTTTCAGCCTTTTAACCTTTTCTATCTTAAAATCTTTCAGGCAGACATATTTTTCTTATCTACAAGTTAATGAGAAATGTTCAAGTCTTTGGAATTTAAAAATCTATGGAATTTAAAAATTAACCTTATATGTCTTCATAAAGCTCCAGACACTATTGGCTGGATACTTCATAGAACTCTCAACTTCTGCTTGGTTGAGGATCTTATCAGAAACTGTCAGGTAACTGTTAGATAAGTGTTATATATTGGCTATTTTTATTTCTTTCTCTAAAAATGTATGGTACCATCACACCATTGAACTTACATGAATTCAACTAAGTATGGTATCTAAAGAGGTTAAAGAGAAAATCCACATTAGAGTAGGTAATTTTGCCCAACTCTGAGCAAGCGTTCTGAGAGAACAGAATCTCTGTGTCCACCTTGGTTCTTGACCTGGCTCAACCTCAGTTATCTAGTGCCTCTTGGAGTCTGAGCTTCCCATTGGGTTTAATGTGACTTCAACATTTGAATAAATAACATAAAAGTAATTTTGGCTATTGATGATCTACTCCTTACGTACTGACTTTGTAGCCCCATCCTTCATATAAGATGCAAATCCATGCTATATAAAAATAGAATCATGTGGGTGGCTTTGAAATTACATGCTCCTCCTGAACTCCCTAATTCTGGGCATCACTTGGTGCTGTTTTCCTATTTCCAAATCAGCAGTGCTCTCCTGATTTTGAATCTTAGAGGGTGACGCAGAACTGATGATGGCCAGCCACTGAAAAAGGGGCATTCTCATGTACTTGACCCTCCCCTTTAGTTTAATAACAGAGGGTTTATCTTTTCCAACATGAGTGTGTTTTTTTTTTGGTAAAATTACAATTCAGCTTCACATATTTATTTTTAGCTAGGTTACAAAAGAAACAAAAAAGGAGAGGGTGTTAGGAACCTCTGGCATTTCTGGCATTTCCTGGAATTGCAAACAGAGGTTAATTCTGACCTGAGGAGATGCAGAGATAGTTTGATCATTTGCAATTACCGTGCTCACTGGAGAAAAGGTTAAAGATGAATCAGTTTTCTCTGAGGCGTCTGGATTGGAGATGCACACAAGCATGCATTCATAGCCAAGCAGAAGGAGGAAGAGAGGACTTACATTCTGTTTCCCCACGATGTTATCAAAGGGCAGTTCAGGGCTCCAGGATCCTTCAGTGAACGTGGCCCCACTGTTTCTCCGGTCTGAGGAGCTCACTGACTCCTTGACAATATCTTCAGGCAAGGACAGCAGACTGTCCTCAGGCTGCTTAATTAAATAAGTCTCTATATTATGCTTCCTCAGGAATTCATTCCTCTCTTTACCATGACCCTCTTCCACATTATAGTCACCGTTGAGACAGTCCAGTGTGGCTTTGGAAATGTGAATCCTCCTGTGTGTAGAAGGCATAGGTCATTACAAACTCCTGATGTTACCTGCAAAGTCTATTTATTTTTTGTCCCAGGCAAAGCCAACATCAGGGCTGCACATGGGTACTATTAAGACATGTCCTCAAGGACAATACTTGTCTTCCTAAAAAGTAGAAAGAATATAAGAAAATAGAAGCATAAATTCATGAGTGCAGTATCACTGACATCAACCCAAGACACACTGCTATCTCTGATCAGATACAGTCCTTCTGTGTTACACCTAGCACATCTTTTGGCTTTTCTTATGATTGTCAGCCTGATCTCAGCAAACTTTACAAGTCAGTGTTTTTTCTAGTGGTGTTGATTAGAAAAACAAGTGCTACAAATATTTCTGAACCCCTGTGGCAATTATTGTCCAGATCACCATGCCAAAACAGCTCTTTTGTTGTCTTGGAAACTTTTCTATCATTTCAATCTTCATATATTTGTATCTTGTTTCTACAACTTGTCTATATGCTTCTCAAGGGCAGTTCTGATAAGTCCATAGGGCTACAGTGAGTGTCCTTTGGGAAAACCACTGTAGGGTATAATTTTCCCTGTAACGTGTATATTATAAGGAACAAAGAACAAAGCTGTGGACATGTACAGGCTGGCAGCTGGCTGGGCTCACTCACAAGTGAAGTGACTCATGGCTGCACAATTGTCAGCCACTATAGCTCATGATTCAGGTTTCTTTTTTAGCAAATAGCATATGATATCAGGGCCTTAAGGATCACACTTGATTCATGGAAATTTCACATGGTAAATTCTTCTGGGGAAGAATTTCTCTGTCCTCATAACTGTCTAATTCAATCAGACTACTTATTGTGTTATAATGTGGGCTGGGTAGACTAGCAAGGTAAGGTGGTTATGAACATGGACTTTACTGCTAGATCTCCTGGATTCAAACCCTAGCTCTGTCACTTGCCAGCTGAGAGATCTTGGGCAAACTACTTAGCCTTTCTATCTGTCTATCTTCTTCCCCATAATATGGGAAAAATAATAGCACCTATCTCTTATGATCATTATGATTATTCTACAAGTTGATTTGTGTAAGGTAGTCGAAACAGTGCATGGTACAGTATATACAGTATAAATGCAAATACAAAAGTTTTTACGAGTATTCTAAAAAATGCCATTGGAATCATATTACTGTTGGGTATCCCATGCCTCCTCAAGGCTTATGGAAGACAGTTGTCAGGCCTTCTGAACAAGGCCTCTAAGCTTTCATTCTCTGGCTCTGTCACTTCAAAGCTCATTTTCTGACACTCTTCTAATATAGCTCCTTTATGCTTTCTCCAGCTAGTCAAGTAATTGGCAATTCTCCAAATTCAATGCCTATTTGATGCTTGCTAACAATTTCCTACTGTCCAATTCAGCTCAGAAGTCATTTCCCTAAAGTTACCTTAGTATTCCTTTGAATGAAAGAATGCTTAATATTTTGCTTGGCTTTTGTAATGCTAAGAACAATATATCCAAGTAAACAGATTTTTTAAAGAAAATTTAGAGTGGCTTTTTAAAACTCATTGTGGTGGCTCACGCTGAGGAAGCTGAGATGGGTAGATCACTGGACCTCTGGAGTTTGAGACCAGCCTGGGCAACATGACAAAATCCTGTCTCTACCAAAAAAGTACAAAAGTTAGCTGGGCGTGGTGGTGTGCACCTGTAGTCCCAACTATTTGGGAGGCTGAAGTAGGGGGATTGCTTAAACCCGGGAGGTTGAGGTTACAGTGAGCTCGAGATCACGCCACTACACTGTAGCCTGGATGACAAAGTGAGACCCTGTCTTAGAAAAAATAAATACATTCATTAATTAAATAAGATGCAGTTTACTTTTAGTATTAGCTCCGCTACCCCTCTCATTCTTCTAACCCATTCTGCTAAATCCCTCCTCATAGAAAGAATGATTCATTGCAAATAACATGTGAAAAAACAGAAACTACAAACAAATCATTTCTGATAATTTAAGGCATGTTCTCCACATCTTCCAAATAAATATCTTGATTGATTTCAAGTGCAATGTATTACAAATAGGTATGTGAAAGATGTTTGCACTCTCTTGAGAAATGTCCTGAATAAGCATAAAATATTCCCAAGATATATTTTGTTCATATATATGAACTCAATCATACTTCCCTGGGAGAGTAACAGATCGTTTGACCTTCCATGAAAGGGAAGTCCCCGTCTGCTTTCTCAGATCAAGCTCAGAGTTAAGAGTGGAAGCTTACCTTTTCTCCTAGGCAAAATGAACCTGGTAGGAGGGTTTTATAAAGTACAATGGTTGATTTTCTTTTAAGATAATTAAGTTAAATATCAACCCCATTTAGCATTTTCTCTGGATTCTACATTTATTATTCTGCTGTCAGTATGCATGGGGACTAATATTTCCATGTATTAAATCCATGTTATGTTTTTGCTAGTGAACGAGATTCTTGTCTTCACTGATTCTTCTGCTGCAGTGCTAATCAATATACACTTAAATGTTTTGATAGAAACTGGGTTTTAGATGTTTCTTTTCATCCTTGCTACTAACTTGAGCTTTGGGGTAAGGCATTTGCAGATGAAGTTCTGTAGATTGCATTTCTTTCTAAGGAGATGTGTCAGTTTTTAGGCAATATTCCCATGTATTGAGTGTCAAGTAAACTTGACATTTTCTGAAAATTTTTAATGCTAGGATATAATAAAAGTAGTCATGATAGTAAATAAGATCTAACGATTGTGTAACCGTTGCTTTGTATAAATGTTATCTAGTAGCCAAAGGTAGAACTTACACTCCATGGATTATCTCATGTAATTTCTATTCTTCCAGCAACCTTAGGTGACTGACATTTCTTTGTCTCACTTTGGAGATGCTGAAACTGGCCTAGAAGTCACAAGTATGTATTTGGCCCCAAATCATATTAGTGGTTAGTGGCAGTGCTGGATTGAGACAAGAACTTTTACTTTCAGGGTCTCTCTACCACCCTGCAACTGTATTATATGGTAACCACTACTACATCAACCACAGTTAATATTTACCGAGTACAGGACAAAGGACTTTATATGCATTATCTCATTTAACACAAGCTCAGAAACGGCGATCTTCATGGTGTGGTACTAAGACCAGCAGTTCCTACCAGGAAACTGGTAGAAAGGTATCATCTTGAGTTCTATGCCAGACACATTGGACCAGAAACTCTGAGGGTGGGGCCCAGCAATCTGTGGTTTAATAAGCCCTCAGGTTATTCCAGTGCTGATGTTTGAGAACCATTGTTCTAGAAACCCAAGGCTCAGAGGTGTTAAAGAAGACGACAATAAAAAAGGTGGAAAGATACAAGTCAAAACAAGATCAAACCATGGTGGGTTTGGAGACCTGTTTTGACATTCCTGCATTTTGCACATTGACAACATCCTTTGGCTAAGCAGAACTGGATACTGTATAGAAGACTACACTGAGTGCTTTATCTAGACTAAGTGCATATTCACATTTGAAACTACATTTCTGAGGCTGATGTTTTCAGTTCAAAATTACAGTGAAGAAACTGGGCAGGGCATAAAGTACTTGCCACAGTCTTCCAACCTTCACAGCTTGTAAGTAGTAAACCCACGGTTCAGACTCATGACTCAAGCTATTAAAAATAAGAGTGTGAAAGATGATTTAAACTCAGTCACTTTTCTTTTTCTTTTTAAAAAGTATTTTATTCATTTCTTTTCAACTTTCATTTTAGAATCAGGCAGTACATGTGCAGGTTTATTACAAAGTATATTTCACGATGCTGAGGTTTGGGGTAAGACGGAACCCTCACACAGGTAGTGAACATAGTACCCAATACATAGTTTCTCGTGCCTTTACCCATTCTTTACTTTCTCCCTCTAGCAAGCTCCAGTGTCTATTTTTGTCTTTATATCCATATGTACTCAATGTTTAGCTCCCACTCATAAGTGAGAACCTGTGGTATTTGGTTTCCTCTTTCTACATTATTTCACTTAAGATAATTTCTTGCAACTGCACCCATGTTGCTGCAAAAGACATGATTTCATTCCTTTTTGTGGCTTCATAGTATTCCATGGTGAAGTGATGATTTAAACTTGGTCACTCTTCTGTTTCTTAGTGTTATTGGGAACAATAGCTAAACTAGCTTCCAGATACCAAAGCAGTATTTTACAAACCTCCAAAGTATATTCTAAGTTTTACAAAAGGAATCTATTGAGTATATGGGCAATTCTCCATTTGGTGATGCTTTTAAGATACAGGCCTGGAAACACAGATGAATTGGCTAGCAGGTAGTTACTTGTGTGAAAATCCTAAAGAATGGAAAGATTTAAGAAACCCAGCAGTAACACATCAGGCCTTCCTCAGTTCTAAACCTGTCTCGCAAACAGCCGTGACACAGAGAATGAAGGATCCCCATAAGAATAGTAACTGACCTGGGGCTGTCCCTGCACAGTGTACAAAGTGCTTCATACCCATTGCTGGAGATAATCTTCAGAGGAGATTTGTGAGGTGGATTATGCCCATTTAGCAGATGAGAAAACAAACTCTCATGGAGGACAAAAATAAGTTCACAAGGCAGCAAATCATAAGTATTATTATTTCTCTTTCTGCAGTAAAGAAAGTTGGACTTGGAAATGAAGCACCGGCCTGAGATCACAAAGACAGAGTGATGCAAGCCAAGTTCAGGCTAAAATCACATGCCAGGTGCTGTGCATGCTTTGCATAACTTGCTGAAGATAACAGAGTTTAGCATGGAGCAGAATGGGAATCCTAGTTACTCTGATTCCACCTCTTGTTGTTTTTTCCCCCCATGATAACATACTACTTGATATTAAATATAATTTGCAAGGAATGATGGCACATACCAGAGAAATCTATGACTCCAAGGGCAGGTCTAGGGGGTAGGGAGAGGAATATATGTAAATGCAGTATCTCTGTCTGTCTATTATTCTATCTGTCTATCTGTCTGTCCGTCCGTCCGTCCGTCCGTCCGTCCATCCATCCATCCATCATCCTTAAGAAAGAGATGCTGCAGATTATCATACTGGCTCAAATATATTTGAGATCTTATTAGGTCCAATCTGTGTAAATAGAATCTTGATACAACTTTTCAAGACTTCCCTTAGTTGCAGTGGACTTTGCAGACCACTAGCACCTTTGCGGATACTGTGTTACCCAATCTTGACAGCCAAATTTGAAAAGTTGAATTTTTAAGGAAAAACCTACATTTCCTCATTGAGTTCTAGGTCATGTATGAAAAGTCAGTAGGTCTTAATCCTGGCTGCCCATTAGAATTAATTTAAGAACTTAAAATAGATTCTATACAGATTCTTCTTTAAATAAACTGGCATGGGGTCTGGACAACAGCATTTAAAAAATGTTCCTTTGTAGATTCCAATGTGCAGCTAAGTCTAATAACCAATGCTATGCAGGGCAGAGACCCAAACACCTCAGTGTTATTCTACATCCTTGTTGCCTCTGATGCATTTTTACCAGATTTTGGAAGCTAATAGTTGTATGATGTTTCAATATTTGGTCTCCTCCCAAATAATTGCTTCCAAGATTTAACCTTGAATTTCTGCACACAGGAAACCCACTTTCACAAAATGAGCAAATGACAAGGGTTAAGCATGAAAAGGGCTTTGCTTTGGCTTACCCAGGGATTCCTCCAGATTCGAGTTTGTTTGCAATGTCCACATCCCAAGACCAGACATCAAACTGCCACTTCCTTAGTCCCAAAACACCACACAGCACCGAGCCTGAGTGGATTCCAATCCTCATGTCAACATCGTGTTTTGTCCTTGACCGCACATACCTATTGACATAAATAAATGGAGAGACACATGCATTAGACCACAGTGGGCATCTTTGGCTCTGCCCTTTCAATGTCGCCTCTTCCATGAAATCTTCTTGGGTTCTTTAATAACTGGAAGGATTTTCTGAACACTCTTAGCCTTTTATCTGTACTTTTAAGGGCTCCTTGAAACCTTCATCCAAAACTTGCTGTGTAACCTCTGTCTCAGGGAATGGCACCAGCATCTTTTTCTACCCAACAGTACATTAACTTGTGATAGATTATTGATTTCATACTTCATTACACATTCCATTTTCAACCAAAATGTTAATTGTTTTCCTTCTTTCTATCCCTTCTGTGACTTAATTCAAACAACCGTCATGCCTTCGTCTGGGATCTCTGCCTCAGCCTCACCTCCTTCCAGCTAATACCATCATGGATTCCAGTTACTCCTTCTAAACACAAATGTGACCTCATTACCCCATCACTCTTTTCTGACCTACTCTTTAGAGCTGTGGTCTCTGAAATAGAGTGTTTATGTCCCAGGGCTGAGCTGGGTTATCTATTGAGATGCAGGAAGAAAATGTTAGAACTTCCGTTCACAGCTTTTGTTGCTTATGTTGAAAAGCTTTACCAACATTTGATACATAGATTGATATTGGAAACTTACAGGATACATGTCTGGTCATCCTCTGACTATAAATATGGAGGAGGAATCTTGAGAAAAAAGAAGAATTTCTACCACTGGATGATCTTCTATAGTCATGAACATTCTTTCTTTCAGAGTATTTTGAACAATTTTAGTTTATGATTAAATGATGTCATGTATGCAGAAAATAAAATGGTAGAATATAACACTTTGTAACAGAATTACTAGAAAAATTTTCATTGCCCACAAATCCAATGATTATGTCACTTCAAAATGCTTAAAATAGTTGTCAGATTTAAAAGTAAGCCATTCATGTGTCTTTGACAAAAAAAGTGTTCCAAATTTGCTGATTTTTTTGTCATGTTGAGTTGCCATTAATATTCCTTCTAGCATATATTTGAAAAAACCCACAAACTTGTTTAATTTGTTTCTTCCAACTCAAGACATGACTTAAGAATGACTAAGAAAGTAACTGAGCTTTACAGAAAGTGATGCTTTGAAGAAAGCATTTTTAGGATGAAAGTTTGAAAATGTTTCTATCATTATAAGAATTTTATTGTAAAACCAAAGGTATGCTATAGCATCTATCAAAATTCTTAGAACTTCACATTTACTAATGTTTAAATATCTTCTAAATGAAGATTTCTGGTGAGGTCTGAACCCATTTATAAGGGCTTAAACCCATTTATGAGGTTTGAAAACATTTATAAGGTATATGTTTAGCTGTGATGGCCACTAAAGCCAAGCATAGAAATAAATTGAATTTGGAACCTGACCTTTACATTACTATATTACTAAGTATTAAACATTTTTTTTTAAAAAAAAATTATGTTTAAACCTACTGCTTTCTAATAAATGGTGAAAGCAGAAAAGTCTTCTACTGTAGTTATATTAAAATATTTTAAAGTATTTTATTTTCTCATTATCCTTTAAAATCCCTATATTATATATATATTTTATGGTATATGTTTTTAAGTACATGAATGTAATTAATACAATAGATAATAAATATAATTTCATTATACATGCATATCTTCATATAATTTTTTGATAAAAATGGGGGATAAAAATATTTAGATACCACTGGTCTATAAGATAGAATGGAAAATTCCTAATGTGGCACACAACATTCGTCATGATCTGTCCTGTACCTTAATTATTCCTCTCGTTTTTCATGCACACGTTAGACTCCAGCCATCCAAACAACAAGTCATTGTCTAAACCCTGTGTTCTTTCTTTCCTCTCTGGGACCATGGTGCACCCTTGGTCTGGAATGTCCATTACCTCATTCAATGGAAGAGCTTCTACTCCATCTTTTAGAGTGAAGCTTGGTGTAACTCTGGCCAGTAAGCTGCTCTGATTTCTAAGTCTGACTTATGTACCTTTCCCTGTGTCCTCATTGCATCTTGGGTGAGCAATAATTAGGTACTGTATTATAATAATCTGTCTCCTCTAAGCTAATTGAGACTGGGGACTTTGAATGACTAATCTTTATATTCCCCTCTTAAGATTCACTGTATCTGGCACTTGGTTAACACTCAGTAGGTATTTATTGAGTAGGTAGATGCATGGGTGTCCAATACTTTCTATTAATGTTCCTATAGATTGAAGCTTTTTGATAAAGAGTATAAGGCCCTTGAAGGCATTATTCCTGACTGAGTCAGCCTTATATTTCCCACTGCCTGGAGCATCCTGCCTTTGATACAGTAGGATTTAAGACATGCAGTGTTCTTTTTTTAAAGAAAGAAAGAAAGAATGAATGAATGATTCCATGTACTCAATTGAATCTTTGCAGTCTCTGTTCTTAAGTTGTAAGGTAATGCAAAGCTATTTACACAATAAAGTTGAATTGGATTGAGAATTTGGAAATATTAAAATAAATTAGACATTAGACAGGCAATCTGTGAACATTAGGAGAAATTCTTGTAACTAAAGGATGAGGTTTTTCTTGATCTTGGTGAAGTTCCTGGTTTCTGGGTCTTTGTTTTGACTTTAACTCTTAAGTTAGAAAGTATATGGTACTTTGTATCTACTGACAATGAAAACTGTAGGAGCCATTTTTAAAAAATTGACAAGGCAAGAGAAGAAATGGCATCCAGCCTTCGAGAGGAGCACATCAGCTTCTGATGCACTTTCCCAATGAGCTTCTGTGCGGCAGGTCATTAAGAGGGGTCATTTGTGCTATGCACAGCCATGCCCACTACTATGTTATTCAAGTGTATAGTAGGATTGTCCTCTCTGCATACTTTTTAAATTTTTTAATTTTTGTGACTCCATAGTAGGTATATATATTTATGGGGTACATGAGATGTTTTGATACAGGCATGCAATGTGAAATAATCATATCATGGAGAATGGGGTATCCACTCCCTCAAGCATTTGTTACAAACAATCCAATTATACTCTTTTAGTTATTTAAAAATTTACAATTAAGTTATTATTGACTATAGTCACTCTGTTGTGCTGTCAAATAATAGGTTTTATTTATTTTTTCTATTTTTTTGTACCCATTAACCATCCTCACCTGCCTCCTGACTCCCCACTACCCTTCCCAGCCTCTAGTAGCCATCCTTCTACTATGTCCATGAGTTCGATTGTTTTGATTTTTAGATTCTGCAAATAAGTGCAAACATGCAATGTTTGTCTGCATATTGATGTTGTTTTTGACCAGTGAAATATGAACAGGAGTAATATGTGTCTCTTTTGGGCATAAGCTTTAAGACCATGATCAACCATACTCTTTAAAAAATCTTTCTCCTGTATCCACCATCATGAGTCAAGGAGCTCCTGATGAAGCCTTCTTAACCAGGGTCCTAGAATCAGAATGACATGTCGTGCTATCCTCATATCACCCCCTTACTGTAATGGACATAAGGCGTGAATGAGAAATAAATGTTTACTGTTTTAAGTTACTGAGATTTTAGGGATGTTTGTTACTATTCTGACTGGCACCATCATGAGTCCCAAAGCATGTTTTCCTTATTACATTGTCATGACTGTAGTGTGAGGATTAATATCACAGACTTTAAGTGCCACAGCCAAGTTCTCATCTTGTTCCATCACACACTGGCAACATGACCTCAGAGAAGTTATTTTAATTCCCTATAGATGTTTTAATCTCTGCATCTATAAAACGTTAATAATAATAACATTGTCAAGGTTAAGTGAATAAACATATAGGGAGTTCATGATAGTGCCTGGCCTATAATAAGGACTGGTTGCTTGTCTACTACTTATGAATGAATTGTAGCCTGAAAAAGTATGGCTCAGAGCTGGTAAGTAGAATTTCCCTATGGCCCAGTACTGGTAAGTAGAATTCCAGGACTAAACGGGCACTGTTGTGTTTTTAAAACCCATATTATTTGCCACATGTGATCCTGGGCACATAGTTTAATCTGACCCTGAGTTTCAACAGTTGTAAAATAAGGCACTACCTGATTGCTTTACTCACAGAACTATTGTGAGCCCCAAAGGATATAATAATGGATGTTAAAGTGCTTTGCCAGCTAATGGTGAGAGATTATTAAACAGCACACGGTACTAATGTCATTAGACAATTAACATTATATAGAGAACGCACTGGAACATCTTAATGAAAAGACATTTAGATTATTTTTGTTTTCCTCTACATAACCAGAAGCATAAGAGGAAGGCTTAACATTTTCTACTGCATGGCCTTTCTTTCTCTTTCATTTTATGTCTGTGATTTGACTTAAATAAAAGATAAGAATGAAACTGTGTAAAAGTAATTAATAATTTACAGACATTGATCCTCATTAGTAAGGCTACCCTGTGGTTGCAAAGAACGACAAACACACACAATGCATTTCAACATCAGTTCTTGAGGAGGGGACCTTAGAGCATTCTTGAAGCTTACATGGAGGCAATTCTACTCTGAGTGACAAGTCTTGTTCAGTTCTTTCAGAGAAGTGCCCTAGGGATGTTTTGGTATGCCTAATCGCCACAAATTAAGAGAAAAGGACTATAGATCACATCTGCATCTTCTCTTTCTTCTCTAGACACCCAGGTTCAGGAGAGCAGGGATGCCACCTTTTATTCTCATTTAACACAATACTTAGCACACAGACATAGTCAGTGCTGAAAATTATTTATCAGGTTAATGGAAAAAACTCAATGGGTTTCTGGTTTCACAGGTCTGTGACTGTCCCAAGATGGATCTAAAAGTTCCAGAGAAACCACTGACTTGCTTTAGGACCTGCTAGTTGGGGAAGGGATGACCCTCTATACCTTCTCTTTCAAATAGGGCAAATCCACGCTGTTCTTCACAGTGGGATTCCATTCAAAATTTCTTCTAAATAAAAAATACACGTAATTATCATTATTTTTGCTCACCTCTGTATAGTTGGGGACAAATCACACAACAGTTAATACACTAAAGATCGACAACATTATTTCTTATAACTGAACTACTAAGGAAGCATGTTACAATGATACAGCTAAAAAATGAAGAACCTTAGATTTTTTTCTTTCAATTTAAATGCTTCAAAGGGTTCTTTTAAGACAACTAGTCTATAGAAGTTGCTAGAGGAATGACAGGAAGCATAATCCAATAGCAGTGATTGACCTATACATTAGACAGGAATTCCAATGCCATAGGGGCTGGAGCAAATTACACATATTTCCCCAACACCACCACACAGGCATAGAATCTGCTCTAAAGCAGGCCCAGATCTGACGTCATGCTTCTTCACTTACTGCCTGTGGATTTCAGGCTAGCTGTTTTACTTTCAGTGTCTCAGCCTTCCCAGGTACAATGGGGAAGATAATTGGTCCTCTGTAGAGTTGTTAGGATGGTTCATGAAATGATGTATGTAAAGCACATAGCCTGGTACATATTAAACACTCAAAAACAGCAGCTGATACTAATTTTGAATGTAATACCATTTTTTCAATTGCACAGGTTGAATCAGACCAATAAAAAATTATGAATTGATCACTCTACCTACCCTTTTCTGCTAAAAGTGTGCTACATCTACTCTATTCACATAGACATAGCTTCAACCAACCCATGTAATACATCAGTGGCGTAGTTCTCAGGCATAAAGTAGTCTAAACAGGGGGAACAATGGTTACAATTTGTAGGCAGAATTGATTGGGACCCAGTCACCTGGAAAAAATGGTGCCCTTGAACATTCCAGAACAAAGGAGAGGCAAAGGGGTTAGTTATGGAGGTCAACTATGTTCACTGCCCGGGACATTTTGTGCATATATGGAATCATCTTCATATTAACCCTGAGTACTACTACCAGAACCATTTTACAAATGAGAAAACGGAGGCACAAGAGGTATATTGCTTTAAGTCACACAGTTTTGACGGAACAGTTAGAATTTCACCCTGGGTGTATGAACCTAAACCCATTGGTCCATTTCTACTTCCCTGCATGGCTTCTTTGAAGGGAAGCAGAAAAAGAAGTATGTGGACTACTGGGGTCTGAGCTGACTCAGCCTAATATATGGACACAGTCTCTACAGATTGATCTCCAAAGCATCACTTACAGATCTGAGTTTGCTGAGGGTAATTCAGGAGTTATTGCGGGATAGAGATTGTCAGTGTGGTGGCCATGGAGCCCAACTTTGCCTTCAACCCTGATCCATTCTAGTGCCTCTGCTGAACTTCAGGAGCAACCTACCTCATAAGACATAGGGTGCCTCTGCTTCTTAAAAAGTATGAAAGTCACCATGCTTACCCTGACATGAAAGCTGTGATTTCACAAAGTGCTTCCCAATTGATTTTCTCATTTTGATAGCCACAGTGACTCTGAAAGATAGATGCCTAACAGTGTTAAAATTTTTGATTTTACAGATGAGTAAACTGAGGCTCTGAGAGGATGAAGATATGCTTATTACCTCTCCTGCGCCAGGCATTTTACCTCAGCAACCTTTCATCCTCATTTCCACCTTAGGCGATGTATGCAGCTCACCCATTTATTCTTTCAACAAGTATTTGTTGAAGAACTCTAAAGACATGAGCAATGACCCAGATAGACAAACCAATTTCTGCATTCACAGAGGAGCTTACATCAATGTGGTTTATTCCCATTTTACAGCCAAGAAAGCTGGAGTCCAGAGAGGTTAAGTCACTCACCCAAGGTCACACAGGTGTTAAGTAATGCCAGACTCCAGCTTGAATGCTGTTTGGATACTTCGCTGCTGCGTGTACTCCCTTCCAGTGGCAAGGTAATGGGGAAGACCTAACTGCACTCACATTCAAGAGCAGGGTGAGAGCAATGGTGTTCTTGAAGATGAAAGTGTTGCTGACTCTGCCTGCCTTGTGCCCCTGAATCTTAGAAGAATCATAGAGACCAAGTTGGGGCAGCTGCGTGCCAAGTCAGCATTTCCTTATTGATCCAGCTTAGGGCAGTTGTGAGTTCTGGGTTTTTTTAGGACACTTTCTCTCCTGAAATGGCCCTAACTCAGGGGTGAGGGAGGCACAGGCAGGTGGTGTGTGTTGTGTGTGTGTGTGTGTGTGTGTGTGTGTGCTGGGGGTGAAACCATTGGTGGTGCTTTTATTCCCGTTAATGTCCTCTCCTTCCTTCAAGATACTCCTTATTGTGCAGTGCATTTCCTTTCCCAGCATGCCCTCTGTCCTACCTGCCTGGCAGCACTCAGCATTCCCTGGCAGGCCTCATCGGGCCCTCTAGGCTGGCCTGCTGCCAGGCTTCACTGCCAGCATTGAAAACCCCAACATCCTGAGTTGGGGACATAGTTTCTTTTAAATACAACTGGCATGTTTTGCGGAGTTATTACAATTTTCAAGACACATAGGGTAACACTCAGGGATAAACATTCTTAGGATTCTCTGATTTTGTGTGTGTCCTTATTAGCTCAGGCTTCCGTAACAAAATTTATAGACTCAATGGCATAAACAAGAGGAATTTATTTCTCACAATTCTGGAGGCTGGGAAGTCTGAGATCAGGGTGCTAGTAGGATCAGGTTCTGGTGAGAGCCCTCTTCCTGGCTTGCAGATGGCTGCCTTCCTGTTGTGCCCCCACAAGGTGGAGAGAGAGAGCCAACAAGCTGTCTGGGATCTCTTTTAATAAAGGCATTAAGCCTCACTTAAACCTAATTAGCTCCCAAAAGCCCTGTCTCCAGATACTGTTATATTTGTGGTTAGGGCTTCAACACAGTAATTTTGGGGGGATAAAATTCAGTCCATAGCAGTGTGATTATTAAATGAGGGAGTAAAACATTTTTAAAAAACTATATTATGAAATATATTTTAAAAGATCATTCCCATTTTAATTAACTTAAAAATCATTTAATGTGTTTTGTTTCTTGTCAGCAAAAATAAACATAATGTTGAATAAAATTTTAGATGTCAACTTAGAACTGTGGGAGGGGCATAGCTCTCAACATTTTTTTAGAGAGTATGGAGCAGAGAGTTTGCAGATCACTTTTCTAAAGACCCAGAATCAAACTCTTGCATTGGACAACTTCTAATCCAGTTCTATAGAAAGTATTTATCCCAGTTGGGTGCGGTGGCTCATGCCTGTAATCTCAGCACTTTGAGAGGCAGAAGCGGGCAAATCACCTGAGGTCAGAAGTTTGAGGCCAGTATGGCCAACATGGTGAAACCCATCTCTACTAAAAATACAAAAATTAGCCAGGCATGGTGGCATATGTCTGTAGTCCCAGCTTCTCAGGAGTAGCTGAGGCAGGAGAATCCCTTGAACCTGGGAGGTGGAGGCTGTGGTGAGCTGAGATTGCGCCACTGCATTCCTGGGTGACAGAGTGAGGCTCCGTTTCAAAAACAAAACAAAAAAATTGTGTATCCCATCAGATGATCCATGAGAGAAGTCTCTGTTTAAACAGAGCTGTGGGACTGGTCAGTATTTTATGTCCAAACTGGGAGAGTCATTTAACCTGAAACTTCATCTAGTCCTTTTGCTGTTTTCTAACATAGCTCAGTCACTTAACAGTCACAGGCTCATGTGGGAGTCCTGGCTAAAGATTTTTCTGTGCATTATTTAACTCACATGCACACACACACTCACCCCACACACATGATATATGTTGTGATGGGCTATGGTCAGGCCACCTGTAGACACACAGATACAGTGAGAACAAGAACATGGCTCTGTGTCAACAGGAATTTTCATGTAAAGGGGTTGATCTCTGAGTGCCAGTGTGGCCTTTCTCCCAGCCTGCAGAAGACTGGATACAGAGCTTGAGGGATGGGCTCGTAAATGTTTAACAACTGTCCCTCTGAGAAAAGCAAAAGATCCTGATTTGTAATGTCTGTCAATTTCTGTGGTGTCACTATTCCTGTCATGGCTGATTTCAAGCTTCCCACTTGCAGTCAACTGGCTTGTAAAATTCCTACAAATCTGACAACTGGCTTTTGCAAACAGGCAGCGGCTGACCTTGGCATATCAGTTTTTAAGGCTCGTGACTGGGTGATTTTCTCCTCCTGTGTGGGCAGCTGACACCACTGCAATTCACTTCCCTCTGTATGGAACAGAGGGGGACACCATAGCCCCACCCGCTTCCTGTACCCTTACTCCTCTGTGCTCTGTGCCTTGCTTGTTTCTGCTGTGTCAGTGAGCTGGTCACTTCAACTATCCTCCAGTACTCAAACCTGGATTAGTCCTTCTGGTCTGGCCTTTCACATTATTATTTCCATTGCCTCAGGAGGAAACTGAGATTCAACATGTTTAAGATTCTTGGAAGTAGGGCCTGGTGCAATGGCATTCACCTATAATCCCAATTACTTTGGAGGCTGAGGTGGGAAGATCCCCCGAACCCAGGAGTTCCAGGCTGCCGTGAGCTATGATTGCACCACTGCACTCTAGCCTGAGTGACAGAGCCAGACTCCGTCTCTTAAAAAAAAAAAAAAAAAAAAAAAAAAGATTATTGGAAGTAGAATGTGAACCAAGTTCTCCTGAGTTCTAATTTCTAAGCATTTCCCATTATATCATGTGGCGTCTTATCAGAAGTGTCACTGGGTTAAAGTGAGAACTGTGTCACATGAAGAGAGAGACAGCAATGGACAAACAGTGTGCCAGGGACACTGTGAGGAGCCTTCCATTTAGAGCCCAAAGATACACTGATCCAAGGGTGCTAATGAAGTACGGCTCTATTACAGGTGGGGCTCCTGGTGTTTCAAAGGGAAAGACAGCTTTGGTCACACTAGACTCCTTTGCCTGCAAACCTCCAAGGGCTCTGCCACCTATCCAATGAGGTGGAAGTGTTGTTATCATCATTATATTGGTGCAAAAGTAATTGCAGTTTTTGCCATTCACACATTTTGACAGTCACTCTAACTCATCTCCGTATAGTCTAACTCTGTGCTTTTGCAGACTTTGTTGCCTAATGGAGGGAGAAACACTGTGATGGTTACTTTTATGTGTCAATTTGGTTAGGCCTTTGTATCCAAATATTTGATTAAATACCAGGGTTGGGTTTAAGCCACCAGTTCCACTGCCATGATCACCCACTAACCCATTAACCAATGAATCCATTAATCTGTGAATGGAATAATTCATTCCTAAGGGCTGTGAAGGTGTTTTTTTAGGTGATGAATATTTAATCATTCATTCCTAAGGGCTGTGAAGGTGTTTTTAGATGAAAATTTAAATTAGTAGACTTTGAGTAAATCAGATTACCCTCCACAATGTGGAGGCTGGCCTTACACAGTCAGTTGAAGACCTTAGAGAAAAATTACTGCTATTCTTCAAGGAAGATGAAATTCTGACTCCAGATTGCTTTTGGACTTGAGCTACAATATCAGCTCTTCCCTGGCTCTCCAGCCTGCTGGCCCACCCTGCAGATTTTGGACTTACCAGCCTCCATAACTTTGTGAACCAACTTCTTAAAACAAGTATTTCTAAGTAATACATACCCTGCTGGTTCTGTTTCTCTAGAGAACCCTGATATAAATACCTTCTTGTTATCTCTAGCTGTCAAAGTTTCTTTTCTTTTTTGAAATAATATTTTCTTTTCTAGTTACATGAGTTATACATGATTATTCCTAAATATGAAAAAACATACTAAGAATAAAGAAAATTAAAACTGTTCAATTTCTTCACAGAGCTTTACATAATTTCTTTTTATAAAAATAGATTTATTAAAAAGTGGAGGTTCTCATTCCAGCAAGGATAGACAAAAATAAATAAATAATAAAAAATTTTAAAAGCCGAAGTTGGCTTAAATATGTATATATTTGTTTATGTGTGTATTCTACCATGTATACGTTAAATGTATGAGCATTTTTATGTCACTGAATATTAATGTAAACCATGATGTTTAATGGTTACCCATTTTTCTATTCTTTAAATATGCTAGAATTTATATAATCATTTCCATACCTTTGAACATTTATGGCATCAGATGGTGCTGTGCTTTGAATATGTCGCACACATTTCATGTATTAGAAAATCTACAAGTGGCAGTACTGAAAGGGGGCTTTTAAGAGGTGATTGAATCATAAGCGATCTGCCCTCATAAATGAATGATTCCATTCACAGATTAATGGATTCACGGGTTAGTGGATTAGCGGGTTATCATGGCAGTGGAACTGGTGGCTTAATAAGGAAAGGAAGAAACTCCAGCTAGCACATTAGCTCATCATCATAAGATGCCTTGCAACCTTTGGGATTTCACAGCAAGTCTCCACCAGCAAGAAGTTTCTCACTGGCTGTGTTCCCTCGGCCTTGGACTTCTTAGCCTCTAGAACTATAAGAAATAAATTCCTTTTCTTTATACATAGTCTATTTCAAATACTCTGTTAGTAAACAACAGAAAATGGACTAATAAAGCTGAACACGACTCAGAGTCTTTGCTCTCTCACTTACAAGCTGTGTGTCATTGGTTAGAAGACTTCTATTCTGTCAGAGCTTTAGTTTCATTGGGAAATTGATCTTCACAGGGTATTGGTATTTGTGAAGCAATTCAGGTAGATTACTTAGTGTAGTGCCTGGCACATGGTGAACATTCTATTAATATTAGTTTGTCAACAGTTATTTTTATATATGTTCAGTTTTCATCATTATAAGTAATTCTGCAAAAAATAAAAATTTCTGTCCATGTACTGAACATCACTTTAACTGAAGCAGACTTATGAATTCTGAATCTATGGCATTTTGGAGCAGAGTAAGACAAGGAATGTTTGGGGGAAATAAAGAAAGGGAAAGAGAGAAAGGGAAAGAGGGAGGGAGAAGAAGTAAGGAAGGGAAAGAAGGAATAGACAGAACAAAGAAAAAAAAATAAAATGTAAGAGAGAAATAAAAAGGAAAGAAGGCTGGGAGGCAGGTAGGCATTCTTGCTTCCAGTAAAAACAATGTAATTTCTGTTTTTTATTTCTTGTCTTGCCGTATTGCTTGGCAGGGCAACCCTGCCACAAGGATTAGAACCTTTGCACTAATTAACTGTTGGGGACAAGCCAGTTACTACTTGGCATTCTGCTGTCATTCCCATGACTTTTTAGCAGTTGCACTGAAAAGACCAAGCTCTGCAATTTTCATTAAGACTAATCAAGAACAACTTTTGTAGATTATTAATAAACATATTGCATATGACAGAGCCCAGTGTCAGCTCTGGCATCTTCTCAATGATCAGGACTCCCCAAAATAGACGCAGAGTATGTGAAGAGAAGCCACCTGGAGCCACTTTTCAATCTACGTAATATAAATTATTATATAAGCCTTTTAAAATTAATTTTATGAACAGACATGCATGAGATGATATTAAGTGCTTCACTGGAAATAAAATTATATTCAATCTCTTTTTTGTCATTCATCTAGCTAATATCATGTTTCTAAAATTAAGTATTTTTGGTGGGTTGAATTTACTATGAGGCTCTTTTGGTTAGGGCTTATTATCTTGTTATTCTCAGATGTTTAGTGACTGACATTTTTTTTTCTCTTTCAATATCAGTTCTGCTAAAGAATTAGGATGTATGTAGAATCTCCTAAACTATATGTTGATCCTTTGGGTGTTGATGGTAAATTTCAGGCATCAGAAGCAATTGCGCAATCTGGAATTGAGAGGTGGCCTACCATGATGATTCAGATAGATGGCTTTGGAGTCAGATGATTCCAGAATTGGTGCCGTTGTGCTTCCTCTGATTAGTTGTGTGATCTAGGCGGAGGTAATTATACAGCCTCTGTTACCTTGTATGACAGAGGCACCTAACAGCCATAACTGAAGCATACCCTGAGGGTAACCCTATGGTCTAAGAAAAGTGTTACTTTGGCGTTCCAAGCTAAGGAACTTGAGAGTGGCCAACATTGAGATCTCCTATTTATTCATGAAGGACAGCCAAACCTCTGGCTCATCCCCTGGTACACAGGCTGTAAGGAGACTGAGGCCCTTTGCTTTGGATTAAATGCGGATAGCTAGGTAGAGAGTGCTAAGTAAAGATGCTGTATAAACTGCATACATTTTACAAATGGTAGTTGTCTTACTGTGCAGGCTGCTACCACTGGACCACCCCATATTTAATTTTCCTCCAATAAATGCTATGTCTCATTTGCTGCCTCTAGGTCTCATCTTCAGCTTCCTGGACACAGTCCCATCCCTATTGGCAGCAATAAGGGTCCAGCACTACAAAGCTCGAATTTTCTCATCGGTAAAGTAGGAACCAACTTCCACAGCTTCTGTTAGTTAGGAAAAACTTGTCTAGCTATATTGTCTGTTGTTTTCATCCATTCTCAATGGCTACTCTAAACTAGTCTCATTTGTCTGTGCTACAGCCATACTTAATTCTTCAGTGTTTGGCCTATTGCCCCTGCCTAGCTTCTAGAATTTTTATGAGGACTTAGTGAGCCAATGCATGTAAGACATTTATCCTAGTACTTGGGATATAATAAGTGTTTAAGAAACTCAAGCTGCTATCATTATTTTATGAAAATAGAATAGAAGCTATGGTAAACAATAGGTTTCTGTAACTCAACTGCGTTAAATTTTCCAGTATTCAAACTCAGCCCTCCTTGCAAGATTAAAAATGTTTCCATAGTGATAACATGCATGTTACCTATCAGAGATTTTCTTTTCTTTTCTTTCTTTTTTATTTTTTTTTTGAGGCAGAGTCTCGCTCTGTTGCCCAGGCTGGAGTGCAATAGCACCATTTCAGCTCACTGCAAACTATGCCTCCTGGGTTCAAGCAATTCTCCTGCTTCACCCTCCCAATTAGCTGGAATTATAGGCACCCACCACCATACCCAGCTGCTTTTTTTGTATTTTTAGTAGAGACAGGGTTTCACCATGTTGGCCAGGCTGGTCTTGAACTCCTAACCTCAGGTGATTCACCTGCCCTGGCCTCCCAAAGTGCTGGGATTACATGTGTGAGCCACCACGCCTAGCCGTATTTGAGTTTTTTAAAAGAACACTGAAGTTGGGATCTTATTATCCTCATTTTACAGAAGAGGCCATGGAGGGTATAAGTTAAGTCACCCGCCCATCATTACACACCTACTTACAGGAAGAAGCAGGAAACTGGCTAGGTCTGTTGCTGCCTGTCAAGGGCTCTCCACCCCATCCCACTCACTCAGCATATTTCCTGTGTCACCTTACAGTATAATAGGCACTCTTTCAGGGAACCTTTGTCACAGTCACATTCAGCAATGAATTAAAACTTTTAGGCTGGGCGCAGTGGCTCAAGCCTGTAATCCCAGCCCTTTGGGAGGCCAAGGCAGGTGGATCGTGAGGTCAAGAGATCGAAACCATCCTGGCCAACATGGTGAAACCCCATTTCTACTAAAAATAGAAAAATTAGCTGGGTGCAGTGGCGTGTGCCTGTAGTCTCAGCTACTCGGGAGGCTGAGGCAGGAGAATTGCTTGAACCTGGGAGGCGGAGGTTGCAATGAGCCAAGATTGTGCCACTGTACTCCAGCCTGGCACCTGCCAACAGAGTGAGACTCTGTCTCAAAAACAAAACAAAACAAAGCAAAGCAAAACAAAACAAAACTTTAATAAACTGGAATCCTGACTGAAATTCTTGGAGTACTATCAATTGAAAAATAAGTTTAATGTCATGAAAAATGTTTGATTTAATTAAAATTTGTATGTCACTTACTGTCTGCTAGGTGACTCTTGGAACTCAGCTTCGATGTGTTTTCATTTCTTCCTTTCTATTCCACAGTTGATGCTCTATTTCAGGTCCTTACTTCTCTACCCCAAATTAGTATGAAAATATCCCCAAACCAGTTTCCTTCCCCTTTTCTTCTGCTTCCTCTCATCCAGGGTCAACTGGAGAGAGTTGTCCCACTCCATAGTCATCTTCCTGACATTTAAATCTGACCACGTCACTTCCCTACTTTAGGAGTGACTTTTCATTGCCCGAGGGATGAAGCCCCAGCATATTTTACCCTAACCCTGATATTTTAATTTAGAATTGTGGTAATTGCCAAAGACTGCTTCAACGCTTAACACACAGACATGCGCACATATAAAAACACATATAAACACATACATATATACCATGCACAATACCACACACATATACACATTCACATACACACCTATATATGTACACACATACACTAATGCACACATACATGTGTCTTTTTCCATTCTTAACAGCTAGCATGGCTCATTATGTATGCCTTTGTTTCTAGAAAAAAGAAAAAAAAAACACATTTTGGTTCTTGATTAAAAAGGCTACTGTGTAAACAACTCAGTAAAAAGCAAAAGACAGGGAAAAAGGTTTCCCTCGTACTTGTACTTTTGATTGTCTTGATTCCTGCCCATTTTGCATTAAAAATATTTTTATTTTATTTTTTGTACATTGACAGGTAAAATTGTATGTATTTGTTATATATAACATGAAGATTTGAAGCACATATACATTGTGGAATGACTAAATTCTAATTAACACATGTATTACCTCACAGTTTATCATTTTTGTGGTGAGAACACATGACATCCAATCGCTTACCATTTTTAAAGAATAAAATGTATTGTTAACTATAGTCACTAAGTTGTATAAAAGGTCTTTTGAATTTATTTCTCCAATCTAAGTGAAATTTCGTATCTTCTGATTAACATCTCCTCAACCACACTCCAACCACCCTAGCCCCTTATAATCACCATCTCTACGTCTATGGGACAGGTTCTATGGCTTCCACATAAGAGTGAGATAATGAGATATTTGTCTATCTGTGTTTAGTTTATTTCTCTCTAACATAAGTTCATGCTCATCTATGTTATTGAAAATGACAGGACTTCCTTCTTTATGGTGTAAGAGTATTCCATTGTGTATACATACACCTCATTTTTCTTCATCCATTCATCCATTGACGGATATTTACATTGATTAGATAGCTTGGCTATGGTAAATAATGTTGCAATAAACATGGGAGTGCAGATATTTCTTCAACATACAGATTTCATTTCATTTCCTTTGGATAATTACTAAGTGGTGGAGTTATTAGATCATATGATAGTTCTGTTTTTTAAGTTTCTGAAGAACTGCCACTGTTACAAATAATGACTGTATTAATTTACATTTCCACAGTGTGCAAAGTTTCCTTTTCACCACCTCTTGGCCAATACTTGTTATCTCTTGACTTTTTGATGGCAGCCATTATAATACGTAGAAAGTGATATCTCATTATGGTTTTTATTTGTATTTCCCTGATGATTAGTAATGTTTAACATTTTATTAAATATAGCTGTTGGCTTGTATGTCTTCTTTTGAGAAATGTGTATTCAGGTGCTTTGTCCATTTTAAAGTCTGGTTATTTATTTTCTTGCTATTGAGTTGTTTGAATTTCTTATATATTTTGTATATAGAAGTATAGTTTACAAATATTTTCTCCCATTGTGTAGGTTATATTCACTATCTTGTTTCTTTTGTTATGCAGAAACTTTTTAGATTGATGTAATCTCATCTGTCTATTTGCTTTTTTTGCATCTCTTGTAAATGAAATCTTTTTCTTGACCTTTGTTTTAGTTTGCTGTTAATGTATGGAAATGCCACTTACTTTCGTATGTCTATTTTATATCCTGCAACTTTACTAAATTTGTTTAATTCTGTTTTTCTTTTTTTTTGGTGGAGTCTTTAGGGTTTTCTCTATATAAAATCATGTCGTCTCCAAACAGAGACAATTTAACTTGTTCCTTTCTTTTTTTTTTTTTTTTTGAGACGGAGTTTCGCTCTTGTTACCCAGGCTGGAGTGCAATGGCGCGATCTCGGCTCACCACAACCTCCGCCTCCTGGGTTCAGGCAATTCTCCTGCCTCAGCCTCCTGAGTAGCTGGGATTACAGGCACGCACCACCATGCCCAGCTAATTTTTTGTATTTTTAGTAGAGACGGGTTTCACCATGTTGACCAGGTTGGTCTCGATCTCTCAACCTCGTGATCCACCCGCCTCGGCCTCCCAAAGTGCTGGGATTACAGGCTTGAGCCACTGCGCCCGGCTGTTCCTTTCTAATTTAGATGCCTTCTGATTCTTTTGCCTAACTACTATAGCTAGGACCTCCAGTACCTATATGGAATAGAAGTGGCAAGAGCGGACATTCTCGACTTTCTTCAGATCTTAGAGGAAGTCATTGCCACTTTTTACTGTTTAAAAATTCTGTTTTAATAACAGGGCCTGCTCTGTTGCCCAGGCTGGAGTGCAGTGGCATGATCATAACTCACTGCAGCCTCAAACTCCTGGCCTTATGGAATCCTCCCACCTCAGCTTTCTGAGTAGTTAGGGGTTTACAAGTGCCACTACATCCAGCTTGAGGGAGGTCAATTTGAATAACTACAGCAGTCACCTGCAGCTGCCAAAGAGAATACAGTGGTGCTAACACAGCAACCTCAAATTTCTAGGCTCAAGCGATCTTCCCTCCTCAGCCTCCCAAATAGCTAGGACTACAGGCATCTGCAATCACACTCACATAATTTTAAAATATTTTGTGGAAATGAAGTCTTTCTATTATTGCTCAGGCTAGTTTCATATTCCTGACCTCAAGCTATCCTCCCATCTTGGCCTCACAATGTGCTGGGATTACAAGTGTGGACCCCTGCACTTGGCCTAACTTTTTCTTACTGAGTATGATGTTAGCCCTGGGTTTTTTCATCTACATGGCCTTTATTATTTTGAGCTACATTCTTTCTATACCTAATTTATCAAGAATCTTAATCATGAAAGGATGTTGAATTTTGTCAAATGCTTTTCCTGCATCTATTAAAATGATCGTGTGATTTTGTCCTTTATTCTATCATTGTGATGTATTACATTTATTGATCTATGTATATTGAACCATCCATGCATCCTGGGATGAATCCTACTTGATCATGGTGAATTATCCCTTTAAAGTGCTGTAGAATTTGGTTTTCTAGCATTTTATTGTATATTTTTGTTCATCAGGAATATTTTTGTAATTAATCAGAAATCTTCTGCGATTTACTTTTTTATAGTGTCTTTGGCTTTGGTCTCTGAATGATGCTAGCCCTGTAAAATTAGTGTGGAAACATTTTTTCCTGTTCAATTTTTTGGAAGAGTTTGAAAAGAATTGACATTCTTCTTTAAATTTTGATAGAATTCACAGTGAAACCATCAGGTCCTGGGCCTTTTTCAAATGGGAGACTTTATATTACTGATTCAATCTCCTTATTTGGTGTTAGTCTATTAAGATTTTCTATTTCTTCATAATTCAGTCCTGGTAGGTTGTAGGCATCAAATGAATTTATTCATTTTATTTGATTTTTTTCTAAATTAGTCCAGCTGTAGGTTTTTCAATTTTATCTTTAAAAAAATTCAACTCTTAGTTTTATTTCTATTGTTTTTCTAGTCTTTATTTTATCTATTTCTGTCCTGATTTTTATTATTTTCTTTTTTCTAATAACTTTGGACTTAGTTTGTTCTTGTTTTTCCAGTCCCTTGTGTTGCAATGTTAGGTTGTTTGAGATCTTCTTTTTTGATGAAGGTGTTTATTACTGTAAACTTCCCTCATATAACTGCCTTTGCTGTATCCCATAAGTTTTTGTTGTTTTCCAATTTTGTCTCAAGAAATTTTTAAATTTTCCCTTAAGTTTCTTCATTGATCCATGGGTTGTCCAGGAGCATGTTTAATTTCAGTGTATTTATGAATTTTGTGAAATTCCTCCTGTTATTCATTGATACTTTATATGATTTGAATCTTCTTTAATTTGTTAAGATTTATTTTATGTCCCAATATATGAACTATCCTGAAGAATGTTTCATGTGCAATCCAGAATAATGTATATTCTACAGCTATTGAATGGAATGTTTCATACATGTCTATTAGGTTCACTTATTCAAGAGTGTGGCTTAAGTCTGATGTTTCCTTATTGATTTCTTATGTGGGTAATCTGTGTACTGCTGAAAATAGGATGTTGAAGTCTTCTACTATAGTCATGTTATAGTGTTATCTTTCCCTTCATATATATTAATATTTGCCTTGTATTTTTAGGTGCCTTGATGGTGGATGCAGATATGTTTACTATTAATAGATTCACTTGCTGAACCATCTCTTTATCATTATGTAATGACTTCTTTGTTCATTTTCATAGTTATTAATGTAAAGTCTATTTTATCTTGTGTAAGTATAGGTATTCCTGCTCTCTTTTGGTTTTCATTTGGACATAATACCTTTTCAATCCTTCGTTTCAATCTATGTGCATCCTCACAGGTAAAGGGAGTCTTTGTAAGCAGCATATAGTTGAGTCTTGTTTTTCATTTATTCATGCATTCTACATGTTTTGATTCTAGAATTTAATCCATTTACATTAGAGGTGGAGACTTTCTACTGCCGTCTTGTTTTCTAGTTGTTTTGTAGATCTTTTGTCACTTGCTTCCTCTCCTTTTGTCTTCCTCTGATGTTAAGTGATTTTCACTAGTGGTATATTTGAATTCCTTGCTTCTATTTTTTGTGTATTTACTACAGGTTTTTGCTTTGTGGTTACCATGAGGGTTACAAAAACATCTCATAGTGACAATAGGTTTTTTTTTAAGCTGATGGCAACTTAACTTTGATCACACACACAATACCCTACTGTATACTTTTAATCCATTCTCTCCAACATTTTATATTTTTATGTTAATGTTTACATTTTAATATTGTATATTTCTTAACAAATTAGTGTGTCTATTATTATTAGTGGTGATTTTGTTTTTTTAAACCTATATGCCCAAATTCTAAGTCATTTACATCCTTTTCCAAGTTTTCTGCTACTATTTGTAAAAATAAGCTTTCTACCCCTTTATCTTTCTGTTCTCCTTCTAAAACCCACAAAACTTAAATATTTGCTCTTTTGGTATTGTCCCATAAATCCTGAACTCATGTAGTATTAGAGCATTCTGAATTTTACTTTGAACTTATTTTTACCAGCAAGTGTTATACTTTCAAATGTTTTTGTGATATTCATTAGCATCCTTTTCTTTCAGCTAGAAGAACTTCATTTAGCATTTCTTATAAGACAAGCCTGGTGGTGACGGATTCCCTTAGCTTTTGTTTGTCTGAGAAAATCTTTATCTCCCTTAATTTCTATAGGACAGTTTTGCTAGGTATAGCATTTTTGGCTGGGAGGTTTTTTATTTACCTTCAGCACTTTGACTATATCTTCCACTTTCTCCTAGCCTATAAGGTTTCTTCTGAGGAGTCTGATGTTAACCATATTGGGACTCCTATATATGGTTATTTGCTTCTTTTTTGTTGTTGTTGCTTTTAATGTCTTCTCTTTGTCTTTGATTTTGACAATTGATTATTATGTTTCTTTGGCTATTCTTATTTTTCAACCAGGTTTGAATCTGTTTGGAGATCTTTGACCTTTCTGTACCGTATATTTACATCTTTTTCCAAGTTTGAAATGTTTCCTTCTACTCTTTGTTTAAATAAGCTTTCTACCCCTTTATCTTTCTATTCTCCTTCTAAATCACCATGACTTGAATATTTGATGTTTTGAAGTGTCCTATAAATCCTGTAAGCTTTCTTTATACGTCTTTATTCTTTCTATTTCTTTGACTGTGATTTCAAATAACTCTGTTTGTGTTCACAATTTCTTTCTTCTGCCTGAGAAATTCTGCTGTTAAGTTTCTTGTTCTGGTTACTTATTGTTTTCCTAATTTTATTCAATTTTTTCTTTGCATTTTCTTGATATTTTCTGAGATTTCTTAAAATAATTATTTTGAAATACTTGTCAGGCAGTTCACACATCTTCATTTCTTTAGGTTCAGGAACTGGCACCTGATTTTGTCTCTTAATGATGTCATGTTACCCTGATGATTTTTGATCCTCATCATTGTGCCCCAATGCCTGATCATTTAAAGAAGTAAATCCTTATTATAGTCTTCACAGACTGGATTTTTCTGGGAAAGCACTGTGGCAGACATGGTGCTAGGGCATGCCAGAAGCCTGGGGCAGTTGCAGCCAGAGTGTCATTGCTAGAAACATGGTACCTACTACATGGGTACTACTTCTGGGTGGGCCAGAAGCCTGGGACAACTAAATCTTGCCCATTGCTGAGGGATGTCCAGAGCCCAGGTCCACCAATGTCAGCCTAACGTGGTGTGTGCCTGAGATCAGGTTGGCCAAGCCAGCCTGTAGCCTTGAGCTGGTGGTCCTACCAGCCATCAGGGCATGTGTAGAGTCTTAGTCTGTGGGTACCAGCCTTGTATATGGGGCCATGAGGGTCTGCCCAGTGCTGGTTTTTACTGTGGCAGGCCCAGTGTTGGCATCCAAGGCAAAGGCCTGTGCCCGCCTCCTCTTTTCCCCAGGTAGATGGTATATTTTTCTGTACTGTGCTGCTTGGGATGGGAGGAAGGATGATATGGGTAATATAATATAAATTTGTCCTGCCTACTCTCTTTACTGCACCTTTTCTTATTACTGTGCTGCAGTTGAGTATTATGACATCTAACCTGGTTTCCTTAGCTCTTTTGAAGCTATTTTTCACATATGAATAGTTGCTCAAATTGATGTTTCTGTTAGAGAATAATCACAGGAGAGTCCTATTTCACTATCTAGCTTTGCTACTTCTCACCCACTTTGAAACCTGCCAATGCTCTAACTAGCAGCAGACAATCCTGGCCTTTCCTAATTTTGGCACCCTGTCCTCAAATGTCTGTGGTTGTAGAGGATTTCTATCACATATTTGGATTGATCAGGGAGTAAGAGACTGGGGTCATTTTGAGTGTTGGTTTGCCATTTGCACAAAAATAATAAATCTCACCTAAACAAGGAAACTATTGGAGTTGTTAGGTATAGTGAATAAAAATCCAAATGCCATCTTACCATCACAACACTAGTCCCTTGTTGTCTTTCTGCACTTTGGGGATTAATAGTATCCTAACTTTGAGAAAATGCTTGAACTAGGGACAAGGAGAGCTGCTAAAAAGTGGAGGACAAAACCTCAAACAGGGATCAATTTCTGACAGCAAATAAAGAGGGTGAAAATAAAGTCTGGGGACATTAGTCAATAAATAGTTTATTATCATAACATTATGATATATGTAATATAATATGAACATTTCCAGTCTTTCTAGCTTCTATCAAATTTTTAAATTGGAAGAAGTAACTTTGCAGCTGAATAAAAAAATTTCATCTTGTATAAACAGTAATAGGTTAAGATTATTAACTTTTGATAAAGTGATGTAGCTGGAATTCCCTTTGAAACACATTAAGGTGCAAATATTGTTCACCTGCCATTCCTCACAGTGAAATATTTGACACAAGACTAGAAACTATACAAGTCTCAGCCAATTGCAACCAAGGTTTGCCTAATTCCAGGGCTCTTACTAATTCCTTTGTAGCATGCTTTCTTGCTAACTAGAAGAATTAATACTGGATCTTAAGTTGCTTAGATTATAATCAAGGAGTTGTTTGGATATTAATAGACTTTGATTCATAAAGTTTGAAAAAGACTTTGAGTCATTTCTTACTGTTCAATTTCAAAACTCCAGAAAGGAGACCTTAAATTCAATAAAATAGGAAGAATAAGGTCCTCTGCAGAATGAGAAATAATAATGCTCTAATTATCTCAAAGCATTTGATTATAGATGTTTATTTATTTTCCAATCCTATCTCCATAACATATCTTTTACTTAAGGCTAAGATATAAACACTTAATGGAAAGTCTGTAGAAAGTTTTGCTACTTAAATTTGATTATTATGTGATTATAAATCACAGGTTTTCAGAACTGATGGAGACTTCAGAATTGTGTGACCTGATTTTCTCATTTTGTAGGCAATAAATGTAATTGTTCCTCCAAAGGACACCCATGCACAAAGACCTCCAGGAGACATGATTATCACTGTATTTGTAGGGCTTAGCCCAGTGCCTGGCATATAGTGTAGCTCAATAAACATTTGCTGACCAATCTACTGATTGACAGAATAAGGTTCACACACCTACTTAGTTGTAGAGATCTCTAATCTTCTGGGTGCCAGTCTGTGTTAGTCAGTTCTTGCATTGCTATAAAGAACTACCTAAGACTGAGTAATTTACAAAGAAAAGAGGTTTAATTGACTCATGGGTCCACAGGCTCTACAGGAAGCATGGCTGGGGAGGCCACAGGAAACTTAAAATCATAGCAGAAGGCAAAAGGGAAGAAGGCATGTCTTACATAACAGAAAAGAAGGAAGACAGCAAAGAAGGAGGTGCTACACATTTATGAACAACCAGATCTCACGAGAACTCACTCACTCTCGAGAGCAGCAAGGGGGAAATCCACCCCTATGATCCAATTGCCTCCCACCTGACCCCTCTTCCATCACTGGGAATTATAACTTAACATGAGATTTGGGTGGGGACACAAATCCAAACATATTGCAGTCCCATTGCTTTCCTTTATACCAATGAAAATACTATCACAATTTATCCTAGTTTTCAAGAAAAAACTCTCAAGTGTGCAAATTAGCAGTTAAGAAACATCTGAAGCCTTTTTCATTAACTAAAACCTGAGCAAAAGGGACCTCTGTGTTGGAACCCTCAGATTCCTCTCTCCAAAGTTTCTAGAGTACTTCTGCATCTCTACAGAAGATAGGGAGATAGTAGAAAGAATATCTTGGGTCTCTTTATCTACCTGCTTATTTCGTATTAGGGATGGTAAAGGGTTTGGTTTCCATCACACACCTCATCAGAAAGTACCATAAATTCTCATCTCACCTGTGCATCTCCTGATTCCATTTTTTTGGCTTTATGGGAGACTTTCAGATAAATCCCTTAAATGAAGAATAAGGCCTCTGAAATTGCTACTCAGATTGTTTTCTTCCCATAGGACAGATGACATAAGTAGACTGTGACAATAGGACATTTTTCTTAAGATACGATAAAG
The DNA here is from genome assembly GCF_048565385.1 of Saimiri boliviensis. Classification (NCBI taxonomy): domain Eukaryota; kingdom Metazoa; phylum Chordata; class Mammalia; order Primates; family Cebidae; genus Saimiri; species Saimiri boliviensis. The sequence continues at coordinate 79,419,980 of NC_133463.1, forward strand.
CTCTACCTGTGCATTTCCAAAGGTAGGCTGCTGTCACTATGGACACACGCCTTCTGCTGATGGAAAGGTACTAAAAGGATTTTGGACATTCCTAGTCTCTTTGCTCCTTGCTGGAATGGTAATCCAGCAGTCTTCAAAGAGGCTTGGATGCAGGCGGAATTACTCTGAATCCACTTCAATCACCAAGCTGGCCAGCCCCACCTAATGTAGGCTGGGGCAGTCAGTGGCCCAATGTAGGGCTGGAAAGCCTGGCCAGATAATGCTTAAAATTCTGTTAGAGATGGTGTAAAGGGAGAAAGGTTTTTAGAGTGGTTTGTCTCCTGCTCCTCAAATTCCTTCTCTTTTGAAAAAATAAAAATATGATGATGCTCAGACAAGGAAAGAATCCCAAATTTTGGCCTTAAGATACCCAGAATCATGGTCTCTGGGTCCCTCCTTACAGCCTACCACCCTGTGTCTGGTCCTGTGAGTTCTTACTGCTCCTTTGTTTCAAGACAATGTGCTACAGCAACTGCATACACGATTCATTTGTTTGCAAAGGACAACAAAGGCCCTGCAGCTTACAAACAGCACTCCACTTGAAAAGACTGTTGAGTGGCCATCTTTGTTACATAGGTTTCATTTAGAGGCTGTCCCCCTATAGCCCACTGCCTTCTTTCAACAAAAGATGATTTTTCCTCATACTAGCTTCTGGGAGAATATGATGCTTGCTAGTTAAGTCTCTTTTGAGAAAACTGGGTTATCTGTGGAAATATCTTTTACTGCAGGCAGGAAAACTTCATGTGAAAAGTTCAAAGCTGTGAAGCTACATTTTGAGAAAGCCTCTATTATACTGATTTTTCCATGGTATGCTCTGATTCCACCTTTAAAATGTCTCTAAAGGGAGTAGTTTTCAAGGCTGGCTGTACCTTTAATGGGCGAAGCTTACAAAAAGCCCATAGTCTTCCCTAGATCAGTTAAGTCTGAGTTTTTGAGGGTGTTAATTACCCAAGCACTGATATATGTGTGTATGTAATATATATATGTTATATTTATATATATGTTATATATATTACATACACACATATATATTATCTATATTATATACATATATATGTTATATATATTGCATACACACATATATATTATCTATATTATATACACAGATACACACATATATCAGTGCTTGGGTATGCATATATATATTTATGTATATATAATATATAAATATGTGTGTGTGTGTATGTATGTGTATGTTTCTGCCTGTACATCCTCTTGTTACTGCTTTTGCTGTGGCTGTGTGAGGATGTGATACTTACAGGCTCTGCAACCAATTGGAACCGAAGGGGAGTGCTGACAATACTAGACTTCTCTCTGAAAGCCACACACAACCTAGGTCCAGAGTCCTCGACCCCAGTAACTCCTTCCCCCTTGATCTATCATCTGTTCGTCAGATATGCTGAATAGAGCCACAAGCACTTGCTACACATTCATGAAGCCAACCCTGGTGGAAGCCTTTTAATTTCCTATTGGCCATAGGATAAAGTGCAACTCCCTTAGCATGACTGAGAGGGTCATGCGGGCTCTGGCTACTGCCAGCCTACTGTCCATCTTTCACCACCCTTTCTACCCCAGGCTTCACAGTAGCCATTGCAGCACATCGTGGTCTCTGTACATGTCCACCCTCAATTGAAAACTCTCCTCTCCACCTCCAGGATCCTGTCCATCTTTACCCACTTTTCAGTCAACAGCTTAGACATTTCTATTCTGGAAAGATTTCCCCAACATCCCACACTGAATTAACTTCCTCCTCCATTTCCCCCAAGCACTTGGGTTTATCACAAAGCTTATCTTTTTGCATTTAAATTGTCTATGCATTCATTCATCTCTCCTTCTGCACTGTAACATCCCTGAAGGTAAGGACTATGCTCATCTCGTTTTTTCCTGCATCTCCACAAGGCCATTTGTAATACAAACTTGTAGCACAAGTAATTAAAAGTGAGATAAACTTGGAAACCATGACACTAACAGGTTCATTGGTTTATATGGGAGAACTAAGGGGTACATCATTTTTGTGAAATAAGTCAAAGGGGTCTGCCTTTCACCCGACATGTGATTTGCCACAAAGGGCAGATGGAGTGGTGTGTGATCATGCACATTGAAGACCCAGGTAATATGGAGGGGATCACAAATTACCTGATGGTTTTGATCATGCTGAGACCCATTTCAACACAGCAGTGGGCATGGTCCTGGCGGGGCTCAGGAAGTCCGGACACGCAGTAGTAGCAGTCCCCCAGGATTTTAATACGAAGGCAGTGATGCTCCTGGAAGGAACAGGATGAGAGGGAAGGGTTTATATCAGCAGAAGGATCATTTCTTCAGAAAGGCTTGAGAAAGAGGCGAGCAGGGTTAGGTGGTCTGCAATTTGGGGTAAGGAGCACCTACCTTTGAAATGTACTTCTAACTATCTTTCTAAGAGATTTGAGGTGTAACCTAAATAGGAGTTTGAAGGATCTAGAGGCGGAGTGGAATCATTAAAAAAATTGGGTTTTGAGCCCAAAAGCTACAGGATTATGTCCAAATTTTGCTATATACTAGCTCTATGGGCTGTACGCCTGCCACTCGGTCAGGACTGGCAAAGAGTGCTCATAGTGTTTCCTACAAATTCAGCCTCAAGCAATGTCTCTCTTCTCAAAAACAGTTGTGAATTAACAGCTTTTTAGCAGTATTCAGCTTAATAATAAACACTTAAAAATATAAATCACTTATGAATTTCTATTATTTCAACTTTATAAAGTCCCTTTCCAGCAAGAACACTGGCGCTTTATGAAGAGAAACTAAGTCTTCTTATGCATCATTTTATTCATTTATTAATTTATATGCTTGTTCATTGACAAAATTAAACATCAATTGGGCACCTATAATAAGGCAAACATTGTTTCTAACACAAAGATGACTAATAATAGCTCCTATTATGCAATATAAATAAAAGAGTTAATTCTCACAACAACCCTCTATGGAGAGTTGTTTTTCTTGTTTCCATTTCACAGGTGAGAAGCAGTACAGTTGTGAGGTGGCTCCCCAATCTTAAAGACACAATTCTTACAAAATTTCAAAGAACAAGCATCAAGAAAATAATCCATGCTTTTACATTGAATAGGAAGTAGCTAGATGTTGTAGGTTCTTCAAGAAAGAAAACTTAAGGCAATATAGCATGGGGAGCCAAGGGCACTGGTTTAGGAGTTACACTGCACAGGATCAAATCTCAGATACTCCCTCTGTTTTTTCTATGAATCTCTGGGTAAATTACCTAACCTTTGGGCTTCAGATGCCTCATCTATAAAATGGGGGTAATTATAGGACTTGTCCCATTGTGCCACTGTGAGGGTTAAGTGAGATGATGCAATTGAAAGCTCTGGAAGGTCTGGAAGATGGGGTACTCAATTAATATTGCCTCTTTACTGTGAGGGTTAAGTGAGATGATGCAATTGAAAGCTCTGGAAGGTCTGGAAGATGAGGTACTCAATTAATATTGCCTCTTTCTTTGGTAAAGACCTGGATTCCAGGCCTAGCTCCTTCACATATTTGTTTCTCATCATGGACAAGTGACTTTTCCTCTTGGTTTCTTTGGATGGATTGTTGAAACTGAATGACCTCTGAGATGCCTTCTAGATTTGAAGTCCTAGAGGCTTATGGTTCCATGGCTGTGTGGGAAAGGCAGGGCCCTAGAGCTGGAGGAGGGTAGTTATTGATAAAAAAAAGTGTCCACTGAGAGACTAACAGTACCACTGATGCCCTTACAGTAGCAAGTTATAAAGCACTGTGTTGGTTTCCTGATCTCACCAGGAGCTGGGCATTATGTTTGGGTAATGGATAACTAAAAATACTATACCAAGTAAAACAAATATTAGACTGGGAAAAGATAATCAGAACTGTCTCTGATATGTTCCTGTCAGATTTCTGGGGCCTGGCCAGCCTTCCCAAATGGGCCCACATGCAATCTTCAGAACTCTGTCAGCATGTACAGCCATCCCAAATTTATTTTTAGATTGGGGTTCCTGTCTATTGGCTGTGGCAATGCAGCTAATTTTGCAAGACTGCTGACGATGAGGTCTGATTGATCAAATAAAAGAAGGCCTTTGTTTCTTCTGAGACCTTGAGAGTATCATGATTAGAATGGAACTTAGAAAACTTCTTGTTCATTGCTCCTACCAGTGGTCAAATTTGTGGAGTTAGTGGGACTATTATTGAAAAAAAATCAGGGGATCTATAAACGTTGCAGGGTACATTTATGAAGAAATGTATGAACAATCTATCAACAAACACCAAAACCAGCAATCCAAATACTATCTACTATCCCCATCACTTATAAAAGCAAATATATTTTTAATACCAAAGCTAGTAGAAAGATATATCCTCAGAATAAAGACAAGGTTTTCTTCTTACCTAAGTAAATTTAACATTATACAGACTCACTACATTGTTCTTATCATTTTTAAAAATCTCATGACTGCATGTTTAAAATTTTCAATTTTTATGTACGAAGGAGAATTTGAGAACCAGTGTTCCAATATCTTATTCTGAATCTGAAGGTCAGAACACTGAAGTTGGAAGGCAGGGACTGGTGACTTCATCTGCAAATGGTCTTTTGGGGCACTGGGTTGGTATGAGAGACTCCTATGAAAGGGAGCCTGGTGCCATCAAACCCAGATGTATTGATCGGCCTATTGCCTGTTTGCTGCAGGGAGGGATGAGAGAAAGGGGTATAACAAAAAATACTTTGGTCTAAAAATCTGACATCTGCATTCAAGGCACATTTACTAGCTGTTTGACCTTGGATAAGACACTGAAGCCACTGTATGTGGGTTTCAATTCCTCATATGTGACAAGTGCCAAAATAATCTATCTTAATACATAACACAGTAAGCATGCCCATCACTTAATGACAATGACAACTGACACCTGGAAGTAGCCTTCTCAGTGTTCAACATGATGCTCCTTATCTTTTTTTCTTTGAGTGTCACAATACAACTCTGAACATGGCAGAGCAGGTAAAGTCACATCTGTTTTACAGATAGGAAAATTTCAGTGGAGAGAGGGAAACTTTCTGTGCCACAGAAGAGCTGGCTAGGAGTAACAATCTGGGTTGGCTGTCATACACCCTAACTCTGAATCTGTGAGCTTTCCCTGAAAACAGAGGTGAACACATTTTAGAAAAAATCTAAATAGGGACAGGAACTAATAGTCATTGAGTACGTACCAAGTGCCAGGCAATGTGCTAAATACATTACACTAACCTCAGTCTTCTGGACCACTTTCTGAGTCACGTGACATTTTACAGATGGGAAAAGCAGGCTTAAGGGAAAGGCCATACACCAAATAAGAGGCAGAAGAGGAATTCAAATCCATGTTGTCTGATTGTGGGGCTCCACGCTCTCTCTTTGCAAAACGGCAGAAATTATCACAAAGTCCAGAATGTTGGGTCTCCTGACAAAAGTGTGTTTTGGAAGGAGATTATGTAAAGTGTTTTATTACTCTTCTGAGACAGACATTGAATAATGATGCGATGATGTTCATGTCCAGGGTTTGTTATTCTTCCAACAAAAGTTGGAGCTGGTAGCCTCCCTGAAACTCTGTGGATCTCAAAATCATGGTGTACATAAGAAAATATATAAAATATATTTTATATATAAAAATAAAATGTACTATATATATAAAATATAATATAAAAGGCCTGGATTCTTATCTGTCAAGGTATGTCAATTTCCAGACACATTTTGCTGATCAAATACTATCAGCTGTCAGATGATTTGACAGTAATATCCAAATAACTTATTTGTACCAGAAACTGCCTTGAAAAGGTCACATAAAGGAAGCCATATTGCCTTGGAAAAATTATTCAAAAAGAAAAATAAAGTAGGGTGAGGATCTTAAAAATTTTATTGAGTTAGCCTTATTGCAATCCCTTCCTCCTGTCTTGATGACTTTGACATTATCAAAATCTTGGGAAATTTCCAAGAGTTTATGAAACTGCACATACAGACAGTAGATAAAAATTAGGAGATAAATGCACCAAATTATCAAAGATGGTTATATTGTTGAGGGGGTAGGATTACAGGGATGTGTACTTTGCATTGTGTACATCTTTGATGTTTGAATTTTATTTAATGAACAAGTATAACTTTAATAAGCAGAAAAACTCAATAAAAAATGAAAAAGACTCTCAAAGCAAAAACATAACTGCTATCAATGTACTTTTTAAAAAAGTTATATTAGAAATCCCGGCGAATGTTCTAGTGTTTAATTGTAATCACATAAGTAGTACGTGAATATATTTTCTTAGTAAAAATGAAACTGTAGGAAAGGTTGAAGTCCTCTAGGACAGCCTCTTGTCGTCAGACACGCAGTGCCCTGGAAGCCTGGTCTTCTTGCCCTCTCCATGGAGGCTGCTATGTATTCACATGTCATTTTCCCTTGCCCGACTCTGAGCTTCCTGAGGGAAGGGACTGGTTTTATCTTTTCGGAGACATGCACAGTACCTGACAAAGTAGCCTTTCTCTTTCTCTGGGTCAGCAGGGTTTACTGTGATGCCAGAAACTGACCTTAATCACACCTGCCAGTTCTCACTGGAGGGCCATTTTTGTTCATCTTGGCATCTTTGAACAAAAATATCAGAACCATAGTAGGAAGTGGAATTGGTACATCTCACTGACACCAACCACCACTGATGCAACCATAAAAGGAAATGGTACATATGTTTTTTCCCAGTCCCCAGCCCTCCATCTAAAATCAACCCTCCTATTAGGAGGATACCTCAGTTTCCACTTCCTCCTCCACCCCTGTCAGTTTCCTAGCTAGTAACTAACTGTCCGGTAGCTCAAATTTATACTAAGGTTCCTTGACAAGTCCCTGCTTGCCTTTTGAGCCTCATCCCCACCACTTCCTACCCTGCACTTTATCCTCCAGCAATCTCTTCTGGTTTCTCCACATACACAGAATAACATCTTTATGGTCGTTTTCTCCTCTGCGTAAAATATCCTTCTCTGATTTCTTTGCTTTGCTAATTAGTGTATAAATTATGTACAATAAAATTTACCTTTTTGACAAATTCAAACCTAAGTCTGTCTGACTTGGGGCTCCATGCCCTCTCTCAGCAAAACTGTAGAGAGTCATGCAAACAACCACCATAATAAAAATATAAAGCAGCTATGTAATCCCCAGGTCACCCCACCCTATGCTCCGTTGCTATCCACATGCTTATTCCATTCCCAGCCCTCCTTGCATCTACTTATCTGTTTTCTGCCTCTGTAATTGTACCTTTTATAGGATATCTTGTAAATGGAGTCATAAAATATCTAGCCTTTTGTATCTGGCTTCTTTCACTTGACATATTGCACTTGAGATTCACTGATGTTGCACATAACAGTGGATAATTCTATTTTTATTTTTGTTTGCTGAACAGTATTCTACTGTATTATTTATATCATTTTTAAGACTCAGCTTAAGAGTCACTTTCTTCAAAAAGTCTTCTCTCATCTAAAGGTCATGTATTGCCTCTGTGTTCCCATAGCCCCCAGACTTACCTTCCTCATAACACATGGCACATTGTACATTCCGTACCTATTTATGAATCCCTAATTAGATGTATTCTATCAAGAGAGGACGTGTGTTTTTTATCATTCTCATGTTCTTAACACATAGCAGCATGTACAATACCTAGTAGGTGCTTAGATGCAAGTATGAAAGTATCTCCCACGGAATGAAGCAGCCTTAAAAGAGAACATTTCGATGTGCTAAAAATGAACTCCCACTTGATGATGTCTTATTTAATTCTCACTGCAGCTCTGTGAAGTTGGCACTAACATACATACTTTACAAAGCAGGAAATTAAAATGTCTATTTGAACCCAAAGCCCACTCTAAAGTACAGTGTGATAATGATATTACTTTGTAACTCAAGTGACTTTATGACTATGAATCTGTGTTTTGATAACAAATGTCCATCTCCTTTAATCTATTTTCTAGCTTAGCTCTGATCGAGCCAACTGGAAAACGAAGGTACTGTCTTGTTGGCTAAAAACAAAGCTTTTAAGTTAGGTTGATCAAAACGGTGGTGGGATGGTCCAGCAGATTACTGGTTTTTGAGAACATGCTAATTCATCCCAGATGGCTGGGGTTGGCTGGGAAACTGCAGGCCATCATTACTGCATGCATGAGCACTGTGGCTGCAGCTGGATGGCACCTGGTCACATGCAAGGGGAAGCAATGATAGGGATGTTGAAAGCAGATAGAAAGGACTTGGGTTTGATTGTCACTCAACCAGCTGTCTCTCAATTGAGAAAATTAATCTGACAAACCTCCTGCCTGAGACCTGTAAATAACTAACATCAGTCCCCAGAATGTGAGAGGGTTGAGGCTCATGCCTAGGGACAGGATGCAGAATGGTAATGATGTTGGGGAAGAAGGCTGGATCCTTTTCTTTCCTTATTCCATATGCAGTCCCTCACTCCTGCAAAAGACTAGGAGGGAATTAAATTCAACTCACATGGGCCAGTCGATCAAATCTGGCAAAGAGCTCGTTGAGCATCCTGACCAGCTCCTGAGCAGACAAGGTCGTGGAGAGGTTGGTAAATCCTTTAACATCTGCAAAAAGAATACTAAACACAGGGAAGAGGGTAGGGGTGGGGGGAGAAACTGTATTAATATTTTAATCCATCCTGGAATACACATCAACACCATCCCAATAGATAAACTATCTTTGTGGTCTGAGATTTTAGCTCTTGCTGCCATGAGAGTCAGGAGGAATGTTTCAGTATTTAATAAATATCTCAGCAGAGAGTCCACCCAAGAACTCAGGAAGGACAAGGGGTCAACAGGAAGCCTTTTTTCCCATACAGGGCTGTGGAGAGTGGGCAATCCAAACAACCCAAAAGAGAATTTGTCACTATGAAGAGATCAAATTTTTGTGAAAAGCAAGATGAAACTTTATGAATTATCTGCATATTTTCACAGTGAATGACACTGCACATGTCGTGAGCATAGAATAAAACAGTCACCAGCGGCAGGGGGAGAACCCAAAACCTCATCATCTTGAACCCAATGACAGGTACTCTACCAAAAATGTCAGGTAAATAGTTAGGCACTTCTAAAAAAATTATGAGAATAGGTGGCAAATCTGGGAGACCTTAGGCAGAATAATTTCCCAAAACTTTCACATTACTAAGGATTTCAGTTAGGTGGGGTCTTGTTCTATGCATATGGCCTGGTATAAGGGACAGGGAAGCTTCCAAAAGTCTTCTAAAAGCCAGGTATCCTCTTAGTTAAGCCGAGGGGCAAGTATAGTTTTCTCCATTCAGTCCATGAGGAAACTGAGTCTCAGGGAGGCAGGGAGGCTTGTCCAACACCTCACTAGTGGCACAGGGCGGAGCTGGGATTGTCTGTTTGGCTGAATTGCACTGAGGGGCATTGCCACATCCACCTTACCATGTCATCTCAGGGACCTCTGAAAGGAAGGATGGGACACCAAGCAGGATACCATATTTGATAATTTCTCATTTTTTTATCCTCTCTGAAAGTAAGATGTGTCTTACAATTGATCACCTTAGCAGTATGTCAAGCTTTTTACCTCTTTTCTTATAATTGCCTAAAATAATGATGAGTCTTATGTCAGCGTGTGAGTGTAACTTAGTTTTAATGAAATAGGTGGTTGGGCTAGAAGACATTGTGGAATGTGTTGACTTACATCAGTCACCACATATATTCAATAATTCTTAAAATTCATTTCTATTACAAACCTTTTAATGAATTTGACAAAGACTATGGATTATCTCTCCTACAAAATGTACAAGCATTCAAAATTTTGCACCTCATGTAAAGGGGATTTATACCTTCCCCAAAGTCCATTCACAAAATCGTTAGGAATTCTTAGACCTATTGCTTTAATTAGTGAATGCCTCATTCTTTCAGCAAACATTTATGTATTTAATATGTGTTCACTTAGGCACTGGGCTAGAAAGTTAGATTAAATAATACATAAGATCTAGGGCCTGCCCTCAAGATGCTCAAAGTCTGAGGAATGGAGCCGGAAAGATAAGGAGAAAAATTGAAATAGTGCAGGGTGATGATCACTGTGATTGAAGGACATATTGCGGGGTGACCAGTCACAAAGGGATCAGGAGTCTCCCAGCAGAGCAAAGTCTCAATGGTTCTTGAAGAACTAATATAGAATGTGATGGGCCAAGTGAGTAGAAGGATGGATGCTCACAGTACATTCTAGGGTCTGGTAGGAGAATCAGTATATATATTAAGGTTCTGCAGTAATTCAAGGGCAGCCAGTCAGAAGGTATCACTGAGCAAAAAGGCCAGAAAAAAGAGAGAGATAGAGAGAGATGAGGTCAGATACATGGGTGGGGCAATGATAGAGAAGGGGCTGGTAAGCCAGGCTGAAGAATGTAGACTTTGTCCTGAAAGTGACAGAAAGCTAGTGAATGGAGTTTAGGCATGGATGTGATGCTATTAGATTTTCAGTTTACAAACCTTCCTTTGGCAGAGCGACTACACTGCCATTGTCTTCTATAGTTCTGTGGTGGCATAACATATGGTCATATGCACAGAGTTTGAGTCTAGATCCATCTGGGATCAAATCGTAGCTCACTACTTATGAATTGTATAAACTTAGGCAACTTCCTAAACTTCTGTAAACCCTTGCTCTATAAACTGGAGATAACTGTCATACTTGCCTCATTAGTGGGTAGTTTTTAGCACATTGCCTGGCAATTGCCAGCATAGTAAATGCTCCTTAAATACATTAGCTTTTGTTGTCATCATTTTATAAAATTATACTATAATTGCATGGTTATATTTCAGAGAGAAAGAGAAGAGAGAGGTAACAGAGGTAGAAAATAATATGGCCATTCATTGGATTATATATTACTTGTAGCTATAAGCATTCCTAACTGTTGATGAAGCCTGAACTGCCGGGCAGCAGCAACACTTACAGAGTATTGTCTGTGGACTTGGTATTGCTTTGAGAGCCCTACATGTATTCACTCATTTATTCCATGTAACTTACGAGGGAGAAATCTATTGTGATCATCTCCATTTTATAGATAGGGAAACTGAGGCTTTAGTAACTTGCCCATAGTCAGGAGGAGCTAGAATTTGAAACAGGAAGTGTAGCTCTGGCATCCATACTCTTTATTGCTAAACTATGCTACTGTTGCAGCAAGAAAAGTCATTGCTATGGCAGGTGGGAAGTGGACAGGCTCTTAGATCACTTGGCTTAACACAGCCCTTTATGCATTCATAAACCCAAAGCTACTAGTATCCATCTGTCTATGGCAAGAATGGTTCACCAATTTGTTTATTCATTCAACAGCTTATTGATTAAATGTCTACTATACACCAGACAGTGGAGATACAATAGTGAGCAGAAGATAGAATCATCCCAGCCTTTATAAAGCTCACAACCTATTGAAAGAACAAATGGATTCCCTGAGAGCCAAGGTCATAAAAGTTTCAGATGTGGTCAGTTTTCCAATGTCATCAAACTTCTCCAGGTCTTTTGATCCCACCATACGTTACGCACCTATATCTTTGTATGTGCTATACCTGCTCCCTCATATAGCTTTTCACCACTTTTTCTACCTGCTAAAATCTGACTTGTTCTTCAAAGCCCCACTCAGGTATTAAAATCATGTTAAGAGTCTACACCTCTCTGGAGATTTCCCCAAGCATAGCCAGTTTTCCCCGATTCAAGCCTCTCAAGCTGCCAGTGCCCCACTCTGTCATAACACTTAACTCTCTCTCTCTTTTTTTTTTTTTTTTTTTTTTTTTTTTTTGTGCCACAGAGTCTTGCTCTGCTGCCCAGGCGAGAGTGCAGTGGTGCAATTTTGGCTCACTGCAACCTTCGCCTCCTGGGTTCAAGCAATTCTCCTGCCTCAGGCTCCTGAGTAACTGGCTGATTTTTTGTATTTATAGTAGAGACGACATTTCACCATCTTGGTCAGGCTGGTCTTGAACTCCTGACCTTGTGATCTACCCACTTGGCTTCCCAAAGTGCTGGGATTACAAGTGTGAGCACTGCGCCTGGCCAGAACACTTAACTCTCAATAGCACAATCATATGTGGCTAAGTGTGCTCCATCTATTAGCTGAAGAACAAGAAGGAAGTCACCACTGCATCCCACCTGCCCAGAACGCAGTTGCTGTAGTACATGTTTTCTGAGTCCAATAAACAGAAACACTCAGAATTAAGTCCTCCTTCTTCAGAGCATCTCATGAAACATTGTTAGAAATGTAAACTCTCAAGTCACCTCTCCAGACCCACTGTACCAGGGTCTGCTTTAACTGAGCCCTAGATGATTTGTGTGTGCATTTAAGACCCAGAAGCAGTGGTTTAACTCATAGTTGTACATTAAAAATTTATTGAATAAAAGACCAGAGGCAGAAACCAGGGCCCTGGTTCTCATTCCATTGCGCGTTCTGCCATCCCCAGGTGCTGGGCTCAGAGTCATCAAGTCTTTTGATTCTTGGCATAAATTTGCAGTTTCCAAAGATGAATATACCAAAGGGGCCACAGTAATTTTTAACTCTAATTTGGTTATATAAGTTGTTTATTTGGCTAAAAATAAGTCATGTTACCTAACAGTGACTCTTCAAATAGAATTCTCAAAGAAGGTTTTGCAGAATTCAATAGAATCGTCGGAAACATCGTCCCTGTGTAGACTCCTCTCCCTAACTGTGTGTTCTTGGGAAAGTTACTTAACCTCTCTGATCTTCCATTTTTCTTGATGATAAAGCAAAGGTCATTAAAGCTGCTCTGTGGGACTACTATCAGAAGATAACTTATAAATTATTGCATAATTCTCAATAAATAAAGGGCATATAACTGCTTTTGAAAGATTTTATGAATCTGGAAGTGCTTAATTGCCATGCAGATGGATCTAGAAAGTCCTCAAGTTCTCTAAGTCCATTCAATTGCATTTTGCTGGTTCGTGAAACTCTAGTCTACAGGACAGATGTGGTGATTACACATGTTGACAGAGCTGGCTGGAAATTAACAGCCAGTCAAGAAAGCAAGACTCTAAAGATTAGCAAGACTCTAAAATTAGCAAGACTCTAAAAATAAGAATTTTTCTGATCCTTGACAATGGTTCACTAAAATGTGTACCATGGCATAGGGAGAAATAAAGACAAATGTGTCTCCTAGACAAACTCACAAAATATGTGTCAGCAAATGTGCAAATGTACATGAAATGGAGTTGGCAGGGCCAATAGGAAAAGGAATCATGACAGAGAATGACTGTCCACCAAATCCATGCCTCTGTTTGTATAGTCAATCCACCTGTCACTAGGAAAGGCCATTGAGCCAGAGGTGCTGTTCCCAGCCCGCTTTGTATCTAGGTGGGAACCTGGAATTGATTCTCCGTAATGGAATCTGAGCAGAAATGACGTAATGTCATTTTCTGGTTGAGGTGGTAAAACAGTGAGTGTGAGTACTCTGCACTTCCCCTTCCAGTAACTGAATGCTGGGAACGTTGAGGACCAAGGGATGGTAGTTACAAACCAAAGGAGCCTTTGTCCCTGAATCACCCACTGACCAGTAATATCAGCAGTGGACACTTGTGTATAAATTTGAGTTAAAAATCACTAAAATTGAGAGGGTATTTGACAGAGCAGATGGCATTACCCTAATGAATACAAGACGTGTCTTAAGTATCTGGGGAAAAACAGAAAAGATAAATAGAACTGGGCAGGTGGAATGCAGAGCCCAGTGGCTTCCAGTAAAAAGCTCGTGGCCAGGAGGATCTTCAGCGGAACCTGGAGAAGTCTCAGAGGTTGACAGCTGAAATCACCTCGAGCATTCAAAAAGCCCAGCTTTTGAGTTGAGAAATGGAGGCCCACAGAGATGAGGTGATGCAGTGGAAGTCTCCCTAAGGGTCTGGGAGTCTCCCAAGCATATCGCCTTTAACCACAACCTTTCCTGATGAAGGTAAATAGTCATATGAAATCTAAGTCAAGACTTAGAATGTGTTCAGCACTTTTTAAAGAAAGTATTGTAGCTTTGAATTTAACTCAATGTAGGAAAAAAATACTGATCAAAATTAAGTTAGAGTTAGAAAAAAAAAAAAAAAAAAAGGCAAGGGAGAAGAAAGAATGCAGAATGCACCAGGCAGTTTACCATGAGGAGAGTGACTTGGAAATGATTTCAAAACTGCTCCCAGCACCGCAGCGGGGTTGCTTTGGAGGTTGAGGGAAGGGGGTGGAGCAGCCCGCTGCGGGCTTTGTTCTCCGCCAGGCTAGGGACCGTTCTCTTCCGCTTTCAAGGCTCGGGTCTTATTTTAGAACCCCGCAGCCTCGCAGCCTTGCAGTGGGCAGGAGACGCCCCGCCGCCCCGGGAAGATGAACTTCATCTTCCCGAACCCCCAGGAGCCGCGGGCATCTCGCCACGCTGCTCTGAGAAGAGCCCGGGAGTGGCGGGGCGGGCGGGCGGCGGGTTTGCGCATCAGGGCTCCTGCCCCTGGAAAACAGCTCTGAAAACGCGGAGGCACGGAGGGCAGGACACGAAATTTTAATGTAGTGTGCCGTGAACTTCTGGAAAAGGGTCTGCAGCACAGGAGCTCAGTTCCATGACTTAAAAGGGCGGGGTTGGAGGGGTGGGGGCAGAAGAAAGTAGCTGCTCAGGAGTAGCTACTGGGCTGAAAAAAAAAAAAAGGATTCCTGCAGAAAGGGAGCCGCCGAACGTGTTGTTTATTGCACGTAAGGCACATGAGCGTGTTGGTGTGGGCGCGCCAGCTTGTTGAATTTTCCTATTTTTTCTTTTAAAAGGTATTTTTCGCTACCTCTTTCTCCATGGTGACAGGCACTTTCATCATATGCCGCATATATTATTTTATTTGTGTATTTATATGATTTGTATATATTTATATATGAGTAATTATTTATTTTCTCCCAAATTATTCGTGCAATTTCTGCTTTCTCTGGATCTGCATTTATGGTCAAGTCATTTTGCCACCGGGAAAGGAATACAGAGCACTATGATTCTCTGCATGGAACGTGGCTCTGCCTTCACGCCTGTTGACTCCTTTACTCAGAATTCATGTATTTGTGTTTCTCACTTGGCTGACTTCATCTCAAATAAAGCCAAGAAGAATCATCATCTCTTCCAGGAAGTTTCCTCCCATCCTCCACCTCCTTGCCCCAGGTTTTCCTCCTTTTACAATCTCTTGGCATTCCTTGGCTGCTTAATAATCAAATCCCACACTGTATTATGATTAATAGGTGCCTATTGTCCTAGAACTAGTACTGATGGATTCTTATTATGTGTGGGACCCATTCCTAGATCTGGGGCACATCTCTTACTGGAATTGCTGTTGGACAAAGAGCTCTTTGGTAAACTGAAGCATCTAAATCAGTGTAGCTCAATTCTTGAACATGACCCTGGGAATGACCTATCCTGCTATGCCCACTGAAGGGTTGTGTTAGAATCATGATCTCTGCTGAATTTTAAAACATGTGTTTCTGCATGCCAGGAATAGAACACCTACAGATGCTGGTAGGTGCAAAGTTGTCCTTCTGTCCTACTGATGTTAGGAGGAAAGGAACTATGAGAAAGGTTTGTCATTTTTGGAGTTGTTTAATGTAAGGACTCTGACTCTATGTTTGGGAAATTTCTGCCTTATGATATTTTGTGGATGGGAAGTACATTTCCACTGTATAAGCTGAAAATGTCAGAGACTTGCTTTCCAGGCACTTGTAGAAAATGACTGGGTGCTGACCATTCAGACTCCTCTGTTGCAGGCTTAAACTTGAGATGCAAAGAAGAAGCAGGAGCAGGAAGTCAGGGCAGAGTGAAGAGCAATATCAGTTTCTGGGGCTGCAGAAGGAATTGCAGTGGTGGTATGCTGTGTCAGGGGACAGGGTTGATTGCACCAGCGATAGACTGGTCAGAGACAGTGGCAGCGGCCTCCTAATTGGCCTAGTGCTCTGGCTTGATTCTGGCTATGGCTTTCACTCTTGGCTTTGCTTCATTCTGGCCCATTTCCCCCGTGTACTTCTCCATTCTTCCCCAATTATTCTGTAATCCACCACATAATCTTTCAATACATTTCTTTTGAATCAGTCATGGTTGGATTCTCTTGCTTGCAATTAGGAAACATGACTGAAATGAACTACAACAGACCTAATGCTCTACTACTTGCTTAACTCTGTCTGTTGTATATTTTGTATTAATCTTCACTTACATGATTTACATAAAACCATGCAAAGTGACTAAGAAGATGCCCATTTTACAGAGAAGAATTTTGAGATTCAGGTAAATAAATTGCCCAAGTTCAGAAACAAGGAACAGGCAGAATTTGGATTTTAAAGGTGGTCTGCCTCATACATGCCATGTTGTCTAGTGTTGTGCTGGGCACATAGAGGGCACTGATGCATGGATGGGGGAGTAAGTGGAAAGACGGATTGATGGATGGATGGATGGATGGATGGGTGGGTGGATGGGTAGAAGAATGGTTGGCCAAAACTAGGTTTGCAAAGGAAAATGAGCTGTCATTTTTTTGTATTGTTTTAAACACACTTATGAGAAATATAAGGAGAAGTTGTGTGTGATCACACCTGAAACCCCCAGATTACATTCTGGGATTATTTTTCTTATCATAGTTTAAAAGATGTTTGCTTTTCCCACTCAAAATGTAAAGACAGACATGCCTATTATGGGAGAGCTAGGCAGTAAGTCAACCAGCAAATATAATTGAATTCTGTGACATTCTTCCCCAACTTTAATTTGGAAATGTAGAACTCTCTGATGAATAATCACTAGGTAATGAATTAATCAACCAAATGAGTAAAGGTGCTGGCACTCAAGCAGACAGAAGTCATGGAAGTGCAATGAGAGTACCCAAACACATGGATCGTGCGGACAACTAGGGCAAGGATGTTGGGATTCTCACCTGACATTCTCATAGCGATGGATGTAGATCCGATGGAACTGGTGCTGCAGGTGCTCGTCTTCCACATTGGTCATGTCATTGATCATTTCCAGGACAACAAACCGGGGGAGCACAGAGAGAACCAGCCGCTCCTGGAGCAAATGAAGAGCAACAGTCCTGTTAGGCTGACCAGCAAGTCTCAGATGGGAGGGTGATGAAGTCATGGGGCTTTTGGGTGAACTTCCTTTGGAACTGCTAATTTCTTACCATACTATGAATATAACAAAGATTTATTGAGCACTTATTAGTTGCCAGGCACTCTGCTGGGTGTTGGATATACAGTGGTGAGCCAAATGGATGTGGTTCTGATTATGGTGGAACTTATATTCGCATAAGAGAGATGCATTAAGTATATTACATATCCAAACATACCTACACACATATATAAAATGTGATGAGTGCTATGCAAAAACAGGTCATGATGAGAGAATACAATGGTTGATGACAGTGATTCGTATCAGAGATTAAGAATGACCTTACCAAGGAATCAATATTTAAAATTGAGACCTGAAAATTTGGAAGGAGTCTGTCTGTGTGGCACAAGAAGTGCAGGAATTAAAAATAAGTAACTGCATATATCCTGAGGCAGGAAAGAGCAATGGTGTGGCTGGCGGGTGGTGATTGCAATGAGGTTGGAGGTGTAGACAGATCTTGCAGGTGAGCATAAGATGTTCGTGTTTAATTCCAACTACAACTGAAAGCCACTAAATGGCACTAAGCAGCAGAGTACCATAAGTTAATTTATGTTTTAAAAGATCACTCTGACTGGGATTTGGAGAATGTGTTCTGGGAGGGGCCAAGGCTGGAGGCAGAGGGACCAGTTGGGGAAGCTCCTATAGTGTTCAGGTGAGATGAAATTCACAGAACTGGCAACCCAGACGGCAGGAGAGAGAGAGAAAGTGCCCACCATGATAGCTAGTTTTGAGTTTGGTTGCCTGGGAGAGTGAGCTATACTTATAGAAACAAAGAACATGCAGAAGAAACCAGGCTTATAGGGCACTAGCTCTTTATCGAAGATGAGAGGAAGTGAGATGCAGGCAGCCTGAAAGCCAGACAATAATACTTTCTATTGTGATCACCACTGTAGATAAAAGCAAAGTAATAGGTTAATTAGCAACGTAAATTAAATTCTAAAAAGTCCTTGTGTTGTGGAAAGTAGGCAAGAGACTGGCTTCTGACACGTGGTTTATGATAGTGTCGAACTGAGTTTAAGACAGGTGTGTTCTAATCATCATGGTTCCTTATATCTTTGTAGTGATTTATGGGTATTAAGCATTGTTCGCCATTCATTCTTTCATATGTTTATCTCAAACCCTGACAGTCAGCTTGCAGAAATAATTATTTTCATATAATGGACAGACTAAGTCCACGAGAGATTAAATTACTTGCACAACCTGAAGATTTATCAAACAGCAGTTGCAGGGTGCAGTTCTTTCCCTCGTTATTCCTTGCTGAGATTCTTGGTGAGATGAGAAAAGCCCTGGACTGATTCTGATGGAGAAGTTTAGATTCCGACTTTATCATTGGATATCCATATGGCATTAGGTAAACTACCTCATCTTTCTGTGCCTTAGTTCCCTAACTTGGCAAATATTAATAGCACTAATGTCATCTACTTCAAAGGGTTGCTGTGAGAATTCAATGCGATAAAATATGTGAGGGGCCTGGCATCAAGTCCTTCTCCCTCCTCTCACCTCTACTTAACCCTGCCTCTCCTGCAAAAGGCTTTATTAATGAAGTACCCATTGAATGAACTATGATGAAGCTCTTTCTTCTCTTCAGCGCTGTACTATCATAAGTCTAAGAGGCATGATTTCTACAAATGCCCCTACATTATGTCCATTTTGTGTTCATTTGTGCTATTTGTTAGCTTCCCAGGTACTTGTGGCCCTGTTCTCTCAATTGCTGCTGGATGGGAGTAGGTGCTAATCACAGCTTTGAGGGGCACTAGTGCTCCGTCAATGGCTGGGGATGTTTAATTAAGAGCCACTGCATATGCACTTGTAAGGGAGGCAATAGAGCTGAAATACACCATCAACACACACTCTGGGACCCCACGTTCAGTTTGTAAAAGTGTTGAATTGCAAATCATGCTTACACTAGTGTTGTATTAGCGCGATGTTTTAATAACCAGAGTGAGAAAAATGGAAGAACTTAGGAAGAGAATGGCACAGAGGATAAAGAGGTGGTAGTGCAGCGCATAAACTGATCCCAGTGTGGGGAAGAAATGGGAACTGAAGAGAGACACAAGAAAATATTCACTCCCAGGAGCTGGTTAAGAAGACGTTTCTCCCTGAAATTCAAGTCCATGGACATATTTATGGGGATATCTCATGGATTCTGTGCTCTGACCATTCATCAGAATGTTCTGAAGGTTCATAAAAGTGAACTGCCCTTGCCCCACTGACCTACTGAGAAAAATGGTCTGAGAAAAATTGTCAAGCAGGTAGAGTTTTAAAAAACTCCTTAGGTTTTTTGGGATACTTGGGTAGGATTGAGACATGCTGGCTTTTTTCAAGCACTACTAAGCACATTATTATATTCGACCTTTACTATAGTTCCATAAAACAAGATTTTTCAGAATAAAAAAAAAACATGGTTATAGTAAACTGATCATCTAGCAACATGAGCACCTAGATGACAAGTAGCAAAGAATTGAAACCAAATTCTCCTGACTCCCAAATAGCTCTAACAACTGGACTTCCTACAAAATATATTCTAATCACCTCTTCTCTGATCCACATGGTTCTTTAATTTTGTAAAAAGTACTGCCTTAATTTATACTTATTTTTACTTTCATAAAAAGTACTGCTTTAATTTATACTTATTTTTACTTTTGTAAAAAGTACTGCCTTAATCTTTTAATAAATTAAGACAGCAGGTGGGATATTCCTTATGATTAGAGCTAACAGTAGGCAATGAAGCCTCAGAGGAGGAAAGAACCATTGTTCATTAAGGAAGATGAGGGAGGAGTTTCTAAGGAGGGTTCCTGGCAAACGGATGAGGGTTCAAACATTATATTTTTAAATTTATTAATTTAGTAAATATTTATTGAGAACATACTACATGTCAGCTCAGTTCTAGCTATGAGAGAGATGTAAAGAGCAAGACAGCCAAGATCCTAGAGGGAGATTTTGCAGACAGGGACTAACAGGTCCCCTAGGTGGTAAGGAAAGATATGCATTCTTACAGAGTTACCACCTAGTTGGCTCTGAAGTAACCACTGTGGCCCAGGGACTATGTTAACAGCTTCATACATAATTTCATGTAATATTCACTTAACTCCATGGCAGAGATACTCATTGTAGATTAACAAATGAGAAAATGAAGGCTCAGAGTAGTGTCCCAAAGTTACACAGCAAAGAAGGGCCAGCTTCTAGTCTGTCAGACTCCAGAGCCAGTTGGAGGCTTCCCTTTCACCTTTTAAGAGAAAGTTGTTACTAAAAAAAAATCCCTCAAAGCCCCATTTTTAGAAATTGAAAATGTAATTACTACTGAAATTAGAGGTGCACAATTATGTCTATAGTTAAACAAAACATACATGTGATGTTCAATGATTACTTAATTGAATCCTTAATGCAAACAAATACAAATAAAACAGAATAGTACAGTTAAATCAATGAAAATATGTCAGATGATGCCTAAAATTGTTGCTATCATAAATTATGCAAACTAAAAGCATTTTTTAAATGAAAAATTAAGAAACTTTCCAACTGCAAAGATGACCCATAGTGGGTTTCCTTTTGTGGAACTGAGCTGCTTTTCAGACATGCGAACTCTGCATCAGATCTTCTGATGTGAAGAAATGCCTAGGGAAGCAGCTATTAAATGCAATTCATCTGAAGTTAAATGTGTGGAACCAGGCCACGTGGGGTTGCTCAGGCCTGTAATCCCAGCACTTTGGGAGGGTGAGCTGGGAAGATCCCTTGAGCACAGGAGTTTGAGACTAGTCTGGGCAACATGTCAAGACCCCATTTCTACAAAAATATTTTAAAATTAGCCAGGCATGGTGACACATGCCTGTAGTCCCAGATACTTGGGAGGCTGAGGTAGGAGGATCATTTGAGTCAGGGAGGTCAAGACTGCAGTGAGCTGTGTTTGTGCCACTGCACTCGAGCCTGGGCAGCAGAAGAAGACTCTGCCTCAAATTAAAAAAAAAATCTGTGGCCCTAGATGGTTATATCTTTGAATGGGAAAGCACAGCTTTGCTTGGCTAACCCTTGTTTTCTTCCCTGACCCCGACACACTCTAGGATCCTGTAACATGACATAGTCTTGTCTATTCTTGCATTCTCTATTCTGAGCAGGAGATAACGGGCTATTTATTGTGTTAAACTGAGCACAGGTCACTACAAAGTGTGCTACTATTCTACTGTCCTTAAATGTCCTTTCTTCATTGTCATTTCCTGTGGTTTATACATGGACTCCTAGCCATCTTCAAATTTTAGGATAAATCTCATTTCTATGGTGAAGGGGATTAGTCACTACTTCCAATAGCATGTCCTTTTGTTCAGATCTTTCTAATAGCATTTATTATGCCACATAGCACCTGTTTGCTTATATACCAGTTAGTAAACTCTGAGCTATTTGAATTCATCTTTTTGTATCCAACCCCCAGAATAATGTCTTAATGTCTTGTGGTATGGTTTGGCTGTGTCCCCATCCAAATCTCATCTTGAATTGCACTCCCATAATTCCCATGTCTTGTGGGGGAAACTTGGTGGGAAATAATTGCATTGTGGAGTGGTTTTCTCCTAACTTTTCTCATGGTAGTGAGTAAGTCTCACAAAATCTGATGGTTTGATAAGGGAAAACCCTTTCGCTTGACTCTCATTCTCTCTTTGCCTGCTGCCATCCATGTAAGATGTGACATGCCACTCCTTGCTTTCTGCCATGATCGTGAAGCTTCCCCAGCCACATGGAACTGTAAGTCCAATTAAACCCTTTTACCTGTATAATACCCAGTCTTGGGTATGTCTTTATCAATAGCATGAAAACAGACAAATATAGCAAATTGGTAGCAGGAGTGGGGAGCTGCTGAAAAGATACTGGAAAATGTGGAAGCAACTTTGGAACTGGGTAACAGGCAGATTTTGGAACAGTTTAGAGGGCTCAGAATGAGACAGGAAAATGTGGGAAAGCTTGGAACTCCCTAGAGACTTGAATGGCTTTGACCAAAATGCTGCTAATGATATAGACAATAAAGTCCTGGCTGAGATGGTCTCAGACAGAGATGAGAAACTTGTTGGGAAATAGAGCAATGGTGACTTTTGTTATGTTTTAGCAAATAGACTGGTGGCATTTTGCTGCTGTCGTAGAGATTTGTGAAACTTTGAACTTGAGAGAGCTGATTTAGGAAATCTGGTAGAAGAAATTTTTAAGCGGCAAAGCTTTAAAGTGGTGATTTGGCATTTTGTTTTATAAGGGAAGCAGAGCATAAAAGTTTGGAAAATTTGCAGCCTGACAATGTGATAGAAAAGAAAAACAAATTTTCTGAAGAGAAATTCAAGCTGGCTGCAGAAATTTGCACAAGTAGCAAGGAGCTGAATGTTGATTTCCAAGACAATGGGGAAAATGTCTCCAGGGCGTGTCAGAGATCTTCATGGCAGCTCCTCCCATCACAGACCCAGAGGCCTAGAAGAAAATGGTTTAGTGGGTGAGGCCCAGGGTCCCCATGCTGTGTGTAGCCTAGGGACTTGGTGTCCTATGTACTAGCACCTCCAGCTGTGACTGAGAGGGACCAATGTAGACCTCGGGCCATGGTTTCAGAGGATGTAAGCCCCAAGTCTTGGCAGCTTCCACATGGTGTTGAGCCTGCGAGTACATAGAAGTCAAGAATTGGGGTTTGGGAACCTCTGCCTGGATTTCAGAAGATGTATGGAAGTGCCTGGATACGCAGGTAGAGTTTTTCTACAGGGACGGAGCATTCCTAGAGAACGTCTGCTAGGGCAGTGAAGAAGGGAAAAGTGGGGTCAGAGCCCCCACACAGAGTCCCGACTGGGGTACCACCTAGTGGAGCTGTGAGAAGAGGGCTACTGTCCTCCAGACCCCAGAATGGTAGATCTACCAACAGTATGCACCATTCACCTGGATGTGTTTGGGTTACGATATGTGAGAAAAATGATGCTTAGTGAGCACCCAGGACATACTCCAAGGCCCACAAAAAATATGTGAATAAATCCGTTTATTCACAAATGATGCTTTACAAGCAAGTGAGTAGTAAAAACAGATGTTTTAAGACATTAAAACAGCCCAGTTTATAAATAATCGTAGATAATTAAATGAATAAGAAATAATGTATGCATCCCACCTTCTTGAGGTCTTTACGCAAAAGTTACCCTCTTGTGGAGACCTCACTTTATGCCCTTATCTCAGTGGTTACACGCTCCTGGCCCTCTCATTTCATGTGCTCTGTATTAGTCTCTTCTCACGCTGCTAATAAAGACATACCTGAGACAGTAATTAATAAAGGAAGGAGGTGTAATGGATGCACAGTTCCACATGGCTGGGGGCCCTCATAATCATGGCAGGAGACAAAGGAAGAGCAAGAGCACATCTGCCATGGTGGCAGGCAAGAGAGGTCTGTGCAGGGGAACTCACATTTATAGAACCGTCAGATCTCGCAAGACCTCTTCACTAACGGGAGAACAGTATGGGGGAATCTAGCCCTATGATTCAGTTATCTCCACCTGACCCTGCCCTTGACACATAGGGATTATTACAATTCAAGGTGAGATTTGGGTAGAGACACAGCCAAACCACATCATGCTCCTTTTGTGTTTTATTTATTTTTTCTTTCTTAGGACTCATCATTATTTAAGTTTCTATGTATTTTTTAACTTGCTTATTGTCTGTTCCACTTAGATATAAGCTTTATGATGATATGCCTTTTGTCTCTTTTGTTCAATACAATAACCCCAGCACCTAGAATAAGCCTTAGTTTATGATAGGACCGCCATATATTTGTTTTAGGATTTCTGTAATTACGAACTTGATTTAATTGATCTTTGCCTTTTCACTACTGTTCTACAAGTAATAATTTTTAAGTGAGAGAGTACATAATATCAGTTGAAAATTAAACCCTTATTATATTACTGGTTTTGAAAATTTTGAACTATATTAAAGTATATATTGACATGTTTTAACATGCTCTCTATTTGAAAAGATTTATGGAAGATTTGAAACTGTCTTATGGAAGCCTTTGGAATTGTCTACCTTCGATTTAGTAATTACAATGTTGGTCTTTTGTCAACAGAAATGTTCATAATGGTTTTCTTGGTTACAGGGAAAATGGGTGAGCATAGATACACAATTTACACATTCTTCATTTAATCTTTCTCTTTATTAAGAATTTATCTTAGTGTGAAATTTAACAGAAAACAAAGTAGCTATAAACCTATGAGTTATAAATCCTGTAATTATTTCTAGTGCCAAGCAGAGCAATAGATAGAAAACAGTGGTGAACAGATAAAGCAAGACATGATGGCTGCATGGTCTGGTGGGAGAGTTGAGATAGTAATCAAATATGCATAGAAATAATTATACAACTACATCTGTAACAAATTCTATGAAAAAGATACAAATGGTTCATCGAGTCCAAAGTGAAAGGATTAACTTAGATGAGCAGTTAATTGAAGGGTGTGTGTGCAAGCATGTACAGATGTGTTTATGTATGTTGTAATGGTTGTGAAATAGCATTTTAAGAGAAGAGAGCAGTTTGTGCAAAGTCCTGATTGAAGAGGGCACAGCATGATTGAGAAACCAAAAGAAGGATCATGGCTAACGTCCAGCCAAGTAGAGTGAAGTGGAGTGGATGATAGATAGAGACATGCTAGGCCTTGCTGGGTATTTATCTCAAGTTATCAGAAACAAAGTGTTTTGCTTGGAGATGAGAGAAATGATCACATTTTGATTTTTTTCAACATCATTTCAACTGAAATACAGAAAAGAGTAGATTCAATGAAAGGGTTAATATAGAAAGAAGCAAGAATGAAAGGAATTAAATGGTTAATCTAATTGTCCAGGCAAGAGATGAAGGTAACTTAGACCAAATTCCTGGCAGTGGAGATGGAGAAACATGGGCACATGGGAGAGAGACTTGTAGGAATTAGGAGCATGAAAGAGGGAAAGAGGGGTATCAGGAGGACTCCTTGGTTTCTGGACTTGTAAAGGTTGGTGCCTTGGATCTAACTGAATAGACTTCTCATAGGGCAGGTGTTAATATTTACTTTGGACTGGGGAAGAAAAATGACTCAGGTATGTACTGCTTAACTTCTTTACTTCTGTCCATGCAGACATCATTAATTGATTTGAGCACTGGCTCTTGCTCAGCCTCCAAAAACAGCACTGGCAGGCATCACTAATTGAATGAATTAATAAAGAAAATGAAACCTATTTATTAGTCATCCTTGGGCTATCATTACAAAGCAAATCCAGGTCCTTGCTTGACCTTATGATTTCAGCTTGTCTTACTTTAGGTAGCACAGAGCAGGAGGGTTTCCACAGTCACCTAGGCACAGGCAGGAATGACACAACCAGGAAAATAGCTTGGATGTGGTCAGAATGGGAGTGGACAGGGCAACTACCTTGTCTTGCAATGAAAACAGAACGTGATGGGCTAGTGCCAGAAGATACAGCAACAATACTAAAGTAGATTGAATACAAAGAGTAAATTGAAGCAGGGGGAAGGGGAGATTCTATCAGTGAACAAATCTGGGATGGGGCAGGAGTAAATGAATGTGAAATGGGAAAGCTGTGGTGATATGATCATACGCGTGTCTTCTTGGAGTATATGAATCTGTATTCTCATAGGCAGGCCAGTCCCATCTATTGCCTGACTTAGTTTTGGTTTTAACATCACTCTTAGTCTCTGTTAAACCACTTACCAAATTAAAACACTGCTGTTCTTAGGAGAAATTCCAAACCCCTTGTAATACCTACTGACCACTGTTTCAGATTCCAGTCACTCCTTCCCTTCCTTCTCATTCTTGGCAAAAAGCACAAAGAAGGCCTTTTACTTTCTTAAAAATCTCCAATCACTTTCTCTCTTTCTTTTTTGAGTCGGAGTCTCACTCTGTCACCCAGGTTGGAGGGCAGTGGTGTGATCTTGGTTCACTGCAACCTCTGCCTCCCAGGTTCAAACCATTCTCCTGCCTCAGCCTCCCAAGTAGCTGGGATTACAGGTGCCTGCCACCACACCTAACTAATTTTTTGTGTTTTTAGTAGAGACAGGGTTTCACCATGTTGGCCAGGCTAGTCTTGAACTTCTGACTTCAAGTGATCTACCCTCTTCAGTTTCCCAAAGTGCTGGAATTATAGGTGTGAGCCACTGTCCAATCACTTTCTTAACTGGAGTCTTCATACGTCTCTCCCTAGTTTTTTACAGCTCCCAGTCATCCTTCAGAGTTCTACTTTAAAGTCACTTAATGTTCTTTCCTTTGAGAGGTCTCTCTGTACCATTGCCCTGCAACACAGAACCTTTTTATACTTTGACATCCCTTCTTGTAATGCTCATCACAGATGGTTAGTTGTCTGGTTTCCCTCATAAGACTATAGGTGCTTTGAAGACAACGATTCTGTCTGTTTTGTTCACTTAGGATCATCGGCAATTTCTTTCTTCAGTGCTTGGGAGTAGCAGGTTCTAAGTAAATATTTCTCGAGCAAACTTGTGAACACATAGAAGGCAGGGGCTGTATCCAGCTTATGGCTGCATTTTCTGCAGTGGCCAGTAATGTACCTGGTAGAGAACATTGAGGAAATATTTTCTAGAATCACTTAAGCCCAGGAGAGTTCAAGGCTGCAGTGAGCTATGATCATGCCACCACACTCCTGTCTGGGCAACAGAGTGAGACTCTGTCTCTCAAAATAAAATTATTAAATAGAGTCTTTTTAATAATTAATAAGGTGGCAACACTCATTAGATCCTAAAGTATTATATTATCAATGCTTTCATGGGAGACCTTGAAAATAAAATTTTACTGGCAAAATTCTCAAGCACCCAGGCTTGCCAGCCTCCAGCCAGTTGTGCTACTGGCAACCATCCCAGCTCCTCCCTTTGTAAAGCATTTTCTGCAAGACATAGGAGTTTGCCTGGAGTCTGCTTATAAAAGCCCATTTTTAACACCGTTGTTTCCCTCACATTTGTTCACTGCCTGAGAAACATCATTTAAATTCCCCGAAAACACACTCTGAAATAAAATAGAAAAGTTCGTTCTTTAATACGATTCCCAACTCCAACGGAGGTGCAATATAGCCTCTTCTGGCTCTAGGAATCAGAAGTAACAGCTTCTCTCCTGGAGCCAGACTGTGGCCCTGGGTGGCCTTTGTGCTCACATTCTGCACATCTTTTTTTTTTCCCCTGAATCTTTCCATTTGCATGAAAAGAGACCCTGGGTTGATTCAAAGTCCATTAGCGGCTCCTGTCTGGATTCCCCTCTCATCTCAAATAACAAACTCTATTCATGTCATCAAAATGCTTTCACAGGCATCAAATGCTACAGTACACCCCCGAGGGCAAGTCAAGGTGAAAACAGTGAGGGATTCAGAGTGTTTATTTTATGCAAATGCTTATAGTGGTGAAGAAAAATGTAGTAGGGCAGCCCTGTGAATCAGACAGCACTTCTGAGTTTACACAGAGCAGTAGTGTTTCTGAAAGCTTCAGGGAGAGCTCTCCACTTTCAGGCTTTCACAAACAGAGAGACTTCTTGTTAACCTCTTTCTCTCCACGGCAGACAGAGCAGCATTAACTGGAGTCAAGGTCCAGGCACTGGGGAAAGACTTGTTTGGGAGTTATAGACAATATCTTATTGTTGTCTATCACATATTATGTAGCACACCAAGTGCTTCCTATCCATTGTCTAATTGAAACCTCACATTAATTATAAGAGGGAACATAATGCTATTTTCATTTTATTTTACATATGAAGATAGTAAAATCAAAGAGTTTAAGTAAATCAGGCAACCCAGAGTCATGCATTTGGCAAGTGCACAGTGAAGATCTAAGCCCATGGTTTTTTTTTCTTTCTTTCTTTCTTTTTTTTTTTTCTGAAACTTGGATCAGAGTTCACCCATTTAATCATTTATTTACTAAGTCCAGGAGTGGATGGCTTAGTGCTTGGCATGAAGAATCAGCAGAAAACAAAAACAGACATGGTGCTCACTTTTGCAGAACCATTGTTCTAAAAGCAACAAACCAACCCTATCGTGGAGTTTAAGGGGAGTTTGTGGCTGCCTTAGCAAAATGGCCAATGAAGAAAGTTTCAAGGAGGTGATGTTTAACTGGTACCTGAAGGATAGAAGGAGCTAGACCTGTGGAAAGCTAGGGAAAGGTGTTTAAGACATAGGGAAACAGCTAATACTGAGGCTATGTTATGCTGCCTTTTATTAAATTAAATTATTTATATATTCAACAAATTTTTATTGGCTTCATGAGGGCTTTAGTCCCCAGGATGGCAGGAAAGGGAGAAAGATGTTAATAATGTTATCAGAGAGGTCCAGCAGTAGTTTGATGACTATTACAACAGTAAGTCAGGAGCAGGCCCATGCTAGATATGTGGTCAGGCAACTCAGTTACTTAGGCTGTTTTATCGGCAGCAGATGAGATCCTGGGGAAGCTATTAGAGCTGAGAACAGAAAGGAGGAAAAGCGGGGCTTCTACATGGGGTAACATCCACACTCAGAGCAAGACAGAGACTAAGTGTCAGATCTATGGAGACTAAAAGCTAGGTGCTTAGTCTCAGAATTAAGACCTATGCTTATCACTAAAATAAGGCTTTCCACCCCAATGTGTTAGGCCATGAGGTTACTCAGATGGGTCATACATTGCTTTGACGATGCTGGATCTGTACCTGGGATGCCTTCTCTAACTGGTATGCTGAAGTGACACCACCTCCATGAAGCTCCTCCAAGTCCTCCTATACCATGTAGACCTGCCTCCTTCTGCCACACTGAAACCTACATCAACATTTAAATCATCACCTGTACCACCTTAGTGTAGTAGAAGCTCTACTGGCTGACCTCCTTTTAATCAACTCTCTGGCCTAATTGATTCACTGGACTAACCCACTCTCTTCAGTCACTCTCTTACACATGTTGGTGAGTCAGGCCACTACAGGGTGAAAGGTTCCCAGATAGCAAAAAGATTTATTAATCTTTTTACAACTTCTATTCTGTCTGTAGCCCCATGCTGACCAGAAAGCACTGACTTGTCCCCAGACCCAGCTATGTTAGTTTTATCTGTTAGTGTACTTACATGATTTAATTAAATTTTAAGTAAATATACTAAATAAGTAGGAAAAAAAGAGATGCCCTTTGCATGAAAATGAACTTTTGGGAAGACTTTGTAATGCTGAGCAGCTAAAATAATGATACCAAATTAGATGCAGGCAAGATAGCTGTAAACATTTATGAAAAACATCATAAAAATCAAGAAGTCACTCTGGTAATTCCGAAAGTACTTTTAAATTCTCAGTACATTTTAAGGAACTAGAAATATTAACTAATGCTATTTGAGTATTGTCTCTGTAAGAAACAATAGATAGACACTAAAAAAAAAAAAATGCTTTCCACAGTAGTTGAACTAACTTACATTTCCACCAACAATATATAAGTGATAATATATAAGCATTCCCTTTTCTGCACAGCCTCACCAGCATCTGTTATGTTTTCATTTTTAATAATATCTTACACTACTGGTGTAAGAAAGTGTCGTGTAGTGGTTTTGCATTGCATTTCTCTGGTGATTAATGGTGGTGAACATTTTTTCATATGTTTCTTGGCCTGTCATGTATCTTTTGAGAAGTGTCTGTTCATGTCCTTTGCCCACTTTTTATAGGGGTTATTTGGTTTTTGTTTGTGGGTTTGTTTACATTCCTTACAGATTCTGGATATTAAACCTTTGTTAGATGCACAGGTCATGAATATTTTCTCTCATTCTATAGGGTATTTTTTACTCTGTTGATAGTTTATTTTGCTGTGTAGAAGCTCTTTAATCGGGTTCCACTTGTTAACTTTTGCTTTTGTTACAATTGCTTTTGAGAACTCAGTTATAAATTATTTGCCAAGATATCAGAATGGTATTAAACTTTGAGTATACATGGACACAAAGATGAAAATAATAGATACTAGGGACTCCCAGTGGAGGAGGGAGGGGGAACAAGGGCTGAAAAACTACCTATTGGGTACTATGCTCACTGCCTGGGTGACAAGATCAATCATTCCCCAAACCTTAGCATCACACAATATACCAATGTAACAAACCTGTAGATATATCTCTGAATCGAAAATAAAAGCTGAAAATAAAATAAAATAAATAAACCAGTGGTGTTTGCCTACATCATCAGGCTGCATCATGTAAGTGACACATTTGACCTCATTAAGCAATGTTATGTTCTTGCAAGATGCTAATAGCTGCTCTACTTACTAGCAATATGTTGCCCATTAAGCCAAATTCAATACTTGATATCATCAGAATATTTGATTTCTGATAATCATTTGAATATAAAATGAAAATTTATAGAAGTTTTAAAAAAATCCCTTAGCATTATTTAAAAAGAATAGGTAATAATTTTATTGTTTTAAGTTACAAATAAAAGGTTTATGTATAATTTTTCATTTTAGTTTGCTTTTGCAATTAATCAGCAACCCATATTGACTAATTCAGTGAAAAGGAAATTTGCAATTTCTGTTTGAATGTCTGTCATCTTCCTTAGAATGTGAAATATGTGAGAGCCAAGATAATGCTTTCTCTATCTCCAGAACTCAACACAAGCTTAGTAAAAAAGAAGTGACTGTATTTGTCTAGACTCCTTTGGTGATCAAGATACTCATATTTTCCTCAGTATTCACCTGAAGCAAAATCAAACTTGATCATTAGAAAACTGAGATGACTTATAGAATTTAAGGGCAAAACTGAGGCTGGACTTTGGGAATAAAACGGACTCCATGACTCATCAGGACACCCTTAAACTTGCGTCTCTGCTTCTTCTGAAGGATAGCTTCATCATCCCCTCTCACTTCTCAGCCACTAAGACCACTGGATCTATGCACCTTATGTCTATGCATTTGGGAAAACTTGTTCAGTTTCAGTCTCGACATGTCTAAATAAGAACTCTGCATGGGTCAAACAATGACTCCTGCCTAAGGTACATGATTGAGGTGCAGGGCCATATTAATAAGCATATTTATTAGGTGGTCACAGTTAAGGGGGTGTGGGTTAGGTGCAAAAGGGAGAAGGGAAGTCCCAGAAAAGTGATGGGCACAGCAGGAAATAAATTGGTACAATAAGGTTGACAATGCATGTTTGTGGAAGGAACAGATGACTGAAAGGCAAATACCGAACCCAGACCAGCATCACGTATCTAACTCTGAAAGGAGGAAAGCAAAGCAGGGAACCTGAAGTGATTGGTAAGCAACTGCAAGGGGCAGCATAGCAGAGGAATCATGTGCATGATCTTGGAGCTAGGCTCTGGGTTTGAACCCTACCTCCGTCCCTTTCCAGCTTTTAACCCCTCTGTACCAGTGCCTCATGTGTGAATTGCAGATGACAGTAATAGCATCTATTTTATAGGGTTGGTGTGGGGTTAAATAGGTTAATATTTATAGAAGAATTAGATAGTGTCTAGCACATTGTAATCACAGCCCAAACATTTGTTAAATTAACTGGCAGACCTGCTCTATTCTAAGCATTGTTTTTGAACTCTAATTGCATATTCGTGTTAAAACTTTTGTGCTTTTAGAAAAAAGGAATTACCCAGAAAACATAGGGGAAATAAATAGACTTAATATGTGAAAAGGCAATTGTGCTACATAGTGAAAACTTTTAATAATTTGAACAAAAATTAAAAATTTTCATTTCCAAAATCTTGACTCTCACACTTAGGTTTATATCTTAAGGGGCTTTGAATAAAATTTTCACCCATCACTATTTCTAAAAGTCAGTTGTGAGCATAGCCTTGCAGAAGCTAGCTATTGCTTAATTGGCTCCTGAAGGCATATTCTTTAGGTTCACTTCAGACTGATTCAGCGAGGAGGTTGGAAGTCTGGATAACATTCATGTCTATTTGTTGGTGTTCTAAGACCCCAGAAATTTTGATTCTTCTCTGAAATGTTAAGATCGAAGTGTTCCGGTGTCAAGCAAGTTTGAGCTGAATCCTGGCTGAGCTTAGCAACTCAATTCTTTGTAACTGTGATAACTTATATTGCTCTTTTGAGCCTTTGTTTCTTCAACTACAGAATGAGAATAATAACTGTCTCCCAGGATTGTTGAGGCTAAATGACAAAGCTCCTTATAAAAAATGCTCCTTATAAAGGTAATTAGGAAATAGCAATAGCCATCAGACGTGTTTTAATTCTTCCCAGTGCTCAAATTACAGGCCATGGTCTGCATCACTCTATAGTCTATACTCCATGGATATGGTATGCTATTTAAGGAATGAGTCACAAAATTCAGATTTCATATTTGTTGGTTTTTTCCTCCCTCCCTCCCTCCTGTCCTCCCTCCCTTTTTTCCTTCTTCCCTTCCTTCACTCCCTCGTTCTCTTCTCTCTCTCTCCCTCTCTCTCTCTTTCTTCCTTCCCTTCCCTTTCCCTTCCTTCCTTCCTTCCTTCCTTCCTTCCTTCCTTCCTTCCTTCCTTCCTTCCTTCCTTCCTTCCTTCCTTCCTTCCTTCCTTCCTTCCCTCCATCTCATTCTGTCACCCAGGCTGGAGTAAAGTAGTGTGATCTCAATTCACTGCAACCTCTGCCTCCTGGTAGAGACAGGGTTTTGCCATGTTGGTCAAGCTGGTCTCGAACTCCTGACCTCAGATGATCCACTCACCTCAGCTTCCCAAAGTGCTGGGATTACAGGCATGAGTCACTGCTCCTGGCCTGTATTTTTTTCTTTTTATCTGCTTAAGGAGTGAAGATTTTCTCAGGTGCCTTTATTAGCAGATCTCATATGTATCAAACTGAAAACCTTGGAACAAAGCTCTTTCCTGACTTGTTCAATTGTTGCTAGGTGCCCATTCTGTGCCAGGAGATCCTAATGCACAAGGCAGGCCAAGGCCACACCTTCAACTTCACAGAGAGCAGCTCAGGTTCTGTAACGTAGTTGTGTGAACTTAGGCAAGTTACTTAACCTCTCCAAACCTCATTGTCCTCATCTGTAAAATAATAGTAGCTCCCTTGTGAGCTTATTGAACACAGTGAGATATGTTCTTGTAATGTGCTTAGGGGCAGTGACATGCTGTGGGCATGGGGAGGTGGGGGAGAGAAAATGAAGAGTGGTCTGTACCAGATGCAGGCAATAAGGGGGCTCCTGGTCTGTAGAGAATTTAAAATAATTTAAAAAATGACTAAAAGTTATTCTGCTTTTTATCATCACTATTCCTCGGCAGTTTTAAACAATGGCAGTGAAAAAAACACTCTTTGCTCCCAGGTGACTGCGTAATAGAGGTTGTAGCACAGGACACATCCTCTCTGGCTCCCCACCAGTGATGAGCTCTTCTCATGTAGAATAACCCATGATCCGTTTAACCTTAACTATTATTTAGGACATCAGTGGTATTCTTTAGCTGAGGTCCCTGTCTGATATAGCAACAATTCGAACATTACGAAATAAAGAGGAAGATAATACTTTTGTTCTTTGATAATAAAATGATAAATCAAAGGCCATATGACACTTGGGAAAAATGCCAAGGTCTCCTGAAAGGTATTTAGTCAAATGTGAGGGATAAAGAACACATTTGCTGAGCCCAGAAGACATTAGACACTGAATTCACTGCTAAGTAGCTCCCCTTGGGAAAAAATGTTTCTCTTAAGCATTTCTTAGGGCTTAAAGATGTCAAAATATTTTTAGAGAGTGCTGAAACATCTTTTTACAGTTTTGCTACTTCTCTCAAGACCCAGAAAACACTGCTAAGCATTGTGCCATTAAGAACTAGTGTGAATGGTTCAAGCCTGTAATCCCAGCACTTTGGGAGGCCAAGGCGGGTGGATCACAAGGTCAAGAGATCGAGACCATCCTGGTCAACATGGTGAAACCCCACCTCTACTAAAAATACAAAACATTAGCTGAGCATGGTGGCATGTGCCTGTAATCCCAGCTACTCAGGAGGCTGAGGCAGGAGAATTGCCTGAACCCAGGAGGTGGAGGTTGCGGTGAGCCGAGATCGCGCCATTGCACTCCAGCCTGGGTAACAAGAGTGAAACTCCGTCTCAAAAGAACTAGTGTGAAGGTTAACTTTATGTGTCAACCCTCTGGGCCATGGTGCCCAGATACTAGATTAAATGTTATTCTGGATGTTTCTGTGAAGGTGATTTTGGACAAGATTGACATTTAAATTGACGGACTTTGAGGAAAGCAGATTGTCCTTCATAATATGGGTGGTCCTCATCCAATCGGTTTGAGGCTTAATTAGAGAACAAAAAAGCTGACCTCTCTCAAGCAGAAAGGAATTCTGCCACAGATGGCATTTGAATTTGAACTGCAACATTGGCTCTTTCCTCAGTTTCCAGTCGGACGGATGTAGAACTTGAATTGCAGATTTTGGACATGCCAGCCTCCATAATTGAATGCACCAATTCCTTTAAAAAAAAAGCTCTCTTTCTTTTTCTCTCAATCTACACATTCTATTGGTTCTGTCTCTCTGTGGAACTCTGACTAATATACCTAATATAGATATTATCATTGCTGTTGTTACTGTAAATTTCATATTATTAACTACACCTATAGTTACCATCATTTTGTCATATGAAGACTATGTATTAAGTTTCTCAGAACTTCCTAAATGTCTTCCTGGCCACAGTGATTTGCCAAAAATAGATGATAACCTGTGTATGCAGCTCTTGGGGCTGCCAGAGTCCTCAGGGCACTCACCTCTGGCCATGAGCAGCATCTTTATGTAGCCCCAGAGCAAATCTTATTCCTTCTTAGGTATGTTATGATGTAGAAAAAGTTAGAAGAGGCTGCTGCTTATGCATCATCTCCACCCCTGCCAACAGGGAACAGATAAAGAAACTGAGGCTCAGAGAAGATTAGGGACTTGCCTAAAATCACACAGGTGGGTAGTGGGACCAGGATTTTATTAGGGTCATTATCTATGGAAGGTATGTTTCAGAGCATCATTAAGTTTGTGAAAGGCAGGGCTGAGATTTACCCTGAGCTTTATTGATCCAGCGTCTTTTTCTCTGAATTTTGGTATCCTAATATATTTTATTGATTTATCTTATTTTCTCCATTAAATTTTAATTATAGGGTCCTTTCTGCAGGGACAATGGCATCTTTCTGAGTTTCTAAATACTCCCTGGCTCAGCTAAGCATGAGCTTTCAACCTAATCCCCCTACATCCATGCAGCCTTCCAGGATTAACTCAGTTGCCTGCTCCCTAGAACAGTGGTCCCCAGTCCTTGGGCCACGGACTGGTACTGGTCCATGGCCTATTAGGAAGTGGGCTGCACAGCAGGAGGTAAGCAGTGGGCAAGCCATTGAAGCTTCATTTGTATTTACAGCCACTCCCCATTGCTCATATTACTACCTGAGCCCTGCCTCCTGTCAGATCAGCGGCAGCATTAGATTCTCATAGGAGCACAAACCCTACTGTGAACCTATGCATTTGAAGGTGTAGGTTGTGTGCCTCTTATGGAACTCTAATGCCTGATCATTTGTCACTGTCTCTCATCACCCCTAGATGGGATTGTCTAGTTGCAGGAAAACAAGCCAGGGCTCCCACTGATTCCGCATTATGGTAAGCTGTATAATTAATTCGTTATATTTTATAATATAATAATAAAAATAACGTGCACAATAAATGTAATGCACTTGAATCAACCCCAAACCATCCCCCTCCACCCTGGTCTGTGGGAAAATTGTCTTCAATGAAATTGATACCTGGTGCCAAAAAGGTTGGGAACTGCTGCCCTAGATGATATTGTGTTAGTTCTACTAATTGGAATCCACCAACTCTGGTGAAAAGCCATTGGAGATGTTTCTTCTTTTCATTTTTAGATCCACTCATCTCCGGTTGCAGAATGACTTATAGAAAAGCAAGAATGAAAACAGACCAATTAGGTTATTCTGGGTGTCGAATGAGAAAGGATGGGGACTTGGAGCATGGTGGCAGGGAGAGAGGTGAATGGCTTTTAGATCTATTTTGGCTATGGTGTGACAGATTGGCTAAGAGGGATGAATGAGAAAAAAGCATTCTGGATAATTTTTGTGAAGACTTGGCACACAGAAAAGATTCGATAACATTAGGTACTGATGTTATTTATTTATTTATTTATTTTCTTTTTCTTTCTTTTTTTGTATTGCATTTTAGGTTTTGGGGTACATGTGAAGTACATGCAAGATTGTTGCATAGGTACACACCTGTCAGTGTGATTTGCTGCCTACCTCCCCATCACCTATATCTGGCATTTCTCCCCATGCTGTCTCTCCCGAGCTCCCCATCCCCCACTGTCCCTCCGCTATTTCCTCCCGACAGACCCCAGTGTGTGATGCTCCCCTCCCTGTGTCCATGTGTTCTCATTGTTCAACACCCACCTGTGAGTGAGAACATGTGGTGTTTGATTTTCTGCTCTTGTGTCAGTTTGCTGAGAATGATGGTTTCCAGGTTCATCCATGTCCCTACAAAGGACACAAACTCATCATTTTTGATGGCTGCATAATATTCTATGGTGTATATGTGCCACATTTTCCCTGTCCAGTCTATCACCGATGAGCATTTGGGTTGGTTCCAGGTCTTTGCTATTGTAAACAGTGCTGCAATGAACATTCGTGTGCATGTGTCCTTATAATAGAACGATTTATAATCCTTTGGATATATACCCAGGTACTGATGTTATTAATATGCTCTTTGAAGTTAAAGGCTAGTAAATCTTACATTTCTTTAGGTTTAGCACAAGTATGGTATATAGTAGGAGCCCAATAAATATTTGCTTGCTGAATATCTCTAGTGTGTTACTGTGTTAACAAGCGGTCATTGTCATGTTAAATACTGTATGCTAATAATAAACTCCTGGTGGTAGAGTTAGACATCATCTTGTATTTAGTACTCTTGCTTACATTATTTATAAGCAAAAGTATTATTCCCGGTTACAGCCCTGCTGAGAAGGAACCTCTTACAACAGGGTTAAGTGTGAATTGAGGATGCTGAACATATTGATACACATAGAGAACCCAATGTTATTTGTATGTTATTGTAGAATTTACAGTTCGGTATTTTCTCATTCCCATGTCTCTATAATCACAATTTCAAAAAGGGCTCATCGTTCATTATAATATCATTCATTTATTTTTTGAGATAATCATTCATTAAATATTTTTTCAAACTCTTAAAATGATACAATTTACTGAAAAGGTTAGTGCTCTTACAGAGTTTCAGGCAAGTCAGTAAGGATAACTGAGGGTGATAAATGTGATAACGAATGGAAGATTAAGGACAGTGCAAGCCCGATTAAGGACATCTAGTCTCAGTCAGGGAAGGCTTCCTGGAAGAGGTGGTATGTGAGCTGAGTTTTGGAGAATAAGTAGACTTTAGTGAGATGGATAAAGTGAGAAATGTTTCAAGTAGGAGAAATTGTATGAGTGAAGCAATGATGACATGACAAAGATGATGTATTCAAGGAGCTTCAAATAGTTGGATGTGGAGTTAGACAAGGACCAGGTTACAAAGGGGCTTGTATACTAAGCTGGGGAATATTAACTTCATCTTGAAAACTATTGGGGGCCACTGAAGGATCTCTTCTTATTTAGATTAAAGTACAATTTACATAGAGAATAGCGTACATATTGCAGATGTACAGCTCTATGAATTTTCATAAAGTGAAACCACTCTCATATACAGAATCTAGACCTAGAAGCAGACCATAATAGAACCCTAGAAGTCACATGTGTCCCCATGCAATCACCACTCTTACAAGGAGGGAATATATTATTTCAATAATAAAGCAAAAGCCCAAGAGAGAATAGCAATCATATTGACAAAACCATTACCAACCATGCTCTTATTGAGCACTTACTATGTGTCAAACCCTGTACATGAATCATCTCATTTAGTCCTCATGACAACTCATGAGGTAAGTGTGATTTCAGAGTATCTAGGTCAATACAGAAAAATAGATGTCCATAGTCTGCTGTCATCTCACATCATGTGTTTTGCTAAATCTTAACGTTCAGTTGTTAACAGAGCTAGGATCAGTTTGCAGCATACACACAGAGAGATGATGAAACAGATCAGACTTAGACTTTGGTTCATTTCCTTTGAAAGGACAAGACAATTTGCAAGGTAATAATAATAAAACCAGAAATAGGTCAACATTAAAAAAATTAAAAAGACCCAAAGTATCTATTTTGGAAGAGCTTCCTGAGCCTGAAAAATGATATTTCTTAAGTGATCAATAGAACTAAAGTAGGACACTTTGTTATTCTCTTAGGGCCAGCTTGTATTTATAAACCTGTTTTGTAGTGAGAGAGTAAAAATGTTTTGTTCATTTAAAATGAAAATTATTTTCTAGTGGTCACTTAGGAAACTACATGAATGAAGCCCCACACATTTACCGCCCTGGTTTTCATGCTACCTGTGAGGAGAAAGCAGTTTTATTCTGGAGTAAGACAGACTAGGTTTCAGTGCATTTTCTAGCCGAGTGGCCTTCCTTCAGCATTGGCTTTTTTCCCCCAAACCATCTGGGATAAAGAGATAAGCATAAGTTCTTTTAAATCTGTAAAACGGGAATGATAACTAGCCTCCCGTGGTGTGTCTTGTGGAAATGACAACTAGAGTCACTAACATGAGTGGGAGCTAAATAAATCCTGATTGTATCTCTTGATCTCTTTTCCTTCTCCACATTTCTTTTCTTCTACACTTTAAACCCTTAACATGAAGCGGAAGAAGAGGTTAATACTAGTGCATTTACTTCCATCCTGTGCCTTTTCTGACAAGTCACAACTATCTACACTATCTACAATAAAATTCTTTTTCCTGTAAGCCTGTAAGTACGTAGGTTTTTTGTCCAGTATCCTATAGAGTTTTGGGAAGGGAATCATTGGCAACCCGAACTTACTAAATGAGGTAGATTGCTTGTGCATATGTGCATAGTAATTCCTTTTGGGTAGTGCCTTCCCAATTACTATGTTGATTCTTGGCTTGGTCATGTCACTTGCTTTGGACAATGGGACAACAGCAAATACAGCATAAACAGAGGCTTTAAAAATATGTGCGCATTAGGGGTTATGTTTTCTTTTGCAATGCTTGGAACCATGAGACCACCATATAAATCCACCTGCACTAGCTTGCTGGAGGATGAGCTGCCACATGGTAAAGAATTAGATGCCCTTGTCTACAGTCTTCCAAAATACTAGACAGGTCAGTGAGGCTGTCCTGTCATTCAGCAGCCATCAGAATCACCAGCTGACTGGAGACACATGAAAAAGTCCAGCAGAGATCAGCAGAGCTGATCAGACCAGAACTCTCGAGCCAATCAACAGAACTGTAAGCTAAGTAAATGGTGATTGTTTTAAGCTCCCATATTCTGGTGCTATTTTTTTTTTTACAGAGCAAAAGATGATTGATACAAAATGAACAGATATGGAAAGACAGGATGATTGATTAGGCTACATGACTAGGAAGGAGGACTAACATCTCCTGGGTGCTCCTGTTCTGGGTGGCAGTTGTCACATAGCTTACCTCATTTGATCCTCTCAGCTACCCAATGGAACAAAAAAGCATTTTTTTATAGCTAAGAAAATAAATCCAGGGAGATACTATGTATCATTCAAAGACATATCACAAAGTTGGCATTATTATCTTGTTTTACAGTTCTGAGTATATTGACTCAGAAATAAAGAAATTTGCTTAAGAGTCCCAACAATGCAGATAACTGAACCAGATTTGAAATCTTGGCAAGTCTGACACACAAGCCAGTGCTCTTTTGAATACTCTTCAAAGTGCTTCCAAAGCCGTCTCTCTGTAAACTAGCACTCTGTCCATCAAAGCATCCTTCATTTGTTTGGCCTATCATCTTTAGATAGGGATTTCTACGTCTCTAACTTCTGAGCTTTTATAATTAAGAATGGCAGCCTTTGCTGCCTCCTGTCTTGGATGAGACAGGTGCCCTGTGCCCGGGATGCTTTCTCCTGGGGACCTGAATCCTGAAGAATCAGAATTACAAGCTAATGGCTGGAATGGTGCATAAAGGACTGTGGTGAACATGGTAGCCAAGACCTCCACATCCCTTCCAACCACAGCCAGTGCAGTGTTTCTTAAATTGGCGCTTGTGACACATTTTTGGGCTTGAAATCAAATTTAGTAGATTACGTATAGCAGGCAAAAATGAAATAGAATAAAAGAGAAAATATCAGATTCTAATAACTCTAAAGGTAAGTGTTTTTGTGAATATTTCTTTTGTTTTATACATACTTGTATGCCTTTGTGTAGTACTAAATCATCAAGTAAAATGAACTTCTTACTGGGAGTTGCAGTTGAAAAAGTAAAAAGGCCATGAATATTCCTTCCTGAATAGGAGAGGCTGGAAAGCTAATGATTTAATTTTCCAAAATCCTTGTAGTTCTGGATATTGCTTGAGTTTTGCTGGTTAGATGCACTCCTGCAAGATTTAAAATGTGAAGGTTAAATGGAGAGCATGTTTAGCTACTTTTGCTTTTCATTCCTGGCAACCACG
The DNA here is from genome assembly GCF_048565385.1 of Saimiri boliviensis. Taxonomy (NCBI): domain Eukaryota; kingdom Metazoa; phylum Chordata; class Mammalia; order Primates; family Cebidae; genus Saimiri; species Saimiri boliviensis. The sequence continues at coordinate 79,460,602 of NC_133463.1, forward strand.
GTTACAGAGATGCTGGATTTTTAAATAGCAGCCCTCCAGTGTCTAGTCATGAGTTTTGTGGCTGTTCAGAAGGTGGCCATTGTCCACGTTTTGCCAGGGTGGATCTAGAAGGCAACATAGCTCTGGAGCTAACAGCTATGTCAATGGCAGTTTTCTGATCTATGCCCTTTATAACAAATGCGAAGCTGCCTACCAGTTCTAGAAGAGAAGCTTTGCTCTATCGAGAGAATTTCACCCACCTCGAAGCCCCGTGGGCAAGAACAGTGCTGTTCTCTTGTTTAATGGTGGGATAGGTCAGAGGAGCAGGAAGGCATTTTATATTTTAACAATACTCTCAAAAATCCTAAAATTCATCTGGCCTTGGAAATTATGTACACCCTGGAAGTTCTTCTGACTACATATTTGCAAATATTGTACCATGTATCTCTCTACCATCCCATTCCTCACCCAAGGAACAGCATACTTGACTCTGTTTGACTATTCAATTCAATTCCCTTCAATAAACAGTAATCATACTGACATGTGCCAGGCTCTAAGTGTGCTGCCAGGATCTAAATATGTCACCAGCCCTGAAGAGCACACAGTCTGTGGGGAATGCAGGAGCGAGAACCTCCCAACCACAAAACAAGGTCCACTGTAGAAGCAAGAACCTTGAACCCTGGGGACACTAGGAGTGACATGGGGGATGGTGAAAGGGTAACAGTTGGTGCCAGTCCCTAAATTAGTTAAGCCACAAGCAGTTATTTCAAATAAATGTCACAGTGATTCAGTGACACGGCTGGACTATTAACAGATAAGCTGAAGCACATAAAGTTACATTCTTTGCGCAAGTTCATACAGCTAATGAGGTGCAAAGCTGTATTCCAAACCAGGTCTGTCTGACTCTATTGTCTGTGTAGCCATTAAGTTGCCTATAAATACAGTTAAGATTCTTTCAGAAGTTCTTCTGCTGAAAGAATTCTAACATTGAAAGATTAGAAGTCATAGATACATTGGGCTGTTAGCTATTTGACAATTACCAGTGATGCTCCCCGCAATTCTGAAAATTTTCTTTTATACTGTAGTAACTTCAAAATCCCTTAAAATACATGCTATAATTGGTGATGGGGACAGTCTATTTTATAAAAGCTGCCAAAATATTGCTTCAGTCTGCTAAAAAAAAAAAAAACCCCATATATCTTTTGGATAACTGCAAATGCTGGTGTGGAAAAGACCTTTATATTGTAAGTATTTTTTTCCCCCAAGAATATTTGGGCAAACATGTCGGACATAAATATTTTCAAACTGGCATCTGTGTCTGAGGCAAGGTATCCACTTGGGTCTTTACAAGGCCTTGGTACTGAAGGTGCGTGAGGGAGAGAACATTCTGTCTACTCCAAGAGGGGATTTTGAAGTTACTACAGTATAAAAGAAAAGTGTTGATCCAGGTCTTGTGGGTCCTTAGACTTAAACAGTTTGGGGGTGGGGTAAGAGAATCCTCTTTAAGAAAAACTGTGAAAATCATAATGCAAACTTGCCAGGGCCCCTCTGAAGGCCTTGGAAGGGGCTTGCAAGTGAAGGGCTTTGAAGCTTAACCACCATTGGCTTCATGATAAGGGCACTTCTGATAAAGCAAACTATATTTCATTATTGTAATTGTTGGATGATGCTAACACTTTGAAGAACTACCTAACCCATGGCTGCATGTGGACAGATAAAGCAAATTATTGTCTGTTTCAAATATTAATATGCAACAGTTTCCATAGATACCTGATTATCACTGTGCCATAATACATGCTTCAGAGGTTATTTGAACACCATCTTCTACACAGTGAATTCTTAGTTTCTAATTGAATTTTTGTAATTCTGGAGTCGTTTTTTATTCATTGTTATATATTTTATGCACTCATCTACTAAAATTTAAAAAATACTGAATTTATATTTTATCTTGATGTGGAATGGAGCTTTTCACATTTATTCAAGAACATCATATTTTAATATCAATTGGAGGAGCTAATTTGGAAGTTGAAAGATAATTAAAATTCAGATAAGAAGTCTTTTGCTTGCAGCATTCTCCGCAGATTTTATATCCTCCTCAAATATAATATTTTTAAAAATTTAAAAATAATTTACCTTTGTAGAGTGTTTACAGTTAAACATTACCTTTACATGGAGCTTATTTTATATCAAAACCACCTTGGTAGGAATTATTAAAATCATTTTACAAGTGAGGAGACTGAGGCTCAGAGATTACCTAGCTCAAGGCCAGCCTGTCCCATCATGCAGGATACCAACACCTTATACTTCTGCTGCATTTCAACTAGCAAGAAAGCATAACCATCTAGACCGGTGGTCCAAAACAGAAATTAATCAGAGGCTGGAGGGCTTCACCCATTTACTACTATACCTCCTCGCATTGCCTGGAGAAACCGTCCAGATGGGGTGTGAGCATGGGATGTCTGCAACCTCCTCAGAGCCTGTAATAAGTGGAATCATCATTTTTCACACTGGTGTTTAATTGTGAGCTTGTGTCAGTTTTCTGCCCATGAAAAGAAAAATGATCAATCCAACCTTTCTTATTTATATTTGAAAAACAGAAAATATCAGAATTAACAGAGCTTACATGGACAATACTTGTAATACTCATTCATTAGGTAGGTCCCTTCTGTTATTTCAATCATTCATAAGATATAATTCGATCTTCTTTGATTTTTTCCTCTTTTCACACTACAAAGATCTCAACTGGTTTCTCCCTTTACTTATTTAAAACCAATTCAGTCTCTGGTTGTCTGAGAATTTTGCTTTCTGTGGAATGTATGTATTTCATGATGAAAGAAATGCTTAAAAGAGAGAAGCAATAAATATGGACTATACTACTACCAATGAGAGATCTTGTTGGGCACCTACTATGTTTCAAGCTTTGCACATGAATTATGTGATTTAATACTCAACAATTAAAGAGATAGAGATATTTATTACCACTGTTTCACAGATGTGGAGATTGAGGTTAGGTACTTGTCCCAGGACACAGAGCAAGTAAGTGGCAGCACACAGATGTGAACACAGGCATCTGGATTCACTAGTGAATTCTACTTTTCAGGCTCTGTGCTGCAGAATCTGATTTAGAGTTCATCCTTTTCTTGGGTGCAGTGGATCACATGGGGCTGACTCCCAAGTCATAATCTTTTCCATGACTCCCTCTAATCTGTTACAAAATATCTTCCACTACTCATTCACACATCCGATAAACTGTTCCTTAGCAAGCGTGTAACAAGGAACGAGTTAGTGGCAGTCCCTGTGCTCTGCAATGTGGAGAGCAGTGGACAGACTTCACTCTGCCTTTACCATGTTGCAGTCTGGTTGTCTGAGAAACTGAAAGTAACTGTAATGAAATATTAATAACATTACCGTAGAAGTCAGAACAAGGCATCATGTGTCTCTTGCATATTCCAAAGAGATTCTGGAATAATAGGTGTGAAAACGAAAATGTTTTGAGCTGTTGAGGAATCAGGGTTGTAAAGGTGAAATATTTACAGCCCTGCAATTAATATACAAAAGATATGGTTCCCATAAATCTAAATGACAAATTCAGTTGGACAGTGGGAAGAAAGATGAGTTAATGGAGTATAGAGTTCAACAAGAACATACTTTGTTGGAAGCAAAAATTCCTGCAAAAACTAGCCTCCAGTTTACTAAAGAGGGAAGAAAAATGATCCTTCAATATCTGTCAATATTAATCACGTATTTGGGGAAAGAGAAATGCTCATTGGAAATGCTCCTTAAGTTAATTATTACTTTACTCATTTGATACAGTATTACTGAATGTTTAAGTACCAGGGTAGATGTTATAGGGGAAAAACATAATTCCTCCGTGGATCAAGGAACTTGTAATCTAGAAAAGGAGATGTAAGACATGACACATGCAACTCTCAGACTAAGTTGGAAAGTGACAAACTTACAGAACTCCAGTTTGTTATGAAAAATTCTATTTAAAAAGCTCCTCTTGGTTTTATTTCTGGCACCTAACTCATGTCTTGGCCCACAGTGTGTATTCTACAATGCAGTAACTGAATTAGATTTTGATAATACATATTTGACTACTACTAAAGCTCTGAAGAGAACTCTTGAGTGGAGGACTTTGAGAAAACACAATTAGTGTAGAATTTTGATTGGATTTTAATGCCTTTGCTGAGTCCTGAATAATGAAGTGATAAACTAAGTGTACTAGATGGTTCTTGGACCAAGCTGTGCCTGAAGAAATAGAACTCAGGTCTAATGCTGATTAGGGAGGAAAACAATCCACCATGGAATAAATGATGTTCTGTGATTATTACCAGTTTTCTCATACTTGGTGGGTAGGAAAGGAGAATGCTGGAACCTTTAGAATACTTTGGAAGAGCTAAAGAGCATAAAAATCCCATGTGAGAAAGGCAAAGGGAGCTTCATGAAGACCCCACTATCCTTAGTCTGGCCATGATATATCACTGGGAGTGGGAGCCTTCACTGGAAGCTGGCACCTTCGTGGACCACTGGGTCTTTTTCTCTGGGTAGCTTTAGGGTACGTTGAACTATATCCTTTCCTATATTAAGACAACTCATCTGATTTCCCCACATTGTTACATATATTCCTGTTGATCACATCACAGCCATGTTGTGACAATTGTACACCTGCCCCTGGATGTCAAGTAACATGAGGCAATACGTTCTGCTTATTGCTAGAACCAATATGAATTGAGTTTCCTGTCATTTGAGACTAAAAGAGCATGCTGATGTGGAAGGGAGGGCCAAGGCCCTCCTAAGGGAGAGAGACATAGATTGTGAAGAGAATCCCATGTTGAAGGACATCGTAGCATGATAATTGGTTATGTGGGCTCTGGAGCAAGACTGTTTAGGTCTGAGTACCTGCCGTGCAACTTGCTAGCTGTTGTTTACCCTCTCTGTTTCCCAAGTCCTCATCTATAAAACGGAGGTTAAAAATTCACCCACTTCATATGAGGGCTGAACGAAGCAATCTATGTGAAGTACAGCACCTCACACATGGTAAATGCTGTATCAGAGCCAGCCACTGTTACTTTCATCCAGACAACATGTGAGGAGGGGAGAGAGGTAAGAGATGGATCCAATTTCATTCTAAAGGCAACAGTAAGTTGTATTAGTATCCTAAGCTGGCATAAAAAATTACCACAAAATTTGGTGGTTTAAAACAATAGAAATGTATTCTCCTACAATTCTGGAGGTCAGAAGTTGGGAAATAAGGTGTTGTCAGGGTTGTTTTTTTTTCTGGGTCCCTGATGGAGAAACGGTCCCATGTCACCCTCCTGGCTTCTGGTGGCTGCCAGCAGTCCTTGCAGATGCCTTGTTCCAACCTCTGCCGCTGTCTTCACATGGTGCTCTTTTGTGCATTCCTGCTTCTGCCTCTGGGATTCTCCGTGTTCTCTTCTTAAAAGGATATCAGTCATATTGAATTAAGGCCCACTGTGTGATTTTATCTTGAATAAATTTATAAAGATCCTATTTCCAAGTAAGATCACATTCTGAGGTTTGGGGAACCTGCATTTTAGGGGGACACCTTTCAACCCAGTACAGAAGTAATAGAAATTACCTAACTAGATTTAGGTTTTAGAAGGATCACTCTGGCTGCAGCATGGAAAATGAATTGCAGGGAATGAAAGAGTTGTTACAGTGATCCAGGAGAGAAATCAAGAAAGAAGTAGGGTTAGAAACGTCGTAAAAAAATGTGAAAGATGGATGAGAAAGAGAATTAACTTCTCATAATTGTTGCAGCATATCAGGGAACATGGAGAGGACGGGTAGTGTGAGGCTGAAGCTGGTGGACAAGTGATGCTGTTTGTTCACTAAGACAGGAAATACTCCAAGGGCAAATGTTTTGGGAAGGACAGATCAATACTTGTTGAGCAAATGAAGAAAGAAATAATTGTTTTGGTCTATGCCAGGTTTCCTCTTGCTTTGGAAGCATAGTTCTCAGCCTCTGTCTCAACTTTCTAGATTCCAACTGCGGATCAAGAGTAGTGTCAATGTCAAGAGCAGAAAATCAAATACCGCATGTTCTCACTCATAGGCGGGTGTTGAACAATGAGAACACATGGACACGGGGAGGGGAGCACTACACACTGGGGTCCGTTGGGGGGAAATGGGGGAGGGATGGGGGGGTGGGGAGGTGGGAAGAGATAGCATGGGGGGAAATGACAGATACAGGTGAGGGGAAGGAAGGCAGCAAACCACACTGCCATGAGTGTACCTATGCAACAATTCTTCACATGTACCCCAAAACCTAAAATGCAAAAAAAAAGAGTAGTATCAATGTTTTTAAAAGGTCAACTTGGAATTTTGGAATTTTCATAAATAATTTACAGAATAGCACTGCATCACAGTGCCCCTCCCCAACACACACACACACACACACACACACACACACACACACACTTAAGTGATTCATTAGCCTATACTACTGTGAGGGGCTGTCAACAGTACACACTAAATGCTCATAGCTAACTGGTTCTTTCAAGTCTACTCCCCACGTCTGCTGGTTGTATCCTATCTTTACCAAGAGGCAGTAATGTTTGTTTCCAAATCTGTTTATGATAATTGTATTGGCTGTTACTATAACCAAATTTAATTGGGTATGGTGTCAACAACAAAATGTGAGTGTGAAAAGAAAGCAAGCTTTTGTTTCTATGAAAAAATGAGTTGAATGCTATGGAAATACTCAAAATTTTCATTCTAAAAACATTGGTTTCAAATGAGGTGTGGGCATGACATTTGCAAAAGATTAGAAGAAAAAAAGTTCTAGGATGGTTTTACGCCAAGATTGTTGAGGTAGTAGCATTAAATTATTTTACCTCCTTTATAGTTAATCCATTTTTGGTGTGACTCATGCAAAATAGTGAATGTACAATTCCGGTCAACTGACCCATACTCAAGTCTCACTAAAATAAACTATTTTAGGCATGGATTATTTTAAAAATACTTATTTTATTTTTTCCTGCTCTATTTTACTACTTTCCTGCTCTAGCTTGAAAAGTGCCTTCAACTGTATCAAGGCAACAAAGCATGTCTTCTCTTCAGCATTTTATAGTTAGGCTATTTCAATTTCTTTAGTCAAAATTATCTGCACAGATTTACAAGTTAAAAAGCCCCCACAGTTCTTCTGTGGCTCCTCCAGCTCCTCCAGGCTGGATCAAAGGTGTTGAGGCTCCTGATGGCGATTGATTTCTGCTTTCTGAATGGCCTCTGTATGCAAATTGTAATTGCATATGAGCATAGGGTCATGAACTGCCTTTGAATCAGGTATTGAATTAAAAATTTGTACTGCTCATGGGTGCCAAATTTGAATAAGAACAAAAATAACAAGAAGAAAAATTGTTGTTACTAGAATCAGACTACTTTCTACTTCGAAATTTATGATATGGTCCAAGTGATCCAATAGTTCAAGGATCAGCCATGACCCCCAGCTCTCATCTGTTGAGGCCCCACTACGTCAGCCAACGGGTCAGATGCTTTCTATATATTGCTTGATTTTCTTACAACCACCTTGAGATGTAGGGTTTATTATCTTTGACAGATGTAGAATCTAAGGTTAGTGTACCCACAGTCTCAGCAGATACAGACTTAGAACTAGGAATCAAATACAGGTTTGTTTTTCTTCAAAGCCTTCACTCCTTCCATCATGCTGGAAAATGCAAATAATATGCTGGGAAGATTACAAAGAACTAGGCAGCCAGATGGAATGCAAGAGCTGGTGTCCTACCCACAGCGGGTAAACACAGTTCTTCGAGTTAAGTCAGTTGTTACAGGAAGATCAGAGGCCATTAACACTGGTACTGTGCTTGCCACTCAGAACCCTCCTGCCAATCAGATGGAACCATGATGCTAACCCTGATATAAGACAGAATGTGAAAAACTCATGTTAACTAAAAATTTCTTAGTGCCAAAAAGAAATAACTTACAACAGAAAACATCAGAGGAGGCTTCAAAGGCAGGGTGGCGGGGCCGGGGGATGGGGGGGCGGATATCTGAGCATCAGATTGGGGCACTGGTGAGATTTTGACAGAAATAGCCTTAACATTTGTAGCATGCTTTACAGTTGAAATAACACTTTTTCAGGCATTATGTTATTTGTCTCTCAAAAACACTTTTGTGGGTTAGGACAGAAATTATCATTTCTAATTGAGAGATGAGGAAACTCACATACAAAGTGGTTGGAGAACTTGCTCAGAGTCACGCTAGCAAGTTAGAAATATAAATAGGACAAGCATCTAGGTCAATACTGTCCAGTAGAAATACAATGTAAACCACGAATACAATTAAAAAATTCCTACTACTTCCATAAAAAAATTAGCCGGAAACAGTTGAAATTCATTTAATTGTATATTCTAGTTAACCAAATATATTCCAAACATCATTTCCACGTATAATGAACACACAATTCGTTTGTAAAAAGTCATTAATGAGATATTTTGCATTTCTTCTTTTTTTTTTTCGGATTGTCTTTAAAATCTGGTGTGTATTTTACATGCACAGCACATCTCATTTTAGAACAGGGACATTGCAGGTGCTAAATATACACAGAGGGCTAGTGGCTGCCATACTGGACAGAGTAGAGATTTTCTGACTTCTAGCCCAGTGTCTTTCTGCTTTGCTGAATCGCAAACATATAGAGTGGGAGTGGAACATCTCATCCTAATGGAGCAATAGTGGCATGTCATTTAGGTTCCTGGCAGGACATAGCTGGCACCTCAAAAAGGATGATGAAAGAGAGTTACTGAAAAATTAAGGTACTCAACAATGGATGGTAAAGCACCCCAAGGTTAGGAAGGGTGGACAGCTACAAACTTTACTCTAAGCGAGGGCTGCTTGATAAAAACTGTGGCTTTTGGTAGATAAATGCAGCCACTGTAAATCCACATCCCAGCAGGGTAGGAGATGGGAAGATAAGTGGATTGATGTCTCTGTCCTTCCATGCTCTAGTTCACATCTAATGCCCCCCACGGCTGAACCCAACCAGAAACCAGAGGGTAATGAGCCTGTTGATGAGATCCATAAATGCCACACTCCAGGGGCAGGGAGAATGGCAGAGAAGCAGAGAGGGATGGAGACAGGTGGGGACTGACCAGAAGGAATCCAAGCCGTAGATGTGTGGGGCATCTTTGCTGGGCTGTGTGGAGTGTTGGAGTATAAAGTGGAAGGTAGTAAGTGACATGATTGGAATATCAGGCTGGAGCCAGGTGGTGAATGGGCTGTGATGCAGAGTAAATGAAACTGGGAGTGTTCCATGGGCAGTAGCAATCCTGGGGCTTTAGTGCGAGGTCTTATTTAATCCAAATTGGGCACTAAGAAGATGATCCTGACAAGTGTAATACTCTGTGCTGGGGTTTTGAGATGTGAATTAGTCACACACCTCCCTTCTCAAATGAACCAACTGAGAAATAGATAACGGAGGCAGACAGGAATTGACCAAATCCTATCAGTCAGTCAAAGCAGCCACTTTATTATTGGCAAAGGAATGGGGGACTTGGCTGCAAAGGAAGCAGACATGAGCTTCCTATTTTTTCTTTCTGCTCCATAGCCAAAGTTCCCCAGCCAGAGACAGAGTAGGTGGTTACTGTGGGCTCAGTGCATCATTGGAATCCCTGTAGGGAGGACAGCAGCCTGAATGTCTGGGCTTCCTATGTGGGGGCAGGTACAGGACAGCAGCCTCCATGGGTGGGCTCCCTGTGGGGAGGAGAGGAGGCTGCACGGGTGGGCTCCCTGTGAGGAGGAGGAGACCCTGCATGGGTGGGCTCCCTGTTGCAGGGAGAGGAGCCTGCATTAGTGTGCTCCCTGTTGGGGTATACTCCCTGTGGGAAGAAACCACATTCTTACCCCACAGAAAGTTCTGGAGAATGTATATGCAATGACTTCTAGTGGAAGTCATTGTATATACAGTGGATTCCTGCTTCACCATCTCAACATCAGATAGAGAGGGACAGGAATAGGTGAGAGAAAGCAGTGGCTTTGGCTTCATGCTCCACAGAGCTCAATAAATTTGTTTAGTTTTTTTTTTAAATTTTTTATTTCATAAATCATAAGGAAAACAGAGAGAAGGAAAATAGATTTATTTTTCAAGAAGAATGTTAAGGTGAGTGACTACAGGTGGCTAGATCAGTATACACTGGTTAGTAACCGGTTAACACTGATTAGAAAGCTGTTTGTGAGAGGACTTAAACCAGGCAGTACTAGTAAAGGAAATACAGGAAAAATTTATGCATATATGGTGAAGATAGCACCCACAGGGTTTGGGACCATGGCTGATGTGAATGGATTAAGTACAAGGGTGTATCACAGAGAAAGAGAAGTACTTTTTGAGGGAAAGGAGGATCATGAGCAGGCCGAGCCAGTGATACCTGTGGGACACGCTGATGAGGCCGTTGAGCAGGTGCTGGTGGTGGGTGTCTGGAGCTCAGAAAAGAACGTGTTGTTAGAGATACTGATGTGGAAACAATATGAAGCGATGGCTGAAGTCATGAAACATCACTGAAAGAGAACCAAGAGATTAACAAAACAGAAGAGGTCAAGGAGAGGCCCTTGAAGGATGCCTATATTTAAGGGCTTGGAGGAGGAAGAGGGATATGTGAAGGAAACAGAAATCTGAAAGATGGGAAAGAAAATCAAGCACCCCATAGTAAAATTAAGAGGGGAGAGTGCCTCAAAGAACGGGGGTTGAGGGGTGACTCAGCAATGATACAAGGAGGCAAAAATAAGGCAAGCGTATAGCAAAACAAATAAAGAGATTAATTCCATACAGAAATGCATGAATGAAACTCCCATGGTGATTACTGTTGGGGGGATAAGAGAGGGTCTTCATGGAGTAGGTGACATTTGAACTGAGTTTTGAAGGATGGATAAAGGGCACGGATGAAAGGAAGGTTGCACCAGGTAGGGAAAAAGGTGTAAACAAAGGCATGAGAGTAGGTCAGAATAATGTGTAGGAAACAGTGAGTATTTCAGTATAAACTAAAGAATAATGAATGTGAAAGATGTTAATAACAGATAAGGCTGACCACAATGGGTGGTCAGTGGGTGGCTTTGAATGTAAGGAATGGAGAATAACAGACAATGACTTGGAAGGAAGAGGTCTTTGGAGTATAATGAGAAGACCCTTTATCTAGTTGCAGCAGAAAGAATAAAGATTCTAAGGTTCTACCACTTTCAGGTCAACCTTGATTCTCTGAATGAATTAACAATGACAAAGCTCTACTGTATTAATCAATATTATTTTTAACTTTAAAAAGTTCCCCACAGTGTTAAAAGGCACCAACATGAATCAAACTAATCTAGTCAGAACTCAGTAGGAAACCCAGCTTTCTCAATCTACTGTCCGAACCACCGGTTTACACCAATATTGTCTAACAAAGATATTTAACAGAATTTCTTTAATACAACTAAAACATCTGCTGCATTTAAAAATAATCTTCCTGCTGCTGCAACATATGGTATCATCAGAAATTTTGTTCCAGTGGCCCCAGAGCTTCTGAGACACCTCGAAATGCCATGATTACCATAAGGAGGTTTATACAATTCTCCAAGCTGAAAGAAAAACAATTAATTCATTTTAATATTTAAAATAAATATGGGCCATGTGCATCATTTGGGAGAAGAAGCAGGATTATGAAAACTACAATAATTAGAATTTAACTCCCTAAAGAAAGATGCTTCAAGATGTAGCTTCCAGATGGAAAATTCCCCTAGCAAGTCTGCTTAAGACGTATGCTCAGCCTGTCCCAGTCTCTCCTGAATCGGGTAAAAGTGCTCTTCCTACTCAGTTTTTTAATGGAGGTTACACTGGGCACAGATAGCTTTATTTTTACACAAAGGAGTCACAATATTCATGTACACAGAAGTGAAGATAGGAACCAAAGTTTGAATTCAATGTAATTAGTTAAATAAAGATTACTCAGAAGATCCTACATTTCAGCCACTATGCTAGATAAAAACCAGATAATCAGTTGAATTATATAGAGTAGCTGCCTTTAACTAGTCTTGAGAGGTTGTGGACACAGAGAAACACAGACGAGTATATGTCATAAAGCAGGACACATTCTTTAATAGACTTAACTACCATGGCATGCCGCAAGCACAAGAAAACCGTTTCAACTCTACCTGGGAGGCAAAAGCAAGCCTCATGGAGAAAGGGACGCTGAGGCAAAGGAGTAGAGACACGTTAGGAGGGAGGTGGATTTCCCAGAACTATTAATAAATGGCACAGGGTGGTGAAATAGCAGTTTGGGGAAAGAGACTTGCGATGACTGAGATCTAGAGTGGCATGCTGTATTAGAGAACTGTCAAGAATTTCTTCACTTTGAGTACATAGCACTTTGAATAATGCCTTGCACATAGTTAACACTCAAGAAATATATGCTATTGAATGGAAAGCATTAATGTTCCACTTAAGAGGTTCACAGTTTGCTGCAGGGTATCAGAGAAAACCTAGTGCCTGGCATTGCTGTTCTTTAATGGGTCATACATATCTTGTTATCAGTATCTTTGCTAATTTCTTTCTTCCTTCTCTTCTAATAATTAAAGTTCCACTCGTCTTCCAGATACAATTCAGAGTAGACTAAGTCTTATTTGTCTCTGTAGCTACAGCAGGAATGGGTGATAGATAGATGAATAAATGAATGAATGATCATGGGAATTCTCATAAATCCTTCCAACAAACTACATTCTCTCTTCCTTCAAGATTTTTGCATGCGTTCTTTGCTTTTTATGGTGTACTCTCTACTGCTTCTCCACTGAACTAAATCCTATTCACATGTCAGCTCAGGCAATATATTTTTTAGAGAGTCTTCTACAAGCCTCCAGGTTAGGTTCGACCCATACACTATTGCCATACGTATCTGTGTAGTCATCCCTCTTCTTCTACACCTGGTAAACTCTTTAAGGCCAGGAACGAATTGCTAGTCAGCATTAAATTCCCAATGCTCAGCAGAGCCCCTGACACATAATAGACCCTCCATAAATAAATTAATTAGTGGTTGAGCAAATTAAGTGATTAAAAATTTTTTTGTATCCTACCATGAGATAAAAATCATGAGTGCTTGAAAAATCCCACAAAACCTGGTCATTTCTATGGAATCTAACCTATTTGATTCTTCATTTATAATTTCAAAAAAGTTGCCGTCAATCTTATTTAGGATCATTATCCAAGGAAAAGGTATCTGCTGTTACTTAGGTTTTTATAGTGTATCCACAGGATATAGAATTTTTTAACTGTTATGGTGTTGTAATTAGTTCTGATAAGAGGTAAATGGGAATTCATTTGTCAATGACACATGATATTTTAAAAGATATGTATGGGACCTAATAATGATTCTGGTTGCTATGTACTTAAGGAGAGCCATCATCCTGATTTACCTCCATATAAATAACCCTAAGTTATTTCAGCTGAGCTAAGTCAATCCATAATATATTTTCACATGAGTCCTCTTGGGACTGAACTATGTTGACTGACTCATATAAATCATTATACTCAATAATGCTAATAGAAACTCTTCACTGACTTGCAAGGGCATCTCACACAAAGGAATTCTAACCACTAAGGAGACTTTTCAGGAAGGATGTTATTATTCCCACACCATAGATGGAGAAACTAAGACTCAGAGCTTGCTCAAGCTCACTAAAATAGTAACTAAGCAAAAATTATCAATCCAGGGCAATTTCATTTGAAAGCCTATGTCTTCTCTGCCAGACTACACTGCCCATTTATTACTGAGGAAGTTCTCAAGGATAATGGAAACCTGAAGCAGAGATCAAATGCCAGTGGAAAGTAACTTTAGCACTGATAATGTAGTCAGCTATCTCAGGCAATACCCTTGGATAAATAAAGGGTGGTCAACATACCACAAATATTTTATCATAGTTGTGAACATAAGACTGAAAGAAGCCTCCACAATATTTTACTTAATCCTAGAAATAAAGAACCTTCCACAAAGGATAGTCTTTTCTTGTATTTTATCCAAGAAATCAATGAAACTGACTTATATGTTTTTATTGCTTTCTACATAGTATCTCATTTGAAACAAATGTAATGCAGAAGAGAAAGATATTGCCCCAAGTATAAAAAAGGAACCTATGTGGAGAGTTAAATAGCTTAGGTGGCTCAACTAAGAAGTAATAAGAGCCATGACACAAACTGTAGTGATCATTTCATTACATTCTAGTTATCGCTTTCTCTTACCTCTAAATATTATATTTTCTTCTTCCTTCTCCCAACTTAAAAAAAAGATTAGGGAGAATGGTTAATGATTCCTCTACAATTTTAGATTATTAGATCATAGTGATTCCAAGATACCCAACTTGAAGGATGGGAAAAGAAGCAAAAAATCTTATGCAGGTGGTAAGGCATTTTTTTTAGTATCTCCAATATATCGTAAACTCTAAATAAGAGCCATCCCCAACAACTCACCCACAATTTCAGCTCTTGTTGTGATAAAGCATTTAGAACATTCAATAAATTATTAACATGGCAGCATTCTCTGAATTGGCACAGATCCCATGGAAAGAGTGACATGCCAGTGTGGCAACTGATCTGTGTTACACAGGAACATAATACAATAGTCCTGGGAGATACTCATGTTTATTGTACAAGGTATTTTTTTCTCAAAGTTATTTTTCTTAATTATTCCATGGGCTATTCAGAGAAACTACTATGAGATTCCAGAATTATTTTAGGCAATAACTTGGAAATTCCTTATTCTGAATCCTGAAAACTCAAAGTAGGATCTGAAAACTCAGTATTTTCCCCTGTGCTCTGGAGACAGCAGATGGCAGTGAGAGTTGAGTCCTGGCAGGTGTGCCTTACCTGTCTGCCTTATCCACTATCACACAGACCTGGCTCACTCATTTTAAAGATCCATGACTTCCTGGTGATTTGATACAAATTAATCATGAAGAAAATGTTGAGTCTTTCTCTGCTACTTTCTTTTTAATTTTGCAAGCTATTATTGCCTAAAGTCTTAAATGATAAATGCACTGTATTATAAGTTATAAGACAACTTTAAGAAAAATGACCTAGTTAAAAAACGAGAAAAGGGTCTAGTATTGTAGAAATAATATATCTAGAAGCATAAAATTCCCAAGAAAATATAAACTTGGGATGCTGTAAGTTGATGCTAAAACCAATTTTCAACACATTCCTGATACTCCTCTTGGAAAATTATTTTCAGAACCGAAGACATGAATGGATTTAAAATATATAAACAACTTTAATAGGGACAAATCTTTATTCTTTGAAACTAAATTTAATTTTGGAGAAATATATTATTTGAGGCCAAAGCTACTTTTAAGTTCCTATAACATCCACCCGATCAGGATGTCCAAAAGATTCTTTTAACCTCTCCAGATTGGAGCTAATTATTGCCCCCCACAATCCACCTTGCTTCGCCTCCTGTATCCCTTATTCTGGTGTTGGATTTATGTCCACAGGATTTTTTCATGTACATCTCTTCTAAAAGTTAGATTGTGATATTAGAGACTAGACATGTGTAAAGGTTCTTCTGTGCAGTTACTCTGATCTGAATTGCTAGACAGTAAAAAAATTTATCTGAAATAACACATTTACAGTTTAAAAGAAAGAGGGTCAAAGATGAGTATGCTAATGATTTTGAGGAACCATGACCTTGTTCACAAACATAGATGTCAGTGAAAGGTGCCAGAAAATAAATTTGTGACTATAATAACTTTATTTATTATGGGGAACGATGAACTGAGTGTGGAGAATAAGACCAATCCATTTTGACCTGCAAGTCTAATGCAACTATTTCAGACTTTGGAATCCCGTGACATAAACTTTAAGAGAATACTTGCAAGTCAGGACCTGTTTGGGAGTAAAGCAGTAGCTCCGTTAATTTAGAGACTGGCTAACTAAAACATTCAGCCTTTTCATTTGGTACCTGTCTTTGGTTCTCTGTCTCTAGGCGCAGCCTGGCCTCCACACACCTCCGAGTCTCCAGGAAAGCTTGGCGCTGGGCCCGGTCTGACAGGTAACTGATGAAGATTCCAGCTGTGTTCATACACATGAATAACACTGCCTGGGCCACAACCTAAAACAAACACAGTCTGGTCAGGTGCTTAAAACAAAAGCTATTAGAAGCAGAAGCAACAATAAAATACATAAATTAATATAAATTTCAAAGGTAAATCCTCATGTAGTAATCCACATGTTTAATTACACGTTTGGAGAACTATGCCCTTCATTCAGATCTTGAGGCAAATGTCATCCTTTTGGAGAGGGCCCCCTTCGCCACTTTCTCCAATTTAAGGCTTCTCTCCAGGTTTAGACTGGAGCCTTGACCGGAAACCTGCTGTGAAAAAGAGGGGATCTGGCTGACTTCTTCACTCCACCTTCTCTCTTTCCCCTTCACCAGCAAAAGCTTTTGGCCTTTATAAGGGACAGGTGAATCTGGTGGAAATAAAGAGAAGAGACTAAAAGAAAAAGAAAAGGAATCCAATGAATATCTTTAACTTTGAATACATTGACTACTATATTGAAACTTCGGGTGTTCTCAGGTCTTTGGTGTCAGGTTGATGCCAAAGCCACTTTTAAGTTCTTGTAACATCCACCCAATCAGGATGTCCAAAAAATTCTTTTATCTTAACCTCTCCAAATTGGAATTCGTGATTTCCCCTCACACTCCTATTTGTTTTTCCTACTGTATCCCTTATTCTGGTGTTGACTTCATGTCCATAGGATTTTTTTTGTGTGTGTACATCTCTTCTAAAAATCAGGTTGTGGTATTAGAGACTAGACATGTGTAAGATTCTTCTATGAAAGAAGTGAACAACATAGTATGAATACCTTTATTTTTATGGCTTTAGCCTGAGAACAGGTCACAGCTTGTGCTATATGTGGTAGCTATAACTCAAATAGAAAACTCAGGTGGCTTAAAGAAGCAAAGAACAGAATTCCAGACCACTGTAGCTTCTGGAAAGTGGGAGGAAAATTCCAAAAAGAAAAGAATCCAGTGAAGGGAAACCTGAAATTGTTTCATAACCTCTTATCTGAACCACATGTGCACAGGGAGGACAGTAAGCAATTGAGTTAAAGATAAAATAACTGAACTGATATTTGAACTGCAGTCCGAAAGACAAAAGACTTTCTTTTGATTTCAATGAAGTTAATTACCTGCTGAAGTGAAGCAGAACAAAACAAAAATCACCATTTCCTGGGGAATGTAAGAGAATTCAGTCTTAACTATATAGCATTCACAATGCCCACAACATAGCACAGAATTATGTGACATTAAAAAAACGTTAAAATGTGACTCAATCTCAAGAGAAAAGATAGTCAACATATATCTAATCTGATCCAGATGTTGGAATCAGCAGGCCGAGATTATAGTAGTTCTTACAATTTTGCTCAGTGATATTCTAGCGGTGAATGAAATTCACTGAAAGTAAATATTCTAGCAGTGAATAAAAAGATAAGAAATAAGAAAAGAAATAGAAACTACAAAAAAGGAAAATTTCATAACTGAAAAACAAAATATCTGAAACAACTTGTTATTGATAGCAGAATGTAGATGACAGAAGAGTCAGTAAGTCTGAAAATATGCCAATAGAATATACCCAGTTTGAAAAAAATATAAATACATATAAATAAAGATATATAAATATATAAATAGTATTTTTATATATAGTATTTATTAATATGTATAAATTAATAAATAAATGTATATTTTATATACATATGTATTTCTGAGATGGAGTCTCACTCTATAGCCCAGGCTGGAGTGCAGTAGTTTAATACTGATGCACTGCAACCTCTGCCTTCTGGGTTCAAGTGGTTCTACTGTCTCAGCCTCCAGAGTAGCTGGGACTACATGTGCATACCACCACACCCAGCTAATTTTTGTATTTTTAGTAGAGACAGGGTTCACCGTGTTGGCCAGGCTAGGTCTCAAAATCCAGACTCAAAATCCCGACCACAAATGACCCATCTGCCTTGGCCTCTCAAAGTGCTGGGATTACAGGTATGAGCAACTGTGCCTGGCCTATATAAAAATATTTTGAGGCAGGTTCTCACTCTATCACCCAGGTGGGAGTGCAGCTCACTGCAACCTCTGCCTCCCAGATTCAAGCAATTCTCCTGCCCAGCCTCCCAACTAGCTGGGATTACAGGTGTGCACCACCACACCTGGCTAATTTTTTCATTTTCAGTAGAGATAGGTTTTTCCTGTGTTGGCCAGGCTGGTCTCAAAGTCCTGACCTCAGGTGGTCCTCCTGCCTTGCCTCCCAGAGTGCTGGGATTACATGTGTGAGCCACTATGTCCAGCCAAAAAATTTTTTGAATGATTTATAAAATGGTTCTAGTAGTTTATGTGGCAACATTGAAAGGCCAAACATACATATAAATGGATTCTCAGAAGGAAAGGAAAGAGAGAATGGGGCTAAACTAATACGTTTAAAGAAATAAGCCAATTTTATAAATTTTATGAAGATACATATTTACAGGTTCAATTTACAGGTTCAATATCCTATGTAGGTTCAGCAAACTCTACATAGGATAAATGTGAACAAAACTATATCTGGGAATATCTTAATCAAAATGCTAAAAACCAAAGAAAATCTTGAAAACAGAGAAAGATGTTACATATAGGGGATGTATTATTCTTCAGTTATGATAAAGATTTTCAGATTAGATAAAAAGAAATATTCCATTTCTTATTTATAACATATAGTCATAAAATATATTGATATAAAAGTTTAGAAGTCAAAACAAAATAAGGCTGGCTTTGTTGTATAAATACCAGACTAAAGAAAACTTTTTGAAAAAGTCATTACTGAGATAATTAGGGTCACTACACAATAATAAAGGGTTCAATACACTAGAAATACATAAAAATTGTGAACATGTACATATTTAATAACATAGCCTCAAAATATACACTGCAAAATATGATAAAAGTCTATGTATTTATAAGTCTATAGTCATAGTGGTCTCTTAACACAATTTTCAGCAGTTTATATATCAAACAGATTAAAAAGTCAGCAAAGATTGAGATAATTTGAATAGCTCATATGATTAATGACCTTGAAATAAAACATTGGTATGGTTTGGCTGTGTCCACACCCAAATTTCATCTTGCATTGTAGCTCCCATAATTCTCAGGCATTGTGGGAGAGACTCAGCAGGAGAAAATTAAATCATGAGGATGGTTTCCCCCATACTGTTCTCATGGTAGTGAACAAGTCTCATGAGATCTGGTGGTTTTATAAGAGGTTGCTTCTTTCGCTTGACTCTCATTCTTTCTTGCCTGCCACCATGTAAGATGCGCCTTTCTCCTTTTGCCATGATTGTGAGGTCTCCCCAGCACGTGGAGCTGTGAGTCTATTAAATCACTTTTTCTTTATAAATTACCCAGTCTCAGGTATGTCTTTATCAGAGGCATGGAAACAGACTAATACAAACATGCTAATCAGTAATTAGATACTAGAAATTCTTTTTGGCACATATTTATTTTGAAAACCAGGTTTCATCTCCTGTTACAATGTTTCAAAGAAACACTTGAGGATCTTGACCCCATTTGTTTAAAATGTTCACTGAAAGCTCTGCTCTTGTCTACAGCTTATTTGGGCACACAGATTTTAGCACCCATCAAGTAGAAAGTTTGATCAACTTTCATTGTTCAGTCAGAATTGTGTAAGCTGAACTAATTAAGATGTCAGTGATATTGGCTATTGTTTCTACCATTAATAGTTGGTCTTCTTTTATTAGGACATGGGTACAATTAACTTTTTCTTCACAGATTGATGTGGGTTGTCTGCCCTGTGGGCTTTACAAATTCAACATCATCTCATTCTTTCTTAAAATGAGTGACCCATTTGTAAACTGATTTCTCTGGGGCATTCTTTCTATGAAATTTTGTAAAGCACCAATGAGTTCACAATTCTTCCACTAAAGCTTCCCCATAAATTTGATGTTTGTCCTTACTTCAATTTTAGCGGAATTCATGTTGCTGTAATAGGGGCTCTTTTGTAAGTGATATCTTTTGTAAGTGATTATCCTTTTTAGTATCTTGAGTTGAATCCTGTTCAGACACGTTGCAATGTTTGTATCAGTTTATTTTGGTGCAAAAGGTTTTGATTTCATATTATCTTACCATAAATCCATCATTTAAATACAGCTAAATAAACAACTGTGAGCAATCAATGGTCCTGTGAAGTCAGGTGGGGATGAACTTTTTGAAAATCCCTCAGATTGTTTAGTTTGACTTCAGTTGTTAATAAATTTTATATCATTGGAATTATCCTTTTTTACTAAACATTATTTTCTTTATTCATTTTGAGGCATTCATTGATAGTTCCTTTATTTTTACTGCTAAGTAGTATTTAATACACCACAAAATATTTATCTGTTCACCACTCGTGGACATTCTGATTATTTCCACTCCCAGGCTCTTGTGGAAAATGCTGCTCTGAACATTTTGGGTATGTTCCTGGATCACACGTGCAAAGGCTACTCTGGGGTGTGGAGTGGGAATACTCAGTGCTAACCCAATGGATACAGAATGGTCTCCCATTATGATTTTAATACCACCTTCCCAGATTACTAACATTTTATGCTGGCTAGGTTGTGGGGGAAAGAGTCACTCTCATACCTAGTTGGTGAATGTGTAAATTTGGCAATATCTATAAAAATTGACAGTATTTATACTCATGCGTTCAGGTACTCTAATTCTGTAGTCTTATTTCATAAATATGATCACCCATGTGCAAAGATCAAAGGATATAATAACATTGTTTACAATAATAAATAATTAGAAATAAAAGGCCTTAAACAGAGGATTGGTCATATCATAAATCCATCCAGTTGAAAACTGGGTGAGGGAGAAGGAAAGAACTAACGTCTGCTATCATTTTTAAATGCACAGACACACTCAGTAAGTTATTGGGTAATTCTGGGGACAGAAACTGAAGCCTGAGGTTTTAGTCTCTACCTTTTTGGTTTTCATATATGTGCATGTAGTGTACCTATTATATTATAATACATTAAACAGATAACTAGATAAATTATATATATAATTTGTAGATAAATTTATTGTTAAAAAGTGTAAAATGTAAACTCCTCATCATTACAGTAAGGATTGTTTGATTGTCTTCAAGGCCATTTTGTACTATCTTTATTACTTCACTTACTCATTTTGTTCTAACTAAATGATTTCTGTTACTTTCTGTTTATTCATTAGGTTTTTACCATTTCTGGGACATTCAAATGTTGTTTCCTCTTCTTCAAACACTGCTCTCTATACTTGCCTTGCTGATTCCTCTTATCCTTCTGTTCTTGGCTTTATTATAGTTTTCTCAGACAGATACTCCCTGATCACTGTATCAAAGTAGGATATCCCTGCTATACTTTATTCCTGCACCCTGTGAATTTATTGCAAATTGTAATTATATAGTTATTTGCTTGCTTGGTTAGTTGATGCCTATCTGCCACACTGGATTGTGAGTTCTAATGATACAGAGATGATGTTTGTTTTAGCCACTAATAGACAACTAGCATCCAGCACAGTAAATGATGCTCAGCATAGTGTCAATTAAGAGTTCAGCACTTAATAAGTTCCGTAAGTTTGATGAATGAAGAAATGAATGAATGGCAAGCTTTCCCACGTACCAGTAATCATAATTCATAAAATATACCAGAACAATGATCTTAGAATAGTGTTAGTAAAACACCAAAACTATTCTTAAACTACAATTCTAACAAATGCAAGAGAGCTAGAAAGAACAAAAGTAAATGACTTTACAAAAGATAAAGAAAAGAGGTATTTCTCTAAAAAATACTATCATTAACTATGTTAGTAGTTATATATAACTATATATATATGACTCAAGATGCTTTACAGCTTTAATATTATTACAATCAAAATCCCATATGGAATTTTTATTTGGAACTTGAAAGACAATTTAAAAGTATATGTGAAAGAATACATGAGTTAGAGTACCAAAGAAATTTTTAGCATAAGAGATTAGAGTGGGGTCTTGACCAACCAGAGGGTAACGTGTACTATAATGCTATGATAATTAAAACTGTCACACCAGAAAAAAATCACAACTGCAAATTTAATGGAATAAAGTAGAGTATATGGCATACAAATAGTCAATAAAAATCATAACAAGCCTGTACATGACACATGTAGCTCCAGAATCAAAGGTTTAATGGGAAAGAAAATTTTCCCAAAAAGGATAATTGGTCGACCACAGGGAAGAAAACGGACTGATAGTCACCTCATGCTCTATGCAAAGATAAATGCCAGTGGATTAGAGCTGAATGTGGGAAATGAGGTTATAAAAAGAGGAAAAGAAAATAAAGGGGAATACTGCTCTAATCTAAGCAGAAAAAATGTGAGCAAAGTCTCAAAGATAACTGGTTCTTATTAACAAAACCAATCTGATACCTTGATGATATGAAAAAACTTTACTATAATATTTATGAGGAGAAAATTGGCAACAAGTTGCAAAATTGGACTCGTTTCTTTTGACCTACTGACCCAACCTCTAGAAACCTGTCTTTAGGAGATCATCAGACAGAACATTAGAAATTTCTGTTAGGGAATATTCATTGTATCTTTATTCATGAAAAAATTATAAATGGAAACTGCATATTTTTAACAGTAAGGGAGATGGCTGAATAAATTGTGGTCCGTGTAAATAAAAGTATATAAAATTGCATTTAAAAATACTTAATGATGGCCTGGCATGGTGGCCCACATCTGTAATCCCAACTCTTTGGGAAGCCAAGGCAGGCAGACTGTGAGGTCAGGAGTTCGAGATCAGCCTGTCCAATATGGTGAAACCACATTTCCACTAAAAATGCAAAAAAAATTAGTTGGTTATAGCGGCATGTGCCTGTAGTCCTAGCTACTTGAAAGGCTGAGACCAGAGAATCTCTTGAACCCAGGAGGTAGAGGTTGCAGTGAGCTGAGATCACGCCACTGCACTCCAGCCTGGGTGACAGAGCAAGAACTCCATCTCAAAAATAAAAAATATACTTAATGACATTAGCAAATCTCTGATGAATTAGGTAAAATGTAATATTTTAAACTGCACTTAACATACAAATCTATAAATTCAGTGTGATCCTAATGCTTAAAATAAGAAAAAAGATATATATATATATATTACATATATAAGTAAAAAGAAATACATAAGTTTGCATGCACAAAGTTTACACACTTGTGTAATGTGTGTGCCTATGTGTGTATTGAAATAGGAAGAATAACTTATTCAAGTAACTCATTTGTGGAGATCTAACAAGGCAGTACAAACTCATAAGGTGTCAAGATCTACACATAGACAGGTGACCCTAGCATTTGGAGCTTTTTCATTCCTGAGGGCATTTGCAGACTCCAAAAGAGGACTGAGAATCTGAGAAAGAGAGCAGGATGTTCAAAACTCATGCAGCCAGTAGAACAAATCCTGAGGTCTGGGACCAGTGGAAAAGAAAAGAATGCAGAACACACTATTCAGATAGAGTGTCTTGATCTTGGCCAGTAATTGACCTCACAAATAACTTTAAAAATAAGTGTACATGTTTTAGTATCAAGTGATTATCAAAAAATGCCTACACTGCTCAAGTATTACTAATTTTTAGTAAACGTTTTGGAGGAAATATCACTCCATTGCGGCAGTAGTAGATTTGTAGTTCCACGAAGGGTTATGTGCATTTGGAGATGATGCCTCGGGTCTCACCATATCGGTAAGCCACCTCTGATCCAGAGTTGATGTGCTAGGTATGAGACATTCGAGAAATATTTATTAATCATTTTTTCTCCTGCCCTTACACATTTGTAAACTATATTTTAGAAGCCTTCCTAATCCCTGACTTCTATTAATTAAGACATTTGAAATTATTGGTGGAATGAATTCTATGTGTCAGGCACAGTTTTGTAAACTGGCAGTGTACAAAGCAGATAATGTGCTGCTGTCATTCTAGTGGTGGGAGATGGGCAATAAACAAGTAAACCAAGGAATATTGAACACCTGGTGGCGGTGGTAATATGAGAGTGTGAGAATGCCACAAAGGATAATACAGCAGCGTAAAGAGGATGGAAAGTGATGGTACAGAGGTAAGACCAGTAACGCAAAGGGAGTTCAGAGAAGGCCTGTCTGATAAGAAACCATTTGAGCAATGATCTGAAGCAAGTGAGGGAATCATCCTCATCTGGGAAGAGCATTCTAGGCACAGAAAAGTTCCAAGGCTCTGAGGCAAGAGAGGCAAGAACCCACTCCAGCCCAGCATGAGGCCCACTGTGGCTGAAGCACAGAGCCTTGTGCAAGCCTGGGGGCAAGCTGTCAGAGGCAGACTCTGAAAGGTCTCAAAGGGCCAGACCATGGAGGGTTTTGAAGCCCTGGTAACAGTATTAGCTTTTCTCTCCATGAGATGGGAAGGCCCTGCAAAGTTCTTAACAATGGGAAACATGGCCCACTGTCCATGTTTCAAGGGACACTGTGGCTACTGTGAAGAAAACAGACGGTAGCACGGCAAGGACAGTGAGGGAGACAAGTGAGAGGCCTCTTCCAAAAGCCTCCTTGAAAAGAGATTTTGGCTTGGACCACAGTGGTAATTATGCAGGTGATGATAATAGGGCCACACACCAAATATATTCCAAAGGAAGAGACAACAGGATTTGATGATAGATTTTTTTTTTTGGTGGAATACATAGAAAAGAGAAGAGACAAAGATGGTTTCCAGCAAGTTCTAGTTAAAAAAAATGCAGATCCTTTGGCCCTACTCAGACTTACTGAATACAAATATCCGTGGATGTGGTCTTGGGGAACTTTATTTTTAGGAAGCTCCCAAGGTGATCTGCTGCAGTGGGTACACAGGCTGGCATGAGGAAACCTCCACTTCACGTCAATGACCTGATGATCATGTATAACACTGAACTTTGATCTCCTTTTTATATGTCCATCAACCTACCACAATCTGAACTCCCCCAGGGCAGAGCTGTGTCCACTGTCTCTATCTCCTTGCACAGGGCCCAGCATCCCAGTGCTTCATACACTTGCTGAATCTAACTGAGTTGACACAATAACATGAGTGAATTCTAATTGCCCACCTCTTTGGTCCAGTTTTGTGATATTCGAGAAGAGAAAAGTTGTGACTTTGAGGTGAAGTGCTCTATGAATTCTTCTGGAATAGAAAGACTCCCTCCTCCCTTTCTCCCTCTCACTCCCCTAACTCCAGGAGTGGAAAGGGCATCCATGAAGCTGGAGTGATAGACATAGTGTGGGCACTGCTATTTGATGCCAAAAAGTTGAAAGTTGTCAAGACTCACTGAGCCAGCTTCCCCATTGACATAGGATTTGTGTTTTAAGGGTCTACCGCCCTAGAGTGGAGGTGTGAAATGGGGATAGCTCCCTGGGGGAGCCCTGAGGGGCCCATCCTCGCCACTCTGCACTCACTGTGTGTTTTCTGGTACCACAGGAACATGCACTATATTTTCTTGATAGCACATTTTGTACAAGGAACATCCCCACAGTCTGCGGTCCAAGCTGTTGAAGGCTAAAAGAGGCCTGCTCTATTCAGAGCAGAGAAAAGGTACTTCCACTTATTTCTGGGTCTCCCTGAAGCATCCACTCAAGTATGATTGTGTGTGTGGAAAGACCAGCTCTGGGAAAGTGACCACTGGGTCTGTGCCTTGAGTTCATTTTCTTTTAAACATTTAGACAGGAAATGAAGGAATGATGTGTTGCAATCCAGGACTGACTGATTTCCATCTGGATATTTTCAATACTTTCTTTTGTGGATCTTTTACCCTGGTTTGTCTTTAGGACTGATGTTTCATCATAAATTTTGGAGGATGTTAAAACTGAAACTGGGAGACTAAATAATAACAAGTATAACTTACTGTAATTGAGTTCATATTAAGTGTGGAACACTTTACAAAGTGCCTTTCGTATATGTTCTTATTTAATTTCAGTGAGGAAGGAGCTATTACTATTTTTTTTACATATGAGGGAGCTTGGGATCAGAGAAGTTAAGTAACATGTCTAAAGTTAAACAGCTCCAAAATGGTAGCCCTGGAATTTGAGTATAGGAAGGTGGGGGTCTAAGCAAGAGCTGGCTAGGATCTGAAGAAGCTCTTTGATATTCTGAGAAAACAAAGCCCAATCAGGAGACAGGAGTATAATTTAGCAAATAAATACTGAACAATGCATGAAGCAGGTTGAATATTTTGCCACAATGTACTGGGTATATACGAAAAACATAGGTAAAGGTCTCGTATGTGCAGGTAAATGAGCCTGGCTGGAGAAGTGTTGGCTAGCATTTGTTGAGCAGAGCACTTAATATGTGCCAGAAATCATTCAGCATACCTTGCAAATTTGAATTCATTTAGTCTTCACAATAGCTCAATATGGTAGACACTATAAGACAAGCATTTTGTAGACACAGAAGCTGAAGCTTGAAGTTTAGTCATTTGCTTCAGATAATAATTGGTGCAAGTGGTAAGGCTGAGGTGTGAACCCTGGTAGTGGAAGCCAGAGCCTGAACTATAACAGCTGTGGTCGCCAACCCCATGCCTGAGTCTCTGAGGGACTGTCAGAGACAATTCACTCCATCAACACCCTAAAATTTGGCCATTTTTACAGATCAGTTCTTCAGCCTGTTAAAGGGGAAACAGCCCTGGGAAGGAGGTGTGTGTTGTCTGCAGGCCTTTCCAGCACAGACCAGAAGACAAGGTTGGCTTCCAGGTAGCTCTAGGAAATAAAAGAGAGCCACCTAAGGCAGGGAGAGGGTCTTAAAAATCATCCTAAGTGAATCAGCAACCAACAGAATGGGAAAAAATTTTTCCAGTCACTCATCTGACAAAGGGCTAATAGAATCTGCAAAGAACTAAAACAGATTTACAAGAAAAAAACAAACCCATTCAAAAGTGGGCTAAGGATATGAACAGACACTTTTCAAAAAAAGACATATATGAGGTCAACAAACATATAAAAAAATGCTCACGATCACTGGTCATTAGAGAAATGCAAATCAAAACCACATTGAGATACAATCTCACACCAGTTAGAATGGCAATCATTAAAAAATCTGGAGACAACAAATGCTGGAGAGGATGTGAAGAAGTAGGAACACTTTTACACATTTGCAGGAGTGTAAATTAGTTCAACCATTGTGGAAGACAGTGTGGCGATTCCTCAAGGACCTAGAAATAGAAATTCCATTTGACCCAGCAATCCCATTACTGAGTATATATCCAAAGGATTATAAATTGTTCTAATATAAGGACACATGCACGCGAATGTTCATTGCAGCACTGTTTACAATAGCAAAGACCTGGAATCAACCCAAATGCCCATCCATGATAGACTGGACAAAGAAAATGTGGCACATATACACCATGGAATACTACGTAGCCATAAAAAATGATGAGTTCATGTCCTTTGTAGGGACATGGATGAATCTGGAAACCATCATTCTCAGCAAACTAACACAAGAACAGAAAATCAAACACTGCATATTCTCACTGTTGGGCAGGTGTTGAACAGTGAGAACACATGGACACAGGGAGGGGAGCATCACACACTGGGGTCTGTTGGGAGGGGATAGGGGAGGGACAGTGGAGTGTGGGAAGGTTGGGGAGAGATAACATGGGTAGAAATGCCAGATATAGGTGACAGGGGGGATGGAGGCATCAAACCACCTTGCCATGTATGGACCAATGCAACAATCCTGCATGATCTGCACACGTACCCCAGTACCTGAAGTACGAAAAAAAAATTACTTGATTCAATTAAGATGTTTATGGAGCATTTCACTGTGAACTAGGTCCTATTTCTGTCTGGGGTCTGTCTGTCTATCCCTTCCCTCAGAAAGGTGTTCTCAGGCACATCACCTTATCTCCATCTATAAATCACAAAGCTAAGGCCCTGAGAGTAACTTTCCCAAAGCTAAGTAGCTTAGGAAATTTTGGACCGGTGATTGCCACCTGGGCTATTCTGCCCCAAAGCATGAGGACCGGGAGTGAGTGAGAAAATCTGGAAGGAGATTGGATGCTTTCCAAAGCATCTCTGGGGTGTCTGGAGTCTGCAGGAGGTGGGATCCTGAGAGAGTGGGTGGGGCAGCTTCCCACCAGAAGCCTTTGCACCTGCCAGATGCTGGAGCTTTTGTAATCAGAGACCTGGGTTTGCATCCCTCAACTCCACCACTTGCTAGGCATGTGAGTTTAGGCAAGTCCTTTTATGTCTCTATGAACCTCAACTTTTTCATTTGACCAATGGGAATAAACCCTTGCCTCACAGAAGTGAAGTTAATACTAAATATGTGTGTATATATATATATATATCTGTCTAATATATACATATACTACATATTCAAATATATGTACATTATATATATACTGTATATGAATGTGTCTAGCACATAACAAATGCCCAATAGACATTAGATATATCTTGAAATAGGAGGCCATCTCTTTTTCCAAAGTCTAGATTATGGTATAATTTTTTTCTATTTTATTTCTGGATAAATGATGCATCATGGATGTTCTTCCTCCATTTCCTAACCTCCAGGTTAGGAAATATCACAAAGGACCATAAAGTATTAAAGTCTTCTATATTTATGGTGCTTTACAAAGAACTTTTATGTCCATTATTTACTATACAGGGAAGAGTAGAGGTGGGATGCTTAGGAATCAGACAGTGGCCTTCTGTTGTGTTGCTGCCATTTCCCCCCGGGGAAATGTAGAAAGTCATTATCTTCACTAGGAGAGCGGATACTAAAAGTGTGATTTGCTGTGCTATGTATAGAGCTTAGCAGTTTAGCCCAGTGGCTACGAATTTGGGCTTCTAATAATGCCATTTACTTGTTATGTAAATTTGACTCAGTCAACTTTTTTGGTCCCCAGATTTTCTTACCTGGAAAACAGGAATACCTTCCTCAAAATATTGGATAATCGATGAAATTAGCAAAAGGCCTGTAACACAATCATTACTCAATATGTATTGACTGCAGTTGCAGTTATTGTGATCATTATTGTTTTCATTGTCTCCATGTCACTATGGTGAGCTATTGAAGGGATTTAGCAGGTAAGTGACTTGGTCAGGTTCGTGTTATAGTAATGCCACTTGAGATCTAGTGCGAGGAATAGTTACTGAGCAGGTTAAACTTTTGTTTTTGTTTGTATTTATTTATTTATTTATTTATTTATTTATTTATTTATTTGAGACAAAGTTTCGCTCTTGTTGCCCAAGCTGGAGTGCAATAGCACCATCTCGGCTCTCTACAATCTCCACCTCCCGGGTTCAAGCAATTCTCCTGCCTCAGCCTCTTGAGTAGCTGGGATTACAGGCACATGCCACCACACCTGGCTAATTTTTTGTATTTTCAGTAGAGACAGGGTTTCATCCTGTTAGCCAGGCTGGTCTCAAATTCCTGACCTCAGGTGATCCACCCACCTCAGCCTCCCAAAGTGTTGGGATTACAGGTGTGAACCATTGCGCCTGGTCGTGCAAGTTAAACTCTTTAAGGATTCAGTGAAGAAAGGGATAAGAGAGGAAGAAAATTCATAGGAGTAGCTGCAGAGACAAGGGAAGGACAAATATTCTCTGCCAACATCCTCTGCCAGGGTCGTGGGCTCTTCCAACAGCTGTTGGCTCTGTGTCCATGCTTCCTGCCTGCCCTGTATAAATAGTACACATGAAATTGGAAAAAGAATTATAAATAGTACACCATGAAGCTTAAAAAATAACATAGCAATAAAGTAACACACTTAAGTAAAAATCGAAGGAAAGGTAAAAAATGAGGCCTGCTGAACTCAGCTGGCATATTATAAAAAATTAAAACTGAATGATGGAAAACCTCTGTTAACAACTTGAATTCCAAGAATAATATCCTGAGAAATTGAAAAGTAAGAAGGGAAAAAGTAGTCATTTCAAATGATAACAAAAAGAATTCTGAAGAATAAAAAGAAAAAATTCTGAAAAATAAAATGAAAAGAACAAGAACAGGGATACAAGTTTTTTGTTTTTTTGTTTTTAATAAACTTAAAAAACTGAGGCTGGGTGCGGTGGCTCACGCCTGTAATCCCAGCACTTTGGGAGGCCGAGGCAGATGAATCACTTGAGGTCAGGAGTTCAAGACCAGCTTGGTCAACACGGGGAAGCCCCGTCTCTACTAAAAATACAAAAAATAGCTGGGCATGGTGGCAGGTACCTGTAATCCCAGCTACTTGGGAGGCTGAGGCAGGAGAATTGCTTGAGCCCAGGCGGTGGAGGTTGCAGTGAGCTGAGATTGTGCCATTGCCCTCCAGCCTGGGGCAACAGGAGTGAAACTCCATCACACACACACACACACACACACACACACACACACACACAACATTAAGGAATAAGTAAAAATGTTAAAGGCTAAAAATAAGGCCTATAATTGAGAGAAAAAAATAAAAGAAGTGATTAAAACATTTAGAAATAGATGAGGTAAAAAAATGAAGAATTTTATAAATATGAGAAATATAACAGGTGGTGGCAAATATTTTAAAGATAAATTATGCTAATGCAAAGTAGTTTAAGATACCAACATATTCAAAATGTCTATTCACTGTATTCAGAGAAGTGAACAAAACAAGTAGCCATAATTATTCCAAGAATGTTTTGCAGCCTGACTTAATTCTACCATTTAGAAATCCTGCCAACCTCTTCAGGAGGGGATTTCGGGAGAACCTCTCCTGACACAGTCCAACTGTTTTCTAGATCCTGTGCTTTAGCCTATACACATGTATTTTATGGACAGCCCAATAGCAACCCTGCTTGGGCTTATTAGCTCCATTTCACAGAAAAGAAAAGCAAGGTTCAGAGAGGTGAAATAATTGACCAAGGTCACAGAGCTAGTAAGTGGTACTGTCTTGGTTTGACTGGGACACAGGGCTTTATTTTAAAACTAGGACAGTTTTGGGAAGACAAGGAAGAACTTTCATCCATTCTTTCTCCTAGGGTTCACAGATTATGAGTAAGCTAAGAATAGTTATCACATTTTTAAAGAAGTGTGGAAGAAGGAGGAGGTGGAGGAGGAGAAGGGGAAGAGGAAGAGGAGGGGGAGGGAAATTAACTATGTGGTTGGCAAAGCCTAAAATATTTACTTATTTACTGCCTGGCTCTTTGCAAATAAAAACAAACAACAACAACAAAAACAAAAACTTGTTGAGCTTTTCCTCCCCCACCGTGCTGGAGTAACTGCAGAGAAAAAAGTTTCCTTTTGATCTTCACAGCTATCCAGAAGGGGTGGAGGAAGATTTGTTAA
The DNA here is from genome assembly GCF_048565385.1 of Saimiri boliviensis. Lineage (NCBI taxonomy): Eukaryota > Metazoa > Chordata > Mammalia > Primates > Cebidae > Saimiri > Saimiri boliviensis. The sequence goes on from NC_133463.1 coordinate 79,491,887, forward strand.
GAGTGAAGTCCTTGAGCGGGTGGGAGAATGGATCTAGTCTAGTGTACCATGGAGGGATTAGGTTCACATGAGCAAAGAACAGGCAAAGTAGGTAGGTAAACAGCAGGGCATTTGCAGCAAAGTCTGAACTTCATAGTGTAGCAGGCAGGTTGCCTGTGACCTGCCTCCCAACACCCTCCCCAGCTTTATCTTTCTTTGTTCTGCCGCTGAGAGTCTCACGTGTACCTCCCATTCTCACTCCACCTCCCATGCTTTTTTGTTGAAGGCATAGATTTTTCTGGCATGCTCTTTCTGAAGCTTCCTCCTCATCTGTCTGACAATCATCTATTCAATTCATGGAGGTCAAGACTCATCCTGGCCAATCACTCTTTCCTTTCTTCATCTCTCGACCTGTACCCTGTATAAAAATCTACTATTGTTCTTACATGTTGGTGATCAGGCTCATCTATTATGAACTCTATTATCCCTAGGGCTTTGCACAGTGCTCACATTTATTCATCACAATGCTGCTGCCTATTCATCCATAGAGTCATCAAATATTTACTGAGTGCATCCTATAGGTCAAGTGTGTGCTAGGACTATATGTGTGTGGACCAAACAAACACAGGTCCTGACCTCTTGGAGCTTACAGACTAATAATATGCAGACCTTCCATGGGGGAGAGACTACAGGGGGTGGGAGCCAGGCAGCCTTATCTTAGGGGAAGACTCCGCTAAAGCAGATTCTCATGGACACTCACCGCGAAGAAGGGGGAAGTGTACTTCTTCCCCTCTCAACTGGCTGGGATAATTCTGTGGTTTAGGGATTTCAGAGTTTGAGAGTCAGAATTTAAATCCAAAACCCCACCTCCGAGAGCCTCTGAGTCTATTTTAGTTTTTAACTCACTGGTGATCTATTATATACTATGTGCCAGACGCTACCCGTAGCTCAGGGGATATAGAACAAGTCTCTGTTTCCTTAGATCTCATACTCCAGTGAACTTACTGTCTTTTCATACGTTAAATAAATAAATCAATAGATAAATCCTTATGACCTAGAGTTATTGAGAGCCTAAAATGAAGCAGCACTTGTCAAGTCATTATCAAAGGGATTGGAAATTAGTAGACAGTGCATGAGGATTCTTCCTGGGTGGCTATAAAGGTTCAATGAGGCCATTGAAAGTGCTGTATACAAAATACTTACCATTTGCCTGATACACAGTAAATACCCCAAAACGGCAGCTGCTGCTACTGCTGTCCTCACACAGGCTGCCTCCACAGTCAAGCACTGGGCAGAGACTATGAAGGAGCCCTTGGGATTTAACGCTTTCCCTCTCCTCTCCGGTCCCCTCTTCTGACTCTTATTTCCTCCTTGTGCACTTCCTGGCTTCTAGTCACACAGGGTAACTTGGAGTTATCTGGACCAACTTGGCTGGCTCTTCTCCTTTGGCTCCTAAAAAGCTGCCCTTGTGTGTACCACTCTGCCATGAAAGGTTGATATCTCTGAACTATGTCCATCAGGTTTCTTCATCTTCAGTTTCCATTTGAATTTTGCTATGGCTAGTCGAAGTGGGAGACAGAAAAATCAGGAACGACAGAGAGTGAGATCTGAGGCAGTTGCTCATCCTGCTGAGCTGCAGTTTATGCAATTGTTGCATTCCTCTACAGTAGAGGAGCTCTGGTGAGGCCCTGGTGATACCATCAACTCCTCTTGCCCATTCAGGCCCATAGGAGTTGAAATAGCTTCCTTTGCAGCTAGTCTATGGGTGTTTCATCAAGCCTTCTGGTTCCCTTAATCCCATCTCAAAACTTTGCTTCAGCTCACTTCATTTACTCCTTTGAATGTTTGTTTCCTGCTGGATCCCTGAATAATAGATGAACCACACCTTCAGTTCCCTTTTCCTTAAATGTCTCCATGCTCTCATTCCAAATTCTCTCAATCTCTCTCTCTCTCTCTCTCTCTCTCTCTCTCTCTCTCTCTCTCACACACACACACACACACACACACACACCCCTACTTCTTCAGCATGCTTCACAATGCACAAGAAGCAGCTTCTCTTTCCCTGAAAGCCCCTATCTTTTAGGCCAGGTGTCCCCAACTTTTTACACAGGGGGCCAGTTCACTGTCCCCCAGACTGTTGGAGGGCCGCCACATACTGTGCTCCTCTCACTGACCACCAATGAAAGAGGTGCCTCTTCCTGAAGTGCAGCAGGGGGCCGGTTAAATGGCCTCAGGGGGCCGCATGCGGCCTGTGGGCTGTAGTTTGGGGATGCCTGTTTTAGGCTGTCCCCCTCTCACATTTCCTGCCAGCAAACTCTTACTGTACTGCCCTGTAGCTGCTGTCAGTTCCTGGGTCTTGTCTATGTGTTCCTGCAGGCAGGGGTTACTGCCGTCCATTGATGTATTCTTGTACTTGACACACAGCAGTCATTTAGTAAATCTTTGTTGACAGGACACTCCTGTGGTTGTCTGTAGGAGCCGCTGGGAGATTTGGCAGGAGAGGCACTGAAGAGGCACCAGTGACCTCTGTGTGCTGTGGCTCAAGGGAAGATCAAATGCCCTTATCAAAAGACTGATTTCCTGGGCAGTGGGGCTTTTTCAAGTTTATTTACTCTGGCAATGATGAGATTTTCCCCCATGACTTACTATCATTAATAAAGGATCTGCTACCTAAAAAGTCTATCTAAACATGGCATGATTTTAGACTTTAGTTGTTTTTTTTTTTCCATTTGCATATGGAACACAAAATCTTAGGAAGCTTACATTTTCACAATCACAATCCCTCGTGGCTTAGTGGATAGATTACTCCCTGGGTCACCATCAATGGTGGGCAACATTGCTGAAAAGGGAAGGAGTTGCAGGAAACACAAGTAACAAGTGGTTCTCTCATCAGTCCTGTTTAGATCTCCATGAGAAATGTCAGAACTGAGGGTTTCCAAAAGACCTGTAATAATTTCCCCAGAAAGGCATGGGTGAGTGCCAAGGCCAGATGACAACCTTTCCATGGAGGCTTTGTGCTCAAACAGAGGATTTCAGTTTCTCGATGATACTAATCTTTTAGAATCATTCATGATTTATCTGCAATGGATATATAAGATTCTTTGCTTGTTATACCAATGAAGAGAGGAAAAAGATATCATGTCCTGTGCAGATAAAATTCCAAATGAAGAGAAACCATACAAACAGTATGAACACAACAGTGAATGAAGGTACAAACAGTAACAATAATAAAATATTTCATGCAGACATATTATAGTTATTAAATTAATTCATTAAACTCTTTTAGCTAAAAAAGCACATATTACTGAATTAGCTTTTGATGAATACTAATTACTCAGGGAGGAAATAAGAAGCCTATATAAACTATGTCAGGATTCCATGCATGGTTTTTTTTTTCAGGCAAAACCTGCAAGTACTAGATCTCCCAGACTTCCAGCACTATTTCTAAGGTGAGAGAGGCAGGTCCTACGTCCTTGTTAGTGATCTCAGATGGGGGCTACTTTACCTGCCAGGAGACATTTGACAATGCTTGGAGACATTTTTGTTGTCACATCTACAGAGGGCATGTGCTACTGACATATATACTGGTAGAGGCCACAGAGGCTGCCAAACATCCTATACTACACGAGGCATTCTTCCCTCCCCCAACAAAAAATATTCTAGCTCTAAACATCAATAGTTTAGAGACTGAGAAACCTCTTAGAGCTTAGCAGTCACCAGCACATAGTAGATGCCCAGTAAATTATTGCCAGATAAATGATAGGTGTGCAGCTTCATTTACAAACTTGTTTTGTATGCAAAATATAGCAGTTATCTTTCAAACATTTCCAAATTTCTAATCTTGCAATAGGAATTTAGTTATTTTTGTTAATGTGACTTTAAAGCTATCCATTAAACTGCACACTGAGGGTACAAATATGATCATGATAGATGATCTCTTTGCCCTCACGTACTTCAAGTATGGTGAGGAAGACAGATAATTAGACAGGCACTTACCGCATAGAGGAATGAGTGTTAGGACAGAGGTACACTGAGACGATTGATACCTGTCATGTGAACAGCTGATTTTATTGAGTATCTACTGTGTCATAGGCATTGCTACTCATTAAATTCACATAGTCAGCCAATGAGGTAGGTGCTATTATTATTATTAGGGTGACCATATAATTTGTTGTTTAATCAGAATGGTTTTGACAATGAAAAGGATTGTTTCTTGTAATTCTGTTAGGTTTTAACCTAACAGAGTTAGGTCTAAACATACTTTTTAATACAATAGGCTTAAACCTTAGCTTTTCCTAAGAAAATAGGGATGTATGGTCAGCCTAATCCCTAGTTTATATGTGAGGATACTGACACAAATAGAGATTAAGTATCATGCTTCAGCTTACCACTCCATACACATTTGGAGCCCAGGAAATCAGGCTTCAGAGACTTCTATAATTTGGCTCTGTGTCCCCACCCAAATCCAACCTTGAATGGTAATAATCCCCATGTGACAAAGGTGGGACCAGATGGAGGTAATTGAATCATGGGGACAGTTTCACCCATGGTGTTCTTGTGATAGTCAGTGAGTTTTCACAAGATCTGTTTTATAAGCGTCTGGCATTTCCCCTGCTGGCACTCATTCTCTCTTCTGTTGCCCTGTGAAGAAGTGCCTTATACTATGATTGTAAGTTCTCCTCAGGCCTCCCTATCCATGTAGAACTATGAGTCAATTAAACCTATTTTCTTTATAATTTACCCAGTCTTGGTGACTTCTTCATATTAGTATGAGAACAGACTAATAAAATAAGCTGGTACCAGGCGTGTGGTGCTGAAATAAAAATACTTGAAAATGTGGAAGTGACTTTGGAACTGGGTTACAGGCAGAGGTTGGAAAAGTTTGGGGGTCCCCAAATAAGACAGGAAATTGTGAAAAAGTTTGGAACTTCCTAGACACTTGTTGAATGGCTTTGACCAACATTCTGTTAGTGACATGGACAATAAAGTCCAGGCTGAGATGGTCTCGGAGGTGAGGAACTTCTTGGGAACTGAGCAATGGTGACTCTTGTTATGCTTTGGCAAAGAGATTGGCAGCATTTTTCCCTGCTCTAGGGATCTGTGGAACTTTGAACTTGAGAGAGATGATTTAGAGTATCTAGTGGAATAAATTTCTAAGTAGTAAAAGGTTCAAAAGAAAGCATAGCATAAAAGTTTGGAAAATTTGCAACCTGACAATGCAACAGGAAAGAAAAATTCATTTTCTGGAGAAACTCAAGCCAGCTGCAGAAGTTTACATAAGTAATGAGGAATTGAATGTTAATCACCAAGACAATGGGGAAAATGTCTCCAGGGCATGTCGGAGACTTTAACGGCCTTCCCACTACCACCACATCACAGGCCTGGAGGCTTAGGAGGAATAAATGGTTTCCTGGGCCACGCCTAGAGCCTACCTTGTATTGTAATAATCCCCATGTGTCAAGGGTGGGGGGGACCAGGTGGAGGTATTTGAATCATGGAGGTGATTTCCCCCTTTTTCCCATGCTGTTCTCATGATAGTGAGTCCTCAGGAGATCTGATGATTTTATAAGTGTCTGGCATTTCCCCTGCTGGCACTCATTCTATTTCCTGCTGCCCTGTGAAGAGATGTCTTCCACCCTGATTGAAAGTTTCCTGAGGCCTCCCCAGCTACGTGGAACTGTGAGACAATTAAACCTAATTTCTTTATAAATTATGCAGTCTCAGGTATTTCGTTATTTCAGCATGAGAATGGACTAACATGAAGACTACCCTTTTAAGCATTAACTATACTATGCTATAAAGGTAACGCATTAGAGTAGAATCTAAGTATGGTAGGGAATCCAGGAAGACTCCCTAGATAAGGTGACATTTAAGTTGATTCATGAATAATGTGTAGAAGTTAGGCAAGCAAGGATGGGGGAAGTGTTTTAGAGGAGCAATGGGTAGAAAGGCAAGAAAGTGCAGGAAGCATTTGGAAAGGTAAAAAATGCCTAGAATTGTTGGAGAATAGGATGGTAAGGTTCAAGTAGCTGCACATGGTGGGGGAAGCAAGGAGAGAACAAAGAGATTATTACACCTAAATGCTTCACATAATAGTGCCATTATCTCCTTAAATCCTCATACAAATCTTACAAAGTATGACTTCATTGTTTTACATGAAAAAGAAAGATAGCTTAGATAGCTCACCTAATCTGCCCAAGAACTACATATTTACAATGGAGCTGAGAGTATGGATTCCAAAATACATTTTATGTCAGTGTATCCCATTCTGAACCTCAGAATATATGGACATTCTTATCTTAGGAGGTCAGAAACACTTCCTTGAACAATCAAGCTAGAGATGTCGTCACCAAAGAATTCTCATTAGTATTAATGTTAATAAATTGATAGTTAGGGGGAGATTCTCCTTTTAGAGAATCATGTGCATAAGCATATCCAACTGTTATTTGCAAGGAAAACAAAGATCCGGGTCCAGAGTTCTGTCAAATTCACATGGGGTATTGGAGGAAGGTTCTCTATTCCAATTTGAGTTGTGCAAAGTAATATATTATAATGCACTGGAATGTTAACACCTGTGTCTTTAGTTTGCATGTAATTTTAATAAAAAAATTTGTGGAGATAAAGAGAAAAAGAGAGAGTAAAAATGAGAGAGACAGACAGAGAGAAGGGAAGAGAAATGAAAATAAGAAAAATGAAGGAATAGGGAGGGGATATGAAGAGATAAAGCACTTTAAATAATGTCAGCAATGTTGTCTGTTCATGAGCATTTGACATGGATTGAGGAGATGAAGATCTATAGTTTGTTTCAAGCTGTGGCCTCCAATAGTGAGGCACATTGAGTCCTTACCCCCTTGGACTCAATATTCCAATAGGTATAAAGTTACATGTTTTTCATAATCATGCTCTTTAAATACAAGTCAACTGCTTTATCTGGAGTTCAACCATACAGGAAGAAAAACTGGTTATGCTGGACTTGCTGAAATATGATATATCCATTACTGATTTTTGTGGGCATTTGAGAGACTTTTTACAAGCATGATTTTTACTCAGCTGTTGACTTTAAAACCTAACCCCAGTGAAGTAGTGATTCCAAGGTAGTGTAGGTCTCATCTAAGTTGCAAAATAGCATATGCATCAAAATTCAATCATAACACATGTAACTGATGTAGAAGTGAGTGAAAGAGGTAGATCTTGGAAAAGCCAATCTTCTGTGGCTCTAATCTAGGATAGATGCATACAGGTCCTGGTAGAGTGTTTAGCAGTGAAAGGTGCATAATAAAAATTTGTTGAATAAAAACAGTGAATGACCCATAAGTTGCTGGATATCAGAAAAGAATTGGGTATACTTTCTGAAAAGGTTCTTCATGTGGACACAGGGACATTTTCAACATTGCTTTGGAAATAAAGTCTATACATATTCACAGACAGGCAAATCAGATATGTTTTGAAGACCAGAGTGGACGCTGATTCATTTCTCTTCCTTCTTTATGTAGAACCTGTCAAGCATTGCATCTAGTGTGCTTTATGGATGGAACCTGCAAGCCTCAAGTTACTATTTCCCTTGCTGGATGGACCAGGGCCACCAGGGTCAGGTTGCCAGCAGGTCACTGCCAAAGCTGCTCTCCTCATCACATTCTCAGTGCCTGGTCCCCAGGGGATTGGACAGCAAGGGCTCTGCTTTAACAACCTTTAAGAGCGTTTCTTCTAAGGGTAGCTTTAATTATCTAAAAGTGGAGGTGAGGGTGTGGGCCTGAGGTAGTTTTGCTATAGCTTTAGGGAGAGATGTATATTGAAGGATCTGGCTTGGGGAGAATACTGCAGATTCCTACAGGTGTTGTGTCAAACCAAGGAACCTCCTTTATAGCAGATGGGGTGCGATAATGAGCATAAGACTGGGATCCTCTAGTTCCATCACTGACTATACCCCCAGAAACTGATGCCCAGGTAGAATGCAGGATCCCCCTGGTGAGAGTGGAGCTGAAGAGCCATCTTGTAGTCAGTATTCCTTGAGGATGGGGTGTCACCCTCCAGGACATAGTGGACACTCTAAATCAAAGGCCTCTAAATGGTGCTGTGTCCCTGGCAGGTAGAATACATGAATCAGGGGAACAGACGGTAGAGGCAGGTGTGACCCCAGTTACAGTCACTCCTAGGAACCCACTTGGGGAGCCTAGCATCTCAGAGGCAGAAACTCTGCATTTTGTTGCTTTACAGTTCCAGGTTGCCAAATGCTTTCAACAGGTGACACAGCAAGATTCACATCGATCTCTAAACCATGACTTTCACCTCAGCATTTTGGGTTCTTCATGCTAAGTGACCAACAGACAAAAAGTATCACCATCTGGAATGGGTTCTTCTATGACCTGAGAAAGGCATGGTGACCAGAGGTTCAGAGCACTCAGAGGTTACAGTTTGGGTCAGAACACCAGGTGAACCACAAGACCAGCAGGGGTAATAGTGGAGTGTGAGGGGAATCTAGAACAATGTACATCAGTTGGTGCCCTAAGACTCAGTTGTAGCAGTGGGGACTGTAATATGTCCCACTAATCTTTTTCTTTAAAATTTCCCCAAAGAAAGAGAAGCCTACCAGGATCATAGAGGAACAGTTCTCAGAAACAGTATGAAGAAGTGGATCTTAGAGGCACAAGGGGCTCACTATGGTGGATCCTGTGATGATCCACCTGAGCTCCCTTCAGGAAAGATGGATGTGTTCTATGATTACTTCTGCCAGATAGTCCTTAGGAGTAGACTTCTGGCAAGTCTACTTTGAGGATTACCTCAGCCAAAGAGGGCATTCTCCTCCAAAGTCATGCTCCAAGACTGACAACATGTAGGCATAAAGGATCATAATGCAACTCAGAACATCCTGGGAAAGTCATCCCAGCTCCAGAACTCCCCGTAGTGTTGACTACAGTCTCTGTTGAAATTGCATCACAGCCCAACTTGTCTATTTCTGCTTCCAACTTTTCTCCCCTGTGGGTATTGATCCCAACAGAATCCCTAACAAGCTTCCTACTAACTCATCTCAGAGTCTGCTTCTGAGAAGACCTAACTTCTAACAACTAACAAATATTCATTACCCCTACTAATGCAGTTGAATGAATGAATTTGTCAAATAAACCTAATCAATGGATTTAATTAGCTTGTACTATCCAGATTATTAGATGGATATTGATAATGACTATCCATAAATAATTTCCTCCTTCATTCGTTCATTTTGTAAGCATTTATTGAGTCCCAAGTATGACCGAGGCATTTAGATTCCAGAGACAAATAAGATGATTAAGGTCCCTTCCCAATGGGGCACCCTGTGAGGGCTTTCATTTAAATTAAGGAGTCAGGTAAAAACCTCTGGGAATGAAATATTAAGATAAAACCTTAAAAATGAAGAGGAGTGAGCTAAGGAGCCAGGCAACAATTATTCTGGGCAGACAGAGCAGAGAGGGTAATCCTAGAGTGCTGTAGGGTAAAGGAAGGAGGAAGGGAAGAGGTCACTTTAGGACCAAGCTTTAATTGAAGCTCTTGGGTTGAGCCACCTCAAGCTCATGGTGAAAACCAATATAGAGTTCCATAGAAAGTAATTTTCTACGAGTACATCTCTGCTCCAAGACCCCCTCCCCCAATAATTTTCAAAACACAGTATTACCTTTTCCTTGCCAACCTCCCCCACCATCTCCTCCTTCATAGCAGATGGCAGTGTCAAGGAGGTAGTGTCAGCAGTTCCTAAGGAAGTTTTTGGTGTGAGCATGAAGGATGTGTGGTGTAACGTGATGGTTACTATGGCAATTTTTATTGGGTAATTGGGTTTGAAGAAGCATTTTGATTCATCATTAGTTACTGAGCTAAACATAGCAACTTACCAAGAGCTTGTTTTCTCTTAAAATGCATCTGTTCAGGGTTGATAAAGTACAGTATGCACCAGAAATTGGAACATTTTCTCAAGTCATGTAAGTCTTGATCCTGACTCCTTCAAAGAAGTCCATTATTATTATCTTTTTTTTTTTAACCAAAAAGTGTGTTTATTGTTGCAAAGGAATCTCACATTAGTCTAAGAAAGATGAAAAAATGGTTTATTAAGTACAAATTTAGTAGCCACATTCATAAAGAAGGTGACTTCATATGAAATAACTTTATAAGTTTCCCAACTATATTATTTTACAAGTTGAGATGAATCAAGTGGTCTCCCTATACTCCTTTTCTCTGATGAGTATAGAGAGTAGAGTGGCTTAAAATTGACAATCTAGCTAAGGAGAGACATCAGTTAACCTCTACAGCAGGGAATAAGCATTAGCAAATCTATTAACAAGTATTTAGTTTACCCTTGCTTTTTCAAGTTTACTCATTTCATGTTTCAATAAAATAAAATATTCCTCCAAAATGTATGTACATGGTGATTATGAGTAAGTGCAATGTGTTTTGGTATATAATGCTGAGTTATACACCTTGTGACACATTAGGCAGTAAAAATATAATGGAAGCTAGGAATATAAAATGTCTTTTGCCCATGGTGACTCATACCTAACACCATCCTGTTCACAATTTAAAAAAAATAAATATGCTTATTTTAGATTCAAATCCTAATTCTGCCACGTAACGCAGCCAAGACCATTTTACTATTTTTTTTATAAGTGTAATAGTGAATAACTACATTCCAGGATTAACACAGGATAAAATGAGGTCACATATGGAAAAGCTGGGCAATTGTAGCCTAGTAGTTCAATGATCTGTTTCTGGGATTTGAATCCCAGCTCCGCCTTTTACTAGTTGTGAGAAGACAGGGAATCTGCTTACCCTCTATAAACTCAGACTTCTCATATGTTAAATGGGGATGGTAATGGGACTTACTTCATAGGTTGTTGTGACTGAGTGAGATAATTACATAGAGCCCTTGGCATATAATACCACTTAATACTATTAGCTGTTACCATCAATGGTAATTTCTTTCTTTTTCTCATCTAGACCATCTGTTCTTTTAATGTGAGATTATGTGTCATAATTAATTCTTCTAGACCCCATAACTGTTGTGACAATGTCATTTATGTACAAAACACAATGTATTTCAGAGAGAAAGGAGACAGGCATAAATGTGGAGTATTCTGGGCACACCTTACCCAGGGCACATGCTACTGGGTTAGACATAGGCCAGTAAGATAAATCTTCAAACTATATTTTTGGAAAATTGGTTGATAAAGAGCAGTTTCTTCAATTCAGTGAGAGCAGGCACAACTATATGCTCTGGGGATATGTCAGTCATCAAAATAGATGAAATCTCTCACTTGCCTTATAGAGAGATAGAAAATAAACAAAGAAAAAGTAACATTTATTTACCTTGGTGAAAAGTGCTATGGAGGAAAATAAAAGTGATTAAAATGAGAAAGAAATGATAGAAGAAGGGGATTTCCGTTTTAGGTGGCGTAGCCATGGAAGGTATCTCCGCTAAGGTTATATTTAAGCAGAGAAATCACATGGTAAACACACTATGTAGGTATCCAAAGGAATAATGAGGAGTACATATTCCATTATCAACAAACATTTGTAGCAATTGCCTACATAAACCTGGATGGCACAAACAAAGGGTGGTAGGGAAGATATAAACAAACCAACTTTTTCAGAGACTTTAAAAACTCAGTTCAGAAAGCCTTATTGTCTTCCCATTAATTGTGGCTATTTTATCTCTAAATAATTCATAGCTTTATCCAGCTGTTACTACTCTAAAAATAATAGATAACTGTATTATGCTTCTCCTAGGTATCTAGTGCTTAACTTATAAAAAACTATCTTATTTCTTATAATGACAATTCAATATGGCAGTTATTATACCCACTTTTAGGTGTGAAACATGAGGCTCAGAGAGGTAAAACAACTTGTCTATGCACATGGCTAGGTAGAAAGGGCTGGACCTAAACTCAGTTACAAGTCTGCTGATTCCAAATGTCCTGCCTCTTTTCTGAAAACTCTGCTTTTAACCTTAACACCTAGAGATGAAGCCTGTTATCTACCTAAAAATGAGAGCAAACATCAAGACATAGTTATTGATGGAAATCTGTTTCTTCATTTAACATTTAATTAATACTTCCTGAGTACCTATTACCTATGAGGCATTGCTGTAGACCCTGGAGATCTGTCAGTGAAAAATTGACACTATTTTCAAACTACGTGCCTGCTCTTGCCAGCAGAAACAAATAACTTAAATAAATAAATAATCTGGAGTGACAGAAGGTAAAAAGTAATTTAAAAAATAGAGCAAGTTAAAGGGCAGAATAACATGGGATTGAGGTGGGAATGCAGTGTTGGGGAAGGTCACAATTTTAAATAAGAGGCTGGGAGCAGGGCGTGGTAGCTCACAGCTATAATTCCAGTACTTTGGGAGGCGGGTGGATCACCTGAGGTCAGAAGTTTGAGACCAGGTTGGTCAACATGGTGACACTCTGTCTCTACCAAAAATATAAAAATTAGCTGGCTGTGGCAGGTGCCTATAATCCCAGCTACTCTGGAGGCTAAGGCAGGAGAATGTCTTGGACCAGGGAGGTGGAGGTTTCAGTGAGCTGAGATCGTGCCACTGCACTCCAGCCTAAGCAACAAGAACAAAACTCTGTCTCACTACATAAATAAATAAATAAGAGGTTGGGCATGGTGACTCACACCTGCAATCCCTTCACTTTGGGAGGCCAAGAAGGAGGATTACTTGAGGCCAGAATTTGAGACCAGTCTGGGCAATATAGTAAGTAAAAAGAATTAGCTAGGCATGGTAGCACATGACTACAGTCCCAGCTACTCAGGAGGCTGAAATAGGAGGATTGCTTAAGCCCAGGAGATTGAGTCTTCAGTGAGCTATGGCTGAACCACTACACTCTAGCCTGGGCCATCAATCAGGACCCCATCTCTTTCTTCAAAAAGATAAAAATAAGTAAGAATGTCACAGGAGGAGCTCTCATTGATTGGGTCACTTCCATGCCAAAGTTTGAGTGAGTCTTGCAGAACTCTGGGGAAAGGACATTCCAGCAGAAAGAACCGACAGTGGTAAGGCCAAGATGGTACATTTAAGGGATTGCTAGGAGAAAGGTGAGGTTGGAGCAGAGTGAGAAAGAGAGAGAGAGAGAGAAAGTAGGTAGACAGAGGGACAAGGAAGGTGCAGGGCCAAAGGCAGGTCTTTGGACTATTGCAGGGACACTGGCTCAATTCAGCATGAGATGAGGAGTCCTGCTAGGTTTGGAGCACAGGACAGGCCTGACTTCTGTTCAGGAGTTATTCCCCAAAGGCCATTGGCTCATCTACTAAAATTGACAGAGCACAGAATAGCGTACAAGTTGCCTCCTGAACTCCTCCTGAAGTTTCTTTAGCCTTGAGTGACTCTCCCGTTCCCATCTAGTAAGTTGGAGAAAGAACTCTTGATTAGAAGATGACTTTGGCGGCCTTGCGTACTGCTCAACCTTGGAATGTCCATTGGAATGTCCTTTTTTTTTTTTTTTTTTAAGACAGAGTCTTGCTCTGTCACCAAGGCTGGAGTGCAGTGGGCATGATCTGAGTTCAATGCAACCTATTCCTCCCTGGTCAAGTGATTCTCATGCCTCAGCTTCCCAAGTAGCTGGGAATACAGGTGTGTGCCACCACACCTGGTTAATTTTTAAATTTTTAGTAGATATGGGGTTTCACCATGTTGGCCATGCTGGTCTCGAACTTCTGATCTCAGATGATCCACTCACCTCGGCATCCCAAAGTCCTGGGATTACAGGTGTGAGCCACTGTATTCAGCTGGAATGTCCATGATTCTAAAGGCAGATCAGGAAGCAATCCGAGCTAGATGAATGCAGGCATTCAAATTGGGACTCTTCACCCCTATCCTGAGTTCTTGTCTCCACACAAACACCTTGGCTTGTGAATCTAAGTATGGAAAATACACTTGCATAACTACTCTTTACAGTATAGAATGGGAAAAGCTGGGAAGCTAGAGCGCACTGGGTGTTAGATGCACTAGGAAAAGCCCCCCATCTACTCTCCAGCCCCATACCCTGCAGGGGCAGCCACCAGTCAGGGGCTGTGTTCATTGGTATCCACCATCCCTGGGTCTGACCCCGCTGATTCCAAGGGGTCAAAGCTGGAACCCACCAGCAATCACCACATCTTTGGTTTGCTGGTCACAGCCTGTTAACAGTTAGTTTCTTTTTCCCTTCAGAGATTTAGAAATGACGGCAGAGAAGTATGCCATGTAAGAGAAAAAAAATCCAACTAGGAGAGGAGCAGACCATATTAGCAGCCTGCTGAGTGCCTGGAGGTTAAGAAACCTTTCAGACCCTTGTTTCCTCATTTGACGAGCAGCAAGGCTAGGAAATTGTCCACATGATTATATTAACTGGTACATCAAATATCAGAAAACTTTAAAGTATAAATTATGTTACAAATGCCATGTATATGCATTTTTTTGTTATGAGTGATTGAGGGAGTTGGTCATTTGGAGTAAGTGTTGGTTTAAGGGAAAGAAGTGGGCTTTGAAATACTTATTCTTCTTCAATATTTAATCAAAAATAATGAGTCAATGTAGTTCCAATACGGTCTTCCTTAGCAATTATTTTTCAAAGCTCAAAGAGAATCTCCAAAGAAAGAGACATAGTTATTTCCCTCCCTTTGTTAAAATACACTACCTTGAAGGAATGATGCTTGTATTCAACTTTTTTTTTCAGTTTTCAGTTGCATGGTTTGGAAATAACAGTTTAAAATACTAAAGATATGCATTTCAATGAATCATTCTTCTTGCTAGTGCTTTGCCACAGTCTGCTGCTAACTTTTTCAGAGGTTGGCCATACTACTCTCTCCAGGGGTTCTGTTCATTATTCAATAAATATTCTATGAAGCACCTGTTGTGTGTTAGGCATTGTTCTCAAGAATAGAGATGGAGCAGTAAATTAGAGAATCAAGATCATGGCTGTCACGATACTTTCCCTGCAAGTTACTTAATGACGGGTAACACAGGCTAGGCACCGCTCCAAGATTTTACTTGCATCATCTTTGTTTATGCTCACTCCTTTATAAGATACATGCTATAATGATCCCATTTTACAGATGAGGGAATTGAGGCTTATGGAAGTTTAGTAATTTTCCAGGTCATACAGCTAATGAGTGATGATGTCAGAATTGAAACCAGGGACTCTGTCCCCTAAGCATGTGCTCTCACTCATTCTGCCACGCCATCTTCTCCCATTTCAGATGAAATGTAGGAGTGTTAATTTCCTGAAGATTAACCTATAATGAAGGGCATGGTTAGAAGGTTAGATGTCCATGTCTATCAGTGAAGGTATAATTTTGTTGTTTTCTCTAAATCTTACCCAGTTTACCTGACACCTCCGTGGTGAAGTCTTCCTTAATATTCTCAGTCAGAAATGATGTCACTTTCATTTTGGCTCAAAACACTACAGAAATGCCAGGAACTCTTGTGAAGGTGATGAAGAGGGAAGAGGAGAGGAAGATGATGGTATGAAGTTGATGGAAATTGATGGTAATCAATTGTTGGTATCAATGAAAATGATGATCTGGCGTATATATTAGGCAATCTTGGGCTTTAGCATTGCACAAATAGGGTAGCTCTGTATATCATGTCAACCACAAATGTTTTCTACAAGTAGAGTTGCCATATAAGCAATAAAATGAGACCAATTATGTTTAATAAAATTTATGTTTGCTTCTTTAGTGATACCATCTATTTAAAGGCTGTGAAAACCACAAGTATTTTTTTTTTTTTTTTTTTTTTGCCAGAACAGCAGCTATTAAAAGAAGAGTATCACTTTGGCACAATGATTTTGTGTAGGATCATTGGAGTTGCAATTTGGCAGATTCTTTGGTTCATCTTTTCTTGATACAATTCCTGTTAAGCTGCTGGTACTAGAAGCATTTTATCTTCAATTTTTAGCCTTACGTAGGATTTGAGCCAGCTAGAAACAGGCCAGAAGTCTGGTAGAAGCGCTAAGTTGAATTTTAATCCAACCCAGGTTTATCTCACCTTCTTGGACATTCACATCTTACTGCCATACATACCAGCCTTTAGCATCAGCCTTGAGTATTCTCATTCACACATTTGCTCTTAGATAAATACTTATCAAACATGGCACGCTGAGACTACTCAGGTGAGCAAGCAAACCTGACTCACTCCCTATCTTCATTGCTCTTACTATCTGCTGAGAAAAATGGAAAACAGACATAGAACAAATTTTCTCTTTCTCTTTCTCAATGAGGGGGTTTTTTTAAATGAAAATTGTGGGTGTTTTGAAAATGAAATGGAATTGAGTTGTGACTTAAGAGAGGGCAGAGGAAGGGTCCCTGAGAAAGGTTCCTTGAGCTGAGAATAAAGGAAGAACATCTCGGGCAAAAGAAGAACAGAAACAGACAGCTGAGGGGTAGAAGACAGCATGAGCCTTCCAAAGAACTGAGTGAAAAACATTGTGGAAGGAAAACAAGATGAAGATTAGCACTATCTGAGGGAGACAGGTCAGATCTAAGAGGCAGATCCCAGGGAAGAGTTTGGTCTCTGTCTTAAGATCAGTGAGGAGCTACTGTCATTTACTGAAGATTCTAAGCCATCATTATTTAAAAATTGCACCCTTGTAACACTGTGGAAAATAGATTAGAAAGAGGCAAAATAAGCCGGGCGCGGTGGCTCAAGCCTGTAATCCCAGCACTTTGGGAGGCCGAGGCGGGTGGATCACGAGGTCGAGAGATCGAGACCATCCTGGTCAACATGGTGAAACCCCGTCTCTACTAAAAATACAAAAAATTAGCTGGGCATGGTGGCACGTGCCTGTAATCTCAGCTACTCAGGAGGCTGAGGCAGGAGAATTGCCTGAACCCAGGAGGCGGAGGTTGCGGTGAGCCGAGATCGCGCTATTGCACTCCAACCTGGGTAACAAGAGCGAAACTCCATCTCAAAAAAAAAAAAAAAAGAAAAGAAAGAGGCAAAGTAGATGCAGTGAGGCTACTGTGATTCAGGTGAGGACCAGTGTCTTCTGCTCTACAGTGGAAGGAGAAGACATGAATTGGATGCACTTGAGGACAATCAGCAGCCAAACTTGCAATGGACTGGCTATGGGATGGTGAGAGGGAGAAGTGATCGGGAGGCCTTCTGAGCTTTTGGCTTGAGCAATTGCTATGATCAAACAGAGAATACTAGATTCATTGAGATGAAGAACCAGGAGGAGGACAAAGTGAGGAACACAGTTTGATATGAACATCCAACATTTGTTTCTGAGATTTGGAGGATTTATTGGACTTCTCTACTTTTTAGAGTCCAATTATTCTACATCTAATTTATTTATAAATTCGAGAGTCAGAATCATAAGCTTCAAATTAGAAAATATCTTTAAAATAGTTTAGTTCAGCTCCTTCTTCTTTGTCCCAAATCCATGATGATGGGCATCTGTCTTCTGCTAAGCATCCTCAGGGACTGCTTTCTAATCTCACAAGGCCTGGTACACTTTCAAAGAGTTATAAATAGGAAGGCATCAGTTTCTTCCCTTGGGAAACAGTCCCACTAGTCTTCTCCAGCCATAAATGTTGCGTGGTAATTATTCTGCCCTATAAATTATACATCAGATGACATCTAGGTCTTTCTGTTCCTCAAATCTCAAGTATGGAGCAAAGCAAAACAAAACCCTCATAAAATGTAAATGGCTCTATTTGTCTTAGATGATCAAACAGCCAAGTATAAGACAGAAGAATTGCAATTGCAATGTTGTCTCAAATAATGGTCAATATTAATGTGTAGATGTTGGTAATGGAAGACTAAAATAAAAGTCGAGTATATTCTATCATTTACAGATTCTAGGAATGAGCAGTCTAGGGCTGGCATGGTGACCTAGTAGTATCATCAGTGTTCTTGGATTCTTATTTCTTGATGCCCCCCACCCCCCGCATCCTTCTGTATGGCTTTCATCTCTCCTCACAGTCCAAGATGGCTGGTGGAACTGTTATAATATCTCTCTACCAGGTAGAAAGATGGCTAAAGGAAGTAGGGTGGATGAAAAAAAGGTGGGTCTCCCAGATGGATCAGACATCTCTTAAATGCTTCTATAAATCCTCTAGTAATGCAGCTAGGCACATTACCTCCCAAGATAAAGTTTTGGTTCTACATGTGATATGGTTTGGCTGTGTACCCACTGAAATCTCATCTTGAATTGTAGTTTCCATAATCCTCACACATTGTGGGAGGGAACTGATGGGAGGTAATTTAATCGTGGGATCAGTTACCCTAGCGATGTTCTGATGATAGTGAGTAAGTTCTCATGAGATCTGATGGTTTTATAAGGGGCTTTTCCCCTTTTGCTCAGCACTTCTCTTTGCTGCTGCCATGTGAAGAAGGATGTGTTTTCTTCCCCTTCTGCTGTGGTTGTAAGCTTCCTGAGGCCTCCCCAGCATGCTAAACTGTGAGTCAGCTAAGCCTCCTTCCTTTATAAATTACCCAGTCTCGGGTATGTCCTTATAGCAGTATGAGAACAGACTAATACAACAACTATGTCCTCAAATGGCTTATCATTTTGAAACATGCAAAAACAACTTAAGGTAATTCAGAATTATGTGGGCAACTAAGTTTGGATTACCTTCAGAAATATAAGTAGGAAAGAAAGGAATTTATTTTTGATAGTAGGGATCTGGGTAAAAATAAATGCTAGGTCTGCATATTTTGATATATTATGTAATGATTCTTTTCCTTTTCCATTTGGTGTGCACATCAACCTGGTCTTAAAGAGGGTGAACTGTGAAGTCATCATAACTTTAAATTATTTGATGTCTGTATTTCCTCCCTAAATGCTAGTTTTACTTCCATCACATGCAGCATGCACAGGCCAGGTAAAGGAATTAACCATTTCTCATGTTCTTGTAGCAGCAAAGAATGAAACCCATTAAGGTATGAAACCCACTGCAGCTCTTAGCAGGGCCATTGCAAGAGGCAGCCCACCTAACAACAGATAAACTTTTCCTTCTTGCCTTCTTGTCCTAGTAACAAAAGTGGTTCCAGGGTAGAAAACATGTCTTATTTAACTTTGCTTCCCTCAAGTTTAGCACATAGTAGAGGGAAGAATGATGAAAGGAATATGAATTACTAAATGTGAATATACATTTATTTACATGACCACTCAGCATGTACAGGGTGGTGATGGTGACAGTCAGCGGGAACCCATGTATGTTTGGAGCCAAATTAACTCAGTTCAAATCCTCACTTGGCCACACACAGTCAGAATGACTTTAGCCAGATTAAACTCTGATCCTCAACTTCTTCATTTTCAAAATGGAGGTTGCAATCCTGCAATATTGTGCAAGAATACCATTAGGAGTGGATAGGATGTGTGCAAACCGTATAACACAGATTCAGATATGGTAGGTGTGTCAGAAGTGCTAGATAACATAGCCATGGCCCTGGGGCTAAGCTGCTGTGAAACAAAAGAGACTCTTCTGCCCAGATGCCCATGAATACTCATATCAACACCAATAAGTTATTGCCACATACGAGCATGTTCTTTTACCTTACTCTCCTTTTAGGAACATCTAAGTTAAGTCCTCAAGATCTAAAGACCTAGGAGGGGTTTTATAGTTTATAAAGTGGTGGTTCTAAACATTTTTTGGTGGAAGCTTGGCGGTGCCTTGGTATGTCACAGAGGAGAAGATGGCAGGGCTGCAGGAGGAGAGGCAAAGAGGATCTTCCCTCCTTGCTCAACACGCATTGCCACTTGCATGAGTTTTATATTTTAGTGCTTAGCCTAGTTTGAAAAAGGAGCTGCCGCTATTCTAAAAATCTTCTTTAGATCATCCTATTTGTTGGAAGGAACCTGATGGGTTTTTTTTTTTTTTTTTTACTATAAATTTCCTAGCAGTCTGACAATGGATTAGTCTTGCTGTCATTTAATGGTTGTTTGCTATTGAGAGAAGTTCCCAGTTTGAAATCTGCCCAGGTGCATGAGATAGATGCAAGGAGGTAAGTTTTATTAACTAGAATTTAAAAGGGTATTTTTAGCCTTTTTTATATCTAAATTACCTCGACCCCATGGCTAGTTGGGTCTCTTTTGCAGGATGTTGAATAAAAATTTGTATAGACCTTCCACAAAATTAAGAAAGACTTTACATAAGAGAAGATTTCAGTGTGGGGAGCTCTAAGAAGACATACTAGCATTTAGAGCAACATGGCTTCTCTTTCTTGTAAGAGTGTTCTAGATGCAGGGCAAAGAGATGATTCCTAACGACTGGTACTTTTGTTCATGAGGGAACATCCTCATCCTGCGGTTTAATTCCTGTTTCTAGTGTGCAATGCTCATTATTGCCAGAAACAGTATGGGGGACCATTTGCTTGTTACACCCACTGTTCAGGTGATTCACAGGTGGAGTCACCTTGGGGACCACTGTCTCATTTTTGGCAGTTTCATGCCAAAGACAGAACAGGACAGCTTGCCATTGTGTACATGAATAATTAATAATAATAATAACACTAATACTACCCAGTGTTTGTTTACTGCTGTATATTGGTTCAAAATGTCCTCTTATTCATTAGTTCATTTACGTATAGAAGAGTTACCTTATTCTCTTCATGTTATGGATGCAGTGACTAACCTACAGCAGGATTAAGTGAGTTCCTTCAGACTACTTTTATCTATTTTCTGAGGTCCATAGACAAAGAAGAGGAATGCACCAAAGCCAGGCTCTGGGTTGTGAATATTCAGGCTGTGTAAATGTCCATTCAATCATGCCTGGGTAATACTGACACAGACTGGCTGTTGATGACAGTAACATGCACATTGTGGAAATGAGAGATAGGCAAGTGCCATGAAGTCACTAATTAGAGAGTCAAAATAAACAATTGTCTGTCAATTAATTGTCACAATCACTCGTCCCTTCGAAACAAATTGAATGACTAAAATGCACACAATTTTGCAAATGATGGTGCCAATGTAATTAAACCACTAGGAGAAATTAAATATTAAATACCATCTAGTGAGAGATTCTTTTAGTATTTGCTAAATCATTACTCATAATTCTCTTAAGAATCTCAGAGGCCAAAGACCTCAGCAAGTTACGTGCTCTGTAATAACTGTCATTATCTGATCTTAGGAGGCAAATAAATGAGGGAAGCATACCAATCCTCACATTCACATTCATTATAACTCATGGAATAAAATTTTTTAGAGCTGTAAGAAAATTCAGAAATTATTTCATAGTCATAGAATTTTAGAGCTGTCAGAAACTCATTTTGAAGCCAAGACAGGCTTAGTGGTTTGAACAAAGTCACACTGTTTTGTATGAAAATCTGAGGTGGGTCTTTTGATGACTTCTTATTGCAGGTGCTGTTTTCAGTAAAATGTGCTATCCCCTTGGCTCTGGAGAGTGATAATTATCATGATAAACACTGCTACTATTTAGAAGGCACATTTAAGTTTTCTTTTTCTTTATTACTTTTAATTTATTGCCTCTGAAATGAGCATAGTTTATTGAGATAAAGTGGCCTTAAAGAAGCATCAAATCTATAGGGCAGCTTGGAAATCAGATAGTGGTGGATGAAATCTCTCATTCATCATAGGACCAAACGGAAACACTAACAACTCCGTGTTCAGCATCCTCAACTATCAAAAAGGGAAGCAGCAATACTGATGCAAATATGAACAAGCTTCTGCTATGAGATTCCCTCACGATGTGCCAGTGTCCGTTCCAGGGATACACAAAGGACAAACCCCGTTCTCAAAGAGCACATTGTTTGATAGTAGAAACAAATAAATAAAACATAATTTCCAATCTTACCTGCTCACATGAGTTCCTCCTGTAGATATTAAGAATAATTTCCTCATCTCAGGTCTAGTCAGGATTTTCCTTTTAAATAGAAATGAGTGCAAGCTGAATGTCTAGAGCACATAATTTCAGGAACTGTTTTTTCTTACTGTTGTTCAAGTGCCGGGTCAGCCGCTGAGAGCAAGTGTCTCTTGTAAGCTTTGTACCCTGGATGCCTCCCTTGTCTCAACTAATCATGGCCCCATATCAAACCTGGCTTACAAGTCCTTAACTCGTTTAAAATCATTTACTTATTTAGGTCATTATTTGATGGATGACTGTCTATAGCTGTAGGTTGTAAACTCTTTATAGCAGGATCCTGGATTCTTTTCCTCACCACAGCACCCTGACTGCCTGCATGTGCCACATTGTAGTATTCCATAAACACTTGCTGTGTGAGGCTAAATGAAAGCATCGATTAACAGATGATGGAAGGATGTTGCTATGGTCTGAATGTTTGTGTCCCTCCAAAATGCATGTTGAAATACTAACCCTTAGGTGATGGGATTAAAAGGTGGGAGGTGAATATGTCCTGAGGGTGGAGTCCTCAAGAATGGGATTAGTGTTTCGGAAAAAAGGCCTCAGAGAGCTGCCTCATCTCTTTTATCCTGCAAGGACACAGTCAGAAGATGGCTGAGTGAACCAGGAAACAGGCCGTCACCAGACACAAAATCTTCTGGTGCTTAGATTTTGAACTTCCTAGCCTCCAGAACTAGGAGAAATAAATGGTTCTTTTCTTTGGTTATAAGACACCCAGCTATGGTATATTGCTATGAGAGCCTGAATGTTCAATAGTATAAGGAATTAGCGGACAGGGATCTAAATCCACCTGGTGGGGTAGCAGGGACCCATTGCAGAGAAGGTGCGGTCTGCCAGACTCCAAAGCCTTTCCCACAAATGACGATCTGCAGACGGAAAGCATCCATCACCTGGCAACTTGTTAGAAACGCAGAATCTAGGATACTCCTCCTAGATCCAAATTTTGTCAAGACATCCAGGTGATTCCTATTCACATTAAAGCTGGAGAAGCACTGGTCTAAAGGATGCAGGAGTTAAGCCAGGTGAAGCCCAGAAACTGTCAGCTTAGGGCTGAGAACTCATTGCAAAAGGGTGATTGTTTTAAAACTTACAACATAAAAACAAATAAAATGCATTACATGATTCCTCTTTACCAGGTTCTGATTTAAATACTCCATGTGTATTATTTCATCTCTTCAACGACCTGCTGAGCTATTCTTCTTCTTCTTCCCATTTTACAGCTGAAGAAAGTGAGGTGCAGAAAGATTCAGGCTCTTGTCAGTGTCATAAACTGAAAAATTGGCAGGTCAATCCCAGGCAGTCTGGATCCACATCCTGTGCTGTGAACTCTGTGCTTTTCTTTCTTTGTGAAATGTGTAGGTTTGGCATATAGCAATCTCCAATACATGTCCTCTCTCATTGAAAGAGTCATGCTTGAAGGACTGCTCATCTTTCTGCATATTTCTCTGCCCCTCCTTTCCTTAAACATCTAACATGAGCTCAGATTATCAAAGTCAAACAAACACAATTCTCCAATTAAACACATCCCACTTATTCTTAAGCAGGCACCTGCCCTGGAGAAGGGGTAGTGAGGGACTTCTGGGAAGTAGTGACACTTGAATATTGCCAGGTAAGGTAGGTAAAGAATTGTCCTAGAAAGCACATGGGCAGAAGCCAGCATAAGATATGCAGAAAACTGGTGATGAGGTTCAACACTAGAACCTACCCAGTGAAGTGATATGGGAGAAGTTCTTACTGGGGAGTGTGGGGTGGTTTGGCGGAGCATGGGGTGGTTTGATGAATCTTGGAGGGCTTCACTAGAACAGAAAAAGCAGGATAGAGAGCTGTGGACAGAACCCAGCAGAAGACTAAAAACATCAGAAGTTCATGTAGATATTGGATGGGAGGGAGTTAATTGTTGACTTGTTGAGGTTGGGCTGCCTGAATGGAGGTGTCCAGTAGGTCTCTAGATTGCCAAGTCTTAAGCTTAGCAGATAAAACTGGGGTAGAGATACAGGGTTAGGAGTTAGCAGCACACAGATACATACGTGTTGACTGAGGGAGGGATGTGATTATCCGGGGACTGGTGTGGAGTGAGCTAATGGGAAGTCATATAGGATGGAAACTTAATGAGCCCCAACATTGAAAAGGTGAATTGAAAAACAAGCCCTGAAGGCACCTGAGAAAGAAGAGTATGTAACCAGTACTACCCTGTGTGGTAGGGACTCACTCAGCAGTGACCCAGATGCCACCCCAGACTTTGTGAAGCTCACAGCCCAGCTGGTGAGAGAGATGTGGAAGCCAATAGCACTGCAACAGGAGGAAGGACGAAGGGGCAGGTAAAGGGCCATGCCCTCAGAGGGGCAATATCTAACTGGGCCAGGAGTGTTCAGAAATCCTTCTTTTAGACATGAAGACATTTTGGCCCAAAGAAGCTAAAGCCATTTGGCCAACATTACTGGGAAAATCCCATAGCAAAAACAGGAGGAGAATTTGTTTTCTGTGTTTTTAAAGAAATGAACTTACATGGTTTCAAAAATATCTCTCACTGTCCATTGGCACAGTTTCTCTCTGTCTGAGATGGTTTGGGCAGGGCCCCAAGAGCTGCATTTCAGGTCATAATTCACTCAGCAAGAGCCAAAGGTAATATCTCTGTCTCATAAATAGAGAAGGAGAGACTTTGTAGTCACTTGTGCACTGATACCTGGGGCCATGAACTCATTCTCAGATGAACTGCCTGCCGCCAATAGGCTGGGAAGGCTCACCCAATGAGTGAGAGTGTTGGAGATTTGACTTTAGATGAAAACAAGCTGACTCTTAATGATTTTGTTTCTTGAACTAATTGAAAAAAAAAAAAAAGAGAGAAAAAGAAAAGATGAACAAAACCCAGAAAATATTCATGAACTTTTTTGAGACTTTAGAAAGGCAGTTTTAGTTAACTACATTGAGTTGCATTTCCTAAAATCAGACTTTAGTTTGCCTTTGAGAGGTCGGCAGATAAACTGGTCCAGTTAGGGTACACTACGGTTTTTATATGAGAGGTTTTAATCTATAGGAAACAGAGGAATAAGCAATGATCCATTTTTTACACTCGGCAAAGTCAACCTGCTTTGTTCAGTGTCTTCCCCTAAGGGCTGAGGCCCACCAGCCCCTCTGGTATGCCACAGCAGGAGTTAAGTGGAAGGGTGGGAGCACCTCCTTCCTGCCCACAGCTGTACCTGTGTGGACCCAGACAGGAGCACCCACCAGAAGGGGGCATCACTGAGACGTCAAGTCCAGGAAGTGGTTTCTCGTATGCTATAAAACTCGGTTCCCAACCCCCTGGTCACCAACCTGTATTGCACAGCAGGAAGTGAGAGGCAAGGTGAGTGAGTGAAGCTGCTTCTGTATTTACAGCCACTCCCCATCACTTGCATTACTGCCTGAACTCTGCCTGCTGTCAGATCAGTGGCCAGTGGCTGCATTAGATTTTCCTAGGGGTTCAAACCCTAATGTGAACTGCACGTGTGAGGGATCTAGGCTGCACCCTCCTTCTGAGAATCTAATGCTTGATGATCTGCCACTGTCTCCCATCTAGTTGCAGGAAAACATTATGGCGTGAGTCATGCAATAATTTTATTATGTATTACAATGTAATAATAACAGAAATAAAGTGCAAAATAATGTAAAGCTCTTGAATCATCCCAAAATCATCCCCCAACTCATGTCCATGGAAAAATTATCTTCCACAAAACCGTTCTCTGGTGCCAAAAAGGTTGGGGACTGCCGATATAAAAGCAGAGAACTCCAGAGCTAGATATAGAGATTCAGAGCCAGGGCGCTGAAGAACAAAGAAGAAAGAGAACATGACAGTGATATATTTGCTAGCAATTGGACTCTATTTTGAGTAGATGGGTCTGATCCATTTAAAGTGTTTGGTAATGGACAAACACTCATGAATAATTCAGGCCCATAACTTTTGTTTTAACTTAAATGATCTGGATAATTACTTGAATTTTTCTTCACATTATCTAATATGTATATGTATATGCATATGTATAGCAAAAACTCAGCTGCAGCTTTCTGCTCAAAGTGGTTCATGGGATAATTTCTGGTGTAGTTTTGCTGTATTGAACAGAGAGACTGATTTCTCTTCTCTTGCCAGTTTCTCATTCCCTGTTGATAATTTTGTGACAAAGTGTATGTGTGTGGGTGGGGGTGGAGTAGGAGGTGGCTGGGGGAAGGAAGGAGATGGTCACCTACTATTCATTCCATTCATTTAAAATGTGTTATTCAGAGCCATCCATGTGCCAGATGCTATGCTAGGTGCTAGAGACACAAAGATGGATAAGATACAATTCTTGACCTTAAAGGGCTCATAGTCTTGTGGGCACGTGAGAGCATTATGACATTGCTCTGATAGAGGAAACCACAGGGTGTGACAATGTACCAAGGAAAGGGACTTTGAGCCTTGCCTAAACTTACTATCTGCCCATGTTTGTGTGGAGATGGGTTGCCTAGAGTCTCAAAGAAGCTCTTCAGTTTTCAGCTGGAGTCACTCTGAGCACAGAGTGAGTATGAGTTCCCAGGGCTGCACGTGCTCCCTCCTGTCATGTCTTCAGGTCGCCAGCTTTGTGACACATTCAGTTTGTGATAAGGTGATGCTCAGACAACTGATCTCTTGGCCCAGCCCTAGGGTCTTTTTACACTCTCTTCTTTTCTTCACCAGGGAGGAAAATCCATACCCTTCCACTATTTCTTCTGAAGTGTGACCTTTCCTTTCATGTAACTTCTAAAAGAAACCCACTGTAGCTTTGATGTTTTATACTTTAGAGGTCTGTAGTAAAAAGAGCCCAAGTCCCACATTTGTGTAAAATATTTACTGAATCCCTGAATCCTGTGCTCCAGATGTGTTCTGAGTCAGGTACAAACCTCCAAACCTCTGCTATGGAGTCACAAATTCCCTACCCAAATCTATCCAAGTATCAGCTCCATTACCTCAATAACCTTATCTCTTTAGTACCTATCTATGTTCTAGGACGTAGAACCCAGCAGGTAGGTAGTCAACAAATATTTGTTGAGAAATACATCTATTCAATACTTATTCCACATTTCATTCTATTGCAATACTGATCTTTTAAAGTGCAGCAAAATCTTTTTTTTTTGCCATCCTTTCTTGCTGATAGAATGGTCATGTATCACAATTATGGCCCCTGAAATATAAGGAGGTCTTGCTGGGCAGGGATCCCAGGGGAGCTCCTCAAAGGGGCACGAATTCAGTTAGCTTATGCCCTTTTACCATTTTGGCCTCTCGCCTTTTGTTCTTCTGCTTTTCCATGCCTGCAAAGCAACCATGATGACATGCGAGGCAACCAATGGCTTTCAACTGACCTTGAAGAAATGCTGTGCAACAATCCATCAGAGATATAGTAAAGGGGATTCCCTCTATAGGAATATATATGTGTATATATGTATATATATATATATATATATCTACTAATTAGGATATTCCTATATAAATATAGGACTGGATTTATAGATCCCTATATAGGAATCTCCTTGATTACATCCCTGATGGATTGTTGCACTGCTTTCCCTTGGAGAATGCCCAATGGCAAGGAACTTATCATTTCAAAAACAAAGCTTCCTGGGCAGATCTGTTTGTTGCCAAGCTTTATGTTTTTGTGAATCAGAATTTCCCCTACTTTAATGGCCATCCATTGGTCTTAATTCCATTCCACAGTAGACACACATAAATAACCAGTCTCTTTGTCATGACAGAAATGCAAATATTTAAAGACAGTCACCATATTCCTTCTACAGCCCTTCTATCTTCAGGCCTTTCATAGGTATTCTTTCTTTTTGTTTTTGGTCTTGCTATGGCTTGAATGTGCCCCTTATACAGCATGTGTTGGAAACTGAATCCCCAATGTTACAGTGGGGCCTAATGAGAGGTGTTTAGATCCTGAGGACTTTACTTTCATGAGAAGATTAATGCTGATTGTAAAAGGTTTGAGGCTTTGAGTTTAATCTCTTGCTCTTTTATGCCCATGTGATGCCTTCTGCCATCTTACATTGCAACAAAAAGCCTTCACCAGATATGCTCCTTCAATTGTGGAATTCCTGGTCTCCAAAACCAGGAGCCAAATAAATTTCTGTTTTTTTTTTTTTAAATAAATTACACAGTCTCAGATATTTTTTTAATAGCAGCATAAGACGGGTTCTGTTAGACTTTTTTTGGTGCTCTTATTTGTTCTGCCTGTCTTCTGAGTTAAAGAAATACATGTACTTTGATAATGCATTTCCTAATCCTTAGCAGTTTCTATTTTATAAACAATCTTGTGCATTCAGTATGCAATCACACACACATACATACACACAAATGAAGAAAAGATTCTGAAATGATTTACTCCAGTCAACTGAAAAATCAGCTGACATAGAACAAGGATGTGTTGTTTACAAAATGAAGTGGTTATAGTTTTTTGTTTTTATGTGAAAATTTTACACTGACATGCACTTTAGATAGAAATGGCAGTTCTAAAAAAATTATTCATTTAACAAGAACCCCCAAAACATTAATATGATTTACTTTCAAACCAGCTTATGTCTTCACCATGTATAACTTTATCATTCCCTAATTTGGGGGAAGTTTGTGCTTCAAAGACATTTTGCAATTAGTAGCACTTGAACTTAAACATATAGAGCAGGAAACAGAGTAAAGGGGATAGAAAACCCCAGTAGCTATAAAGTACAAAGTATTTCATATATTAAAATGTATGATCTAGTGAAATGAAATTCAGATATCAAATGATACGCATGCACATTCAGAGTCCAATGCATACATATCAAAGAAACAAGCAAACATAGGTTTATCTGACAACATGTTGTTAGATAAGCTCAGTTTCTTTATTGAGAAGGTAATGGCATAGTGGCATTTGCGGGTAGGTGGCTTTTATGCCTACCAGAATGTGCCTGGGCCTCCTGTGGAATGTCTGGCATCTCCATGGTTAATCTATTCTGCATTCTTCCTCTAACCCACAGGGCTGACTAAAAAATCTTGCAGGGAGAAAATCTGGCTTCTGAAGTGCTGCTTAAGTGACCTGACTTCTTAAAATAGTCCTTCATAAACAAAACTCACATGATATAATTTAAGTGTGTAAATCCAATTACATTTCCGGGGGAAGTGCAGGGAAGATTATACTGGCTTTCCCGGCTCTGTTGTGGCTGGCTGAAGCAGCATTCCTTGACTAAAGCCTCATGAAAATTCTGAGAAGAAAATTCTTTACATAACCTACTCTTTTGCTAACTGAGGTCCAAATCTATGTATCACAGAAATTTTGCAACCTTCAATACTGCCACCAATCTTCATGTTCTGTTACTTTAGCAGAACATGTTAAAGAGAAAACCAAGAACACACTTCAGAAGCAATAAGTCAAGAGAACTGATATGTTGTCCAACTGCGTATTCTGGGCCTACTGGTCTTTCAGAGAACGAATATTATACCTATCTGGTGCTGAGAGGAAAGGCTTAAGATGAATGTGGCAAGTGTCTCCTATGTTTTGGAAATAAACACATGTAGAATCAACTTAAATAGACACACTTGTGAAATGAATACATTAGCATCTTAAGAAATATTTAGACAACAGTAAAATGTCACATCAGCATGATTGTAGTAGTGTCCTCTGATTAAATGTTGCTAGCAGCACTGAATATGGAATAAACTCTTTTTTTAAATCTTTCATTTTTTTTGCTTGATTTCACTCATTTCTGATGAGCTCTTAAAATGCCATCAATCATCAAAGTGTAAATATGACTAATGCATTTGTCCTACTTAGTGTGACATTGTAGCAGATGCTCCAGAAGCAAAGTCCTCCCAGTCTTCCCAGTTCTAATCTAATTATGCTCTGACCTGCTGATAAGAGTCAGGTGATATTACCGGATGTGAAGGAAAACACATCCATAATTCAATCTTGCAAAGCACATACTACACAATCATTTTACAACTCTCTCTAAATACACAGACAACAACTGTGTATTTGCAACTCCAGGGCAAAGATGTCTACAGGGCAGGGCTGAAAGGATTTAATTGGTCATTTCAGCAGTCATTAAGATATCCTTTGTGAAGCCCATTCTCCACCAACATGCATACACACAAGCATACATGTACACACACACACACACACACACACACGAAGAAGAAAGAAAAAATGAAAAATAGAAAGAATGAAGAGGAGAATCTGGGTATTTTTCACAAGAGAGAACAATATTTCCATTTCTCAGCATTCAGAAGAATCTCTTGGGAAAGTTGATACTCAAATCGGTTTTTGAAAGGCATTTTTCTCAGGCATGCTGGAAAGCTGCCATTATTTTTTTAAGTCTGTGAATTTCCTAAAGAAAAATGTACAGAAATGGAGATATTTGGGGTTTTAAGAAATGCACACCATAACTAGCAAGGTGCATTAAATTGGATTCCAATCATACTCATTTAATGGATATTTATGTCTCTGAAGTATGTATGTACCTTGATACCAACTACCAAATTGGAATGATTTACATTACATGCCATTTGTTGTACATTAAGAAGTCACAGGACTCCCTTTATTTGATTTGAGGTAGCTACCAATAACTTTAGACTTAGATAAAGAACATATAATATCTTATGTTTAAATTATACAAATGAGGGGAGAGATGTTGGTAATTGCATTATATTCATTTTATCTTTACTGTGAAGTCAGTCCTTCATTTAAGTGGTCAGAAATGTGTATTTAGGTCACATACAAAGTCGCCTTCCCTCCTGAACTCAACCTACTCATACTATACACCACTATCTCATGCAGCACACACACACACACACACACACACACACACACACACACACACACACACACACATATTTTCTCCTAAAGGATTTTTTAAAGGCCAAATGGTAGGCTAAATGTCCCTCATTGTAAGTCAAGTTTAACGATCATTCTTTAGCATTTTTCTGGCTCTGGTCTCTCCTGTTTGATACGATGTTGAAAGGCAGAAAGGAAGATATTGCATGAGCAATTCAAATCTGACAGCATGACCTTGAGCACTATGTAACCTGGATTTGCATACCTGACTGCCTTTGATTGTACAGTTATTTTGGAGAAATCACCTCCACTCTGACAAGACTGCTTATCTATTTCACCAAGAGGCACAGAAGACTAAATTGGCCACTAGCTGCAACATTTTAGAATCTCCAAGAGGGAACCATAATGCAGCAATCTTTCTGGCTAAATATTGCTGCCTCTCAGTTTTCCAATAACTAAATGATTTCTACCATCTTATTAATAATGAGCTGAAGAATTAGAATGAGATAGATTTAAATGTAAGATAGCTCATATGATTGTCACCAGCAATTAAAATAGAGTAAAATGCTGACTATAGTAATAGCATTTAGAATTTCTCAACCTTGTGAAAGAACCTAGCACATATAATCTTATCATTAATGCTTTATTTATACATACAACATCATTTTATAATGAATTTCCTGGTGGATAAATCAAATGGGTGAGGCAAACAATTGGTTTATGATGTGGAAAAAATAAATCAGTGTCTTAGGGAAATCTGGACAGGGCATTCGTATCATTGGTTTGAAGCTTTTTAAACTTGAATTGGGTGAAATTTCATAAGAAATAAATAAGTGTAGTCCTAGTGTTACCTATAGCTGAGCTAAGTCAGAATGAAATAAAAGGAACCCTTCAAACTGGATTTTGAACCTTCTGAAAGTTCCTCAGTCTTTCTGATGTCACTCCAGAAGCAGAAAACATATGGGTGATTATGTCTGTTCTAGACAATAATCTCTTTGTTGGGCGAGAAGTCAGTGTTTCTAGTCTGTTAATTGAGTAGAGAAAACATAAACCATCTCTTTGCTGATGGCAGGAAACTTCCTGAGTGACCCTTTTTAGGTTCCATTTTGTATCCACATTGGAAAGCAAATGGTGATTCAATTAACACAGGGCTTTGTCTCTTCATATAGGGTGTCTGCAGAGATTTGCAGTGTGGTTGCTACCCTATCAAGTCACAGATGTAATTTTCTTCAGGATAGAAAGAGGAAAAGCAAATTCTCATAGCATAGATTCAAGGAAGGCAATCATTGGCTCATTTGTTCCTTTCAAAATGACATTTTCAGTGAGTAAAACAGCTGCCAAGGTGTGCTGACTCTATACTCTCATTTTCATTTCCTAATTCTTGAAAATGCTAAGTTAAACATTAGCCATCCTCCTAAAGAGAATGAAGATTAATGTAGAGAAAGATGCTGTTTCAGAGTTTGTGGCCTTCAGTTGACAAATTTGTATCTAGCTAAGCAGAATGATGAGCTAGCTACAATGAGCCTGTGCCCAGCAATTCACTCATTTTTCTCTCATAATTTCCCTTTGGCTTCATTAAATGTTCATTCATGTGCTATTCAGAGTTTACTCTCTTAAGCAGTAAAAAAGAGGTACTCCTCACTCTTA
The DNA here is from genome assembly GCF_048565385.1 of Saimiri boliviensis. Taxonomy (NCBI): domain Eukaryota; kingdom Metazoa; phylum Chordata; class Mammalia; order Primates; family Cebidae; genus Saimiri; species Saimiri boliviensis. The sequence goes on from NC_133463.1 coordinate 79,524,136, forward strand.
AATAGTTTCAAATGCCTATGTGTGTAGAAGGATAATCACTAAAAGGCTTCTGAATAATGATTGTCATTAGAGTCAGGGTCTGAATTCTGTCCTCACCACTTGCTAGGCTCCTGATCTTCAGGATATCACTGTAAAGTTTCTAAGAATTTGTCAGTTTTTTTCTCTGAAATGAAAATGAAGGATGATACCATTTATTTTTCATCATTAGATGGGACAATGCACATAAAAGTCCTTAGTTACATGTAAAATATTGTGCAAAGTAAAGGATTTTTTTTTATTTCTTTAAAAGACGTTTATTTGTAAGAATGCCTTACACACATATGAGGCGTGTGTGTGTGTGTGTGTGTGTGTGTGTAGAAAGCTTTCACCAACACACCAGGGCACTTGGATATTTTATAATATTTCCTATATGATGAATGATCTTATTCATTCAGTGACTGTTGAATACGTACTGTATGTCTGGCATTTTTTTTTAGGGGCTGAGGATAAAATGCTAATTATGATAGACAACATCCTTGCCCTTATGGTGTTTCCATTCTTGTGAGGGTGTGGGGGGAGAAACATAGTAGTTGTAAACAAATAAGATAATTTCAGATAGCAGATGTGCTCTAGAGAAAATAAAACAAGTCATTTATTAGAGAAACTAGTAGCATTTGAGAGTTTGGAACAATGAGAATGTGCCAAACTTACAAAGATGGGAAAAATTGCTCTAGGTAGCAGGTGAAAAGACACAGAATTAGGAAGAGCCTAGATTATGGCAAACATGGACAGTGTATTTGGAGCCTAAGGAAGAGAAGAGAAGGAAATACGGTTGGAGGGAGAAGCAGCAGCTAGCTCAGAGAATCAAGCATGCTGTGGTAAGCAGTTAGGATTTTACTCTAGTTGCTATAAGAAGTCTTTAGCAGGTTTTGAGCATTCCTTATGTGTTACCAGACATGGGAAACTAAATAGTACCTATTCAGAAATCACAGATTTTTATAAAAAGCGATTTATTTTCTACTTGGTCCATCTGCAAGATCTAGGGAAGACTCTTAAGCCCATAGAGGGCGCCAAAGGACCTTTAAAGGCCCTTTCAGCACCGAAGTGAGGGGAGAGCGCTCTGGTTGTTCCTTTAGAGTTTTGGTAAAAGGTGACTCAATCTACGAAATTCTAGTTTATCTGTAATTCTTACCCAAACAAAAATTGAATGAGCTTGTTTTACATGCATCAGGACCTTGGTTTTCACAGTGGAGAACTGTTTATGATGAGATGAGGGTGGGAAGACATTTGGGGGTTATTTTTAATCTTCTCCCATCTGGTAGTATTTGAGTAGAGTATAAAACAAATATGGAGCCAAAATTTACTTTCTGGATTCACTTGGCAAGAAAAATATATCTATACTTAGAACTTTGAAAACACTCATCATTTGCCACTTAGGATGTGTTATTCTAAATACTATTCCAAACTTACTTATTAAGTATTTTAGTTGTGCGTACTGAGAAAGGCTATTGCATGAAAAGCAGTGGGTTATAATAAATGGAATTTCCCACACATGATCAGATAGCTATGCTTTATTGTGAAAACAACTCATAGTGAGTTAGATGAGAAAAAGAGAAGGCAAAGAGAGGGAAAGAAGAAACAGGAAGAGGAGGAAGACAGGAAAGGAAAGATCTGCTAATGTCTAAGTGTACAATAAAAAAATTAAAAAGAGAATGAGAGAGCTTGGAAGAAAGTAGATTTAGCTGTACTGACATGTAGGTCTTCATGTAACTAGGATTGAGAAATAGTTAATACAAAAGAATTTGACTTCCACTTCCCAGGTTGAGACTTACTTGTTACAGGTGGATGTAAAGGTTCATGGTGACTGTGATAAAACATTCATTATTGTCTTTAATAAGAAAAATTTCAATCAGGCCTTACTCAGAGTCTCTCATCTCTCCATTTCATACCTGATAATCCCAGGCATGTAGTTTAGATACTCTTTGCTTTACCCAGAGAGACTTCAGAAAGCACTGTAAAAGCAGCCAACCAGTTAAGTCACCTGAGCCAAGGAATATGGAATTATCGAAGAAGAGACAGGATCCCACATTGACCAGAAGTCCAGGAGGCCAATGATGGGTGAAACACTCTAACAGTGCTGGCAATCTAAACGTCATGGCAATTTTCAGTGGGGTTGTGCCTGTTGATTCTAACCACCATCTATTCAAATTTGACCAAAAGGAAGAGGAGCTCCAAGCTTCTAATACAGCAAAAATGACACAGAGGCTAAGGCTAAATGACAGAGCAGGCCCCTACAAAGCAGCCTTCTGATCACGTATCTCACACCAGCTGTCTATTTGAAAACACTTCACTTGACATGTTTTCCTCATTTTCGAGGAATCCCCAAAGTCACTCTCCTGTTACATACCATACATTTTGCAAAGACAGTGCCAGGCCATTAATTATCTATTGGTTCTAGTAAATTTAAACAATAGAATCAATGTCTACCTTCTCATCCAAAGACAATGTGAACTTTGTTCACATAAGCATATCCATATTTAAGAGGGAAGAATAGAAAAAATAAAGAAGGAGAAAGATACCTAAAGAACGAGATTCTACCTAAACATAATATTTAAACCATTGACATCAAAATGCCCTTTTCCAATTAATCAAAACTTGTGTTCTTTGCCCCCCCCGCCCCCGCAATTCCGGAGGTTGGTTTATTCAAAGCACTGGGGTTGCAGCTTGTCATGAGAGAAGATACCATGTTTGGTCACTAAGGCAGTAAAAAATTTCCTGAGAAAATCATGTATCAAAGATTGTTTGAAGGATTGGTTGAAATAACATGTTCAGTACTCAGCACTGACAATCAGTATGTGTTCAACAAACGTATGTTTATTTGAGAACTGAGGGTTTGTGGCTTAGAGATACAGAAAAACCCGAGTCTGAAGCCCAGAGTCCCCTACAACACCCTGCTGGGACTCTCATGAGGAGAACTGTTAAGGAATGGGTCACCTTCTAAATCTGGATGCTTCTCCTCCCCTTCTGTCTCCTTCTCCAGAGACTGCAGACCCTGAGGGAGGGGGATGAGAAGCAGAAAGCAGACTTTCCTAGCTGATGTCAGAGTGGAATTACTCATAGAATCAGAGTAGAAGGGTAGAATTGGTAGAAACTTTTAGAGGTCATTTAGTTCCACTTTAAGAAGAGATTGCATTCCGCTAACACTCAAGACCTCCTAGGTGCAAGGTACTGTGCCAGCCTGAAGGAGGAGACTTAAAGAGAGTGAAGCAGCCTGGCTCTCTGGAAGCTATATGACTAATAACCCGAGGAAGTCAGAGGGGAAACATAAGGCAGTCAGGAGTTACCTGGTTGATGGAAATGACAGCCAGCCGAGGGATGACCACTTGGAGGATCACCTGCAGCAGCGAGGTGCCCAGGCCGGCCAGGATGGCCCAGGTGAGCGGCAGCGGCAGCATGCTGTAGGTGGCGAAGAGCGTGAAGAGCACGTAGCCTATGCCGTCGCCCAGGAGCCCGTAGCCGAGGCCTGCTGCCAGGATCTGGGTGGTCATGGCCACCCAGGTGACCACGCCGCTGTACTGCAGGTACGTGTGTGAGGTGGTGTCTTTCCTGACCACTACCAGGGCGCAGATCACCACCTCAATGCCGGTGAAGAAGCCCAGCAGGATGCCCTTGAGCGGGTCCATCGGGGCCGAGGCCAGGCTCAAGTGCAGGACCAAGAGAGTGAGTTTGGTGAGCACGTCCAGCACGTTCATCACCACTTCCGATTTGCGCCTCTGGCCCAAGAAATAGCGCTGGTAGAGGCGCTCCAGATCCCGAGACTTGAAGGAGTTGCGCAGGGTGGGGAAAATGACCCCTCTGTAGCTGTAGCCCCCGTTGAGGAAGAAATCCGAGTTGCTCGGGGCACAGTCAAGGTGCAGGAAGCCCAAGTCGCCCCCGCCTCCGCTGCCGCTGGCACTGCCGCTCCCGCTGCGTTCCGGGAAGACTTTGGTGCCGCAGGTGCTGTGCGTTCGCTCTCCGGGGCCGAGCGAGTAGAGGGGCAGCGCGGAGTCGCCTGACAGCTGCGGCGCGTGGTGGTTGGGGCCGCCGCCCGCAGGGTCCGAGGCTTTGCTCGAGCCTCCGCTCCCGCCGCCTCCCCGGTGCCCGTGAATGAAGCGCTGCTCCGTGATGTGCCGCACCGCCGTCTGCCACAGCAGCCGCTGCGGCCGGGAGCCGCTCCTGCCTTCGCCGGCCGGGGGCGTCGGGTGGATGGTGTAGAGTTCCTCGCTGCCTGTAAGGCAGCGCACATCGGAGAGCTCCATGGCGCTGGGCCGCAGGAGGGAGGCGCAGAACCTTGGGGAGACAGCCGGAGGAGGGGGTTCCTAAAGACTCGAAGGCGGCCTGGTAGGAGCTTGGCAGCGATCCCTTCTATCCTAGGCTGCCCCGTTGCAGGAGCCCTGGGTCAGGGCTCCCTGTAGGTCAGGTCATACTGTGTCCAGGGGCAAAGGGCACCTGGAAGATCGCGGCGGACCTCTGCGTCCTTGCGCGCCGCTCTCCCGCCAGTCGGCGCAGCTTGGGTACGCAGCGGCAGTGGCTATTTGTCCACAGGAGCCGCAGCGCCCGGAGCCACGCAGCCCCTTCCCGGACTCAGGCTCCTTGGTTGGTTCTAGGTTCAGCGTCTTGGCGCAGCCTTTGCTCTCCAAGAGACGCCTAAGCTCCTGGGCGCCGAGCTTCTGCTGCGCGTCGGGCGGGTCCTGGCTGCAGCACTGGGCTCCGGACGCCCACTGCTCCGCGGCTGCAGGGGGCCTGGCCGGGGGTGTCCGGCGGCAGCGAAGTTAGCAGATGTGGCTGGAATCATCGCCCTTCGGAGAACTCCATTGCGCCGGGATGGGGAGCAGAGGCGGAGCTGGGGGCGGGGGCAAAGAAGGAGGAGGGGGGCACCGTGAGGTGTTGGGGCGCCCTGCGACAGGGTTGGAGCGGTGGTAGCCTCGGCGCTAACAATTCACCAAATAGTTAATTTGGAGGAAGGGGTGTGCTGAGGCTCACTCCTCGGCTCCTTCCTAGATCTGGAGCAAGGAATGACAGCTCAGCGCTGGCTCTGGCCAGAAACATCCTTCCCGGAGAGGGTGTGGGGACTCTAGCCCCAGGGTCCCAGCCTGAGCTATAAGACGAGGTCAACGCTTCCAGCTGTGCTTTCGAAGGGTCGCAGCACACAGTTCCCATCCCCTTTAATTCGTTCTTTGGAGTCCATTTGGCTCGGAGCTAGGAGGACCAGGAGGCGGGGGGAAGGAGAAAATGGGGAGGGCTCCCAAGCCAAGAGCTCCGAGAACCAAGAGGAGCCGCCGGTGCGGGTATCCGAGGTTGAGAACCGAAGCTTGTAGGGTGCGGCGAAGGTTTGGAGAAGGGAGGCCCGAGGCCGCTTGGAAGTCGACAGAGACGCCTCTGGATCCAGGGAAGCGCCGCCGCGTGCGACCCTGGAGCTCTGAAGCGCGCTGCAGGCACCAGGCGACTGGGAGGAATTTGGAGACCTGTCAGAGCGGTCAGACACCCGTGGTGACTTAAACCCGCCCCCGCGCCAAGCCACGCCCCCGGAACCGAGCTGGGGGTGGCGGAGGGACCTGCCACCCAGATTTGGCCAGGACGCCCCAGGTCTGGCAGGCAGCGGCACGCGCGGGCCGTCGTGGGAGAGGACCACTGAGGGTTAGGGCGGGCGGGCGCCCCCAGCCCTACCTGGGCGCACTGCGATCCAGTGTTCCAGCTCACCGCGCCAGCCGGTCCCTCCGCTGTTCTTTTTTAGCTATTAGCTCTTGTCCTCCGCAGGTGCGGAGCCAGGACTCGTAGGCCGCTTTGCCCACGGACTCGGGGAGCCCAGCGCCATAGAATATAGGGTCTCCTTTCCTCCCTCCCTACCCGGGCGTCTTTTGCCAAAGCCAACTTTCCGGCTCCCAAGAAGCCGCAACCGTAGAGGCAGGCAGTTTCCTACGGGAGCCTCTTTACTACCTCGATCCGGAGGGGTGGAGCGGACGGGGCATTAAAATGGGGACGTCCCCTGCCTGCCTCGCACACTGAGTTTCTCCGCTTACAGTACGGTCCGGAAGGCGGACGTGGAGAAAGGCATGTCCGGGGCCCGCCTCGCCCTAGTCCAGGTTTCCCGCCCGCCTAGGCTCAGCCCAGCGCTCGCGGACAAAGCCTGCGGCGGCGCTAGCAGCGAACCAAGTAGCTGCGCGGTGGGCGCTTAATGCCGGTGCTAACGCTGGACGAGCAGCGTCCCTGGGTGCAGGGTCTGCAGGGTCTGCAGGGTCTGCAGGGCAAACGCAGCCGTCGCAGTCCGGCACCCGGATGCAGGTGGAGGAGCGGTGGTGGTCACCACCTCCGCCACCAAGACTGCGGCTGCAGCCGGTGGAGCCCGGACCCAGAGCACAGTCAGCTGATGGCCAATGACGTCAGGCCCTGGGCGCGTTCGCGGCTCCCTGTGGCGTCCCATGAAAGCCCAAATGACCGCCTCGCCTTGCTGCCCCCTCAGCCCCTCCTAAGCGAGAAGAGAAGCTCCCTTCCCTCCTGCCTGTCCTAAGGAAGAATAAATTTCAACCCCCCCCCCCCCCCATCAACCACATACACTGTCTCCTGGGTTATTTCTGTCGGCCGTGTCCCAGAAACGCGGGGTTTAATTCTTTGCTTTTTAATTCCTTCCCCGCGGCCCCCTGCCCCGCCCCAACGCATTCGAGCTTCGGTTTAAATCCAGAATGGGTCACCTGCCTTGCAAACAGAATTCCAGAAGGAAGAGAAAAGAATCTTCTAACATTCCCCCCAATCCCTAACCAGTAGATTTCTGGAATTTGGTTCACTCACTGGAAGAGACTCCCTTAATTCCAGTCCTTTAAAGTTGTGTTCTACCATCCCTCAAGAAAGCCAAAATGAAACGCTCAACTTCAAATAGATAGATGGCTGATTCTATTTTTAACTCTGCTTGCAGATGAATTAATGTGCTAACTCTAAAGATCTCCCAGAATAGTTGGCCTATCCCATGGGGCTGAAAGTTAAGGGTAAAAGCACCTCAAACCACTCTGTGTCGCAGTTATCTAGTCCTTAATGAAATAACCCCTGAAATGACATTCCTGCGGAAGAAATCCTTCTTGCTGTTTTCTTCCTGAATTCCTTTAACTCAGCCTCACCCTCCTAGAACTCTGGGGTGGATAATTAGTCTCTTGACTTGAGACAGGAACTCAGAGCACAGTTGGGAGAGCTGTCCTATAGACCCTGAGTCAGAATGTGTGGAGAAATGTGTCCTCTCTCTGTGGGCATTGCCCCAAGGCATCTGTGCTAATGACCATATTAGCAAACTTGGCAATGGAATACATCTCTTTATTTTCTCAGTTCTTTCTCCTTGGGGCCCTAAGGACTCAGTCTGAATAAATGAGGGCCTGGATGCAGCTGGAACTTTCTTACAAAAATCTTTCTCCGACCTGGACAGCTCCCAGGGTGATTTATTCAGCAGCAAAAGGAGGTGGGCCAAGGAGGGGAAGATTGGACCCAATCAGATAAAATTACTCAGGCTGATGAATGAACACAGCATGCTGCAGAAAGAAACTCAGAATTTCATGAACTCAGAGGTTGAAGCTAATGCATCAGGGAGAATACATCACATCTGTTCAACGGACTGAACGTTTCTTGGCTGTAAGGGTGTTACTATAGATTGCTTTAAAGTAAGAACATGGATGACACAATTAGATTCCAATGCTCTTCTTCCTGTTGGGATGACATAGTGCCATTCAGCCCAAGAAGTACTCTGTTTTTTGAATGACAGAATTGGTTCAGTACAAATATTGAAAGGATTTTTGGAATATGCAAACCACCAAATGATTAAGTACCACTTAAACTAAGAGAAGTCAACACATTCTTTTTTGGCTATGATGGAGCTTTCATAATGCTTATATTTGTCCTCTGCATATTTATTAAGGCAGGGTCTCTACTGTGATCTGAGGAAAGTGTTTTACCAACTCAGTGTCTTTTTGCACACAACGTCGTCATCTTGCCCTGTTTTTCTCCCTGAATATGCTTGCTTACCTCATTTTTCAAAGCTTGAACAATGTTGTCTCTGCATGAAAACTTTCCTGATATTCCCATTGAAAATGAATGACTTCCTTCTCTGTTTAATAATCTGTTCTGGGTACTTTTAGTATGGTTCCTAATACAGGGACCAGCCATGTCTGTCTCTTCTTCCCATGAAACAGTGAGCTCCCTGAAGGGCAAAACTGATTTTCCTTGGGCCCATATCCCCCAACTTCTAGCAACTGTAATTTACATAGAGATAATAAGATAATAATTATGTTAGCTACAATTTATCTAGCACCTACTAGGTGTCAGACTCTTAAGATCATTTACAAATGTCTCATTTAATCATTGCAGTAATTCTATGAGTTAGGTCTTTCTCTATTTTATTATTCCCATCTTACTGACTAGGATACTGAGTATTGAGTCTTCATGTGGCTAAGTACCTTTCCCAGATTAGGTTAAATCCAGTGCTTAAAGTTGTATTGTAGAAATCTAACATCTACATGCTAAAAAAAAAAAATGCTGTAATAAGCAATCAATGACAAATTAAAATAGGACTGATAGAAATGAAAATGTCATTTATTTTTGGCTTTTCAAAGGCAAAGTAAGTAAGAAACTTCTGAGACATTTAGACTTTGAGAAATCTGTTAGGATGAGCCTCAATTGCAGATGAAGGTAGCACAGCTCATTATTGTTTGAATGGAGGACCTATTAATTCTGTCTCTGTTAAAGATTTAGACACGATTTCTAAAATTTATGGGGGAAAAACAGGCTTCACTATTGAGTTTAACCAGAATGGTTAACTTGGTGTAATTTATTTCGTTTAGACAGTTGTGGTGGTGGGGGAAACATCCTTTTGTTTCCCTGGAAAATAAATTACTTGTTTTGTGATGTTGCTGCATACACATTTACAGTAGATATGTTTAAGAAAAGGACATTTTTTTTCCTCCCTTGATGTGCCTTTGACTTCCTAGGTTGATTATATTTATTTAAGAATGTAAAGTTTTAAAGAGCCATACCCTTTGCTAAGTGCCCCTGACACTTAACTGAAGACATATAAAATATTCACATGTAAAAGAAAAGATGGACTCAGTTCAGGAAGGGGACCTGAAACCAGAGAGATCCTGTTTCCAAAGGGAAGGAGGATGTTTGTGACAAAGCAGCTTCCAAAGTAGAAAATTCTTAAAGGAATATTACATGCCTACCTTGCCTGGAAAAATTATCCTTAGAAAATATCAAAAGCATCAGCTGCTTTGACAGCACTCCAGGAAATGTCAATGTCTTAGATATGTAGAGATCATCTTTGAAAAGTTCTATGAATTAAAAACTGTACTCACATTTTATCTGGAATACAGTACAATATACAATAGAATATAGAAAATGTCTATTTTAACTTTTGTCTTGTATTTTCTCTGCCTTGAAAAATACAGGAGAAAAAAAAAATTGTAGACATTTTGGATCTTCACAGGGATTCGTTTAAATTAGATTCTGGTGCCTGGAAGGAGAAGAGTGTCTCATCAGTGGGAAAACAATTCTGAGACTAGAAAGGCATAGCTCATCTGTCAGGCAGTCAGAAGAAGAAAGCTTCAAGGGAGGTAGACTTAAATATTGTCTTCTGAAAAGATGATTCTCTTGACACTGGTTTAACTAGAGGATGAGCTAACTATGACATCACTAATTAAGACTTTACTCACTGAAGTCCTAGTATAAAAAGGAACACATACACACACATACACTCACACACCATTAGAGAAATGACTAAGGACATAACGTAATGAAAAGCAATAATGAAAGAAAAAAATAAGTGGGTTTTCAGCTACTGTAGTCACGTCACTAAATCTTCTTTCAGCTATGCATTTTAATTTGGTACCTATATGAAGTCTTGGTGCAAAAAATGAGCAGACCCATTGAGAAATAAAGCAGATAACTTTCCCTTATCATCTTATAAAAATCTATCTGCTATTTTAATATCACAGACTTATTTTTAAAAACATTGCACTCTATTACTGTTTTCTTCGTTTGGACTATTGGTGTTTATGTCGACCATTTAAGCTAGCACTTTTTATAATAACTTTTATATGACTTCTTACATAACTTTTTTTATAATGCAAATACATTTATATAGTCACATTGATACTGTTGCATAAATTAATCTTAATTCATTAATTTAGTGTAAAAAAATCTCTTTTCCTTTCAGAATCAATGTCTTTCTGTTTCTGCCCAGTTGGTGAGACATTTAACCCATATTCCTTCTTGGGGCTTCCATCTGTACCCTCCTAGTCCCAGGCAGATGCTATAATTCCTGGTGCTAATGTAGTGCCAGATGTGTAGGGGGATGCCCTCATGCACATGCTTGCCTTCTGGTCTTTGTGTCCATTCACAAAGGTCACCACTTAGGCATTCGTTGGTCCTACCCATGTGGTCCTATCCTGTCGTCCCAGCAGCATTTGGCATTGCTTTTGTTCAATACAAAAATAGGTGTATCTTTGTTCAGGTCTGCTCATGATCCCATTAGCTTGACATAGCACTTTACCCTTCTACTTTATGATGCTGTGCCTTCTCCAGGATACTACCAAAAAGCCATTATTTAATATACACAGACTCTTCCTCCACCCCCACCAGTTGGAGAACCTCTTTTTAGTCTGGTGTGAATCCTTGTTTTTTGAGCATATCTGACTTTTTCTGCTTTCTTTTGTTTTTCCTGGTGCCTTGTAACTTCTTGTACCTCTAAAACCTTTAAGTTCTCTTTTGGGATTAAATTTTTGGAAAAATGAAAGATGAAAAGAATAGTTTTGCTTTCTGCTACACTTTTCTAGAAGTGATTAATAAAAAGATTGAATGAGAGAAAGGGGGCATATAACAGTGAATCCCATTGATTAATATCTGAAACTGGTATCCACATATATAAAATGTATGAAATATATAAAATCTTTCTAGATCAGTTTTTTTTTTTTCACACTATGGGTTCCAACTGATTTCTGGGGTTGTGAAATCAACTTAGTTGGTGAAATTGGCATTAAAAATAGAAGAAAGTAAAATAGTAAAACACAACAATACTGATAATTATTGTTTTCTTATGGTATACAAAGGCATTTTTGATATAAAACAAATACTCTCCTCAGAAGTCAAGAACTGAAGAAAATTAGACAAAATTTCAAGAAAATACTTTATTAAAATCTTGAATTTCATGATCTAAAACTCTTAAGACATAAAGTTTGCTTTAACATGATATTTCTCACTATCCACTTCAATATTTGAATTCTAATTTTCTATTTACAAATTAAAAAGATTTGGATACTATGAGGTATACCTCTCACCACCACCACCACCACCACCACACACACACACTCTTGTCTATGTTTCCTGGACACAATATAAAGTGAATTTCTTAATGTGGATTGCTAGATGAGGGCATTGGGTTAGCCTTAACCTTAAGATTCTTATCTGAATCACTGAATATCATGTTTAATTGCAGCAATGATTTAGTGAAATGAGTCAGTTTTGTAATCAAGAAGACTTATTCTTGAGTTCTGACTTACAATGTATTATCTCTGTGACCTTGAACAAGTCATGTAACAGTTTTGAACTTTCATAATATGGTGGAAAAGGAAAATTTTGCCAAGTTTTGTGAAGACCAAAGGTAAGTCATACAAGGCACTTGGTATAATGCATCACACATGGCAAACATTCAGTATGTAATCACTCACCTCATCCCCCACACTCAATAAACAAGACTTCCTGAACACCAACAAAATAGTTCTCAACTTTCTTCTGTTTTACTCCACTGCTGCATTCCTGTTATCTTATTTTGGCTACCATTCTCTGTCATCTGGATGATTGCAGTAGATTCTGAATCTTTTTACTTGTAGTTTGCCTCCTGTCTTCAGCTGCTGTGATCAGTCTAAATTAAAAATATTAACATGCTATTCTTTTTTAAAAATGGTGAAAAAAATACACATAAGACTGACCCTCCCACCAGATTCCAAGTGTACAGTGCAATATTGCCTACCACATGCACATTGTTGTCCAGCAGGTCCCTAGAATCCCCTCTCAGCCCTGCATGACTGAAACTTTATAGCTTTCAAAGAGCAACCCTTCCCTCTCCCTCCTTCCAGCTGATCATGTCAGTCACTTGCTTAGAACTTTGTGATGACTCTGCTTTACCCTCAAATGCCTCAAAATGAAAGGCAGATATCTCCAGGACTGGCTATTGTTTCTCTCCAGCCCCAACTCTCACTTCTACCTGTCTTGTTCTTAGTTCTTCAACCACATTCAACTTCATTTAGTTCCCCAAAGGTGTCTTACTCTCTTGCTCTTTCCTTGCCTGGAGTCCTCTTTCTATCTATCCTTTTGCTTTTAGCATGGATGTCACTTTCTCCAAGAAACTTCCCCCAGATTCCTATGTCTGTGTTAGCTGTCTGTATAAGTTAGAAGTGCTTTTGGCTACCATTAGTGAGAAAACTTATATAAGAGTGGATTGAACAAATAGGAGTTTGTTTTTCTTATACAACAAGAAGTATGGATGTAGGGATTTGCTGGTGCTTCAGGATTCCAGTTACTTCAGAGGCTTTGTGCTGGCAACTCTCAAGTTCCTTGGCCTTCGCTCATGGTCACAAGATGGTTGCAGCTTCTCTAAACACTCATTCACTCTCACAGGGATAGTAATACATCCAGGAGTTCCCCCTGAATACCTCCTTCTTATCAGAGGTGAAAAAATGTCTTTCCAGAAGCTAGTAGAAGACTTCCACATGTACCTCATTGGCCAGAACTGTATCCTATGTGTATCCTATGCATACCCTTAAGCCAGGTCCTGGGGCCACCTTCCTAGGGATCAAGAGATCTGATACAAAGAAGCGTATCAGGGCTGGTTCCTGGACAGGCAACAGGTATATTTTTGTATCAGCTACTAGCTCTTTTCTGAGCAAACTATATATCTCTATCTCAGCCCTAACAAGTCACCTCTGCTTTGTCTGTCTTAGTAGCCAAACTAAAAGGTGATTCCCAATGATCCCATACCTCTTGGTATTCATATGCATACATAGTTGCCTTCAATGTTGTGTTTGAATTAGTCTGTGTTGCTGCCATAGTGCAACATAAATGGTGGCACATTACTCTCAAGGCTAGGTTATAAGGACATTGTGGCACATGCTTTACTCTCTTTTTGGGTGCCCACTCTTGGGGAAGCCAGCCATCATGTTGGATATTTAGGTTGGCAAATGTAGCAAGAAGCTGAGGCACCATACTGATGGCCAGCAAATAACTGATACTTCCTTCTGGCAGCCATTTGTCAATTATCTTAAAAGCAAACTTTTCAGCCCCAGTCAAGCCTTCAGATGACTGCAGTTCCAGCTAAGAGCTTGACTGAAAAATAATGAGAGATGCTAAACCCAAATCATCCAGTTAACCTACTCTTAAATTTCTGACCCATATACATGGTGAGATAATTAATGTTTATTGTTTTAAGCCCCTAAGTTTTGAGGTTATTTGTTATGCCGTGATAGGTAACTACTAATACACTACCTGACTGTCCCAGTAGGCTTTAAGTTTTTTTGAAACAAAAAGCCAAACAGGCTGGTCACAGTGGCTTATGACTGTAATCCCAGCACTTTGGGAGGCTGAAGCAGGAAGATTGCTTGAGCTCAGGAGTTTGAGCAACATGGCAAAATCCCATCTCTACAAAAAATACAGAAATTAGCCAAGCGTGGTATCATGTACCTGTAGTACCAATTACTCAGGAGGCTGAGGTAGGAGAAATACTTGACCCCAGGAGGTTCAGGTTGCAGTGAGCAGTAATCACACCACTGTACTCCAGCCTAGGTGATGGGGTAAGAATCTGTCTCAAACAAACAAACAAAAGAAAAGGCAAAACAAGACAAAAGTAACGAGCTTCAGTTACACACTAGTAAGAATGGCAGAAAAGTATTTTCTTTGTTTTTAATTCATTTTAAAGAGAAAGAATAAGTGTTGTGTGATTTCAGTGATTATTTTTATTTTAATAGAGTTATGAATGACTTGGGGCAGGGGCCAGCACGTAAAAGTGATAATATCACTTTTTTGTTTAAAATCATGAACTTGCTTCCTGTTGTACTTAGTAATATTTTACACTTACAATTAATTAATTACTTAATGGACAAATGGATGTTCATTAATTAGTTTATGTGAACATGGAGGCATACTGTGGATATAGCAGGAGAAGACATTTTCACCAGACTTTGAAAGATAAATAGGTACTGAAGTCCAATTATTAGCAAAGAAGTAAAGGGAGAGAAGGCAAGCTGCCCTTCACCATTGCTTGGTGTTCTCTCTGTCCAGAGTTCTTTTCTGGATCATTGCTTGGCTGGCATATTGTGATCTAACTCAGAAGTCACCTCAGAGAAGGGATCCTTGACCATTGCACTTAAATTCTTTGCTCTCAGAATTTTCCAAAGAAACCTGTTTATTTCCTGTATAGTATAACTTACAATCAGCAATGATCTTATTTAGTTGTTGGCTATTTTGCCCTCTCTGATTAGAATATAAGCTCTTCCAAGACAAGCACCATTCTCTTATTTGTTGTTCTTTCTCTAGTGCTTGGTAATAGCAGAAGCTCAGCAAACAGTTTTTAATGAGTTGGTAAAAAGCGTGTATGTACCACATTTTCCCTGTCCAGTCTATCATCGATGGGCATTCCTTTGTAGGGACATGGATGAACCTGGAAACCATCATTCACAGCAAACTGACACAAGAGCAGAAAATCAAACACCACATGTTCTCACTCATAGGCGGGTGTTGAACAATGAGAACACATGGACACAGGGAGGGGAGCATCACACACTGGGGTCCATTGGGGGTAAATGGGGGAGGGACAGGGGGGTGGGGAGGTGGGGAGAGATAGCACGGGGAGAAATGCCAGATATAGGTGAAGGGAAGGAAGGCAGCAAACCACACTGCCATGTGTGTAGCTATGCAACAATCTTGCGTGTTCTTCACATGTACCCCAAAACCTAAAATGCAATAAAAAAAAAAGTGACCCAGTCCTGATAACTAACTGAATAATGACTCTGATGTAAGCTAACCATAAAAAAAGAGTTAGCCAGATTAGGAGAAAATTTACACTTATGAGTTAGACCAGAGCAAACAAAATAAGAGAAGGAGAGCCTACATCACTGGGACTGTTTCACTGGGCTCTGACTGAGATACTTCTTCACTGAGTAAACCCTCCCAAGGAAAATGAGACCAGGAATTTAGGCACCTACTCTTTTTTAGGTGCAGTGCTAGTACTTTACCTGCATTGTCTGATTTTATCCTCATAAGAACCATAGGAAGTTACTTGGAATATATTTGTATGTATCTGGGGTAACTTTCCCACTTAGATCTGAGACGGTTGGACTCTAACTTTTCTCCAAAGACCAGGACACTGTTGACTTGTAACATTTCTGGTTACAAATTTCAGTCTATATGAATAGCTAGCTTAACTAGACGGTTGTTTAGTTTTCTCTAGGTAGGTGGTTGCAAGCATTAAGTCAGAGTCTCAAAGGTACTTGAGTGGTAATTTTTCTGGGTCTCATGGTCATAAGATGGCTACTATAGGCCCAGCCATTACATCTACATTCAAGTCAGGAAGGAAGAAATGAGGGCAGCACTGTGCTTTCCGGCCTTGCACATCTATCCTGTTTTTGTTAGGAAGTAAACACTTTTCCTCAAATCACCTCCTTGGAAGACTCTACTTAGATGTCATGGAAACTGGAACACATGACCATGTAAAGCTGCAAGGGAAGCTGCAGAGGTGAGCAACAGGACGGATGTGGCTGGCTTTACCCTTCCAGGTTGACAATAGTGGTAAGAGAAATCTATCTGAGACTGCAGTTCAGGCAGAGAGAAGAACTGATTTTCAGTTAACAGCTAAACTGTGTTGCAAAAAAAAAAAAAAAAAAAAAAATCCACAAACTTAAAAAACTAAAAACACCCTCTAACTTTCCTTATAGCTCAGTCAAATTATATGTGTTACTGTAAACTGATTTAAAATGCTCAAATATTTGAAACTTTTCAAAGTGAGCCATATATAGTTTCTTGTGTTGACAATTAATATAACATATAAAATAGGAGATATCAAATAGGAGAGGCTGGTCCCTTTCTTTTCTCCTGGCCTGCTCAATCTCCCATTTTATTGTATATTCCTTACTAGCAAATATGTTAAGAGAAAGACAGTAACTAATACAAACACCTTTATCACTTTGCCCCTTCAAATACTATTCTGTGCTTTAGTCTTTTAAAACCTTGCCAGCCTTCCTAGACATCCAGAGAACTCTCAAATCTACTGTGTTTGTGGTAACTTTAGCTGGTAAGAGAAGATGGGGAGGAAAAGAGACAGCCTGGAAGAGGAGAGAAAAAGAGAGAGGAAAAAAATAAAGCAAGAGAGGAAAAAGAAGGAGAGAGGAAGGGGATGGGGGGATAAAAGTGGAGCAGATTTTGAAAAGACCAATACGTAAAAGGGGAAGAGGAAGGAAGAATGGAAGAAAAGACTGAAAAGGCAAAGGAGTGAGAAGGAAGGATGATACCCTGAATTTACGTAGTGTGAACCCCGCACTTTCAAATTCTTTATTGTATTTAATCTGCACAGCAATCCTGCAGGGTAGATACCATTCTTCCCACAGTACAGTTGAGAGAAGCAAGCCTCGTGAAGCTCACACAGTAATTCATTTGGATGATTCAAGAACGGGACTCAGTAACAGCAGAGGTCTTAAAGTTGATGTGCTTGCCTCCAAATCCCAGGAGAAAGGACATCAGAGACACCAGAAGGTCTGATGAACACAAATGAAGGCTGGGAGGAGTCAGCCCAGGAAAGAAAGAATAGGAGGATGAGACAGAACAGCCCAAGTTCTGATCCAAGGGACATCTGGTGCTCTTTTGTCTTCATTAAATCTGTGGTTATTCTTTAACAACTGTGCATACTATTTGTCAGATTGATTAATTAGATTTGAGTGTACTCCTTCCAAATCCCAGGAGGGCTGCCAATAAATATAGTTTATGGCATAGAACCTGGAGGGAGGTCATCTAAAACAAAGCAGAGTTCTTTGGCTTGGTGAGGCTGACGGATCCAAGGTAGGATTCAGTCACGAGTTCTTCATGTGCCCAGAGCCTAAGACCCCAGCTAAACTTATCTAAGAGTTTCCATGGTGAGATGACTTGGAGTGAAGTGATGGTCCTAAGTGGGGGTTCCAACACAGGAAACCCCTTTCTCCCAGGCCCTCATATTGACAAAGGACCACAGATCTACTGTTTGACATTGTATCTCCATGAGGTTTCCTAAAAAAAAAATTCTTCTGTTGATGTGATCTGATAAAAGAAAGTGCCCAGGCCGGGCGCGGTGGCTCAAGCTTGTAATCCCAGCACTTTGGGAGGCCGAGGCGGGTGGATCACAAGGTCGAGAGATCGAGACTATCCTGGTCAACATGGTGAAACCCCGTCTCTACTAAAAAAATACAAAAAAGTAGCTGGGCATGGTGGCGCTTGCCTGTAATCCCAGCTACTCAGGAGGCTGAGGCAGGAGAATTGCCTGAACCCAGGAGGCGGAGGTTGCGGTGAGCCGAGATCGCGCCATTGCACTCCAGCCTGGGTAACAAGAGCGAAACTCCGTCTCAAAAAAAAAAAAAAAAAAGAAAGTGCCCAAATGAAAACTTCAAGAATGATGGTGAACTGCTTCATACAGATTCTAGGAGACAATTGCAAATGACTTTTTGAGAAATGAAAGGATGCAACACTCTTGATGGTATAGAAGATTATATTTTCTAAAAAGTAGGAATACTGATGTTGAGAAGTTATTCCAAAGAATATCACTTCAAAAGTTTCAGAACTATATCTCCCAATTTACCCTTGTTTTTCTTTTTACATATATCCAAGTATAACATATGATAAAATCTTTATTTGGCTATACCTGAAATGCTGTTTAATATATGTCTAAAATTAAAATTCAAGGTGATAAAACATTGCTTCATAGTTTAATTAGCAGAATTTTAAATTTTGTAGTAATACACAAAATAATGATGTCAAATTCTAAGAAATATAATATGTTGTTATAACTAAGCCCTAATTTACAGAAGAAAGAAATGTGGAGAGTCATACTCTTTAATCTTATAGGTGAGGTAACAGAAAAGTTAAGAGTTTCCCACAATTATGACACCAGCTAGAGGCAAAGCCAACACTGGAACCCAGGTCTACTCATTGCAGGATGGGTAAATTGGCGTGAGTGGAGTGAACACAGTCAAGGAGTCAGATCTGGCTATGAATCCTGACTTTTCCCCTTGACAGCTCTGTGAGCTTGGCCATGTAACTTAACTTCCCTCGACTTCAATGTCTTCATCTACAAACTGGGAATAATAGTATGTACCACAAAATGTATCTAAAATACAAATGAGACACTGTAAAGTCCTTGGCACAGGCAAGCATTCATTCTATAGTGGATCAGAGTGCTACTGTGAAGCTGCTAACAGTTTTCTTTTAGGCTCTTTCTTGTGGGGGGAGAAAGCTAACTTTTTCCTTCCTTCCTTCTTTCCTTTTTCTCTCCTTCCTTCCTTTACCCCTTTTTTCTTTTTTCTGCTTCCCCATTCCATCTCTCCATCTATACCTTTCTTTGTATGTTATTAGGAAAAAATACTTTATATAGACTTTTGTTTCTTCAGAGGTAAAGCAAACTTCTACCTATACTGGAATGGGGGAGTTCAGGAAGGCAAGATGAATTTGTGTATCAATGTCAAGCTGAATCTTTGCAAGAATATTCTGGTCTGGCTGAAGAAGGATGCTAGTACTAGTAAATAGGGTGTCTGTATGTACATGTATGTATATGAGAGAAAGACAAGAGAATAGAGGAGAATAGAAGAAAGGAGAGAAGAGAAAAGAAGAGAAGAGAGAAGAGAAAGAGAGAGAGGAAGAGAGAATTAGGTAGAACTATGCATGCACCTAGATGCCTAATGCGTGTAAGTTGTTGCTACTATTATTATTATGGCCCTGTTGCTACTGATCGCCAGAGGTATAGAAAATGAATTTCAGAAATATTAAGTGACTTGTCCAATATCACTAACTATCTATTGGTAGATCCTAGATTTTACCTGCTACATACAAATATGTATGTAGCATACATACATATTAGATAAGGGTGAAGAACCTGCTACATACAAATGGCCCTGAATCCTAACTCTAAGATAATATAACTGCCAAGATAGCAGAACACCAGGCAAATCATCTCTATCCTGAACACCTGGTGGATAGCACTGATGACTACACAGGACTTTAAGCTCAGGTGACATTTTGGAACTAATTGTTGCATATTGTGTGTATTCTTGCTCACTTGTTTGTGTGTGTGAATGTGCACACACATGTGCAGACTTTTCTTCCCCATCACTGTTAGCTATTGAAATGTATTTAGAGGAATTTTTCTCATGAAAATTCTAGCTAGCCGGGAAACTGAGCACTTTATGAGAAATCAGAAAATGGTTCTTTGAGAATTGTTTACCAAATCCTCTTAGACACACAAGAGAAAAAGACACAGAGTTGAGGCAAGCTGCAAATTAAAACTAGAACACCACACAATCTCTGGCATTTCATCCTTCAGAGTCCAAAGCATTTGTTCGCTGTCACCGATTAGTCACTAAAAGACTGAATGAGTCCTGTATCTACCACAGGTTACTCTCACCTTAGAGAGAAGTTAAGCCAAATATCCAGATAAAAACTGCGGTTGGTAAAGAGTTTAAAAATGCACAGAATTCTTCAGTATTCTTTTTGTTATTTATTAATTCATGTATTCACTCATTCATTTCACTATTCAAACATAACAAACAAACCAATTAGAATTAACACTATAACAGTATTTTTGGAAGGAGAGCACCGAACAGAGTGTGTGTGTGTGGGGGGGGAGGGGATCTTATTCTACTGGGTACTTTGCCCATTTGAGTGTTTAAGTTTGGAGCTTAGAGAATTGAAGGAGCTCTGTATAAACTTGGGGCTCAAGGAGAGCAGTTTTGGAGATCAGAGTAAAGACTAAAATAATTGGGGACTAAAATGGTTCTAGGCAAGTGAGCCCTTGGTCTTCATTAGATGTCCCCAAACTCACGAAATATTCAATATGGGTAAACTTGAAGAAATTTTTTGAAGTTGGAGTTTATTTTTGCATCTACATCTGTTATATGCAATAGAGATAATACATGTGGATCATACAGTCAGAGGGACTACAGGTGTATAAGCCTCTGGAAATGAATTGAGAGTGAGGGAGATGTACTATTTATTATGTCTGTTTACAAACATTTCTTTGTTCTGGGAACATGGTAAGATTTAATTCTCCCCTCTCGGAAATTTGGCATGGCCCTGTTTCTTTCAAGAGCAATGAAGTATGAACAGAAGCATCATGTGTCACCTCCTGGAAAAGCTGTGTGGGCCTGTGTGCAGCTGTCCATCTTCCTGTGCCACTGTGGCAATGTCTGAGGAATCAGGTATCCAAAAAAAGCCTCTGTCTTCCTGAGTCCCTGAGAACAAGAAGGAGGAGACTCCCCTACCAACCTTGATTAAACGTGTTACATGAGTAAGAGAGAATTCTTACTTATACCAAGCCATTGAGATTTGTGATTATGAAATGACCCATCTTATCCTGACTAACACTGGAAATTTGAACTTCACAGTGGGTGCCAGTTAGGTCCACATCTCCAGCATCGATGGATACCAGCTGACATGAGAGTTGCCCAATAAACATTCATTGGACCCCTGCTTGTTCCAGGTTATGTTGGAATCTGGTGTGAAAATTTGGCGTTGTGTCTGTCTTCAAGAGGCGTGTAATAGACAGGGTGAGACAAACCACTGTCGGTGGTGCTCAGTGTGTTTCTGGACTACAGGCAAAGGGCATAGTCACCATACTGGAAATATCAGGGACGTTCCCATCAAGAAGTATTGCTTGAGCTAGTTGATTCTCAAGTGAAAGTGAGATAAGGCAATAAGAAGGCAGAGGGTATTTAAATTAGAGGGAACACCAGTGAGAGGCACAGACTCACTGTGCCTTACTTCAGCTGCCTGACACGAATACAGCATATCTTTGCACTCCCTCAAGTGAGTCAGGATTTTCCTCTCATTTCTTAGGCTATGTCCTTGGTGCGTTTACTGGACCATTCATGTCATTCAAGTACCTCTGCTGTGTGCAAAGGCTATGGAGGTAAATAAAATAGTTTCACTTTCATGGAGCTTATATTCTAAAGTAGAAAGACAGCGGGGAAACATGCAAAGTAAAGAGGAAAATCTTGACTCATTTGAGGGACTGCAAAGACATGTTGTATTTGCATCAAACAGCTGGAGTGGTTAGAGAGGTAGCCATGCCTCCTGGGTGGTTGCATTAGGGAGTTTGAATTTCATTTGGCATATTGTGGGATAGTGCTGAAAGATGTTTGATCCATGTAATCTTCACAGCCATCCTGTGAGGCAAGTATTCCCTAATATACAGGAATACACAGAGGTTCAAAGAAGGCAAATGAAATGTTTTGACTCCATTCAAGTACTAAGCAGTCAGTGGAGCCTTGAATATTGTTCTCTAACTTTTCAATTTCTAGTCTCCATTTTTTCTCTTTCTTGGGACACTCTGGCCATGATGACTGTTATTTCTCCTACCACTCTTCGAGATCTCTTATTAGGACTTTAGTGCTTGCCCTTGCCTGTGACTTTTCACTGGGTTCCAATATCTTCCAGAGTTTGCCTTTATTTTGCCATTTGATCTCCCTAATATGAACTCTCTGGAAGCCCCCTAGCTGAAGTGTCTCCTCACCTCAATTTTCCCCCATTCTCCCTATTTCCAACTTTATGTTTTTCTTCAGAATCTGAAAGTTTTCTTTGCCACATATTATGTTTTCCCCCTGTCTTTCTCCTTTTGAATATAAGCTCCATGAAAGCTAGACGGTTGTTTCTTTTATTTACCTTCATACCCTTTGCACCCAGAGTAAGTACGTGAAAGGAATGAATAGTCTGATAAGTGCATCAAAGGCATAGCTTAAGAAAACAGCCTTATACACAATGCCAAAGGTTAGGGTGAAGCTGGTATGAACCAAGAAAGAGATTTGCTGATGATTTTATCTGTATTGGGGCCTTTCCAATTCCTATATGTCACACAGCTTTAGTATTGAAAAGTTCAAGCTAAGAAGTTCCCTTTCAAAAACAAAAGCAAAACAAATATAGAAAATAAATCCTCCAAAACAATCATGGAAGGTTATGTGTTCTGTAAAGATTCTTCTTAGAATATATCGAATATCCACTGAGCACAGAATACATGCCAAACAGCCCTAAGGATGCCAAGATAAATAATACCATCTCTCTCTCTGCTCATGTTACCTAAAGCTTGTGTCATTTTATGCCATTATTTAATTTTCTTGACTTTCAATGATAATCCAAATAGCATTTTATATTGGGGAAAACGCACCATTTGTAAGGAAAATATTCCAAATCAACTGAGTAGTTTGAGGAAATAAATCAAAGATAGCATTCTAGAATTTTAAAGTTATGAAGCCTCATATATAATTTCAGCTCATTTGCTTGGTTTATAAATGGAAAACTGGATCACAGATCTTAAATGACATGCCTAAGGCCACATGTAAGATTGAGAAATTTAGTTTTTTTCTGTTTTAGAGTTTTTATTCGGCAGAAAATTAAGAATTTCAACAAAAAAGAAATTGGAAGAGATATCTTACAGGCAAAGAAATATATAATCACTTTTAAGGGACTGGTGACATTTGTAATGAATCATGATTTCCACTTGATAATTGCTCTACCAAACAAAAGCCACCAGTTGAATGATGTTGAACTCTTTATTATCTGACAAGATCTGTGGAATATGAGCTTTATTTCCACGAATCTGCTTCCGAGGTGTTACTTGGACACAATTGCACCCTAATGATTGCAACCTACATATCTAATGTTCTGTTGACTCATGTTCACCTTTAAATTTAAAAGCTCAGTTTTGTCCTTAGTAAGTAAAATTTTCACACGACTTGCACAAGGGTTCAGGTAACAGAGCTGTTTTCCACTACAGGACAGACAAGACCACTTGAAGCACCGGGGCATATTGATTTGAATGTGATTACCATCCCTTCAGAATGCCTGCGCACCTACTGTGCTAATACTGGATTTGCAAGTATCTCATGCACATAGACTCTTGCCTTTCTCTGCACTGAGGGTGAAGAATGTTCATCTAAGACAGCGCTTTCCAGACAGTGGTTGGGAGCAGGTAGCGAGAATGCCTTTGTCTTTTTATCTTGAGTAGATGATCTTGATGGATCTCCTTGGCTATTGACTTCACTGACTCATATGAGATTTTAGGTCTGATGGCTGAGGTTAAGTAAGGCCACTGCAGATAATGACCAGAATAAGCAACATTTGGCTATTCTTATTTGCCCGTGAATCGTGAAATGTAGCTAGGGGAGCCTCAGTCATGGAGCATAATTCTACCATTTGTGGACCACATGCCTGTTGAGTTAGGAAGTTTATGTTCCAGATGGCCTGGGAACATGGCCTGCAGCCCAGGTTGCCAGAGTGGTAGAAAAGCTGGAAGGCAGCTTCTTTAAGCACTCGAAGCCACGACTTCAGGGCCCAGTCCAGAAGCCCAGTCTTCACAAATATCGTGTCCCTCTGTTCTATTTGTGTGGTTGGTATGCTCTTCTAGTGACGGTTCTTTTATCTTCTTTCTGTCCAAACTAGCTGTAGAGGAGAATCACTTTAGCAACTCAAATATGTTTTCAAATGAGAACTTCTTCATCGTTTTGAAATATTTTATATAAAAATGGTTGATTGCCTTTGAAATCCATTTATATTACTGCCAGAAATGTCCTTACTACTTTTGTCAATGAAAGGAGAAAGAGATCTTCTGGATTCTGTAAATTTAACTTCAGCTATTGCAAATATTAAAGGGTTTTAAAAATAGTTTTACATTTTATTATCACCTACTTGTACTTGAACAAAGGTTTTAGTCATGGTGACTATTAAAAACTTTGAAAAGAGCTTCATTTAAAATATTAATTAGAAATTGTATGTGACCAATTCAAGCATAAAATCTGGTATAAAATAGAATTATCATAGAAGAAAGTTCAAGTTGCCTATTAGAATTTTGATAGTATTTTATTTGAATGTTTTATATAAGTTTAATATTTAATATCTTCTCTTTTATTTTGTATTTTGTCTCTTCTTATCATTTTGTTTTATAAAAATTTCTTAAATTACTGCTATAATATGGAATAATAGTATCATATTTTATATTGCTGTAAAAAATTTTATAATATCCTTCATTGAACTATACTAAATGATACTTTTATAATTTTCTATTGTAATAATTGTAATAATTATTGTTTTGAGTAACTTATAATTTGTTTGAACTGAAAACCCTCACTTATACAACAGTCTGGTGATTGTTTTCTGTCTTTGTGAAGATGAGGGTGAGGAAGCAGTGAGGTTGAGCCTTGCCTGTATTCATGCAAGATGTAAATGATCACTCTCTTTTACTTTCTGCTCTTGTCCTTTGCAGATCTGTGCAAAGTTTCTCAAGAATAGAGGACACTCTGGCCGGGCGCGGTGGCTCATGCCTGTAATCCCAGCACTTTGGGAGGCCGAGGCGGGTGGATCACAAGGTCAAGAGATGGAGGCCATCCTGGCCAATATGGTGAAACCCTGCCTCTACTAAAAAGATACAAAAATCAGCTGGGCGTGGTGGTGCATGTCTGTAGTCCCAGCTACTTGGGAGACTGAGGCAGGAGAATTGCTTGAACCCAGGAGGTGGAGGTTGCAGCGAGCCAAGATTGTGCTACTGCACTCCAGCCTGATGCCTGGTGACAAAGCAAGACTGTCTCAAAAATAAAAAATAAAAAAAGAATAGAGGACACTTCATCCAAACCAGAAAATTAAGATGTTGGTTATAATACATATGATTTCCATTATTATCATTATTATTTTAAAGATAAGCATAATCTCAGAAATCCGCAGAAGTACTCATTGTAAAATGTTACTAAACATTACAGCAGAATGAAAAAATAATCCTCCTATGGGTAGAGGATGTTTTGCTTTGCAGAATACCTGGCTGATAGGAAAATGTTGTGTGGAAAAAGGTACATGATCCAGGAAACTGTAAAGTAATGCATTCAGGAGAAAAATCATACAAGCGTATGCGTAACTCACAGTTTTCAAGTCATATAGGGCTGGGGTAAAACTAAGGTTATTCTAATAGTCTGCTATAACCGTTCTCCAGTTTTGTCCCCTTGATTTTGTAAGACGTCTTATCATATTCATCCTCAAATCTGCATTTGTTTTCAACTCCCCCAACTCTTCTTCAGTACAAGCTAAGGTAGCTTCTTCATTGGTTTCCTCGCATTCTTTCTCTTTTATTTATTATTTTCTGCACAGTAGTAGTATGATCTTTTGGCAATACTAATCTGTTCAACCATATAATGCACAAAAAGTATCAGCTAAACCTCTTCCTGTTGCTTTTATGGTTAAGGCAGAAATTCCCTCTATGGACTCCGTAGCCTCCTTTGAGCCAGGCTCTGCCTAGCTCTCCATCTTCACCTGTGCACCTGGCCCTGAGAAGCATCTTCATATCTCTCTCTCTCTCTCTCTCTCTCTCTCTCTCTCTCTCTCTTTCGGAGTCTTGCTCTGTCACCCAGACTGGAGTGCAGTAGTGCTATCTCAGCTCACTGCAACCCTCTGGGTTCAAGTGATTCTCCAGCTTCAGCCTCCCAAGTAGCTTGGATTGCAGGCGTGCACCACCGCATCTGGCTAGTTTTTGGATTTTTAGTAGAGATGGGATTTCACCATGTTGGCCAGGCTGGTCTTGAACAGCTGACCTCAAGTGGTCTGCCCACCTCAGCCTCCCGAAGTGCTGGGATTACAGGTATGAGCCGCAGCACCCAGCCAGAAACGTCTTTCATCACATCTTCTAAGCACCTTCTCCTCACCACTAATGGGCCTCTGCCCACTGCTGCTTGTCTGTCTATATTTTCCTCCTACTTTCTCTTAACCTCCACAACTCCTTTTTAATCCTTAATATTTCTACTTCATTCTTACACCCTCAGAGACTCTTTCCCTGACACCCCTATTTGGTCAATAACTCCTATCACAGGATCTAAAAAGATGACATAAACTTTGCCATAAACTTACAAAGAACTTTTTCATGGTTGTGCTTTACACATGTACAATTTTTCATTTAGTTGGTGATTGTTTGATTAATATCTGCTTTCCTCATTTAAGCTCAATGAAAAAGGACTCTGTCTTTATTCATTTATATTTTTTTTTGCTCACCACTGTGACCCCAGGACCCAGTATGGGGTCTGGTCCAATGTAAGTGCTTAGTACACATCTGCTGCTATTTGTTATTAATAATTATGTAGTGAACCCAGCTGATGCACTTCTGATGAACTGCTTAGCATTGGTCACTTGCTCTTTTCTCAAATTTGGCTTCTGCCATTTCTGCAGCAGCAAACCTGGCTAAGGCCCCCATCACCTGTGTCCTGCTCGTGCCTCTTCTGGGAACAAGAGTCAGGCTTCAGCAATGGCCTCCATGGAGCCCCCGGTGCTGAGAACTGTGGCAGCAGCAGACTTTGCCTGATCCTATCAGATCCAGGAGGCTCCAGCTTCTCAAGAGGCTGTCTGGAGGGTTCAGGCAACATAGCCAAGCACTATGGAGAAGTTCACATCCTATGGGGTGAACTCGGACCAGTGAGACACAGAGACATAAAAGAACCGGAGGAGAAATAGCCCATTCTTCGTCCCTCTGAGGCAGTGAAACACACTAGCTCCATTCTGTTTTTCCAGGGACATATCCCATGACCAATATATTTTTGTCTGAAACTTGGAACAGCTTAGTAATGCCAAACTTGTGTTTTTCCTTCTTCCTTCTCTGTCTTCCCTTTTGTTCCTTTCTCTTGTGGCCGGGCATTGTACTACTCAGACATTAAGATTTGCCTCAGGTTATTTTCCAGGAACCTCAGGCTTAGATAATTTTTCTTATTGTTTTAAATATTATCATATTCTTCCCTGGGGCATCAACCTAAGCAATCAGAACATATTGGATCTCATTCATGCATTTATCAGCTAAAGGTTTATTAAAGCCACATTGGGAGACAGACTTTGTTTCAGGCCTCTTAGTTACCAAAATATACAGAAAGTTATTCCTTAACTTCAGCAGGTCACTTTTAAGGTTAAAAAAAAAAAAAAGGAAGCATACATGTAAATAAGCAATCTGAGGATTATAGTGTGTGTTCAATAAAGAAGTAACCAGTAAGTTTGTCAGGAGGGTTTTCCCACAAGATACTCACATGTAAGATGAATCCTAAAGGAGGAGATGGGCTTTTCCCAAAACATAAGGTGAGTCAGAGAGAAGGAAAGTAGGGAGACTCTCCAGGTAGAGGGAGGAACAGATATGCATGTATGAAAGTGAGGAAGATCATGGCACATCTGGGGAAACTGCAGGGTTTCCTTGAATGAAATGAAATTGGGAAGGACTTTAGTCTCAGAGCCAAAAAGAAACATCAGCTTTATACTGTGGTCTGGGAAGCACATTTCTGAGAAACACAGTCAAGAAGGTCCAGAATAAAATGAAGAAAATGACTGAGGGGGCCTGGAATAAATAAGCTTTTCTTATTTATTCCCTGTTTCAATTTGTAGAAGGGTTTCAGACATGCTGAATGGCCTACATTCTGAAATAGGAAGAGTGAGAGTTGATATAGTCATAAAATATGGCATTTTAAATCAGGCAGGATGTGCAGAGAGGCTGCTATTCCTAGAAACTCTGAGAGTTAAGTGGTAGATACAGCATAATTGATACCCAAATTAGGTCTGTTTTTGATATCTACTTCTTCTGCAGGGCACAGATTTTTTCAATAATAATCATGTAATGGACTGGATATGTTTGATGAATAAACTAAAATTTTTATTTCACAAATGAAAATATTTCACTTTGCAATTCCCACTGTGTGATTGTTTGACATTTTAAACAGAAATAAACATTCCCCATTGCCACATAGAATGATAGAATGGAAGCAACTGAGACACTTTTTCTTTATTTTTGCCATCACTGTGCTTTCACTGTTTATTTTTCAACTGTTGGTTAAATATAAAAATATGTACCACAGAGGTTGGAGATACAAACTACACATGTACCTGAAGTGAGTCCAAATAATTCCTAATTGTTACATTCCTAATTCCATATTGGTTTACTCTCTAAACCAATATGTGCAGCTGATCCTGCCTGTATAGAATTGAGAGTCCTCTGATTAAATTTATCTTTTATTAGTGGACAATAAGCATGTGCCAATTTAAACTTACACGTGCATCAGTAAAATTCAACATTAATAGCAGCAATTGTTTAAGATTTGAACAACAAATAATTTTGGGGAACATGTATTTTCTCCCTGAAATCATTTAGAATTGCCAGTGCTTGGTGACTGTTGTTTAGCCAGGTGTATTATTGTTCTCAAGTTCTTTAAGACAATGTACTTCCTTATTGCCCACACCCAGAACAGACTGCCCCCTGTTTCCACCCTGGGTACCACTAGAACTTAAGTGCATAAATTCTGGAGCTGAACAAATTGGTCCAAATTCTGCCTCCTCCATTTCCTGCTGGGTATACAATCTTCAGAAAGTTGATTAACCTCTTAGTCCCTGGTTTCTTCATTGAAAAATGCACCTACAGTAGTAACTGCCTCATAAATTGTAATGATGGTTGCATAAGTTAATATGTAAAGTGCTTAGATAAGTGCCTAAAGAATAATAAACACTAAGAAGGTAAAGTGAGTTCTGCTGGGGAGAACTGAGCTGATAGCAGAGTCAGGACTAAAACTGAAATCTGCCCCATTTTAATTCACTTCTCTGATCTCTAAACAAAGTTGATTAATGGGATTATGTCAACAAAATGAACGACTTCTCAACGGGGCGGGAAGACTCAGAACATTAAAGGGTGAGAAAACTTGTTTTGGAAATTGGTTTATGCAGCTCTCAAATACTAGTTTTGCAGTGTTGAACCAGGTACCTAACCTTCTGTTACTTGGTTTGACATGAGGTACTATTGTAAGGAAAATGATATAATGCATGATGATAATTAATAGATAATAGAACCTGATAATAGAACAATTGTTCATGTGAGCTGACATTCAACTGCAAGGTTAGACTGTGAACATTAGTTTTTATCAACTACACTTAATAAAATCACAAACATACTAATTACTGAAATTACTTAATATAATTTGGCATTGGTTTAGGAGAGAAAACAGACATTCTCATCTACCAGTTGTAAACTGGCTCAAAGCTACTGAAGAATAGTTTATTAATATAAAGCAAATCCTTAAAAATGTGTATAGCATTGCACCAAAAATGTAGCTTCCAGGTACAGTATTTAGCCTGTCAACTTAGAGCCTCTACTTACATGCTTATATTAGAGCACATACATCCTTGTCACCATTTCTGATCACTATCAGGATCAGAAATACTACAAATAATGAATAAATAAATAAAAATAAATAAAATGAAATAATACATCTACAACAGCCACTGTCTGCAACTGTTTGCTTCTCAAAAATCTATGATTTATTACTATTATTATTATACATGGATGCTGCCCAGTAGAAATATAACGTGAGCTACAAATGCAAGCCATATATGCAATTTTGAATTCCTAGTGACTATGTTACAAAAAATAAAAAGAAACGGGTGAAATAAATTTTAATAACATTTTAACTCAGTCTAGCCAAATAGTACCTATGTTCTCTAATTAATACAAAAATTAATAATGAGATATTTTTCTTTTTTACTTGAAAATAGTATGTATTGAAATCCAGTGGGTACTTTACACTAGAACATACCTCAATTTGAACCAGCCATACTGCAAATATCCAATAGGCAGAGATGACTAACGACTATTATTTCAGATGGTGCAGGTATACAGTTACTCTAACAGGTGGCATGAACTGAGGCTATAAAGAGGTATCAAAGACTTCTGATGATGCCTTGTACCACATTTATATTTTGAATAGTCAAGTGGAATCAGGGGTGTCTGAGGGAGTTCATGAACCTTGAATTATTTGACCTAATATAAAGAAATAAACATATATCCTTATGTTAGACATATATTCTTATATCCTCATGTGTAAGGATATCTGTTATTTCAATTATGTAATAATGATTTTTGTAAATGTCCACATAGAATCTAGTGGAAGAGAACAAAATTGGAAACATACTTTTTCCTGAAGAACAGATATTCTTCCTCCATTGGTCAGATTTTGAGACATACATATCTACTGAGATTGATTGCATTGTCCTTTCTACCCTGCCAACCAGGGAGGTTATAGCTAAGTTGGGTATTCTGCTATAATGGTTATCGTTAGCCAAAGTTTTTCTATTTGCACTCCTCTTGGCTCTTGGTTTTTGTCCTAATTAATTTTGCCTAATTAATGTTCTTAATTATTTATTGAAAATTATTTGAAGAGAATAAACATACATATAAATGAATAAGTAAGTAAAACTGCCTTAAAGGCATTCCTTAGTACCTCATTCACACAGAACATTGGGCTGGATGAAGGACATCTTTATATGAGACATGAATTAGAGTTTAATATTCTTATAACAGTAATTAAACCTCAAACTATAGATTCAGAGACTGTCACAGCCTGGAAGCGTTGAGAGATTATCTCTTTTGATTAATAGAGTCCTAGAGAAGTTTAGTAACTTTCTTAAAGGCTTCAAGATGGCTAATGGCAGTCTTGGCCTTTAAGGCCTTCTTTCTGATATGTTACCTTCTTTTAAATCCATTTTAATAAGATTCCAATAAGCAAATCATTTATTAATGGGTGAGCAGAGGCTGGGGCAATTTAAAACTTGACATTAGCTGGTGTGTCAGACATAAACTAATAATATATTGTTTATTATTTGCTAAGGACAAATTATGCCGGACCTGACCAATCCATCCTGTAAAGGAGTCTGCCTTATCTGTTTCTGATAATAGAACAACTATTCTTGAGAGATGACACTCTACTGTAAGGTTAGACGATGAACATTAGTTTTTATCAACTATACTTGATAAAATCACAAACATGTTAATTACTGAAATTACTTAATATAACTTGGCATTGGTTTAGGAGAGAAAACAGACATTCTCATCTACCAGTTGTCAATTGGCTCAAACCTACTGAAGTGTGGTTTATGAATATAAAGCAAATCCTTAAAAATATGTATAGCATTGTACCAAAGATGTAGCTTCCAGGTACAGTATTTATCCTGTCAACTTAGAGCTTCTGCGTACATATTTGTATTATAACACATACATCCTTGTTACCATTTGTGATCCCTATCAGGGCCTGGAAAGTAGGATAGTCCACTTATGCCCATTTTACAGGTTAAGGAACCAAGAATTGGCAAATTCAAGTAACTACCTTGTAGTCACACAACTAAGAGCTTGGACTCAAATTCGAATCTGTCTCCAAATCCAGTACTCTGAAGACTATGGTGAGTTGTAGAGTTTAAAAAAATTTTCTACTGTAGCTTATGTTAAGATTTCCAGATAAAATACAGGACACCCACTTAAATTTGTTTCATATAAGCAATAAATAACTTTTAGCTTAATTATGTTACAGCATTGCATGTATGTCCACACAGTAGTTGGTCCACCCTTATATTAAAATTTCATTCAAATTTAACCAGGTGTCCTGTATTTTTATTTGCTAAATCTGGCAGCCCCATTCTGTGGGTATCAAGGTCCCAGGCTTGAAGATAATCAGGACAAGGATAGTGGAAAGTACAAAGCTGCTCAAGCACAGTCTTGACCCAACAAAAGACACCAGAAATTGTCTAAGGTTGTAGAGGCTGCAAGTAGCAGACTGCTTACCTAAGACAGAACCTTCATCCAGACAGAGAATGCAGTAAGTGTCTTATGTTTCGTAATAATACAAAATAAATTCCCATCTCCCCAGAGGGAATATTTAAATTGTTTAAGAGTTAATCATTGGTACCAAATACAAAAACAAGAAAATATATTCGTTCTTACATAAAATATTTTGAGAAAAATAAAACAAGAGTCAAACAGTGAACAGAATGCATGTTGGTGATGGTGAGACAGTACGAATGACTCTGTAGATCATAGTGAATTCATTGACTGGATATAAAATTGTAAAGAAGCGGTGGAAGACAAAGTGTAGTAGAATGTAAACCAGTCATTATTATAATTGTTTGAAAAAAATTAACAAATACTATATAGATGTAAAACCTGGCTAGGTTTCCTAGAAACACATCTGATATATATTCAGGAGATTTATTGGGAGTATACCTTGAGAAAGTGAGGAAAGGCAGGAGTGGGTAGGCAGGAAAGTTTAATTGCAATGCAGTTAACACAGATAACTCAGCCAAAAGCACGTGGGGCTCTGATGCTAGATGCTCTTCAGGGCGGTCCCAACTGAGGCAACAGGCCTGGGTTTTGTACCTCTGCATAGACTGGTCATTAGATGAGGGCTGTCCTGAAGTGGGGATGTAATCTTGGGGGTAGCTCGTTCCTGTGGCTGGAGGCAATTCCTAGAGAGGAGCAAAGTGGTAATTCTTCCTTAGGCAGCACTCTCGGCAGCTGGGGAGATGGATGTGTCGGTCCTGAAGAAGATGTGGGTGGCGCATAATAGCATCCACCATAACTCATTGCTTGCTCTGTTCAAATCTGCTTGTTGCTTATGTTAAGTTTAGCCCATCTGAGACCAACTTCTCCAGAATCCTGGATTGTGTCTTTCTTTAGCGGGATAATGTATAACCCTTGCTTTTGTAGCTGGCCTTGGAGCTGTAACTGAATCACATTGTTTTCCTTGTCAATCTAGTTTCTCTTCACCATTGGCTGCTACCTTACTCAATCAGTGGCACAGATTCTCATCTCTGAGGAATCTGAACCCTTGGTCAATATGCCCTTCTCAGGCTGTGACTTTAGTTCTTGACTACCGACCATCAAGATTAGGCAAAGATCACCAAGAGACAGTCTGTGGGCCACTTGAGTATCAAACTCTTCCCTATGCCAGTTATGAAATAGGGGGATCTGGAACAAGTAATGAGGGTCATCTACTTAAATCTTCTAAATAAGCCATTAGTTACCCCTGTCAGGATAGTGAGTTCTTCCTTGCTTGCTTCTGTCTTAGCAAAATAAGTCTGAAGTAGTCAGACGGCAGCCATGGTCTATGTCTCCTGGTGAGGAATTAGATTGTGATTATGGCTTGGACTAAATGGGTGACTTTGATGGGTCGGGTGGGCTCTTGTGTGTATGGCCAGCTCTCAGGTGTAGTGACCTAGGGGCAGGGATACTTCTATTCCATCTAAGCCACTTCTATTCCATCTAAGTCATTGTGGAAGCACATGACAGCCACGTTGCTTTTCTTAGTAATTTATTTGTTTTGGATCAAGAGCATGCCTGGAACTGAAGACTGTAAAAATAGATTACAAATCTTTGAGAATGTATGACAAGAATTGATGAGAGACTCAAGACTTCAGTCAAAGAAACATGAGATAAGGGACTCATGACTTCAGTCAGGGAATTTTCCAACTCTACCACAGTAATGAAAATGTAATCAAGAAACTATAGTAGATATGAACCCAGTGATGGTGGTAGGCAATTTGGAGAAAGGCTGTAGCATGAGAATTATCCTAATGTCCCCAAAAGAACAAAGGCTGTGAAGTCAAACAGATCCTGGTATGAAGCTCAGCTCTGCTGTCAACCAGCTTTCAGGCCTTCTCAGAGCCTTAGTTTCCACAGCTGTAACAAGGGTCTATAAATAGATTGACACATCACCATGCTTGTTCACTAAATTATTAGTTTAGAGATAATGTACGTAAAATGTACAACCTAGCTTCTGGCCACTGCTGCCCAATAAATACTTGTCCACTATCCATTTAATTTGAATTATGCAGCCAGCCTTTGAGTCACACATACATTAGAACAATTAGAACAATTCCTATTTAGAAAATCAAAGGAGACAGGAAGAAGAGCAGGAGGAGAGCAAGCCTTCCCCAGGTTACCAGTTTTATATGATCCTTGAATGTGTTCGATACAAAAATGGCAGATGAAAATGCTATAGCTCAGACCCAAAGTCAGTGAACATGCAGACTTTGATGAAATCATGAACACTTCATCATGAGACTGCTGCCGATGCAAGTTCGAAGCAAGCGCAAGCCTCGAAGGTGCC
Organism: Saimiri boliviensis; assembly: GCF_048565385.1. Lineage (NCBI taxonomy): Eukaryota > Metazoa > Chordata > Mammalia > Primates > Cebidae > Saimiri > Saimiri boliviensis. The sequence goes on from NC_133463.1 coordinate 79,558,323, forward strand.
AGCATTACACGGGGAAGTGAAGAAGAGTGTGAGATATGCATTTTATTGAAATTAAAGTTGAATGTGATACGACAGCTTGCCTTTTATGGCTGTTCATTTAAAACTAGGAAAGATCAGAAGCAGTAACCAGGTCTTAGTCTTTGGACCAAAACAATTAATTTTTAGAAAAAAAAACCAACAACAAAGAACTAATCCACTATTTTAGCTCATTTAATTTTATGAAGAAGGTGTGGTTCCCTTCGTTTTAATGATGAAAAACAACAGAGATATAGATAAGAAAAGCAGAATTTGAAACACTATGCAGTGAGGGTGAGATTTGAACTCCCAAAGGCTGTGCTAATTCCATTATTTCATGCTCATTCATTCCATGCCCATGCTGTTCCTCTGTGATGTTATTTTTATGAAGTATTTAAGAAATATTTTCACATTGTGCTACAGACTGAAGGTTTGTGTCTTCCCCAAATTTATCTGTTGAAATTTAATCCCCAGAGTGATGATATTTGGAGATGGTGCCTTTGGGAGGTAATCAGGTGATAGAATTGGAGACCTCATGAAAGGAATTAGTGTACTTATACCAGGGGCCCAAGGGAGCCCAGCTGTCTCTTCCATCACGTGAAGATGCAGCAAGAAGTCTTCATCCATGAATCAGAAAGCTGGTCCTCAGGAGACTAAATCTGTTAGCATCTTGATATTGGACTTCTCAGCTTCCAGAACTCTGAGAAACAAATGTTTATTATTTAAGTCACCCAGTCTATAGAAATTCGTGATGGCTACTCTGGCTGATTAAAACACAGTGATTTTTGGAATATTTGTAATGTTGACTTAGTGAAAGCAGTTAATACATGTGTTGTACCATGAACTAAAGAAACAACCTGCAGATCACGTTCTTCAAATAATAATCTATCAGTCAATAACCATGAGTTGAGTGTCCACCAGGCTGCATATGTGTTACATATATAATTTTTTCTGCTCCCATGTCATGTTCTAATAGCTATCATGGTTAAACATGAAAGCTAACAATTTCTGTTTTCCACATAAGCTCTTCTTAAACATTTTTCCAAATTATCCTCACAAGTCTTTTTGTGAATAGTTCCTAATTTAAATTAGTTGCTCATCTCACTGACAATTCCATTGAATAGTCACCATTATTTTTTATATTATTCCCATCCTCATTTCAGCCTTCTTCATCTTCCACTGCTATTATTTACCTTTCTGATGATTTTTAATGGTAGTACCAAATACATTCAAAAGAAAAATTTCCTGCACAGTGCTTGGGAGAGGCCTCTGTTTGCTTTCTTTCATTACCTCTGAACTTTAGACTTATTTTTGATGCTTTCTATGTGTTAGAAGCTAGAAAAACAAAGATGGATCAGAGCTGTCTTCTATAGACTCAGATTATAGACGGTGAGATGATGAAGACATTTTTCAAACATCTGTAAGTGCTGTAATCAAAGTGAGCTCCAAGTACTGATGGAACACTCAGTGCTCATTTGACTCTGCCAGGGAGTCAGGAAGTACATTCCTGAGAAAGTGATATTCTAGCACAGTCTTGAAGACTGGTAGGACTTTTCCTTATCAAGCAGTTGAGAGGGAAGAGCACTTTTGTGTGCTTGGGGATTAGTACAAAACTTTGGCTTGGTTGGAGAGACAGTACCTGTGTCCACTGGGGTAGAAGCAGAAGATGGTAAAGTGAGCTATAGAAGTTGGGACCAGCCTAGGTAACTGAAATGGTGGAATCCCACTTTCAAGGGGAAATCATATAAGATGGACCATAGAATTAATGAGCAATAGGATGGGAGGTTTTGTAGAGGCAGGAGAACAGGCTCAAAGATAAGTTCATGGTCATGAAAGACTTTATGTAACATGCCAAAGACTTTGTCTTTTATCCCTTATGCAATGGTAGATCCTGATAGCTTTTTGCAGAGAATGGACTTAAATTCATTTTGTTGATTGTGGAGAATAAATTGGAGGAAAGAAGTTAAAAGGGAAAAGAATAGTTAAGCAGCTATTTAAGTAATTCAAGTGAAAGATGATGAATGTCTGGATATAGATGTGAGGAAAGAAAAAAAGCCAGTGTCCTTGTTTTCTCAGATCTTGCTGCATACCTTTGGGGAACAAAAAATATAATAATCATATGAGTAACAATACTTTACATTTTTATAGTGCTTTAAAGAACAACTGCAACATCAAGTATTTGTTGAGAGCATACTATATGGCAGCCACTTTGTGTTAAGTGTTGGGTATGGTTTACCTCAATTTAATTTTGTTCTCCCAACAGACATATAAAAGAGGTAGAACACATATGCTTCCGTTATGCAAGAAGGAAGCAGGTCTAAGAGTCTAATGGATTCTCAAGTCTGTACTGCCAAGGAACAACAGAATCTTTAGGTGATCAGAACTTCATACTCCTGTTCTTGGAGACTTTGCTTTCCAGGATACTGGGATTAACTCAGCATATGTCACACATGTTAAATGAATGAGGTATATGTAGCCCATACTGAATGATTTCAGAGGCCTTTGGCTTGAGTTTTGAAAGCTGTAGACTGGACTGCAAGAAGTAGAAGAATGAGGGCTGAACATTCCCAGTGGTAAAGAAGTATAACTATTGAAGTTCCCCTGTAATTCCTCAGAAGACAATTTAATAAATCAAATATTTATTTTACCTCCCCTGTATTCCAGGAGCTGTGATAGGGTCAAAAGATTTCAGCATGCATGTGGCCATAGATTGTCTGAGAAAGAAGCCATCTGTTAGAGTTAACAGATTGTGGTCTCAGAAATTATTAAACCTGGGCTTGAATTCTGACACCAACATTACATAGCTGTGTGGCTTTGGAAGTGTCATTTAACCTCTCAGATCCTCAGCTTCCCCACCTATACAACTGAATCAGAAGTATGCAAATTGCAGGGTTGCTGTAAAAATTGTCATTTATATACTAATGTACTTTGTACAGTATAGTACCAGGAGAAGGTACAAAATCTATGGTAGTAGTTTATTATTATTATTATTATTATTATTATTATTATTATTATGTGTCTTTTGATCCAGCAAAGAGCATGGAGAGGGATGACAGTGTGAATCCTTCAGAAATCAGGAGTTGGAAAAACAGAAGTCTGATTCCATGGGGAGTCTGCTAGAAGGTCTAGAAGCACTCAGTGGTGATGCTGGCAGGGGTCTTGACAGCTAGCTAGGGCCTTTGTTCTTATTGTTTTTTTTTTTTTTTTAAAGCCTGGTCCTTACAGTGCCTGCAGTCTCTGACTCCAACGCTGAGGGCAGAGGAAGCTCCTGAGTAGCCCATAAATATCCATTTTTCTCTGCCATTTCAGATTCTGCTTCTTAAATATGATACAGGCCTTGCTACCTATTTGTTTACATTCCTCTGGTTTACTCTGTGCTCGCAGAGGCCTCCAGCAGGGACCCCCCCTGGGCACACAAACAGCTAGAAGTTCAAAACTGAAATAATTTTATCTGCCTCAGTGCTGACATCTGCGCAATGCACTTTGCATAACTTTGAGAAGTGACCCTGCCGTGTGTTATTGGCAAAAGGATTGGAGGCAGAATGTTTGCTTCATGAGACCCAGGACAATGTAATTTAGAAAGTTCCCAATAGCATGGAGCCTTCAGTGTGCCATGACACAGATCACATTTAGTTACTGGAGTCCCCATGGCTGCATGGGACTACTTTCCTGCCCTGATACCAGTGATCACACATGCTTTCCTTTTTCAAAATGAATATTGCTGTATAGCTCTGTGTAACCATACCAATGGTACTACCCCATTGAAATAATTTTAGAGAACATAGAAAATTATAAAGAAATAAATAAAAGTTTTTTGAATTCTGGAGCCAGGCTTCCAGGGGTTGAATCTTCAGGTGAAATATTGAACTTAAACTCTTTAGAGCAATACTGGGTTCTAAATAGATGTTAGTTATTATTGCTGCTGTGCTGGTACACCTACCTTTCCATTCATGTATTTTGAAGTGTAGTTTTATATGTAAATAAATCATACTAATCATGCTATTTTGAAGCTCCTTTTTAAAAAATGTAGCACATTGTTGGATATGTTTTCTTGTCTATATATAAAGTCACCATTATCATTGAAAAATGCACAATGGGTAAGAATGTGGCTTGCACAGACAGATGGTCTGAATTTATACTCTGCACTGCTTCTTACCAACTCTGTGGCCTGAGTGGGCAAGTCATTTAACTTCCCTCTTCCTCAGTTTCCTCATGTGTAAAATGAGGACTAATAATTAATACCCACCTCATAGAATTATTATGAGGATAAAGTAAGTATATATTCATTTGTAAAGAACTTAGAACATAGGAAGTTTATATAAAGATTTATTTTGAAAAAGAGAGAGAGAGAGAAGGAAGCGCAGTATGGAATATCGGATGTTTTGCCTCCCCAGTGCCTCTTCGCAGCTCTGCTAGTAACGGAGGCCTCTTCCCTGCGGGACACTGTCCTCCACCCATCTGTTCACAGAGGGATCCTGGTACCAGGATAAGAAATTCCCAGTAGCAGAGTGATGAGTCCAGAGTTGACCTACAAAAGGAACTGTTTCTGTGGTTCGGCTTCACAGATGCCAGGCCAGGATCTTCCCTTAGGCTTTTCTGCAGGATCTACAGGAAAAGGCTGCTGCTCTCTGATAACAACATTTCATATCCTCAGTTGAACTCCTCATCCCCTCTGTACCCCAACCTGCTCCTCCCACAACCTTCCCCATCTCTATCCTCGTAGTTTCTCAAAGACCTTGACCCCTTTCACTCACACTAAACAAACAATCTGACCACAAATTTTGTTGTGTCTTCAAATGCACCCAGAGTCCAACCACATTCACCGTGCCCTCTGATGGCACCCTAGGTAGACCTACAGCCTTGTCCCACTGGGAGAACCAGAGGGATTCTCCATTACTGTCCTTGCTCCCTGCCTGGGAAAAAAAAAATGTGGTGATCCTTTAAACAAGTAAAGAGATCACGTTCCTCTTCTACTCAAAGTCTTACAGTGTGACTCCCTGTATCTCCCAGGGTAAAAACTAAAGCCCTTACAATGGTCTGCAGAGGTCTATCTAATTTGGTTCCTTGCAATCTCTTCAGTAACTTTCCCTCAATCTCACTTCCCTCTAGCACTAGAGGCCTTCAGAGGTTCTCAGAACATACCAGCCATGAACCTGTACTGGAACTTTGACCTCTAGCCATTGGCTTTACCTGGAATGGTCTTTTCCTTAGTATTTGCTTGGCTAATTTCTTTATTATCTCCTCCAAGTTTCTACTCAAGGTTTATCTTTTCTATGAGGCATACAGTAAGCAGCAAATTGTTTAACCCTGTGATTTATGCATAAATTACAATCTATTTAGATATTATATTTGTGTTCCAACGGCATTTATCATCTTCTATCATTCTACATAATTTACTTGTTCATCATCTACTCCCTCACCCCATCATGTACCATAAAACACAAGCATTTGGGGACAGAATCACCTTTTCTATTTTGTTCATTAATGTGTCTTAAGAACCTCAAACACTGCCTGACGTATAATGTGTGTACAATAAAACTTTATTAATCACTTGAATTCACAGTTTATCAGTAACTGAAACCAGATCTACTGTTGGAATTTTTGGTTACATAAACAATAACTAACTTATTTTATCTTAGCTAGTAGTAACGTAACTACTAATTTATCTTAGAATTAGTTACTATTAGTATTAGATACTTAGCATCTTAGTAACTAGTAACTGATCTTAGCTAGTAATGACATTCTGTCCATTCTGCCACTTTTAAATAAAAGAGTTTAAAACAAAGTGGTGTATATACTTACAGTGTTTTTGCCCTTGATATCCTATTGATATTTATGTGATTTCCAAATATCTTCATAATAAATTATAGTTCATAAAAATTCATGCAAAGATAAATTTGTAAGTAGCCCAAAACTTTTTTCTAAGGACACATTCTTTCCAATAAAAATTATAGAAGTAAAATTTTTGGATCAAAGATTTTTAAAATACATTGCCAAATTGCACTCTAGAATGAATTTTGTAATTTCTAATTGTAGCCAGCAATAGATTAGTTGTTCTTTTCCTCACACTCTGGTCAAAATCAAAAGGAGAAAAGTAATATTGTGGTTTAAATTTGAATTTTATTGATAAGTAATGAGAATAAGTATTTTTTAATGTTTATAATAATGTATTTTTTATAACCATATTCTTTGCCTGTTTTAAAAATCTATTCAGATTTGAATAATGAAACCATTTCTTCATGTCAGCAGTTCCATTTCAGAGGATCATATCTGTGTGTGGACATTTCTGTCTAGGAGAATAATTTAGTAATAGAACCCCCCTTCCCACCAAATCTTCGGATTTCCTTCCAGAAGGCTTATACTGATGCTTACATGTCAAGACCAGGCAGATTTGGAGTCCAGATTTTGATCAAGCCTCTTTATAATGGTCAGGGAACTTTGGTTATTCATAATGGAAATTCATCTAGGATGGACTCAAGGAATTTACTGAATGCCATTAGAGATCATAAATAAGACAAAAATAAAGTAAAACCAGAAAATTACCAACCAGAATCTCTTCCTCACCCACCCTTGTGTATTTATGTGTGTCTACTTCTCCTTTCTCACCTTTTTTGCTTTATTGCTCTAGACTGTAGAGAAAAGACTCTCTCTCTTTTTTCTTTTTATTTATTTATTTATTTATTTTTATTGCATTTTAGGTTTGGGGGTACATGTGAAGAACATGCAAGATTGTTGCATAGGTACACACATGGCAGTGTGATTTGCTGCCTTCCTTCCCTTCACCTATATCTGGCATTTCTCCCCATGCTATCCGTCCCCAACTTCCCACCCCCCACTGTCCCTACCCTATTTCCCCTCAACAGACCCCAGTGTGTGATACTCGCCTCCCTGTGTCCATGTGTTCTCATTGTTCAACACCCACCTATGAGTGAGAACATGCGGTGTTTGATTTTCTGTTCTTGTGTCAGTTTGCTGAGAATGATGGTTTCCAGGTTCATCCATGTCTTTACAAAGGACATGACTCATCATTTTTTATGGCTGTATAATATTCCATGATGTATATGTGCCGCATTTTCCCTGTCCAGTCTATCATCGATGGGCATTTGGGTTGGTTCCAGGTCTTTGCTATTGTAAACAGTGCTGCAATGAACATTCGTGTGTATGTATCCTTATAGTAGAATGACACTCTCTTTTTTACTTTCTCTCTTGATCTCTGTTTCTCTGTGTGTGTTTCTATTTCTATCCTTTTCATTCTCCCTCTCTCATTCTGTGTTATGGATTGACTTGTGATCTCTCAAAACTCGTATGATGAAGCTCATAACCCCTAATTACTACCCATGCATATTTGGAGATAGGTCCTTTTAAAAAGATGATTAAATTAAGTTATTTAACAACTAATAAACCCCTTTTTTTTCTTCTCTTTTTCTTCCTTCCTTCCTTTCTCTTTCTGTATCTAACCTCCTCTTCGCTTTCTTTCTCTAACCTCCTCTTTATGTTATAGTTTGAAAAATCTCTGTTCGTACCACATTGGGTTGGATACCCAATCATTAGAGCCAAAGTTCGAGGTATCAAAAATTTCCATGAAAACCATAAAGTTAAAGTGAGGTAGGGGAATGATGATCAACTTCCTCTATACACTCTGGAAGGGGGCAAGCCTTCCTTAAAATGGGAGAGAAGGGCTGGACAGAGGCATGTCCACTAGACTCTTGGAGGCTATGTCAAAGGCAGCCTCTGATTTGATAGACAAAGGATACTGAGAATTTTTTCAAAGCCAAAGTTTAAGTATTCTAAACCTGAGGATGATTTAATATCAATTAAGAAAGAGTGTCCAAGTATAGTAAGAACAAAATGAAACAAGCATACAAATAAATAAACACCATCCAGGGAGTCAGTATGAAGGTGGCATGAACAAATGGACATGCTTTGCTGCACAATTATTTACCTGCATGGGCATATTTGACAGTACAGCCATAAGAGTGAAAATATCATATCCCGATAATAGTCCTACACTTGATGTTGGAAACTAGGGTTGAAGAACTTACTGTCTTTTACTGTTTTGGGTTTCTTAAGTAAGTTATTTAACGTCTATGAGCTTCTAATACCTTGGCTTTGTAAACCAAAAAGTTTCTGAGACAGGTCTCAATCAATTTAGTTTATTTTGCCAAGGTTAAGGACATGCCTGGAAAAAATAAACATGGAATCACAGAAAAAATATGTGGCCTGTACCTGCTCCAAATATGATTTTGAGGGCTTCAGTATTCAAGGGGAAAAGTAGGCTGCAGAAGAAAGAGGGAGGGTATGATAATCCACACGTTGCAAGAGAAAAGGAACAGGTAGGGGAATAGATAATTATGTATCCCTCTCGTGCTCAGTAAATCTGGCACTTTGCATAAGATAAGGTGAACATACATCCCACCTGTGGAGATAGTTAACCTTTTATCTGTAGCATCTGTTTAGTAACAGAAGAAAAGGCAGCTTATTAAATGACTCAGCTTTCAGCTTAATTTTTTTCTTTTCAAGTAGTGAATTGGGATCCTGAGTTTTTATTTTTCTTTCATAGATTCAAAATGGAAGAGATAATTCACCTTGACTGACTGTGATAAATGACACATAATAAGTGCTCAGTAAATAAATGTCTGGCATCAAGCATTGCGATGTAATACCTTGCAATATGTATTTATAAACTAAGTACTCTAACATAATCAAATATTATTCTCATTTGCAGTAACCATTCAGATCCCTAGGACTTAAGAAAAATCCAGAGATGTGGGGAAAGCACTCTAAGCTTATCTATTTATTTTTAGTATGAAACACATTGCATCTATTTTAGTCTGGCCTAAAAAGTATGGCACCTCAAAATTTTGTGAAATGGTGAGGTATGTATTATTTGTGCTACTACTACTCAGTTTTTCCTTTTTTTTTTCTTCGTCACTTTGGTGACTGGACTTTCCAATCCCCTTGCAGTTGGGCAGATTCATGTGAGAAGCTCTGACCAATGAATCCAGAAGGGGAGTGACTGTGTTGCTTCTGTGTGGAGATTGTGAGAAGCTCCCTAACAATTGTCATACTCGACTTACTAACATTATGGTGGTGATACAGTTTGAATGTATCCACCAAAATTCACGTCTAAAGTTAGAACCTTAATTTCTTACAGCAGCAGCGATAGGAGGTGGAGGCTAGTGGGAGGTGCTTTGGTTGTGTGGCCTCCACTTTAATGAATGGATTATTGTGGTTCTTACAGGAGTAAGCTAGTTTTTGTGGGAGGGGGTTAGTTATCATGAGAGCAAGTTGTTATAAAAAACAAGCTTGGCTTCCTCTCTCGCCATGTGATATCTCCCACCATGTTATAAAGCAGCAGGAGTCCTGTCTGATGCTTGCACTATGCTCTTGGACCTTCCAGCATTATGACCATGAGCCAAAATAAGCCTTCATGCTTTATCAATTACCCAGTCTGTGGTATTCTGCTATAGCAACAGAAAATGGACTAAGACAAATGGTATTCACTGATAAAGTTTAATATTGATTTGGCAAAGCCCTGAAGAGTTTTCCCAACTCAGGCTAGCATTGCAAAAATAAGCTTTTTCTGCTTAAAGTCTCAGATATGGAAGTTTTTCTTAAGGTAACACATGTAGGCAATGCTTAGAATGCAGGAAGTTTGATACTCCAATGCTAAAGTACTCTTCCATGACTCCTGATATCAGACTGCAGTTAGAGACTGTTTTGTTCATCCAAAACACATCTTGACACCTGCAAATCTTTGCTAAGGTGTGACTTTCTCTGTTAAAATCTGTTCCTGGATGGCAATTGTTTTGAATCTGCAAAAACACAAAGTTTACTTAAAGTAAAATCATAATGGTACTTTGTTTCTTTCTATTATGCTGTTTCCATTCTTTTAGTGTACTTCAGAAAAGTTTATGATAATCAGTATCTCTCCCTCCTACTTCAGAATGGTGCAAAGACTTTAGAATTCTTTAACTCTCAGTTTCTCACCAATCACCTTATGTGTTGATTTTTTTTATTATTAATTTCCCCTTGTTTTGATACTTCTAAGTTCATCAAAACCATTGTTCTCTGATTTTGCGTTGTTCAGGTTTATGTACGAGTTTATCTTTCTTAATTGTACTTTATCATTTTCCTTTGCAGCATATATCTTCCTTCCATGTATACTTTCTTACTTCATGAAGTACATTGTTTAATGATTTATTTATTTATTTATTGTGATGATCTGTTAGTGATTATGTCTCTCAAATTTTGTCTTACAATTTATTATACCTTCAGTCTTGAATGGCTGTTTAAATAGGTATAGAATTCTAAACTGACAGTTTATTTCCCCAAAGTTTCAATAATATTATTTTGCTTTTTATTAGTTTCTAATGTTGCTGTAGAGAAGATAATGTGGGTCTCAAACATATTCTTTCTTAGCGAATGTGGGATGTTTTTCCTCCCTCATTGCTTTGAAGACCTCCTCTTTGTCTTTGATTTCCTGAATTTTTAAATAAGATTTTTACATGTGTATCTTGTTTTGTTTATTTTTTAAATATAACTCAATGTTTTTCTTAATGTGAATATTCATTGTTTTCCTCAATTCTGGAAAATTCCCAGATATCATCATATCTTGTCTGATTTCATTTTATCTGTTTTTTTTTTTTCCTTGTGTAACTACTAATAGACATGCTGGAATGACAGTCTATTTAGTTGCTACCCCTTTGTTCTTTTTGAAGTTGTATGGTATTTTTCTCAGACCTATTTTTCATTACATGGCCCTCTCTAAAGAATTGTGCCTAATTTACTGTTTAACTTGTCCATTGAGTTTTCAACTTCAATAACTGCTTTGTTTCTTTACAGAAGTTCTATGTATCTGTTCCTTCTTTCACAGTGTTTTTCTTTTATGTTTCTAATTTCTTGTTTTCTGACATTACTCGTAATTTGCTTGTCTATTATATGAAGAAGCAATCTAGCAAAGCATTAAGAAAACATTTTGAGGTCAGAATGCATGGTTTGAGTCTCCAGCTTGCTATGTGTTAGCTGAGTTATCTTTAATTGAATAAACATTAACTTTTAAAGCCTCCCTTTCTTCAAATGTAAAATGAACATATTAACATAATCTATTTTATGGAAATATTAGGTATTAATATTATATTTAAAATAATTAAAACAACATGACACGTAACTGCTCAAAAACTTTAGCTCTGTTTTCACCATCACCATTGTCAAAAATGTTAACTCTGCCAGGGACTTTTCAACTTGATTTGTGAACTCATTGTTAGCGAGGCTTTATCTTTCAGAATCCTGAGTCTTGGTATGGTGGGATATTCCTAATGGTCATTCTTCATTTATTTCTCTCAAGCATCTCATTAGAAATTTCAGGCTGGGCTCATGTTTTATTTTAGTTTATTGAGCTCTGTGTTGCTAAACTAAGGGGCAGTATTAATTGGGTCCCTAAAGCTGAGGGTCTGCAGGCTCATTTTAGGATTTGAGGTGGCCTAATAAACAGTAACAGTTGTTGATCTGTCTTTCTGCATGTCTCTCTGTCTTTCTGTATTTCATTAGATTTCTATTATCCTTGTTTTTCTCTCTGCCTCTCCTGTTTTTCATTTTTGGTTTCATCTTATCACTTTTATAACCTTATTTCAAGTATCTATGAGTTTATGAGTTTATTTCCAGAGTCTAGCTCAATCTTTGCTACAGATACAAGGATTAAATAAATGAGCACATTTCCCCCCTACAGAAGACGCAATTTGCTGTTTTGAATATAAGTTGAAAATGTACCCCTTATTAAAAGACACTTAACTAGCATAATATGCCTATTCTTGTTTCTTCCACCATTACTTCTGATATGACAGCAGTTTCTTAAATAATTTCAATACTTATTCTCTGCCAATAGTTTTTTCTACAATGGATGTATAAATTCATAAAACCCTTATAACTATCCTAGAGGAAAGATACTATCATTAATGCCCTCTTACAGATGAATAAGTAGGAAAACTAAATAACCTGTTTTAGATCAGTTTTTCTCAATTGGGAGTAGTTTGAACCTTTATAAGGAAACATTCGACAATGTCTGGAGACATTTTTGGTTTACACAGCAGGGGAGGGGGATGTTACTGGCATCTGTTGGGTAGTGTCCAGAGATGTTGCTAAACATTCTATAATGTACAGGATTAAGCTCTTAAAATATTATCTAGACTCAATGTTAAAAGTGTTGAAGCTGAGAAATACTGAGTTCAATAGAATACATGGTCTTTTGTTTAATCACTTTTAACTTCATATTAACTTTACTTTGCATACCCATATATTTTTATAAATACCATATATTTTTATTGTTTAAATCTGATCTGTCCTTCTTTATCTCTTAATGGGTGATTGTGACTAATTTATGTTTATGTCATTATTGATATAGTTGAATTTATATCTACCATCTGATTCACTGCAGTCTGCTACTTTAATCTTTTGCTTTCAAAAGCTGATATCCATATCAAGAACCATAAATTCTCCTTAATATCCTTGTAGATGATGGAAATACTAGAAGGCAAGAGATGTTAACTGAAAATTAAATAATTTGCAAGAGGAGAACCTTCCCTTTTGGGTATCTGTAAAATTAGGTTATTGGACTAGACAACTTAAAAATTCTAACATAAGGATGATAGATAATAACACTGTCCTGCATTTGGGATTCATGCTAAATGAATACAGTCATACCCCACTTTATTATGCTTTGCTTTATTGTGTTTTTCAGATATGTTTTTTACAAACTGTAGGTTTGTGGAAACCCTGTATCAAGCAAGTCTATTGGTGACATTTTCCCAATAGCATTTACTCATTTTGTGTTTCTGTGTCACAAGTTGATAATTTTTACAATATTTCAAACCTTTTTATTATTATTTCTATTCTGGTGATCTGTGATCTGTGATCAGTGATCTTTGATGTTACTACTATAATTTTTTTGGATGCTGTGAACTGTGCCTATGTAAAATGATGAATTTAATCAGTAAAAGATGTGTGGTTTTTAATGTTCCAATGATCAGTTATTTCCCCAACTCTCTCCCTGTTCTCAGACCTTCCTGGTCCCTGAGACAACAAACTTGAAATTAGGCCAATTAACAGTCCTACAGGACCTCCTGACATACAAGTCAAAGGAATTGTCACAAGTCTCTCACTTTAAATCAAAAGCTAGAAATAATTAAGCATAGTGAAAAAGGCATGCTGAAAGTTGAGACAGGCAGAAAGCTAGACCTCTTGCACCAATCAGTTAGCTGAGTTGTGAATGTAAAGGAAAAGTTTTTAAAGGAAATTAAAAGTACCACTTCAGTGAATACACAAATGATAAGAAAGTAAAACACTCTTATACTATTATGGAAAAAGTTTTAATGGTCTGGCTAGAAGATCAAACTTGCTACAGCATTCCTTTAAGTTAAAGCCTAATTCAAAGAAACACCCTAACTCTCTTCAATTCTATGAAGGCTGAGAGAGGTGAGAAAGCTGAGGATGAAAAGTTGGAAGCTAGCAGAGGTTAGTTCATGAGGTTTAAGGAAAGAAGCCATCTCCATAAAATAAAAGGACAAGGTGAAGAAGCAGCATGTGCCAACGGAAAAGCTGCACCCAGTTATCCATAAGATCTAACCCAGGTCATTGACAAACTGGCCGTACTAAACAATAGATTTTCAAGGTAGATGATGACATAGGCTTATATTGGAAGCAGATCCCATATAGGACTTTTATAGCTAGAGAAGAAAAGTCAATTCTTGGTTTCAAACTTCACAGGACAGGCAGGCTGTCTTGTGGAGGACTAATGCAACTGTTAACTTTAAGTGGAAGCTAGCACTTGTTTATCATTCTGAAAACCTTAGGGCCTCTAAGAATGATGCTAAATCTACTCTGCCTATGCTCTAGATATGGAAAAAAACACCTGGATGACAGCACTTCTGTTTAAAGCATGGCTTGCCAAATGTTATAAGCCCACTATTGAGGCTCAGAAAAAAAAAAATCCTTTCAAAATATTACTGACCATTGACCACAAACTTGGTCAACTGAGAACTCTGATGGAGAGGTAAAAGGAGATTGATGTTGTTTTCATGCCAGCTAACAGAATATCTATTTACAACTCACGAGTCAAGGATTAATTTAGATTTTCAGGTCTTATTATTATAAAAATACATTGCATAAGCTCCAGCTGCCATAGGTAGTGATTCTTTTGAAGGATCTGGGCAAGTAAATCTTTTGGAAGAATTCACCATTCTAGATGCCATTAAGAACATTCATGATTCATGAGAGGAGATAAAAATATCAACATTAACAGAAGTTTGGGGGAAGTTAATTCTAATCCTCATGAAGGACTTTGAGAGGTTCAAGACTTTAGAGGAAGAATGAGCTGCAGATGTGATGGAAATAGCAAGAGAACAGAATTAGAAGTGGAGCCTGAAGATGTGACTGAATTGCTGCAATCTCATGATAAAACTTGAACCATGAAGACTGTTTCTGATGGGTGAAAAGAAAAGTTGTTTCTTAAGATGAAATTTACTGCTGGTAAAGATGCTGTGAACATTGCTGAAGTAACAAGAAAAGATTTAGAATATTACGTAAACTTAGTTGATAAAGCAACAGCAGGTTTCAGAGTATGGACTCCAATTTTGTAAGAAGTTATACTGTGGATATAATTCTATCAAACAGCATCATATGCTACAGAGAAATCTTTAGTGAAAGTAAAATTCAATTGATGTGGAAAGTTTTATTTTTTTCTTATTTTAAGAAACTGCCACACCACCGCAGCCTTTAGCAGTCACCACCCTGATCAGTCAGCAACCATCAACATTAAGGCAAGAGCTCCATCAGCAAAACCTTCATGACTTGCTGAAGGCACAGATGATCATTAACATGTTTTAGCAATCAAATATTTTTAAATAAAAGTGTATACATTGTTTTTGAGACGTGGTCTCACTCTATCACCCAGGCTGGAGTGCAATGGTGTAATTTCAGCTCAGTGCAATCTCCACATTGTGGGCTCAAGGGATCTTCCAACCTCAGTCTCCCAAGTAGCTGAGAATACAGGTTTATGCCACCATGCCCAGGCAATTTGTGTGTGTGTAGAGACCAGAATTTTGTAATGTTGCCCAGGCTGGTCTCAAACTCCTGATGTCAAGTGATGATCCTTGGGCCTCGACCTCCCAAAATGCTGGGATTTCAGGAATAAGCCACCATGCCCAGCCAGTATATATAATTTTTAGACACAATGCTATTTCGCACTTAATAAAGTATAGTATTGTGTAAACCTAACTTTTACATGGACTCAGAAACCAAAAAATTGTGTGACTTCCTTTATTATAATATGGGCTTCATTGAGGTAGCTTGGAACTGAACCTATACTATCTCCAAGATATGCCTAGAAACTTTAGCTGCTTTTTGCCACACATATCAAACAAAAAGGGCAACTACATAAAATGATATATGTGGTAATTTGTTTTACCTTTTTACTATCCATAACATCATGCCGTATATCTTAAATGTACACAATAACATTTACTTCTTAAAATTAGATATTTAAAGTTTTTTGTAGCAGACTTTACTGCTGCTCATTGATTATCAATGTGCCTCCTCCCCTATACACACAAATGTTTATACATTCTTGCAGATAGACAGTACCATATGGCTCCATCTGTCTAAAAATCACTCCTGGACTGAAGCATTTAAGAGCTAGTTTGTGACCCTCCTTCTACCTGTTTTTCTTGTATAAGTAACAACTAAGGCTCCTTTTGGGATGTTAAAGCATTTGTTAGTCTGGGTCTCTAGTGATAATATTGGTCAGAGACCCTGAATGACATCTTATATGAGTAAAAAAAAAAAAACTTAAGTTAAGCCACTGAGATTTTGGAATTTGCTTTGTTATTACAGCATAGTCTATGTTATGACTTCTCAGTATCACAGAGGAGAAAAAGTTTAATTTTTTCCAGCTTTACTGAGATATAATTGAAAAATAAAAATTGTATATATTCAAAGTATACAATGCGATTATTTGATATATATGTAGATTGTGTAATGATTGCCACACTTAATTTAATTAACACCCTCACCTTTGTAAGGGAATGGAATGGTAGGTACATAGAGATGGTGGTAAAATTATTCATTACTTTCTTTGCATTTCTACATAATTTTGTTTCTACTTCACATATAGCATATGCCTTAGTGAACTGCAGTGTGCATTTTTACATAGTACTCAATTCCACTAGACAGTAAAATTTTTATTCAGGATTTTATGTGTAGATGATGCTTTATCTTTCTAGTCATACACCTCATATGGTTCTAGGCACACAGTAGATTCATGGATGTTGAGTAAAATAATGAATTTGTAAGTATACAAAAGCAACTGTCACAGGGTGCTACACACAATTGGATGTTCAGCAAATTATTGGTTGAATGAATGAATACCTGAATACATGAAAGAATGAGAGGACCATTGTATTAGTCTGTTCTCATGCTGCTGATAAAGACATACCAAGGACTGGCTAATTTATAAAGTAAAGAGGCTTAATTGACTCACAGGTGCACATGGCTGGAGAGGAGGCTTCACAGTCATGGTGGAAGGTGATTGAGGAGCACAATCATGTCCTACATAGTGGCAGGCAAGAGAGCTTCTGCAGGGGAACTCCTATTTATAGAACCATCAGATCTCATGAGACTTATTCTCTACCATGAGAACTGTATGAGGGAAACTGCCCTATCATTTAATTATCTCCACCTGAGTTCCTCCCATGACACATGGGAATTATGAGAGCTACAATTCAAGATGAGATTTGGGTGGGGACACAGTCAAACCATATCACCACTATATACCAGGAAAGAGAGGTGAAGTTACAAAAGTTGTAAACATGATCTTAAACACAAGAGTCACAAGGTCTCTGAGACAAACTCTGTGTATTTAATGATCTATGAGATACACCCACATCTCTTAGCTATAGTAAGAGATGTGTCAGTGAACCAGCTGCTGCTTCCTGGTGGTGATGTCCTTGGTGGCAGTTGGGGAGGGGTAAGGGTTCTCTGGACATACTGAGGTGGGGGTGATTTACTTAGTGAGATATTTCCTAATATCTGCTGGCAAGTGGCAGTAGATATTAGGAAAGAAGCTATTGCAACAACCTTTTTAAGTCTAGGCTTAAGAAAAGCTGTGAGATTTGTATGAGGAAGACAGGCATAGAGAAGAAGGATAATGGTTCCAGAGTCTGAGCTAACCTGATCAGGTGCTCCAGGTGTGGCTTGAAGCCTTGGATGTGGCTATGTTCCAGGACATAGGAAGATAGCCTGGATAGAGTTCTGAGCCTGGCTACTGCTTTTGGGTCCAACTTCCAGGCAGTTGCTACTTGGCTACTAGGAACAATCCCAGATGTGGCTACAGATATTCCATTACCCAAGCTTCCTAAGTGAGTCAAGGATATCTATTTTTATGCATCTACTCTGAGATTACTACTGGATATAACTTTCTCCAACACTTGTATTATTTTTGTGTTTTGCTTCTGTTACTAACAGTTGTAAGATGATGTGCAAAATAGTTAGTGTGCTCAAGCATTGAACTCTGGGGACAGATAGGAGAAACCTGGGCTGACCCTGAGCTTTGAGAGATGTGGGGTAGAGAATAAACTCTGGCTATACTAATAAAAGAGGCTCACGTTTACTGGACAGTTCCTAGATTTTGGGAGCTCTGCTAAGGATATTTTCATAAAAACAAGACTCCTGAATTTAAATCCAGCAGTGGGAATTTGTGAGAATCATTTAATCTTCCCAGGCCTCAGTCTCCTCATCTGAGAAATGGGGATAATGATTCTGTTACTTCATGAAGCTGCTATGAATATGAGTGAGTAAATGAAAAAGAAAAGCTTAGAACAATCTGACAGATGGTGTCGCCCTCAGTAAATGTTACTGATTGTTGTTATTGTTTAATTCTTACCACAATTCAGTGGGTCCCATTGCTCTTCTTACTTTTTCTATACAGAAATTGGGGGACAAGTTCACGAGGTCTGTTAGTGAGGCCACTAGGACAGGAACCTAAGCCTTGTCTGGATTTGGAGCCTTGACTCTGAGCTACTTTACTAAGTTGGATTGTGCCTTCCAAATTTATGGAACCTCAGATTGTGACCTTAATTGGAAACAGGGTCTTTGTAGATATAATTGGTTAAGATGAGATTATATTGGATTAGGATGGGCTCAAAATCCAGTGTGACTGGTGTCATTATAAGAAGAGGAGCCACACAGAGGCACTCCCCACTTAAAGGAGAAGGCCACTTAAAGAAAGAGACGAGACTGGGGTGGTGCACCAAGAAATTAAGGAACTCTAAGCATTGCTGGGAGCCGCCAGAACCTAGCAGGAGGTATGGAAGGATTTCTTACACCTCAATTTCAGATTCTGGCCTCCAGATCGAAGAGAGAGTATTTGTGTTGTCTGAAGCCACCCAGTGCGTGCTAGTACCTTGTGTCATCCCTAGGAAACCACAATTGCCACGATGCTCTTTGCTAGATTGCTAGCCCAGCCCTGAATGGAGCTTCTGTTTTGGGGGATTGAGGGTCTGAGATTCTCTATGTAGTCTTTCCTTGTCTGACTGGCAAGCCTATTTTTAACTTCAGCTTGTGAAGTTCACTTTGAGGGATTTTCTCACTTTTTAGTAGGAGTCAGACTTTACACCCCAGAATGCAAGTTTTAAAAATGACAGAATTGCAAAAAGGGCTTGTGAAGATGCCTAGAGGGTAAGAAAAGCTTTTTTCTTTGATTATTGAAGTCTTTGGGGAAAATTTAAATAATGATCATCAAAATAATTCCACACATTATCATCTCAAGCACTATATTAAGCACATTAAATGAATTATTTAATTGCATAAAACAGCATGAGGTAGCTACTATTCCCCCCATTTTCTAGATAAGCACACTGGCTCAGAGTGCAAACAGTGTGTCACACTAAAGGAAGGTCAGCTGGGCCATGGCTCTTGCCTCATCCCCATAAACATCAATCTTGATGCATGGGAGCTTCTTTGGAAGCTTTGGCAGAGGTAAAATCACTGGAAATAGTCAAACCTCATTTGTACTTACTAGTCTATTTTCTCCATTATATTGGATGAGGATGAAAATTACTCCATCCACCTTGAGTCCAGCATGGTTTAGATAGTTAAAACTTAGGAAAATCAAATTGCTTTATTCAGTTTGAGAAACTATAAGATAAAAGAAAATGAGAGAACAATAATTGGAGGTTAGTTTGAAATCAGAGGTTAGTACTTTCGCATATTTCACTAAGAAAACATCAAGATGATGTTACAGTGCTTCTACAGTTCAATATAGGCAAAAAGTTTTCATACAACATTAACAAAGCTTTTAAACTAAGAAAGAAAATTACAATATAGTGAGTACCTTTGAAGTGCCAGGCTCTACTGCAACCTTCAAGGTAGGCATCAAATATCCCTGTTTTATAGATAATGAAAGAGGGGCTTGCAGATGTTATGTGAGCTGCATTAGGCAAAAAAGTCCTCATCTCTCTGACTCCAAATGATATGTATAATTAATATGCACTTCGCACTTATGTTACATAAATTATTTTAAAGGATTTAACATAGATTGATTCATTTTATCCTCACAGCAACCCTAGCAGATAGATTTTGTTATTATCCCTGTTTTAAAATGGAGACTGCATAATATTTAATATGGTTTGGCTTTGTCCCCACCCAAGTCTCATCTTGAATTGTAGTTCTCATGATCCTCATGTTGTGGGAGTGACCAGGTGGATGATAATTGAATCATGGGTGCAGGTTTTTCCTGAACTGTTCTCCTGATAGAGAATAAGTCTCATGGGATCTAATGGTTTTATAAAAGCAATTCCCCTGCACATGCTCTCTTGCCTGCTACCATGTAAGACTTGGCTTTGTTACTCCTTCACCTCCTGCCATGACTGTGAGTCTTCCCCAGCCATGTGGAACTGTGAATTCATTAAATTTCTTTTTCTTTATAAACTACCCAGTGCTGGTATAGCTTTATTATCAGTGTGAGAATGGACTGATACAGTGTTTCATAGTGTATATGTACCACATTTTTCTTTATCCAGTCTACCATTGATACACCATGGAGCACTATGCATCCATGAAAAAGAATGAGATCCTGTCTTTGCAGGGACATGCATGGAGCTGGAGGACATTTTCCTTAGCAAATAAACACAGGAACAGAAAACCAAATACCACATGTTCTCTCTTAGAAGTGGGAGCTAAATGATGAGAACACATAGGGACACGCAGAGGGAAACAACACAGGCTGGGGACTTTTTGGAAGGTAGAGTGTGGGAGGAGGGAGAGGATAAGGAAAAATAACTAGTTGGTACTATAGCGGCTTAATACCTAAGTGATGAAATAATCTGTACAACAAACCCCATGACAGAAGTTTACCTTTCTAACAAACATGAACTTGTAACCCGGAACTTAAAAGTTAAAAATATCTAAAATTACACATTTAAAGAAATAAACAAATAAAATGGAGGCATTCAGATGGATTAAATTATTGTCCTAGATCACCGTGTGGCAGAACCAGGATTTGAACCCAAGTGGCCTGTTCCAGAGCCTGTGCTCTTTTTATGTTCTCAAACAAGCAGCATGCAGTTGCAATTAGGAGCAGCAACTATAGCAGTAAAAGTAAAAAAAAAAAAAAAAGTAATGTGTAGTTGGGGTAAGAAACTTTTGTTACTCAGAACTTCTTTCAGATAGTCTGTCTTGATGTGAGAGTATGGTAGGGGAGTAGGGTAGATCATAGAGATAGAAGAACTAGAATTTCCTGGTAGAGAGAGATGGGCTAACTAGGAGGGATAGGAGTGGGAGAGAGGGCCTGGAGAGGCGTTTCTGTGCACTATCATAGTTTAACAGTGTTGGGCAAACACTGAAAAGAAGGTGGAGTAGACGTAGGGCTGGCCAGAAGCAACACTGGAGGAGGGCAGAGCCCAAGATGAGGAAGAGATCAAGAAAATGCAATTGTCTTGAAATTAGGAGAAAATCTTTGAGAAAGGCACAGAGTTTGAGAGGTGATGGCTCTGGTGTTGAGAGCTGAAGGAAATGCACCAGGTTTTCAAGGGTACAGGAAAGCCCACTGACTGACCGTCTGTGTTGCAAATAGTAGTCAGACAGGGATCAACCAATTCATCTAAGACTCTTGCTATAATTATTTATTAATCTTGTTTTCTCTGTGGAACCATTATCTTTTTAATCATGTCATGTTCTCTTATAGGCAAAGACTTGGGAATAGTGGAGTGGGAAAGAAAATGAACATATTTTCAATGACTGCTATGTGTTACCATTTTAGGTATATTACATAATTCAGTCCTACTTAGGACAACCAACACTACTAAGAACACTACTAAGTAAGAAAAATTATCCTAATTTGACAGGCAAGAATAATCAATTTCAAAGAGGTTAGTTTACTTTCCTAATATCATTGAACTAAGTGACTTGCCCCAGATTAGAAAAAAATCTATTTTAAAATTCATATGGAATAAAAAAAGAGCTCGCATAGCCAAGATAATCCTAAGCAAAAAGAACAAAGCTAGAGGCATCACTCTACCCAACTTCAACCTATATTACAAGGATACAGTAAACAAAATGGCATGGTAGTGTTACCAAAACAGGCACATAGACCAATGTAACATAACAGAGAACTCAGAAATAAAACTGAGCATCTACAACCATCTGATGTTCGTCAAACCTGACAAAAATATGAAATGGGAAAATGACTCCCTATTTAATAAATGGTGTTGGGAGAACTGGCTAGCCATATGCAGAAAATTGAAAGTGAATCCCTTCTTACACCTTATACAAAAATTAACTCAAGATGGATTAAAAACTTAGATGTAAAATCCAAAATGAAAAACCCTAGAAGAAAATCTAGGCAATACCATTCAGGACATAGGCATGGGCAAAGATTTTATGACGAAATAGCCAAAAGCAATTACAACAAAAGCAAAAATTGACAAATTGGATCTAATTAAACTAAAGAGCTTCTGCACAGCAAACAAAACTATCATGAGAGCAAGCAGAAAACCTACAGAATGGGAGAAAATTTTTGCAATCTATCCATCTGACAAAGGTCTAGTATCCAGAATCTACAAGGAACTTAAGCAAACTTGCAAGAAAAAAGCAAACAACTCCATTAAAAAGTGGGCAAATAATATGAACAGATGTTTCTCAAAAAACGATATACATGTAGCTAACAAACATATGAAAAAAAGCTCAACATCACTGATCATTAGAGAAATGCAAATCAAAATCACCGTGAGATACTATCTCATGCCAGTCAAAATGGCAGTCATTAAAAAGTGAATAAACAGATGCTGGTGAGGTTGCAGGCAAATAGGAATGCTTTTACACTGTTGATGGGAATGTAAATTAATTTAACTACTGTGGAAGACAGTGTGGTGATTCCTCAAAGATTTAGAACCAGAAATACCATTTGACCCAGCAATCCCATTGCTGGGCATATACCAAAAGGAATATCAATCATTCTATTATGATGATACATGCACATGTATGCAGCACTATTCACAATACCAAAGAAATGGAATCAACCAAAATGCCTGTCAATGATAGACTGGATAAAGAAAATGTGGAACATATATGCCATGGAATACTATGCAGCCATAAAAAGGAATGAGATTATATCCTTTGGAGGGACATGGATGAAGCTGGAAGCCATTGTTCTCAGCAAACTAATGCAAGAATAGAAAACCCAGTACGACTTGTTCTCATTTATGAGTGGGAGCTGAATGATAAGAACACATGAGGCCGAGGAGGGAACAACACTCACTAGTGCCTGTTGTGTGTGGGCAGGGGAGGAAGGCATTAGGGAAAAGAGCTAATGCATGCTAGGCGTGGTACCTAGGTGATGGGTTGTTAGGCATGTTTACCTATGTAATAAACCTACACATCCTGCACATGTACCCTGAAACATAATAATAATCATAAAATAATTAAAAACAAATAAATACATAAAAAGAAAATAACTTGCCCAAGAAGCTTAAAAAGAGGTTTGATGACCTTCCCAAGGTCCCTTATTTTTCAAGCCTCAAGGTTACACTCTTCTCTTTCCCCATTGCTACATTCTCGTATCCCAGTACCTCTCTTTTTTTCCTTCAGCACCAACACAGAGCTGAATTCTTCCTAGATACTCAACAAGAATTTCTCCTAATTGAGTAACTGTGTGAGGACCAAGGTCAGCACCAGGATGGGCTTTTGCCATTTTTGACTTTCTAGAGGTTTATTCAGGAGGGACCCTAGATATTCTGGAAACAGAAGCTAATTCAGGTAATAATTTTGCCTGTAATAATGCTAATTTTATGTAATTCCCTCCCAAGCTCTCAAGGTCCCACTCATTGAAGTGTGCTCATTTTCTTATTAGCTATTCCTGGAGATATTTCAGAGTTAACAGAAGAACCAAAATGATCAGGCAGATTTTTGACCAGATGCCTGCAGAGTATGCAAGTTCTGCTTCACTGTCTCTCTTGCTTATCTGTGACTTGGTAAAAAGATCACCACTTTTCTAGGCCTCAGTATCTTTTCAGGATAATCAGGATTGTAATGCTTTCATTAATTTTTAATAAAATGTACTTAAGTGAATCTTTAAGGCTTCCACCTGGGGGGAGGACAAATTCTGAGTTTTTAAATTTTTTTAATCAGCTCTTTCAAATTATAATGGAGACACAAGGAACTGTGTATATTTCATGTGTAAAATCTGATGCGCTTGGACATATGCATCACCATATGGTGATACCATTGTGATATCCTCACCACACTTAAGGTAGCAGACAAAACCAACACCTCCCAAAGTGTTCATGCCACAAAAATAACAAGAAACCAAAAACAAAGAGACACAAGGAAAGATTGGGAAATCCTGTGACATGAAGGCAGACACCTGCTTTGGAGTCCTGGCTGTTTAAGTCCTTGTCTGTATAAATTGGATTCTTGAATATATTCTTAACCTTCTACCATTTCTATTTCCCTAATTGTTAAAGTGATTTTAAAATCCACCCTCCAAATTATGAATGGCACCTTCTGGAGTTTTGCAATGAGGAGACTGGAAAACATTTCTAGCCTGGACCTCTGCACTGTCTTTCTAGGTGATGTCTCCACCCAAGGTCATGTCATAATGCTGATCTTTCACTACACCTGTATTAGTCCATTCTTACACTGCTATAAAGACATATCTGAGACTGATTAATTTATAAAGGAAAGAAGTTTAAGTGACTCACAATTCCACAGGGCTGGGGAGGCCTCAGGAGACTTACAGTCATAACAGAAGGGGAAGTAGCCATGTCCTTCTTCACAAGGCAGCAGGAGAGAGAAGAATGAGCAAAGAAAGAAAAGCTCCTTATAAAACCATCAAATCTTATGAGGACTCATTGACTATCATGAGAACAGCAGTATGGAGGTAACCATGCCTGTGATTCAATTACCTCCCACCAGGATCCTGCCATGAAGTGTGGGGATTATGGGAACTACAATTCAACATGAGATTTGGGTGGGGACACAGCAAAGCCATATCAACACCACAGCTAGGAGCACATCAAAACATGGATCAGATCCCATCCCTCTCCTGCTTAAAATTCTCTGACTGAAAGTAAGGTGACTGCAGAAGCAGGCACTATGCATTCCCCCAGAGAGGATTAAATCAGTGTCTGGCATTGTCTGCTGGAGTCAGTTTAATGAAGTTCACAGTTTCTCCAAGCCTCAGTTTCTGCATCTGTAAAATGGGAGCAGCAACATTTCTTTCGGAATAGCTATGCTCACACAACCTGCTGTTGACTTACTGAGGCAGTTGTTAGCCTGTATTATTATTGTTTCTTTACCTGGTTATTATCACTGTGGTGAACTAAGTTGCACGAGGACAAGGTGCATATCAACTTGCAAGGTGCATATTTGCTTCTATCTCCCCAAATACCTAGCACAGGGCCTGAAACAGAATAGTATTTAACTGATATTTTTAGACTGTCCACCTGAAGTCTCTAATACCAAGGATTGTGTCTTATGAACCACTGTCTCTCTAGTTCCTGGTACACATCCCAAAGGTTATTTTGCTTCTCCCTTTTCTTTCCCATTGTTGAGATCTCTGCAGTTGCTCTCCTGGAGACCGCAAATCAGGACAAGCACAGCTCAGAAGGTTTGAGAGACAGAGCATAGGCTACATTGGTAAAGCAGTTTCAGACTCATCATGTTTAGGGGTGGTGAATTAGTTTCCTATTGTTGCAAAGCAGACTATCCCAAACTTAGTAGGTTGAAAGAATTAGCATTTATTATTTATCAGCATTTATCAGTTTCTGTGGGTCTACAGTCTGGACATAGATTAGCTGGATCTTCTGCTTCAGAGTCTCACAAAGATTGAATCAAAGTAGCAGCCAGGACTGCATCTCATCTGAGGTTCAACTGGGGAAGGATCTGTTTCCAAGCTCATGTAGTTGTTGACAGCATTCAATTTCTTGTGAGCTGTTGGTCAGAGGCCACCTTCAGTTTCTAGAGGTTTCCTTCAACCCTTTCCTAGATGTGTCTTGTTTGTCCCTAGAGATCCAGTTTCTACTGGCTTGGTGCCCCAGGAAGCTGACTTCTGTGAAGTGCATCAACTGAGCTCTTTGCTGTCCAACTTCTTGTTGGGTTTGACCAATGGGAGAAACTGGCAGGAAATATAGAGAAGGAGGAGGCTGCATTTGTGTCAATTCTCCTCTATTCTTCTCTCCCAGGCCTTGAGTTGCTTGTTTATTTCTAAGCAAACTTACAGAATTATTTTCTCCAGGTACCCTCAGTTCCAGCTACTGTGCCTGGATTCTTGTAACTGCTTTTCCCCCCTTCCACCTAGGGTGACAATGTCTCCTGTTGTTTGTTATCCTGGGGCGGGGGGGGGGGCTTCATCATTCCTGTCAATTTCCCTTAATCTTCTCACATCTTTAAAAATATTCCCCTTATTAATTTTCCTTATTTACCCCATTTGCCTGTGCTAATTGGCCAGGACCGTGATATAACCTACTTTGACAAAAACATCCTGTCTTTAATCTGCTACAGGTTCAGTACCCCTTATCCAAAATGTTTGAGACCAGAAGTGTTTCAAATTTTGGATTGTTTTTATTTTGGAATAGTTGCATTATACTTACTGGTTCAGCATTTCTAATAAAAAAATTCCAAACCATCTACTACAGCATAGCTATCCCTATAGGTCTTAGTTACAAATATGAAACAGAAAGAAACAGGATCAGCAATAGTTGGTTAAAAACTGCCTTGCTTTGAAAAAATCCTTACATTTTTATTATAAGTAAGAGTAAGCATCTACCACCATCACATCTCTTATTGTAATTCTCCTTTATGCTAGACTTGGAGAATATATGGACTTTTTACTGAGTTTAAAAATTATGTATAAAGGTAGGGTATATTATTATACATAAACTTCATTTCTAAAGGAGTCATTGGATTTATTTGTAATAAGATAGGAGTGTTGGATCTGATGAGGCTGATAACGCCTCTATTAGCTACATCTGTATCTTTCATCTTTCCTTGACTGTGGCTGTCATTCAGCAGGAGCTCAGTAAGTGTTAGAGAACTGAGTGAGTGAGTGGATAAATTACCTGCCTGCAACATTAATATAAGTTGCTTGGTGGACACTGATGTGTGTTATTTAAATGGCAAGTCTTTAGGCAGAGATCACCATCTCTACATCACTGACTTCTGGGATTGGGGACAATTTATGCAACATTTTATTCCCTGAGAATAAGGGAAATTCTACACTGAGAGACCTTTTGCAGGTGGCCTTTCTTGGGAGACGAAACACTTTCTTGTTTTCTCAGTGTAAATCTATTAAAGAAAGGATTGCACCTTGATATCAATGAGTTCAGGAATGGAACCTAAAAACAACACAAAACAAGCAAAGAGTTCCTAATATTGTTTGGGTATACAGAAGTGTCTCTTGAAGGAGAGATTTATATATCCCTGAAGAGTATATGTTCCAAAACCTCTAGTGAATGCATGGAGGCACAAATAGTACTAAAGCCTATATTTTCTTATCCATATGATCAAGTTTAATTGATACATTAGGTATGGTATTAGATTAACAGCCATAATAAAATAGGATAATTATAATTAAATACCGTGATAAAAGTTATGTGAATTGTGTGTGTCTCTTTCTCTCTCAAAATGTTTTACTGTGATATTCCTTGGGTAATGGAAACTACAGAAAGCAAAACCATGGATAAAGGGTGATACAGTTTGGCTGTGTCCCCACCCAAATCTCATCTTGAATTGTAGCTCCCATAATTTCCACATGTTGTGGGAGGGACTCAGTGTAAGGTAATTGAATCATAGAGGCAGTTTCCCCTGTATTGTTCTCGTGGTATTGAATACAACTCACAAGATCATACAGTTTTATAAGGGAAACCCCTTTTGCTTGGTTCTCATTCTGTCTTCCCTGCTGCCACGTAAGATGTGACTTGCTCCTTCTTGTTCTCTGCCACCATGATTGTGTGGCCTCCCTAGCCATGTAGGACTGTGCCAATTAAACCTCTTTCCTTTATAATTACCCGGTCTCAGATGTCTTTATTAGCAGTGTGAGAACAGACTGATACAAAGGGGAACTACTCTATGCTGCTCCTAGGGACCACTAATTTGCCCACTGCTTAGACTTCTTTCCTGTGCATGCCTTCAGTTGCTTCTTCTATTTTTCTCTGGAAATGATTTCACATCCCCCATATTCATCAGTACTCCCCAGCTAGCCCAATGTGCCTCTTGGGAAGTGACACTGCTTTCTGTCTTGTTGTGTCTCTGAGGTTGTGTGTCTCCAGGAGATTTGCACTAGTTGCTAGATGTGCAATGACTGCTTGTAGGTAAATCTTTAGGAAATGATCTTGGAATCTCAGCCTTTCCATGTTTTCAAAGAATAAATTGGGATTTACAGAGATGTGATTACTGGCCTCAGGTTATGGAGATGGTCAGTGACAGAGCTGGACCAAAAAATCTTGAATCAGTATTCTCTGTATATAAAATCTTGTGCTTTAGAGGGAGGAGAATACAAATAAAATATTTTTTATACTAAAATGTAAAGATGTGATTTTTCTGGTTAATAAAAATTCAGAATATACATTAGATGTATACTAAACTTATACACATAATACATTCATAATTATAGTTTTCATTTAAAATAATACAGTCCACTGAAAGGCCCTATCAAAGTATGGAGATAATTTGCATAAAATATACATATTAAGTATGAAAAGGAAACAGTAAAAATGAAAGAAAATGAAAAGAAGAAAAAAACTCAATGTGCCAAGTAATTTACATACTGAAAGCAACTTTCTTTGAATTGAACATAGAAATGTATGTAAATTGGTGTGCCTATTTAAGAAAAAGATATGCAAATAGATGTCCACAGAAATCTGCTACCCTTCATGTTGAAGTGAAAACAAAATGCTTAATTTTCGCTCAAATTAATATTTTTTCCTTCCAGAAGGTCCCCTCTGGAAGATCTAGGGACGAATTATTCTGTATCTAGCATTTACCCATTCATTCATCCATGTAACTGTCTTGCACAATTCTGAGCCAGGCATTATACAGGGTGCTGAAGTTACAAAGGTGAGTAAGACACAGAAAGCTCTAGTCCTAGAGGAGCTCAAAACCTAATGAGGACAAAAGATGTAAATGGCCACTTACGACCACTGGGATCCTTATGCACTGGGAATACGTGTGCTCAATTTACAAATGCACTTGGGAGACATATGTTGTTATATATGTACTAGAAATAAAACGGCAGTGGTGCATCTAATAAGGTTGACAGTGACTCTATTGGTATCTTTTGTATTCACGATGTTTCCATGACTGCCAGTGACCTTCTCTGTCAACTTCCCCATTTTTCTTTGAGTCCCCTTCTCTTATTGCTTCTCTGTCATTTCTAAGTCCTCATTTGGGGTTCAACATTTTCAAGTGCGTTCTGACTGTCTTTAAGCCTAACCAATATCTGCATAGTCTTTCTAAGCACATTCCTCTGCAATTCTATATTGATCTTTCTATAAAGAAAGAGGGTCACAGGAATGAAACTAAAAGAAAAAAAGGAGGAAATAAACGAAATATATTTCTCTTGAAGAATTTGCTTTCAAAAGGTATGAAATTTAGGAGAAGACAGGAATTCAAAATTTCATTTAGTAACTTCATGATTATGAGATCATGAGTAAGTCACAACTACTTTTGAATAAACCAGAGGGAATGCTACATATCTTGAAGGATCGTGATGAAGACCACATGAGATAATATGTTAGGCAAATTTATATTTCCATCCTAGGCTCTTCCCTAAAACTCCAGCCTCATATAAACAACCGACTCTATGACATCCCTACTTGAACATCTTAGATTAATCTCAAAACATATCTAAAACTGAATTGCTGATCTTCTCCTCCAAAGCTGTTCCATGCATCCCCTTACCTATATCTGTTAATAGCCTCTCTATCCTTCTAGTTGCTCAGGCCAAGCCCTTGGAGTCGTCTTTCATTCTTATCCTTCTTTCATATCTCATATGTAACAAATAAGAAAATCTCATTGTCACCTCCTTCAAAACACAACCAGAATCCAATCATTTTTTATGAACTCCACTGCTATCATCATGGCCGAAGTCACAGTCTCTCACCTCAGTTATTGTGATAGCCTCCTTAGAACTCTTCCTACCTTGACACTGATGCCTGTAAATACACACACCTAGGATTACTGGTTGGTTCCAGACCACCGTAATAGCACAAACATCTCAATAGGTGGGTAACAGAAATTCATTGGTTTCTCAGTGCATATAAAATCATGTTTACACATTACTGTAGTCTATTAAGTATGCACTAGCATTGTGTCTAAAAAGCAATATACATGCCTTAATTAAAAGTATGTTATTCCTAAAATATATAATGATAAACTGAGCATTCAAGTCACAGTCCTTTTGCTGGTGGAGGGTCCTGACTTGATGTGAATGGCTGCAGACAGATCAGGGTGGTAGTTGCTGAAGCTTGAGGTGGCTGTGTCAATTTCTCAAAAATAAGACAATGACATTTGCAACACTGATGCACTCTTTTTAAAAATTTTTTTTCATCAAAGATTTCTCCGTAGCACGTGATACTGTTTAATATTGTTTTACCCACAGTATAAGTTCCTTCAAATGTGCAATGTTAACAAACACTGATGATCCTTTATTCAGTAAGTTTATGTAGTAGTCTGAATCCTTTCTTGTTATTTCAGCAATGTTCAAGCATCTTCACCAGGTGTAGATTGCATCTCAAGGAGCCACTTACTTTCTCCCCCCTAATCAATAAGAAGTAACTCCTTATTGATTTAGTTTTTATCATGGGATTGCAGCAATTCAGTCACATCTTCAGGCTCCAGGATTTGTTTTTTGTCTTGTTTGTTTTTGAGACAGGGTCTAGCTCTGTCACCCAGGCTGGAGACAGTGATATGATCTTGGCTTACGTCAACCTCTACTTACAGGGCTCAAGCCATTCTTCGAAGTAGCTGGGGATATAGCTGTGCACCATCACACCTGGCTAATTTTTTTTTTAAATTTTTGTAGAGATGGGGTTTCACCATGTTTCCCAGGCTGGTCTTGAACTCCTGAGCTCAAGCAATCCTCCCACCTCGGTCTCCCAAAGTGCTGGGATTACAGTAGTGAGCCACTGTGCCTAGCCTCAGGTTTCACTTCTTATTCTAGTTCTTTTGCTATTTCCATCATATCTGCAGGGTCTTCTTCCACTGAAGTCTTGAACTCCTCAAGACCGTTTGTGAGGATTTGAATCAACTTTTTCCAAACACCTGCTCATGTTGATATTTTGACTTCCTCCCATGAATCATGAATGTTCTTAATGGCATCTGGAATGCTGAATTCTTCCCTGAAGGTTATCAAATTACTTTTCCCAGAAGCCTTAGAGTAATCACTACTTATGGTACCTAGAGCCTTACAAAATGTAATTTATAAATAATAAGATTTGAGACTTGATCCTAAATCCATGGGTTGTAAACAGATATTGTGTTAGAAGACATGAAAACAACGTCAGTTCCTTTGTACATATCCATCAAAGCCCTTAGATGACCAGGTGCATTGTCAATGACTGGTAATGTTTTGAAATGAGTGTTTTCTTTTTTGAGCAATAGATCTCAACAATAAGCTTAAAATATTCAGTAAACCAAGTTGTAAACAGATGTATAGTCATCCAGGCCTTGTTGTTCCATTTATACAGCAGAATCCGAGTAAACTTAGCATCATTCTTAAGGGCCTTCCAATTTTCTGAATGGTAAATGTGTATTGGCATTGAATGAAAGTTACCAGCTGCATTAGCCCTTAATAAGAAAGTCAGCCAGTCCTTTGATGTTTTGAAGCCAAGAATTGACTTTTCTTCCCTAGCTATGAGAGTCCTACATAATGTCTTCTTTCAGTATTAGGCTGTTTTGTCTGCACTGAAGGTCTGTTATTAGTGTAGGCACCTTAATCAATTATTTTAATTAGATCTTCTGGAGAACACGCTGTGGCTTCTCCATTGGCACTTGATGCATTGCCGTGTACATTTACGTTATGAAGACACCTTCTTTTCTTAAACCTCATGAACTAATCTCTTTTAGCTTTTAAGTTTTGTGTGTGTGTATGTGTTTGTCTTTTTGTTTTTGCTTCCTCACCTCTCTCAGTCTTCATAGAATTGAAGAGAGTTAGGGCCTTGTTCTGGATTAAGTTTTGGCTAAAAGGAATGTTGTGGTTAGTTTGATCTTTTATCCAGACCATTAAAATTTTCTCCATATCAGCAATGAGGCTGTTCTGCTTTCTCATCATTTGCATATTCACAGGAGTGGCACTTTTAATTTCCTTCAATAACTTTTCTTTTGCATTGACAACTTGGTTGACTGGCACAAGGGACCCAACTTCCAGCCCATCTTGGCTTTTTACATGCTGAAATATTTTTAGGTTTTGTTTAAGGAGAATACATGAGACTCTTCCGTTCACTTGAATAGATATAGGCCATCTTAGAGTTATTAACTGGCCTCATTTCAAGATTGTTGTATCTCAGGGAATAGGGAGGCCTGAGAAATGGAAGAGAGATGTGTGTGTGTGTGTGAGGAAGGAACCAATCAACGGAGCAGTCAGAACACACATAACATTTATTGATTCAGTTCACTGTCTTATATGGATGTGGTTAGTGGCATCCCAAAACAATTACAATAGTAAGAGCAAAGGTTCTGATTGGAGATCGCCATAACAGATATAATATTAATTTTAAAAAGTTTGAACTATTGCAAGAATCACCAAAATGTGACATAGAGACACAAAGTGAGCATATACTATTGGAAAAATGGTGCCAATAGACTTGCTCCACACAAGATTGCTATAAACCTCCAATTTATAAAAAACACAATTCTGTGAATAGCCATGAAAAGAAGCACCATAAAATGAGTTATGTCTATAGTTGATTCTCAGGAGAGAAGACAATGTGATATTTCAAAATCTTAAGTCAGATCATGTCACTTCTCAAATCCTGCAACGACTCCCCATTTCATTCAACATAAAACAAACCTTCACAATGACCAATGGGGCCTCTGTGAAGTGGCCACTCATGCCCTCTCTGACCTCAGCCCTCTGCCCTCTCCCTGGCCTTGCAGTTTCTGATCTGGCCATCTTGATTCCTCACTGTCCCTTGATTGCCCACACAAGCAGCTGCTGTGGGACCTTTGCACCAGCTGTCCCTCTGCCCAGTACTCCCTCTTTTTCATGTAGTTGAATGGCTCATTTTTCCACCTTTTTTCAAGTTTTTGCTCAGATTTCACCTTCTCAATGAAGCCTAATGGGATCACCAAATACAGCAGTTCTATCCCAAGTCCTCTTGATTCCCCTGTGTTGTACTGTTTTTTAATAACACCTAGCCTCTTTTTAATGAGGTAGAAAATGAATTCATTTAGTCTTTTTATTTTTAATTGTATATTACCCCCCACAACATGAAGTGACTCCCACCACGGGCAGTGATATTTGTGTGTTTTGTATATACTAATATGGCTAAGTCTATGTCTATAAACATATTTGGAGCTCTATAAATATTTAAGTGAGAATACCTGGCTTACAGCAAGAGCTCAGTTATGATCAGTTTTCTCTTTCCTGTCTCATCTGCAAGTGAAAAGCTACAGAACATTTGTTAGAGTCAAAAGAAGAGATGTCACCAGCTGTCTTTCCTCCCTGTCCTTGCTGTTGACAAGTCCCCATTCAGTATGGGAAATTGTGACTGCTCCTGAGATGACATTTTCCACCTGGGGAGACATTCTTTGTTCCTGGCGTGGATTCATCTCACATTAGGACAAATGCCATGCCTCTCCTCCTCTTCGTACCAGATGCCACGTTCCACTGCATGTCATGAACAGAAGTCTTGTACTCCTCACCAGGAAAACACTTATCCTCTTTTCTGTTTCCTCTTTGCATTGGCAGACTGTCATCCAGGCCTTGAGTTTCACAGTTTTTCTTTGTTGGAAGGATTTTCTTTGCTTACGTGTGAGAAGTTTTTGCCTTCCTGGTTACATCCACTGTGGCATCTGAGCCTGTTTGGGGTGTCTCTGCCAGGACTTAATCTTCCTGACATAGGCCTTGCAAAAGACAGGATGCATGGTGGACTATCACTAACAGTACGTTGGCCAAACAATGAATGTCATATTGTAGTTTACAAAGCCCCTTTCTATGTATTTACTTACTCATTTGGTCCTGCTTTTTTATATATAAATTCAACTTTTATTTTAGATTCAGGTGGTATATGTGCAGGTTTCTTACATGGGTATATTGTATGATGCCGATGTTTGAGATACAAATGATTCCATCAGTCAGGTACTGAGCATAGTACCTAACAATTTTTCAAACGCTACCCAACTCCCTCCCACCTGCCTCTAGTGGTCCCTTGTGTCACTATTGCCATATTTATGTCCATGAATACCAAATATTTAGTTCCCACATAAAAGTGAGGACATGTTGTATTGATTTCCTGTTCCTACATTAATTTGCTTAAGATAATGGACTCTGGCTGCATTCATGTTGCTATAAAACCTGTGATTTCATTCTTTTTAGGGGCTGCATAGTATTCCATGGGGGCTATATGTGTCACATTTAAAAATACTTTTATTTTTAACTTTTGTGGGTACATAGTAGGTATATCTATTTATGGGGTACATGAGATGTTTTGGTAGAGGCATGTAATATGAAATAAGCATATCATGAAGAATGTGGTATCCAGCCCCTCAAGCATTTATCCTTTGGGCTACAAACAATCCAATTACACTCAAGTTATTGAAAAATGTGCACTTAAATTATTAGTGATGATAGTCACCCTGTTGTGCTATCAAACAGTAGGTCTTAGACAGCCTTTCTATTTTTTTAATCCATAAACTATCTCCATCCCCCACTCAGCTACACCCATGAGTTCAATTATTTTGATTTTCAGATCTCACAAATAAGTGAGAACATGTGTTATTTGTCCTACTGTCCCTGACTTATTTCATTTAATGTAATGATCTTTAGTTTTATCCTTGTTGTTGAAAATGACTGGATCTCATTCTTTTTATGGCTGAATAGTAGTCCATTGCATATATCTACCACATTTTCTTTATTTATCTATCGATAGACATCTGTTGCTTCCAAATCTCAGTTATTGTAAACAGTGCTGCAACAAACATAGGAGTGCAGATATACCTTCAATATACTGATTGCCTTTCTTTTAGGTATATACCTGGTAGGGGGATTGCTAAATCAAATGGTAGTTCAATTTTTAAATTTTTGAAGAACTTCTCAACTGTTCTCCGTAGTGATAGTGATTGTACTAACTTACATTCCCACCAACAGTGTACAAGGTTTCCTTTTTCTCCACATCCTTGCCAGCATTTTGTAATTGCCTGTATTTTGGATATAAGTCATTTTAACCAGGGTGAGACCATATCTCATTGTAGTTTTGAGTTGCGTTTCTCTAACGATCAATGATTTTAAGCACCTTTTCATATGACTGTTTGTTTTTTGTATGTCTTCTTTTGTGAAACGACTATTCAGATCTTTTGCTTATTTTTGCTCATATTACTAGATTTTTTTCTAGAGAGTTGTTTGCGCTACTTATATATTTTGATCAGTAATCCCTTGTCAGATGCATAGTTTACAAATGTTTTCTTCTATTCTGTGAGTTGTCTCTTTAGTTTGTTGATTGTATCCTTCACTGTGCAGAAGCTTTTTAACTTGATATGATCTCTTTTGTCCATTTTTGCTTTGGTTTCTTGTGCTTGTGAGGCATTACTCAAGAAATCTTTGCTCAGACCAATGTCCTGGATATTTTCCCCTATGTTTTATTGTAGTAGTTTCATAGTTTGAGGTCTTAAGTTTATGTCTGTAATCTATTTTCATTTGATTTTTGTATGTAGTGAGAGATAGGAGTGTAGTTTTATTTTTCTGCATATGAATATGTATTCAGTTTCCCTAGTAGCATTTATTGAAGAGACTATGTTTTCTCCAGAGTGTGTTCTTGGCACCTTGTTGAAAATGAGTTTGTTGTAGGTGTGTTGAATTGTTTTTGGGTTCTCTATGCCATTGGTCTGTGTATTTGTTTTTATGCCAATACCATGCTATTTTAGCTATTATAGCTCTGTAATATAATTTGAAGTCAGGCAATATAATTCCTACAGTTTTGTTTTTTTCGCATAGGATAGCTTTGGATATTCTTGGTCTTTTGTGGTTCCATATAAATTTTAGGACTGCTTTTCCTGCTTTCATGAAGAATGTCATTGGGTATTTTGTCAGGGATCACACTGAATCTATAGATTGATTTTAATAGTATTATATTTTAACAATCTAGATTATTCCAATAAATTAAAATAAAATATATTTCCATTTCTTTTTCTTTCATCATTGTTTTATAGTTTTTATTATAGAGATCTTTCATTT
The DNA here is from genome assembly GCF_048565385.1 of Saimiri boliviensis. Classification (NCBI taxonomy): domain Eukaryota; kingdom Metazoa; phylum Chordata; class Mammalia; order Primates; family Cebidae; genus Saimiri; species Saimiri boliviensis. Next base: position 79,594,270 of record NC_133463.1, read on the forward strand.
TTGGTTAAGTTAATTTCTAGGTATTTGTTTCTAGGTGTGGCTATTGTAAATGAGATTACTTTTTAAATTTTATTTTCATATCATTCACTGTTGGTATGTAGAAATGCTACTTGGTATTTGTTGATTTTGTATCCTGCAATTTTACTGATTTTTTTTTTTATCAGCTCTACCAGTTTTCTTGTGGAGTTCTTAAGTTTTTCCAAAATATAAGATCATACCACCTGTAAACAAGGATAATTTGACTTCCTTCTTTCTAATTTGGATACCCTTTATTTCTTTCTCTTGCCTGCTAACTCTAGCTAGGACTTCCAGTATTATATTGAATAGCAGTGGAGACAGTAGGCATTCTTGTGGTGTTCCAGATGTTAAAAGAAAGACTTTCCCACTTTCAGAGTCAATCATTTTAAATTATTTCAGAAGTTTCTTCAGCTATTTGCCTCTCCTTTTCTATTATAATATGCTTATAGTGCTATTTCTTAGTTTTTCATTTTAGACACTATTCATTCATTTTGTACTATTTGATATATCATAAAAGATAAGGATTTAGCTTTCTTATCTCCTGCATATCATCTCTATAGTTTCCTACTCCCATCCGTTCTAATAGATACGGTTCTATCAGAAATATAAAGAATATTAAGTGCTTATATTATTATGACTATGCAAATGTTATTCTTAGCTGAGTGTACTATGATTAAATATTCATTCTTGCACAAAAAAAAAAAAAAGAAAGAAAGACTTTCAGCTTTTCCCCATTCAGTAAGATACTAGCTACGGGTTAGTTGTATATGGCTTTTATTATGTTGAGTCATGTACCTTCTATCCCCAGTTTTTTTGAGGGTTTTATTTTTTAAACATGAAGAGATGCTCAATTTTATCAAAGAGTTTTTTAATGTCAATTAAAGTATCATATGGTTTTCATTCATTCTGTTACTATATCACACTGATTGATTTGTGTATGTTGAACCATTCTTGCATCCCTGGGATAAATCCCACTTGTTCATGATGAATGAGCTTTCTAATGTATTGTTAAATTTGGTTTGCTAGTATTAAGGATCTTTGCACCAATGTTCATCAGATGTATTGGCCTATGGCCTATGATTTTTTAATGTGTCTTTGTCTGGTTTTGATATCAGGGTAATACTAGCCTCATAGAATGAGTCTAAAAGTAGTTTATCATCCTCTATTTTACTGAATCATTTGATTAGAATTGGTGTTAGTTCTTTAAATGTTTGGTAAAATTCAGCCATAATACCCTCAGGTCCTGGGCTTTCCTTTGATGGGAGACTTTTCTTTGTGGCTTTGATCTCATTACTCAGTATTTGTTTGTTGAGGTTTTATATATCATTATGGTTCATACCGGTAGATTTTGTATGTCCAGGAATTTACTCATTTCTTCTAGATTTTCCAATTTGTTAAACACGTAATTGTTCCTAACAGTCACTAATGATTCGTGGTATTTTCTGAGGTCTCAATTGTTAAGTCTCTGTTTTCATTTCTGATTTTATTTATTTGAATTTTCTCTCTTTTTCTTAGTCTAGCTAAAGTTTTGTCAATTTTGTTTATCTTTTCAAAAAACCAACTCATCATTCAGTTAAAATAGTCTATTGCATTTTTCAGCCTCAATTTTATTTCCACTCTGATCTTCATTATTTCTTTCTTCCTCCTAATTTTGGGTTTGGTTTCTTCTTGCTTTTTTACTTCCTTGAGGTGCATTATTAGGTTGATAATTTTAAGTCTTTTTACTTTTTTTGACATAGACATTTATTGTTATAAACTTTCCTCTAAGTACTGTTTTTGCTATATCCCATAGATTTTGGTATACGGTATTTCCATTTTCATTTGTTTCAAGAAATTTTTAAATTTCATTCTTAATTTCTTCATTAACTCAATTGTTTTTCAGGGCCATATTGTTTAATTTCTATGCATTTGTATATTTTTTGAGGTTCCTCTTTTTATTGATTTCTAGCTTTATTCCATTGTGGTCTAAAAAGGTACTTGGTATGATTTCTATTTAATTGAATTTGTTCAGACTTATTTTGTGGCCTAAGATATGGTCTATTCTGGAGAATGTTCTATGTGGTGATGAAAATAATGTATTTCTGTAGCAGCTGGGTGAAATGTTCTGCAAATGTCATTTAGGCCTATTAGGTCTAGTATGTAGTGTAACTCTACTGTGTCTTTGTTGATTTTCTGTCTAGATAATTGGTTTATTATTGAGAATGGAATATTAAAGTCTCTTACTATTATTGTATTGTGGTCCATCTCTTCTTTTAGATCTATTAATGTTTACTTTGTATGGTTGGGAGCTCTGGTGTTGAGTGCATAGATATTTATAATTATATTCTTTTGATGAATTTGCCCCTTTATCATTATATATGGATCTTCTTTGTCTCTCTTTACAATCTTAAATTGGTCATGTATTTTAACTGACATAACCATATATATCTACTCCTGCTCTTTTTTTTTGCTTCCAGTGTATAGGATATATTTTTTCACCCCTTCGCTTTTTATCTATGTGTGTCTTTACAGGTGACATAGGTTTCTTAAAGGCAGTGTACAGGGGGTCCTGTTTCTGTATCTATTCAGTCACTCTATACCTTCAAATCGAAGAATTGAGACCATTTACATTTGGTGTTACTACTGATAAGAAAGATATTGCTACTGCCATTTTGTTGCTTGTTATCTGTTTGCTTTGATATTACTCTCTTTTCTTCCTACTGATTTCCTTTATGGTTAAATGATTTTTTTCTGACAGCACATTTTAGTTGATTGTTTTTTTATTTTTACTGGGTCTATTATACATTTTTGCACTGTGGTTATAAAAAGGCTTACAAAATCGTTTTACAGATATAACAAGTTACTTTTAAAAGATGACAACTTATCTGAGATCACAAATACAAGAACAGAAACCAAGGCAAAAACACACCTACAAAATTTGATGCTTGAACTCTTTTCCCCCATGTTTTGACTTTTAGTTACCTCAATTTATATTTTTGTATTATCTAGGTTTTATCAAGTTGTTACAATGTTGTTTTTGAAATATTTATTGTTTGGACTTCATAGTAGATTTATAAATGGGTTGCTACCACCATTACAGTAGTAGACCATTCTGGGTTTGTTCACTTAATTTTACCAGTCTGTTTTATACAGTAAAAGTTTTCTTTTTAAATATTGTTGTTCCTTTTTTTCAGATTGAAAAACTCCCATTAACATTCCCTTGCTCATGCTCAGCTCAAGCTCTTCTCTCTCTCTCTCTTTCCTTTTTTTTCTTTTTTTTTTTTTTTTGAGATGGAGTTTTGCTCTTGTTACCCAGGCTGGAGTGCAATGGCATGAACTCGGCTCACTGCAACATCCGCCTCCTGGGTTCAAGCAATTCTCCTGCCTCAGCCTCCTGAGTAGCTGGGATTACAGGCACGCGCCACCATGCCCAGCTAATTTTTTGTATTTCTAGTAGAGACGGGGTTTCACCATGTTGACCAGGATGGTCTCGATCTCTCGACCTCGTGATCCACCCACCTCAGCCTCCCAAAGTGCTGGGATTACAGGCTTGAGCCACCGCGCCCGGTCTCTCTTTCCTTTTTTTTGAGACAGGATTTGCTGTGCCTTCTAGACTGGAGTGGGGTATAATAGTCTGATCATGGCTCACTGAATTCTCAACCCCCAGGGCTCAGAAAATTTTCCCGCCTCAGCCTCCTGAGTAGGTGGGACCACAGGCTGTGCCACCAGAGCCAGCTAATTTTGTTTATTTTTTGCAGAACTGAGGTGTCTCTATGTTGCCCACACTGGTCTCCAACTCCTGGGCTCAATGGATTTTCCCATCTTGGCTGCCCAAACTGCTGGGATTATAGATATGAACCACATTACCCAGTCTCAGCTTCCTCTTAAATATCAATAATTCTTTGATTTGAGCTTTTGAGGTAATTTTCTACATCTTGTAAGCAGTCTTTTACATCTTTTCATTTTTCTTTGTTCTCCTCTGACTGTATTTTTGAATGGCTGGTCTTTGAACTCACTTATTCCTTCCTCTGCAAGGTTCATTCTACTATTGAGAGCCTCTAATGAATTCTTCAGTTCAGTAAATGTGTTTCTCAGTTCCAAAATTTCTGTTTGAATTTTTGGTTTATTACTTTCAATCTCTTTTTCAAGTTCCTCTGATAAATTTCTGAACTGATTTTCTGTGTTACCTTAGAAATCATTGAGTTTTCTTAAAACTGCTATTTTGAATTTTTGATCAGAACACTCACAAATTACCATTGTCTTGTTACTATTAGCCACTGGCTTTTTGCTTGTCCTTTTGGCGGAGCGGGGCGGGGGGGTTGTGGCTTCCTGTTTGCTGTTGTTTCTTGTGGGTATATGTCTATGTCTTTGTAGTAAAGGATTAGTTATTTATTGCAGTTTTCTCTTTCAGGCTTGTTTCATTTTTTATTGAATATATTTGCTTAATCTTTACTGCTAGGTTGCTGCCTCCTTTTTGGCTCTAGATGGTGCCATAAGCCTGGGTTTACCTTGGCTTTAATCAACAATGAGAGAGCTGCCTGTCAAGAATGGGGGAGTTCACAAAGGGATTTTCCTGGCAGTGTGTCAAGGCTGGCTAGAAGTTAATGCCCAGGGGACCTGTAGGATGTAATTCCTATAGCATGGTGCAACTCAACAGCCACTCTTATTTGGCAACTGTTTTGGCCAAGTAACAGCAGAATTTCCAGAGCTGGAGAGATGGTAGTCCTACCTCCTTTCTTAGTCTGCCTATTTTCAGGAATATGTCTCCTTCGCGTAGTCACAATGTTTTCTATGGGTTAAGGAAAGGACAGATCTCCTGCCAGGGCATCTGAGACGGTAGGAAGGCTAGTTGATCACCTCCATCTCACTTTTTCTAGTGTAGAAACCATGAATTGGGGGAAGATTTTCCATGAATTTGGTGCTGGGCAGAATGTGGGAGAAGCTCATCTCAAGTGTGGAATTCTGATTCTCTTTACCATCTGCTCTGGGTTTTTCACTTCTCTGTGGGACCAGAAAAGTTCTTTTCCACATCTTTGGGTTCTGAGAAGTTGCTTGTGAGAATTTGAGCACTGTATATCTGATTTTGATTTACTTCCAGGGGGAGCAAAGCTAGGTTTCTATTACATTGTCAGTTTGGAATTAGAAGTTCAAAACAGCATTCTTTTCACTTAATTTATTCTGAACCCTCCTTTTCACTTAATAACCTCTTGCATTTCCAGTGTTTAGTTTAACACACATTGGGAAATGCTGGGCTTGGAGAATTTTCAATGTTCTTTTTAATTCTAAATTCTACTGCTCTATTTCAAGACAGCAGTCAGTGGTCTACCTGGAGATGCCTGAGTTAACGTTATTTGTTCTTGACCCACATTTTGAGGATTTCTTTATTATATTTTATAGCTGCTCTTAGGTTGCTGAAGAAGGTTATTTAGAAAACACGAACTACCCTCATCAAAGGAATCTCCTGAAGAGCAGTGGTCTCTGAGAGGCTGTTGAGTGACTGATCATTGAAATGAATCCTGTGTCCACTCATTCTGAGGGAAACGTTTGTAAAGAGGAATTGTATCTCAGAGGAGGCCCTGAGGTTCATGGGGTTCCTTGCTGCAGAGGACTCTGCAGGAGGGGAGATTGGAGAATATTTATTCTATTTTAGTGCCTGGTTTGGGGATGCAGGGGAAAGACTGTGTTTGTGGTCTTGACCACATGTTCTGGGATACTCATACAATAAGGACTGAAACCTTTCAGGAAAGACACTTTGGATAACGCAGAGCAGGCCGTCTGTTCTAGGAGGATGTGTCTTCTATCTTTGCTTTTTACATTATTGGGTCATTCTAATGAGCCTTATTAATCTTTAAAATTTCCCCTCAAAGCTTTTCTGGGTCATTGCTGTAGGGTTTCTTTGTAACACAGATCATGTATAATGAGGCAAAGGCCAACTGCCGCTCTTAATCTTTCATTAGACAGCACCCTTAACTTCAAGTTCACTAAACAGCGAGTTGGGGACACAGACCCAGGGCAGACTTGTGTATGAGTCTCCCATCTTCACAAGAAGCTGGCTTCCGTTGGTGTGGCTCTCTGAGTTTGGATTAAAAATTGTTCTGTGTGAAGATGATGGTAAATAGAAGCTGATCACAGTGAAAATGCAGGACACAAGCAAACTTGGTTCTAACATGGCCCCTGTGATCTCCCACCTTGGGCTTTGAGCAGAGTTTTAGTCATTGGGGATTGGAATGAGACCTGCACTTATGGAGCCTGCATTCTTATGACCATGACTGGGATAGGGAAGGGGCAATGGAAAGAGAAAATACACAAACAAATAAATACATGACTATGATAATTTCAAATGGTTATAAATGCTGTGACAAAGCAACAAAGAAGTAAGAGGAAATAGGGGATGGCCAAAAGGCGATCAGAGAAGGCTTCCTGAAGAAGGGGCTTTTGAACTGATATTTGCAGGACAAGGAGGGGTAATACCTTCCATGAAGAAGGAACAATAGCAATTGCCCTCACTTTGGGATAAGTGTGTCCATTTTTTTTCCTTTTCAAAAATTAAACTTTAAGTTCTGGGGTACATGTGCATCAATTTTAAGAAACAAAATGATATCCAATGCAGCTGGAATTTATGGGGTGAGTGAGTGGTAAGATTTTTTCCATGTGCAATCTGAAGCCACTGAAAATTTTAAGCAAAGTCATAGTATAACGTGATTTATGCCTTGAAATACTAGTTTTGGCTGTGTGAAAATATACAGCAGAGGGGAAAGAGCAGAAGCAATGAGATAACAGAGAGGCATCAATAAAGCAAATCAGGCTGGAGAGGAGGTGGCCTCGACTGGTGGCAGTAAAGATATTAAAATCCCAAGTAGTTGATGTAGTATTTGCTACAAAAGTAGTCGCTGTCATTAGTTATTGTTAACATTAGTATTTAATGTCTCTCCAACTCCATGCCCTGGAAAGTTTTAAGTTGACCTCATATCTCTTAAGATAAAAAGGGGCAAAAAGTGATTCTGGAAGGAAGTTCTTTTCTTGGTCCGGGGGGCTCTCAGTGGCAGGTCAAAGAGCCCAGAGATGCCATGAAAGGAGCCTAAGCTGGTTCAGGAAAGCACCTGGAAGCCCCAGTGGTCCATCTCATTGCTCCTCATGCCTCTGGGCTTAGCCTAGGAGAAGAGCCGTGCTCTAGAGAATGCACAGGCTCTAACTGGCCCAGAAGCTATATGGGGCATGTCTTCTTTCAGGCCAGTACTGTCCCTGTTGAGAATGTGTATAATTGCCTATAAATAAACAGTTTTCAGAACTGCTCTCATACAATAAATCACTTTAATCTCCACTATGTCTTGCATCCTTTTGAATTCTTAATGAAGGGCTCTATTTTTAAATATTTCTTTTATCCAGCTCAAAAATCACAGGGACAAAAATTGCTTTCAACATTGTTTTTCCTAGATTTGCTGTAAATGATTGAGTTCCAGGATCCTCTAGGTAATAGATTGCATTTTTTCCTACTACATCTTTTATTATCCATCCATGACAACCATGTACTACTTTTACTTTTGTGCTTTTGTTCATACCCTCCTCCCTTTTTCTCTACCTGTAGAGAAAGATGGGAGAAAAGAAAACGTCTATCTAATCAATGGGAGTAACATTAATGTCAAGTCATTGCTTCTTTCCTTCAAGAACATTTAGCAACAGCAGACCAGTGAACTCCTAGAGGGAATTCCTTGCAGGGATATTAGATGAGTCCCAGATATGCTTAGTTATTTGAATATTTCTATTGAAATATCAAAACATTCTTCTTGTAGTCTTCATTTCATGAATTATCCCCACACACATTCATACAGCTCTGATTAAGGAGCCACAGTGTGACAAGTTTTTTACTAGTGAATGTACAAAGGATTTAAAGTGGAATTATTTATTGTTTTTACTATGCTTAACTTAAGATAGAGAAGCAGCAAGGTGTAGGGAAAGAACAACAGATCAGGAGACGGAAAACCTCAGCTTTAGTTCTGACTATGATTTAATAAACTGTGTGGTCTTGGACACAGAATTTTCACCTTCTGCATTTCCTTTCTCATTTGAGAAGACTTAAATTTTATATCTAATCCTCCATCTGATGCCAACATTACAGAACACTGGGCTTTATCAACTGACTTCTTGGTGGACTGCTATCAAAAGTCCCGGATTTCTATGAAACATTAAAAGCAAGTACCTATGTAGTTCTGCCTTTCACATCGTAAATTTAAAAACACAGCATTTTAAAGAAAAAGAAGAGAAAGGCACATAACCTTTCTGCAAAATCAGGTATCAGGCAACCAGATTGGGACAATTTGGGAAAAGTCAGAGAGAACTTTAGAGACATTTATGAATGACCCCAGAGAAAACACCGTTGACCACTCTCCAGAGCCCAGAATGAATGCAGGCAGAAGTTACGGAGTGTCCACCTTTCTCTCACCTTCCTCTGGGGAAACATAGGTGTTTTTACAGCTTCCCTCAGCAGAGGCAGAAGGGAAACAAAGGGAAGAGAAGCTGGCAATCTAGAAGCCATCAAAAGATGAGTTAATATGCCAGATATTGGCTCTCAGCATCTTGGCTGCCTCCACTGCAGCCCTAAACTGTCCAACAGGGACATTCAGTAGTTCTCTCAGGCTAAAGGGAACAGGAAGAGGCAGACTATGGTAATCAAAGGAGAAAGACAGCCTGTTGGCTTGCCGATGGGGTGCATCTGGCTACCTGGCATGACCAGCCTTTCCTTTATGTTTTCTGTCGTCTTTCATCATCTCTGCAACTCTGTGAAGTAGGTATTTCTGTACTATTTTTACAGATGAGATGGTGGCTCACAGTGGCTTGATACTCTACCCAACTTGACTCAACTGCGATGTGTTTGGACCCATGTCTGCCTAAATCCAAGCATGTGCTGCCCTCTCCACAGAAGCACAAAACTTCTGGAGTTAGCATTTCCCCTCAGAGGTCACCTCCTTTTACTGCCCTCCTATGTCTTTCACTTGGAAATGGTTTGCCTTCCCTAGCAAGGACCTCCCTTAGGATTCTTCTATAAAACCTCAATGGGCATCATTTGCTTCTTTATTGGAAGTGTAAGATCTGCACGTTTTAATTGTGAGCATGTGAAGAGAGAGAATGTAAAAATGAGAGACACAGAGAGAGAGACAGACAGACAGACAGAGAGACAGAGAGACAGAGAGAAGATGGGGAACATCCTAACGCCTCTGCTTTTGATCCACTTGGGTTTCTGAGGCTTAATAATGACAAGCCCCTTTGCTCTTATAATAAAATCCAATCCCCTTTCCAGGCCCTACCAGGCCCTCTGTGGTCTGGTTTCTGGCTGCCCCTGTGTCGTAAACATTGACACAGCTTGTTCTTGCCCATTTTTCTCCAGACACATGATTCTCATTCAGCGCCTCTAACATGCTGAGCTTGCTGCGATGGCAGGACCTTCACAATAGCTCCTCCACACCCTACGTCCTCTCTGCTTTGGGTTTCAACAGACACCTGGGACCTCCCCCATTCTTCTTATGTCCTCTCCACTCCAATCTTTATATGGCTTGGAACAACTTCTTTCCCTTTAAGTGTCAATGTCAGCCCCCTCTGAACACCTCGACAATAGCCAGTTTCAAGCATGTCAGCTGTTCTCTCCCTTCCTTCCTTCCTTCCTTCCTTCCTTCCTTCCTTCCTTCCTTCCTTCCTTCCTTCCCTTTCTTTTCTTTCTCTCTCTTTCTTTCTCTTTCTTCTCTTTCTTTCTCTCTTTCGTTTCTTTTCATTTCTTTTTTTCAGATGGAGTTTCACTCTGTCACCCAGGTTGGAGTTCAGTGGGGTAATCTCATCTCAATGCTTCTGCCTGCTGGGTTCAAGCAATTCTCCTGCCTCAGCCTCCTGGGTAGCTGGGATTACAGGTACCACCACGCTCTGCTAAATTTTGTATTTTTAGTTGAGACGGGGTTTCACCATGTCGGCCAGTCTGTTCTCAAATTCTTGTCCTCAAGTGATCTGCCCTCCTCAGCCTCCTAAAGTGCTGGGATTACAGGTGTGAGCCACCATGCCCAGACTTTTTTCTTTCAAAACATGTATTACTACCTAAAAAGATATTTTTATGTTATTTATGTTTCATGGAACTCCTGGTGGAAAAAACATAGCAGATATCATCAATTTATTTTACAAGTGAGAAGACCTCAAGTTCAGAGATCTTATGAGATTCCTCCAATGTTGAAACTCAAACCTAGTCCACTGAGTCCAAAGTGCTTTCTACCAGTATGGTAATACTGCCTGCCCTCAGGAAAGGTACATTCTTTGGGAGCTGACTTAAATTATTTTTTTCCTTTCATGACTATATATTTTTGCTTTGTTCTCCACATCACAAGTTATTTATATATATCTGTGGTGCCCTTCCTAATATTTCAATGTAGAGACATGATATCAATGCTGAGTATGTGAGCAAACGCATGTGTCTCTGTGGCTGAAAAGCCTTCCTATTCACACCTCTATTAGCATCCCAGTGGACATTATGTTGGGTAGGAGTCATTCTATACATCTCTGGGACCTAATGCAGAAGTAGGCACAGAATAAGTGGCCACCAAATGCTTACAGAATAAAGGTGTGGTGACTTGCATGTTGTCCTTAATACAAGTGATATTTTCCAAATTCCCTCCAAAGTTATTTAAAAAGAGCTTTTAAAATCAAGACATATGCCAAGAAGTTCATCCAATTTAAGACTAGACTGAATGATGCCTACTTCTCATAGTAATGAGGCCTGAGAGATACCTCTATTTTTACATTTCATGGCATCATGAGACAGAGGAGCATGTTTCCAGACAAGATAAAAAGAGCAGCCAAAAGCCCTCCTCCTGTAGGGAAGAATTAAAATACATGCAACATTATGGTCACACTAGGAGTCATAACACTAGATGGTAATCAAGCATAAGAGAGAATGCGACCATCTCATACCAGTAATTTTGGTAACATTTAAGAATTGAAGAGGATTGTACAGAATCTGTTTTATCCCTTGGGTTGCAGAATGGCTTGGATGGTGATGTCTGTTTAGCTAAATACATGGGAACCCTCCCGTGGTTCTGGAGAGGTGTGTAAAGTTGCATAGGAAGGATTCTGCTGTAGGAGAATGTGGGGTGGATACATGGAGAGGGCACGTGTGGTTGAAGGACACTGAAAGGCAGCGTGGTGTCTGTTTTCAGCATTTATTATGCTTTGCTAACCTGGAATTGAAGTTGCAGAGCAAAGCTTAATGTCAGTAATATGTCTGTGAAATTGGGGAAAGCTTATGGATCAGCTTCCATATGGCTCAGAAATTTCACTGACTCTAATTCCTGACTTGACGTCTTCCTAGCTAAAAGATGCCAACAGATCGAAGATAATGAAGAAGAGTAATCTTTACAATCCCCCTTCAATCTATGATTCCTGTTTGGCTTAGAGGAGTTCAGAGACCACAAAGTGTAGGAGTGTAGAATTTGCCTAAACATACTTTAAATCTCTTGGTAAGAATCAGAATGTCAGAGCCAGGAAGACACTTAGGATGCACAGAACACCTCGACTTTTAAAATTTTTCATAGAGAAGGGGAGTGAGGCCCCAACCGACTCTGAGCAATAGTTTAGCCAGCAGCCACATGTGGCTAGTCTAAATTGAGATATGTCAAAAGTATAAAATACACATCAGATTTCAAGTACTTAGTAAGAAAAAAGTGTGAAATATATTGTTAATAGCTGTTGATTGATTATTAAAAATAGCAGTTTGGATATATTGGGCTTAAATAGAAACAAATTTGATTTTATCTTTTCCTCTTTACTTTTTAAATATGGCTACCAGGAAATTTTAAATTACATATGTGGCTTGCATTATATTTTGGGCTGGCTTAGAAGAAAATAACTTGCCTGCAGCCATGAGACTGAAGTTGAGACTAGAAACTAAGTATCCTGACTTGGCCTCTCTTTCCCCTTTCCTCTCCTCTTTCCTCCCTCTCTCCTTCTTCTTGGTTCTGTTCACTCTTGGCTGATGGTAAATTCTCATCATGGGTCCATGCAAGGCGCCTCCTGATTCTCTATTGATCCGTTCTTCTCCACAGCCTCCTTGTGCCTCTGCCCTCAGTGTTGTTAATAGCAGTCAGTTTTCTAAGATGGGGTGATTCTAGCCATAGAAAAACAGTAAAATCTGCTCCTTAAATTTCAAGACATGTTTAGGACTGTGGCAGTTTAATAACTTTGGGTTCCTTCAAACCTGCATTAAAAATTTTGTTCAATATTTGTTCCATGATATAAAAGATAAATGATAATTTTATGACTAAAATTATTTTTTATTGGCTTTTGTTCCAAATAAGGGCTTTATGACATACACATGAATGTGAAAAAAGATGTCTCATTTGAAGTGATGTTTCATTTCACAGTTTTTAAAGATTATAAGGGCTTGAGGACATACATATGAATGGGAAAGGTAACAATGTCTTATCTGAAATGATGTTTTATTTCAGTTTTTAAATATTATAATTAAACTATCAATTAAGCTATTACCTCTCTATCCCCATTCCTTCCCAGCCCTAAGCAATTATTCTTTTTTAAATTTTTAAATTTTCAATTTTTGTAGGAACTTTTTATTTGTATAAATTTCCCCATTTTGGACTTTCACATAAATGGAATCATATAACATGGCATTTCAGTTTTTGTATCACTCAAGAGAAGATATCTGTTATTCATTCCTCTAAAGACAGATGCTACATACAAATGGATTTTATTACAATAGCAATATTTCCTGTATTAGTGCTTTCAGCATTTCAACTGCAACAGTTAGCTTCAAGTAACTGCCATCGATATTGCTGCCTCTAGTGGCATAATTTAATTTTCAGTGCCATGCTACAAAATTTCTAAATAGATAATGAGCAAAGCACCAGTAAGAAATGTTCCTTTTTTTTCACTTTAGAACACCATTTTATTGGTGGACATGAAACTGATGTGATTTTCCTCAATTCTGTAAGTTCCGGATAAAAACCTGAGTTTACTGGCAGCTGTTCTGATTTATTTCAGTTCCGTTTCACTGTCCTTGGAGATAGACGCTCCAGTGATCACGTCCTTATTCCACCTTAGTGTGTGCTAAGTTTTTGCTTTCTATGAACATGACTATCCTCCTTTTGCACCTTATATTCCTGTAATTCCAAGAGTCTTGCTGTTTCCCAAAACTCTTTGTTCTTTTATGTGTCAGGGAAATAGGAGTCGTTAAGAAGTTTTAATGAATGAGTTTTAATAAATGAGATTTGCATTTTTAGATGATAGGTCATTTTGGAAGAGCAGGAGACAAGCTGGAAACCAGAGAGGTCTGAGCAAAAATAGCAGCAGTATGGTGGAGAAACAGGGACCTTTTTAGGAGCAGAAATTTATAGTTGTTGCTGATTAAACCTATGAGGGAGACTACAAGCATCAATGATAATGACCAAATTTTGGTAAATGGTTTCTTCTTTCACTCATAGGGCTTGCAGGAGGAGAAACGCATCTGAGGTAGAAATTGGTTTATTGGTTTAGCCTGAGTTTAATGGGCCTGCGTGATATCTAAGAAGTGTTGAGTCGGCAGTTGGTAACTCAGAAGAAAGATTTTGGTCAATTACACATCAGCCAGTATTCAGTATATTGATGGTTTCAATCACCCAGGGAGAGTAGTGAGATGTTTCTGGGAAACACCGGTAAGACTGATTAAAGAAAAACTTCAGCTGAATTAAATTTAAAGGAGTTTAATTAAGCAATGAACCATTCGCAAACTGGGCAGGCCCCAGAATCACAGCCGATTCTCAGAGATTCCAGCACAGCCATGTGGTGGAAGATTTATAGACACAAAATGCGAAATAAGGTACAAAAATCGGAAGTGAGGTACGGAAGAGCTGGATTGTTTACAGAGATGCTGTGCCTTATTTAAACACAATTTGAACACTCAACAGTGTGTTGATGGTTAAAATACGGCTGCTCAGATTGGTCAGGACTTAGCTATTGTTACAGGTGCGTACTCCTAAGATAGGTTTTTAATCTTGTCTACCTATAAGCTAGGCTGCAATTCATCTACAAGGACTCAAATATAAAAGTACAAAGTCCTTCTCAGGCCATATTTAGGTCGCTTTAACAGGACTGAGGTTTAAAAGATGAGCAGAATAAGAAAATAACAAAGGAAACAGATGATTCGCTGGAGGTTTGGAGAAACCACTGAAAGAATGTGTTGTTATGGAAGCCAAAGGGAAAAGTTACTTTGAGAAGGAGGCAGACATTCGTGTAAAGTAAGCTAAGGAATGAAAATGCCCTTTGGCTTTAGGTCTAGATTTTTGCTGAGCTAGCTTAGAACAGTATAAGTGGGGAGTGGGAGTTGATGTTAGATTTTGGTGAATTAAAAATTTCACTGAGGTGAGGAAGTGGTGACAAGTATAAGCAAGCTGGCTACATAGATTGTAGTTTGAAGATGAAATGGGGTACAATGAAATTATTTTTGAGTTGGCAGAAAAGGCCCATAGCATCCTATACTGGCCTCTGTCATACAATTTAACACACACTGGCCTCTGTCATAGAATCTAATACCATGTAGGCATTCTGGGGACTGTCTCTCTCCCTATCATTTGCTCTTGAACTCCTCAAGGATAACAGTTCTGTTTTTTCCATCTTAGAATCCTTAAGTCTCCTGACACATCATGAGCAGGCAATATTTTATTTTTGTTGTTAATGGATGTTTAATAAGAGGATGGATAAAAGGAAAATAGTTGCATTCTTACGCCTGGATAGGCGGCTCCCTTCTTGGCACTGCACGTAAAAGAAATAACTATTAAATAGCTATCAAATATCAAAAGAGATGGCTCAAGGTTTTCCTTGAGGTAAATAGACATCTTTACATGTTTTGATTTCTGTATGCTTGGTGCTTAGGCACAATGCCCAACATGTAGTAGGTACTCTCAAAGGGCTTTTCACTTTAAATAATAGCGAAGTGACTGAATGGACAATGGATGGAGAGTATATGGTTAATCTGAAATAGACCTGGGGAAGGAGAAGATTCAGGGTGCACAGTTGCCTTCTTGAAAACTTGAGGGTCTGACAGGTACAATAGGTGTCTTTTCTATGACCCCAAGGAATAGGAGTAGAACAAAGAAAGGAAGTAAGCAAAATATGTCAGCAACTGAATTGAATTATTATTCATATCTGTGTATTCTGTTGATTTTATTTCAAAAAAATTATTATGATTTTGTAAAAAAATTGTTTTTTTGTGTGTTCTACTGGCAGTAATTTTCTAAAAATTAAAATATAAAGTAAAGCTCTATTTGAAGTATATACATTTTAAATATATTTTTAGAAAAAGTAAACTAAATGTAAACTAAAATGTAAATTATATTTCTAAAAGTGTAAACAGAAAAAATTAAAATTATTTTGCATTTATTTTCAAAATTGTCTCACTAAGTATTTATTTTTATTTTTTGAGACCAACTTTCATTTTGTTGCACATGCTGATGTGCAGAGGTGTAATTATGGCTCACTATAGTCTCTACCTCCTTGGCTCAAGTAATTCTTACACCCCAGCCTCCCAAGTAGCTGGGACTACATGCCTGTGCCACCTCACCCAGCTAATATTTTAGTTTTTTGTAGAGATGAGGGTCTCACTATGTTGCTCATGTGGTCTCAAGCTCTTGAGCTAAAGCCATTCTCCCACCTTGGCCATGCTGGCTTATATAATATTTAATATTGCTTATTAAAATAGAAATATGAAATATAATTAAAATAAATTAATATCAAAATTTAAATAAAAGTATTCAAAATAATTATGTGTATAAATCTTATTAAATATATTTATAAAAATAAAATGTTCACGTTTCTTCCATTCAGTGCTCACCAAGTTGCCAATGTAAAAAATTGGGATAATACTAAACACATGTTATATTTAAACTTAAAAATATACAATTTTAAGAGTAAGTACATGGATTAATGTTGAAATGTTTCTCAGTTGATTTGTGCAATTATTCTGAATAGGGAATACCTTCCAAACCACAAATTATAATATAAAGAGATAATGGATGTTTGACATTCCTGGAAATCTGGTGCTTTAATAATGCCAAAAAACTATAAATGAGAGGAAAAAATTCACAAGGTAATCCTTTGCTCTTTTCCCTTTCTCAAATATTTTAATTATTTAGGTCCTTTTGCAAAGCTGTGTCCACACCCAAAGTCTGCAGTGGCTCCATTCACAAACTTACGTGGAATTTGGACTTGGTCATCTTTCATTTCAAGAATATGGGGTAAGAGATCTTGAAAAATACTTCTTTGGGCCTGAGCAATGTCTGTGAGCTGATGCTTAGATTTATGGGTTGTGCTGCACCATTGTTGAATATAGGTTCCCAAGAGACAGGTGCATAAATGTATTTTCATACATTTACTCTTATTGCATCTGTGATGTTCAGGATCTTCTAAAGCAGGCATCCCCAGACTTTTTACACAGGGGGCCAGTTTACTGTCCCTCAGACCGTTGGAGGGCCGCCACATACTGTGCTCCTCTCAGTGGCCACCAATGAAAGAGGTGCCCCTTCTTGAAGTGCGGTGGGGGGCCGGATAAATGGCCTCAGGGGGCCGCATGTGACCCGCGGGCTGTAGTTTGGGGACGCCTGTTCTAAAGGATAGGGTTCAGGGAAAGGCCACCTCTCATGCCAGAGTCTAAAGGAGATACGATGTGGATACAGCAGATCAGCACTCAACCTCCATTCCAACCTTCTTCCATATACATTTATTTTTGTAAAACTAGTAATCTAAAAACATCACATTTCCCAGACTCCCTTATCAGTAGGGTTCTGATTAAATTTAGTTTCTGCCAGCAGTTGACTCACATGAGGTTTGGAAGGAGACGTTAATCAGAAGCAATCTTTCTGTTGCTATTGTTGTTGCAGCTGGCAAGCTCAGTCATGGAGACACTGTGTTTTATGTAGCAACATTTCAGGCTCCAGTCTGGTGTTGGCCTCTGAGTTTTTGCTAGTGCAGAACTGGCATGTATAAAGTAACTAGATGAGGTGTCATCCTTCTATCTCTAGGCCACAGGCAAGGTGGTTTCTTCCTGGAGCCAGCAGATGCTGTGGCAGCTTCCCTATCTCCGTTTTGCCTCTGGCAGAGGTAGCAGCTCTCCTGGAAAGCTCTTTGGTGATGCTGTCTTATGCCCTAAAAGGGCAATGAGAGCAGAGACTTGAGAAGGGAATAAAGTTCAGGTACAGCCAAAGAAGAGAGAAAGAGAGAGCCACTCTTCAGTGGGTGCTTACTTTCTGTGTCCTCTATCAGATAATTGCATTTCAGACATTATCTCATTTAATGTTTTTAACTGATTTTTTAAAATAGGTGAATGATACAGTAATGCATCTTGCATGTATTAAGGTCCAATTATAAACAGGCCATGTTCAATTGCTTTCAAAATTGTCTTCTCAATGAGTTCTCACAATAAAGCTTTGAACTATTGATTTTTATTTTACAAATGAGGAAATTAAAGCTCAGCAAGATTAACATCACATGGTCATAAAGTGGCAGAGGTGATTTGGGCCTTTTATTATTATCCCAACTTCAAAACTCTGTTTCCTATCACATGAAGGATGGAGAAGCAGCTAAATAATGTGGATGATCAGTTAATTCCCTGGAGACTACCAGGATAACTCATATGATATTTTCTTCTGCAAATCTCCATTTGCTGTCTTTGCCTATAAAAAGTAGCAGTAGATCAACTTTTGTTAAAATAATTTATTGATTTTATTTCTTATTGTGAATTGATATTTATTGTAAAATTTATTTGAAATAATTTGGATAATACATGAAACTGTAAAAAAGAACATAAAAAGTATCTGAGTCCCACTATCTCCAAATAACCACCATGAACATTTTAGTAATCCATCTTTCTAGGTTTTATTTTTTTCTATGTAAATGAATGCATGCAATTACACTTATAAAGCTCACACTCTTTAATAACCTGCTCATTTCACTTGACAATTGCTTAAAATAATTTTCTGTCATTATTTTTTTCTTAAATCCTCAGTCTAATAACCAGCTAGTTTTCCAATTAATTAATATGTCATGATTTATTTCACTGGTTTCATAGTTCTGAACCTTTCTTTTTCTATTGATTTTTGGTTGTCACACACAAAGCTGCATTGATTGTACTCATTGATATTTTTTACACATGCTTAATAATGTTTTTGGTAATCAGATTTTAGGGTGGTTAAAATACATGGTGGGGGTGGATGCATGTTTATTATCATACTGCCTTCCAAAAAGATCATACATGCTCATCAATACTCTGTAAGAGTGGTCACCCCCACCCCTCCATTGCTATGATAATTTAAAAAAAAAAATTTTAAAAATGATTTCAAGTTTTATTTTAAAAAATTATTTAAAAATAACCCAAAATATATTTCACCTTAAATAGAAACTTATCTTTAATTCAAGTAGAAACCTGTTAACATTGAGTTATGTGGAGGATAGGGAAACACTTTGGTTTGTCCGTCACTTTCACCCGATATCAATGGGACTTGGAAAATGACGCCACCTTGTTTATTCTTATCCTACAGTTAGAACTCTCAGTTAAGACTTGCCCCCTCCTCATACCCTGAGTGAAGTTTGATCTCTGCCATCAAGATATGACAGCATGCTGTCCAGCTGAAACCTTTTTTTGCTTTAGTATGGGCTTCCTGGAATCTGGGCCTTTTTGGACACTGTGATAAATGTTTGATCAGTTTAAAAGAAGAGGCAGAAAAAATCCCTAAATATCTGAACTATGCCAGCAAATTCTCTGAACTGGCTTTTGTGTACCTATTTTTAAAAATCAATTTTTGTTCCTAGCACTTTGATGTTATTTTCTAAATTCCTTTTGCTATGATCAAAATCCTTGTTGAGTGAAGTACTTGGCTGGGCTACAGGACTCTTCTATGAGGTCTTTGGCTGGCAATAAATAGGGTAGAGGGAAAGAAGAGTGTGGTTAGGGTCTAAAAGTTTGAAGGGAATCTGAATGTTGTCTGGCTCAGTGTCTCTCCCACTCTTGCACCGGAGAACAAAAGCCTGTGTATCTTATCTCCTCTGGCAAAGAGTTCAGCATAATGCTTGTGTTTATGGCATGCAATCGCAAGCATCCTGCTTGCATTATCTCACGTGTTCTCACATAATAATGGCCTGAAAAGATCATCTATTATCATTGCCATTTTACAGATGAGAAAAGGGAGACAGATTATTTTGCCTAAATCTCTATAGCCAGTAACTGGCACAACCCAGATGCAAATCCAAGGAGCTTTATTCTAGAGCTCACACCCCTCTCACCCTGCTCTTTGTCTTGATGATGGAAAGTAGCTTTGCTTTGCACCAGCCAGGAAAACTCAAGTTTGATCCCAGCTCATGCTCCACCTCTCTGATCTGCTCTCCCAGCTGTGCTGTGTTTTAGGGTATATTGATTGGCACTGTGGTGCAGGGAGAGAGAACAGAGTTCACTTCACCTAAGTCTTGTCTCCTCTACTTACCATTCGCAGCAAATTTCACAGACTCTCTGACGCCTCATTTTCCTCATCTGCATAGTAAGGATCACAGTAATCGCAGCACTATTTAGTTGTGAGTTTGTAACAATAATTTTTAAAAAGTGCCAAACAAATAGATGTTTTATTCATCTTTTTTCCCTTTGTTTTGAGACATAGTATCTCAGATATCCATGGCTCGACTTGATCTTATTGTCTCTTGACTCTACATGCTCAATTCTATTGTTTTAAAAATATTAGTAACAAACAACAACAACAACAACAAGTGCCTAACTTCACATCAGCTTTACATAAATCATCCTGGGTCATCCTCATCTATAATTCTCACTACAAATCCGTGAGAACAGCAGCGACTTTATTATCACCTCCATTTGACAGAGGAGGAAATGGAAGCTTGGGAAGATGCGGGGACCTGACCACAATTATGGCAAGTCCACATGATTGAATCTGTGTCTTGAAAACAGGTCATCTAACACTGGGGAATGAATTTTTTCCACCATGGCATACTTTTTTCCACTTCTCACATGATGTGTTTTCTGTAGTTTCCCTTGCTATTCGGGCTTTTTTCTTTTAGGTCATGGTCATTGTCAATAATTTCTTGGAGGTGGCTAGAACTGCCTTCAGCATTTCAGATGTGACCTGCCTCACGCCACACATTTTAATGTCTGCTCATTGTTTCCAAATTGTTCCATGACATTGGTCCAATTGCTTTACCTCTCCAGTGCTTGGTTTTTTCATTTGCAAAAGAAGGGGTTGACCAATGTCATATATATTATTGACTTTCAATAAATCTTGCTGGTATAAAGGAATGAATGAATACATTAATGATTATACTGGATAATTTCTTAATTCCTTATATCTCTGAATTTTATATGAAGAGTAGCATTTAATAATTAATGAGTGCAGCTCCATCTATATGATTGACTTAATTTCTTTAGCAACACCCCAAATCGAGCCAAGATTCTAACTTTTCGGTGCTAAGCCTCCTTGGCTTCTTTTCCTCCTTGGCTTCATGTTTTTATGCAGAAGGTCCCCCACTACATCAACGTCTTGGCCTCTCTGTTTATCTCCACCCTCAGAGATGAAAGAGTAATTTAACTGACTAGTGAATTGCTCTGTTCATTCTGATTCTTCTTTTTGGGATATTCCTGTTTGTAAAGAAAACATCCAGTCTATTTTCTCCATTTTGCACCAGTTTAGTGGGGGCTGACGTTGTATGCCCAAAAGCAGAAACAGCAATTTGGAGTTAGGTTGAATTCAGAGTGTTAGTAAGCCCATTGACTCTACATGGAAATCATATTAATAACTATTGACAGCTTTTATCACAGCGAAGCTGATATTTGATCTTCATTTCTCCAATCCTGAATCTAGTTCTCAGTTGGCTCCATAATTAGAATAGAAGGAAGTATTACTCATTGGCTACCAATATCCTGCCATTTGGTGAAAACAAATAAGCTTAAACACAGATAAGAAATAATACTTAAGGGGAAAATGAAAGGTGTGGGATAGAGGAATGTTGGCCAGGACCATGGTGTTGGATACAAAGCTCTGGCTTGTGGTATCTGTGGGGGATCTTGACTGGTTTGTATTGACCTGTATTGAACCATGGGACTGGTTTTGGTTTTACAGTGGTGTACTTGGTCCTTCTGGAGGCTTTGTCTACAAATGAGTAGGTTTTATTATACAAGCAAGGTGAAATTTAAATAAGAACACGCCGTAGACTATGATGGTCATTTAGATCTTCATTTGGGGCTGTTGTAAATGGATCTTAAAGCATTCACATGTGGCTTGCCTTAGTGTTTTAGGCAAGGTTAAGGCAGAGATTACAAACCTTTTGGTCATGATGGGTGACACAAAATTTCCACTTTTCCCAAGATCCTCAGTCAAGAGTCAGACCTACAAGTGGGACTTCAAAATTGTACAGCTAGCTATGTTCCTTTTGTACTGCCGAGCCCTAATGTATCAAGTTCTTGCTTTAAACTGTTCTTGTCAGGCCCAGGCAGGCAGCAATAAACTTGTTGCTCTAAATTCTCTTTGCTACACTAAAGACCAAAGAAAGACCCTGAAGGGCCTAACTTCTTACAAATATGAGCCTGCCTGCCGGTTCCTGACAGTTACACAACACTGCATGGTTTCAAGTTGGCATGGAGTTTGTTCACTTTAGTTTCCCAAGACAATGTGAATTTGTCTACAGAATGTGGTATATTTGATCAATAAACAAAATAAAGGAAGATCTTCGCTGTAAAAAACAATAAACTGTTTTCTTAGAGATAATTATTGAAAATCCAGAGGTTAATAAGGTAACTATAAAGGCTGCCTGTGCCTTGAATATTTACCAAAAAGGGATTATGTACAAAATCAAGAAGGAACTAGAATATATTGATTAGTATGTGTTAGTCTTACTATCTGGACAATAGCAATAGAAAAATGTAAATTAAGCATAGGAAGATAGTGTTAGAAACAAAAGAGATTGCCTTAGAAGAAATGTTGACATCTTAGAAAAATAATAAGGCAGATGTAAAAGGGAAATTTGATGTTAAGGGCTATGGTAAGCAAACATAAAAGGTAAAAGTAACTGCACCTTGGTATAATTGCTCTAAAAGAGGGCATTAGAACATTTTGGTTGTTACTAGATCAGAAAACATGACAGTTGTACAATGAAATATAATAAAGCAAAAGAGGAAAGATCTTGGAAATTAGGCTGGAATTCATGTGCTGGGATTCTGGCACTTACTAAGAAGTGACCATTTAAGAATCTATACTTAGAAAACATCCCCTGAAGGTGATGTTAGGAGAGACATGTGAGTGATCTAGAAAGTCTGGACAGGCAAGAGAGATCAACGGAACCTATGCAAAAGAACTGGATCGATTTTACCATAACATAGATGTTGCAGGTGGAAGAACAGCTATTGTCTATGCCACTAGAAAACATTTAATATAATTCTGGATTTATGATTCTAAGGCTACCATCAGAGATAACTCTTCGCAGTTAAGTGATTAGATTAATTACATAATAGCAAAATCTTCCTTTTGATTAACTCAGTGTCAGCTAATGAGTAATTTTAATTAGATCTTCAGAATTCCTTTTGCCATATAATGTAACATAATCCCCAGTGTGATATTTTATCCTCCTCATAGTCCCGGGGATTAGGGTAGACTATCTTAGGGACTCTTTTAGGATTTTTTTCTACCACAACACATAGGGAATCTAGGCAAAATAATGATATATTAAGTCCAGCCTACTTTAGATGTAGTCAGATGGGAGATTATCTTCTGGATTGGATACTTCAAATCAAGAAATAATAGACAAGACTTGTTTAAATGGGAGAGGCTTTTGGTGCACCAAGAAATTATTAATTTTATGGGAAACATCATAAAAGATAAAATTAAGAGTATAATACTGGACAAATAAATATCTTGACCAAAAAAGCAGAGAAAGGAAAGAAGAAGGGCATTTAATTCCAGCAAATAGTAAAACTCTATTTGTTAGAGAAGATAAACTGCCAAAGAAGCAGACTGAATAGTTAGAAACTCAGTTAAGTGTTTCTGTGAGACTTAGCAGAACAGAAGAATAAGAAACACTGAAGGCATAGTTTACTACAGCAAAATAAGATGTAGCAGAAAAAAGTTCTACTCAAGACCAGGGTCATTTGAAAGGAACAAAGACAAAGTCTTGAGGCATTCATGGAAGAAGAAGTGATCCTCACTAGGACCCTGGAACAAACATTTCCAAAGCATCAATAGCAGCCTTAGTTCTGGATTATGCTGAGTGAATTTAACAGAAACTAATGTTTGGATGAGGACAAGTCTAGAAGGCAGACTTTTTATTACCCAGAGGATTTCATCACAAGAAGGAACGGCACCATCTCAGAAATGAACATGCTTGCTCACAAAGATAACGTGAAGGCTGTGTTACTGACAGTGTCCTGGGTGCCAGGAATGTTGAGCTCAACATGATCAAGGGGGTTAAGAAGTTTTGAATTAACAGGGGTTTCCACAAATGGGTATGCCCATGCTTTGGTGAAAGGCAGGAGTTTTATAAGTGCAGCCCTTTAAGAAAGTAGATTAGATAGTATAGATTAGTGAGACATTTTCCAAAAGGAGATTTCTCTTAAATAAGTTTCAGCTCAAGTCTATAGACTCTAAATAGCTTAAATAGACTGACAAGCATTCTAGTCATGAGCATCTGCAATGCTCACAATTTCAGGTACTTCTGAACTTCTGCTATTCCCTGGGGCAATTAAGAACTAGAATAACGTTTTACCTGAGTTAAGTGATTTAGAGACTGAAACCTTATTCTTTTTAATTTTCTGGTCATTAAGTGCCAAAGCAGTATTTTTAGCCCTATTAATTCTTCGGATTCTTTAAAAAGGGGACTCATGAGGAATTTGAAACTTATACAAATCTGAGACCCTAACAGAAATATATTCATTATAGTATGACAGCCCAGGCTGTAGAAGCTAAGGGGTCAAGAATTCTTCTGGGCCGGGCATTGTGGCTCACACCTGTAAGATCTCTACATTTCCAGTATTTGAGAGCTGAAGCACCATGTAGTTTGTCATCTGATCTCATTACAGAACCTCTGATGAGTTTTCTTGGACAATGTGGCAGGGCATAATTTGGTAGAATAAAACATATACTTCCAGTATTAGGTACAGCATGGCCTTGGACATGTATTAGGTACAGAATGGGTCAGACAGCCCTAAAATATGTCATATAGATATAATGACCATTATACTGGACAAATAAATATCTTGACATATCTAAAAATATGTCATATATCTATGTGACATATTTTAGCACTGTCTGACCCATTCTGGGGGCAAAATGTTGTTTACCAGAAGGAGAGCATGATTCATGGTGGTTAACACTGAAGGAGTGACTTCATGAAAAGAGAGGCAGGAATGATGTGATAGATTGCTGATTTTCTGTTATAAGCGGTTGGCTATACATTGGAAGATCCTGGGTTGATGACTGAGCTCTATAATTTTAAAAATGTTAATTTTTATTTTTTTTATTTTTATTTATTTTTTTTGAGACGGAGTCTCACTGTTACCAGGCTGGAGTGCTGTGGTGTGATCTTGGTTCACTGCAACCTCCACCTCCCAGGATCAAGTGATTCTCCTGCCTCATCCTCCTGAGTAACTGGGACTACAGGCATGCACCACCATGCTGGCTATTTTTTTTTTTTTTTTTTTTTTTTTTTTTAGTAGAGATGGGGTTTCACCGTGTTGGCCAGGATAGTCTCGATCTCTGGACCTCGTGACCCACCCACCTCAGCCTCCCAAAGTACTGGAATTACAGGCGTGAGCCACCATGCTTGGCCAAAAATGTTTATTTTTTTTTTATAAATTATAAAAATGTTAGGGAATTGAAATGTCAGGAAGAGTCTTCTTTCTCCTGGTCTCATGTTTTCAATGCAAGGATCTCCTTTAGAATGATGTCCCCAGCCTCTTGTCTCAACTTTTTATACCTCTCCATCACCACCTCAACCAGAAGAGGACTAACCTATTGGTGGGTTTGGAAGAAGGAACCCAGCTGGAATGGCTTACCTTACTCTGGATTTCCTTTGGGATCTGCCTGTCTGCAAGAGAAAACTTTCTGACTTGCTCTCTCTACCTCAGTGGAACACCTTCCATCCTTACAAGGAAAGTCTGCTGTTTCAGGGGCTAAGTTCGTTTCAAAGAAATGTTACTAAGCCAGTTTAAGAGCTCATCACACAAAGTTTTAGTTCATGTTGCAGCTAACATGGTTGTTTCTATGTCTCACCTCCTGAGTCCTTCTCAGTTTGTGTCAGTGCATTCACTGAAATCTAATGAGTATAAAAAAAAGAGGTGATCTGGGTTCTAAATCTAGCCCTGCCACTGATATGCTGCTGCCTCCTGGGAAGATTACATCTATTCCCTGCATCTGAGATGTCTCAGTTATATAATGAAGGGACTGGACAAGATAATCTTTAAACTTTCTTTTAGCTTGACATGCTGTGGCATGAAAGGGAGACCTTGAGAAGGGAATTCGTATTTGTGGTCTGTGTTGCATATTTATTAATTGCCTTTGAACATCATCATTTTTAATCATTTATTATGGCCATATTTGGGGAAATGGATTCCCAAACAGTGGTGTCATATATGGGGCCAACTATTCATTGCTATTCGAGTCAGCCCAGCTGTCACTTGTGACATTAAAAATAAAGCAGAGCCATTTTTGGCTTTCCTGCCTACTCATGTGTAGATAATACCGATAATTAAGATTCTGATAATCTAGACATTTTTCTCAGAGAGAGAATGAAAACACTGCCAAAACTTCCAAGCGGATTGTGTTTCAATTTGGCTGTATTTTAGCAGTATGTCTACAAGTTTGAATTATCTCGTTTCCTGAAAAATTATTTTAGGGCTGATATTCCTGCCTCCCACCCTCATAATTTTGTGTTTTTCTCTCTGGCTTTCTCTTTCAGCCATGCTGTCTCTCTTAGACTTTCATCTTATTTATGTTTCCAATCTCCATAGTACCTGGATGGCTTGACAATCAGCTTTTAATTTTAGTATGAAGCAGAGTGAAAGAAGCAGATGAAATATCATTGCTAAATAAATATTGGACTGCTCTTTGTAGTTTTGAAATATTTTGGAACATTGGAAGTTGAAAAAAAGAGCCTGGATTTTTAGGATTCGTTTTGTGTGTGTACTTTTTCTGTGGAATACAGTCTGTCATATCCACATAGACTTAGCAATGTGAAAAGGGAGAAAAATATATCACCTTGAGATGGCACCATGGAAGGAAAAGTCTTGTATTTTGAGATCTACCTCTGTAGTTCTTTTGTTTGCCTACCCGGTAATATTTCTGATAGTTGATGGAATACTTAACAATAATGATATTTTAAAAAATTTAATTATTGAGCTTTCATTGTGCGCAAAGGATGTTCAAATAAGGCAACATATAGTAGCTCTTCCCCGACACCAGCGACAAGAGAGGTGCTGTTCTGTCAGTCTGAGTCCGAGTCTGAGTCCTGCAGTGAAGAGAATGTGAGAGGAGCCACACTTGATCCATGTGGACAGATGCTATGGGAGATAAATAAAACTCTGTTGTTGCAAGCTTGTGAGTTTTGGGGGTTGTTTGCTACTGTGGAATAATTTAGCAAAGCTGAGAGATAGTGGTGGCAGCACCACAGAAGCATTTTGAAAAAAGAAACTGATAATACAAAACAAAGCATGATGCAATGACAACAGAAAAAAAAAAAAGATAAGATACGATAGCCTCCACAACAGGACAATTCAATTGCAAACTCTGGAATCTCTGGTGGCAGGGTTCAGTTATCTGATATCTGTGTTTTAAAAAGTGTTCCAGGTAATTTTGATGTACCATAATAGTGGTGAACTATTTATCTAGAGGAAAAGTAGAAATAAGTTTGCTCCTTTGTCTATTTTCATTCAAAGAATTTGGAGGATATATTTTAATTGAAAAAGTCCCACGTTGTGAATAAGTCATTTTGCTAAAGGGAGAATGCTGGGTTGGGATTTACGGTTCAAGCTTCAGCTAGTATTATCTGGTCTTAAGCAATCACATAGTTCTCTTCATGTCTCAAATGTTAAGAGCAGAGAAGGACTTGGTTCATTCTTTCAATAGGTGTGTATTGTTGGTTAATTGCAAACTGTGTGTCAGGCTCTGTGATAAATGCAGAATTATTTCTAACAAAAGTTGCTAATGTGATAAGGGCTATCAAAGAGAATTCAACCAAGCTGTGCAGAGATGCCTAATGGAACATCTAATCCAATAGGTGGAAAGAAAGGCTTTTCTGCCTATTTATAATCCTTAGTTCTAGTATTGTCTTAGCATAGTCTTCTTGTCTCTTTATTCTGAAGGCACAATTATCTGGGAGAGTAAGGAAAACAAAGACACCAGCTTAGGAAAAACCATATAATTATATTAGTAAGTACCGTTTATCATTGTCTTTAACTACTACAAGCTGAATTACTTTAGGGTAAAGGAGCACCATGTCTATGAGTTATTCTGAAACATTTCAGAAAAAAATTGATTTAATTATGTGGGAGGAAGGAAGAGAAGGAGAAGAGACCAGGAGAAAGCAAACATTAACATTGGGAGAATCAAGGTGAATGGTATTTGAGACTTGTATTCTTGAAACACTTGTGTAAATTTTAAAGTTTGTAAAATTAGAAAAAAAGCCAAGGAAAAAAATTATGCTTTTCCTATACACAAAGATACATTCTCTGTATTACTTTAGGAAAAGTCATACTTGGAATGGTAAGGCTTAAGATGGATGGAAGTGCAGTAGTAAGGAGTCTTATCCCTGGGTTGGGATCAGGATACATAGATCTGGTTTAAGGCATCCTGAATCTCTATGCAAGATGATACTTGTCTAGATTTTATTCAACAGACCAAGAGAAAAGGCACTAGGGTTGTTGGGAAAGAGAGAGATAGGAATGATTTTCCAATTCTGTGTTTCCTGTTTATTTGCATAGTCCTACCACCATCTTGTTAGCCAAACTAAACTCTTGGAATAATCTCTAACTCTTCCTGAGTCCTATAAGTTACTACTTCCTGTAATTTCTCCCTCTGACGTCTTTAAGGCCCTCCTCCACCTGCCCTGCCATTCCATTCCCCAAGCCTGCAAATATAATGCCCTCCTACCGGTACATCCACCATTGTGCTTGCCTTCATTCCATTCAGGTCCCACGTGCAGCCAAGGTAAATTTTCTAGCACACACAGCTCTCAAATACCTCTACTCATGCCATTTCTCAAAGCATCAGTGGCTTCCTAAGGCCTATGAAATAAAATACAGAGGCTGCGACTTCCATTTATGCCATGATGTGCCTCCAATATTCTTTTTTATTCTTCCTACCACTAACATCTTTATGCACATAGTTTCTGCACCACTCCTTTCTCATTTATGTTAGTTCGATCTGAAATTTCATCTGTTTGGCATTCATGCTTGCCTTCACTCTTTTGTTCACAGATATTTACTGAGCATCTACTATGCACTG
The DNA here is from genome assembly GCF_048565385.1 of Saimiri boliviensis. NCBI lineage: Eukaryota > Metazoa > Chordata > Mammalia > Primates > Cebidae > Saimiri > Saimiri boliviensis. Next base: position 79,622,766 of record NC_133463.1, read on the forward strand.
TCTATTGGGAATATACTGTATCCCCAGTAAATGAAGCTGATCCAATCCTTCCCTTCTCTGCATCTAAAGACTAATGAGAAAGAGGCATACTTTAAGTTAAGATATATACATATTATATATAATCCGTGTGTGTGTGCATATTATAATTGTAAAAAGAGTTACCAAACAGAAATATACATGAGGATTCTACTATTCATGAGGATATTCCCCTAAAATTCTCCTACCCTCTAATATATCCATATTTTTCTCCATTATTTTTCAAGGTCCTAAATTTACCTCCTTAAATAGATCTTGCCTTAAGACTGATGTAGTATCTTCTTCCTCTGAATGACAATAGTGCTCCATCTCAACACTCCCTATGCACTAGATCAATAGTTACGTATTATTATTCCTGAGCCTAAATATGACTGTAGGTCAACAGTTACATATTATTATGCCTAAACCTCAAGGAGGGTAGATCAACAGTGACACATTATTTGTTGTTTTAATCCTTGTTTTACCGTCATTTCTAATCTCTGATGTCCATGACTGCATTTTGTGTTTTTTTTTTCTCTTTATTGCCTCAAGGCCAATCATAGAACTTTCCTCATAATAAGAAATTCTGTGTACAAAATATTTATAAAATGAATAAATGAATGAACTCATTTATAACATATAAAAATATATCATATAATATGCCTTCTGTAATAACATATGAGCTGACTTTATTAATATAATCCTTATTAGATCAAGAAAAATAATTACTGATTTTTAATATAATCACTGCAATTTTTGGCCTTGACTGGGAAATCAAGATCTTTTTAAGAACCTTAGACAAAAAATGTTGAAAAAATATTTTCATATAAAAGTAAATAATATACGTAGAATATTGAACAATAAATAATGTAGCTGAATAAATTTGGCAGAAAAAAAAGTTTTAAAATACTAAGTGATCCTAGTATTTTATAGCAAAACAGGGTGACCAAAGCCACTAATAATTTAACTGTACTACTTAAAAATAACCAAAGAGTATAAATGTATTATTTGTATCACAAAGGATAAATACTTGAGGGGATGGATACTCCATTTTACAAGATGTGATTATTATGCATCATATATCTTTATCAAAACATCTCATGAACCCCAGAAATATACGCACCTTCTGTGTATCCACAAATATTTAAAAATTAAAAATGAAATATGAAGTGATCTTTTTTTTTCCCATTTCTCCTTAACGTCCCTTCCCTCTCTCTATTGGAGTAGAGCTGTATATAGTTATCCTTACCTTTCTCTGTTCGTTGCCTCAGAGAAGGAGCATGACAGGGAGGATGTCTATAACAAAAATAAGACAGGCTTTTCTTGGCTTTGGGGTCACAAGCATTAGGTTCTTTAGGAAGCAGAAAGCACTGTAAACATACATAAATTTGAGAGAAAACTGAATGATTAGGCAAAGATATCCTGTCTTTTCTGCCTCCACTACCACTCTAAGAATGATTTCTCTGACTAGAGGAATAAATTGTAAGAGGAAGCAATAGAGTTTAGTTAGACGTTGATGAGTTCTTGCAAAAGGAAACTATATCTTACACTTCCTAGACCAAGCCAGATGTGGCACACATGCCCCAGACAGATTCCTAAGTAGAGGCTGAAAGAGGTTGCAGGGCTCCAGCAGGATGGTAGGATGACAAGCTTTAGCTGATACAGTATCAGTCAGCTTTGCAGACTGTCATGTCCTGGACTGGCTGGCACAGGGTTAACAGAATTCTTGGGCATTCAAGATTGACCCAGGAATTTATAGAAGAGGTTTATAATCAGTGATACTGATCTGCTTGAACCAATGACCAAGGGCCATGTGAGAGACAGCTCAGTAGATGACACTGGAGAGTTAATACTGAGGACAAGGTGACCTTCAATACACATCGTGTCATAATGTACACTCTTTAGAACTTTGATAATGGAACTGCACAATTCCCAAATACGGACCTAATTTCATTTTCTGTGTTGTTTGAGGAGACTCTCTTGCAAGTAAAATTTTTCCTGGTTTAGCAAGCAATAAATGCAGCTTTTTTGTTTTGGATCTTGATGACTTCTCCCTTTCTTTGACTAAATTGAATCATATAAAATTTTTTTAAAGTATTACATACATGAGTTTGTAGATCTAGTATTGCATATAATACCAGCTTTCAAAAGCTCACAATCTATTTTCAGATGTTGGCTGCTGGACTAAACAATTTTTATAACACTGGCATATAATGTGAGAAATGCAAAAATAAGCTGAGAAGCTCATTTGAAAGAGCTCAATAAATGTCATTCCTTTTATTTTACAGAGGTATAATTGAGGTTTGACAGAAGTTATGAAAAAGCTCACATAGTTGTAGGGAGATGTGAGGGGAATACCCTGATCTCCTGTCTCCCAGACTGGGACTCTTTGCTGTATGCCTTGATTCTGATTCTGAGTAAACTGCAGAGGTGTGTGTGGGGGGGGCGGGGGGGGGGTACTCCTCTTTCTTCTACAGTAGGCCAGCGATTGTCAAACTTTAGGGTAAATCACAACCATCCTCTGAGGGCCTTGATACAACACTGTTGTTGGCCCAAACTACACAATTTATTATTCTCTAGGTTTGGGGTAAAGTCTAAGAATATGCATTTCTAGCAAGCTCTCAGTTGAGGTTGACTTTGCTGGCCCAGGGACAGTGCTTTAAGAACCCCCATTCTGGTTGTTCTCCTGACAAACAGGATTGAGTTAGAATTGAGTGTGAGACAGAGGAGAGAAAGTAAATGAATAGACAGAGGGCTGGAAATGACATTTCCAGGGCTTCCAGATCCTTCACTGTGAATCTAGGGCACAGAGGAAGAGATGACAAGGTACATATTTCTCTCTTCCACATCAGTAGAGTGAATCCAATTTGTAAATCTCAAATTAGGCTGTATTTTGGGACAAGTAAAATCATACTGGAAGGGAAAGCACATTTTAGTATCCTCAATTATCTGCTGCTGTGATTAGCACAAAACATGGCTCATGGGCGCAAAGACCTGGGTTTGAATTTTGAATTGTCATTCCAACAGCTGTGTGATCTTGCTTGTGTTTCCTGACTTCTATGGGCTTTTCTGTATACTTAAGAGATGGAGGGGGGGAGAGGATGGGATGATAGGCCTCTTGACAACTCTGTGAAGTTGCTATAGGGTTTTCTTTTGGGGTGATACAAATATTCTGAAACTAGCTATAGATGATGACTGCATAACACTGTGGATACATAAAATTTCATGAAATTGTACCTTTTAAAATGATTAATTTTATGTTATGTCAATTCACCTCAATTTTATAAATGTATCTATTGCTGTGAGTGTCCACTCCACAGAAAATAATCTGATGGCTGTTTACTTCCTGATTTTTCCCCCATCAATCTTGACTGGCTTCATCCTGAGTGGTCATTTGGTGCTGCTAGACTCTAAGCATAAGTATATTTCCACCACTAGCTATAACAGATTTTTTAATCCATGCTTATGTCTGGTTGCTTACACTAGTGGTTGTGATAGGACCACTTGAAAACTTAAATAATAATAAAAAATGTACATTGAAGAGCACATAATTTTCCACTATATATGTTACATAGAGATTTAGCTTAGAGGAAGAGAGAGAAAAGAACCTAGCAATTATTGAGCACCTAGTATGTACTGGGTACTTTTACAAATGTCATTTCATTTAATCTTCCTAATGACCTTGTGTGACAGATCATCTTATCCTACTTTTGGATTGATGTTAACTGGGACCCAGAGAGATTAAGAAATCTATTGAGAGTTAATAGATGCTGAACTAGAATTAAAGAGTTTTAAGCCCATGTTCTTTGCATCATGTGCTACTCTCTTGAGTTTGGCTAATGAGAGTTCAGGTGAGAGGTTGGATACTGATGGACTTAACAGAGGAACAGGTTTTGAAAAGGTGAACATGGTGGCAAAGGGGATTCCAAGCAGCAGAGAGAAAGTATAGAGGTAGAAGGAGAGAGTTTGGAGATGTATGTAAGACAGTCTCTGTAAAGTAGAGACCTCTTTCCAGGTACATGAAGAAGAGAATAGCTTAAAACAAAATTATGGACTAACTTGAATGGCAAAGTGAACTCGCTCCTTTGGCAACATGTGACCGGCAGTCTTTCCTGGGCTCCCTATAGTGCTCTTAGTAAAGAATATAAGTCCATTAACCTGGTTCACCAGGACAGCCAGAATTGGGCTCTTGCTCAATGTCGTAGTCTCCTTTCACAACATTCTCCTTCTCTTTCCTGCTCCCTAGAGTGGGTTAGCTTCTTTTCAGTTTCAGGAACCCTCCAGGTCATTTCTCACCTCAGTGTCTTTGCATATTCTGTTCCCTCTGTTTGGAGCTTTCTTCTCTAATTCTCTTTCCTCCATCACATCTCTCCACTAAACATGCTTCCTATCTTTTTAAAAAATTTTTAATAAGGATAATACCTATAATCATTCAAGTCACAGACAAAAATGTTACTTCTTTGTAAGGCATTTATGGATCTCTTGGTTGGACTGCTGCCACATCTCCCTAGGGATGCTCTTCATGCTCGTGAGAACATTTTGTTTTTGCTCGCCGTTCTAGATTTTAATGCTCCAGGAAGCTGCCCTGTTCACCACTGTAACTAAAGTTCTAAAGTGGTGCTTCAGAACAAAGTAGATGATGATAAGCTATTTACTGAATAATTTCTAATGAAAGGAGGCGTTTGTTAAAAACACAAACCCTACTTTTGATGTTTCCTTCCATGTGAAGGGACATTTCATTATAGCCACACTCAGGCCTCTCTTTACCCGCTTCTTAGTCTTCCCATAGAAGAGTGACTTGATTGTGGGGAAAGGAAGGACACACATGCATAGCTCAGCCTTTCTCTTAAGAGCTGTCCTGTTCAGAAAGTGCACAAATTATTGCTCTGCTTTTCCTCTGCTCTGCATTTTAAAGGGGTGTGCCCACTATGGAGAGACCTGGAGTTGGTGTTCAGAATTAGGAAGCTTTTCTTGGTGAAATGGGAAAAGTTCCCTTATCCCCTTCACAGGGCATATGATGGGAGTGTGGCTCGCTTCTTCATTGCCCTGCTGCTCAAACCTCTATAGGGAGCACACAGACGGGCAGGTTGTGTGGCTCCGACCCCATGGCAGTGTCTAGGGGTGAATATTTACAGCTCCCGAAGCCCTGTGGGCATGTGTTACAGGGTGCTCTTTTAGTTAAGCCATTTGTAGGTGGCTTGTGTTAGTTCAATTTGATCCCTGCCTTATCGCAAGGACAGAGGGCTTTCTGTATTCCAGGGTTTCTCGATTCGGTGTACTGGAAGAGTCGGATCACACATGGGCTTGGAGAGTGAGTGCAAGGTTTTATTGTGTGGAAGTAGCTCTCAGCAGATAGGGGAACCAGAAGGGGGATGGTTTTTCCCTGGAGTCGGGCCACTCAGTGGTCCAGGCTCTCCTCTGATCGCCTGGTCAAACTCCGTGTCATTCCACTGGTGGATGGCCTGCTGGTGTCTGGCGGTGTGCTCTAATGTCTTGGCATTTGTCTCCACGTTCAACTGCTTGTGTCTTCTTCTGTAGGTGTGTTCCTCTCGATGTCCAGCTGCTTGTGTCTCTGGGGTTTTCATGGGCACAGAATGGGGGTGTGGCGGGCCAGGGCAGTCTTGGGAAATGCAAGATCTGGGCAGGAAGACAGAAATGCCTGTCCTAACCTAGGTCTGTGGGCACAGGCCTGGGGGTGGAGCCCTAGTCAGGGACGGACCAGGCTCTCCTCTTCCCGGCACTTCCCTTCCCCACCTCCGTACCATTGCCATCCACCTTAGCCAGTTTCTCAATTCAACTTTTATCAGTGGCAAAGCTGCCTTCAATCTATCTGTCTTACTCTTTGTGTAATGTTTTAACTGGTTAAGAACATAAGTAGAGAGAGATTATTTTTAGACCCCCTCCAATCTCAACAGAAGGTATGAGCTTCTTATTTATTAAAGATAGTGTATATATTTTAAAATGTTAGGAGCAGTGCTATAGTTAACATGGGACTTTTGAAAAACATTGTGCAAGGAACTCACATGATTGGATTCAGCAATCTGCCAAACATTTGTTGATTATCTGCTCAGTACAAAGGGCTGCACTTGACACTAGTAGAGAGAGGAATACAGAGATGAATCGGAGCTATTCCAGGCCTGCTGAGAGCTCACAGTCTATCAGCAAAGACAGACACATACATAAATAACTCTAATTCAAAACCAGACTGTGATACATGCTATTGTGGGGGAGTAAACAACATTCTATAGAGTTTAGGGGAGGGAGAAACGGACTGAAAATAGGGATCTTAGGAGAGCTTATAGGAGAGGAGAAATTTGACCTGGGCTTTGAAGAATCCATTTCCCCAAGGGCCCAGATGGAGGAAGCAGTGGTGGGGGGCGGGGATTCGGAGGGAACCGTGGACTCTAATACCTGGTACAGAACAAGAAAAGGCTTCAGAATGTGGTCAGTAAAGAGTCATGAACAGATGAAAGGTGCTAGAGTAAGGAGCTGTTCCCTAAAGAAACTCTATATTTTAAAGATAAGCAGTTTGAGGTAAACTCATGGTCAAATTGAAATAAGCTGGGTTGAAGAATTTCCTACCTTTGAAAATTATTTGAAATTGTTTCTTCCATAACCACAACACATTTCTTTCCTTCCCACCTTACCTAGAATAGATTATGGGTAGTCTCAAGTTCGGTTCAATGCATAGATTTTCTTCTGAATAATTGATATAAGTAGGGGTGCATTTGAAATTACAAACAGATTTATCACTTTGCACTCCATGTATCAAAATGAGAAAGGAATATTTATTTAGCTCATCATCACCCATGACTCCTTTCACATGAACCAGGGTATAAAAGACAGGCCAAGCATGAGACCTATAAGTGACCACAAGATTCAGGCCTCTAGCACACATTTGGTCCTGAATCACCTAGCTTAACTTATCCATCAGAGTGGACATTGGTTGTTTTTCACCTACCCAACAGATCTTCCCTTCTCCTTTTACAGTGGCCAGTTTTTATGGTGGTGTATTACTTCTTCCTGTTCACAGTGATTAATTCAGGGATGGGGATAGGGTGTAAGCCATTCCATTGAGAAACCATCCTGCATCTTGGTGCAATCATTGTAAAAGAGGCACTCTCTTTTCTGGGATTACTAAGGTGTTAGGATGAAAGCTTTGAGTTTACTGGCACAAGCAGAAGACCAACTTAAGGAAACATAGCAGAAAGCAGAATCAACCTATATAGAGAGAAAGATGTCCAAGGACATCATCTGTACATTTGTATTCAACCAAACATGAAGCCAATATACCCATGGATTTTTTAAGTTACATGAGCTAATGCCTTCCTTTTATGGCTCAAGCTGGTTTAAGTTAGGTCTCTACCAATTGTAGTGACTAAAACAGTCCTGATTAATTCACCCAGATGGTGCACCAAATCTGAAAAACATCTTTCATGCCTTTTCATCTCATAATTTGCTACTCTTTCTTCATTTAGTGGTGCCAGTTTCATCTTTAGATATGATGCTAGGTTGCTTTTGCTTGGCTACTTTCTGAACTTCCTTTTAAAACAATCCCTGACCCTGGGTCCTGGGACAGGGTAACAGCTGGATGTGGGATTGGGTTACCTGTGAGCTACCAGATATAGATCCAAGGTACTGCTGACAGTCAGCATTTGGGCTTTTGGGGGATCATACTCAACTGGCAAGCCTGCAGAAGCATCAGACCCAAAGCCCTGCATAGCACAGGCACAGGGGGAAAAAAGTGATAAGCTCCTTTAATCCATGGTGGTGAGTCTGAGGATGGAGCCTGAGGGTTAAGGTCTGTTTAGTGAACAGAAAATAGAATGACTCAATAGAGTACTCTTGGAGGAGATCTCAAGAGAGTGCCTGGAGTGGTAACAAACAGCCAATTTGTAGAGGGTTTTGAGAGCCAGGCTGAAGAGTTTAGAATTTATAAAACAAATGAAATTTTAGAACTATAATTCTAGAGGCAATATGCAGGGGGCTGGTGACAAGAAAACCCACTAGAAGTCTTCTGTTCTGATGTGTCTGTCTTGAGTTGGGAGACTAGGAGAGAGCTGGCATCACACCTAAGGGCAAGGTGCTCCACGTGGGAAGCTGGTTTTGCAGGGCAAAGAGATACAAGCATTAAGTTAGATTTCAGACATGTGGGATTTCACAAGCCAGAGGGTGAAGATGATCTGGAACACACTGACTCAAAGATCCAGAGAGAGAGTTGAGCTGATGATTAGAGTTAGGGGTCATTCTCTTGGAAAGAAAAGATGAGGTTATATGTATCACTAACTTTTCTGAGGGAAAAGGATGTCGAGGAAATTTTCCACTTGATTCATTATCCTGTGTTGTGGACGGAGACTGCTAATTTATCGAATAGATAGCACATAAACTTCAAAAAATATAATCATTTAGGGGGAAACAGATGCATAGACTAGGATTTTATTAGTTTCATGGGAGATTGTCTTTCATAAATGCATTCAGAGATCTACTCCAGCCCATTTTCACAGGAAAGCTGCCCTCCCCTCCAAAAGATCACACACAAACTTGAACCTTGGAAATAATTGGAAAAAAATAATTTTAAAAGGCAACTACCATATAGAAAACGTCATTCACATATTTATTTTTTATTTGCAACTTTGAGGCAGAAAGCCTTACTGCAAGAAAATCATGGCTGATAGATTATATCAGTTTGTAAAGAATGCGTGGATCATTTACTGTTGGCAAATAAATATTGTTGAAAGGAGACCGAAGAAACAGCTGATTTCAGTGATTTTCATCATTAACCTTTCCCTCTCTTTTATACTGTATTCCGTTGGTCATTAGTGCCAATACTTTCCACTGTCTCTCAAAGCAGTTTGCTAACTCATATTTATGGTGAACCTACTATGTGCCAAACTATACCAGGCATTTAGGAGAGAGAGAATGAAAAATACTTTCTATCTTCAGGTTGCTCAGAGATAAACAACACAACAGAAAACAGGACTTGTTTGTGGTCCTATGGTAAATCTGATGTTGTGCTAAAGGTAATGACGGAGGGATACTTTCAGTCTTGATTGGTAAGAAAGATTTATCTCAAGGAGTGATATTTCGTATATTATTTCTGATATGACATAAAATATGCATAGGAATTTTTCAGTCAAACCTACAGAAAGGACATCCTGGGTAGGGCATATTTGGAAAGCAGTACTTTATTAATTAATTCATCCTACCAACACATTAAATACTTAGACATAGTGCTAGGCACTGGAGATACAGAAATAAATGAAATGTACACAAAGCAGTGAATATTATTTTTAGAATTCATTTTCTACACCTCCAAGATATTGGTCTTAGATATTTGCTTCTGTCTTTCTTGGACCCCTGTTTCTATTGATACTTCTTTAAAATAAATATAGATTATTCACAGTTCTGTGATGGGGAAATTGAGCCCTTTATATCATGAGCAGACCATATCACAATGTGGTCATTGTTTTGTAGGGTATTGCATTTATATTTTTGAAATCTCAATTTTTTCTTTTCAGAGAATTAATGATCTCCCTTTCCCAGGCAGCAGGACAAGCTGGGATGGTTGTTGTAACTTTGGATACCCAGAGCAATTAGAAGTCCTCCTCAGCTGCCTGGAGACAATGTTGTCATGTATAATCCTGCCTCGGTCAAGATGAAGCCCTGTTTGAATTGACAACTTACACCCTCTGCCCCACGTGGCATTCGTAAAAATAGACCCATTGCTGCAGGGACTGCAGTGCAAGTCACATTTCGGCTTCTTAGTTTTTGCTTTTCTTTTTCCTATTCCCTTTCTGCCCCATGCTGTGAGCCTTCAATGTAGACAAATACAGTCAAGATTCCGGGAAACAGACATGCTCCGTACCCTCTGGTGTCATGGACTATCATCTTCCTGGCCCAGTTCCTTGTCTTCAGAGCAAATGAGCCTGGGCAGGGACACAGCGTGAGGGAGTGCAGAAGTCATCCTGTTAGTTGCGCACTTCTACAAGGGTAGGAATCAAGAGTCTGTCCATATTTCAGAGAACTGACAAGATACTGTAGTGTTGTGTTGACACAAGTCCCATGTGACTCTGTGGTAACCCAGAGGGGATGTTAAGTGCCTCCTACCCTTCTGTTGTCAACCTCACAGCATCTTCCTAGCACAGTGCCAAGTACAGATGTGTCTTCTGACTTAGACCTTCCTCTTACTGGTTCTATTATTCTGCCCCTCCAGGAGGCTTTATGTCTCTAAATGAAGCTCTAATCAATGTTCAGACCATATTGCTTCGTTCTTTGTCCTTCTTCTCCTATCCAACCCTGTTTTCTCATCCCCACTCCCTCTACCAAGCTCAGCCATGTGTCACCTCATACCAGGATTATGTTGTCTATCTGCCTCTATCAGAGGTGTCCAATCTTTTGGCTTCCCTGGGCCACATTAGAAAAGGAAGAACTGTCTTGGCCCACACATAAAATACACTAACACTAAGGATAGCTGATGAGCTAAAAAGAAAAATCACAAAAAACTCATCATGTTTTAAGAAAATTTACCTATTTATTTTGGGCCACATTCAAAACCATCTGGGGCTACATGCAGCCTGTGAGCTGCGGGTTGGACAAGCTTGCCCCATGCCATCATCCAATCCACACTTCCCATGTCTCCAAGCTTTTGGTTCAATAGGGGTTATATCCATCACTTTCCTATTAAAAATAGTGCATGGATCCCCACAAATGCCTAATCTTCAGGAGAAGATCTAGAACTTTTCCCATTTCTTCCTCCTTCTGTACTCCATCTCGCCATCCAACCAGGGCCTCTGACTCCACATGCCGTGCTTTCTCCTTCTGTCCCAGGAAAGGACTGCCTTCTCTGTCCAAAGCCATCTGTCTGTTTGCCTCTGTCCTGTCTTCATGGTGCCCTTGAAACCAGCCCTGAGAGACTGCCAGACCAACTGCCCTCAGTGCTAAGAAGCAGCTTCCCCCTCATCAGTCTGGCAGAGGCTGATTGCCTTCATGTGTCACATATCATTGTTCTAAGCCTTCTAATGTGACATTGATGCTCCTGGCATTTCCCTGGACTCAGATGTAATTTTCTAATACATAGAGGAAAAAATTATCTTGAAATTGGAAAAGACAACTAAATGGCTACTTTTAGGGGAACTAGCATTTGTTAAGCCTCTACAGTATGCCAGGCTATTGTACTACTTTATTTTATTTAGTCTCTGCAGATTCATTTTTTGCATATCTGCTAAATGACTGTGGAATGCCCTTCTTCTATGCAGGAATATCATAGATTTTTTTAAGGTTTAAATGCAACACAGAACTAAGTACCTAACAGTCAATACGTTAAAAAAACAAAACAAAACAAAACAAAACAAAACAAAACAAACCCAACAACAACAAAAAAAACTTCTACATAGCAAATAAACCCAAGCCTCACATGGAAAGGTGTAAGAGCAGTAGAGAAGTGGTAGATATATGTGTGTATTCTTATGATAGATAGGCATGTGGGCTGTATTTCACATTTCCAGTGAGATATGTAATTCCAACTGTAAGAGATATGCATGCATGGATGAATTCTACTGAATGGTCAGATTCCATCCGTGAAACAGATGGATAATGTCCATCCATTAGGCTATAGTATCTATAATGATGAAAATGTCTGCAGGGACAATTTGTCTCTTTAACTGATGAGTTGAATGCTAATTAAATCAGCACAAATATGAGAAAACTTGAGTTAGAGACAAGCAAAATTATAAATACACACGTGCACACATGCAAGCACACTCACACACATATGCACACATACTATGCCTAGACACGTACCCATCTGTCAATATACCTAACATCTACTTGCCTTACACCAGTCATTAGAGTATATCAAGATTTCTTGTCCTTCTACCTCCCACTGAGGGAGGGCCCTTGATTAACGGGTAATTGCTGCAGTTTTAAATTTTACCAGTATGTGCTTTAAGCCTCTCTTTTGAGACATTTGCATCTAAGAATTTAAAGATATACCAATAGGAACACGCATCATTTTTAATTTTCTGAAGCCCCCAAGGCAGTAGTTGGAGCTGGGTAGAAACAGATTTTCATTTGTTTTTCAAAGCTCGAATTTTACTTATCTACTTCTGAGAAACTACAAAACACTTAGGGTTGATCCCCTTAATTTTTAGTCTCTCCCAGCTTTCTTCTTTCTCTTTCTCACCTGGATGACAAAGATATGAAATTCTAGAATTTAAGTGGAACTTGGAGATATTTTTGTATAACTGCTTCTTTGAAAGAAGAAAAAGATGAGGTCTGGAGAGGAAAAATGATCTTCCCAAGACTCTATAAATACAAAGCCTGAAATGCTCCAGGTCTCTTAACTCCTATTCAGGATTAAAAAAATTTTTTTTTAATTTTTATTTTATTTTAGATTCTGGGGTACATGTGCAGGTCATGCAGGGTTGTTGCATAAGTGCACACATAACCAGGTGGTTTGCTGCCTCTATTCCCACTTTGACTATATCCAGCATTTCTTCCCATGTTATCCCTCACCACCCCTGCTGTCCCTCACTTAGGCCCCCCCTCGCCAACTGTCCCCAGTGTGTGATGCTCCTCTCCCTGAGTCCATGTGTTATCACTGTTCAACACCTGCCTATGAGTGAGAACATGTGGTGTTTGATTTTCTGTTCTTGTGTCAGTTTACTGAGAATGATGGTTTCCAGATTCATCCATGTCCTTACAAGAGACATGAACTCATCATTTTTTATGGCTGCATAGTATTCTATGGTGTATATGTGCCACATTTTCCTTGTCTAGTCTATCATTGATGGGCATTTGGGTTGGTTCCATGTCTTTGCTTTGTAAACAGTGCTGCTATGAACATGCATGTGCATGTGTCTTTATAATAGAATGATTTATTATTATTTGGGTATATACCCAGCAATGGGATTGCTGGGTCAAATGGAATTTCTATTTCTCGATCCTAGAGGAGTTGCCACACTGTTTTCCACAATTGTTGACTAATTTATACTCCCACCAACAGTGTAAAAGTGTTCCTATTTCTTCACATCCTCTCCAGCATCTGTTGTCTCCAGATTTTTTAATGATCACCATTCTACCTGGCGTGAGATGGTGGTTTTGGTTTGCATTTCTCTAATGACCAGTGATGATGAGCATTTATTTATATGTTTGTTGGCTTCATATATGTCTTCTTTTGAAAAGTATCAATGTGAACAGAGCTTCATGAAAGGAAGACTTATTGTATAAGTGGTTCTGACATGCTTGTTAATGAATATAAATACTCAACAACAAGGACATACATAATCCAAAGTCATGCAGACCTAGTCTTCTACCACTCTTACAGCACACACTAGCTGATGTGGTTTAGCTGTGACCTCACCCAAATTTCATCTTGAACTGTGACTCCCACAATTCCCATGTGTCATGAGAAGAACGAGTAGGAGGTGACTGAGTTATAGGGATGGGTCTTTCCTGTGCTGTTCTCATAATAGTGAATGAGTCTCATGAGAGCTGATGGTTTTAAAAATGGGAGTTACACTGCACAAGCTCTTTTCTTGCTGCCATCCATGCAAGACATGTCTTGCTCCTCCCTGCCTTCCACCATGATTGAGAGGCTTCCCAGCCACATGGAGCTGCAAGTCCATTAAACCTCTTTCTTTTGTGACTTGCCCAGTCTTGGGGATGTCTTTATCAGCAGTGTGAAAACAAACGAATACATTAAATTTCTCTGTGATCCACCTATGGGGGCCTGCCAGAGGCTCCAAACAGCATCCCTCTCAGCCACTGACACCTCAAGCTCCGTTGGGTCTGCTCGGTCATATGGCCCAAGTGGCAGAGCAGCTTGCACAGCAGCCTGGACCTGTTGCAGAGACTTCTCCTGCCTGGACCCCACTCAAAACTGTCAGCTTTTTGGGTCATTTGATAAATGGGCCCTAGTAACACATTCAAATGAGGAATGTGTTGCCTCCAAAATCCAAATTGGCCCACTAGGCATTGTGCCTCTTTCTTGGGCATAGGAGGGGGCCAAATGCTGCAACTAATCCTTCACGTTAGAAAGAATATGTCAAGAGGCCCCACGTCACTGGACCCCTAGAAGTTTTACTGAGGTAGAAAGTCCCTGAATGTTAGTTGGATTTATTTCCCATCCTCTGGCATGTAAATGTTTCACCAATAATAAAGTCCAGTGTGTTTGCTACTTCTTACTCACTGGATCCAATCAGCATAATGTCATCAATGTCATGGACCAGTGTGATAGCTTGTGGAAGAGAAAAGCGATCATGGTCTCCTTGAACAAGATTATGACACAAAACTGGAGAGCTGATAAACCCTTAAGTTGGGAAAGTAAAGGTATATTTCTGGCCTTGCCAGCTGAAGGCAGATTGCTTCTGGTGCTTCTCAAGGACAGGAATGGGGAAAAAGACATTTGCCAAATCATTGGCAGCAGGTGATGTGTTAATTTGCTCAACCAATGAAACCACATCTGGTACAGCAGCTGCAATTGGAGTAACCATTTGGTTTTACGATAATCCACTGTCATTCTCCGAGATACATCTGTCTTTTGCACAGGCCAAATAGGAGAGTTGAATGGGGATGTGGTGGGAATCACTACCCCTCCATCTCTCAAGTCCCTGATGGTGGCACTAATCTCTACAATCTCCCTATTAAGAAGGCTGACCTGTTTGGTTTGGTCAGTTATTCATGTCTTCTGCCACCACTCAAGATTTTATGGAATTCTATTATCAGGCTTACCAATGGTAGAAATTATGCCTTTCCTTCTTTCATTTACTTTTCTCTGCTTGACTCAAAATAATGTTGAGCTGAACATCAGAAAGCCTGAGTTTCATCACTGTCCAGCTTCCTGATCCTGTCAACCCCTGCACTCTTTGGGCCCTGATTCCAGTTACCAGATAAACTGGTAATTGTGCCTTCCAGTTTTGTGATTGGAGCTACATTAGTATTCAGAGGGCTCCACATCAGAGAGCATGACCGTCCCATCCTGGGGACACTGGAGCTCTAAAAAGAAAAGTAAAAGATCATCTCAGGCACGGGAAATACACCAGGGACCCAGTTACTCAGAGGCAGCCATACAGTGAACACTTGGTTAAGAGAACAGAAGGTGAGGCCCAGTGACTGAATTGCAAGGTCAGAATAAGACCAAGGATAGTTTTCATTCTCTTGTTAGCTCCTTAATTGCCCCCATGTGGGAGTCCAGGAGGAGGCTGGGATAGAACAGAAGTACTGAGAGGCCTGAGTTATTGTGTGGTGGCATGGGGTTTGGCAGGGAATGGGTTTTATGCCATCATCCAAGCTATTGGGCTGGGAATGCAGCCACTCTTCACTCTTGCTCCCCATGTGGAAGCATCTTCCTAAACATTTTTAGATGACTGCCTACCCCTTGTTCATCCACTGGCGAAGGAGGGAAACTTTACTTTAGTAGGTGAGTTTGTGAGAGGAACTGGACACAAATGGCCCAGACTCTTCCTCTTGCTTTCTGGGAGGGATCGTGCTGTAACTTTAACACAGAGAAGCTTGTGGTTTTCCACTTTCATCCCTGAAAAGGTGGGTAAATCTGTCTAATCTTGACAGTCCACTTGCCCAGAGATATAAGCTGGGCAAGAAAGATATGTTGTCTGATATCAGCTTCTTGTCAATAATCAAGGTCATTTTTTGGTCTCCATGATTCTTGTTTCTTAGGCTTATATTTCACTTTGGTTTAGAACTTGGGTGGGAAAGAGGAGTGCTGTTTACTGAGTCCCACATCATCTGTGTATCAGTCAGTCACCAACTCCTACCGAATACTCACAATATACCCTGCACTGTGCCAGCGGGGAAAGTGGGTAGGGAACTATTTGCGGAGTGTGTGCTATGCAGCAAGTATGCTCTGGATCCATTACAGGTATTCTCATTGAAACTACATAGTGACTTTGAAGGCAGGATTTTTATTCCCATTTTACAGAAGAGAGAACTGCAGCTCAAAAATGTAAAAGAAAAAACAAAACTTACAGTAAGTACAGGTAGTCAATGTCGGAGTCGGAACATATATTTTGTGATGTCTGATGGCAACGTCATATTATTAGATGTGGTTTTGCTTTCTAACTCATAATCTACTAGTGTGAACAAATCATTCACACTGTGGCCTTTGCCAGCTTGGTGCAAACTAAAATGAGAAAAAAGGACTGTCACTGAAGACGATGGGTTATAAAAGGCTTCTTAGCACGATGATGATTGAGTTAAATGTTGCCACTTGAGTATAAATCAGATAATCTTGAGTTATTACCTTACTGTTTGGTACCTCTTTGACATTAAGCAAGTTATTTAACCTCTCTGAGTCTCAGCTCCGTCATTTTTAAAATAGAGATTATTGAATAGAGATTGTTCATAGGGTAAATTAAATCAAACTGTGTAATATTTGTAAAGTTCCCAACACATTCTTGGCTCCATAGTAAGTGTTCTTAAGTATTGGTGTTTTCCTTATTCACTTTCTGGATCTAAGGAGATTTTAAGGATTGAGGAACAAGCTATTCCCTGAGATAAATGATTCAGTTCAACATATCTTACATTTCCGGGCATAATCTTCTTTGGGAGTGATTTTCACAGGTGACTTCCAGAAATTCAGATGTGATTTCATAATGGAACCACAGTCACCACTCTAAGACCTGATAATATCAAACAATCCAATCTCAACTTTATCGGATTTTTACAAACCTTTTAAAGAGTAGACAGGGCCAGATGTTTAGGGAAATTTTACTGCATTTGTTGCAGTTTATACAACTCTGATGAGACTATTACAATCCAAGTTTCCCTGTGCTTACCCCAAGAAGGCAGAAGGTAATTAGTATTTCCCTGAGTATATGGGTGCTTTGAAACATTTTTCACCAACAAAATTTGAAAAGGAGGTAATTTTTGTTTTATTTGTTTGGTGTTGTTTCTTCCTCCCTTTTTATGGTCAATAAAGAGAGTATTACATACTGCATTTGTCTCAGGATTAAAACAAAACTATGTCCTCCATTACTTTGAAAAGAATGTGGTTGCATTGTTTCCTGGACTGGGTGGTACAGTGACCAGGTCCTACCAAGAAAGTAAGTTTGAAGTAAAAGGTTTTTTTTTTTTTTTTTTTTTTTTTTTTTTCAGGGGGACTGCCAGGGAGCAGGCTTTTATTGGGAAAGGACAAAGGCTCAGGAGCTGGGTGCCCCAGAGGTGGCTGGGTCCTGGGCTGCCGTCTCAGCCATTGCAGCAGCTCGCGCCTCCTTCTTCTGTCTTTGTTTTTCCTCCTTGAGACGCTTGCGCTCCTTCTTCTCTAGGTCCTGGAGCAGCTCCTGGAAGCGGGCGCTCCTTGGGTCCACCTGGTAGCCCAGGCGCTCCTGGGCCTCAGCCTGCAGTCGGGTCCTCCTCTCCTTGTCAGCCTCTGCCTTCTCCCTGCGCTCCCGCTTCTGCTGCCGCCGTTTCTCAATCATCCTTGGCATCTTGGCCATGCACTCTGCAGTGTGCTGCTCCCTCTCCTGACAGCTTCTGCTCTTCGGCCAGCTGCTTCACCGGCAGCGACTCCTGCATGGTCGTCAAACTTGGGTACCATTCGCGCTCATTGGCCTCCAGCTCCTGCAGCTGCTCGGTCGACGGCCATAGCGAACCCGGGTCCACCCCGGAGGCAGCGCCGTAAGGCGCGAACTGCTTAGCTGCGTAGCGCGGACTCAGCTGCCATCGCGGGGTCAGGAGGCCCTCGGGGTCTGGCCACCGGGGTCCTGGCCTGCGGCGCAGGGGCGGGGGCGCCCGGTAGGCTGTGGGCTTTTTTTTTTTTTTCCTTTCCTTTTCTTGTTTCTTTGCTTTTGAGCAGGAGAGGATGCAGAGAATAAAATAAAGCAATCTGGAAAAGTCCAATATGGATTTCAAATCTCCTTCTCTGTCCATATCCTCAAGCTGGTGTTCAAAAAGAAAAGGAGTCCAAGCAGCCTTGAAGTTGCTTCGAATGCCAATAAGTATGTTCTCAGCTTTGGCATACATTGGTCTTGCCCAGGGTGAGAAAAATGAACTATCTACATCTGGAGCAGCTGGCTCAGTCTTAAAGAACCCTGGTCCAACTCCATCCAGACAGACTGCATCAGTAGCACTGGGAATGCAGTCTGAGAATTTGTTTTTTATATTTATTTTTAAAATAAGCTCCTCAAAGTATCCTCATTCACTCTGAAGTTTGAAAAACACTGCCATTAAATTTGTACTAAAGTATAGATTAGTAGACACAAATGTGGGTTTTCCCAATAGTTGGACTAGAAAATCACTAATTTGGCTTAACTCAGAAAAGACAAGCCCCCAAAATTAATAAAAATAAAATATAAAGATATGTTTTATAAAAACCTTGCTCATCTTAAAACCACTCTCTTTTGCCTCCTGCTTTTCATCCATTTGCCATTATGTCTCCTTTTGGATTACACAATGGTCTAAATAGTTGTGATGATTTTGAACATATTCCTGAGATTATATCTCTACTAAGCCCCAGGGAGACGAGGTCAGAAGTCAGTTTGGGAGGTGGGGGTTTACCAGTTCTCCAACTCTGGCTTTGACCTGTATTGTATTAAAGAACTCCTCCCCAGCTTGTGTAGTCTTTATCTACAAAACCTTTTCAATGCTCCCACCTGGAATTAGTCTCTCCATCTTCTAGGCTGCCACACTCTTTATCAAGTGCATTTCACTTATTTCTGTCTGCCTTGCAATGAGTTAAAGCCAATAAAATGGCTTTGTGTAATGTTCTGCAAAGCATTTTCACACACACTAACTCATTAATCTTCATCATATACCTTAGTTGGGATTAGAACTCTTCTTTAATAAAAGATACTGAGGCTCCAGGAAGTTAAATGACCCTTTTAATATTAAGAAACTAATGCCAGAGGCATATCTTCATACCATGACACTATTTTTCATATAAATTGTATAGTTTTATTTCTCTTTCATCAAGCTTCAAATTTTTGAAATTATGCAACTAAATGAGTCAGAACATGCTAGATGCCGTGCAACAGAGCTGCATCAGTGGAGCCTCTTTCACTGAGAAATTTACAGTCTTATTAGATAATTAAGGTTCACCCTGATCACTATCACCCAGTATTGCAGTTGTTTATTATTTTCTTTCTCAAATACATTTAAGTCTCCATATTTTAGCTACTCCACCAAGAACTATACATACTTAAAAAAATCATAGTAGAACAAAGTAGCTGTTATTATGAATCTAAGGGCAGAGGAAAGATTAATACTAGAAGTACCAGATTGTCTAAGAACTTGAGAGTTTAAGAGCTTGTTCTCTACAGAATTTCTGGATTTGTTTTCTGTCTCCACCCCTTAATACCTCTGTGACCTTGGGCAAAGATTTATATGTGTTTTTCCTTGAAGATTAGAGGGTGTGTAACGAATTTAGAACAGATCCTGACACAGACTGAGTGCTCAATCAATGCTTTCAATGATAATAATAATGATGAGATGTTATGATCATTATTTAACCCTTCAGCCAAAATGGGAAAATATTAGCCATCATATTTTCAATTTTTTTTTTTCACCACTCTCTCTGCTTTCCTTTAGAATGCTGATGACACAACTGTTAGCCATTCTGGTATTGACTCATCCATCCTAAGGCTCTATTTATTTCTTCTTCAATCTTTATTTCCCTCTATTGTTAAAGCTGGATAATTTCTATCAATATTTTATAAAGTTCATTGGCTTTTTTCTTTATCATTTCCAGTCTACTCTTGGGCTTATCCCGTGACTGTTTTTATTTTGCTTAATGTATTTTTCAGTTCTAAAATGTTCATTTGTTTTTCTTTTTTGTTACAACTTCTATTTATCTGAAGAGATATTCTTTTTTTCATTTCAAGAGTATTTACACTTACTTCGCAGAGCATGTTTAAAATAACTGCTTTAAAACCTTTATCTAATAATTCTAACACCTATATTATCTTGGGGTCAGCATATGTTAATTATCTTTGTTCTTGAAAGATATTGATGTTTCCTGTTTTTTCATGTTTAATAGTTTTAGATTATATCTTGGACATTTTGAATATTATGCTGTAAGAGTTTGAGTCCTACAAATCTCACCCAGAATTTGTTTTTGTTTTTTTTTTTTTGTTAGCTTGTTTTAGCAAGCAGTTGACTCAGTATCAAGCTACAAGTTCCTATCTGCCTTCTCTCTAGGATATGGGTCCAATGTAGGTTTGATTTTCAAAGCCTTTGAAATGCTATTTAGGTCAGTCCCTTTTGCGTACCATCCAGTGACAAATCTAATACCTAGATGGGGATTTACCTTGTAGTTCAGTTCTAAGAGCGTTTTGTATGCAATTTAGGGCCAAATGCCATGAATACACAACTTGAAGGCAAGCCCAAAAGTTTATATATAACTTTATGGGACCATTTTATTTCCTAATTGTGATCATCCTGGCACGTTCTGTCTCCCAGCCTCCATATCTCATTTCATTCCTACTTCAGCCTCGGTTTTCTGTCTAGGAAACTGGGGTTTTAGGTGCCCAGCTCTGCCATGGACTTTCTGCAACTGAGTCTGTATCAGGGACCAAGCAACGAAGGGATAAAAAATGATAAAAAGCAGCAAAAAGGTATTTCTTCTATTCTCTTGATATCATTGTTCTTCTGGTCAGTAGTATATTTCCTCTCTTGGAGCTTTAGGTGTCTGCCCCACCGCCGCTGTCATTTTTACCACTACTAACACCGGATTGTCTGAGGACCATGTAGGAGAAAAAATAAACAAAAGAAAACAAAATCCCCAGAAAGTTTATACTATCATCTCTAATCCATTTCCTGCTGCACGGACCAACAAGAGATGTTTTCTTCTACTTTGTTATGGGTTGAATTGTATGCTCCTAAGATTTATATGTTGGAGTCCTAACCCTTAGTATCTCAGACTGTGACTCCATTTAGATGCAGGATCATTGCATTTGTAACCAGTTAAGATGAGGTCATACTGAAGTAGGATGGCCTCCTAATCAAATATGACTAATATCCTTATAAAAAGGGAAGCTTGGACACAGACACATGTACAGAGAACACGATGTGAAAAGATGCAGGGACAAGAGAGCCATCTGTATGCTAGGAAGAGTGGCCTGAAACAAATCCCTCAATCATGGTCCTAGAAGTAATCAACTTTGCTGACATCTTGATTCTAAACTTCTAGCTTCCAGAACTATGAGATAATTAATACGTTTATGTTGTTTAAGCCTACCATTATGTTGTTTGGATACTATGTGGTATTTTATCATGGCAGCACTAGCAAATTAGTATTCTTTTTTGCCCACATTTGGTGTAAACGTACGAGTTTTTGGCTTGCGGGAGTGGCAGGTAATGGTGGAAAAGAACATCATTACCAGTTTAGTGTTATTCTGATTTCTGGTTTTCTTTCTCAATCTGTCTGCTACCAACTACTTTTTATACTCCTCAGATAGATGCTGTAGGCATGCTGTCCAGGGTTTGCAGTTGCACTTAGGGAGAAAGACAAGGTGAAGTGAATTTAACTCAGTCTTGACCAACTGAAATGCAGAGTTTTTTGGTTTGTTATGACCCTCTCCCCTCCTTAGATTTTAAAGGAATGATTTGAAAAAGAATCTTATACTGTTCCATAATTTCATCAAGAAATGGAAACAGGAATCTCATGATTACCTTTGCTTTTGAAACTAATTTTCACCAGGCTCAATTTACAGATGTTAACATCTTTTGGTTGCAATTTAAACTTTTGAGTTCATTCTGCTTATTATTAGTCAGGGTTGAGGGAATTTTGGACTTTGGAACAATAAAATAAATGATCTATGTTCACCTTTAATGATAAAGAATGAACACCAATGGCACAGGCATTTTTAGGACTCCTGTTCCTGACTTTATTCAGACTTTATCTAATTCAATTTTATAGACATTTACTGATTTTCTATGTTTTTTGAAAAAACATTACTAATGACACTAAAAGGATGGATCAGACATGGTTCTTTCTCTCAAGGAATTTAGGTGAACCACTTTTCGAAGTTTTGATGTCTTCAATTTAAAGAATAAGAATAATGTTACTCACCATACAGATGCTGTGTGGATATTTAAAAATAAAAATAAAAATTTTGTAAACATAAAATGACATGACAATAAAGGGCAATTATATTTTATTTGCCCTAAATAAGCCTTCTTTCAACCTTGAAAAAAAGGCCTGAAAATAGGAGTCTGTGTTTTGCTGAGTAAAAAAAATGTTTACTCTCTTTAAATCCCTTCAGATTTTGTTTCTGTATTTTCTAAACCTAATGTTGCAGGGCAAAACAATTCTTATGTTTTTAGTCTGGAATTGTACAGCAACCTCTGCTGGCCCCTGCCCTTTTGGGGAACATCTAAAATATCATTAAGTCTTTCTGAAAGAACGAGTGCCAGAGCTGCATACAATATTCTGCCAACAGACATCTTGGTCTTGTCAAGTGAGAGACTATGATGTATCCAGATTTAAGAGAAAAATGCTAGGTATGAAAATATACGTTTTACATGCTAGATGATTTGCCTTCACTCTTGAAGCTATGTGGAGTTTCTGATTTCTTTACCCTTTCTACTTCTCCAGACTGTCAAAATAGGCCTCATTTATGCAATAAGTAATTTATGAACCTATACTTGGTGGTTCTGGTGGTGAACGACATCGAAAATGTTCATGATGTCAAGAGGTTTGCATTCTAATAGGGGAGAGTAAAGGAAGAAGGAAGGAAGCAAGGAAGGGAGGGAGGGAGGCAGGGAAGGAGGGAGGGAGGAAGGAAGAAAGAAAGAAGGAAGGAAGGTAGGAAGGAAAGAAAGAAAGAGAGAGAAAGAAACGAAAGAAAGAGAAAGAAAAGAAAAGAAGGAAGGAAGGAAGAAATCAGGAGGAGGAGGAAGAGGAGGAAGAAGACAGAGATAAATATCAATTAACAATAAATGTTGGAAAGAGAATTACAATAGAGTAAGATAATAGAGAAAAATGGTGTGTCAGGTGAAGCCTCTCTGAGATACATGAAGGGCAAGAGCAAGAGCATTTCAAGCAGAGGAAGGAGCCATTTCAAAGGCCCCACAGCGGGATAATTTCAGCACAACCGAGGAAAAGACAATAGACCAGGGGCTGGCATGGAGATAACAGAGAGGGAAGTGGTACAAGATGAGGTCACAGAGATTGTCACAGACCAGATCACACAGGGCTTTGGAAGTCAAAACAGGTTTAGATTTTATTCTAAGTGTTATAGAAGCCATTAGCAGTCTTCAAGCAGGAAAGTAACATGTTCTTATTTACTTTAACATTTTTTTCACTCTGTCATCTTTTTAAGAAGCGCATTGCATTTCTCCTTTAAGACTCATTTTATTTTGTTTTACTTTATTTTTAGATACAGAGTCTTACTCTTTTGCCCAGGCTGGAGTGCAGTGGCACAATAATAGCTCACTACAACCTCAACTCCTGGGTTTGAGCCACCCTCCTGCCTCAGCCTCTTGAGTTGCCAAAATTACAGGCATGTGCCATCACACTTGGCTAATTTTAAATTTTTTTGTTGTTGTTGAGGTGTTCTCACTACATTCATTGCTCAAGCTAGTCTGGAACTCCTGGCATCAAGTAATTTGACTACCTTGGCCTCCCAAAGCATTGGAATTTTAGGCGTGAAAAATCACGCCCAGACAGGACCTATTTAAAATGTTTATTTTGACATACATTCTACCTTCAAACCTTGGGCAAAATCAATTCTGCCTTCATCTTTGGCTTGAGTGTAGATCTACCATTATATATAGTCACTTGGACTTTGGTGACTAGTCCAATTTAATTGCACCTGAACATTTTTCTTCTATAAATAAGGATAGTATAGAAATAAATACATGCATAGAAAAGGCTTTGCCACTTGGTAAGCTCATAATAAATTCTGCTGTACTACAAGTCCTGAGCATTTTGAACCGAAAATTTAGCATTTATTTTATTTAAACTTAAATTCTAATTGGTAGTTTTTATGTTTTTCATCCAAATGACTCGGACTTTTTTTTTAAATAGAGATTTATTGTATTTCTACCCCCTTTACCCAGTAAAATTATAGAAATATTATGGCATGGCAGAGATTACTGTGTTCATCCAAGTTTCTTTTTTTCTCATTCTATGTAAACAATGAAAGGAAAGAATATTTGTCAGGCTCTAGTTAGGTATGACCATGTGACTCAGTTCTAGCCAATTGGATGGGAATATGATACCATGATTTCTAAGCCTGACCCTTATAAACCTCCCCTGGGAGATTCTTCCATTCCCTTTTCTTATTTGTGGCAGGAAGTGAAGAATTATGAGACCTTTGCAGGTGGGGATTGGGGCTGAAGAGGAAGCAGGCTGGGACCCTGGATCACTGCAATGCCTGCCCATTGGATTATTTCCTAAGGAAAATATATATTATAATTTGATAAGCTATTAAAATAACTTCCATAGTTTATCTCTGACACTATTAGAGTCACCCTAAATAGTACACTGTGCCATTATACATGTTGAATTTATGTTACTTTCACACCTTATCTCCTTTGCCCTTTTCTATTATGAGGAATAAAAGACAGTCATTTTTTTCCCACTTTATAAAGGAAAATTCTGGGGAAGGTTGTGATTTTCTCTGATCATTAAGGTAAGAATCAAGGCTTGAGCTTTTTATTCTTCCTTAGTAAATGTTAGAAAACTAAATGTTTTAGTAGAACCCCAAAAATTAGGATCACTATAAAATAAATCATGGTAATTTTAACAAATTACCATAAATTTGAAAAATAGAAAAAAATAATTTTCAAGAAAACTAAATGTTTTAGTAGAACCCAAAAAATTAGGATCACTATAAAATAAATCATGATAATTTTAACAAATTACCATAAATTTGAAAAATGGAAAAAAATAATTTTCAACAAATTTTTATATAGCCAGTGAAAACCTACCAAATTCACTTTTCTGAAAATATAGTAGCAAATCCTCCCCAATTTTTGGTCTATAGATTTGAAATACAAGGCCTGAACTAAAAGAAAATGGAGCTGATATCTCTCTTTTGCTAAGCTGCTCTATTGAAAGTAGTCACCATGTTCTTTATCCATAGTTAGTTCTCCTTCATATATATAGAAAATAATATCTAATTTTTTCTAAAGTGGCAGATAAAATTGTATGTATTTACCATGTACAACATGATGTTTTGAAGTACAAATACTTTGTGGGATGGTTAAATCTAGCTAATTAACATATGCATTTCTTCATACAGCCATTTTTGTGCTGAGAACATTTAAACATCTACTCTCTTTGCATTTTTCAAGAATACAATATATCTTCATTAATTATAATCAACATGCTGTTCAATAGATCTGTTTAATTGATTTCTCTTACCAAACTGTCATTATTTTGGTCAATTCTTCAGTAGAGTGTGACCTTCAGAAGGACAAGGATCTGTGTGTTCATCATCATGTTTTTAATGCCTAGAAGAGAGCCTAGGAGATAGGTTTATAGGAATCAATATTGCAACCATGTCTTCTTCTATAAAACAACTGCGGTATATTTAAAAATATAATTGGCAGTAATATACTGTATTTTGAAGGTGGAGCACTTCATTTGGGATTAAAAAAAAGAGACTTGTTAGCAGATGTTTTGTGACTTTTTTCCCCACTGTAGTCCATTGATTCAGAGAACAATAAATCGGGAAATGGGCATAGAAAAAGCTCCTGTTGTTGAGCAGACCTACAGATTACTTTGGAGCTGTAAATCTCAGTTTCTTCTTTGAGAATAGTATTTAACCATCACCCAAATAAACATTGCCTGGAAACCAAGGCTGGTAAACACTGAGTGTACAGATATACTATAGGGCCCCAGATTTCTCATCATATATGAAAGTGAATAAATTGGAAAATAAGTATGAAGCCTACTGCAGAACAAGTGAAAAACAAAGCAAACAAAGCAAAAAGATCATTCTGAACACGTAGGAGATTTTCATACCTATAGATATTATTTTTATAGGAATCAGAAGTAAATGTTAGAAAACCAAATGTTTTAGTAGAACCCAAAAAATCAGGATCACTATAAAATAAATCAGAGAGTGTTAAGCAAGAACGAATTGAAATGTAAAGACAGAAGGCTTGGAAGACAAGATGGTTAGGAGAAAGAGGAAGGACTATAAAAAATAAGAAAATTTAATAGCAGAACTAAAATTCCTAATGGATGTAGTAGAGGAAAATCCAGTAAAGTGGCAACTTGATAAGGGACCAGAATTAGCGAGGACAACTTTGAGCAACTCTATTGAAATGCAAGAGAAAGGTAATTATCATGAAAGGACAAAATGACATCTATAGAAGAAAAAAAATATGCCATAACCATGTTACTTTTAAGTATTTGAGATTTTATCCTCATAGTACCAGAAAAATTGATTTTATAAATACGATCTGTATTAAAAAATATCCTAAATGATTTCTCTGGAAAATTAACATGTTATTATAAGGATATGTCTTAAAAGATGTTAAACCTTTTAAAGAAACATTTTAATATAAATATCAATAACAAAAATTATGAAAACAAAAAATTTATAACTCTAACTTAGTAGCTAGCAACTATCACTAAAAACAAAAGAAAAATCAGGCAGTGAAGTTTACTATTGTAGAATAACTGGAAGAAAACCCAAGGAATTACAAATTTCATGGAGAGTCTGAATATGGCTATTAAAAAAATTATGAAATCTAGCCATAAGTGCCTTAAATATGTGTGTTTATGGTGAATTTACAAACATATATGCATCAATAAGAAATTTCCCTCTTCTAAAGATAAAAATTCAACCAGGAATTATTTTGTTTAATCAGTTCTTACATAAATATTTATCAAAACCCATTGTTTACTAGGTATTGTACTATGTTCTGGGTACCATAAAAATGATCAAAACAGCCCTTTATTCTGCCATGATTGAGTCTGGAGTCTAATGCAGCATACTGTTAACAAATCATACAATCACAAAATAGCTTGTTACATGTGGTAAAGGTAGAGAGACCTGTTGGGCCCCAGAGGTGAGGTACTTCATCCAATCCTGTGGTCTCAGAGAGTAAGGGGATTATTTCAGGCTATGGTTATCACTGGTATAGGCATAGGAAAAACTGTTGTTGATCAGATCTATGGATGACTTTGAAGCAGTAAATCTCAATTTATTCTTTGAGAATGGTAGCTAACCATCACCCAAATTAATAGTGTCTAGAAACTAAGGTTGGTGAGCACTTAGTAGATACAGTATAAGGACACAGAGTAGATAAATCTCATCACATTTGCAAGTGAATAAAATGGAAAATAAGCATGAAACCTACTATAGAACAAGTGAAACAGAAACAAAAACACATCATCCTGAACACTCAGAAGATCTTTCTCTGAAAGCCAGAGGATCTTGAATTTCTTTTTGGGTAGCTCTTAGAATAAAAGGAGAACAGGAAGAGATGTAGAGAGAAATCAGTTTGAAGAGATGAACCACTTTAAGTTATTGGATAGGTTTCCAGGTTTATCTTGCAGTTTCTCAAATATAAGATTCAAAACAAAACTTGTGAATTTCTTTGTTCTTACATCTTGCAACTTACAGTAGCACATTGGGTTTGTAAAAGGCAATGTGCCTTTCTAAAACCTTTCTATTTGCCAGGTGTTTTACATATGTTATTTTATCTCATGTCTTTAGAAACTTCATGAGATAGTCACGATTACCTTAATAAAGTGGAAACTGTGGCACAGATAAATATATAAACCTGTGAAAGTTTAAATAGGAAATGGCACAATGAAAATTCAAATATAACTTTCTACATCTACTGGACTGGGCAATCATGAGAAGAGGATGAGGAATATGATGAAGAGAATCACCATCATCATCATTACAATGTAACTAATACTAAGTGCCAGGCACTAGTTTTAGCATATTACATAAATTTATTTGCACAAAAATATCGAGTGTTTTTGTTTTATAAATAAGGAAAATGAGGCTTAAAGATACATTAAAAGAAAAGCTTTAGGCAAATTAAATGTAACAGAGTTTAATAAGCCAAAGAACAATTCATGAATTGGGCAGCCTCCCAAGCCAGAATAGATTCAGAGAGACGAGCATTGCTGCTTGTTTGAAGAAGATTTTTGGACAGAAAAGACAATGATGTACAGAAAACATAAGTGAGGTACAGAAACAACCAGATTGTTTACAATTTGACATTTGCCTTATTTGAACACAATGTAAACCATTGGCAATCTTTGGCCAAAACTCAGTGATTGGCACCAGAGTAGGTTACAGTCTGTTTACACATATTCAGTTAGGTTCCAGTTCATCACGTATGAAGAAACAGTTAGGCTAAACTTAAACTATATAAGGAGGCAACTTTAGACTAAACTTAACAGGTTTAGTGAATCTGGGCATAATTCAGAACCCTCAGTCAAATTGTGCTTGTGGTCTACAGTCTCAAAATTTAGTGACATACATGCTTGTTCCTCTGTGTGGGCTGCCCTCCCCGGCTCCTTGCCTGAGTTTGATTAACTTTTACACATGCTATACTTTAAACTGAAGCTCAGGCATCATTTGTTTCAGAAAATATTCTTTGATCTCTTCTACTCCCCGCCCCGTGTGATTAGGTACTGCTATTCTGCCTTCCATTACAGTCTGTGTGTATCTTCATCCTCTCACTCCACATGTGGTTTTATCTTTATCTGTGTTTCTACAACCCCCAATCTTCCATGAACTCATTGCAGAGAAAATGTGCACTATTTCATTTGGGGTCCTAATTACTTTTTACTTGTTTATCTTTAATTCTACAACTCCCAATCTTCCATGAACTCATTGAGGAGAAAACGTGCACTATTTCATTTGGGGTCCTACTTTTTGCATTACTTGAGACACCGAGTTTTCCAAGATGCACAACTTACTGAGAGCTGAGCTGAGTGATTGGAAATAACTAATAATTAAAGTAGGACTGATGATGTGGTATTATACAAAATTGAATACTGTTCAGCCATAAAAAAGAAAGAAGTCCTGCCACTTGTGACAACATGAATACAACTGGAGGACATTATGCTAAATGAAGTAAGCTATGCACAGACAAATACCATGTGATCTCATATGTAGAATCTATAAAAGTAAAATTCATAATAGTAGATGGTATAATGATGGTTATCTGAAGCTGGGAAACAGGGGAAGGAGAGGGTATAAAGTGTTAGAAGGAAGATGTTTTGAGATTTCTTGCATAGCAGGGTGACTATTGTAAACAATAATGTGTTGTATATCTCAAAATAACTGAAAGGGTACCTTTCAAATGTCTCACCACAAAAAATGCTAAGTAAATGAGAGGGGCATAATTCAAAACCCTTAGGCAAATTGTGTTTCTGTTCTTTAGTCTCAAAATCATAGTTATATTAATTAGCTGGATTTAATCATTCCACATTATATAGACATGTTAAGATATCACAGTGTACCCCATAAATGTATGTAATTATGGTCTGTCAATTAAATATAATAATAAATGAGCATTTTGTCTAAAATATAAAGAAAAAGTAAGTTTGAAGACAGTATTCTACTTAAAACTTACAAGTATAATTGTGGCAAAGGTGACATCTCAGTCCAGGTTAAAGTAAGCATTTTTGTAGAGAAACTGTTTTATTGGTTCTTTTTCCTTCCTAAATAGTTATAGGACTTTTTTTCTTTATACTTGGAAAGTAAAAAGAATCACAACTTCTGTTAAAGGATTAATGTCATTTCATTAATATTGCCTGGAGGATATTTTTCATATGCAAGCTACGGATTTTTTCTTTAGCTTAAGAAAGGTTTTTACCATTATAATATTATTGTAGTTATTTACTTTAGTCTTTCATGTCATTTATGCCCTATTATAATTTTTTTGGCTTCACTTATGACTTCAAATTCGGGGACATTCACCAACCTGTTCTCTCCTTTAGTCCAAACTAATGTTATGATTTCTGTTGGTTTTCTTAATATGGCCAATTAGCATTTTGTGTCTCTTTAGCTTTAACTGATATGAAATAATTTTCTTTTCATGACCAGAACCATTTAGTTTTAAAGATTCTCCTCCTTTTTTTTTTTTTTTGAAATGGAATCTCTCTTTGTCGTCCAGGCTGGAGTGCAAAGGCATGATCTCAGCTCACTGCAACCTCTGTCTCTCAGGTTCAAGTGATTCTCCTGCCTCAGCCTCCTGAGTAGCTGGGACTACAGGCATGCGCCACCATGCCCGACTAATTATTTTTGTATTCTTAGTAGAGACAGAGTTTTGCTATGTTGGCACGGCTGGTCTGGAACTCCTGACCTCAGGTGATCTATTCGACTCAGACTCCCAAAGTGCTGGGATTACAAGCATCAGCCGCCCCACCCAGACTTGAATCTTGATAAGAAAATTAATTTCAGAATGTAAAAGGTTTATCTTTTTTTCTCTTACTTACCCCTTTTTGAATCTTTTGAATTGTGATAGCTATCCTTGTGTTCCTGACGTCTCTTTGTCTTGCGTCATGCCTCCAAGAGGACGCTGTATTTTCTGTGAGTGGGTGCATGGTGACCTTCTCTCAGAGATTTCAAAGATTCCTGTTTGTAATTTCCAGCACCTTTTTTCTTCACTTGTGGCAAATTATGGGCATATTGATATTTCCTTTGATCCAGTTTTTAGATTATGGTATAGCAATCACCCAACGTTTTTAGCATATATGTGTCACTCTTCTTGAATTT
Organism: Saimiri boliviensis; assembly: GCF_048565385.1. Lineage (NCBI taxonomy): Eukaryota > Metazoa > Chordata > Mammalia > Primates > Cebidae > Saimiri > Saimiri boliviensis. The sequence continues at coordinate 79,653,440 of NC_133463.1, forward strand.
CTAGTAAATATAACATGTTTTCTAGTAAAATTAACAGTCTTATTGGTCATTTTATTTCAGTTCTGGCAGGCGGCTCCTGTATTTCATTTACATAGAAAAGTTACACATTAATATTATAATCAAATAATTAAAATAGTTGTATAAAGAAATTCTATAAAATTAATTTATAATTTTCTTTATTCTCAGTTTTACAAATAACATATGTTGTTCATATAATCAGAGAACAATAAAACTTATATTACTGAAAGGAAACCTGTTCTCAGGTGACCACCTCAAGTAGGCAAAGAACAGACTGAACTAATACAAATATACAGTCATGCATCATGTAATGGATATGTTCTGAGAAATACGTAGGTGATCTTGTCATTGTGTGAACATCATAAAGTGTATTTACACAAACCTAGGTACTACAGTCTACTAGACACCTAGGATACATAGCATAGCTTACTGCTCTGAGACTACAAACACATACATCATGTTACGATATCAGTACCATTGAGCAATTATAATGCAATGGTAAGTATTTGTGTAACTAATTGTAGAAAAGGTACAGTAAAAATACAGTATAAGAAATTAATGGCACATGTGTATAGGGAATTTACCATGAATGGAGCTTTCAGGACTGATGCTCTGAGTGAGTCAGTGAGTGAGTGGTGAGTGAATGTGAAGGCCTAGGACATGACCGTGTGCTACTGTAGACTTTACAAACACAGTACATTTAAATTGCATTACATTTATTAAAAATTTCTTAGCTTACTAATCTTAGTTTATGGCATGTGTATACCTAGGTAACAATCCTGCATGATCTGCACATGTACCCAGAACTTAAAGTATAATTTAAAAAATTTTTTTTGAATTGATTATTTTTAACTTTTTGACTCTTTTGTAATAATATTTAGCTTAAACCACAGACACATTGTACAACTGTACAAAAATATTTATTTCTTTATATTTTTATTCTATAAGCATTTTACTATTTTAAAAGCTTTTTATTTTTTAAACTTTTATGTTGAAAACTAAGACACAAACACACACGTTACCCTAGAGCTACACAGGGTCAGGATTATCCATGTCACTGTCTTCACCTCCACATCTTGTTCCACTGGAAGATCTGCGGGGACAATAGCTTGCATGGATCTGTCATGCTATGACCACAATGCCTTCTTCTGGAATACTTCTTGAAGGACTTGCCTGAGCTTGACTTACAGTTCACTATTTAAAAATAAGTAGAAGGAGTACATTCTAAGATAAAGATAAAACGTATAATGAATACAAGAAACCAGTAATGTAGTCATTTATTGCCATTATCAAGTATTATGTTTGTATATAATTGTATGTGCTATACTTTCATAAGACCGGCAGTAGAGTAGGCTTGTTTACACAAGCGTTATCAAAAATATGTGAATAATGCATTGTGTTATGAGGTTAAGATGGCTATGATGTCATCAAATGATAGGAATCTTTCAGTTTCTTTATAATCTTATGGGACCACCATAGTATGTAGTGTAATCGTCTGGGTCCATCATTGATCAGTCGTTATACAGCACATGACAGTATTTGTGTTATCTATCTCTCAGTTTATTTTTTGTGTCAATCTTTAGAATGTGAGCTTCACAGGGTAAGGATTTTGCCTGTCTTTATCATTGTATCATAAAACCTATGCCAGTACTTGGCACACAGTAGTGCTCACAAAGTACTACATGAATGCATAAAGGATTAATGAGAGTAGGGATTAAGGGCCCTGTAAAGAAGGTGACTTTACAGTGACGTGAAGTTTAAGCCAATATTTTTAGACTAGGAGAATCCAACACTTCAGCAGCCTAAGTCTATGAATCTGTCCTCCACAGGTCCCTCCGGGGGTCCTAGCCTGTCTCCTCTAGAGCCTTTCTCTGAGCCTTTATCCTGGTATCTGCTTGACAGACTCTGCCTACCTTGAATCTCTTTCTGAACCTGTTACCAGCCCATCCATGACACCTTGCTTCTTCCTGACCTGGATGAATTTCTGTTCCTGACCTGGGCATGACTTGAATTTGACTTTCATTTTTCTCTACTGGCTTGCCTTGTCTTAGTGGCCATGGAGGGACTATGATTCCAGTAATGAAAATTTGTATTCTCTGATGAGTGTGGGAAAATTAATGAAAATATTAACCATGATTATATTTGGGCTAATGTATTAGACATTTTTTTCTTCTTCTGTACTTTTTATTCATGGGTTTTTCCAGATTTGTTGTGCTGAATATAATCCACACATATAATGGAAAAGTAAATGTTTTAACAATGCTGCATGATGTCTGACATAGACATATATAGCACATTACTCCACTTACACTACATCATACAGTATCCCTTGCTCCAAAGTATACAACGTGAATAAAACTTGAAAAATGGAAAGGCGACAAAAAGTCTTTACTCATTTCTGGCCTTTTATACTCTATAGTCAGTTTACTGTCTCTCCTATTATCTCAAGTACTTTGAAAGATTCCAAGAAATACCTAATGCTCTGAATATTTCTGTTCTTCTCCTCTGCTCTACCTCCCTGTGGTGAGGTTTACTGCCCAGGGACCTGACCAAGGGCATGGAGGCAAGCCTTGGTATCACCCACTTCTACTGAGGTCATCATCTTTCCTTGCTTGGAAACTGTTGAATGTGCATCTGTTACTTGGTCTCTCAATGGCCCATGCTAGTTTCTTTCTCTTTTTAATTGCAACTGTTTCTATTTTTAAAAACGCATTTATTATTTTTGCAGAGACAGATTCTCACTCTATGGCCCAGGCTGGTCTCAAACTCCTGAACTCACATGATCCTCCTGCTTTGACTTCTCAGAGTGCTGGGGTTATAGGTATGAGCCACTATGCCTGGTCTTTCTCTCTCAAAATTAGAGTGAGTTCATGAGAGCAAGCCTATTGGACATCTTTGAACATTACCTGAGCTGTAGTCACAATTACTACAATGCTTGTTCACTGCTTTATTGTCAGTGCCTGCCTTGGAGTAGATGTGAGTGCTCCAGATCTCTTTCCCTTCAGACAATTTACATACCAAGATGCCTCTTGGCCCTCATGCAAATGTGTCCCTATAAAGTCTTCCCTGAAATTCTTGAGCTGTATGCGAACATGTCTGGATTTCAGAGTTAATATTTTACGGGCTGCCAATCTGGAAACCACACAAATGACTGTGCTTAATTTGATTGATGGAACTTATTGTGGGTATGTCTCTTGCTTTGCAAATTTTTTATTCTTGGAAGACCAGGACAAGACGTTGTACCCGTATTGTTTTGTGACTCAGAGAAGACTCTGAGTAACCTTGTGGAAAAGGAGCACTTAGCTGTTTTGCTTACGTGCAGTGCAGTATTTCTGTGGGGGCCTGCCACCTTCGCATGTACACCGTTTATCAGCCAAATTCCTCAGCTCTCAAATGAACTCGATGTTAAGACAGTCTTGAATTGCCTTTTAGAAAAATGGAAAAACCAGGATTGGAAGGTATTGGAATTATAAATGGTGTTGATTTGAAATTTGTGAAAGGTGATTGATCTAATAATATTAATAGTAGAAATAATGTTAACATTGGTACTGATATTAGGTCTCATATCGAACACCTACATTTTAAGCTCTTTGCTAATAAATTTATCTACAGTGTCACATTGAATTTTTACTACATTACTCTGAAGTAGAAATATGATCCTCATGTGACAAAGGTAAATCAGAATACTGGAGAGGTTAAAGACCTTGCCAAACAATACATAACTTATATGTGGCAGAAAATGCTTTGTTTCTTTTTAAATCACATTCTTTTAAATCACTCTATGATTAACATAAACACAGAAAATGTGTTCCCTGATATTGGTGAAATGGCATTCACAGCATCACTGAGTCTTGATTCTGGGCTCTTTATTCATTGGCAGTAGACTCTGGGCTCTGTCTGTACATATGATGATCAAGAAACCAGTTCCTACAGCTTGAAGGAAACAAAATACATCAAGGCTAGGACACTGGAGTGCTAAGCAAGAAAGTGAGAACAAGCCAAAATCAATTAATAGGGAAGTTAGTTCAAGGGATAAGAAAGTCTCCAGCTCAGATACAAAATAAGTAAATGTTCAGAACCCAATCAAGCATCTGAACACTGAACTTGGGGAAGTCTATTGATGAGGCTGAATGTACAGGGGAAAAAAAAAAAAAAAACAGCTTTGGTTAGAATGGCTAAGGAAGTAGAACTTGGATGGGCCTGCAGAAATCTGCACACTTTGACATGAAGTGCCTCTTTCTCCCAGGTCTGCAAAGCAGTGCAATAGACAACCTTGGCAGCCTGAGAGGCCAACTCACCTCTCATTGGGTCTGCACAGTCAGTCCAAATCTACCACCTCTCATTATCCCTATTGGCTCTTCATCTTTGATTCAGAGCTTCTGGAAGAAGAAACCTCTTCAGTTTCACCAGGACAGATTTAGTTCTGAAGATTCTCACATCTCTTGGCTTCAACAGGAAGAAATATCTTCTGGAATGTCTTAATTTTCTTTTCACAACAGAAGCCAGACCAGTAAAGAAGGTACAACAAAGCAAACTTATCTTATCCCTTAAGAAGATAGGACTGGTTATACTGGGAAATAAATACCTCTAGTTTGTAATATTAATTGAGATTTTATGTACATAAGTGAAATATAGATGAACCATCAAACCTATGTTGTGTGACTCCAAGGTAAGGGACTGAGCCTAAGGAATAGAAGTTTCTAGGAGACCAACTTTTCTTCACCTAATGGAAAACATAACAGTAGCCAGAACTGTCCAGAGATGAAATGAACTCTATCAGGAGAAAACCCATACATTGAAAACATGAGAGGTTGCTAGACACAACATAACTGAGGCTAGATAAGCATTTGACAGGTCTGCTGGGAATGGAGCACCAATATCGTGTGGGAGGTAAGATTTAAATTCCTGTATTGGATCCCTATTGTTCTATAACAAATCATTACAAAATTTAATAGCTTAAGCCAATTTTTATGTTGAGCTCACATTGTCTATGGGATATTCAAGTGGCTCTTTAAGTCTTAGTTGAGCTCTCTCATGTGTTTGCAGTTAGCTGATCTAGGTGGGGGAGGCTTTACTGATGTAGGGTGGGCTCTTCCGTAAATTTAGGAATGGGCGACAATTGTCTAGTTGACAATGGCAATGGCTGGGACAAATGAATGCTCTTCTATGAGGTCTCTTATCTTCCAGCAGGCTTCCCTGGTGCTCTTCATGTAATAGTATTAGGGATCTGAAAGGACAACATACTCACAGACTCTTGAGACCTGTCCTTGGAATTGGCACTTTTCTGTATCCTGCAAGACAGTCAAGATTCTGAGAGAGGTAATAGACACTGCCTCTTAATTAGGAGGAACTGCAAACACTCATTGCAAAGAATGTGAATACCAGTGGAGAGAAAAATATTGGCCATTCTTTTGTATTTTACTGCAATCCTCCTTCCATTCCAAAGAGTGGTGATTATAGTAGATGTGTGGGCCTATCTTAGTCATTTTATAAACAGGCTATGATTTTTATTTAGTTTTTCTTCTACTAATATATAACATGTTTATACCTAAAGGATTAATGGTTCCTCATAGTGGCAATCTACAGATATTAGCTGTGGTTCCTTGCGTAATATATAAACATAGCTAAGATGTTGTCCTGTCTTTTTTTTTTTTTACAGGATTTTATTTTATTTTTCTTTAAGTTCTAGGATACATGTGCAGAATGTGCCAGTTTGTTGCTCAACCAACCTGTCATCTGCACTAGATATTTCTCCTAATGCTATCCCTCCCCTGGCTCCCCACCCACTGACAGGCCCCAGTTTGTGATGTTCCTCTCCCTGTGTCTATGAGTTCTCATTAATCAACTCCCACTTATGAGTGAGAACATGCAGTGTTTGGTTTTCTGTTCCTGTGTTAGTTTGCTGAGAATGATGGTTTCCAGTTTCATCCATGTCCCTGCAAAGGACATGAACTCATCCTTTTTATGGCTACATAGTATTCCATGATGTATATGTGCCACATTTTCTTTATCCAGTCTATCATTGATGGACATCTGGGTTGGTCCCAAGTCTTTGCTGTTGTGAATAGTGCTGCCATAAACGTGCATGTGCATGTGTCTTTATAGTAGAATGATTTATAATTCTTTGGGTATATACCAAGTAATGGGATTGCTGGGTCAAATGCTATTTCTATTTCTAGATCCTTGAGAAATTGCCACACTGTCTTTCACAATGGTTGCACTAATTTACACTCCCACCAACAGTATAAAAGTGTTATTTCTCTACGTCCTTTCCAGCCTCTGTGGTTTCCTGACTTTTTAATGATCACCATTCATATATATATATATTTGCACTTTAGGTTCTGGGGTACATGTGTAGAACATGCAGGATTGTTGCGTAGGTACATACATGGCAATGTGGTTTGCTGCCTCCATCCCCCTGTCATCTATATCTGGCATTTCTTCCCATGTTATCCCTCCCCAACCTCCCTACCCTCCGCTGTCCTTCCCCTAGTCCCCTCAACAGGCCCCAGTGTATGATGCTCCCCACCGTGTCCATGTGTTCTCATTGTTCAACACCCACCTATGAGTGAGAACATGTGGTGTTTGATTTTCTGTTCTTGTGTCAGTTTGCTGAGAATGATGGTTTCCAGATTCATCCATGTCCCTACAAAGGACACAAACTCATCATTTTTTATGGCTCATAGTATTCCATGGTGTATATATATCACATTTTCCTTGTCCAGTCTCTCACTGATGGGCATTTGGATTGGTCCCAGGTCTTTGCTATTGTAAACAGTGCCACAGTGAATGTACATGTGCATATGTCTTTATAACAGAACGGTTTATGATCCTTTGGATATATATACTCAGTAATGAGATTGCCAGGTCAAATGGAATTTCTATTTCTAGATCCTTAAGGAATTGCCACACTGTCTTCCACAATTATTGCCATTCTAACTGACATAAGATTGTATCTCATTGTGGTTTTGATTTGCATTTTTCTAATGATCAATTATGATGAGCTTTTTTCATATGTTTGTTGGCCTCATAAATGTCTTCTTTGGGAAGTGTCTGTTCATATGTTCATATCCTTCACCCCTTTTTGATGTTTTTTTTTTCTCTTGTAAATTTGTTTAAGTTCCTTTTAGATTCTGGATATTAGCTCTTTGTCAGATGGATAGGTTACAAACAATATTTTCCCATTCTATAGGTTGCCTGTTCACTCTGGTGATAGTTTCTTTTGCTGTGCAGAAGCTCTTTAGTTTAATTAGATCCCCTTTGTCAATTTTGGATTTTGTTGCCATTGTCTTTTGTGTTTTAGTCATGAAGCCTTTGCCCCTGGCTATGTGCTGAAAGGTATTGCTTATGTTTTCTTCGAGGGTTTTATGGTTTTAGGTCTTACATTTAAGTCTTTAATTCAGCTTGAGTTAATTTTTGTATAAAGTGTAAAGTAAGGGTCCAGTTTCAGTTTTCAGAACATGGCTAGCCAGTTTTCCCAAAACCATTTACTAAATATGGAATCCTTTCCCCATTGCTTGTTTTTCAGGTTTGTCAAAGATCAAATAGTTGTAGATGTGGGACATTATTTCTGAGGCCTCTGTTCTGTTACATTGGTCTATATATCTGTTTTGGTACCAGTACCATGCTGTTTTGGTTACTGTAGCCTTGCAGTATAGTTTTAAGTCAGGTAGCATGATGCCTCCAAAGTAGATAGACCACTAGCCAGACTTAGAAATTAAAAAAGAGAGAAGAATCAAATAGATACAATAAAAAATGATAAAGCGAAAATTACCACTGATCCCACAGAAATACAAACTACCCTCAGAGAATACTATCAACACCTCTATGCAAAAAAACCTAGAACATCTAGAATAAATTAATCAATTCCTGAACACATACACCCTCCCAAGACTAAACCAGGAGAAGTTGAATCCCTGTAGAGACCAATAACAAGTTCTGAAATTGAGGCAGTAACTAAAAGCCCAGGACCAGACTGATTCACAGCTGAATTCTACCAGAGAAACAAAGAGGAGCTGCCACCATTCCTTCTGAAACTATTCCAAACAATAGAAAAAGAGGAACTCCTCCCTAACTCATTTTATGAGGCAAACATCATCCTGATACCAAGGCAGAGACACAACAAAGAAAGAAAATTTCAGGCCAATATCCCTGATGAACATTGATGTGAAAATTCTCAACAGAATACTAGCAAACCAAATCCAGCAGCACATGAAAAGCTTGTCCACCACAATCACGTAGGCATTATCCCTGGGATGCAAGGCTGGTTCAACATATGCAAATCAATAAACGTAATCCATCACATAAACAGAACCAATGACAAAAACCACATGATTATCTCAATAGTAGCAGAAAAGGCCTTTGATAAAATTCAACACCCCTTCATGCTAAAAACTCTCAATAAACTATTAATGGAATGTATCTTATTTTAGTGGATAATTGCTTTTTTTCAGGCATTCTACTAAAAATTTGTCATCTCATTTAAAATTCACTGTAACTCTATGAGGTTTGATGGTATTATTGTACCAAATTTTCCTGTAAATTGAGGTTTTGAGATGTTAAGTAACTAGCCAAAGTTCAGTTAGTAGGTAAACTTGTGGTTTCATCAGAAGCAAACCAAGGCAGACTCCCAAGCCTGACTTTGTAACTAGTACTGGCTGATTTTATTTTTCTCAATTGACACAAAAAAGTCTTAATAAAATTTCATTTTTAAATTTTCCTTTTTTCTTTAATTTAAACGGTTCTCATATACTTGATACTTTCTAACCTGTCTATATCAGGGCAGTGTGTGGCAAGTTTAGTGAGAAATGAGTCGTATTCTTTAATATCAGGGAACTTCTTAACAGATTTGTCATTCTGGACACTGCAACCAAATTTACAACAAGGTTACATTTTATTCCATTTTACATATCTGTCTACAATGCCTAGAGGGTTTCTTCAACCTCAGATTTTATAAATACTAAAATAAGGATATGTCATACACATTCTGAGATGAAGGCTCAATCTATCTTTTCATTCTGTTCATGTATGTAAATATATATTCCAAATTTGCTGAAGTTCCACTGGAGGATCTGATGTAAGCTTAGTTACTCCTCCTTAAAGAATTAGCAGAAACCCAAGGCAGAGGGTTGGTCTCTCTGTGCGTCTCAAGGAGGATGCCACCTTGACTTCCTCCAGGTGCAGCTGAATCAGCTCTTTGTCTTTCACTCTCTCTGCTCTTGCTGGTCTATTCTTGAATGACACTTTTTCAAGGATACACTTAACCTTCATCTTTGCCTGTGCACTTGGGCAAGGCTCATCTTTAATTGGCTTTGTCACTGGAATGTCACTGTTCCAGTAACTCAGCAAGTGTCTGACTCCTCAATTGCAAGGTAACTGGGAAACAGCTTCCTGTTCTCTAGGTAAAATTCTTGATGGACCTGTCCCTCTATAACTTTAGCACTTAACTGCTTTCTATCTACTGCTGTTTCTGTTACAGAGTGTTTGAGGGGAGAAAGTGTAATTTGGAGCAGGCAGAATAACTCCCTATTTGGGTATAAAGACTTTCACGGTGAGGAAAAAACACATTTAATACACTTTGACAACTTTATTGAAGGCTCAGTATTAGCAAGTCTGGAACTTCCCAAAGTACAGAGGTTATATTCAAAACAATTTTAGAAAGACAGAATGTTTTTGATGGGTGTGTGCTTAATGTGTTTTAAAATAATTCTCTTTATCTTACTACTTTAAAATATAACTGGTATCTCCAAGCTATAATTTTACAGCTATCAGTGCCTACAACCAGGAAAATGCCATCTCAAGACACCAAAGCAGATGGTCAGAACCATCAAGGTAGCCAGTTAGCTGAAAGAACTAGCAAGCATTGTGAAGTAGGCTTATGAATGAGGGCAGTTTGAGAAATACTGACCTAGACTTACGGGTATCAAGACACAGTCCACAGGACATTGTCGATCCTCCTACTGTGGTTCCCCACAGCTGTTTGCATGTCTCTCCTATTTACTCATTTCATGTTCATTCACATTATCTGGATCCAAATCTAGGGTCTACCAATTGCTTTTGCTGTGTGGTTCTGCTGTGTGGCTCTACTTACTGCTCGGAGTCTAGATCTTGTCCTCAACTATATGAAGGACTTCTAACACGTACCTCTCAGAGCACTTATAAAGCTTAAATGAGGCTATATGTGTATTTAGCCTAGTACCTGGCCTGCTGTAAGGGCTTAATAGAAGGTAAAAGTATCTTTAAGAGATAAAATACATATGAAGTTGTTTCAAGTTTAATAATCCAAAATTTTCAGAGAATTCTAAAAACTGAAACTGACTTCCAAGGGTTCTACTAACTGAATTGTGGGTCAATCGAGGCTGATAGAAGTTGAGTTGTTCGTGATCACTGATGTACCCAGAGCCTGGGATCCATCCCTCCTCTTCTGACTGTGTGAAAGGGCTTTCTCTGTGTCCTAGTGCTCCTCAGAATCAAACATGCCCTATTCGTCTTACTGATAATATGATTCCTATTCAATTAACCAAATGTTGTATGCACCAACCCAGAGTCTCTTTAAGAAAATCTGATGTAACAATCCCAAGAATCACAGACTTAGTCAAAGGTAGAGTCCTGGGGTTTACTAAATCCTTGTCCTCCACACCTCAGTCGTACATTGTATAAACGCATTTAAGAAATGAAACTAGAGACATTTCCTTCCCTCTTCCCAAGGTAATACAAAAATAAAGAACCCTTTATAAATGTCACAATGGTGCTTTTTGTCAAGGGCAACAGATGCACAATACATTACCTTATTTATTGTTTCTTTTCTCTGGCCTGAGATAAAGAGTTCTGTTGTCTTATCCTCAGATGAAATAAGAGTGTGTGTGTTTGTTTCTTTACATATAATCAGACTAGTTGTTGCCGTTGCACTATTCCCAAGTTGTTTCTTACCATCTCTCTCTCTGTCTTGTAATGGGAAAATATCCTCTGTGTAAAATTTGAGACATGCTTCTGCTTTCTCAGATTTTAAAAGTACCATCTGCACAAGGTCCCAAAATTTGTGAAAGAGAAAGTAAGTGACACTTACCTATAAAATCTTGATGCAACAAACAATGTGAGTGATGGGGAACACAGGGTTGGGCATTTTTGCGGTGAATGAAAGCAGGCTCCTTGTTATGCAGGGTGGTTATGCCACCTATAGGCTAAGTCAAATGTAACAGACAAAGCAAATGGTCACAGAGATAGCATACATAGTGCAGACCTCTTTTCTTACTTTAAAGTTCACTTACTTAGTACTTAGGCATGTTCATCCAGTCTTGCTTAAGTAACATCTGACCAGTGTTTTTTAATAGCATAGTTAACTTGGACAAGTAACTAAAGGTTTCTAAACCTCTGTTTTCTCATCCTTAAAATAGGACAATAGAGTGACTAAAGATTTGTTGTGTGTGGTTATAATGAGTTGCTATATACAATGCTTGTCATGGATTAGATGCCTAAAACAAGTTGAACCATTACTCTATTCTTAGCAGTCATTTGCTATTGTGGAAATTCAGATTTTCATTCATTTGTTAATGCTTTTATTTGAAAACTGTGAAACAAATACGTTGTGCCAGCTCCTATGTAGGGGCTAACTATGGAATGGCACTGCGAGTCTGGGAGGACAGGTGACATCAACAATGGTATTCAAGTTACATGGTACAAGAGGCAAATTCTCTTAGGATGGGACAGTATTACAGGAGGGTTTTTGCTTTTTGTTTTGCCTTTTTTCAGTTTTATTTTTAAAGATATCATGTAAAATTAACTTTTAAATAATAGAAAGAATATATAAATATTTCAACCAAAGCATTGTAGCACTAATATGGAAGAAACATAACTTTGTTTACTTCCTTATAATAATTTAACTTGTCTTTAGTATTCGTGGCAGAGACCAAGAGTTGTGCCCTTTCTCCATTCATTTCTTTTTCCATTGTAATAGAATTATTTGGTCACATGGCATCCCAGAATCGCAACCGTGTTATCTAAACTCTCCTGAAGCTTTGTGAGACCTTATAACTAAGTTCTGGGCAATGAGATGTAAGAACAGAAGATTTCAATTTTATAAAGGTCAATTTTTAATTAAAAACATTTATCAGCCATAGTTTTCAAGGTGAGGTATTTTTCTTTGATGTTTTCCTCTGGCAATTTTATAGATTTAGGTTTTACATTGAGGTTTATGATCTATCTTAAGTGATTTTTCATGGATGGTGCAAAATTGGTTCGAAGTTGATTTTTTTTCCATATGGATATCTAGTTGTTTGGGTGCTGTTTACTAAGAAGACTATCCTTCCTCTACTGAATTCCATCTGCATCTTTGTTTAAAATCAGTTGTGCGTATATATGTGAGTTTATTTTTATACGTTCTATTTTCTGCTATTGATAAATGTGTCTGTCTTGATGTGATTACTGTGGCTCTGCAATTTGAAATCAGGTCATGTTTGTCCTCCAACATTTATTCTTCTTTTCAAGGATGCCTAGGCTTTACTAAGTCCTTTCCATTATCCTATGGGGTTTCTAATCAGTTTGTCAATTAAAAAAAAAAAAAGCTTTCTGGAATTTTGATTGAGATTCTATTAGATCTGTAGATTAATTATGAACATTTGATGTCTTAACACTACTGAGTCTGCCAACATATGAACACTGTATCTCTTCATTTAAGACTTCTTTAATTTTCTCAGTGATGTTTTGTAGTTTTCAGTGTACAGTTTTTCACTTCACTTTTAGATTTATTTCAAAGCATGTCAACTTGTTATGAAACTGTAAAATTCTCCTTCCTTTTCCACCATGATTGTAAGTTTTCTGAGGCCTCTTAGCCAGCAGAACTGTGAGTCAATTAAACCTCTATTGTTAGTAAATCACTTAAGCTCAAGTAATATCTTTATAGCGGTGTGAAAACAGACTAATATACTTTATTTTCATCTAATGCATTTTTTCTGTTCTGGTTCTCAGACAGTATATCTCATTATATGTACAAATTGTATCTTCTTAGGCTCCTGTTGGCTGTGACAGTTTCTATGACTTTTTTTAAATTTTTTATAAAACTGACAGTTTTGAGGTACAGTGGTCAGATATTTTATAAAACATCATTCTATTGCAATCCTTGATAAAGTTCTTCTTTTTTTACTTTATAAATACTGTACTCTTTAAAAGTGATTTCCTATGGATAGCCCACATTAATAAATGGGAATGCTCCACCTCCTTAAGGTGAAATATCTATGTAAATTATTTATAATTCTTCTGCATGAGAGATGTATCTTTTTAAATTCATTAAGATATTAATTATTAAGTTATATCAGCATGGACTCATGGACATTTATTTTATTCTTTGGTTTATAATCTGATACTACTTTGTATTGACATATACTGTATTATATTATATTACATATACCATGTGTTTATTTTTTGCTCAGATTGTCCTATCTTTGGCCCCTAAGAGCACTTTCAGTTAGTGTCTCTTTGTCGTATCCCATCAGTGTACTGTGGTACTGTGTGTTGTTTTATTTTCAGGTGGCTTGTTTTTTTCTAGTACCACAAGATATTCCAAATCTCACATATTTCCTGCCCTGTTCTAGGATTAGCCATTTCTCCAAAAAGACTGAGTTCCTTTCATTTGAGAATGGTATTAGAATCCAAATTCTGCATGCTATGTATGGTTGCTGCCACTAGGTGTTATTATTTCTGGGTCCTCTCAAGTGATAGAGTAAGAAATTAGTAATATATGTGTATATTCTAACTTGCACCTATATGCATATCTATATTCTTATAGGTAATCGTCAATATTAATTAAACTAAATATGAGCTAATATTGATGTCACCAATTCTAATACATTACCATATGGGCTATTCTAGTCTCATCTCCTTACCTATAAACTTATACCTTAACACTGATAAAACAGTTTTTGCTATCTGTTTAATTAATTGTTCAATTCTGGTATAAATATATAGAAGTACCAGGATTTTTAGCTCATGATCCTGTGGTAAACAAATTCACAAACTGGAGTACAGTGCAAAACAGTTGCTTTCTAAATTTAAATTTCTGATTGCTCACTGATAATATACAAAGTTACAATTATTTTTATATTGCTTTTTTTCTTCAGCCTTATTAAACTCGCTTATTCATTTTAGTAGATAATTTTATAGATACTATTAAATGTTTTATGTATGTTATCATGTTGTCTGGGAACAAAGACAGCTTTACTTCTTTTTTTGGAATCTGTATATCTGTAAATTCTTTCCATGCATTTTTACAATGACTAGAACATCAAGTGCAATGTTGAATAGAGGGGATTAGCATGAGCATCCTTGCCTTTCTCCTCATCTTTGGAAAAAAGTGTTCAAGTTTTACATCTTTATCTATGATGTTTGAGGAATTTTGTTTTCCTTTATTTGCTGAATGCTTTTCTTAAAATCAGAGATAGATGTTGTATTTTCTCAAATAGTTTTTGTGCAACTATGGAGATGATCATACAGCTCTTTCTTTATTCTGTTGAGGTACTGAAATACATTTGTTAGTTTTTGACTGTTAAGTTAACCTTTCATTTTTAGAATAAGCTACTGGGTCATAACATTATAATTTTTCTATATCTTTGCTAAAATTTTGTTATGAATTACTCCATTGACATTCATAAGAGTTTTTAATCTGGCCTTTTATTTATTTATAGGGTCTTTGTCTGATCTTGGTTACAGGAAAATCAAATAGAATTAGTTGTAAAGTATTTTCTCCTCTTCAATTACTTTGGAAAAATTTATGTTGAATAGGGTTTAAATATAAAGTTAAATTTATCAGTGACAAGTAGATAGCAAATCACTAAGATTTTAGAAGACTTACAAAACACTATCAACTAACATGACTTGATTGACAATTTAGAAAACTCTAAACAGCAATAGTAGAATTCACAAACTTCTCATGCACACATGGAACATTTACCAATGTAACTATGTTCTGTCCTATAAAACTAATCTTAATAAATAACATACTTTGAAATCATACAAAGTATGTTAATTGGCACCATGGAACTAAATCAATTACAGAATGATATCTGGGAAAATTCTTGAATTCAATATTTGGAAAGTAAATAACATGTTTCTAAGGATGACTCAATGAAATAATCAAAATAGAAGTCAGATATCATTGTGGACTGCATAAAATAATGGCACAACATTTCAGAATTTGTAGGATGCTGCCAATGCATAGAGGAAAATTTTTACCACTAAATGCTTTCATATGATAAAAAGTATGGTCTCAAATCAATGACCTCTGATTACATCTTGAAAATCTAGACAAATAAGAGCAATTTCAAAGCAAAATAAGCAGAATGAGGTAGTGTGATATTCATTTTTAAGTGTGTATTTGCCCATTTCTTCTTGTAATTCTTCACGTTTTTGAAACCCATATTTTGTGAAGTGGCTAAAAGTTTAAGTTTGTTAGGTTCTCTTGATAAAGTTACCCCTTTATCGTTATAAAATGAACTTCTTTATTCATCTACACCATTATGAAATGGTAATGTTCTGTGCTCTGAAATCTACATTGTCTTATATTGATATAACTACTTCAGACTTTTAACTAGTATTTGCACGATAAATCTTTTTCATTCATTTTTAACCTGTGAGTGTGTTCATTTTTGGATGTGGGCAGCATGTAGTTGGTCCTTATGACATTTTAATCTAATTGATCAATGTCTGATATTAATTAGGAAATTTATGTTATTTATACGTAATGTAATTATTGATATTTTGATTAAAATTGAGCATCTTTCTTTTTGTTTTATTTGTCTTGTATGATCTTTTCCCACATTTTCTTCTTTTTTCCCCCTGCATTTATTTGGTATGCTTCCTGCTGCTTTGAAATGAGTAGTACTCCTTTCAGAGCAGAGCTGAGAGGATCTGGAGTTGAGTTTCAGGACTGTTTCATTGTCACACCTAGGACCAAGGTCAACGGGACTGTCACCTGAGACATGTGATGGCGTGGCTCCTTCTAGTTCCCTTGGTGGATAAACAAAGTTCTGATGGCAAAACAAAGGCCAAATGGGGATGTAGCTGAGTATCTAAGAGACCATTTCTGGATCTGGAGCCAGACAATGCTTTAGCCCTGCCAAAGGGTGTGGGTCTGCCTTCTCAAGATGACCCTCTTAGGTTTTGGGCTCCACTGGGGTTTTACAACTTCCTAACTGAATCCTAAAGTTTCCACAAAGGCTGTTTGTGAGGGGCTGAAAATGTTGCTACGGTGGGATACAAGTGGGGAATCTCATGTTCTGCTATCTTGCTGATTTCCTTGGTGACCCTTAAAAGTCAGCAGAAATGGACAATCTATGAAGTCCAGTCAAAACGTACAGAGATAATCCACATTCAGGTCATTTTTGAGTGTGCTTTTATCAATTTTTGGCTTTCCGCAGAAAGCAAGCTTCTAAGTTGTTTGGCTATGGTAGCTAAAACATAGGAGGAAGCTTCACCACAAGGCATTTTTCTGACTAGCATAGACAGAGAAAAGAGACCTCGTAAGTCAGAAGGTGAGGTGGAAAAAATTAGAGAAGACGGAAAAAGTAAATCACTTTTTTTTAACCAAAATTTATCAGATTTGTTTTTTTTTTTTTTGGTAATTCATTTTTAATAAACTTTTCTCAAGTGGATACATGTCTTTGATCGATTTCCAAAGTCCCAAAACAGTTCTTTTGGTCAAATTTGTCCAGTTTTACGGTTGGTTTCTGGAGAAAGGATTTGCTAAGCCCCTTAATCAGCCAATCCAGAAGTAACATCATTTACCAGTCAAAAGAAAAAGAACCTTTTGGAAAGGAAGTTAAAATGAAGATACCCATACTTGCTAACAAAAATGAAGGGAAAGTACTAAAAACAGCATTAACATATTTTTATATTTAATTATTTTAGAAAGAGAAAAATAGGTGATTTAAAAACTGGCACATAGGGAAAATGGGTGCCTGGAAGAATGTCATTATGCAACCTAACAGAAGGAGAAGGCCCATCAAATCAAGTATTGTGTGCATGATTTTTAGGGTCTAAGCAATGAAAGCAGTTAACATAAGGAAAATACATCAATGGATATTTGTATCTTTATTCTTGTGATCACCTTGAGTTCTTTCAGATCTGATGATTACTTTTATGCATCATCACTTCCTGATTAAAAAGGGATAAATGATGCAAGTGAAAATTGCATGTGTAAAAATTATGTATATTACTTTTGTCCATTTTCTTCATATTCATTTCTCTTTAGTTTTTTTAGTCATAAATGGTGGAAACGTAAAAAGAAATTGTGAACAATGAAAAATTGCCCTCAGAATAAATTAGTTGTAAAACAGTAATTTAAGAGCACATTAAGAGAACTGTGGTTCTATAGTCTTGAATAGTGACTACAGGGGAAAGATTTGGAGTTGGAGAGATTCACTTATTCATTCATTCATTCAGCAAATATCTATTGAGCTGTTACCAAGGGCCATGAATTGCTGGGGCTACAGCAGAGGACAGTAGAGACAAACTCACCTGCTCTTCTGAATTTGATATTCTAGTGGGGTGAGACAGGTTATAATCATGGAAAGTGAATAAATTATATAATATACCAGAGGGTATCAGTTTTATGGCCAAAAATTAAATAGGGTATTGGGGACAAGAAACAGTGAGAAGTTCAGTAGTATAAACATGGTTGATCCCACCAAGCAATAACTTAAGAGTGGACAAAGCAAGCCATGTGAGATCTAGGCAAAGACCATGCCAGGCAAAAGGAAAGGCAAGTGTAAAGGAAGAAGATTATTTGCCAGTTAAAAATCAAGGTAAGTGTGGCAGCAGATTGAGCAAGGAGAAGAGTAGAGGAGACGAGGTCAGAGGACCAGCAGACCAGGTTATGCAGCGCTCTGCAAGCTTACTCAAAGACTTTGGTTTTTACTACATATAAGATAGGGAGCAATTGGATAGAGCAGTAACAAGACCTAATATTGATTCAAAAAGCTGATGAAAAGATCTGTGTTGTTAGAAAAAGGATTAGGACATCGAGTGATGAGTTGGTATCATTTGAATGCCATTCTTTTAGTCTTCCATTCACACAGATGTTATTGCCAATATGAGATCTGCAGGATCAAGTCCCAGCTTGTTAGCATGTCATTCTGGGCTCATCTTGATAGGGCCTCTACAACCACTTTTCAGCCTCATCACTTGTTTCTCATCTGCCACTGCTCCCTTATCATCTCTATCTCACCACCCCATGTCTCAGATGTACTACATGTGCTGGGCAGGGAAATAATATATTTTGAGTTTGCTGTTTTTACCTACCTAGAATGCTCTTATTTGTCTCTGGAATTCCTATTTCTTCTGGTTAGCATAACACTTACCATATTTTATTACAACTAGTTATATTCCTGTGTCTCTCCCTGAATTCTTATCAACAATACTGAGTAAAAGCTCTATGTGAGCCCGTTGCAATGAATACAACAAGAACAAATCTAATTATCTGATTCAAGTTAAGGGAATGCTTACATTTAGGCTAAAACTAATTTCAGAAACAAAGAATGCAGTTCTTCCCCTGCCTGACAAGTGACAGAGTTTTAACTGATGCAGATGCTAACCAGCTTCATGACTAGTGGCCCATCAGACTATCTGCTCGTATTTTCACTAGATGAAAATAATAATTTCTGTCCAAAAGTAGTAATGACTGTAGATAACTATTTGAATAGACTATTAATTTGTATATAAATTAAAACTGATGCCTGATGTTTCTGGTTACCAAACTGCTTTTGAACATAGTCGTCCCTCGGTATCCATGAAGGATTGGTTCTGGGATCCCCCGACCCTCACATATCAAAATTCACAGATGCTTAAGTCCTACAGCTGGCTGGGCAGATTTGAGGATATGGAGAGGTGACTATAATTAATTTTCTTGATGCATTGTTTGCCGTTTTTATATGTCTGAAACACACATCCATAAGCTCTCATTTATCTGTATTCACCTGTATGTTAGAAACGTTTAGGGCTGGCTGGACATATACAAAAAAATGAACATTATCACCTTCAACAGCTTTAAGTGCAGACTCTCATCCTGATATCAATTCTCTTGGAGGTGTTACATGCATGGAAAGCAATTGCTAGTTGGAAGATAGATTAAAAACTAAAAACATGTTCAGTGGAGGATAAAAGTTGCCTTTTTGAAAAAAAATTACATGTTATGCACTCATTATATGTTATCTGATTTACTTACTGTCTAACGTGTAACAAATGTATGTGATCCCTATTTTATAGATAAGGAAATTAAGGTGATGAGGGTTTGAATAATGTTATATAGTAATTTGTGATTGCATAAGGATTCAAACCTTTTGAATAAGCCTAGAATCTATGCTTTTTATGACTTTTTCCTTGAAGGATAAGGAATATGTGGGAATTCAGAGGAGGAGTAAAGGGAAGTCTAGAGGAAATGAATATGGATCTTTCCTAAGCTCTAGGGGTTCTTGATCAGCACTGGTGTAGTCAGGGTAGCCTCTACACCACCTGTAACCAGTCCTGGTGTAAGACAGGCGAATTGCAGACTGGGTGACATGGGGATATGAATGACTGTATTACTCACTGAACATTTGAGACTATTCACAGTACAAGCACGTTTGCAATTTACAGCATGCCCAGAGCTCCAATGAAATGTCCAAATAATGTGAATGTTCCAAAGAGCCCAGAATGGAGAAATCACATCCCTTCATTTTATCTTACGAATATTATCAGGATTGCCATTTAAATTCGTATGCAACCTGAAACAAATACAGCTTACACCTGAAGTCTTGTACTGTGCTTTTATATTTGAAGCTTACTTTTTCCATTGCAGATACAAAAAAAAAAAAAAAAAAAAAAAAAAAAAAGTCATGCAGGTTTTAAAGATTCAACTGTCACATAAAAGCCAACTTTGGAGCGGCATACCTGTTAATTGTCATTCTTCCCTACTATGATTAATTTAGAGAGGCTGTAGTTCCTAAATATAACATATTGAGGGCTATGCTTTCAGGAATAAGATTTATAGGCCATAGAGTTAAGATGAGCACATAAGAAAAGAGTTAACATTTAAAGACTTATCACATGTCAAGCACAAAGCTTAGTTTGCAAACATTACATCAGTAGATTCTCCTAACAATCTTCTGAAATAAGTTTTTATCTCCATCTTACAGATGAGGCTCAGAGGGATGGCAATCTTTGCAAAATTGCAGTGTATATAGAAAGGCTAGCACATTTTTACTACTTTACATGTGCTAGGTACCCTGCTAAGTGCATTGCAGTGTCTGATATAATCTTCAGTACACTAATATAATCCTCTCCTTGTAAATAGGAAACCAGATAAAAAAAACTGCTCAAGGTAACATATGGGTAACATTAATGAGTATGCAACTAAAAAGTTGGCTTTTATATAAAAGTTGCATTTGTCAAATTTTATATGCTTCTTTTTTTTAATCTATGGTGGGGAAAGTAAACTTTAAATGCAAAAAGCTCGCTTAGAGGGCTTTAGGTGTCAATTGTCAGAATTTGAACCCAGCGCCATCTACACTTTTTAAAGACCCTTTTGCAAAATCATGAAAATATTATCCATATTATTCATAGAGAATATAACCAGCTACAAATATAATTTCAAGAAAAGCCAACAGAAACACTTGAATGTAGTATATAAAATAAAAGTTTTAGTAAAACAAAATCCATAATCCAATACATAATATATGCTACTGGATCATAAATATTTTACAATGTACACAGATGTTTTTTATTATTATGAATATTTTATCTGTTTTTACTGACATATGAATATACTAGAAGGCTTAACACGTTGTCAGATGTTTCCAGGATCATAGGCTCAACAGAATATGACAGCTACAAACACAGATGTATCTGAGTGTATTACTTTGGCAACTCAAATATCACAAAGTCCTTACTGTTGGCAATTTTCTCAGTGAGCAACAAATCATAGTAACATTCTAAAAATAACAAAATATTTTCTCATTTTGCATGGTGGTCATATTCCTGGACAATTATCTTTTTTTAGTACCATGAATATTATAATAGTCTGTGCATGTGTGTGTAATAATTAAAAGCATATGTTAAAAAGTACATAGTAGAAACTTTGAAAATTATATGGAGTAAAAAACAATTTTTTTGTGTGAGGGTCTGTCCCTGGCAAAGCCAAACACACAGCATCTTGACTTCCACACATAAAATATTGATCACTATGCCCAATTTTGGGGATAAACAAAAATGTTCACTAAACCTTTTTAAATGCATTTTGGAGAGTTGTCCTACTCATTTGAGAATCACTGACGTGGAGTTATCAAATACTGAATCTATCTGACTCCCTTATGAATGCAAAACCAAAACAAGTGAGAGGTGGAAGAGATTTAAGTGTAGGCAGACTGCTCCTTAATTGAGCAAGTATTTCTTAAATATCAATTATTCTTTGTCATATTCAAGATATTTGCCTTATATGCAAAACACTGACATTTAATATTTCTCTTTTAACTGATTCCCTTTTTACTACAATATTTTCAGTTTAAAAATGAACCTCAATTGCTATCTTAAATGAAAAATAAGAATCACCATAAGATAACTATAAGCTTGAAAATAATGTAATGAATACAGCAAACATAAAAAAATAGAAGATGATGTTAGATTCTGTTGCCAGTCAAAGACTCTCATCCCAATATCAATTCTCTTTTGTCTAATCACCACATTAATCCTAAATTGTCTCCTCAAAACAGCAGCAACCCAGTTGTTTGTGTGGTTTCCAGAAGAATGGAGGGAAAATTCATTTTTTTTTAACTTTATGACAACTCAGCCTCCATTATTCTCATCTCTCCAGGATAAAGACAGTGTTTGTTTTTGCTCAAAAATAAAATACATTCTATTTTCCTGAATACACAAACCCCTTATATAAACATTTATTCTTTTTTATCACAATAAAATATTGTGACATATTTGTTACCGAGCACTATTCTAAACATTTAAAGTATATTTTTTCTAGTCTTTTGTGCAATACTCCAAGGTATGCCTCAAAGCTCCCATTTTACAGATGAGAAAATTCACATATGGTGCATTTGCATTTGACTAATTTGTCCAAGTCTCACAGCTGATTAGTGGCAATGCCAGGATTCCAACTCAGGACAAATTACAAAGTTCAGAGAACTCTTACTATTTCTTATGTAAATTTACCATGGAATTAAAAGCCATAGTAATAAGTAGTTAAGGTGATTTAAATTTCTCTCTGCCTAAATAGAGATGTGTTAGCCTTAACCTAGTGGTACATTAATATAATTCAAAGAGTTTTATTTTAAGTCTCTTCCTGTTACTTAAGAGAAAGGTAACTAATCATATTCACCCAACATGAAAGCTCTACTGTTTCTCAGTTCATCTAAAATGTTTCACAGTGCTGGTTCAAAAGGGAACTGAAGTCTAGTAGCAAATGAACAAAAGCAGATGTTAGATGCTCTGGAAGTTGGCGCCATGCCTCAACATGAGTCTTTATGATGGTTGCTGGTACCACTGGGGACTGGATGAGGCAGATGTTAAAATCAGGGAATACTGAAGGTACAGGTGGTGTAACAGCCTTAATTCTCTCCTGTCATGCTCTACTGCATATACTGGTTTTCCTGAAATTACGGTTTGCTTTTCCCCTCTCGCTCTAACCAGTTGCTGCACACTGCTTTGGAGCACCTTCATTTCAAACCTCAGTTTATTTTTTTTTCCCTAATCTCTGATCATTCAAACCTTCCTTTCTCGATCTAATTACATCAACTTGCCTCCTACTTCACTGAGAAAATACGAGGTACAACTCCCACATCTTACCTGCATCTGCCTCTGTATTTTCCCCATTCCCTTCTGACACAACAGACAATGTGTCCTTCTCCAAATAAAGCTAACCTTCTAGCATTGTGGATTGAATTCCCCTCTCAGGAACCTTGCTGCAGTGATTAGACTCCACCATCCTTGTATACCTTTAGTTCTTTTCTCTTCCAGCTCCTTTCCATCATTTATACATGCCAAAGTCTCTCTTCCCTCTGCAAACTCCGTCTTCTTTCTGGGTTACTCCACCAGCCACATGGCTTTAATTATCAGGTCTTTACTAACTATGGTTAAGTTTCTATTTCAAGACCAGAACTTAATCTTAACTTCAGACTCATACATCCATCAGCAGGATATCACCAATTCAGGTTCCACAAGTGCCTCGTCCATTTTCTCTTTTGAGTGTTGCTCATGCTGGTGTTTCCAGCTTCCCATTGTCTGAAGCAAAACCTGGAAGATCAACCTCAACTTCTTCCCTCCCTCTGCTCACCATCCAAAGACAGTCATCAACTTGCAGTGACTCCTAATGTCTCTCAAATGGCCCCTGTCTAGACTTCTCCACTGTCACGACCTTAGCTTCAGGCCCATTGCCTTAGTCTACTTTTTGCAGCTATAATAGAATGCCTGAGACTGGGTAAGTTTTAACAAACAGGAATTTATTTGGCTCACGTTCTTGAGACTGGGAAGTCTAAGAGCATCGTGCTGGCTTCTGACAGAAGCCTTTGTACTGCATAAACAAGGCAGAAAGACAGGCAAGCGTGAGAGAGAGAGAATGGAGGTCTGAAATTAATGCTTTTGTTAAAATCTCACTACTATAATGACTAACTCACTCTCATGATAACAATGTTAATCAATTCACGAGGGCAGAGCCCTTGTCATTAATCATCTCTTAAAGTCTTACCCCTTAGTACTGTCACAATAACAAACAGATTTCAAAATGAAGTTTTGCAGGGGACATTCAAACCATGGCCCCATCATCTCTCCTTGTGCCTGGATTATTGCGGTAACTCTCTGGGCTCCCTTCAGCCAGCTGCATTCTCTCTGTTCTATTATCTGCAGTGCCATCAGAGTGGTCAGTAAAGAAAACTAATCTGAAAATGTTCTTGTTCTGCTTACAACATCCAAGATGAAATACTAGTTACTAAGCATGACGCAGAAGTCTTTAAAAAAATATTTTAAGTTCAGAAGTGCCTGTGCAGGTTTGTTATATAGATAAACTTGTGTTACAGGGCTTTGCAGTATAGATTATTTTGTTACCTAGGTACTAAGCCTAGTACCCATTAATTATTTTTCCTGAACCTCTCTGTCATCCCTACTTACATGCTCTGATAGGCCCCTGTGTGTGTCTTCCCCCTCTTTGTGTCCATGTGTTCTCATCATTTAGCTCCCACTTGTAAGTGAGAACATGCAGTATTTGGTTTTCTGTTGCTTCATTAGTTCCTGCATTAGATGGCCTTCAGCTCCATCCATGTTCCCACAATGAACATGATCTCATTCTTTTTAATGGCTGCATAGTATTCCATGGTTTGTGTGTGTGTGTGTGTGTGTGTGTGTGTGTGTATGTGTGTGTGTGTGTGTGTGTATATATATATATATATATATATATATATATATATATATATATATGACATTTTCTCTATCCAGTCTACCGTTGATGGACATTTAGGTTGATTCTATGTCTTTGCTATTATGGACAGTGCTGCAATGAACATACATGTGTATGTGCCTTTATGACAGAATCATTTGTATTTTTCTTGATATATACCCAGTAATGATATTGCTGGGTTGAATGGTAGTTCTGTTTTTAGTTCTTTCAGAAATCACTGCAATGTTTTCCACAATGGTTGAACTAATTTACACTCCCACCAACCTTGCCAGCATTTGCAATTTTTTGACTTTTTTTTAGTAATAGCCATTGCAACTGGTGTGAGATGGTATCTCATTGTGGTTTTGATTTGCATTACTCTAATGATCAGTGATGTTGCACATTTTTTTGGTATGCTTGTTAGCTGCATGTATGTCTTCATTTGAAAAGTGTCTGCTCATGTCTTTTGCTTACTTATTAAGTTTTTTTTTTTCTTCTTCTAAATTTGTTTAGGTTCCTAATAGATGCTGCATATCAGATCTTTTGTCATATACAGTTTGTGAATATTTTCTTACATTCTGCAGGTTGTTTACTCTGTTGACAGTTTCTTTTGCTGTGAAGAAACTCTTTAGTCTAATTATATCCCATTTCTCCATTTTGCTTTTGTTGTGATTGCTTTTGCCTGGTCCTGTGTCCAGAATGGTGTGGCCTAAGTTGTCTTTTAGGGTTTTTATAGTTTCGGGGTTTACAGTTAAGTCTTTAATCCATCTTTAGTTGATTTTTGTGTATGGTATAAGGAAGGGATCCAGTTTTAATCTTCTGCATATGACTAGTCAGTTATCCTCGCACCATTTATTGAACAGGAAGATCTTTCCTCATTGCTTGTTTTTGTTAACTTTGTCAAAGATCAGATAGTTATACATGTGTGACCTTATTTCTGTGCTCTCTCTTCTGTTGCATTGGTCTATGTGTCTGTTTTTGAACTAGTATCATGCTGTTTTGGTTACTGTAACCCTACAATATATTTTGATGTTGGGTAGCATAATGCCTTCAGCTTTGTTCTTTTTGCTTAGGATTTCCTTGGCTATTTGGGCACTCTTTTGGTTCTATAGGAATTTTTAAATAGTTTTTTTTTAGTACTGTGGAGAATTTCAGTAGCTTAATAGGAATAGCATTGAATTTATAAATTTCTTTTTGCAGTATGGGCACTTTAATTATATTGATTCTTCCTATTCATGAGCATGTAATATGTTTTCATTTATTTATGTCATCTCTGATTTCTTAGATCAGTATTTCGTAGTTTTCCTTGTGGAGACCATTCAGTTACCTGGTTAGCTGTATTCTTTGGTATTTTATGCTTTTGTGGCAATTGTGAATGGAATTTCATTTCTTTTTTTTTTTTTAATTGTACTTTAGATTCTGGGGTAAATATGCAGATTGTGCAAGATTGTTGCATAGGTACATTCATGGCAAGGTGTTTTGCTACCAACATCCCCATATCACTTATAGCTGACATTTGTCCCCACATTATTCTTCCCCACCCTTCCTCCCACTATACCTCCCCTAGCCCCCCAACTTCCCCCAGTGTGTGATGCTCCCCTCTCTGTGTCCACGTGTTCTCATTGTTCAACACCCTCCTGTGAGTAAGAACATGTGGTGTTTGATTTTCTGTTCTTGTGTCAGTTTGCTGAGAATGATAGTTTCCAGGTTCATCCATGTCCCTACAAAGAACACAAACTCATCATTTTTTTGGCTGCATAGTATTCCATAGTGTATATGTGCCACATTTTTCTTGTCCAGTTTATCATTGATGGACATTTGGATTGGTTCCAGGTCTTTGCTATTGTAAACAGTGCTGCGATGAACATGCGTGTGCATGTGTCTTTATAATAGAATGATTTATAGTCCTTTGGATATATACCCAGTAATGGGATTGCTGGGTCAAATGAAATTTCTATTTCTAGGTCCTTGAGAAATAGCCACACTGTCTTCCACAATGGTTGAACTAATTTACACTCCCACCAACAGTGTAAAAGTGTTCCTGTTTCCCCATATCCTCTCCATCGTCTGTTGTCTGCAGATTTTTTAATGATCACCATTCTAACTGGCATGAGATGATATCTCAGTGTGGTTTTGCTTTGCATTTCTCTAATGACCAGTGATGATGAGCATTTTTTCATATGTTTGTTGGCCTCCTGTATGTCTTCTTTTGAAAAGTATCTGTTCATATCCTTTGCCCATTTTTGGATGGATTTGTTTGTTTGTTTGTTTTCCTGTAAATCTGTTTTAGTTCTTTGTAGATTCTGGATATTAGCCCTTTGTCAGATGGGTAGATTGCAAAAATTTTTGCCATTGTGTTTGTTGCTGGTTCACTCTAATGATTGTTTCTTTTGCTGTACAGAAGCTCTGGAATTTAATTAGATCCCATTTGTCTATTTTGGCTTTTGTTGCCATTGCCTTTGGCATTTTAGTCTTGAAGTCCTTGGCTATGCCTATGTCCTGGATGGTTTTGCCTAGGTTTTCTTCTAGGGTTTTTATGGTATTAGGTCTTATGTTTAAGTCTTTAATCCATCTGGAGTTAATTTTACATTCTTTTGGGTAGATACTCAATAGTGGGATTGCTAGATCAAATGCTAGTCCTATTTTTAGTTCTTTGAGAAATCGCCATATTGTTTTTCATAGAGGTTGTGCTAATCTAGGTTAGCACCAACAGCGTATCAGCATTTCTTTTTCTGTGCATCCTGCCAACATCTGTTATTTTTTATCTTTTTAATAGCCATTCTGACTGGTGTGAGATGGTATCTCGTGGTTTGGATTTACATTTTTCTGATGATTAGATATATTAAGCATTTTTTCATATGCTTTTTGGCCATCTGTGTGTCTTCTTCTGAAAAACGTCTATTCATGTCCTCTGCCACTTTTTAATAGAGTTTTTAGTTGTTGTTGTGGCTGATGTTGCCCAATGAAATCATAAGCAAAAAGAATAAATCTAGAAGCATCCCATTTCCTGACTTCAAATTATAGTATAAGGCTGTAGTAAGTAAAACAGCATGATATTTGCAAATACAACTAACTGATCCTTGACAAATAGCAAAAACATACACCAAAAAAGAGTACTCTTTTCAATAAATGGTGCTGAAAAAATTAAATTGTCACACACAGAAGAAATTGAACCCCTTTCTCCATATATGATAATAAAACTCTAGATAAATTAAATACTGAACCCAAAACTATAAAAATACTAAATGAAAACCTAGGGAAAAGTCTTCTGAATGTTAGTTTAGGCAAAACAGTTTTAAATAAGATTTGAAAAACAAATGCAACTGGGCACAGTGGCTCACATCTGTAATCCCAGTACTTTGGGAGGCCTAGGTGGGCAGATGATAAGGTCAAGAGTTTGAGACCAGCCTGACCAACATGGTGAAACCCCATCTCTACTAAAAAAAAAAAATTAGCCAGATATAGTGCCACATGCCTGTAATCCCAGCTACTCAGGAGCCTGAGGCAGGAGAATCGCTTGAACCTGAGAGGTGGAGGTTGTGGTGAGCCAAAAGTATGCCATTGCACTCCAGCCTGGGTGACAGAGTGAGACTCTGTCTCAAAAAAAAAAAAAAAAAAAAAAAAAAAAAAGCAACAGAACAAAAAAAAATAGATAAATGAGACATAGTTGCACTACAAAGTTTCTGAAAAGCAAAATAAATCACAACACACATGTATTTATAGCAGCACTGTTCACAATAGCAAAGACTTGGAACCAACCCAAATGCTCATCAATGATAGACCAGATAAAGAAAATGTGGCACATATATACCATGGAATACTATGCAGCCATAAAAAGGATGAGTTCATGTCCTTTGCAGGGACATGGATAAAGCTAGAAACCATCATTGTCAGCAAACTGACACAAGAATAGAAAATCCAACACTGCATGTTCTCACTCATAAGTGGGTGTTGGACAATGAGAACACATGGACACAGGGAGGGAAGCATCACACACCAGGGCCTGTCGGGGGGTGGGGGGTTAGGGGAGGATAGCAGGGGCTAGGGGATAGGAGAGGAATAGCATCAGGAGAAATACCTAATGTAGATGATGGGGTGATGATGCAGCAAACCACCACGGCACATTTAGACCTGTGTAACAAACCTGCATATTCTGCACATGTACCCCAGAACTTAAAGTGTAATGAAAATAAAAATAAATAAATAAAAGAAAAAACAGTTGGCAAGAAAAGAAATAACAACAGAGTAAACAAATAACCTGCGAAATAGGAGATAATATCTGCGACTATACGTCTGACAATGGATGAATATCCAGTATCTACAAAAAATACAACATACTCTCCACTGACTCCCAGAATAATGGAAACCACATATTTAAGTAGCATATAATAGTGTGAAAATTGCTGCAATTTAGGTGTGCCATATGACAATTTCATATTCATTCTTCAAAAGAGGTAGATGGGGAATATCACCTCCTATCTGCAGTCTTATTTGATTTTCCCATTAAAAAATATTTTTCTACTTTCAGCTGTATTTTCTTATCTTCTCACTGTGACCACAATAGTTCATGATTTCTGATATTAAAGAAAGGGTCATTTGAAGACTGAGCAGTAAGCTTTTATTTGTTCATTTGTTTTTCAACCCTTCTGTAGGGCTTTAGGATTTTGGACAGTGCCAGGAATACAGAAGACTGTCAGACACTGTATGATGGACAAAGAGAGAAAGAGAAGGATGGATGGAGAGATGAATGGGAGAATGGAGGGAGGGGATGGTTGGCTGGATAAATGACTCCAAGGGAAACATAGAAGAAGAAAACATAAATTCTGATTGAGAATAAGACAGAGAAGGAAGACTTTGGAGTGTAGGGGGCATTTAAGTTATAACTCAAGGATAAGTGAGATTTCAGAATTGAGAATTCTATATATGGTGTGGGAAGGCTGGTGGTGGCAAAGGCATTCATTCTATGCGGGGGAAAAATGAGAATTAAAGCACAGAGGCATGGGGTTGAAGATATATCAACTGAGTGGTGAGTAGATCAGTGCAAAGTTGGGACTGGAAGCTGAAGGGAAAAGGCAGAATGAAAGATAAAATAGCTTTCAGACTATAAAGGGACTTGGAAAACAACATAATGAATTTGGTTCTTCAAATCAGAGCAGTTCCTCAATGGGTGAACTTGACCATATTTCTAAAATGGTTAACCATGATTGAGTACATTATTTTTTTACTTTCAGCTGAGTAGCAAGTACTTGATTAAAACTAAGAGCAGGAAGATAGCTTCCGTGGTTTTTCCAGGGAGCCTAAATCACAGAGTTTTGGCATCTCTGAATTTAAAAGGAAATTGAAATCCGCTTCAATACTCATTCAGACTCAAACTACTTTTAGAATTTCCAAGAAGAACAATTGAAAACACAAATCTGTCTCCTAACAATGCTCGGGCTTTGGGATTCTGTCTCTCTTTTATTCTGTTGAATGAGACAGAATTGAAGGAATAATAATACCTGACATATCCTTACATTACATTTGTAGAGCACTCTCATAAAAATGATCTCATTTGATCTTCATAAAAACTCTGTAAGCTAAGCACTCTTCATTCAGCAGCAAGCAAATAGGCCGGAAATAGCAAGGCAGGCAAGTCTTGATCATCTCACTTCTCTTTTTCCTTGACTTTCCCAGCTGGGCAAGGTCTGAGGATCTTCCATGTAGATAAAGGCCATTTCTGATGCCTAAATCAATCCCTAAAGAGGTAGAAGAGGGCTATGTAACATGTGTTGAAAATCTGCTCTGTTGAACACTTTCTATACTTATGATTATATAATGCCATCGCCACTCCTGGACTTAAGTATAATTGTGCCTGCTTTGCAGAAAAGGACAAAGGACAAACAAGGCTCAGAAAGGTTAATAAATTTGTTTAGGTTAGCCCAGCTGCAAAATAGTAGGACCAGATTTCATCTCTATTTGTGGCTTCCAACACACACTCCCTGTCATCACCTCACACTGAGATTATGTTAGGGTGTGGCTTCAGCATGCAGACTGCCATGTTTTACCACTGACCAGTCTTATGACCTTAATACTGGCTTTATAATTTTGGGAAACGGTGCTTCATGTTCTCATATTTAAAATGAAGATTCTGTTAGTACTTCCCTCTAAGAGTTTCTCTACAGATAAAATATGACAACACATCAAGTGCCCAACCAGTTTCTATTCCCGACTCACTAAGTAAGTGTTGTCTATAGTTATTGAGCATCTTATGAGGCTTAAAATTAATTCCCTTCCCCAGCCCCACATCTGATCTCCTGACACAGAAACAATTTGTTTCTCTAGTGCTAGGTCACAGTTGTCAAACAGATTTGACACTAGAATCTCAGAATGAATCAACTTGGAGCCCACTTGGTTTCTAATCAGTTTTTCCTACAACCCTCATTGTATCAGGCCAATCTGAAGGCCAGAATTTGCCTCTTGGATTTTTTTTTTTTTGCTTGTCCTCCAGTCCCCCTGAACCCAAGCTCATTTTATTAGAGCCCTAGAAACTCAACTAGCTTTTGCTAGATCCCTTACACAGAGTGATGTCCTAATGTCATGTAGCATACTGACCAGCGTTCCTCTTCCTTTACATATCCTTGGAAGAATAAGTCCAGTGTTATGTAGCATTTACATTACTGAATTGACTCTGTTCCTTCCTGGTTCACACCTCTTCTCTGTTGGGATTTTACATCGAACTCTTACTATATGTCGGGAACTAGGAGATGTCACAGAAAAACAACAACTCCAATCAACTAAACATGGTTTCTCTATTTAGAGGGAATAGGCAGACTTTAAGTAGTCAATTACACTAATAATAAGTTGATCATAGTTGAGAAAATTTCTTAGAGGAATGATAGAGGATGCTTTGAAAAAAGATAACCAGAAGACCCCGCCTACGCCATCTACTCTGAGAGTTCAGAGAATGATTCTTGAGGAACTGAAAACATTAGTAACCCATTCCTCTCAAGGATGTACTTTTGCTTATTCCCATATTACATATTCAGGTATAGTATATGTATATGTGTGTACATACGTGGATGTGTATATATATATATATATATATATATATATATATATATATATATGTTTTTACATGTATATATACTGCTACTGTGTGGTTTGAAAGAATGAAGAAAAGAGTAAACTGTTTCTCAAAACTGTGATACATTTTTCAGTCTACACCAGTGATTGTTACAACATGCTTACAAAAAACTTTATTAAGTATACATCTGATACTTTGCTAAACACATTGCATTAATCTTATTTTCTCAGTTTGGTTAAACTCATAAGTAATAAGCACACATCATTTTTGGGCACTTTTCTAGGCTCTGAATAAACATGCTTTAAGACATAGTCTTCGCCTTAAAAACATTTACAGTGGAATCGTCCTCACTACAAATCTGAATTGTGTATCAGTCTGGGCAGGTTAGGATGTGGTGTTTTAATGTGTCAGTTTCCCATAGCTGCATCACAGATGCATGCACAAACTGAGCAGCTTAAAAGTCACCTGTTTATTAGTTCATAGCTTATTAGTGCATAGATCAGAAATCTTCATGAGTCTTAGTTCTCTCTGTATGGTCTCACAAGGCTTAAATAGAAGTATCTGGAGGGTGGGGTGTCTATCTGGAGTTTTTGGGAAATAATTCACTTCCAAGCTCATTTGAGTTGTTGGCTGATGACAATTTCTTGCTGGCTATTTGTTTGGGGTCACTCTTTACTCCTAGAAGCTATTCTCAGGTCCTTCCATATGATCCCTCCCATCTCAGCAGCAGAAAATCTCCCTGGCATTGAGTGCCCCTCATACTTCAAATCTGATTTTTTTCTGCCTCCAGCCAGAGACGACTCTCTTAAAGGACTCATGATTAGGCCCACCCAGGTAATATTTTTATCGATTACTTACAGTCTTAATTGCATCTGCAAAACCCCTTTTGCTGTGTAAGGGACTGGGAGTAACACCAGGGAGCAAACACAACAAGACCACTTCAAATTTTTCCTACCATGTGTGACAAACAGCCCCACAATTTCAGTGGTTGAAAATAATAGAGGCTTATTTCTCGCTTATGAACAAGTTCATGGTGGGTTGGCTCTGGCACTGTTCTTCAGTGCCCTCCCCCTAGGAAGCAGACTGATGGAACAGCCACTGTCTAGAACATCACCAGATGCACAGCAGGGGGAGAGAGAGAAGTTGGATCCCATCCCAGCCTTTAACACTCTGCCCAGAAGGAACCTATAAGGCCTGATCATACTCCATCCACCAAAGGAAGTTACGTGGCCACAATTACTTCCAAGAAGCCAAGGATTGCAATCCTACCATCTGCCTGGAAAAAGAGGGACCCAGAAATATTTGGGCGGCATAATTAATAAGTTATGTGGTTCCTCTTTTAATTGCCAAATATTTGGTTCACTTTCTATCTAGCATACTTCCCTCCAAGGATGCAACCCCAAAATCCCATCTAGTTGCACATCAAATCAAACATCAGAGTTTAGGAATATGCAGGAGTCACCACACAAAGGAGTAAGCATGATAGTCTTTGTAGCAGGTCTTTGTAGCATGATGTTCTTTGTAGCAGTCAACAACACTAAGGGCATCCTTAGTGTTATTATCCTCATTTGCCAGAGAAGCCACATTTGGCTTCAAAAAACTAAGTCACATGATCTAAGTCAAGCAAGCAATAAGTGATTTAGCCAGAATTTAAATACAGGTCTCTCTCTTCAAAACAGCCTCATTACTTTCCTCCCAATTGACAGAATAGGAAGTGATATGGAGGCTGTGGCTTGCCTTTTAAGATCATTAGTCCAGGTTGGGGCCAAACACGTAAGGAAAAAAAAAGCCATCCCACCTTGTGGCCAAAACTTCAATAGACCTCAGCAGAGTGCTGTGAGGGTGATAGGAACATCATTGTACATTGTGCCCCTCCTACAGTTGGGGGTGAGAGAGGGTGATTGAGCACATTTCTGAATAACGATAAGTTTCCCAGGTAGGCAAGAGAAAAGAGGGAATTCCAGAAATGAGAAAGGGGATGGCATGCACAAAGGACAGAAGAAGAAGGAGTGGGTGATGATCAGCGGGGCGTCTGGATTCATGTGTGATTAGACACAGCTTGAAATGGGTGTTGGCTAGTGATAGCTGTACATGGTTGTGTGTTCTTTGCTGAGGAATCGTGACTTTATCTTCTGGTAGTCACAGGATTTAGGAAAGAGACTCTCTTATTCCATACCTTCCAAGAAGAAGATGTCAAAATTCGATTACACATTTTATCATCTAATTAGGAAAAATGCCTATGAGATAAAATGGGGAGGGAGCCATGGAAGGCAGAGAGTGTGTGACACCAGCAGATGAAGGATGGAGAGAAGGTTGGGTAGAAGTGTTCTAGAGTTCTAAAGTCAGACGAAAATGTCTCGAAGTAATAAATTGTGAAATAGCGCACACACACAGACTGTTTGCACATGATGCTGTAGCAATTGATTTTGGCCATGTCACATTACCTCTTGAATGCTCTAGATCCTTGAAATAAAGACCTAGATCTCTGCGTAGGCATTGAAGGCTCTCCTATCCATTCATCCCGTTCCCAGGACAAAGCATCAGTGCTTCATGGTCCTTCCATTTTTCTCTTCAGTAAAATGTGGTTTCTTCTCTAGTTTTATATGTCATTGCTCCCCCTGGCCTCTCAGATACAGGCTATGTGCGAGTTGTCCTGACCTTATCAGAGCACATATTTTTTGCACCATATTAAAATAAAAAACTATTTGCTTGTATCCCTAAGGTCTTACCTTTAGCACCTTGAGGACAGGGACTTTATCTAGGTTCCCATTTACTCTTGGAGCCAGCCACAGGATCTGACAATTAGTTCCAAATTAATAGTTCTTTAATGAATAAGTAGACAGGAATACTCAGCTGGGTGCCAAAGGAAGGGATAAGATAAAGTTTTTTCTCATAATCTTCCTTGGGTTTTTATTTTTCCTAACTAATGTGACTTTCTCATTCCTGGATTTATTCATTTTCATTCTGCTTATTAGAGAAAACAGAAACAAAAACAGTGAGAAGGAGATGTTATATTTTCGTGTGTCAGTGGTCTGCCTTATATAATTCATCTGAAGAGTTGATCTTCTTCCTTCTTTATTCTTTCAAGCAGCTCTCACAAGGTTCTTGTCAACTGGGAAATGAAAGAAAACTAAATGTATTGGTCATATTTTCCACAAATTGTATGGCATATTTTCAACACATTTTTCCCATTAAGTCTATGGTAATTCACAGGTTACGTGTTTTTATTCCTATTTTAAAGTTGAGGGAAGGTGCAAATAGATGCAATCTTTTGCCCAGAGTCATGGAGCTGGCAAGTGTCACAGCTGAGATAGACTTTGCTCACTGGTGACATGAAACGGGCACCCACTTTCCTTCACCCAGGTGCCTCTCAAACATGTTTCCTTGAAGAAGAGCACTGCAGTTATCTTTTAAAATCTCCCTGCTGCACATGAGGAAGTTGAGGTCCAGTGAAGGGAAGTGATATGCTTAATGTAGTTATTTTTAATGTGCCCTTTCGCCTTTTCATAGCCCTTTGCTCACCTTACTCAGGAATAGACTCATTATGCTTTTTAATAGCTAAACCAGAAGAACAGAGAACTCTAGGAAACAAATGTATGTGAGCAACCCTTAGATGAATGGTCTAATTAAATGTGCTTATTCTGAATGCAAAACTTTGGTGTCAGGTGGGGTCAAGTTCAAATTCGAGTCCAGCCACTTGTTAGCTATGGGAGGAAAGAGTTAAATTCATTAAGCAATCGGTTCTCTACCAAGGATATTATAAGGATGAATTGAGGTGAGTTATGTAAAACACTTCGCATTTTATCTAAGGTATGAACATCATCTAAGAGTGTTGTTGTCTTCCTAATTGAACTTGTCAAGTGCAGAAGTTTGTAAAATGTCACTGGTAGAAAATACCATAGAGAACAGTTCTTACCCTCTGTCCCCCACTTCCGACTGTATAAATATGACACAGTCATTGTAAGTCTCCATGTCCTTTGCTAGCACCCTGAGTGTGTTAGGCTTTATAATTATTAATTTCTTGGTATTTCTAAAATGCCAGTCTTTTCAAAATTGTGCTTTGGAAAAATAAAAATGTCTGTTTTTTTGTTTTGTTTTGTTTTGTTTTTTTGAGGCGGAGTTTCACTCTTGTTACCCAGGTTGGAGTGCAACTTCCTTCCATGTGGCTTTAATCTTTTTCACTCACAAAATCTAGGACATAAAAAGTGTTGCTGTGGAGAAAATCATGACATCATTAATAATAAAAATGCTTTGAGGTCACTCATGCTTGAGACATTGACTTTAAGAGCTCTAAGTTGCTAGAAGTACTTTGCAATTTCAGGAAGAAGAGCTATGGTCTTAAAGGATGATATGCTTGTGGAAATAGTTTACCCGCAATAGTGAGAATATAATAAGAAAAAAAGCTCATAAGCTTTATAGTCAGGAATACCAGTTTTCAAATCCTGAGACCGTCACTTATACACATGACTTTGAAAAAGACTAGTATGTCCTCTTGTCTCAGATTTTTTAGTCATAAAAGAAGGATTTCAGTCCCTGCTCTGCAATATTGTCATGATTCTTAAATGTCAGTTAAATACTCTGTGTCTCTCAGGTCTAGAGTATTCACAAATAAGAACTCTTTTTATTTGGAGTTATAGTGCTTTGTATTTGGACCCAAACCCATTATTTTGTAGCTCTGTGATCAAGCTAATTAACCACTTTTTACCTGAGTATCTTGCATGTAAATAAATTCGATATTCACATTGATATGTTTATGTTATGGATCTGCCATGAATATCAAATTAATTAACTTATAAATAGTGTCTGGGATGGAGTAATGATTTGATAAATGTCTTTCTCTCTCTTTCCTCCCTTTTTCTTTTACTTTTTGAATTATTATTTTGCTACCTCTTGTCCTTTCCTCTTTACTCAGGGATAACTATTAACATGCCAGAATATCGTCCTCTTGTATAGGGATGCCTAGTTGCAATACTGCAGCTCTTTCCTGTTCCTTAGTTTCTAGAACCAGGCTCCGCAGAAGCCTGTCTTTCTCCTTCATTTCCATGAGCAAAGGTTATGCAACCAATAAAGAGAGCTGATGACAAACCACCAGTTCTCTCTATGTCATGTTCTTCTCTCTGTGAAGGAACCTTGAGGTTTAGGGTCAGGCCTCCACTGTCACCAATGCATTTTCATGGGGTTTCAGGCTGGCTGACACCATTCTTATGTGCATGTACAATAGACAAAGATATCACCTCTCCTGGCTCTGAATAGAACTTACCAACCACCAATCTACTCTAACCCTGTAGCCCAGTTAAATCACAAATAAATGCTGCTAAATATGATGGTGTAATCTGACTATATGCTTATGGCTCATACATTTACTCAGACATTACTTAACCTCCCTAAACCTCACTGACCTTGTCTCTGACACAAAGATTGCTGTAAGGTTTAAGTAAAATACAATGTGCAGATGCCTATATGTGCCTTATATATTCCTTTAATATTTATGTTGAGTACCGGGGTTTTATATACACACACACAGAGACACAGACACAGACACACACACATTTTATAATTCATATACATATAAACAGACATGTATTCATTGTGTCTGTATGCCCCGCTGTAGTGCTAACTCATTCTCCATTTACTCCACATTCCTATTCTCTCATGTTTCTTTGCTCCTTTTTAAACTCACTAATTGCATAATTCTACATGAGTTGCTTAACTCTTCTGAGCTTTAGTTATCCCACGTATAAAATGATGGTAATACTTCACAAGGCTATAGTAAGGTTCCTTTCTCATTCTTTCAGCCTAAGAAATGCATGCTGCAACCTTTATGGTAAATGAAACAACAGAGCTCCTTCAATAGTATAAAAGCACACTCAGATTATCTTAGGCAGAATATCAAAATCTTTCTGTACAATTTTCTTCCAAACTCAAGGTCAACTATCTTCTTCCCAGGCCCAAAGGCTGCATAAATGATCCCTTTACTAATCTTTACTAATTGGCAATACCATTTGAAATCATTGTATCAGTAGAATGCCTGATTGTTCTTTGGGCACATGCTGAGGGCAGTGAATCCCAGGAGGTAAACTGAGCTCTCCAAAACCTCCAGCAGGAAAATATTACAGTGACTTCCATGATGAGGGAATCATTATCCACATCCGAGTGTGGATAATTTACAGTACTAATTTTGTTCGAAAAACTTAAGCAAAAAGGCATTAGAATTATACCCAATCTTCAAAGTACTTCTATTTAAAAATGTATAATTTTAACATTAATTAAATGGATAGACTTTATTTTTCACCATTAACATAAAGTTGATAGTTTTCATTTATTCTAAAAATAATACGAGCTCTCTTAGACTCCATCAGTTCATAACTGAAAACTGATAATTTTAGTTTTAAAATTGGATGATATGTTCAAAGGAAGATAATTGACTAGAAGACAGAATATTCATTCACCATTAAATTACTGAGTGATTTCCAGTTTTTTGGGTAAATGTTTAACAATCAGTGCTTTTTTGGGGGGAGGTAGATTTGTAGTGTTTATCAGTTTCTGTGGGGTGAAAATATTCCCACCATGCTCAATTTCAAGCTAATGGTTTGTAACAACTGACTTGTAAAATTCCCAGACTGGTTCCAGCACACCATTCACTTTATAGGAAGTGCTCTGATTAGTATTTGGAAATAGAGTAAGCATTACATTCATTCAAAATGTGAAAAAATTTAATGAGCTGTCCTAAAAAATGCAAAAGGCACTGAACTTAAAATAGATTATTAAAAAGTCAAAAAATAACAGTTGCTTATGAGGTTGTGGAGAAAAAGCAACATTTATACACTGATGGTGAGAATGAAAATTAGTTCAGCCATTGTGGAAAACGGTGGCAATTCTTCAAAGACCTAAAGACAGAAATACCATTTGATCCAGCAATCCCATTACTGGGTAAATATCAAAAGGAATAGAAGTCAATTTGTTATAAAGTCACATGCACAATAGCAAAGACATGGAATCAACCTAAATGCCCATCAATGACAAACTGGATAAATAAAATGTACAAAGACACGATGGAATACTATGCAGCCATAAAAAGAATAAGATCATGTCCTTTGTAGGGACATAGATGGAGCTGGAGGCCGTTATCCTCTGCAAACTAATGCAGGAACAGAAAACCAAATACCACATGTTCTCATAACTGGGAGCTAAATTATGAGAACACATGAACACATAGAGATGCACAACACACACAGGGTGGAGACTAGGAGGAGGGAGAGGATCAGGAAAAATAACAAATGCATCCTAGGATTAATACCTGGGTGACAAAATAATCTGTACAACAAACCCCCATGACACACATTTACCTGTGTAACAAACCTGCACTTGTACCCCCAAACATAAAATAAAAGTTAAAAAAAAAAGGAGAAAACTCTGGATTGGGATTTTGGTATTTTCCTTAAGTAGCAGTAATATTAACAGAAAAATATGTAATGCTCCTAACTGTTAACATTTTCAGGTATTGTAAAAATAGTGTCAGGATGATTAAATGAGAATATATTGTGTGAAGCTGTAACCCAAGAGAAAGAGTGTGAAATGTTTCAATAGTAATACTCCTAATGAGCTGTAAGATGTTTGAATTTGGTGCACAGGAAGTAGCCTTTCATTGAATAACCGAGGAAATTCCCATGGGGAGCAACTGTCCCCTCAAAAGGAAATATCCATATACCAATCTCCACAACTGTATATTTAGAGAGAAGCAGCCTCGGACAGGCCACATATTTAGAATTAAGCACTAGATTAAAGGCAATAATAATAACATAATAGCAGTTAATAATTATCTGGTGCTTATTGCATATATGGAAATTGTTTTACTCCAATTTCCTCATGTAATCTTCAGACAATCCATCTAAATGTCAATTAAAATTCCATTAAAAAGTTGATTTCCATTTTGATACATTTTCTAGATTCAATGAATTTTCAATAAGGAAGTGAAACTTGAATCTCAACAATGTTTTTCAGAAGCTAAAGTTTTTGCCAGGAGGAGAAAGATCACTCCAATTTTAATCTGAATTTCAACATCCTACCAAATAATTGGAATGCATTAATACTTTAGAAGTAATTTCTCACAGAATTTTCTACTTCATTTCTAAAACATCAGTTTTTTAGAATAAAATCTGTTTCTAATTTCTTCCATTTGACTTATTAAAGTTCTGAGACTCTCTTTAAAGAAATAGATGCCTCAAATATCTGGCAAGTAGCTTTTGTTATGGACTATAGTTTTATGATTTAAAACATTAACATTTTATGTATTTTAAACTAAATATCACTTGATTAGCATCTTAACTTGCCTAATCCTTCTCCTACTCTAATCATCCTGTATTCAGCTCCCAGATTTATAGTCCAAGAGCTCTAGCTCTTATGTTGTCAACCCCATCCTTAAAAATGTTAACTCCTCCAGTCTATAAATAAATTTAAAAAATTATCAGGCATTGTATTAGTCTCTTCTCATGCTGCTAATAAAGACATACCTGAGACTGAGTAATTTATAAAGGAAAGAGGTTTAATGGACTTATAGTTCCACATGGCTGGGGAGGCCTCACCATCATGAAAGAAGGCAGGGAGGAGCAAAGCCATGTTTTACATGGCAGCAGGAAAGAGGGCGTGTGCAGGTTAACTCCCCTTTCTAAAACTATCAGATCTCACGAGACTTATTCGCTATCAGAAGAACAGCACGAGAAACCCCCACCCCCATGATTTAATTACCTCCCACTAGGTCCCTCTTATGACACATGGGGATTATTACAATTCAAGGTAAGATTTGGGTATGGACACACAGCCAAACCATTTCAGACATAAATAGTCCCTCACATTCAGGTTTTACATTCTCTTTCCAAATTTGTTTTCCCCAATATGCACAGAGATGTGCATGCACCCACACATATATACACACTCATATCTACACACGTATACATACATAAATATATGCAAATATAAACATAAATACATACACATGTATTTTTGCCCACTGTACCACTCATCTCATTCCCCTTGTTCTCCTTAGTCTTATTCTCCCATATTTCTTTCCTCATTGCATCCCTTATTCCAGAAATTCTCTTATTATACTTCACATTGCCTCACATTGACACACACACACACACACACACACACACACACACATGCACACACACACATAATAATATATATAATACGTATCTTACATATTAATTCAAATCCAACTTCAGGGTAATCTCTTCAAAGAAGCCTATCTCGAATCTCTCTTTACCACACACATACATGCTACAATTCTCTCTCACTTCTGAGCTATATTCACACTCACAGTTTTCTGGGGTTACAATTGAGCTCAGATTATTTATTATTTGCATTAATTAGTTACATTATGTGGCCTATATCAATTCTAAGTATTCTTCAAGAGACTATTACATATGCAATTCAACTTTTCATTCACAGAGTACCTTGCAGAATTACTGGAAATATATATATATATACCCCCACATATATATATACACCCCCACATATATATATACACCCCCACATATATATATATACCCACATATATATATTTATATGTATATAAATATATATATATATGTATATGTCATGGGTTGCTTAGACACAGGGATACAATCTGAGGAATGTGTTGGTAGGCAATTTAATCATTGTGAAAATACCATAGAGTGTACTTACACAAATCTTGGTGATATAGCCTACTGCACAACTAGGCTATATGGTATACCCTGTTGCTCCTAGGCTACAAACCTGTACAGCATGTTAATGTACTGAATACTGTAGGCAATTACAACACAATAGTATCTGTGTATCTGAACATAATCTAAACACAGAAAAAGCACAGTAAAAATACAGTACTATAATCTTATGGAAGCATCATTCTATATGTTGTCCATTATTAACTGAAACGTTCTGTGGTACATGACTGTAAACATACAAACACCTGCACATGCACACATACACATATGCAAATGCATATCTGTGTATGTTGAACATAAGCTTCCCAAAATCTGTCAACCAGCCATTTTATAAA
This sequence comes from Saimiri boliviensis, assembly GCF_048565385.1. NCBI lineage: Eukaryota > Metazoa > Chordata > Mammalia > Primates > Cebidae > Saimiri > Saimiri boliviensis. The sequence continues at coordinate 79,694,960 of NC_133463.1, forward strand.
ATAACATTTTCTCTCACTCTCAAAGTCAAGAACTTTTTTGAAATTTTATAAGAAAGTATACTAATTTTTAAAATTTATTTTTAAATAGATATATCAAAGTTGTATGTATTTTAGGGGTTACATGTGATAGTTTGATACCTGTATACAATGTGTAATGATCAAATCAGGGTAGCTGGAAAGTCCATCAGCTCAAACATTTATGTTTTTTGTGTGTGTTGGGAGCATTATGATTCTTCTGTTCTAGTTATTTTGAAATATACATTAAATTATTCTTAACTATATATTTTTTGCTCTACTGTTCAACACTAAAATTTGTTATTTCTAACTGTATTTTTGTATCCCTTCATTTTTTACAAAATCACAGCTGATATCTTGTACTGAGTGTCAGAATGTGTACCGAGCTAAGTACTTTGCATAAATCAGATTATTTATGCAATGAGAATAGGAACTGCCAACCTTGTTATATCTTTTTCTTAGTTTTGGCAGCACTTGCCTAGGTTCTCACATTTAATTATTGCAAACATTAAATGAAGTAAATATAATTATTATCCTCATTTTCTAGGTAAAGAAGCTAATTATTAGAGAATGGAAATAGTTTGTTCCAAATCACGACTATAAATGGCAGGGCTCACATTCAAACTCTTCTTTGTCTGACTCCCCAGGTAGCTAACAAGTTTTATTGCTTGAGAGTAACTTATGGTCAAAAACACTGCCAGCACTTTTCATACCTAGAGTGTCTTATTTTATCTAATTTTATTTTTTACCCTTTCTGTGTTTTGCAAGATAGATAAGCCAGCCGATAGAAACAGTTTGGCCCACAAAGTTGAGGTGAGGCAAGGTGAACAGTGGACAACTAGTGAAAAGACTTGTCTTTGTCACCAATTACGGCTCTGTGACATGGAGAAGTCACTGAAGATGATGCTTTATTTTCTCTCCTTTCACAGATCTCTTAGCCTTGAGTCTTCATTTCCTTCACTAAATAAGACAGCAGCATTAATAACAAATCTGACACCCTCGGGGCATGTGCCATGTTCCAAGCAACACCAGATGTATGTGGCATCAATTAGCTCATTTAATTCTACCAACAACTCTATTATGTTGATACAAGCAACACCTCCCCATTTTATAGAAAGGAAAAATCATGTTTCGAAATGATGTTGAAATGTGCCTGAGCCTCACATTTGGTGAGTTACAGAACCAGGCAACTTGCCTCCTGAAATTGTAACCTGTATAACAAACCAATTGCAGGGAAGTTTGTGAAGATCTAATAATAATAATAATAATGAAAGTAGCTACAACTCTAAAATATTTTGTAAACTTTTAGGCACTTAATTATGTTTAGTTGTCCATTTCAATGTTTAGCAGATTCTTATGACTGAAGGCAACTGGGTAGAGAGAAAGTCAGGAATGAGCACTGACCCCTGTTCTGCAGGCTCTAGAATCAGACACTTATTAATTAGAATATTGGCTCTGTCATTTGCTACCTGCATCACTTTGGGTCAGTCACATAAATGTACCAAGCTTCAACTTTCTCATCAGCATAATGAGACTGTGAGACTCTGATGCTTCCCTCCCTCGTAGGAGGATTAAATAAAACAAGGAGACAAAGTGCCTGAAATAAGGGGTTGATAAGTGGGTTTGCTTTTTTCTGTGCTCTATTGCACCATGTAAATGGGCTCCAAAGGTGTGATTCAAAATGAATCCAAATTAGAACCGTCACAGGAGATACCAGGAGAAGGGAGATGAAAATGTTTTCTGACGTGTCAGAAGTCAAAGGGGATAGATTTTTTTGTAGCCTAAGAAGTAAAAAGGGACAATAAGCCAATGCTAATAAGAAAATATTTCATGTCGGATTTCCCAGGATATAAACGTTACATGGTTTTAATTGGCTATTTTTTAGTGGCTGTGATCTCTGGACCCTTACTAAAGAGGCTGACCTTTAAACCACCAATCTAAGTTATAAAATAACATGAATTAGTTAGGAAAATTGAGATTAATAGTGACATTTTAGAAGAAAAGTTTTATTTAAAAAGCATGTTTTCCTCCAATAATGTATATTTCTTTTTTCTTACCTTTAATTATATCGTTTTTATGGTTACCTAATAAGTGCCACGTTAATCAGGATAAGATAGGTTGTACTGAAGTTACCAAAGAAACCTTAAAATTTCAGTGGTATAAATGAACATATGTTTAATTCCTGCATATACCCATATCCAGTGCATATTTACAGGGAGAGACTTCACTCCACAGAGTCACTCAAGGGCCCAGCATCATGGAGGCTCCACTATCTCAACATGTGATTTGTCAATTCACTGTTATGAGAAAGAAAAAAACGGACGAATTGTTTGGTGTTTTACACTGACTCAACCAGGAAGAAATACACATCATTTCTCACATTTCATGGTCAAAAAATAGCTGCATGGCTCCACTGAGCTGCAAAAGGCTGGGAAGACTCAAATTCCATTGATCAAGGAAGGAGGGCTATACAACAAGATTTGGTGAGCACATAGCATAGTCCATGCACCAGTTAACAATTGTATTCTTATGTGAATGATTGAAACGATGATTACATTTTCACTTTCGCAGGTTGTAAACTTTGTGACTCTTGAGACCACTGATTCCCTAGTGCTTAAAAAAGGCCCATTCTAGAACTGTTGCTCAGGGTAGAGCTGTCCAATTCTAACTCTGAATATGTGCATCATTAATTTGCTCCATGGATGAACATGTATAGACCTCTATCTGAGCTTAGTAACAGTGTTAAACACTGGGAAACAGGATTAAAGACATGAAAATGAGCATGTGATACAGTGAGGGTGTGCTGACGTGTATTTATCCTGCTCAATAACAAATCACGTCACTGGAGGTGTCAGTAGGACATTCAGGTGGAGATGTTCATTAAACACGTTGAGCTCTTAAGAAAGATATTAGGAGAAAACCAAGACCTAGTTGCTTCTATGCTTAGATGTAAACTCCAAAGAAGTGCTGTTTTGAACGCTGAAATTGCATGATGTTGTTTAAGATGTAGAGAGACTACTGGAAGAGAAGAAAACAAGGAGTTACTGTGTAAGAAACGGTCTAGGCCTTAAATCACTGAATTGTCCCATCAACCCTGATTGTGTTAATATTCCCATTTCATAAGTATAGAAACTGAAGTCCAGAGAGATAAGAAACTGGGTCCCAAATTGCACAGTTTACCCATATTTCAGCTTAGGTCTTAACACCTCAGAGTCTAGCCCACATTTCCATATCCAACACTGTCTAATGGGATAGGACTCTACAGCAAGTTCATTTCCACCAGAGATGTTCAAGCAGAGAATCTTTTAAGGGATACTGCAGTGCTCTGGAGGCAACGAATTGGGCTTTTTGCATTAGATATTCTTTTGTTTTTATTTCTTTTGTTTTCTTTCAAATTTTGGACCCAGAAAAAAGTGCTTGAATTCTAAGATAATTTAATGAATGCTTAGATTAGTGATGTTAATGTTATCCTCTGATCCATAGAACCAGTTTCTAACCTTGATGTTTATCTCAATTCTGCGCATTGCTGACTGCATGATACGGGACATGTTACTCAGCCTCTGTCCGTCTCCCTGTTATTTTTTCCATCTTTAATATGGAAATATTTATGCTCACCTTGAAGGAATCTTGTGAGAATTAAATAAGGTAATTAAGGTCAAGTGTTTCCGTGATTGGTGGTGGCTCAATTTACAGTTGATGTGAGTCGCACTGTCATTGTTATCATGGTATTAGTTAATATCCTTAGGTTTTCCATGACAGAAATCTAACTCAAATTAGCTTAAACAAAATAACAATGTATTACAAATTTTCTTAGGATAGTGTGAGATAGAAACAGGCCTGGGCCTTAGGATAAATTAGAACCATAAGTAAATGTATTTAGCATATGGTAAATACTCAGCCAACTGAGGTTTATGTTATTAACAGAATCTACAGCAGGAGCTTGGTGGGACTGTACTAATAGAATTCAGAAAGAAATATGCTGGGCGTCCCTTTCCTCTTTCAGCTGGCCTGTTTATTCTTGATACATAACCCTCCTACTGTAGGGGCATCTGATGCCAGTAAACCAGGCAATCTCTGACATTGCTTTGAGTATAGATAAAAATGACTTTACTATGTTTGCCTTTTAGGAGAAATGCTATTAGATGGTTATTTTGGCAGCACGGTTGGTTCTTGACTGATATGTACCAACAGTCTAAATTGACAGTATTATTTAATGAACTTGCCTTCTTCAAACATACGCCAAGGGATGTAGGGGGAAGAAATCTGGGGTAAAAATTTTGTCACAGACAATCTGTGAATGAGAAAAGAATGTTAAGACAGGAACACACATTCATTAGACAGGCATGTTTAGTTACATAAATAAAAAACTTCCATAAGTAACCAAACAAAGCAAAACATGTAACTAAAGTAATTAGATAAATGACAAGCTTGGGAAACTTATTCAGTAAAACATTGGAACTCTTCAACTGACAATTTAAAGAACCAAAATGAAATTCTAAAAAATGCACAGGCAAAGGGCATCAACAGATGTATCCCAGCTAGAAAACAAACACAGGAAAAATTACTGTTACAAATAATCATGAGGTATATTAAATAAAACATGATCGTGCTTGTTTTACCCATAATTATCACCTTCCCCAAATAATTAGACTCTGTGCTAATGGCAGTGAGGTGAATGTAACAACTTCATACACGTGAGTGGCATTTTAAATTGCTACAGTAGTTTGGAAAAACCATTTGGTCATGTATCTCAGAAGCCACTTCTGAGACACTGACCTACAGATAGCCCAAAACAGAGGAAAAAATATGCACAAAAGTATTCATTTTTAATAGCAAAAAGTTAGAGGCAACACAAATGCTCAAATAATAAACTATGACAAATTAATTCAATGAATCATTATACATTTAAAATTTTTGTTATGCAGAATCTGTAATAACTTGGTAAGCTAAAGCCATTATAATGTTAGAAAAGAGCAAGATACAAAACAGTTTGGAAATTTTGAACATATTTAAAAAATGAGAAGTAAATGTATTAAAATATGATCATTTTTATTAATGTTGTGGAATCTTCCACCTGAAAAGTCTCCCTTTTTCCGTCTTTCATGAAGAGCTACTGGCCCATTTCTTTGCTCCTCTTTCCAGCAATCCTTCTGCACGTCATTGCCACCATCCCCATGGTTCTTGTCAAGGCTCTATGCTGCCTTATTTAGCAACTTTTCTTTCCTTTTTGAACCCTCTTCCTTGGGATCCTCTGATAGCACATTCTTTGATATTCTTCCTACCCTCCCGAACATACTCAAACTCCTTGCTACCTTTTCTTTGTTCCTTGGCCTCTGAATATTGGACCGCTCCAGGAACTGGTTTCTGGAAGCAATGATCTTCTTGGTTCCGCTGTTTCTCCTAAAATGAATTAATCCAGTATGATAGTTTTAGGTAACATTTTGATGGCCATGATTCCTAAATTTATCTTTTCGATGCTGCCTACTCACTGAGCTCCAGACTTCGATATCCAACCACTTATTCACCATCTTCACTCGCATGTTTAACACGCATTTCAAACACGACGTAAACCCAGTTGAAACACTGATCCTTACTTTCCCCTGTGCCCCTTTGTATCAATCTTGATCTTCTCACCTCAGAGAATAGCATCACTATTGACTTGGTTGCTCATGTTAAAGACCTAGAAGTATTCTTTCACTCTGTCAGCATGTCTGTCATCTTTAACTTGAATCGGTATATTTCTCTTCATTTCTGTGTACATTGTATTCATTGATATCACTGTAATTTCTCTCTGGAATCATTGCTGTGGCATCCAAACGTTCTCTGCTTCTACTTTTGCCATATCTACTGTGGTTTTCTCATTCATAAGCATCTAATGCGAAATTTTTAAGAAGTAAATTAGATTGCATAATTTCCTCAAATTATTTTCTTTTTCTAAGGGTACAATGGGAGAAATGCCTGTTTAGTGTATCTTCTTCCAGTAGATGGGGTTATTGAGCACCAAATTTTCTTAGAACTAATGTTTCACAATTTTTTAAAAAATAAAAAGAGGGTTTCATCAATGTTGACTTTTACTAACAGTAAAACATTCCTCAGAGTAGATGTTTGCAACTATCAAAAATATACAAAAGTGGAAAACATAAAATGCTCATTATAAATCATGAAAAAATATAATGTGTTAATCAGATTATCTTACTATTTGAAAGCCCTGCAAATTCATGTATACCCTAGAACATATAATGACACTCAATTATAATCTTTGCTAGGAGAAAGAGAAAGGGAAACTCTTTTTTCTTTTATTGGCGAGTTTTACATTTATTCAAAACTGGGCGTGATTCATGGTCTCCACTGGGATTTCTCTAAGGCTCTCATCCATGTGGATGAAATAGGAAGATAGCTAGGAAGGGAGACACATTAACACTTATATAACATTTTCTATGTATCATTTTACATATTTTATCTACAACTGCTATAATATTATTTGAGTTAAATATTCTCACCCATATTTTGTTAGATATATAAAATGAGGCTGAAAAGGGTTAAGAGATTTGCCATTAAGAAAAAGTATATAAAATAATTGAATTTGAATCCACTCTGGTTTGCACAGACTCAAATAAGACTCTCACTGGTGTTCATACCACACAGTGGTGATGTCCTTGATTGAAAGTGAAAAGCATGTAGCTCATGCTTAAGGCAAGATGCAGTGAGCAGAAAGTGAGTCAAAGTTGGCATAGAATGATTTGGTGTAGACATGGCTGGAATGAGAGACAAGTGCAAGGTGATAGGCAACAGCACAGGAAGTGTCTGAAAGAGCATCCCTGCAATGACATGTCAACCTTCCATGCTATTGCTGAACAGCGGGGCAGGAGTTATGGGTGAGCATGAAACCATATACATGTTAATTATTGACACTTTAACCAGGATAAATGTCACACTTATTCTTAAGTTGTGGCAAGCAGTGCAACTAAGGAGAAAGAGTATGAGCTCTGGATTTGAATCCTGCATTCTAGACCCAGTGTGTCCCTAGACAGGGTCGTGACTAAATTTTAGGACTTTGAAAAATTGGTAGATAAAGCTACCAATTGATTTTGAGGAAAAAGCTAAGTGAGCTCATGTTCTAAAAATGAATAGTCTCAGCTTTACTATTGGCATTTATTATTGCTAATAGCAATACTGTCAAGATGTATCAGTGACCCACAGACAATCTGTTGGCCATTTTTGCCCAGAGTGAGAACCATAGTCAGAAACAGATGAACACCTTATGTTTCTGGCTGGAGTTTGGAAGGGTAGGGAGTGGGTGAAGAGCGAAGAAGCAGAAACAAGATGGACGAAACCATACTTTGTGTTCCATTTTGATTCTGGTCAACCCATATTCCAGCAGTCCCTGCTTCTCAGGTCAACAAAGATTCAACAGATAGTGTGGTGCTCTCTTCTGGCAACTCATAGTCTTCATCTTAGAAGCTAACAGACTTTCCTGATTTCCTCTGCTGCAACTTTTGGCCTCTGATTTAAGCAGTGCAGTTGTTAAACTTCAAAGTAAGTATATGGTTTGAAGTTTGATGTGATTTGGCTGTGTCCTTACCCAAATCTCAACTTGAATTGTATCTCCCAGAATTCCCACATGTTGTGGGAGGGGCCAAGGGGGAGGTAATCGGATTATGGGGCTCGTCTCTCCTGTGCTATTCTCCTGATAGTGAACATGTCTCACAATATCTGATAGTTTTATCAGAGGTTTCTGCTTTCACTTCTTCCTCATATTTCTCTTACCACTGCTGTTAGAAGAAGTGCCTTTGCCTCCCGCCATGATACTGAGGCCTCCCCAGCCATGTGGAACTGTAAGTCTAATTAAACCTCTTTTTGTTCCCAGTTTCGGGTATGTCTTTATCAGCAGCATGAAAATGAACTAATACACACAGTCTCTACTTCCATTGTATTTTTTAACCATGCATGGTGATGCAAATGAATATAATTGCAAACCATAAATTAGCAACAAATTAAGGCATGCATTTAAGCCATTATTATTTTTTCTTAGTTTTATTTTTAATTGGCAAATAATAGCTGTACATATTTATAGAGTTCAAAGTGATATTTCAGCATATACATTGTAAAATGATCAAATCAGGGTAATTAGCATATTCATTAGCTCAACTGTTCATCATTCCTCATGTTGAAAATATTTAAAATTCTCTCTCGGAGACATTCTGATGTATACAATACAGTATTACTAATTATAATTACTGTCACCTTTCTGTGTAATAGAACTTATCCAGAGGAGTCTGGTGAGATAAAAGCATCCTAAACAAGATTAAAAATGGAGAAGTCAATCGTATATTTCAAAAGCAAAAAACCTTTAAAAATAATAAAGTTTAATGGTTATAAAGTTAAGCCATTATTATTTTTGAAGGCTTTGCTTTTGAAACACAGAACTGATACCCTCTCCATTTTTTTTTATTCTTTTTTTTTTATTGCATTTTGGGTTTGGGGGTACATGTGAAGAACATGCAAGATTGTCGCATAGGTACACACATGGCAGCGTGGTTTGCTGCCTTCCTTCCCCTCACCTGTATCTGTCATTTCTCCATTTTTAAACCTGTTTAGGATACTCTTTTATCTAGCTGGGTTCTTCAGTGGGTATCAAATTCTTACACACTGTTTTTATTACTCAAGTTCTGTCTCATCAGTTTATATTTTAAAAAATATTCTGAAGAAATGTGGTTTGACATTGGCCAGAGGGACCAGCATTGTCTTCTTTTCCAGGAATGGGAGTTTCGGAGGTTGTACGTTGGTTATGTCAGAGGATGGGGATGAGCACAAATACATCACACCTTTTAGGGCTGAAAAATAACACCTCAAGGTTTAAGACTGAATTGCAAAACACTTAGCCTTCAGTAAATCCACTGTGATGGGCAAATGCCTGTCACACTTCTTTGAGGCTAGTTGATTCCAAAGACCTTAACAAGTGTCCCCATTTCTGTCAGGCCTGAGGTATTTTTATTGACTTAAATGAGAATTTAGAGCCTGAAGAGGAGAAAGGTGACCAAGACTCCCTTTTATTCCCTGATAGTGCAGATAATTTGGCAGGGAGTGAGGCAAGAAGTGACTCTGAATGCCTGGTTATATTTGGGCACTTAAGCAGTTAGGTCTCTACTTTACAGCAGGGAAGCCATATGTCAGCATACAGAATTATTCTTTACCCTGTATTAGCAGAATGAGTTGACTAATACAGAAAGAAGAACCCTCTATATTCAGGGGCATACCAGAATAAAGTTTACTTTCTCTTGCTTGCATCAAATCCGATGCTAGATAGGTGGCCCTCTGCTATCTTCTATCTACCATCTTTTACCCTCAACATCCAATAGCACCATGGTAGTCAATGGGTAATGTAGAGGGTACCTGACTGTTCACCTCCTTGGACAGAAAATTACAGCCATCACAGTCCATTGACCAGAGCTGGCAACATTGTTCCAACATCAGTTTAGTAGTCTGGGAAATGAAGGAGAGCATATACGATATTTGGTGATTATTGTCTCTGTGTCGCTGCCCCCACCCCTTCTTTATAAGCAGACGTATTTCCAAGGGTTCCATCATCATCATCACCAGCAGCTGCAGCAATCCCCTCATGAGCTCAGTTTCCAGATTTCTGAAAAAAGTAAGAACAGTAATGCCTACTTCACAAAACTTGGATGAAGTAACATTTGAAAGCACTTAAAATAGGATATGGCACAAAATAGATATTCAGAATGTACCATCTCCATTGCTATACTCTTGATAGAGAATTCAACAGGGACATTCCCATTGCACATAATTAAACACATAACATGAAACTGAAAAGAATATAAAATCAAGTCATTTATTTTTCTTTTTCAGTCATATGTTACAAAACAAAGTAGTGGTGACTCTGATGTGGCCATTTGTTATTCTCAAAGGGCACTGTAGTTCATTGACAGAGATCTGTGGTTCTCAACCTCCTGGTGATCCACTGTGAAGCAAAGTTGTGAGCCAGTACAATCCCTTGCTCTCTAGCCTTCGCACTCTCACCTTGTTCCTCTGAATATCATCTGGATGCTGGAAAAGTACATATTAAAAGGTACATAGTAATTTGTTAATTACTTCCAATTTTCTTCTACCCCTTGATTACCATTGTCATTATCATTATCATCAACCCTGTTTTTCACAGAGCAGTGTTTCTGAAAATAATAGATCTTATTTTTATTAAGATCACTATAATGTTAGGATCTCATTTATAAAATTGATAAAGCATTTCACAAGCAAGATTTTTGTTCCCTTTTACAATGAGAAGATTAATACTCAGATAGGTACTGTGACTAGCAAAGGGAAGAGTAAGGGATTCCACTTCAGGTTTTCTCTTAGCAAGTCTTGTGCCCTTTTAGTTGCATCGAAAGTCTCCTAAGGTTGGTATCCCAGGTTTTGAAGAAAAAAAAGTAGCAGTGGCTTATAAATGTAATAGCAGTGGGTGATCTGCATCAGATGAGCAAATAAGGCAAATACCAGCAAATCAGTAGCAATATTGCTCATATGAATTGAATCTGTTTTTTAAATTGCCTTAACAGTGAACTCACAATTAGGGTTTTAAGTGATTGCTAGAAACATTAAATGAACAAAGTAATTTGGCTGACCACTTTTGCACTGGTTATTTTGATCATTAAGAATGGCCTATGTTAAATGAATTTGTTTAACTGCAAATAACTTCATCCCCACGTTTCCCAGATCTAGCCAGTCTCAATAGCTGAGCAAAGCAATTTCCTTGGTTACACTGAGTACTTGTGTTTGCCAAGGCATCTTGGATACTCAAAGGACCCAAAATAGATCTGCTCAAATGAATTCCAATCTTATTTGCTTCCTTCTCCCAGTAAGGGTCAGTCCACAAGGATTCTAACTTGATGCAAGTTCCCCAGAGATCAGCATAAATAAAAAATGTCAGCATCTACTCTATTGATATCCTATTAAACCTTAATATTTAAATTATGCTAGCATATAAATTAGGCTTCTGAGAATTAAGAATCAAGAGGCAATGCTTTATTAAAGTAATCCAAATACTGTATACTAAATTGTAAGGCAGATTAAAATAACAGATTTTTTAGATACTCTACCCTAAAGGAATAGAAGTATAACTCTCTACTACTTGAGTGAGGGCTGTGCATAGCAAATTTATTCCAAAGAGTACAGAAAAAAAAAATGACCTTACAGTGTAGAAACTTAGAAACACTTGTCATTTGGGTAGTTAATGGTCAAATCATATTGATAATATATACTCTTGCTTTATGCGATGAAAATGGCATTTTTGTCTCTGTGATCTTCCTTCCCAAACCCAAAACCTCAGTCCAATCATGAGAAAAACTTCAGGCAAATTTCAATAGAGAGAAATTCCACAAAATGCCTGACTAGTACTCTTCAACACTGTCAAGGTCATCAAACCCAAGGAAAGTATGAAAAAATGTCATGCCCAAGCAGAACCTAACAACTCATGACAACCAAATGTAACAAGGGTTCTGTGCCATATCCTAGAACAGAAAAATAACATTTAGGTAAAACAACAACAACAAAAAATAGATAACCTATGGACTTCAGTTAATTATAATATATTAGTATTTGTTTATTAATTGTAATAGGTACCATACTAATGTAAAATATTAATAATAGAGACATGGGAATCTGATGTGGAGAAGTTGTATAAAAACTCTGTTTAATCTGCATAATTTCTGTCTAAATTTAAAACTGTTCTAAAAAATATGTCTATTAATAATACTAAAAATTCACAATAGTAAGCCCTTACATGATCCCAGGTACTGTTCTGAGTTTTTTGTTTACATAATAATTTACTTAATTTCACAACAGTTATTATATATAATTATCATTCCCATTTTATAGATGGAAAAATAGATGCACAGAGAAAAGTAATATGCACAAAGTCATGCCTACAGGAAATGCAGAGGCTATGGTTAGGACTCAAAGAACCTGAATGCAGCATCTAGCTCTTAACTACTAGGCTATGCTAACTTTCTAAAATCTATTTTTTTTGTTTGTCTTAGTCTACACTCATCTTCATGACCCTTTTTTGAAATTAACTTCTGTCTAAACCAAGCCTCAATGTACCTTCTGTAGTGAGAATTTATTTTTCCTGTCCGGAAATTAATTTGCAATTCTTCAAACAACATTTACCACTATTCTGCCTTCCATCAACATCTTCACCTTTGGAATCTATGTCTTTGCCAATAACAACCAATAAGGTTTGAATTGTGTTGACTCTACTCCCAGTTCCAGGATTGGTCAAAGCCAGTCAACCTAGAGCATCCCTCTGGCTGTAATGATTAGATACAGGATGGCCACACAACATGGCCAATGAGAAGATACAGGAACTTCTCCAGGATTTCCAAGACAGTGAGGCGTTTTTTCCCCCTGGATTTGGTGAAGTAAGTGCCTGAGGCTTGTTGCTGCACCTATATTACTACCTTGAAGGGTGCCATCCTAAGGAACAGTTGATATTTGGTAGAGGGCAGAGAAAGATAACTCACATAAATGAACTGGATAACTACATTTCAGCCTGCTTTGCCCCTACACATTCAGCTTATAGGTATCAATTGATTCTCTTTTCTTGTTTGATAAATTTGAGTTTTTTGACAAATAAACACAAGGAGTTCCAGGTGCCGTACTTCTCCTCTGGACCTCGGCCCCAGGGAAGTCTAAATCTTACCTGAGCAGTCAGCAACCAGCTGCTGTAGGTGAGATGAATTTCCCAAGGCCTGTCTCACCCATGCTCAGCCTCCTCCTCTCCCATTCTCCCCTCAGTCAGGACTAGATTGCTCATGATGGACAGCTCCAAAGACCAGAGATGGTTTTAATTCAAACTCATTACTCTTAAATGGGGGTGGCATTGCCGTGACTTAGAGTTTTTGTTTTTTGCCTTTTTTCCTTTTCTTGTCCCCAAATATTAATAATTCCTTCATTCATGAGCCTTTTTTCCCCCTCTACCATTGTCTTCCTGGCCTTCAACTACATTTTTATCTCAAAAAGAGAAGGGGAAATGTGTTCCCCCTATAATTTCTTTCTATTGCTATATCCCTAATTCCATTGAATGTTTACAATAGCTATCTCTTCTCAGGCCAGAAACTGGACATTTTTGTTGTTGTTGTTGATTTTTTTATTGATACATATTAGAGTAGAGAGTAGAATGGTGATTACCAGAGGTAGGAAGGATAGTGGGGAGGAGGGTGAATTTGTCCCTTTTCATGCTGCTATGCAGAAATACCCAAGACTGGGTAATTTATAAAGAAAAGAGGTTTAATTGACTCACACGTCTGCATTGCTGCGGAGGCTTCAGGAAACTTACAGTTGTGGAAAGGGAAGCAAACATCTCCTTCTTCATATTGCTACAGGAGATGGAAGTAAAGAGCAAAGGAGATTAAGTCCCTTATGAAACCATCGGATCTCATGAGAACTCACTCCCTATCTTGAGAACAGCATGCAGAAAACCACCCCTATGATCCAATCACCTCCCACAAGGTCCCTCCCCCAACACATGGGGATTACAATTTGGATTCACAAATTCAAGATGAGATTTGGGTGGGGACACAGAGCCAGGCCATATCAAAGGGAATGAAGACAGTTTGGTTAGTGTGTATAAAAACACATTGGATAGAAGGAATAAGGGCATCAGTTTTTATTCTTTCCTCTTTTATATCTTTGCATCTACTGTTACCATACCCTCTGTCTTAAATTTCTAAAATGGCTCCCAAATCTGTTTTGTCTGTTTATTGACAAATGCTCATCTACTATTATCAACTATTACCTTGAAGATTTACAGCAATAACCTCCTAATTTATATTCCATCCCTAAACATTGAGAATAAAAAATTCACAGATGCTTGGAGATGGGAGAGATCTCAGAGATAATCTGGTCCAATCCTTTGTTAGAGTTTTGGGTGCACTTGGCAGCATGCCACAATAACACCTCAACTGCTCAAGGCCTTCCACCCCATACATCCCCTGACCCGGCCTCAGCCTCATCCCTCTGTGTACCCATATGCATGTGAACTGCCACTTACATCTTACCACATAGAACTGCACATTCAGGCTTCTGGGTCTTTGCTCCTGCTTTTCTCTCTGGAAAATTGATCCCATCCCTTAAGTCATCTGACAATAAGCATTCACTTTTCATAATTCAGTTCAGAGTCACTTTCTTATAATATTTTTCCTGATGATCTTTCTCCTTCTTGCCATAGTACTGGTTTCTTCCAACTTACATGCCCCTGCTGTGGCCTCTACAGACTGCTATCACAGTACCTAGAACTTTTTATCACACCTGATCATTGATGCATCTGTCTCTCTAGCTAGACTGAGAATTTTTCAGGCTTGAAGGTGTTTTGTTTTTTTCTTTTTGTATTTGTGCCCCTATACCAATCATAATATCTGTTATTTAACAGCACCTCCAGGGGTGTTGAATGAATGGTTAAGTTAATGACTGAACTTAATAGGTCTTCATCTATAATAAGCTAGACAAAATCAGGGTAATGTGCCCTAGGCCCTTTTGTCAGCCCTTGAGCGACTGAAGATAGCCATGAGTTCTCCTTGGTTCACAATGATTTATTTTTATCCCCTCATCATAACATAGGGTCCTCAAGGAGAGGGCCCACATGTAAATGGTCCTTGAAGTGTGGTTCAGTATGGCTATCTCTTGAGAACTAGTTAGAAATGCAAATTATCAGTACGCATTGAAACCTACCAGATCAGAAATTCTGGTGATAAGGCTCAGAAGTCTGTGCTTTAATATCAGGTGATTGTGATGCACTCTGATGCACATTCAAGTTTGAGAACTACCACCACGTACCACTCCCTGCTTTATTGTCAGCCCTGCTGTCTTGAACTATAAAGTAGAAATGATTGTTAATCTCACTGAAGCTTCTAGTTGCCCATTGTCCATTCTCCATCTTTTCATCACTGCTCCACATTTAAAGTCATGCATGGAGGATGGGCTAAACTGGCTGAATTTGTGTCACAATTAAGATCCATGCCACAAGAGGTGTCTTAATTGGAATTTCTCCAGTAGCAGATCCAGAATCAGAAACTTGAATGTTTGTAGGTTATTTGGAGGGTGATGCCAGGAAGTAAACAGAAGTGAGAAACAGGGATAGTGAGACAGGGGAAGGAGAAAGGACGTTCTCGAAAACTATGTAGAAAACCACTGACTCTCTACTTCTGGGCTGCTCTGGTTGGCAAACAAATTAGTTTCTACTGTGGAAAACCTACAGCGTTCAAAGGGATATGTGGCAGGGATTAATAGAATCTGCTATAAGAAGCTAATGAACCTCTTTTAAGAATTCCATTAAGACTTTGTGAAATAGTCAGGCATAGTTCTCTAGAAGAAAATCAAGACATTGTTTACCAGGAGAAAGGAGAGTAGATCCTGGGCAGACAACATGATATACACATCAAAAAATAAGGTAACTCATGGATAAGAGAGATTTAGAAATTAGTGCTTGGGAGGTTCATAGGGTGGAAAGATCTTATCCAGTTAAGGAAAATCATAAAAATAAAACTTCATTCAGAAGTTGGATTTTGATCACCAAATGCACTCTCCTGTCTCAACATAGCAAAGTCTGTCTTCATGATCTCTCTTCTTCAAACATTCAATGCATGGATGAACTACACTAGATTCTCATGATCACAGCATAACTCAATGAAAATTTATGTGGATGTAGCAAATCATTAGTGTTGGGTGTTTTCTTAGATCTCGTTGATGCTATTTTCAGGTGAATAATTGCTAATTTAATTCTTGCTAAGAGAATAACATTACACTCAAATTCCTGTGTGGAGAAAAAAAAAAAGACTGCACTAATGACTATACAGACTCAGGTTTCTATGGCAACATATTGCTCTTAAGGCTCAAGTGGAATATTAAAATACTGGTTCATTAGGTGGCACAGGTTTATTTTCTAATACAGTACATATGTAATATATAGTGCATCAGTAATGTAGTACTTGATTTACAGTCTCTAATGTATCCTCTAGAGTATTGACAATTTTTTTCACATTTCACCACATAAAGAATTATTTCAAAGCTGTAGCCATATTATTATTAATCTATTCATATCCTTATGCCTCTATGTAGCTGAATACGTATCTCTACCTCTTTATCTCTCTGTCTCTCTATCGATATCATGGCCACGGATATCCGCCCTGCATCTAGTAAATAGTAAAATTCTGGAGAAGAGGGGAGCAACTGTCTGTGTGAGTAAATGAATGTCTGTCCTTGAAATATTCAATGGGCCTGACATTAAAAACTCTCTGAGATCTTGGATCTTGCTGCATCATTCTCCTATATCCAAACAGGATCATTCAAGTCTCTTCAAGAATGTTCTCTGTTTTTTATTCTGAAAGCCATTAACCAAGCTATATCCTCTTCCTGAATGATTCTTCCATCCATCACTCCTTTGCTTATTGAGAGTCTACCCATTCTTCAAGGCCCAGTTGAAATACTCCATTCTCTGTCCTTTCAGACCTTCCTTGAAGACTTAATTAGAAATAACTGACCCCTTTTCTGCAGTATAAAGGTCTTCATTTGTATTTTGCTGATGGACATATTTTGTTGTTGTAAAGATTAAATAAAATGGAAATTGATGTTGATGATGATGGTGATAGTA
The DNA here is from genome assembly GCF_048565385.1 of Saimiri boliviensis. Taxonomy (NCBI): domain Eukaryota; kingdom Metazoa; phylum Chordata; class Mammalia; order Primates; family Cebidae; genus Saimiri; species Saimiri boliviensis. The sequence goes on from NC_133463.1 coordinate 79,711,632, forward strand.
ATGACAATGGAGAGAATGAAAATGACTAGACTGGTTTAGATGTGCTTAAGTATTGAAAGAAAATTTAAATTTTATAAATGATAAGTGCAAGGGGATCCATACAACTAAAAAAAAAAGCAGTAAACAGTGCATTAGTGCCCCAAAGGGAATGAATACATCATTCATGCATAATCTTGAACTTAAAGAACCTGGATCTTTTAAAAAAGGATGCAAGCAAACATGCCTTCTGCTCTGGAGACTCTCTCTGTCTTTCAAGGATGTTCACTATAGAAACATGCTTTAAAAATTCAGAACAAAATGGCAATTAGGGCATCACTTTCAAGATAAGCAGAAACGTGAGAGACCATGAAGAATTGTTGTGAAACAGAGAGATATTTCATCCCTACTCCACATGGAATTAAGTTGGGCCCATTGACTTAACTCTGGAGGATCCTTTGTCAAGGTAGTTCACTCACATGGCTGGCAATTTGATGTCGATTGTTGTCTGGGAGCAGCTACTACAGTGGAGCAGCAATTTAGATTCCTCCAAAATTTGATTTCTACATGGGCTGTTTGGGCTTCCTCCTGGATGCTGGCTAGGTTAAGTTCTGGATTTAGAAATCACACAGCATCATTTCCACTGTACTCACAAGTCCACCACTAATTAATGTTTTGATGAGAGGAGTAGTGAAATCATAAAGCAAGAGAAATGTGCAGGATGAGAGATATTATGGCCCTTTTCCTTTTGAGAATGCAATCTTCCATAATATCTATTAATGTAATAGCCATGTGTTGAGCATCTATTATTTCCCATGCAGTGTGCCAGTTGGTGAAGAATGAATGACAAAATCACTGATTTAATGAGTTTCCCATTTAATGGAGAAAAGAGAGGCACAAAGAAGTACAGTTAATGTTAAATGGTGTGTTCAGTAGCAGATAAACATAGAGTAACACAAGCACACAGTACAGAGATATGAGTCCAGTCTAAGAATTAAGTCAATCATTCTGATTCTGAAACCAGTGCCAGCCCTCAGTACTTCATTTATCACTGACCTTTTGAAGTTATGACAGCTCATATTACATTTACTTTATTACCCATCAGATTATGAGCCAAACAATAATACCATTTCTTGAGCCATTATTTATTTGACAGACAATATACTAAACATTTTATTCACGATATATTATTTGTTTCTTTACAACAAACCCAAAGGGGTAGATAACATGCCATTTAAAAAATGAAGAATCAAGCCGGGCACGGTGGCTCAAGCCTGTAATCCCAGCACTTTGGGAGGCCGAGGCGGGTGGATCACAAGGTCAAGAGATCGAGACCATCCTGGTCAACATGGTGAAACCCCGTCTCTACTAAAAATACAAAAAAATCAACTGGGCATGGTGGTGCGTGCCTGTAATCCCAGCTACTCAGGAGGCTGAGGCAGGAGAATTGCCTGAACCCAGGAGGCGGAGGTTGCGGTGAGCCGAGATCGCGCCATTGCACTCCAGCCTGGGTAACAAGAGCGAAACTCCGTCTCAAAAAAAAAAAAAAAAAAAAAAAAAAAAAAGAATAATCAAATTTCAGAAAGAGAAGTTATTAAAACTTTTAAGTGGTGGACCTTGAATTAGTTCTCAAGTCTTTCAGTTACCAACACTTACACAAATACACTGTGCTGTGGTATCTTGATGTTTACATCACAATAACTAAAATATCAGTGCATAAATATTAACAGGTCCCTTTCTTCTGCCCTTTAAGCGAAAGAGTTCTCTTTTGCATTTATTGCGTCTGTGCTTTATTATGAAATTGATTAAGGTAATAGATGAGGCTGCGAGTCAAGAGAGGCGAGATTGGTTTGCAGTGGAAAGGGCAGAGTGTCAGATACATTTTAAAAGGAGAAGAAAATGGATAGGAGAGAATAGAGACTAGCTACCAGCATATGAGATATATTTAGGGAATTTTATAAAGTTTGAAGAGGAGAGTGAAAGACAGAGTAGTAAGAGAGAGGATTTAGATAATTTTACTGTGGTCTGAGCCATGTAACGTCTTCTTGATTGTTTTTATAGAAAAATACCAGAAATATTCAATTGATTTTCAATTACTTTGGATGCCAAACTTATGTCTTCTTACATTATTCAGAAGTGTAAAGTCCATAAAGCACCTCAGTTTTACTGGGTTCCTATTTACATTGGATCATTTCAGATCAAGAAACACCTGCTAAGTTGCTTCTATGAACAAGTCGTAGTGCTGGGTGCTGGGTACTACGTATACCTAAAGAAAATATGACTTTTATTGGTAAGTTTGCAGTCCTTTGAGGTGAAACTAATAATAAATAATTGTAGTACGTGCAATGATTGAGGAAAACACAGGAGACTGTGAGGGCAGAGAGGATAAACGCATAGGACGATGTGCGGGTGGTGAGTGTGGGAGACCTTTCTGAAGAAAGGTCTGGTATGTGGCCAATGCTTTTCATATTCAGAACATTAATCATCTAAATAGTTTTGAAATGGGAAGGAAGGTTAGAGGGAGATTTACCGAGTGAACTTGATACCAGAGAGTACCTTAAGCAAAAGAGAAGTTTTAGTTTCTTATTTGCTCATTCCTACTGAGGATATTAGGACAGGTGATTCTGATTAGGGCAAACTGATTCTGCAACCCAGCAATGGAGAGTGTCTAGCTGGGCAGATTCATTAGGTTGCATGCCAAGCACATATTAATAAGCCCATCTCTGCAAAGCTTCCCGTGGAAATGAGCTTCCCTCTATGCATGAAGCAGCAGGTAACGAGTACCATGGCTAAGTATGTGTGCAAACTGATTTGCTGTCTGGTATACTTGGGGTAGCTCTTTAAAATAACCCAACAATACTTTTAAGCTTTGTCATGTGGATTCCAGACTCTTAGTCTTTGGGGATCACAGTTGTTTTGTTGATTGTGTTCTTCTTGAAGAATAGCCAACAGGTTTTATTCATTTTGTATCTCTGGAACTCTGTGTGGACACTGATAATGGTTTAGGGAATAAAAATGCCATGCCGATTTATAAAGTGGATATTTTCTTCACTGCTGTTTCTGTTGTATAAATGAGGGCAAAAATTCTCAGAGAAGCCAGGCTCTTCAACTACAGGGTGAGCATTAATATTTTGGTTCAAATTCTGTGATTTTATATTCTAAAGCCAATATATTTTCTATAAGGATACCTTATATCAAAATGCTTCTTGAATTAGGCCAAATAAATAGTAGATCTTTCAACATCTTTATTTTTAATCAGTTGGCCCTGTTAATTCACTTCTTAGCTATCCTATTCAAGAAGTAATCAATTAAGATATGGACTGTCTATGACATGGAGTAACTCCAATACCTGTTAAGTTTAAAAACATAACGTATGCAGGTATGTTAAGCATGGCTACATTTTGTAAAATACAGTATGCGTGTACATGTATGTGTGACTGTGTGTGCCTGAATTCCTGAAGACTATATACAAAAAATGTTAGCAATGTTTACCTTTGAATGGCAGAATCACAGATAACTTACCTATCTATTTTTCTTTTCTGAATCATCTATATTTTAAAACAATGCCTATGTTTTACTTTTATAAACATATGAAACAGTAGAGCTATTTTCATCTTAGAAAGAAAAATCTCTTGTACATATTTGATGCTTTGTTATTTGGATTTCAGTGCTATAGAAAAGCCTGGGGATTAGGGAAAACTAGCAAATCGGCTTGAAATGAAACAAACAAAAGCTGAGTGAGGTTCCCAGTACCCCAGCTCTAAAAGATGAGTGTTTGTGTCCACCTGTGTCCAGGTGTAATTTCTGATGAGTCCTGGTCTCTGATTCACAGCTTGTTGCATTTGTGCAGTCTCTTACGGTTTACAAGGTCTCTGATCTTTTTCAACAAACACCCTCTGTATAAGCTAGAAGGTCAGGCATTGTTTTCTTTTCCTTCCTCTTATCCCATCCTCTGCCGTATTTAGGCCAAGGAAGTGAGATTCAGAGAAGTCGTTACTTGCTAAGTTCTATACTGAATTGAGTTATGCTGGGGGAGGAGTGCTGAGAGACAGTCAATAAACATTATAAATAATCATAACTACTGTCTTTGCCATTTATCTTATTTTCTCCAGCTCCCTCAGGAGAACTAGATACTCCCTTCTCTAATAAAAAATGCATATACCTCCAACCCTCTTATAGCATTTGCTTACATACATCTCCTTGAGGGAAGACAGCATTTCAGTTTCATCCTGCTTATGTCAGAATCCGACACACAGCAAGCTCCCAACACACAATTACTGAATAAGAAAACAGCTTCTGTCCTGGAGACCTATAGTACGAAAGCAATTACGAAATATAAAGAAAGAAAAAGACGCTTTTATTAATATTGTGGAGCCCCAGGAGATGAGGGGGTATAGGTTGGACTCTGGACCCCCTCATAATCTCCAAATTATAGCAATTTCTACATTTGTCCTTGTATACTGGAGCTGGAGCTTATCAGCTGACAGAGCCGATAACTAAAAGTTTGAAGACTTTTGTGAGCCATTTGACTCACACTGGTAACTTGACATTAGCTATGGTGGAAGTACTTACACTGGCAAATGCTACAAATCAGGAGTTTGTTGTTGTTAGTTGCGGGACTGAGGGCTTCAGTGCTGTCTTTGTCTCCTCATGCCATAAACGTGCCACTACCATAGAAAATTGACATACCAGAATTGGGAAAGCAAGGCAGAGTTGGGGGGAAGTGACTTGTTCTGGCTTACTCAGTGACTTCAGTATGGCAGAAAGAGGATTTTAACCCTCAATTCCTTTGCCAATATTTTTTCTTCAACACCACCATATTAGAAGGGCTTAGACATGCCAGGCACAGGGGCTCATGCCTGTAATCCCAGAACTGTGGGAGGCTGAGGTGGGTGAATCACCTAAGGTCAGGAGTTCTAGAACAGCATGGCCAACATGGTGAAACAATATCTACTAAAAATACAAAAATTATCCAGGTGTGGTGGTGCGTGCCTGCAGTCCCAGCTATTTGGGAGGCTGAAGCAGGAGAATCACTTGAACTCGGGAGGTGGAGGTTGCAGTGAGTCAAGATAGCATCACTGCACTCTAGCCTGGGTGACAAAATGAGACTTTGTCTCAAAACAAAAACAAAAAAAGAAAAAAAAAAAAAAAAAACAAAGAAGAGCTTAGACACTCTTCAATAAAGACCAACTTCTTCCCCTGCTTGAGTGGATGGTACCCTCTGGAGTAGACATCTTAACAGGGCTGCATGCTTCCACCTTGACCTCTGCCAGGGAGTTGAGGTAGCCACAGAAGAGCTGACTACTTTTAGGAGCACGAGGAAGATGACAATGATAGTGCTGATGGCATGTTTATTACGTGCTGGGCCCCATGCTGGCTGTGTCCATGTGCAATGTAATTTAATTTTCATAGTAACCCTACAATAACAATAATGACTGATATCTGTCCATTGGTATTTTGCATGCTAGTTTTTATGTCAAGCTCTAGGGGTGACAAACAATCTCTGCCCTGGGGGATCCCATAGCCTAGGAGCAGCTAATCACAACACATCACACTCTGTTCAACCTATACCTAAGCAATAATGACAATAAGAAAAACAATAATAGTAAATGTTTACTCATTACTTACTATGCACCATATGTTGTTCCAGGCATTTTACATGTGTTGTATCAGTTAATCCTCCCCTATGGGTGAGCTATCATTTTTATCCCCATTTTAGAGATAAGAAAAATGAGACACAGGAAGACTAAGACTGCATTTTTCACCACTATACTTTGCTATTCATAAAACAGAAATATTTATTTTGTAAGTAAAGAAACTGAGATACAAAGAGATAAAGAAGTGAAAGAGATGGGATTTAATCCAGGACTCTGGTTTCAGAGAAGGGATTCTCTTAATAGTATTTACGATGGAGCTGATGATGGTGACAGAGAAAATTATGTCATCTCTCTAGTAACAAGGGCTCCTCATATGGAAATAGTCTCAGATGAGTCAGATATTATTAATTACTTCCCACAGACAATAAGTCAAGTTCCATAGTCAGAGTCATAAAGCCCCAGCCCCAACCTCAGAACTCTCTTCACATCCTCAGACCCTTTTCTGCTACTTTCCCATGGACTGTCCTCTCAAAAGGATGCTTGTCACAGACCCTTGGATTACTAGCTTGCTTGATAGCATTTCTTGAATATAAACTGGCTAGGACATAGGAGTCCCAAGTTAGGGGCCCTGGTTTCTAGTCATTTCTGGTTTCATCTTAGGCCTGGCTATTCCCTCCCTGGATTTCCATTTTCTGAAGGTAAAATGTTGCGCATTGGTGAACAGACTTAATGATCCCAAAGGTGCTTTTTAAAGTTAATATTTAAGTTTAGCTGGGGAAATAGAGTTTTCTGAGAAAGAGCCATACTCTATAGCTTTGGATGGGAAAGTGCTTTATGACATGACATCTGGGAGAGTTAAGAAATCAGCCGAGCGTCACTGAGTAGGCTGTAAATGGAAGAATGCTGGCAGATCTTCAGGGACACAGTAATTAAGCCAGAAGCAGATGAAACTTCTAAAAGAGATGTCAATAAAACTAGTGCTGTGGCCAGGTGTGGTGGCTCATGCCTGTAATACCAGTACTTTGGGAGGCTGAGGCAAGTGGATCGCCTGAGATCAGGAGTTCAAGACCATCCTGGCCAATATAGTGAAACTACATCTCTACCAAAAATACAAAAATTAACTGGGTGTGGTGGTGGGTGCCTGAAATCCCAGCTTTTCGGGAGGCTGAGGCAGGAAAATCGCTTGAACCTGGGAGGCAGAGGTTGCAGTGAGTCAAGATCACGCCACTGCACTCCATCCTGGGTGACAAGAGCAAAACTCCATCTTAAAACAACAACAACAACAACAACAACAACTAGTGCTGTGCCTGATAGCCTTTAAGAGACCTGCTCTCAAAGGTTTGTAGGCAAGGGAAACTTGGCTAGAGCCTAAGAGATGGAGAACTATTACAAGGCAATTAATGTGAAAGGAAACATTAAATAAGACCATAGTAGTACAATGAAGTGATGTTGGAGAACATTTAAACCGCAGTCCTGCTTTCACCAAGTCTTATCAATTGTGAGGAACAAATAAGATCTAAGGAAAACCCTCACAGCCTTTGCTGAACCCTCATCCCATTAATGGAGACAGAACTTAAGAGTTCTCCAGGTGTTTTATTTTCCAGTTTATAGTACAGTGGAACTACCGCTTTAGAACTTTAGCATCACTTGTTGGGGGTATGAGTGGCAGCGCCTGAGAATTTACCAAACACACAGAAAAGTTAGAGCTGAGAAATCCAGTAAGACCTCGAGGATCATTTGAGGTCCTGGATCTAGCTTAAAGCCATACTTACCCTTTTACTGGGCTAGTCAATACCTCTGACTTCTATTATGCCTTAAGTCTCTTGGGTTAGTTACCTTTTATTTGCAATAAGAAGAGTCCTGGCACCTACAAAGTGATAATTTTATGTAAGTATCTATACATGCATGTGTACATTGAAAAAGTCTAGAAAAAATGGCAACTCCCCACCAAAAAAAAAAAAAGAAACAAACACTGCGTTGCCTAAATCTTGGTTTCTCAATACCATTACCCAACAACAACATCAAAAAAGCCAGAAGTCCTTACAGGAATGACTGATTCTAGGCTTGAGGTGGAAAAGTACAAGGTAAATTAGAATTTTTTTTTTTTTTTTTTTTTTTTTTTGCCAGAAATCAAGAAAAATCTCAAAGACTGATAGGCTACATCCAGCGCACACAGGAGCAAAGGGAAGGGGTTCTCACTGGCTAATTTTTGGAAATTTAAGGATGAAAATGAATGATTATAACTTAATGTAGTGCATTTATCTTTTTAGAATTTATAAATGTATAATGATATGAGAGAGGGGGAGTAAGGGAGAGAAAAACAAAAGTGTAAAAAGAAGAACTGTCCTATACAGAAGAATGTCAGCTTACATATGTAGAAGACATACAGAATTAGAAAAACAACAGTCATTTTTAATTGATTTGAACAATGATCATCAATGGAAATAATGACCTGTTTCTACTCACAAACTTGTGATATCAAATGTGTGGGATTTCTCCACACCAACAACCACTAACTCCCTCAACATCAACTGGGTATTCAATAATCAATACAGTTCTGACACTAACTGTCTGGAGTTAGCATCATGCCCCATAGGTGAAAGCCTCAGTCTCTCAAGACTGCCCCTATTTCAGATACCAAGATTTAGTCCTGAGGACTTTCCTGCTTCTGACCGACTAGCTATAAATCTAGAGTTCCCACAATTCTCTCCTTGGTTTTGATTTACTAGAACAGCTCACAGAACTCAGGAAGTTACTTCATTTATATTTACTAGTTTGTCATAAAGTAACAGCCAAATGGTACAAAGGCATAGGAAAAGGTATGAGAGAATACAATATCACAGAAATAAAAAAAATTAAATAAAAAGTTTTAGGGAAAACAGATACTCCATGATGCCAAAAGACTCCTTCTCCTTTGCCATCCCAGAAAATCTTGTAGATAATAGCAAAAGCAAACATGTACCTTTCCGTACAAACATCAGGTTGACCACCAGCTTAACCAAATGATCAAACTTTGCCTTATCGATAGTTGGAAAACTTGTATTTTTCTCCTTTTATATTGTAAAATGACCTTGCCAAAAATGATTAACTTGGATATAAGCAAGCCTTTAGAACCAATGCTCAGTTTCTAGAAAAAGTAGAAGATGGGAAAGAATGGCTAATTACAGCATAAAGAATTTAATAAATATAAATTAATATAAATGTGGATTTTTCTATAAAACCATTGGCCTAGACTCTTCCAGAAGTCAATATTAATTGGGGGAGAAAAGAAAAAAAGTGAGATGACAGATTTGTTTTAGATAAAAGAATTCGAAGAAACATAATGATGAAAGATAATGCTTAAAACTTTGAGTGGATATTGATTTTAAATTTTAAATAAATATAGAAAAAGTCTGAGGATAATTGAGAAGTTATGACTGTGGGCTATTAGTCAAAATTATGAATAATTATTAATGTATTTATGCACTAAAGGCATTGTAGCTTTATAGAAGAATGCCTTTATTCCTAACAGAGGTATCCGAAGTATTCAGAAGGAAAAGTTCATGGTATCAGCAACTTACTTTCATATGGACCAGAAAAGTCTGAATATAAGCCCTTTATATTTATAAATATACAGAGATGTAGCAACCATGATGAAATGTTAACAACTCTTGACAATTATCGAAAGATATGCAAGTGTTCTTTGTGCAAGTCCGAGGGTTGGCAAACATTTTCTGTAGAAGTCACTTTACACATATATAGTACTTTACACTAAACATAGTAAATAACAAACTTCTTATGCATTGTGTACCAGAAGATCTCTGCCATAGCTACTCAACACTGCCCTTACAGTGACAATGCATTTAAGAACATACTTAAATGTGACTGGATTTGGCTCTCAAGCATAGTTTACTGATCCATATACAATAAATAGACACCTCCCTTATCCATAAGAAACACAATCTAAGACCCCTTGTAGATGCCTGAAACTACGGATTGTATCAAAACCTCTACATACTATGTTTTTTTCTAAGCATACATACCTATGGTAAAGTATAATTATAAATTAGGCATAGTAAGAGATGAACAACAATAGGTAATAATAAAGAGAATGATTATAACAGTGTACTGTAGTAAAACATATGTGAGTGTGGTCTCTCTCAAAATTTCTCATTGTAGCATACTCACCCTTCCTGTGATGATGTGAGATGATAAAATACCTAATGATGAGATGAGCTGAGATAAATAACATAAGCGTTGGGATGAGGCATTTAGCTACCACTGACCTTCTGAAGATATACCAGAAGGCGGATCATTTGCTTCAGGTGATCCTGGATCACTGACCCATGATGATGTTGATGGCGGGACTTCAGGAGCAGACCATGTAGATGACTAATAGGTGGGTAGTGTATGCAGAGTAGATACACTGGACAAAGAAATGATTCATGACTCAGACAGGATGGATTTCATCACAGTACTCAAAAGAGCTTGCAATTTAATACTTAGAAATTGTTTATTTTCAGACTGAGGTTGACTGTGGGTAACTGAAATCTTGGAAAGTGAAACTAGGTATAAGGGTGACTGTTGCACTACTTTTTAAACTCTGTATGTGATTGTAAATTCACATCAAATAAAGTTGAGAGAGAAAAGGGAGCCTGGTTGTTCATCACCATACTGTGTGTCAGTCAGGAAGTATTCAAATGCACAATGAAGTGGTGATGGACAAGGGTTTGCGAGAGGGCACCTCATAGTCTCTGCTAAGGTCATGGAGCTTTGTGGGTAACACAGAGCCAGCAAGAGCATTCTCTACTCTCCTTACAATTGCTTGTTTTAAGAGCTTGAGCTCCAAATCACTGTGCTATTTCACATTTGGTCTCTTTTTATTTCCCCTGGCTTTTAAAATGTATTATCGTTGTTTCCTGTTTGCCTCCAAATGCTACTTGTGTATATTTAATACAACTAGAAAATCTTTAGATTTACTAGATTTACTCAAATTTACCTTTACTGATCTTGCCAGTTAGTGACTGTGTAAAACAGAAAGGCCTGACTATATGTAAACTGATTGCAGAGAATTATTTTATTTCTAATGGTCTTACTTATCTTGATATTCAGTTCTTTGGCAAAACTTATCTACTTTGACAGCTGGGAATGCTGGGACTTTGTTCTGCCAGATATAAACCTCAAGTAGATGTGAGGCTATTAAGGGAGTTTGTTGGTTTGGAAAAGTGAGCACTAAAAGTTCTCAGGTAAATAGGGAGGAAGTGCTAAAATGCTGCCTCTTCAGCATCAGCCTGCTTTTGGCTAGCATTTTATCCAAGTTAACATTGTACAGAGAGATTGAGGTTCTTCTGTTTAGTCAAGCTTTGTTCTGAAAGATCTGCATGTACTTCTCATTGCACAACACCTCAGCCTGTGCTCTCTCTAGAGCGGTGACAGTCTTATCAGACAAACAGGCTGTTCAGAGTCAGTCAGCCTCATCTGGCAATTAGGCTGAAGATAGGCTATTCCTCTCTTCTGCGTTTGCAGGTAAAATCATGCTTCCCATTCAAGAGATTCACTCTGGGTATAGGTGGCATTTCTGAAAACATGGCATTTACTGACATTATTGACACTGGACTAGGAATGGAAAGATCAGAGTCCTTCGCATGGCTGAGCATCTTACTTTTCCTTGACCTTGGGAAGGCAGGTGCCTTCTCTGATGGAGATGATCTGTCAGTAAAACTAGGTGGGTAGACATGGAGACTTCCAGCTCCCACCTCCTATTTGACTACAAGTCTCTGCACATGTTCATTTTTTCATTTTATTTTGTTTTCTAGTCATGAGCCAATTTTATGTTTCAAAATAAGGATCCATTTCCAGAGGAAGAATTTGTTAATTCAACTATGCAGTTTAAAAGATGAGGAAAATAGTGATTAAAAAAAAATACACACACATATACGTGTGTACCTGCAGACTTTGGTAACGATACTTTCTCAGAACAAATGTGTCAGGACTTGAAAGAAAATGTTATTAAATTGCCATGCCATCGTCATGCTCAGCAGAGTAAAAGGAAAGAAGAGAAACTATAAACATTGTTACCTATTTAATCTGTGGTATATTCTCAGAATTGTTACCCTAAATGTACAATATGTGTATATATCATAACTGACTTTTGTGTGTTATTTTTGTTTCTGTTTATTCTCCTGCTCTACTTGAAGGTGAGTAAAAGTAGGTAAGGAATCTCTCAGACACCATCGTATCTCTCGTGCTCTGCAGTGCCAAAGGCATGTGCTCAGTGAGTATATGTTGAACCAAGTAAAATTGAATTAAATAGAGAAACAGAGTCAATGGAATCAGGTTTTGTACCTAGACTGTGCAATTAGTGTTTGAAGTTAAGTGTGCTAGACGTTAGCCTGTGTTCATTCCACTAAACTGTTTTGTCTTGTAAGATTGTTATTTAGCACAGCCAAATTAGTGAACTTGAGATACTTCAGACTATAAACTATAAAAGTGGTTTACCCCCACTCCCCTGACCAAGAAACTCATTTTAAATCTAGCTAATACCAATAATTCTACCATGGTATGATTATTTTATCCTATGAGTGTAAGGTTCTGATTAATATTGAAAATGCTAATCACCTTGGGAGATCTCGTATGCAAATTATCAGACATCTATCCTTTTATTTAAATAAAACATCTTATTCCAGCAGCACATGTTCTTTTTAGAGTTTAAATACCAATCACTATGGAGAAACTGATGGGGGAATGAAAACCAGGAATAAGGGAGAATTAAGAAATGTAAAACAATCTGACACAATTCTCACTGTGACAGCACTTTCATTTTCTCTCTCAGCACCCTGCTTCTGGTGTCACCGGTATCCAAGTCATTAGCTGGTAAAGCTTAGCACCTCACTGAGGGATGAGCTTTATTTCACTCTTCAAGATAGAAAAGTTGTCAAGACTGAACGAAAATAAACTTCTGTTAGGAAAATGAGGAGTGCTATTTTGGGATTTGGGGTTCTATTTAGCAACACCCAAGATACCACCTTTTTTTTTTTTTACCATGGAGATGAGATTATTAGAAATACACGTACACATGCTTATGTGAAATTAAATTATTTAGAACAAAAAGAAATATGTATTTCAGAAGAAAACATTTATGTGAAGACATGTCTTGTTTGGCTCATTTGATTGTTTTATTATTATTATTATACTTTAAGTTCTGGGGTACATGTGCAGAACATGCAGGTTTGTTACATAGGTATACACATGCCATGGTGGTTTGCTGTACCCATGAACCTGTCATCTACATTAGATATTTTTGGAGAATGAAAAATTCTCTCTCATTCTACACACATAAAATTCTATGACTCAATTATTCAGTTTCATACTGAGTATATTTCTAGCCAATATAAAAGTCTTTTTTTAAAAAAAAAATTTTAGTTTTTTAAGAAGAGTTGTTCCCAAATGAAATGGATTCACTTTGCAGTATTGAGAGTTTAGCAAAATCCTAGAGGTATTCAATCGTTAACTAGATCATTATTTGGCAAATACATTATAAAGGCCAGCCCTGCAAAACGTATAGTGATTTTCAAAGTGTGATCTGTGGTTCATACGCATGAGAATCACGTAGGCTGTTTGCTAAAAAGTAATAATTAAAATCTCTAGTGATGAATTTTAGTAATTTGCATTTTAAACCATTTAGTAGAGGAATTCTTATGTAGTATGAAACTAAGAAGTACTAACAAAGAGAATTAAATCTAATGTCATAAAGTCAAATTTATATCTTATTTTCTCTTTATTTATGTTAGTTTTTAAAAGAGTTCTGTTTGCTCAAAAGAAAAAGGATGGGGTAGTATATTATCTAGAGTTCCTGATTTAGGAGCACGAGGAACAAATTCTCCTAAAAAAATGATAACAGAATATAGCACAAAACGTAGCCTTTGGGAGCACACAACCTGCAGTCACTCACAAACTTGGGCAGTAGGGGCTGTCTTTTGAGGACATTGCTGCCGAGATAATTCAGTTCCAGTTCATTTCAGTTTCCTAGACTAAAATTCAAAAGTTTTAGAGAAAAAGGCATTAAAATTGGAAAGGAAAAGTAAAACTATCTCTATTCACGGATAAGATGATATGTATGTGTATGTGTGTATACATGTATATACATGAATTATATGCCCACATATTTATAATTCACAGGAATGCTACTAGAGCTAATAAATGAAGTAAGCAAAGTTTCAGGGCACAGTATGGACATAAAAAATATTTGTGTTTTTGTATACTACCAATGAACAATCCAAAAAGAAAATTTAAAAAGTAATTTTAAATTTTACTTACATTAGAATCTTTAAAAATTTAAGATTATTTATATTTACATTTATTTGGGAATAAATCTAAACAGAGAAGTGGGCAATCTTATACACTGAAAGCTATAAAACATTGTTGAAAGGAATTAAGGAAGATCTTAAGAAATGGAAAGACACCCCACATTCATGGATAGGAAGACTTCACATTGTTAAGGTGTAAATATTATTCAAAGCAATCTACAGATTTAACACAATTTCTATCAGAATTCTAGCAGCTTTTTCCACTAGGATTCATAGCAGTATTATTCACAATAGCCAAAATGTAGAAACTACCCAAGTGTCTATCAACAAATAAACAGGTAAATCAAATGTGCTATATACACACTATGGAATATTATTGAGCCATAAAAAGAAATACAATAATTTTACAGGGGTTACAACATGGATAAACCATGAAGACATTGTGCTAAGTGAAATAAGCTAGATGCAAAAGGATGAATAGTGTATGATTCCATTTATATAAGGCACTTAGTCAAATTTCATAGAGACAGAAAGTAGAATAGAGGTTACCAGCATCTGGAGACAATGAGAAATGCAGAGTTATTGTTTAATGAATAAAGTATTTATGTGAGGGATGATAAACATGTTTTGATTATAGATAGTGGCAATGGTTACACACAATGTAAGTGTATTTAATATCACTAAATTGAACACTTATAGTTAACATGATAAATATGTTATACATATTGTCACACAGTGAAAAAAAAAAAAAGGAGAAAATGCCTTAAAATAAAGAGTGCTAGCATTAGCTTAGGCTTGGATTCTATCTATGGCCACTCCTTGCCTGGGGACAGTGTTTGGGGAGGGGAGTAAAGTTAATGGGTGGCCCTATCCAGGCTGCCAAAATGGTGAAAAATTGTTTCCCCAAAGAAACATCAAGAGGAAGATGAGGAAACAAAAGCAAATGTTTACTGCAGAATTATTTGGAGGGAGATTATTTTTCAGTATCCATGCACTATTAATCTCTTAAGTTCTCAACTGCATTAACAGAAAAATGATTCAGCTGACCCCAGCAAACATAATTTGTATTTGCCGATTTAAAATATCACTTGGCCTTGACAATTTGACACGCACCTCACTAAGTCACTTAGACTGAAGGACTTCTTCTTACAGAAGGAATAAAAACCTGCTCTCCCCCAAATTAGTGATTTCTGAAAAATTATATTTGAATTTGTTTAACAAAAACAGTATTCAGTACACTTTAGGCCTCGCAATCCCTCTAAGATGTTATACTTGACCCAACTCACTCATTGGTGTGATCTACTTCGTAAGTAGATTTTTAAGCTGCCACCCTGGGCTGATGGTGAGTCGGCAAGCACGTGTGAGAAAGATCATGTTGTCTTAAGCAACTTTGATTCCAAGAGAAAAGGAGTAATATGAGTATTCCAGTCCAGTCATCTGAAGAGAGATTCCCGAAGGGAGACCTTGCATCTTCAAAGCATTGGAGGTAGAAGGAAGATGGGCAGAAGGATGCCCAGAACCAACCCAGGCTCTGTCCTCTGCCTGTCACACTTTCCAGGTCTTCTTTTAGTTCTTCTCTCACTTACTTTCTTCATAGCACTTATTACTCCTTGCAATGGTATGTATTTATTTCATTACTGTTTTTTTCCTCCCATAGGATGCGCCTAGAATAAGAGGAGTTTGTTTTTGTTTTTGTTTTTTTTTCCCACTGCTCTCTCTACTTGAAGTGTCTAATACAGTTTAGACATACTTAGCTAGCACAAAATACGTGGACTATAAATATTTGGTGAAAGAATAAATACTCTTAAAAGTACTCTTAAAAGTCAACTTTCTTAAACTACCTCCAACACCTCCCTCCTCCACAAAATGAAAAATATGTTAGAGTCAGAGGGTTTCATATGGCACTCTCTACTGCCTTCTATTATAGCAAATGAACAGATACAACAATAAACGTTACATTTGTTCACCTAGATATCTTTCCACTGAATTCTCAATTCTTCAAAAACAGTGAGCATGCAAACTCTTTCTGTGACTATTTATGGAAGGAATCAAGTAAAGCATGATTTGGGAAGTAAACTCAAAGTGAACAATAAAAAATAAACTTCAGGTGGAAGGTAATACTTTTCTTCTCTTACTAGCCATCAAATTCAAGAAAGTACATTGGTTCTGATTTGTTGTCCTAGTTAGTTAAGCTTTTTGCTTCCAGCAGAGAATATCTAGATTAAAAGATAAAGGTTGAGATAAAGATGGATTGTAGAATGCCAAAAATAATTGTTATTGCCCTTTGAACAGTTCCAGTATAGTAGGATCTAAATTAATCCTGGATTACTAATATTTATTGTCAATCATATGAGAGATAACACAAAGGCCATATTAAAATTTTTGATCCTTATAAACTTGCTTCCAAAGTTCAAGTAAGTTCAAGAATACATGGATAAAAGAAACACAAACACGTTTTTTAAAAAATGTTAAGAAAGCTCACTTTTCCCTAAGTTTCAAGAGGAATAAATTTAGCATTTAGAAAATATAGAAAATAAATATGCATATGTATTCATCAAGATATATATGTGTATAGAGTTTAATATTTTATACATTATTTAATATTTATACATTTTAATATATTGATTTTAATACACTTAGTATCAATTATTAAATTTTTATTTTCTCATTTCATTAAATGTTCTTTAAATTTACAATCACTGTTTATTATTTCCATATTTGCATTATTCATTTATTCAGTCCCTTATTGTAGGGCTTTTATATCTTAATAGACTACAAGAAATGTCCAGACATCTCTACTCTTATTTGTGTTCCCACCATTTTTCAATGCGACTTTGAAGCTCCTCTTATTAAAAGATACAAACTGTTTCCCCACTGGTCTTTGATTAACAGAATGTGGTGGAAGTGACTGCATCAGCTCTGAACCTACATACCTAGAAGCCTCGCAGACTTCTACTTACCACCTTGGAATCCTGACAAGCCACTACCTAAGCAAATGTGAGCTACCCTTTTTGTGGTAGTTACACGGGATTAGATGAGAGACACGGGGCCCAAATTCCTGACTGCCCCACATGACAACTGACAAACACCTGGGAGTAGGGCTGCCCAGCTAATGTCCGCTGACTGCAGATGAACGAACAAGCCCAGCCACATAGAGGAGAAATAGCCAGCTGGACCATAAACAAAGGTTTGTAATAATTGTTTATTTATATGGTTTGCATTTTGTTTTGCTCTCATTTTTTAATGGGAATAGGACTTTTTTATTGTGGTAAAATGCACATAATAAAAATTTACCGTATTAACTATTTTAGCTGTACGATTCAGTGGCATTCAATGTTGTGCAATGCTCACTATTTCCAAAATTTTTCATTATTCCAAACAGAATCTCTATGCCATTAAGCAATAACTTTTCATTCTTTTTGTCCCCAGCTCCTGATAATCTCGATTTTACTTTCTGCCTATGTGAATTTTCCTATTTTAGATACCCCACTTAAGTAGAATCACACAAGTATTTGTTCTTTTGTATTTGACTTACTTTACTTGGTGTAATAGTTTCAAGGTTCATCCATGTTGTGTTATGTATTAGATTTTTGTTTCTATTTACGACTGAATAACATCCTATGGTAGACAGATAGATAGATAGATAGATAGATAGATGATAGATAGATATAAAATATGGTGTATATACATGTATATATATTATTTTTCTCTTCATTTGTTAATGGACACTTGAATCGTTTCTACCTTTTGACTACTGTGAATAATACTGCTATGAACATTGGTACACAACTACCTGAGTGTCTGCTCAATTACTTTGGGTATATACCTAGAGGTTGGATTGCTGGGTCAAATGGTTATTCTATGTTAAACATTTTTGAAGGTTGCCAAAATTTTCCACTGTGGCTACATCATTTTATATTCTCACCAGCAGTTCACAAAGATAACATTTTCTCCATATCCTTGCCAATACTTGTAATTTTCTATTTGTTTGACACTAGCCATGCTAGTGAGTGTGAAGCAGTAGTATCTCACTGTGGACTTTGATTTGCATTCTCCCAATGACTAATGATGCTGAACATTTTTTTATGTGGTTATTGGTATAATTTGTATATCTTCTTTGGAAAAAAATGTATATTTGAGTCGTTTGCTCACTTTTTAATTCAGTCTTTTTTGTTGTTACTGAGTTGTAGGAGCTCTTTACATATTCTGGATATGAATTTCTTTTTAGATATATGTTTTACAAATATTTTCTGTCATTTTATTGGTTTTCTTGATAGCGTTCTATCATTACCAAGTGTCAATGCTATTTTTTTAAAAAAATGTGAAGTCTAATTTATCCATTTTTAAATTACTTGTAGTTTTATTACCATACTTAGAGACCACTGCCAAATCTAATGTCATGACAAGTTTTCTCTTATGTTTTCTTATAAAAATATTGTAGTTTTAACTTTAAATTCAGTTATGTGACTCCTCTAAATAATTGTTGCAAAGCATGCATTGCTTGGTGTGTAGCCATTGAAGTTTCTGTTCTATTATATTATTTGTGATCAGCCTGACAAGTGATTCTTTAAATATCTGACTCCAAAATAGGAAAGAAGATTAAAAAGATGCTGTCTCCTTAAGTCTGACAGATGCTTCTCAGGAATTCTGCTTCTGCTGAGAGGTCCAAAACTAAGGCAAGCATTTGGGCAGGTTCCTCAGGGCCCTGCCAGACCAACCTAAACACACAACTTCAAATGTTTAGGGGAGAAGGTCTCCACTGCCTGTCCTGGCACCAGACAGCAACTCCAAAATGTGGGATGCCAAGCCCACAGCCTTGAAGGGGCTAAGAAGTGAGAGATGATAGTGCTTCTAGAACGAGCACGTTGGTCACCTACATGAGATCAGCAGCCTTTTCCTTCATTTGGCACTGCTCTGGTTGCTGTAAGTGTTGGATCAGGTTCCAGAACTCCAGTGAAACTGATTCAAATTACTCTTTTCAGCTCCGTGATTCATTTGGGGGAGGAATCAATTTCTCCATTGCATAGCAAAATTTCCTATGCTGCCATTGTGTGACATAATTCCTCTCAGATTTCTTAATTAAACATTTCGAGATAACTGTTGATTCATGTGAAGTTGAAAGAAATAATACAGAGAAATCCCATGAATTTATTTATCCAGTTTTACCTTATGGTAGCATGTTCTACAATAGAAGTGCACAACTAAAATTTTGCATTGTAGTGCAAAATTGCAAGTGTAATATCAGCATTGGTAGAGTCAAGATGAAGGACATTTCCATAATACAAGAATTACTCATGTTGTCTTCTAATAGCCACATCCACTTTCCTTTAGCTCTCAATCCTTCTGAACCCCTGGTAATTACTATTCTGTTCTCCATGTCTATAATTTTGTCATTTCACCATTTGACCATTATTCCATAATTCTCAACCTTAAAATAAGAATAATATTACTTACTTCCCAGTGTAACTTTACATAATATACTTTACATTAATTTTAGTACTTATCTTGCACATATTAGTTACTCTAATAAATGTTAACTGTGATTATTGATACCATTATTACTATGATCAGAATCAAAGCCTTAAGGTATAAATATCAGGAATAATGTATTGTCATTGGAAAAAGTTAAAAAATATGGATTTGATTTTAACATTTTCTTAACTTACTAGAAAGTATCCTCCATTATGTCATATTTCTAAATCTCACTTTCCCCACATTTAGAACAAAAATAAGAAAGTTATTTTACCTTCAATGTTTTTATTGTGATTAAATGTACAATGTTTATATAGGCTGACCCAGTTAGCTTTCTTTCCCCTTTTATTACTCACAAACAAGGTATGAGAGTTGAAGGTTAACTCTATTGTCAACCTACATTGTACCTGTTAGCAGAGGTAGACAGGGAAAAACATGCTATACAATTATTTAAGGAAATCCTTACCCATCTTCCTCAATGGCAGAGGAGGACAATATTTTAAAAATACTTGTTCTACCTCTTCTATACTTCTTTTTCTTGGAAAGCGAGTTGGTGTACCATCTTTGGAAGATTATAAGATAAGTGTATCGAATTAGGCCATTCTTGCATTGTTACAAAGAAATACCTGAGACTGGTAATTTGTAAAGAAAAGAGGTTTGATTGACTTTTATGTTTCTGCAAGCTGTACAAAAAGCATGGTGCTGGCAGGTGTTTGGCTTCTAGAGAGACCTCAGGAAGCTTTTACTCCCTGTGGAAAGCAAAGGAGGGAGAAGACGCATCACACGGCAAAAGCAGGAGCAAAAGACAGTGACTTGGGGGAGGTACAACACACATTTGTTTAAATGACCAGAACTTAGGTGAACTTAGAGAGCTCATCAAGAGGATGGCCCAAGCTATTCATGAGGGATCCACCTTCATGATCCAAATACTTCTCACTCGGCCCGCCTCCAACATTAAGGATTGCATTTCAACATGAAATTTGGGTGCAGACAAATATACAAATGATATCATTCCATCTCTGGACCCTCTCAAATCTCATGTTCTTCTCACATTGAAAAATACAATCATGTCTTCCCAATAATCCTTCAAAGTCTTAACTTGTTTTAATGTTAAATCCAAAGTCCAAAGTCTCATCTGAGACAAGGCAAGTCTCTTCTACCTATGAGTCTGTAAAATCACAAACTCCCCGTATCACTTTCCTTAGTCTTCCAAAAAGATAACACACAGTGAGTGCTCAGGAAATATCAACTCCTTTTTACCCCTGTACATACTGCTCAACCGGAATGTTGCATCTTCTGGACCTTGCTCACTTTTGCTAACGTGTGGCTTGTTACAAAAACATGTGTTAATGGATGATTTGTCTATTCAGAAACCTTCCCTATATTCCTAACATGCTGGTATTTTTTTAAGCTAGTCTATCCCTGAAAATTCACAAACTCATAACTACCTGTTGAAACTATGTGCTTGCTTCACATTCTAACTCAAGATCTGTGATAAAATATTTTTCCCTCTCAATACCCACACCACTTTACACATCTACACTGTTGTCTGTCAATTTTGCAAACAGAATACACTTACATGCAAACCTCTTTCACTAAACCGTGAACCCATAGAGTGCCAACCATTTATGATTAGTGTCAATGTGGAATTTTATTCTTAATGGATACTGGGTAAATAAAATTTTTTACCAAATAATGATCACTGCAACTGAATAGCAGATATGTTGACATTTCCTTTTAAACTGGAGTATATTTATCTCCATTACAGGGACTGTGTGTTCTAACCTTTGTAAACACTGTACATAGCATTGAACCATAAAGTAAACATTCATTAATCAATTGTGAGACCTTTCATAGTTTAAATTAGTATTCTGATCAAAAGGAAGTAAGAAAATGGTGGAACAGTGGCCGGGCGCGGTGGCTCAAGCCTGTAATCCCAGCACTTTGGGAGGCCGAGGCGGGTGGATCACGAGGTCGAGAGATCGAGACCATCCTGGTCAACATGGTGAAACCCCGTCTCTACTAAAAATACAAAAAAATTAGCTGGGCATGGTGGCTCGTGCCTGAATCCCAGCTACTCAGGAGGCTGAGGCAGGAGAATTGCCTGAACCCAGGAGGCGGAGGTTGCGGTGAGCCGAGATCGCACCATTGCACTCCAGCCTGGGTAACAAGAGCGAAACTCCGTCTCAAAAAAAAAAAAGAAAATGGTGGAACAAAAGTTTTAGAAAAAAAGGGTAAGGAAAGAAGAAAGATGGAAATCACAAAATAAAGAGTCCTAGCCCTATGTAGCAAGCATATATCTAGCAGTTGCTGAATTTTTTTTGTTTGTTTGTTAGTTTCAGAAAAGAAATGGAATGCTACAGCATATTCAGTTTTAAGAAAAGGCTAAACAAAAACAATGAAAAAAATTATAAGAAAGCCTCGATTGCACATGAACAGAAGAATGTTGGAGAGAAACCATTGAAATTAACTCACCAGTCCTCTTGTGCTTCTGCTTATCTGATTATCTGAGGTCAAGGGAACTGAGGACAACAAAGGAAATTAGGTCTTCCATAGTTCTCATTAAATGCTGGAGGAGTCTGACTACCGCTGAGCTGAGCACTTCAGCGGCTTTGGAAAAGGAAGTGTGGTTACTTATTTCACCACCTTCATTGTGCTGGAGGAAATAAGAAACAGCTCTGAGACTAATAATAACAGAAACAGCATCCACACCAGCAGAGCCCAGTTGCACTTCCTAAAGGCAGTATAAATAATTAAGTGTCTCTATAGGCAAGCCACTAGGAATAAAGGAAAAAGAGCTGCAATTGCTGATGCAGTTTCGGCTTAGTTCTGCCCATGTTCCTTAACAGGAAAGGGAGCTGAAATGCCGATAATAAAATCTTAGTGCTGGAAAGAACATTTATTTGTCCGTTTATTCATTCATGTACTCAGTCATTATCAGGCACTTACCATAAAGTAGCCGTTATGTTACCTGCTGGGAGCTTGGATATCACCCACTTCTATGTCTTCATTCTTTGAGTGAAGAACCATCTATGTGGTAAGTCCGAAAGTGCACAAGAGGAAACCTGGCTTGTGCAAGCTCAGGGCTATAACTTAGTTTCCCAACTCCGCAGCAAAAATATTTTCAATTATGCTCCACTTTCACTCTTAAAAATGTGGCTTGTGAATTACTTGGTGATTACATTAAGCACAAAAAGGAAGAGAAACATAATTACAATATTAAAATTGTTAAAGGTATCTCACCATGTTGCTTCTTCTGAGAACTCCATGTCTCCATTGCCTATTTGAAACCTTTATTTTGCTTGGCCTCTGGGTCCCGCTGCCTCTGAATTTACCTCTTACCTGCTGACCATTCCTTCTTTTTTACTTTTTTCTGTATCCTCTCCATCTTTCTGACCTTTTTAATTTGAAAGCCCCCTTACTCAGCCCTTTGACTTCTCTTTTATATCAGTGAACACACCCTAGATTTACCCATCCAATGCCACAGTCTTCAATAACATCAAATTCTTCAGAAGGCTCTCAAATTAATATATTTTGCTTTGACCTCCCTCTTGAATTCTACATGTATACCAGAAAATTTGGCAGCCCCAGTGTGATGTTCCTTCAGAATCACAACCTTAACATATGTAAAACAAACTCTACTCACTGCATCCCTCGCCAAAAAAAAAAAAAAAAAAATCTATTTTTTATATGCTTACCCATTCAGGAAAAGGAAACTTATTTCATTTGTTCAGGTTAAACATTCTGAGTAACTGATTCCTCTAATTTCTCTATTCCCCATATTCAATCCGTCAGCAAATTTTACAACTGTAACTTTGAAATAATATACACAGCATCCAATCGCTTCTCTCCAACTCTGTCACTGCCACTCTGGTGTAAGCATCATCATGTCTCACCTGGATTATTGCTACAGTCTTCTGAGTGGGTTTTCTGCATTTCCTTTGCTCCACTGCAGTCTGTGCTTCTCAGAGCAGCCTAAGTCACTCCTCTGGTCAAAATGCTCGAGTGGCTACACTCTGCACTCAATCAGAGCCCTAATTATTGTTAAAATGACCCATTGTCACCTGGACGCCTGCTACCTCTCAGGTCACACGCTCTATCCCCGGTTCCTCCTCTAACTGTCCCTCTGGCGCAGCTATCAAGTCTCTTGTGGTTCCTCAAACACAGTAAGCACACCCTCTCTTAGGGTATTGCATTATCTATTCCCACTGCATGGAGTGCTTTTTTTTGCTGTGCATGGTTTATCTTCATAGATATCTTTGCTAACACTAGTACCTTTTCATTCTCTGGCCCTTTCCCCTGCTTTCTCTTTGGCCCCTTTCAACATCTGATCCATAGTGTTTTTTGTCTGTTTCTTCCTCAGGAACATAAGCACCATGAGACCAGGAATGCCATTTTCTTTATTTATGTTTCCTTCTACATAAATGTCTTGGCCTCAGAATTCTAGACTTCTAATTTTAAAGAGGCCATTTTCCCCTCCAGCTTCAAAAAAGTTGCACTTGAAAATTGTCATACTTTGTGAACAAAGGAAAAAGATGAAAAAGTATGGGTCTAGAGTCAAGGCAATGGTGGAAGATAGAAAAGAAAGATGTTACATTCTTTGGAAAAAAATGTTGGTCTTGAAGAAGAAAGAAAACAATGTGAATGTTGAATGAAGTGAAAAACAATGTCTAGGAAAAGAAGACAATATTCCCATGCAAATCTTAATATAATTATTTCCATGAGGCAGCAGTTGAAATAATCAAGTGAAAAGCCTCAGAATAAAGGCAGTCATGCCTGTTTGGAGTGGATCTAAGAGTAGAAACAGCAAGCAGGGTGTCCGTTTGGGTAATGAGACAAGAGAAAGTGTTGGTAAACTGAAGGAAGAAAGCTGTTAATTTTCCCAGAGTCCGTTTAAGATGAAGTTCTGCTCCAATCAGTTAATTTTAAGAGGTTTTAGATTAATGCTTTTAAATATTTCAGCATGATGGAGTTTGGGATTATTTGATGTAAATGGTTCTTACAAAAAATGTAAATCTTATCTCAATAAATGTTTATGAAAAAGGATTTGGGAAAATCCAACAACTATTTCTAATAAAACAAGCATATAACCATTAAAAAATTTTTAAACTGATTTTTAAAATAACTTATTTTAACATTCTTATCAAACTTGTAAGAAAAACTTTTTCACCAAGGCTCATGCTTGCAATCCCAACTATTTGAGAGGCTGATGCAGGAGGATCGCTTGAGTCCAGGCGTTTGAGGCTGCAGTGAGCTATGATGGCACCATTGCACTCTAGCCTGAGCAACATCACGAGACTTCATCTCTAAAAAACATAAATAAATGGAAATAATAAGGATAATTGGTTTATCACTTTTGATAAAATTGCCTGGGAATTTTCTTCTAATGACATTAAATACACTAGATTACAGCTACTTGAAGACGTAATACAAAATAATTATTATCTACAGGCAATGTCATGAGAAAACTCGAGTCATCTGAAAACTATAAGAACCAAAAAAAATATTCAAGGCAGTAGCTTTGTGAAGAATAATCACCCAGTTGTTTTCTCTACTTCAGCTATAACAGGGTAAAAAAAATTATGAATAAAGCTTAATTCTAATAACAATAAAATTGATTTAAAGGAATACATAGCAATGCATTTACCAAAAAAAAAATTGTTTAGGAATTCTATGGGGAAAATTCCAAGAAGAAATTATGGCTTGAGAAAATCTTACTAAGAACTCATATTGTAGAAAATGGAGACTAAATATTGATATAATATTAGATCTTCTAAGGTTAATATACACATTAATGCATTTTTCCACAATGAGTCTGTAATTACCCTATAGTGAACTGAAATACTTTAGAAATAGAAAAACTCATATCTAAAAATTAGAAGTATTGAAGCTATTTGAAACATTAGTCAACTGTTAATCATATGTCCCATGAATTGGTATAATGAATAGCTTACAAAAAAATGATACAGAAAAAATTGTGTAATAAGAATATCAGGGATGGGGCCAGGTGCAGTGACTCACACCTGTAATCCCAGCACTTTGGGAAGTTGAGGCAGGCAGATCACAAGGTCAAGAGATTGAGACCATCCTGGCCAACATGGTGAAACCCATCTCTACTAAAAATACACAAATTAGATGGGCATAGTGATGTGAACCTGTAGTCTCAGCTACTCAGGAGGCTGAGGCAAGAAAATTGCTTGAACCTGGAAGGCAGAGGTTGCAGTGAGCTGAGATTGCACCACTGCACTCCTGCCTGGTGACAGAGCATGACTCCATCTCAAAAAAAATATGTACACACACACACATGTGTGTGTATGTGTGTATATATGTGTGTATATGTGTATATGTACACATACATGTACATATATACACATACATATACATCTATACACATACATGTATGTGTACACACATGTATACACATATAAACACACACATATACATACATGTATGTATGTGTGTATACATATATATGTATATGTGTGTGTGTGTGTGTGTACATATATATCAGGGATAAATAACTAAATATTAACAACTATATTTCAAACAAAGGAATTTTCCTCAGATAATACATTTTACTTTGAAAACAGATTATTAGTGATTGCTGATAAAGAAACAGTTTATACTTCACATATATATTAGTCATTGGTGCTATGGTAATAGGAAGTCCATAATCTCAGTGGCTTATAGCAAGGACTTTGGTGTGAATGTGTGCCCCTCCAAAATTTATATTGAAATGTAATTCCCAAAGGTGAGGTCTTTGGGAAGTGACTATGTCATGAAGGCTCTACCTTCATGAATGGAGTTAGCATCATTTTTATAAGGGCTGTATGTTAGAGGAAGCATGCTCCTGCCTTTCAGTCTCTTCCACCACATGAGGACATAAGGACATCACATGAGAACACATTGTTCATCCCCTCCAGAGGATGCAGCAACAATGCCTTATCTTGGAAACAGAGAGTAGCCCTCCCCAGACACCATGCCTGTTGGTGCCTTGATTTTGGACTTCCCAGCCTGCAGAACTATAAATAATAAATTTCTATTGTTTATAAATTAGTCAATCTGAAATATTTTATTAAAGCAGCACAAATAAATAAAGACAAAAACAAACCTTTATTTCTCTTGCAGGTTGCATGTCAGTGGCTGCAGAATGGCTGTCTTGGCTCTTCTCCACAGGCCCAAGTTGAATGAGCAGACTGTCTTTGGAGAATGTAATTATCTAGAGAAGACAAGAGTCCAGTGGGAAATTTCACTGCCTCTTAAAGCTTCAACTCAGACTAACACAGGTCGCATCTGCTTACATTTTGTTGGCCAAAGCAAGTCGCAAGGAAAGCCGCAACACCTGAGTCAGGGATAAGTACTCCTTCCAGGTTGAGGGTGGACACTGCAGGTCACATGGCAAAGAAAACAGATGTATAATTATTTTATGAGGAAGATGAGGTAGAATGATTAGGGGTAATAATACAGCCTACCACAAGTATGTCTATCTGTCCTGTTTAAGATAAGAGTTGGCCAGGTGCAGTGGCTCACACCTGTAATCCCAGGACTTTGGGAGGCTGAGTGGGCAGATCACAAGGTCAGGAGTCTGAGACCAGCCTGGCCAATATGGTGAAACTATGTCTCTACTAAAAACACAATAATTAGCCAGGAGTGGTGGTGGGTGCCTGTAGTCCTAGCATCTTGGGAGGCTGAGGCAGGAGAATCACTTGAACCTGGCAAATGGAGGTTGCAGTGAGCTGAGCTCGCACCACTGCACTCCAGCCTGGGGGACAGAGTGAGATTCCATCTAAAAAAAAAAAAAAAAAGATGGGAGTTAAGCTCTGTCAAAACATTTCAATGAACATTTCCAAGAAGATGAGGGTAAAGCCTCTTGTAAAATCATTTTAACTAGAAAGCTTTTATTAAATTTGCCTCTATCATTTATTGTTTTTGTCACTCTGGTTGTGTTACTAAAATTCTCTGAGCTTCAGTTTGCTTCTCTGTAAAGCAGTGATAAAAATGCTAGTTTTTCATGTGTGCAAAGTGCCTAGAATTAAGGATATTAGTGTTTATATCACTTCACTGTTTGAAAGACCTGGTGCTACTCTGCCCTTGTAGCAGTTTTATATTTCAGAGGATATTGTCTGATTGGGCTTTCCCATCCCTAGTCTGTCTTTATAGTGCCCACTTTATTTTAGGAACTTGGTAAGTGCAATCTCTTGAAAGGGTGAATCACTACACAATATTTTCATTTCTAGAAATTATACACTGATCTGTTCTTATAAGTATAAATATGCAAGGGTAAAAACTGTCTAATATTATGTTGTCTTGCAATGGGTACTTAATAAGTCACCCATTCCAGTGCTTCTTTATGGTGAAGGCTGGCCGCCTCACAACCATCCTAGCTACAACTTTAAAGACTAAAATGATTCATTACCAAGAATCTGTGTTAACAAAAAAAAAAAAAAAGAAAGAAAAGAAAAGAAAAAAGAAAACAAAACGAAACAAAATACTAAGTATTATGGCACATCCCTGCTAAAAACCTTCAATGACACTGTTTTGGTTTTAGACCATGTAACTAATTAACATCTGGGCCCTATTTTATCACAGCCTGGTAGATTCTCCCAAAGACCTAGGACTTTTCTTACACAGAATTAAACACATGTATATTTCTTTGCGAGATTTTGTTCAACAATTTTGTTCCCACTTGGCATTTAGCTATTTGAGGGCAGAAACCATGTCTGCTTTTATTTCTACACTGTATCTTTGGCAAATAAAAAGCCTAACACATGGCATTCAGTAATTACTGTCTGAGTAAAAAAGCTCAAAAGAGGTTCATTTCAAGCCTTGCAAACAAGCTTCTCTCTTGCTCCGTGCCTCACTTTTTTATCAAAGCATAGTCTTCCCTGAAAAGTTGTTTTTTACTAAACTATGCTATTTTGTATGACCCAAACCCTACAGACATTTCTCCATGTCATTGATTTATTATTTTAACATATACATATTGAGAGCAAAATATGTTCTTGGTATAATAGGAAATAATGTATAAGATTTTTTTTCATTCTCTGCTTATTTAAAACCATTTAACTAGAATATAAAAGCAGTGCATCATACATGTGTAAGTACATGAATAATCATAGTGGGTTCCTTAGTGACACAGAAATGTATTTCTCTCTTGAAATACATAGAAGAAAATTAGTGTAGACAGGACTAAATGGAAGGGAGCAGCAATATTAAATAAGAGTAATTTCATAAGGTATTTTCTAGATAACCATACATTATTGACCCTGATTTATTTTAAGTGTGTGTAGTTTAAGAAAATTGAGATGAATGTAGATGGAATGCTAAGCTAGCCAATGAATGTTTTAGAAAATGGAATTAGCAATGGTGTGCAATCTGCCTTTAAAAATTATGAATCTTAGATGACTTTCAGAGTTCACGGCATGTGTAACTGCCTGTGATCCTCCCAGAAATCAGTTATATGACCTTGAGTATTTCCCCTTTTTTTGTCCTGTCTTGGTAAATTTTTAAGACTAGAAAATGGAATGATCAATAGGGTTTCTTCCACCTCCCTTATTCTTTACTGTATTTTCCCCCTTACATATTTTAAAAACCTATTTTGGCTTTCAGTGGCTTCTGTGACTTAACATCCTTGTTTTGCTGCCATTGAGTCTAGACCCTTGGAGGGCTTTGTGGGATGTGATATTGGTGTCCTCTGAATGCTGACCAGTTCAGCTTTGTTGGTGGCACTATGACCTATCATTCATCTTGGCCACAGAAATTAATGAGCTGAGAGTGTTTTTATAATCAGATCCATTCTAAAGTAGTTTAATCCAAGTTAAATAATAAAGTTTTATATTACTTCAGTCAGGCTTGGGAGCAAATATATCCTGTTCAGTCACCATACAGAATAAAAAATTGGAGGAAAAATATTAATTGGTGATATGATATTTAGTCTACTGGAGTTGTAATAAAAGTGGTAATGAGTAAGCTTCATGAAAACAAAGAATGTCACAGGGGTCACTCAGCTACACCTTTGGGAAAAATCTCAGGCTGCAGACAATGATGACGCATCACATCACCTTCCATGAATGGACTCCAGAAATGTGTGCTAATAACCTTTATGGCAGGTGTGCAAGTCTGTGCCAACAGTGATGAGTGGCTGACATCTTTACCTATATTATACGTCTAAATCCAAGAATGCGGACCCTGAAAATCTTCAGAAGAAGTTAAATATTTCCTCAAGATGCTTCCCAAGGACTCTATTCAAGACTTTTCATGTGCAGTAGTTCATGTAGCCTAAGGATACCTAGAGCATGGTGATTAAGAATGAGCTGAGATTAGACTGCCTGGTTCCATAGTAGGGTGGGTTTACCTGTAATAAAAAGCACGTTGTAATCAAAAGCATTGATAATTTTACAGCAAAAACTTTCACAATAGGTGAGATAAAGACAAATGATAAAAAATTTCATGTAAGTTCAGGCTTAGTTTTTCCTGCCAAAAGGATTAGCAGCAAGCTAATACAAAACAAAACAAAACACACACCAAAACAAGCAAAATGGAAAGCTCTTAAAACAAGCCCTGTCTTACATGAAATGCTTCATTGTAATAGCTGTTATTATTGTCATTATTTTTATTATTATAGAAATGGGGATCAGAGAACTTAATTAACATCTTCCTGGCCACAAATCTTGTATGTGGCCAGCTGGAATCCATATTCATATCTCTTGGACTTAAGTTCACCTTCTTCTTAGTGCACCACAAAGCTTTCCCTGTGGCAAATGAATTACCAGTGAAATGAAATTCAAATTCGAGACAATTCAGTTAGAATTTAGGTTTTCCTGTTTGGGAGGAATGAGGACATCTGAATCTGTAAAGTAAGAAATATTTTTATTGATTAATTTAATTAAAAACACTGGATACACAATATAATTGATTACATTTCTGCATACTAACAATGAATGTGGAAAGCAAAATTACAAAGATCATATCATTGACAAGCACTCCAAAGAAAATAACATACTTAGGAATAATCTTAAAAGAGATACAGTCTTTATGCTGAAAATTATAAGATGTTGTTAAATATGTTAAAGAAGACCTAAATAAATGAAGAGATTTGTGTCATGAACTGTAAACTTAAACATAGTAAAGATATCAATTCTCCACAAATTGATTCATAGATTTAGTGCAATTGTGTACAAAGATATGCTTACTCTAAAATTTTTATGGAAAGGCATAGGCTTAAGGATAGTTTAAACCATCTAGTCAAAAAAGGTTGAAGTGGAAAGAATTACTCTACTGAATAAGATTTACTATATGACTATAGGCATTAGACTGTGTGGTTTTGGCAGAGGAACAGACACAAAGACCAGTGGAAGAGAACAGAAAACCTAGAAATAGATCCACACAAATATACACAACTAATTTTTGACAGTCAAGCAAAGGCAATTCAATGAAAGAAACAAAACCACTTCACAAATAGTGCTGGGAAAATTGGGCATCTGTAATAATAATGATCTACTCCTAAACATCCCATTAACACAAAAATGAAGTCAAAATTTATAACAGAATTCAATGTAAAACATAAAAATTTTAAATTTCAAAGAAAATAAATGGGAGAAATCTTTTGTATTTATGACTAGGCAAAGAGTTCTCAGACTTGACCAAAAGCATGATAGATAAAAAGAAAAATTAATGAAATGTTTTCATCAAAGTTAAAAATTTTCTTCGGCAAAAGCCCATATCAAAGAAATGAAAGACAAGCTACAATTTAAGAGAACATATTTGCAAATCAAATAACCAACAAAGGACTAAGAGATAGAATAATTTTAAAAAATCTCAAAACTCCATGATAAAGAAAAATGAGCATTCAAATTAAATCATGGGCAAAGGACATGAAAAAGCATTTCACTGAAGAGGATATACAGATAGCAAATAAAAGTACTTGAAAAGATGTTCAACATCATTAGCCATTAATCAAACCCAAATTAAAACCAAAATGAGTTATTACTCCATATCTATAAGAATCAAGTAAAAAGTTGACAACACCAAATGATAATGAGAGTGTGGAGAAATAGGATCACTCATACACTGCTGGTGGGAATCTCAAATGTTACAGCCACTCTGGAAAACATTTCTGTAGTATAATTAAGCATGCAACTACCATACATCCAACAACTGCATTTGTAGGCATTTATCCCAGAGAAATTAAAAATGTGGTCACACAAAAACTTGTACGTGAGTATTTACAGAAGTTTTTTTTCTTAATAGTCAAAACTTGGAAACAACCCAGATGTCTTTCAGAAAATGAATGGTTGAACAACTGTGGTATACCTATACCATGGAACACTAATTACCAATAAAAAGTACAGACTATTAATGCAATGATTTTGATGGATTCCAGGGATTTATAATGTTTAAAAAAAAGCCAATCCAAAAGTTCACAAACAGTTTAAATCCATTTATATGGTAGTCTTGAAGTGATAAATATAGAAATGGAGAGCATCTTGGTCTTCATCAGGGGTCAGGGATTGGGGGAGGCAGGGTGGAGGTGACAGTAGCTAAAAAAAGGCAAGAACTTTGTGGTGGTAGAACTTTTCTGTTATAGTGACTATAAATTTCAATATCCTAATTATGATATGGTACTATAGTTTTATAACATGTATTATTTCTTACAACTGCATGTGCATCTATAATAATCTCAGAATTAAGCTTTTAATTAAAAACTACTGTACACTGGATATTATACTCGCTCCCAAACACTTAGATTTAAAATTATGTACTTTTTCAAATTTTTTATTAATTTATTCTTATTTTTAATTTAAATTTTTCTATAATTGTAAATGTAAACAATAAAATAGAACAGAAGAAAAGAATTTAAAACAATGCCTTTTAGTCCTACATTTCAGCAGTCATCTCATTGACTTTCTTGCGTATTTCCCAGAACACATGCACCCTTATGTACTTTACACATATACATAGGATTATTCACATTTGCATCTCACTTTTTGATGGCCACCTGGTATTGAGTGCCATGTGTGCCTCATGATTTAGTTTATTGCTCCTGTTTTGATCAACATCCTTTTTCCTTCAGTTCCATTTTGTTTTTATTATTTTATTTTATTTATTTTTTAGTATTAGTATTTTTTATTAGTTGTTATATGAATCTTTGATGTGTCAAAATTTATAAAACCCTCCAAAACATCAATTTTATATGTTGATTTTAAAAATAAAATAAAATATAATTTATAAATGCAACATTGAATCACCTTGTAGCTTCACCATTTTTATACTTGTGAAACTTCTCTCTAGAGTGAATTTGTAGAAAAAGAATTCTGGGAAAATTGATTTATACTTTTTTAATTTTGACAGACCTCAAGATTTAACATTCAATAAGGTAAACCAAGTTGCTTTCCCACAAACTGTAGAAGACCTATAATGAACATCTTCAAAAGCTTCTGTGTTTGAGGCAGAGGGCTAAGGATTTTAGGGAAGCATTGCACAGTAACTATTTTCTTCTCTGTTTGACTCTGCTAATAGATAACATGTAGGTGGACTACAGATTAAGCTTTATGCATCATCATTGAGTAATGGGAGAAGAAGGATAGCTGACTATTGGTCATACAACATTGTGAGTCCTTAATGTGACTGTGTTTAGAGGGCATTTAAAAAGGTAATTAACATTAAATGAGATAATAAGGTTGAGGTTGAAATCCAACATGACCAGTGTCATTATAAGAAGAGAGACACCAATGACTTCCCTCTCTTCACTTACACACTGATGAAATATTATGTGAGGAGACACTGAAAAGGAAGCCACATGCAAGCCTAGAAGAAAGCCCTCACCATAAACCAAATTTGCCAGCACTTTGTTCATGAATTTCTTGCTTCCAAAGCTATAAGAAAATACATTTCTGTTGCTAAAGCCACATAGAGTTTGTGATATTTTGATATGGTTGCCATAGATGGCTAGTACACCATTCTAAACTTGACAAAAGTGAGATCTAGAAATATTGAAGCTTAAGTGAGCACACTCTCTAGTTTGGTTTGTTTTTTAAGTTAAGATCAAAAGAAAGATGGTACAGTAGGAAGCACAGGAATCTCTCTTTCCATCGGGACAACAATCACACTGGCAGAATCTGTCTGATATAACTATTTGGGAAATTTTTAGTGTATTGAAAGCTTGCAACTTCCCAGGGAAGCCTTGGACAGTGGCAGCTACACATCCCCCACAATTAAACAACAAAAAGAAATCAACAGACATTGTCTCTAGAAAAATCCTCATGGTAGGTCTACTAGACACAGATTTTAAAACAATGCCTTAAAAGTTCTCACAGAACTAAAGGAAGACATAAAGAAAGTCAACAAAATAATTTATGAAAAACACAAATACCAAAAAAGAGAAAACCTAAAAGAAATAAAAAATAAATTTTGGGGATGAAAATTACAGTAACTAAAATGAAAAATTTGCTTAAAACATTAAAAGGCAGATTTGAGCAGGCAGATAAAATAACCAGTTCACTTGATGAAAGGACAGTGGAAATTATTAAGTCTGATGTAATAAAAAGATAAAGAGAAGATGATGACAAACAGATTCTGGGGGACATATGGGACACCATCCAGTAAACTAACACACATGTTGTGGGAATCCCAGAATAAGAAGAGATAAAGAAAAAGGAAGAGAAAATGTTTTTAAAAATAATATTAAAAACAACTTCCTACATTTGAAAGGAGACATGAATATAAACATCTAAGAAATTCAAGTTCAACAAATTCCATGTGGATGACCTTAAAGAAACCCACATCAAGACACATTATAGCCAAACTTTCAAAACACAAAAACAAAGAATCTTGAAAGCAGCAAGAGAGAAGTAGTTTGCCACATACAAGGGATCCTCAATAAGATTATCAGTAGATTTCTCAACAGAAACTCCAGAGGCCACAGGGCAGTGGGCCAATATACTCAAAGTGGTGGCAATATTATCCTTTGTAAGTGAGGGAGAAATTAAGGCATTCCTAGATAAACCAAAGTTGCCACTAGACCTACCCTTCAAGAAATGCTTAAAGGAGTCCTGAAAGATGAAATGAAATGACACTAAGAAATAACTTGAAGCTATCTAAAGAAATAAAGATCTCAATAAAGGTAATTATACAAGCAATTATAACAGCTAGTATTATTGTAAAAATGATTTCTAACTCGACTTATCATTTTCCACATGATTTAAGAGACTAATGCAATTTAAAAAACATTCACCTAAAAGCTAGTATTATTGTAACTTGGGTTGGTAACTTCATGTTTTGGTTTCTACATATATTAAGAGACTAAAACATTTTTAAAATTATTAGTTTATGTTTCTGGGCATGCAATATATAAAGATGTAATTTTGTGAAATCAACTGAAAGGGTCAGAAACAATGCTGTAAAAGAGCAGAGTTTTTGAATATTATAGAAGTTAAGATGGCATAAATTTAGACATATATATCATCTTAAACACTTTACTGCAAGAAATCTACTAAACATAAAAGACAGGGATGATATGAGGGACAATAAAAACTATAAAGCATATAGAAAACAAATAGTAAAATTATAAAAGTAAACTCCTCTTTATCAGTAATTACTTTAAATGTGAATGAATTAAATGCTCCAATAAGAATATAGAGATTGGGAGAATGAATAAAACACATGATCTAACTATATTCTTTCCGTAAGAGACTTACCTTAGATCCAAGGATACATACACATTAAAAATGAAAAGATGAAAAAGTATATTTCATGAACATAGTAACCAAAAGAGAGCAGGGATGGATATACTAATATTGGACAAAATAGACATTAAATCAAAAAAGTGTATGTAAAAGAAAGACATTATATATTAATAAAAAGTACAAGACAGCAAGATGATATAACAATTATAGACATTTGTTTTCATAGTGGCAGACCATTAAAATATATAAAGCAAGAACAGAATTGAAGATTGAAATGGTTCTGTAATAATAGTTGGTGGCCATACCAATTACTGAGTATTAAGATAATCATCTCAATAATGTATAGGACAAACAGATATAAGATAAGCAAACAGAGGAGTTAACTAACACAATAAATCAATTAGACCTAATAGGCATATGTGGAATACTCAACAGCAACAGTATTATATATACATTCTTTTCAAATGTCCATGGAACATTTTCCAAGATAGATTATATGTTAGGCCATAAATTGAATCTCAATAGATTTTAAAAGATAAATAACATACAAAGTATCTTCTCTGATTACAACAGAATGAGGTTAGAAATTAATTACCAAAGTAAAATTGAAAAATGCATTAAACTGTGCAAATTAAACAACACACTCTTAATGAATAGATCAAAGAAGTAACAAAGGAAATCAGAAAATACTTGGTGATGAATAAATATGAAAGCACGACATACTAAAACTCATAGGATAAAGTACTCAGGGGAGAATTTACTCCATAAATGCTTACATTAAAATAACAAGAAATATCTTAAATCAAAAACATAATTTTATGACTTAAGGAACTAGAAACAGAAAAACAAACTTAAGGTTAGCAGATGGAAGGAAATTATAAAGATCAGAGTAGAAATAAATAAAATGGAGAACAGAAAAACAATAAAGAAAATCAATAAAACCAAAGATGGTTTCTTTGATGAGATCAGCAAAATTGACAAACATTTAGTTAGATGAACTAAGAAAACAAGAAGGAAGACTCAACTAAAATCAGAAATGAAAATTGGGACATTAATAGTGGTTCTGCATGAATACAAAGGATTATAAGAGAGTACTATGAAAAACAGTATGCCAACAAAGTGGATAACCTAGATGAAATAGAGAAATTTTTAGAAATAAAAACGTACAAAGATTAAATCAGAAGCTGAAAATAGAAACTCTGAATAAATCTATAACTAGTAAGAAGATTGACTAAATAATGAAAAATAGCCTGAGCCAGGTGCAGTGGTTCACACCCATAATCCCAGTGATTTAGGAGACTGAAGCAGGAGGATTTCATGTTCCCGGGAATACAAGGCTGAGAGAGCTAAGATCACACCACTGTATTCAAGCCTGGGCAACAGAATGAGAGCCCATGTCTGAAAAATAAGTAAGTTATGTTTGTGTGTGTGTGTGTGTGTGTGTGTGTGTGTGTGTGTATACTTAATCTATACAACTTATTCTATGATACCAAAAGCAAATAAAACGCTACAAAAAAATAAAAAATAAAAACCCACTATAGACCAACATCCCTTATCAACATGGATGCAAATATCTTTAACAAAATACTAATAAACCAAATTCAGCAGCATGCTGAAAGGATTATACACCATGACTAAATTGGATTTATACCCATAATGCAAGGATAGTTAAATATGTAAAAATTGGTAAATGTAACACACCAAATTAACAGAATAAAAGAAAAGAAAACACATGATCATCTCAGTTGATATAGAAAAAACACTTGACAAAATTTAACAAACTTCCATGATAAAAACTTTCAACAAACTAGAAATGGAAGTAAACTACCTTACTATAATAGAAGCCATATGGAAAATCTTATTGCTACCATCATACTCAATGGTGAAAGACTGAAACCTTTTCCCCAAAGATTACTGAACTGTACATTGTAAAATAGTTAAGATGGTAAATTTCATGTTATGTGTATTTTACCACAACATGAAAAAGTAGAAAAAAAGCGTTTTTCTGAACCCAGGTTGTTTAACTTTTTTCCAATAACCAACGGTATTTTTCTGTTCTCACACTGCCAAAAGAACTGCCTCAGACTGGGTAATTTAAAAGAAAAAAGGTTTAATTCACTCACAGTTTTGCATGGGTGGGGAGGCCTCAGGAAATCATGGCAGAAGGTGAAGGGGAAGCAAGGCATCTTCACAAGGTGGTGGGAGGGAGAATGAACGCAGGAGGAGCTGCCAAACACTTATAAAACCATCAGATCTCCTTAGAGCTCACTCATTATCACAAGAACAGCATGGGGAAAACCATCCGCATGATTCAAAACCTCCACCTGGTCTCTCCTCTGACCTGCGGGGATTACAGGGATTATGTGGCTTACAAATGAAGATGAGATTTTGGGTGGGCACACAGCCAAACCATAATCACCAACACTTTACCCTGATACTGGTTCCTACAAGACTGTTCTTCTTACTACAGTATATTAATAATAATTATAGCTCAAGTTTCGCTGAACACATATTAAGAACCAGACTTATATTAAATTTATGTTACTTGCAATAACAATTTGAAGCAGGTATTACTATTGGTGAGATATTGATATTTCTCACTTATTGGTGAGAAACATGAGGAACAGTGACCAAATTAAGTTGTCCAAGGCCAGAAAATCAGTGAATAAAAAGCTGGGATTTTAACTTTTGTTCTAACTTGTGCTATTAAAAATGTGGTCCATGAATTTGCAAGACCATCATCACCTGCAAGCTTGATAAAAACACAGACTTTTTAAGCTGCACCCCAGACCTAATGAATAGCATTTAAATTTTAACAAGTGTATTAGTCCGTTTTCACGCTGCTAATAAAGACATACCTGAGACTAGGTAATTTATATGGGAAAAGGGTTTAATGGACTTACAATTCCACATGGCTGAGGAGCCCTCACAATCATGGCAGGAAGCAAGGAGGAGCAAGTCACATCTTATATGGATGACAGCAGGCAAAGACAGAAAGTTTGTGCAAGGCAACTCTTCTTATTAAAACTATCAGATATCATGAGATATATTCACTATTTCAAGAACAGCATGAGAAAGATCCACCCCCATGATTCAATTACCTCACACTAGGTTGCTTTCATGACATGTGGAAATTGTGGTAGTTACAATTCACAGAGATGTGAGTGGGGACTTACCTGAATGATATCAACAAGATACCATTATTTTAGGGAAGCATTGTACTAAATAATGATCCTTTGCATCTTTGTCTCTTCCAACCTGATAAGAAGAACACTGGCCATCTCTGCAGTCATTTTTCACTTAAAAATAAAATACCATGAATCTGTGATCAAGCCCAGCTATGCCTAATGCCCACACCCCATTGCTCCTTGACAGGCCTTTTAATTGTGCCTTTTCTTTTTTTTTTTTTTTCCTGCAGTTCCTAGGTGAAAAAAATTTTTTTTTGCTAATGACTTATTATTTGCTGTTTAATGCTTATTTTAGATTATAGAAATGATGTTAGATAAAAAGCAAATTCAAGTTATTTTTTAAAATCAAGTTCAAAATGGATCCTAAAGCAGCAGAGACAACTCACAACATCAACAACAGAACACATTTGGTCCAGGAACTGCTGACAAACCCACAGTGCAATGGTGGTTAAAGAAGTTTTGCAAAGAAGATGAGAGCCTTCAAGATGAGGGGGAGCATAGAGAGTGAACAGCCATTGGAAGTTGACAACGACCAGCTGACAGCAGTCATAGAAACTGATCCTTTTATGGGCACACGAGAAGTTGCTGAAGAACTCAATTTCAAACATTCTATGGTCATTTGGCATTTGAAGCAAATTAGAAACGTGAAAAAGCTCAATAAGTATGTGCCTCATGAGCTGAGCAAAAATAAAAAAAAAATTGTCATTTGAAGTGTCATCTTCTCTTAGTTTTCACAACAGCAATGGACCATTTTTCAATCAGATTGCAATGTATGATCCACAAAAAGTGAATTTTATGTATGACAACTGGCAATGACCACCTCTGTGGCTGGACTGAGAAGAAGCTTCAAAGCACTTCCCAAAGCAAAACTTGCACCAAAAAAAAGGTCATGGTAACTGTTTGGTGGTCTGCTGCAGATCTGACCCACATCAGCTTTCTGAATCCCAGTGGAACCACTACATCTGAGAAGTATGCTCAGCAAATCCATGAGATACAAGCACCTGCAGCCAGCATTAGTCAACAGAAAGAGCCCAATTCTTCTCCATGACAGTGCTCAATTGCACACTGTACAACCAATGCTTCAAAAGTTGAATGAATTGGGCAATGAAATTTTGCCTCACCTGCCATATTCACCTGACCTCTCACCAATGGACCACCACTCCTTGAAGCATCTCAACAATGTTTTGCTGGGAAAAAGTTCTACAACCATCAGGATGTAGGAAATGCTTTCCAAGAGTTCATCAAATCCCAAAGCATGGATTTTTATGCTACATGAATAATCAAACTTATTTCTAATTGGCAAAAATGTGTTGATTGTAGTGGTGCCTATTTTTATTAATAAAGATATGTTTGTGCCCAATTATACTAATTTAAAATTTCACAGTCTGAAAGTGCAATTACTTTTGCACCGACTTAATACTTCAAGCAGAATCAAGCCTAGGCATAGTTGGGTTAGAATTAGGGTTAGGGTTAGGGAATCAAACCACACCTGGGTTTAGGAATTAAAATAGGTAAAATCACTGAAGATTTTACCCATGCTCTGCCTTATACTAATTATGCAAGGTCAGTCATTGCATGTCTGTTTCATTATCCATGGAATAGAAATAAAAATCCCTACCTCTTAAGGGCCCTGTGAGTTTTAAATGAGAGAATGCAGTCAAAAAGACTGCACACATTTAAATATGTTTTATAAATGTTAGGAAGCAGGCCTATTTTATCTAAAGCCAAATATATGAAAGCAGTGCTTAATAAAATCTACAGTAGACTGAAACCAAGTTAACCAGTTATCTTAATTAGCAAGATAACATACTTCTAATTTGCAGAGAAAAAAGAAGTTCACAAGAAAATGAGCTGACATCTATCTCTTATTAAAAAAGAAGGTCTAAGAAATACACTGGGGCCATATTAATTCTATTAGATTCCATGTATCTTTTTATTTCCTCTTGACCTTGAAAATAAAAATTATCACTTATAATTCACAGGTCTTTTTTTTTTTTTTTTTTGAGAGAGAGAGAGAGAGAGAGAAAGGGAGTGTGTGTGTGTGTGTGTGTGTGTGTGTGTGTGTGTGTGTGTGTGTTAGATGTCAGGGGATTCAGGCTATTGGCATCCAGACATCCTGCTAGTAAGATTACTGTTGCCAGAGTATATTTTTGGAGGAAGTGTAGAAGTAAGAAGATAGTAGCAACTAAATAAGGGCAAAAGGCTCAGAAAGTTGCAGTAGCAAACACTAACATCTGCTTACCATGTGCGACACAGGGCTCTTACGTAAATTCCATTAATCTGCAAAACAACACCATGAAATACAACCATTACTATTCCCATTTTACAGATAAGAAATAGAAGCACAAAAATGTTAGGTAACTTGCCAAAGATCACACAGCTAAAAAGTGCTAGGGCCAGTAATCTAGCTCCAGGTACAGATCCAGGAACGTGATTCACACATTCCATTTTCTTCAAAATTTTTGTGAACATAGACTCTGACTTAGTGATATATCTATGGTGAGAACAAATATTGATTTGTCATCTACTATGTTCTAGGAACTTTCTATACTTTCTATTATTTCCTAATACTATCATTTTTCCTAGTTATTCTCCTAATTGAGATGAGTTAAGAACACAAACGAAGGTCATCTTTTCCCTTTCATTCACATTTTGAAAATTAACTTGGGGGTTTATTGTGTTTCCCAGAGTCACACAGCTCATAAGGTGAAAAGACAAAAAATTGATCTCAGATCTTTTTGAGTTTATTTAACTCTGTTGGAATATAAGAACAAATATCCTAGTTATATAAGAAATGGATATTTTTACCCACCATTGATATAACAATTATGATTTTTGGAGGATATACTTTATGTCCATTTGGGATCTCTGAGTAGCAGACACCAACATGGAATTAGATGTGCAAGAAATATATTGGGGAAATGCCAGTAAAAGACAAATGGTGAAGAGAGAAAGAATAAGCAGAGGGACACTTCAGGGTGTGATGCAGATGTGGGATCTGTAAAAGGAGAGAGGGAAATGAGGATGATTGAGTAGAAGAGGCTTCAAATTGCTGGGAAATTCTGAGAAAATCTTGGCCAGGCCAATGAACCTATCTCTCATCAAGAGAAATCCTGTGTTGACTAGAAATGGTCCTGCTGAGTCATTGCCTATGACCTAGGATCCACTCAGAGATCTCATGGCATTGTTGTGAAGACTGTGGCAGGTTCAAAGATAGAACAAAATGCTGTCAACCAACTGTATTTCTCACAGCAGTTCTCTTGAAAGTAAATCTGAGTGGTACTTCTAACAGGCCACTTCAACTTCTTGTATCCATGCACACACAAGAAGAAAAACGCATGGAGATAATTTGTTCACTAGGATATCTACCAGTGGACTCTGAATGCAACTTTCCTTCACAT
This sequence comes from Saimiri boliviensis, assembly GCF_048565385.1. Taxonomy (NCBI): domain Eukaryota; kingdom Metazoa; phylum Chordata; class Mammalia; order Primates; family Cebidae; genus Saimiri; species Saimiri boliviensis. Next base: position 79,753,234 of record NC_133463.1, read on the forward strand.
TGGGTTCCAGTGCTGAAATAGGAGTGAGGCTCCAGATGCAGATGAGGGATTTCTCTGGATTTGCCTCAGATAGTGTCCAAGTTACCGAAAACATATAAGGGCAGGGAACAGTAGGAAAAGACAAAATAATAACATTATGCTGAAGCACATTGAGTTTTAGGGAAAGCGGGCAGCTGGGCCATGTGGCTGAGCAGTTTTTCTATTTATTTATAGCTGGGGTACAGACAGGGAGTGTCTGAGCCATAACTCTGTAATTCTATTAGTCACCTTGGTCCTATTCCGTTACCTTTTGGTGTTTAGTGAGGTTTTCTTAGTGGATGCTGAACTTGCTGGCTGCATCAAGAAGAAAAACAAAAGCAAGCTTAGTTGTGTATTTCAGAGTGGGGGGAAGTGGCCTTCTGGAGACCTATAAGGCAGAAGAACCAGAGAGAGAGAGACAGAGACAGAGGCTGAGAAACAAAGAGACAGAGAGGGCTCAGAAAAGATGGGAAAATCCAAGAACATGTTATTGTTACTTATATAACTTCCTTTTCATTCATGCATTAAAAAACAATCTTTTTGGCCCTACATTGTCCTTAAATTGGTATGTGAGGCAATGGAGATACAACCATGAACAAGAAATACTGCCAATTGGCCGAGTCCGGTGCCTCACGCCTCTAATTCCTACACTTTGGGAGGCCAAGGCAGATGAATCACTTGAGGCCTGGAGTTCAAGAACAGCCTGGCCAACATGGTGAACCCCCTGTCTCTACTAAAAATCCAAAAGAATTAGCAGGCATGGTGGCATGTGCCTGTAATCCCAGCTACTCAGGAGGCTGAGGCAGGAGAATTGCTTGAACCCAGGAGGCAGAAGTGGCAGTGAGCTGAGATCATGCACTGCACTGCAGCCTGGGCTGCAGAGATAGACTCCATCTCAAAAAAAAAAAAAAGAAAAAAAAGAAAAAAGAAAGAAAAATTGCCTATTTAACTGAGTTTATAGTTCAATTAAATCTTCCAAAACCATGAAGGGATTAATGTCTTATTTTAGGAAAGAAGTCTTCGTTCTTTTGGAATTCTTTGAGGAAAGGGAAGGTGAGAGAAGAGACGTAGCAGTTTTGTCAGTTACCGTTAGTGCTCTGTGGTGTGCGTGAAAGGTGGCAGAGAATTCGCGTGCAAACATCATCATTCAGAATATGCCCTTCTGCCTTCAGAAAGAAAAAAAAAAAGAAAAGATTATTAGAACCACCTAGACAAGGAAAATTTAGTTACAGGATCTCCAATAAAGTTACAGAATTTTCATTTTCTCTCCCTTTTTCTCTCTTACTCTCTTTACCCCCCTACGCTCTTCACATTTGCTTCTTTTTTGATTAATCATAGAAATAATATTGAACTTGGGAATAGAAGATCTAGAATGGAATCCAAGATTCTCCCCTGCTGAAAAGTAACTTTACTTTTTGACCCTCAAACTGAATCTCATTAATGTAAAATACCTCTTCACATAATTGAAACTGTTTACAACATATCTGATATTTAACAAGCCAATAAATATTACTTCCCTCTCTCCTTGTTCCCTCTTTCTTACTTTTTCCTCTATTGTTTTCTGAGACTCATTTCCAAGGTAAAGTTCAATAATTTTAATGCCAGGCATTATTCCTACAAGATATTTGGTACAAATGCTTGAGGGAAGGTTCTAGTTAAAAGCCTGGATTCATATATCAAAGCTCACGCATGCAAAATTGGGCACAGATTGAGTGGTACCTAAGTGAGTAAAGGTAAGTATAGCCAAAGGTAAGATCTACATAACAACTGACAGAGTGTCTGCTTTTTGTGCCTGTAATTTTTTTTTTTTTTTTTTTTTTTGAGACAGAGTTTCGCTCTTGTTACCCAGGCTGGAGTGCAATGGTGCGATCTCGGCTCACCGCAACCTCCGCCTCCTGGGTTCAGGCAATTCTCCTGCCTCAGCCTCCTGAGCAGCTGGGATTACAGGCATGCGCCACTATGCCCAGCTGATTTTTTGTATTTTTAGTAGAGACGGGGTTTCACCATGTTGACCGGGATGGTCTCGATCTCTCAACCTCGTGATCCACCCGCCTCAGCCTCCCAAAGTGCTGGGATTACAGGCTTGAGCCACCTGCAATTTAAATTGTTTTTATGCAGTGCCTGGAGTGAGACTCAAGCTAGTGGTAAATAGCACCTACACAGATTTTTGATGCAAACTTTTGTCTCATACCTCAGACATTTGTGATAGATAAAGTTTCGTTCCTTTCTCTTCAATGTCATATGACTCTATGTACAAAGGCTTCAGTTCTCATGAGTCGCTAGGACTGTATGGATCCCCTAGGTCACCATCACTCCTGGTTTTCTCTGGAAAGCCTACTATGCTTTATTCTTCTTTCAAAATTGTTTTATTTCTCAGCCAGTCATGGTGGCTCATGCCTATAATCTCGGTACTTTGGGAGGCTGAGGTGGGCAGATTACTTGAGGACAGAAGTTTGAGACCAGCCTGACCAACATGGCGAAACCCAGTCTCTGCTAAAAATACAAAAAAAAAAAGTCAGGCATGGTGGTATGTGCCTGTAATTCCAGCTTCTTGGGAATCTGAGGCATGACAATCACTTGAACCTGGGAGGCAAAGCTTGCAATGAGCTGAGATTGCACCACCACACTACAGCCTGGGTGACGGAGTGAGACTCTGTCTCAAAAATAAATAAATAAATAAATAAATAAATAATCTCATATCTTGAGAAATATAATAAAGGCTTGTGTTTCTCTATTTCTATCACAGAAGCTGTGATTCCTTGTCCTTTTTCAATGAAATTGCAAGGATACTTCTAGGGTTTTGTTTTGTCTCACACGCTCCTAAAGAGAATTAGGATTGGCAAGGCTGATAGCAACAGACCCATAAAAACCCCTATTCCCATCACACCTCCTTCCAACATCCTGAATACTGAGGACCAGACTTAACAAAAGAACCACTTTCATTCAGTTTAATAATTCACCAAATATATATTGAAGATCTACCATATGCCACTAATTTTATATGCACTAATGATAGAGAATTAACAAGTCATGGACTAATTCAATATCATAAATACAAGAAGCTGGAGAGGACAAAAAGCAAGAATCTAGTCATTGTTGAAAGGTGAAGAAAGTTAATAAAAGCAGGTGATATCTGAGCTGTCTTAAAAAGGTACAAATGAGTTTGTCAATCTGACACAGATGGTGAGAAAAGGCATTCTAAACGGAGGAGGAATTATGTAACAAAATTTAAAAGGCCAAAAACACAGCATTTTTGAGAAATCATTAAGGCAAGAGTCAGGAGAGGAAAGAACAAGGTTTTAAAGATAGCAGAAATGATGAAAAGTGTCCAGATTTTGTAATGCTCTCCTAGTTTACCTTTGTTCTATAGGCTCTCAGAGCTTTGTTCTATATCTCTGAGAGCTCTGAAGACCTCTTAGCTGGTGCATGTGTGAATGGTCACGTTTGTATTTTGAAAATATCTCTCAAGTGGCAGGGAATAAAGATTTTTAGGAGACAAGTTCAGAAGTAAATAAATGAGTTAAGTAGGCACTGTAAACAATGCAGGCGATTGGCAATAAACATAGCCAGGGAGTTGAAGTGAAAGGATTCTTTGGTGAATAAAACACAAGGAGTTAAAGAAAAGTGATTATCTGAGGACAACACCCACATTTCTGAAAGTACTTGGGGAAAGCTCTTGATACGAAGCCAAAGTTTAGGCTGATATTTCTTGAAATGTGAAGACAAGTTAAAATAACTAACATTTATTCAATACTCACTATGAGTCAAATGCTATTGCCACATGCACTTGCATGTGCTATAAATAATTACAATTGTGATTAACACATTAAAAAGGCAAAAAGTAGAATTAGAATTTGCAGCAAAAATATTAAATAAAATTTCAGGAATCTTTGATATTGGAGTATGATATTCATCTTAATTAACTATTATGTATTGGGCTTTCATTACCTGTGGAATCTCCTGAAGACGAGGAGAAAATACTCAAGAATTAAGCGATTCACTTGTCCATTTACCAAGCCTCTGTTCTGAGTTATTAAGTTATACCAAGAAGATTCCTAGGAGGTATTTCTGTGTAGAGAAGATAACAAACAAATAGGTTGGTGAGGAACTAATTTGCCACAATCAGAATCAGGAGACAGAGAAACTTGTTGTGAGGCTCCTGGGTGCTGTGAGTTGCCTCAGGGGCTGTGAATTCTATGCCCAGCAATGTAATACAGTTGCTGAGCACCTGCTATATACCTGGAACTGTGCTGAGAGCTCTGTGTAATTTCACAAGAAACCTTCGAGGTAAAGAAAAACTCTTCCATCTTACTGGTAAAGAAATTGAAGCTAAGAGATAGAGAACTTTCCCAATGCCATACTGGGAGTTGATGGAGGCCAGAGTTCACTTCAAAGCCTGTTTTCAGACGCCAAATTCTTTCCAGAACATGATGTTGGCTTTATCAATAGTTCAAGAGAGCTCAATGTTGCAAATATGGATTAAACATTCTCTTGTGTCAGGCACTGTGTAAGGTTTTTAACACTCTGTAGATAAATAAAACTTACTTCTGACCCTAAGAAGCAAATAAACTAGAAAAAGCAACAGACATAAGCAACATTTCAATGCAAAGAAGTGAGTAATATGCCTGGAGATGAAGAGGGTGGTTTGAAAATAGGAACTTAACCTGGAGTTACAGAAAGATTTCCTGGAGCATATGATGCCTTAACTGACTCTAGGAGGATCAGTAAGAAAAGGAAGGTGGGTGAGGCAGGAAGTAAGTGGCTGGAGCTGAGGTGAATTTTGAAGAAGACCCTAGACTAGGTCATAGAGAGACCATTTGAGTGGTCAAGGCCATAGAGAGATTGAATACTTCACTAACTCCATATTTATCTTTGGCAACGAATAGCCCTTGATGTGTTTCAAGTGAGATTTTTATGTTAGAGAGATCATTTACATTGCATTCAGAATAATGGATTTTAAGAATTTAAAGTATGAGTGGAGTGCAAGTGATGAGAATGGGAAGAGAAAAACTGGCTAGCACATGTGACAGGCAGCACTTACCTCTCTCCTGCATCCATTCATCCCTATTTTAGCTAAATCTACTCTAATTCTATTCTAAAGAATCACCTTCTTTTCGACTCCCAGTCCATGTGCTTCCATTGGTAGTTATTTCCCATCAAACTTTAGTGGTGGGCATATGACTCTGCTTTGGATGATCAGAGCATTATGCTTTCTTAACTGCAATGGCTGTTTCAGGTATGGACACAGGACTCATTTGAAGTCTACAAGATGCAACAAGACTTCTACTAAGACCGCTGAGCAAGGCAGGCACTTTTTCTATTGGGCATGAATCTAAGAGGGTACAGTCCTCTTCCTGTAGACAGCCTTCTTCTCACCATGCAGAGTCTGGGAATCAAAGCAATATGGATATGGCAGAGCCAAGGGAGATGTGCCCTGTTGTTCAATGCCTGTTAAGTCATACATGAGAACTATTCAGAAGGTTTCTTCAGCTAATAGGTTTTACATTTGTTAAGCTCAAATTGAAGTTGAAATCTCTACGATCTGGGAAAAAAGAGAAAAACAGGAAAATAATTCCCACCTACAGAAGCCATCTGCAATAATCATGATATCTGACTTCTTTCTAGGCCTCAATTTCCTTACCTATAAAAAAGGTTTGCTTACATAACTTTTAAGGTGTTTCCCTGTCCAGCATTGCATGCAGTGCTGAGTTTAATGCAGACACATTTTTGGCAGTCACATAAACTGAAAATGCCTCCTCAATTCCCAGTTACATTTCCCCACAGTTATCTTGGTTCATCCCTGAGCAGAGGACTTTAAATTTAGCCAAGACCCATTAGGGAAATTCATTGCTAAAGGGAAACTTTCAAATGCCTGCCCAATTATCCTCCTTTCAAAAGAAGTTCATGAGAACCCTGAACTGACTATACATCCTCTTCCCTTCACAGTAAGGAAGATTGTTACATGAAAAATTCATTAGTGCTTTGGATCTCAAATTCTTAGTTCTCCTGCCACAGAGGGTTCATAACTCCCACTGAAAAGACAGTGAATTTAATCTGCTCAGAAGAATTCACCTCTGAATACTCAATCTTGCCAAAACATACATTTTTCTTCTTTGTGACATTCTCCATAGCATTACCTGTCTCTTCCCTTTTGTTTGTAGCAATAAGAACATGGAATGGTTATTAACAGATGGTGCAAAATGAGGATTCATTTGAGTTATATGGCATCACCTACAGAGCGGAATTTAAAGTCATGAGCTTATACTTTCATGCACAGCAGTAATTTGGTGGGTTATATCTCCCTAGTGCATTTGGAAGCAAGAAAAAAAAACCTATCTCCTTTTTGATTCAGGCTTGATGGAAATCCTCCCTTTACTTGCTTAATGAAGTCATGCCTCATAGTGTTCAGATAGCACATTCCATTTGATTCAATTCCTTCAGCATTACTGAGCTCCGTTTTAGATGCTGCAAATATAAACATGAAAAAAGATGTGATTCCAGTCCTCACGAAACTCAAAATTTTGTAGTGGAGAGAGGCAAGTACACACATCCTTAGAGTCCGGGATAGCAAGTACAATGAAAAGAGCACGTGAAAGTACAGGGATTGTACAGAGAGGGGAATGGTGAATTTTACAGTGGAAAGAACGGTAAGAAACCATATCTGGGATGGATTCAGAAAAACAAGGTGGAATAAATGAAGGTGGCAGAGGCTGCTATTGTACTCCCAGGAGAGAGACCAGCATGTGCAAAGACACAGAGACATGATGCAGATTGGCATTTTGCTCATGATAAGTGGTGTATTAGCAGCAGAGTAAAGTGCCAAGAGAGGGGCTGTGATAGGGGAAGAGGCTGAAAAGCCTTCAGTTCAGCAGGAGGAGAAAGAGGAGGTAACTCTGATGCACTAGTCTAGAGAAAGGCCTGAATGACAGCAGTTGTGGTAGCAATGGAAACTGGAGGCACTGGAGACACATGATGAAGTCGGGCTGGGAGAGCTGGGTGACTAGTCTGTGGAGTTGGACTTGATAGAGCAGGTAGAGTCAAAGAAGCCTTGTAGGTCTGCCACGAGAAGCAATCATACCTGCAACATGCCTTCCTTAAGCACAAATTTTCATCTGTTTTGGCCTCCGCAATAAACTTAGCAGAGCTCCTCTTTTTTTCTGTAGAACTGGCCCATCATTTCAGGAACTGTAATTTTTCAAATAAAATATTTGAAGTGTAATTTTCTTTCTTTTTTCTTTCTTTTTTTTTTTTGTAGGATGATTTTGAGTGTTTCTTAAGAACAAAAACCCCACAAAAAAGCCAGAATGCCTTACCCAACCCAGCCCAATGTAACAGGTTAGCCATTAAGATGAAATAAAAGACTTCCAGGCCACACACATCATTACTCAGCAGAGAGTGTCCGGCCTGCTTGACAGATGTCACAGTGGAGAGCCCTGTGTGGCTGGGACACAGACGGGGAGTGAAGTGTAGTTTTCAAATAAAATATTCAGAAGCCCTCTTAACCTTACACCTAAACCAAGTTTCTTAAGTTTATAAAAATAAACGAAGTTTCCTAATTGTTTTAAAATAGGTGAACATTTCCATCCCCATCTGCCTGACTCCTGAATCTGTATGTTATTTTACTTGGAACTTGGGTGAGGAATAGAGGCATGTTCCTCGAAAGCTTCTTCAAACACCAAAACCTGAGTCCGTTATTTCCTTTCTCAACCACAGTCAGCCTTCTCTTTGGTCACTTATTTGAAGACTGAAATTGTTAATGAAGTAAAAGTAGAGCTCTTCAGTGCTGTTGTTTCACCTTCTTCACTGGGCTCCCTGGCACATACCCTCTCATATCCAAAGCATTCCATTCTCCAGCCCTCTGACTTGGTATAACTTCATACAGCACCCCTGAGTTTGTAGAATCTACTCCATAATGAGCCACTTGGCTGGTGTTTTCTGTTCCTCAGCCAACCATATCACAGATGTTTATTTGGAATGAGCCTTTTCTCAATTTTCCACAATTAGTAAGGTTTGGCCACATAGTGAGCATCAAAAGCGAAAAGATTCCAAATTATTCCATTATCGTTTGAAAGAATTAAAATTACTTTCCAGCTGGCTGAAATGATTTTTGAGGGTTTCCTAAGAGAGTTTAGTTGAATATGTCTTAAAACTGATGATAAACCTACTAAGCCTAATGATCATTCGATACATCTTAAAACTTAACACTACTTCTCCAGTGGTGTCAAATTTATGCAACTCTTGACTATTCTAGAAAATAATCCAGATATCCCGTCAATAGAATTCTATGCATTTAGACTTCTCTTACTGTTTTTTACTCTATGGGCTTAAGCCATAAAATTCACATTTCTTTTATCACAAGTTGATTTTTACCCAGTGGCCAAGGGTTGGGGATTAAGTTAATATTTTGGGGATTTCTAATACATATTTTATTTTTATTTGAAATACATGATCATAGTCAATTTTCACATGTATCTTTTAAAGGTAAAGAAACCAAAGCTCCAAGAGGTTAGGTGACTTGCCTGATGTAACACAGGCTACTAAGTCGTAAATATAGTAACCGGGAACCAGTTCTTCAAAACCCATATTCTTTGCAAATAATAAAATACTGCTCTCAATAAAGTTTTTTTCTGGTCTAAAACGTAAAATGTGCAATGATGCAGTAATGGGTTTCAATTTTTATGAGGTCTCCATTGTAAACTGTGCATTCTGAAATTAGAAGTGGACAAACTTATCAATGGACGGCTTTTTATAGAAGGGATTAACATATTAAAGAAATGTAAAAAGAGCCAAATCACATTCAGGTATAAGCATGGAAAAAATTACCCATTCCATATTTAGAAAAATGGTAGCATTTTAGACAATTCAAGTGAAATACATCTCTATATCCAAAGCCAGAAAAAAACTTTTTATTACAGTGAATCCATTTATGGAGCTTGAGGTACACCAGAGAAACATGCATAATATTTTATGTGTGTCTGCTCAGAGAAAGAGTGAAATCATTGCATTTAAGTCAATAATGATAATGAAACTCTGTAGCATCTTTCTATGTCAATAAAAATAACAATTCCCTTGAACATATATATGGCTATTCATTTAACAAAGTGCTTCCATTAATGTAGGTTTATTTGATTGTCACAACAGTGCTAGCAGGAGTTAACATCTTGCTTTTAGCAAAAACAAAATTGAGACTTTTAGAGGTCAAATGCTCTATTTGGGCCACAGCAGGTAACTAGCAATGCTGGGGTTGGTATCTTGGGTTTTGACTCCTGAGCTCTTCCCTCGGGCACCTACTGCTCTCAGAAAATTAGTTTTCCAACTTGTTTAACTCTTTAAAGAGCATTTGGACTATGTTAGATTATTTTATAGTCCTAGAGTGATGTGAGTTTCTGAAGGTGTCTGATAAATAACATTTCTTTTCCCCACTCAGGTTCTGAACAGATTGACGAAGGAAAAAAAAAAAAAAGACCTTTGCCAACAGAGCACTAAACTTCCCCTTCATTACTGATAAAGACAGAGCTGGAATGTGAATCTTGGAGTAGGCCTGCTCTCTAAACATCAGGATTAGACTAAATTACCTACAGGATTATAGGTCTCCTTCCATAGGGGCAGACATCCCAGGCTGGGAAGAATCTGCCCCTGAAGGAGGAGCAGTAGAATGTGGTGTCAAAAAGCACACTTTCAGGGAGAAGAAGGGACGGGATGAGCTGATCATACCTGCTATGATTTGTTTCCCAAATTTACCAGTAAGTTAAATCCTTCTGCCTCCTTTGGGGACGAATGAGTAAAAGGGTGGAGCCTATTGCAGCTAGCAAAGCTCCAAATCTTTATAAGAAACATCATACTTAGGCAGAAAGAAACAAAGCCTGATGGTCCTGTACGTTGTTCACTCATTCACTCTTTTATTCATCTGTCCAGTGTTCACTGAGTGCTTCTTCTGTGCCAGGCACTGATGACAAACGATGCCATGACAGTCCTTGCCTTCCAGGAGGTTAATTTCCAGTCAGGAATATATACCCTATTAACAAGTAAACAGTCAACCAGATGATCTCCCCAACCAATACAGGCTATCAAATAAATGATTGCAACAGAATGACTGGAGAAGTGCAGCTTCATCACCTTTCACTTGTCCTTCAATGCCAGGTGGACAGAAGAGCAGAGTGGGCCCAGTGTGGTTGCATGTCCTTGTGTGAATCAGTTTCTCCAAGCCTGAATTTTTCTTGTCAGCCACCTCTCTTTGCGGCCTCCAACAATAAGGCACATCCTTGTCCCCAGATACTGAGATTAAATTGTTAAACATTCAGAGTCTCAGTATCTCCCCACAGGAGTGTCTGAGACCGTAGTCCCCAGAATCTGTTTCCTTGACAAGTCCCACAGCTAACATAGTGATTCGTGGATCACATGGTGTACAGTTACTCCAGGGATGTAATCGGCTCCAACCCCAGTTGAGCATCAAAGCTTTTTGAGTAAAAGTCTCACCTTTTCATAGTTTTAGTATTGTGGAAATACTGGCTGTGCAGCTGCGTAGCCTTCAGACTATTGCTCAGATTTGCTTTGCCTAAATTTATTTTGCCTAAGTTTTGCCTAAGTTTCTTTGCCTAAGATCTTATCTCTCAAGATTGGCTTATCTATTAAAAGAGCTAATATTCATGAAGTCTTTGCTAAGGCCTATGTCCAGAATTGTATTTCCTAGTTTTTCTGCTAGGGCTTTTATGATTTTAGGCCTTAAATGTAATTTTTAAATTTGTTTTGAGTTGATTTTGGTATATAGTGAAAGCAGGTGATTCAGTTTCAATATTCAGCATATGATTAGCTAGTTATTTCATTACCGTTTATTGCATAGGGAGCCCTTTCCTATTGCTTGTTTCTGTTGCTTTTGTGGAAGATCAGATGCCTGTAGGCATGTGCCTTTATTTCTGAGTTTTCTATCCTGTTGCATTGGTCCATATATCTGTCTTGTACCAGTGCTATGCTGTCTTGATTATGGTGTAGGCCAAAGGGTAGTTTGAAGTTTGAAGCTGTAGGATACTTTAGCTTTGGTCTTTTTGCTGTGGCTTTCTGGGCTCTCCTTAGGTTCCTTATGAGTTTTTAAATAGTTTTTTTGTTTGTTTGTTTTTCTAATTCTGTAAAAAATGTAATTGGCAATTTGTTAGAAACAGCATTGAAGCTGTAAACTTCTTTGAGCCATTTGGCCATTTAAACAATATTGATTCTTCGTATCCATGAGCATGACATGTTTCTCCATTTGTTTTTGTCGCCTCTGATTTCTTAGTGGTATTTTGTAATTCTCATTATAGAGCAATTTCACCTCTCTGGTTAGCAGTATTCCTAAATATTTTTGTGTGATTGTGTGTGTGGTTGTTGTGAATGGGACTGCATTTTTGATTTGGCTCTCCAATTGGATGTTGTTGATGTGTTGAAATGCCACCAATTTTCGTACACTGATGTTATATCCAGAAAAATTGCTAAAGTTGTTTATCAGCTCTGGGAGTTTGGGGGCAGAGACTATGGGGTTTTCTAGGTATAAAATAAGATTGTCTGAGAAGAGGAATACTTTGACTTTTATTTCTTTCTCTCACCTAAGTGCTCTGGCTGCAACTTCCAGTACCTTGTTAAATAGGAGTGGTGAGAGTGGACATCCTTGTTTTGTTCTGGTTCTCAAGGGAATGCTTCCAGCTTTTGCTCATTTAGCATGATGTTGGCTGTGGGTTTGTAATAGACGGTTCTTATTATTTTGAGGTATGTTCCTTCAATGACTAGTTTGTGGAGGGTTTTTAAATATCAAATGATGTTACATTTATTTATTTATTTATTTGTTTGTTTTTAAGATGGAGTCTCACTTTGTGGACTAGTCTGGAGTGCAGTGGCACAATCTTTGCTCACTGTAACCTTCACCTCCCAGGTTCAAGTGATTCTGCTGCCTGAGCCTCCTGAGGACCCGGGATGACAGACTTGCACCACCACCCTCCAGCTAATTTTTGTGTATTTTTAGTAGAGATGGGGTTTCACCATGTTGCCCGGGCTAGTCTTGAACTCCTGAGTTCAGGTAATCCACTGACCTCAGCCTCCCAAAATGCTGGGAGTACAGGCATGAGCCACCATGCCCAGCCTGATGTTAAATTTCATTGAAAACCTTTTCTGCATCTATTGAGATAATCATGTGGTTTTTGCTTTATTTTTAGCTATGTTTATGCAATGAATAACATTTATTGATTTGCATATGTTGAACCAACCTTGCATCCCAAGGATAAAGCCTACTTGATCGTGGTAAATTAGCTTTTTGATGTGCTGCTGGATTTGACTTGCTAGTATATTGTTGAGAATTTTTGTATCTACATTTATCAGGGATATTGGACTGAGGTTTTCTTTCTTTGCTGTGTCTGTGCCTGGTTTTGGTATCAGAATGATGCTGAACTCATAGAATGAGTTAGAAAGGAGTCCTTCCCCCTCCATTTTTTGAAATAGTTTCAGTAGGATTGGTACCAGCTCTTCTTAGTATATGTGGTAAATTTCCACGGTGAATTTGTCTGGTCCAGGACTTTTTCTGGTTTATAGGCTTTCATTACTGATTCAATTTTGGAACTGATTACTGGTGTCTTCAGGGTTTCAATTTCTTCCTGGATAAATATTGGGAGGTTTTATGCTTACAGGAATTCATTTATTTCTTCTAGGTTTTCAGTTTGAGTGCATAATGGTGTTCATAACCATCAGCAAAGGTTTTTTGTTTCTTAGTATTTCTGTGGTGTCAGTGATAAGGTCTCCTTTGTTATTTCTTATTGTGTTTATTTGGATCTTCCCTCTTTCACCTTTATTTGGCTACTAGTGGCCTATTAGTCTTATTAATTCTTTCAAAGAACCTATTTGTGGTTCTGTTGATCCTTTGTATGTTTTCTTGCATCTCAGTTTCATTCAGTTCAGCTGATATTGGATATTTCTTGTCTTCTGCTAGCTTTGGGTTGGTTTACTCTTGTTTTGCTAGTTCCAGCAGTGGTGATGTTTGGTTTTCAATTTGAGAGCTTACTAACTTTTAGCTGTGGTCATTTAGTGCTGTAACATTTCCTCTTAACTGGTTCTATCTGTCTCTTGGAGATTCTGGTATGCTGTATTGTTGTTTTAAATAGTTCCAAATAATATCTTGATTTCTATCTTAATTTCATTGTTTATCCAAAAGTCTTTCAGTAGCATGTTTAATTTCCATGTAATTGTATGATTTTGAGAGATGTTTTAAAAACATTTTTTTAATTTTAAAAATCAAAACCATGTTTAAAAAACATGCATAGCTTGCTATATAGGTTAAATTTTGACTTGAGGGTTTGGTTTTCAGAATGCTTCATCACCTAGTTACTATCTCTTTATTTTGAGCCTATGGGTGTCATTGTATGCAACATGGGTCTTTTGAAGGCAGCATACCTGGATGTGTTTGTGTAGGTGTTGCCAAAAGAGATTAACATTTGAGTCAGTGGGCTGGGAAAAGCAGATCCACCCTTAATTTGGTGGGCACAATCTAATCAGCTTCCAGTGAATATACAACAGGCAGAAAAATGTGAAAAGGAGAGACAAGCCTAGCCTCTGAGCCTATATCTTTCTCCTGTGCTGGATGCTTCCTGCCTTCAAACATAAGACTCTAAGTTCTTCAGTTTTGGGACTCAAAGGCTGGCTCGCCTTGCTCCTCAGCTTCCCCCAGCCTATTGTGGGACCTTGTGATCATGTAAGTTAATATTCAGAAAACTCACACACACACACACACACACACACACACACACACATATGAGTTTATATATGTATATAAGTTCTGTCTCTCTAAGAGAACCCTAATACACCATCTCTTCAGGGACACCAATAGATTTGGTCACTTTACATAATCCCATATTTCTCAGAGGTCTTGTTCATTCCTTTTCATTTTTTTTTAAATTATTATTCTTGTCTGACTGTCATATTCTCAGAGGGCTTGTTCATTCCTTTTCATTCTTTTTTTGAGTCACAAATTAGATCTTTCTCATTTGTGTAGGTTGATGTTCCTTTAGTCTTTGAAGTAGTTGTCCTTTGGATGGATTGTTTTGCTTTTTTCTTCTTTGGTGCCCTTGGGGCTTTGATTATGGTATAAGGTAGTTTGGTTGAATGGCTTCAATTCTAATCTGCTCCTGAGTCTTGGAGTAGCACGGTCTGTTGACTGCTTGTGTGCCTGCATTTCTTTTTTTGGGTATTCTGGTCCATGGTACAAATGGGATTGGCTCAGGAAAATAGAATATATGTTAACCCTTACTATTGCTTCAGTCAGAATAATTATTCTAGTTAGTTATACAAACCACCTACCCCCGTCCCGTCTGGTACCTTTTCTCATATTATGTTCTCCCTTTCCCTGTTAGGAGTCCGTTCTCTACTCCATATTTTTGTATATTCAAAGAACAATTTGGCTCTAATTTAGGCTCTAAGGGACAGGGGTTCAAATTATGGGCTGTCTGATTTCAAAGTCAATTATTTTTTCAACATTGTCTCTTTGGCAATAAAGTGTTTTAGAATCATTTTATTTTACTGTTTTTAACCTCTATAGCTAGAGGATAAGCATTTAAGGTAAAACCAATTTTTAAAACATTTCCACAAGGGTTATCCTAATGGTGAATACATTAGGCAGATATATAATTTATATCTTGTGAAATTGTGTGTAAATTAAAGAACTATTACACTAATTTTTACAGTTCACCTGGATTAGAAGCAGGATAAAAACAAAATAAACATAGTGGTAATTTCCATAATATCTTCTGGGCATATGATCATTTCTGATGTATAAAGTCCTTTCACTCCATTATCCTACTTCATTTTCACAATGAGGCAAGTACTATCATTCCATTTGATGAATATAGCAGTTGAGGCTCAGAGAGGTTTACGGGTATCATGAGAGACTATAGAATAATGAGAAACAGAAAAGGTTTAAGGCAGAAACAGTGTCTATTAAGTATTGCTTTGGACACTTCTATTGTCTAATGCTCTGAAATGTAAATCACATAAGAAATAACAAAGTGGCATTTTTAGGGAAAAATATCAACTGCTATAAAAATAAGATTTAAAGTTCAGCTGTGATTTAAATATAGCCCTGGAGCTTTCCATCAAACTTTTCTTCAGAGGAATTCAGTTGTGTATTTTAACAAACCAGTTTCTGCTGTAAAATAATATACAAGCAGATTTTGTTTATCAAGCACTTGTTAATAAATCTACCAATTATTTATTTATTTGAAATAATATATTATTAGAAAATAAAAATAGCTCTTCATATAGTGCTTACAAACTCCCAACGATAATGTACTTTCTCAAAATTTTAGCTTGGAATTAATAAAATATAGAAATAATACAATTGTTTTGTAATGAACATCTTATTTATTGTGAGGCACTTGTGTCTGCACTTTGGAAAAATGGACATCAAATGTCATAAAAGGTAAAACAAAAATACAAATAAAAATAACATGAAGGAAAGAGCTTTGAGAAGAGCCAAAGGAGGACACCACAGGGACCTAAGTTAATGACATGTCAACACCAGCCATCTGGAATGAGTCTGAGTCTGGAAGGTGGAGTGCTCTGTAAATAGCTGGCATCTGGTAGCCAAATGGGAACACAGAATGGAATAGCGGAATCATAGACATGGGAAAGTGATCATAATGCTAACTCCCGAAGTTCTCATAGTCACAGCCCTTGCTCTTGGCAGGTAATTTCTTCTCCAACACTCTCTGGACCCTGCCTTAACAAAGGCCATGGCCTTGCTTCCCAGACTGCAGAAACCATCAAAAATTTGGATGCTGTTCCAGCACAATGCCAGATGCCATCCGGATGAAAGATGATTCCTAGTACTTTCAGCCTATGTCTGACCAAGGAGTAATTCCCTGGGAGCATGTCCTTCATCTTTCCCAGGGCTATTCCTATAGTCTGTTTTCTCTTAGTCCACAGTATCTTAAATGTGAGCACAATTTCTTGGTGTCAATAAACCAAAAACTCTCATACTACCACACCCATGTCGAATCTCATGACATGAGACTCTCCTCCTAATTTCTACTTGGAAGAAAAAAAAGTACCACCACCTCCTGAAAGTTAGATTTCCTTCGTTTCACTCCTGATTGTACTGTGGTCTATGTTGGCCTATGACCACCCCCACAGCACCCGCATGCATAACTGACCCTGTGTATGTGATAGTGAGCTTACTCCAATGTCTTCTTTTTCTTTTTGCTTTTCTTTTTGCTTTTTCTTTTTTCTTTTTTCTTTTTTTTTTTTTTTTTTTGTTCTTTTGAGATGGAGTTTTGCTCTTGTTGCCCAGGCTGGAGTGCAATGGTGCGATCTCAGCTCACTGCAACCTCCACCTCCCAGGCTCAAGCAATTCTCCTGCCTCAGCCTCCCCAGTAGCTGGGATTAAAGGTGTGCACCACCACCTTCAGCTAATTTTTTATTTCTAGTAGAGACGGAGTTTCTCCATGTTGGTCAGGCTGGTTCCAACCTCAGATGATTTGCCAGCCTTGGCCTCCCAAAGTGCTGGGATTACAGGCCTGAGCCACCTCGTCCAGCCTTACTCCAATGTCTTGTGTGAAGAGTTCTAGTGTAATATGGAGTATTCAAAAGTGGACTGTAACTTTCCACCTTCAATTACTTGAGGGCCATCAAGTTCTTAGAAAGTAAAATGGGAACTCAAAGGCAAATCCTGGTGATATGGGCCATGAGATTTCCCTCTGTCCTCTATGTATGAATCTCTTGTGTCTAGACATTATGGAGGGTGGGTGCTGAAGCTGTGATATCAGATAAGGATATGACAATGGTATCCGGCTCCTGGTGGCAAGTTGGGAGAAAAGAAATGAGAGCACCCCAAAATACCAATGGTCAATTTCTCTTAGAAACCTAACAAATTAGCCTCACATGGTTTACTGTTTATTATCTGCTGAAACATGAAAAAAAAAATTCTGCGTGCTCAAATTTTGCTTTAGCTAAGATTCAAAGTATAATATGGAAGAATAAAGGCAGTAATAATCCTTTCTCTTCCTTCTACACTTAAATCCCCAGGATAAAATAGCTGTGACAGCAGCAATTAGTAAGAGATCACAACAGAGGCTCTGAGGTGAATAGGTGTCTTTCTCATGTGGGGAAATGTTTTTAGCACCAATCCTGAAAGATCTACCTTTTCTCTTTATACCCACAAGATTGATTTTCCTTTCACTTGATTAACTTGAAGTTAATTAAGTTAATAAGCTACCAAAATATTCTGAAGAACTGAAGTGTATATTGGTGGCTTTTTATGTTTTGTTGAAGATCTATAATGTATAACAGTCTTTAGAGGACAATAAAGATTAATAAAACAATAAAAATCTAAAAATGCAAATTTTTATAAATCAAAACAATGGCATTCAATTTTATAATTTTAGGGATGTTTTTACTTAGCACAATACAAATAATTAAGAGTGAGCTGGTTTAAAGTAAATTTATGTAAAATATGTTAATCACGACTCCATTGTTACCCTGATGTGATAAATAATTTTAGAAAGGTAAATGAATGAATCAAGAGTGAAAACTTTGATAATAAGTGAATCAAGAATTCAAAACTGAATTTCAACTCTACTCCTAGTTAGCTACATTCATTTGGCTGATAAGTCACTCTAGGCTTTAGTTTTGTTATCAATTTAATATAAAAAATTTTGTTAGATGATCTCTAAGGTCCTTTCTACCACTATAACTTAGAGAAAAATAAAAAGGATTTTTGGGGAAAAGTAGTCTCTTTTTCCTTAGAAACAATGATCTGAACATGCCCTAGATTATCGTGCTTTGTCCAGTGGAATATTTGATTAGATCCATTTTCTCTTGGTTGCCCTGTTAACTTCTGAGAGTACTGAATGTCACAGAATCTGCAATTTTGCAATTCCCTCTACATTTAATGCATAATATTTTCAGGTTTTTACCATTCTCCCAAGCCATGGCACACCATGTAATCAAATTGATGAAAAGCAACCAGGAGAGAAAAAATCTAAAGCAGCTAGAGAAAAAAAGATATGATGCATCTATAGAAATGAGAATAAGAATTCCACTGACTTATCAGAAACAATGAAAATCAGAAAATAATGGAAGTGAATGACATTTTTAAAGTGCAAAAATAAAAATAAAATTTTATCCTAGAATTCTATGTGCCAGAAAATGATCCTTCAAAGCCAAAGGCCAAATAAAGATATTCATAGACAAATATGGGCTGAAAGAAGTTGGCATCAGCCGATCTTTACTGCAAGAAATATTAAAGTTTCTCAAAATAAAGGAAAATGAAGTAAGAAGAAAAAAATCAGGAGTGTGGGTGGGAGTGGATGGTCCAATGGGAAAGGTTGATCAGAAGGTTCTAGAGGAATAAGCTTTAGTAATCTATTGCATAGAACAGTGAGTAGAATAAATAATAATGTGTTACACATTTGAAAATTGCTAAAAGAGTAGGTTTTAAATGTTTTCAACTCAAAAAATGGCATGCAAGGTGATAGATTTATTAATTAGCTTGAATTATTCACATTGTGATCATGTATCAAAACATCACATTATATAAGTACACATATTATTTTTCAATTAATGAAAATGCTATTTCTATTAAAAGATAGAATCCACCAAAAGAATTTAGAGCACTAGAACTGGTAAATATATGGGTAAAACAGAGAAAGGTTTTATAATTACCTATTTTTAAAACCTTTCGTATTTTATTTCAATTTTGAATAACTGTGACCTCAGCCTAGATTATTTTTCAGTGAATAAATTGTGATTGATCACCACACCTTATTGCTTCTTATCTAATGGGGGTTTTATATATTTGGAATACTCTCAGCTAATTTATTTTCTAATAATTAGGTATAGTGGAAATGTTTTGTAGAGTATGAGGAAGAGGAAGATGGGTGATTTAAAGATATATCTAATTATTAAGCTCCTGGCTGTGTTTTTACATATTTTTTCCTGTAATACAAATACGTGGGCATCATAATTCTGTGTTAGAGATGAGAAATTAGACTCAGAAAGGTTAAGCAGTTTGTTCAAGATATAGCTTGTTTGTTTCTCATTTGGTTCTTGAGTACCAAGATTGGAAGTGGGATTGTGATATTGTATGATATGTGGAATATATAGAATTAAGCTCTATATAATTACTTGCTTATTTGTATGGAATACATAGAATTACGTTCCATGTAATTACTTCCTTCTTTCTACAATATACCGAACCCATTTAATTTCAACTTCTTTAAAATGCCTTCATATCTGATTAAATACATCATCTTCCTTTTTTCTTCTTCATTTTCAAAATTTATTGGCCATTTTATAAATGTATTTTATTCATAACATCTATTTTAGTTACTCATGCACATAGACATCAAATCTACTATGATTTTGTTTGAAGTTTTATTGTGTTTATGTTCTTGGGACAAAATTATTTCATTATGACAGTGTTTTTGTTTTTTAAACCCATGAGCATGGTCTCTATCTCTATTAATTTAGATCTTTGGACCAAAGTAGTATCAGGGGCATTTGGAAAGAGGTGAATTAAATTGTCTGGGAATGGTGACATTCTTCTGTAAGTGAAAACATTCTGGAGGTAATATTTCCTTTAAATGACATCTGGTCACTGACTCTGCTGTCTTTCCTGGGGTAAAATGTGGCCTAGAGAAAGTTGATTGTAAAGATTAAACACAAGTACAGAGATATTCGTGAAAGTGAATATCATCTTATAGTGTAAGACTGAGAGTGCAAAAATGCAAAGGAGTACCAGGTTTTTCTTTCTTTTCTGAGGTTCAACAGGACTTCCTCCATGTGGAGAGAGCCATCTGCAATGTGAGTTCTGTAGGTAACCAAGAGCCAGGGTGAAAGGTGAGTTTGTGTAACTGTGGAGCCACCTCAGTTTCACTAAGTTCTGAATTCTGGCTAAATGCAATTAGAACTTTAAGAACTATGAGAAATCTAAGATTTGTAAGCAATCAAGTTAGCCCATCACAGGTTCATATTTATATAGGTAGGAAAACAGAAACCTATGAGTCAGAGACAAGACAGTTTATTACTCAGAGAAAGAGCAACAGCCAGACTAGCATATTAATTTTATATCCCTGAGCTTCAGTAAGTGTGGCATGGTGAGGAGTAAGTGATAGCACATATGCAATGGGGATGCATTATAGGAGAGGAACCCCAAACTCTCATCTTAACAAACCTGCCCATTTTCTTCTCCTGAGAAATATTGTATTTTTATCACCCTTGCATGAAGCCAACTATCTCTGGAGAGAGGAAGAAAATATCTCTGGGTTTATTATCTTCAAATATCTCCTTGGAGAGACGTCTCAATAGCTCTCAAAAAGGAGTATTTCTTTTTACCTTTACTTACCCATAATGTAGGTAAGTGTGCTCCAGAAGTATTTGTCTCTATAATTCAAGGGCTTCCTGACTATATAAATGTGTCTGAAAACATAGTCCTAGAACACAGATCTGCTAATGCTTAGATGTGTGAAAATATGATACTTTCTTGGGGATTTATCTCCTAATATAGATGATATTTACTATGTGAATTATCTCTTAAGCTGTTCTAATTTATTTTTAACCTAATTTATTTTAACCTATTTTTAATCTATAAAAAAACCTATATTTTTATAGCTTCTATTCTTGAAACAAATAATTGTTGTTTTATTTTGTTTTTACCCTCTTTAAATATTGTCTTAGAACCTCTTTCACATCGTTCTACTCTTCCTAATTTTTGCTTTGCTAATTTTCCCTTTGATTGGACTGGATGCTTACTCTTAATGTTCATGGTTTTATCACCTCTTGTGATTTGTTTGTTTTTCTTTTCTTTCAAAAGACAACAATGCTGTGAGTTATAGAGATATATGGATGCTTTCATGTTTGCAGAAGATATTTTAAAGTTTCTTCAGCTCTACACCAGTTATTCCACTAAATAATTTTAGCTTTGAACTCATACACTGAAAAAGTAAATTTGGACCACACATTTATATCCATGGTTCCAGCTTAATTTTCTATTCTTGACCAGTTTTCCTGTGACTAGCATATAGCAACTAAAAACTATTGAGAACTTATGCATAAAGTACTGTGCTAAGTGCTCTGCATGTATTATCTGGCTTTGTCCTTGCTATAACCCTGAGATATATGCAATTATTGAACATATTATATAGATGGAAGAGTGATGATTGCAGAAATTAAATGTTTCCCACAATTAAAAGTTATTTGGTGACAGAAATAAGATTCAAACACAAGCAATGTGGCATCTGAGATCCTACTCTTAACCCTTATGTTAAGTATCTTTTGAAGAGAACAAAAAGAGTGTACAATGAGACTGCCATTAGCAAGACAGCAGATTATGAGGTCCTAGTTCTTATCCCCCAATAAAAACCATAGTTTAACAAGTATCTATGGAAGAAAATAGCTCTGGAAGAGCTCCAGAGTATAATTACAGTGTTACTGCAACCCAGTGGAGCACAAAAACTGAGGATGACATCAAAGAAAAGTGTAGGAAACATTTTAATCTATTTCACCTCACCCAGACTGGCACAGGTCAGCACGAAAGGAATCTCCTTGGGGTTGACTTCCTCCTATAAGAGAATGGGGAAAAGGAAAACCCCAGCAGCCTTCACCACCAAGGGCTCCAGCAGGCCTCTCCACCCCTGCAGATGCCCATGGCCAATGCTACTTAGAACTCCTACAATCTTTGCTGATACTGACTGTAGCTGATACAGCTGCCTAGAATCCTCACTGCTGCAAACTCCTTCCCTGGTATTAGAGTGTGCCTCCTTCCCTGGGGCTAGAGTTGCCACTGTATGCACCTACCTCAAGAACCTGACTCTCTGCAACCCCTCCTTCCACCCCCTGGGACTATAACATACTAACTGCAACCCATGAAATCAACAACAACAACAAAACAGTAAATTCCCAGTAACTTTATGCTGCCTGAAAAAAAAAAAAGATCCAAAAATATTGTTTTTTGAAGAAGCTCAAGGAGAGCTTGAGCTCTCAACAAAATCAGAAAAAAAAATACAAAAAAAAAATAGGAATTCAACAGAGTTTGATTTTAGTTATTAACTTTAGAGCAGTTCTTCATTTATAATAAATGAATAGCAACACAATTTCTATCTTATAGCACCTAACAACCAAAGAATATACATTTTTCTCAAGTGCACATGGAACATTCTCCAGGGTAGACCACATGTTGTATTGTAAAACAAGTCTTAAAAAATTCAAGATGGTCATTCCAGGTATCTTTTCTGACCGCAATAGAATAAAATAAAACCAATGACAAAAAATTTAAAAATTCACTGGTACATGAAAACTAAACCACACACTCTTGAAGTAGTACAGCAAAAAGAGTACTAAGAAGAGAGTTTATAGCAATAAACACCTCCATTAAAAAAGAAATTCTGAAATAGAAAATCCAATTTACACCTCAAAGAATTAAACAATAGAAAAAAAAATAACTAAGCCCAAAGTTAACAGAAGGAAGAAAATAATTAAAAATAAGGGCAGAAATAAATTTGAGAATTGTTTTAAATAGAAAAAATGAACAAAACTAAGAATCAATTTTTGGTAAGATAACATCAATAAGCCCATGGCTAGAATAACTAAGAAAAAAAGACAACTCAAATAAATAAAATTAGAAATGAAAGAGGAGACATCACAACAGATACCTCGAATATTTAGAAAATCATAAGGGACTATTATTGACAACTGAATGCTAAGAACATGTTAAAATAGATAAAGCCCTAGAAACATACAACCTACCAAGACTGAGTCATGTGAAAATAGAAAATATGAACAGACCAATAATGAGTAAGGGGATGGAATCAGTCATCAAAAACCCCTCAACAAAAAATGGCCCAGGACCAGATGGCTTTCCAGGTGAATTCTACCAAACAGTCAAAGAAAAATTAGTAATTCTCCTTAAGCTCTCTCAAAAAATGGAAAAGGAAACATTTCTGAACTAATTTTATGAGGCCAGAATTATCTTGATACCAAAGACAGGCAAAGACACCACAAGGAAACAAAACTATAGACCAATACCGCTAATGAACATAAATTTTTTAATTTGGAATAAAAATAATAGCATACTTAATTCAACAGCACATTAAAATAATATTCACCATGGCCAAGTGGAAATTGCTTCTGAGATGCAAATACTGTTCAATATATGCAAATCAATAAATGTGATACACATTAATAGAATGAAAGAAAAAAATTCACATTATCATCTCAAAGGTGCAGAAAAAACAATTTCTTCCACTATAACCACTTTCAGAAATAGGTATAAAAGGAACACCACAACACAAGAAAAGCTACATATGAAAAACCTATAGCTAATATCTTAAGTTTGGGGAAAAACCAAAAGTATGTCTCTAAAATCTAATAGTATGCAAAAATTCTTACCACTTCTATTCAACAAAGTACTATGAGTCCTAGCAAGAGAAATTAGGTAAGAAAAAGATATAAAAGCCATGCAAATTATAAAGGAAGAAGTAATACTATCTCTGTTTTCAGATGACATGATTGTCCATGTAGAAAACCCTAAACGCTCAATGAAAAGCTGTTAAAACTAATAAATTCAGTAACGTTGCAGGATACAAAATCAGCATGCAATTTTTTTCTGTTTCTACATGCAAACAACAACAAAAAAAACCATCCCAAAAGGAAATTTTAAAAACCAATTCCATTAATAACAAGAAACATGAAATACTTGAGTAACTCAATTGCTAAGGTAAAAGACTTGCAAACTGAAAATTATAAAACACTGATAAATAATTTTTTTTTTTTTTGAGACAGAGTCTCACTCTGTCACCCAGGCTGGAGTGCAATAGTGCAATCTTGGCTCACTACAACCTCTGTCTCTTGGGTTCAAGTGATTCTCCTGCCTCAGCCTCCTGAGTAACTGGGATTACAGGCAGGCACCACCATGCCTGGCTAATTTTTTAATTTTTAGTAGAGATGGGTTTTCTCTGTGTTGGTCAGGCTGGTCTGGAACTCCTGACCTGGTGATCCACCCACTTCGGCCTCCCAAAGTGCTGAGATTACAGGTGTGAGCCACCACGCCTGGCTGAATATTTTCAAAACACAGATAAGTGGCAAGATGTTGTGTTCACAGATTTGAAGAATTCATGTTGTTAAAATGTCCATACTAAACATAGTGATCTACATATTCAGTGAAATCCATGTGAAAATACAAGTGACATTCTTTTCAGAAATAGAATAACAATTCTAAAATTTGTATGGAACTATGAAAGACCACAAATAGCCAAACAATTTTGACGAAGAAGAATAAATCTGTCCTTTTCAAATACCTTAAAAATATATTACATCAGCTATAGCATGATTTCAAAATATTTTATAAAATTATAGTAATAAAAGCAGTATGAGACTTGTATAAAAACAGAATAGAGAGCTCACAAATAAATCCACACATTTACTCTCAACTAATCTTTGACAAGATTGCCATGAACACACTATGGGAAAAGGACCATCTCTCTAATAAATATTGGGAAAATTGGATATCCACATGCAAATGAATGAAACTGTACCTTTATCTCATACTGTACATAAAAATCAACTCAAAATTGATTAAAGACTTAAACATAAGACCCTAAACGGTAAAACTACCAGAAGAAATATAGAGGAAAGGGTTCCTGACATTGATCTGGGCAATTATTTCTTGCATGACACCAAAAGCACAGACAACAAAAGCAAAAATAGAGAAATTGGATTGTATTAAACTAAGAAGCTTCTGTACAGCAAAGAAAACCACAACAGTGTGAAAAAGTAAACTTAGAATGGGAGAAAAATATTTTTAAAACATGTATTTGATGAGAGGTTAATAGCCAAAATATACAAGGAACTCATAAAGCTCAATAGCAAAACAACTTAATAATTCAATTAAAAATGGGCTAAGGGTTTCAAGAGACATTTTTTCAAAGAAGCTATAGAAATGGCCAATAGAGACATGCAACTGTGATTAGCATTAGTAATCATCAGAGAAATGAAAATCAAAACCACAGTAGGATATTACATCATACCTGTGAGGATGGCTGTTATCAAAAAGACAAGCGATATCCAGCCTTTAAAACAAAGAAAATCCTGCCATTTGCAACAACATGAATGAACTTGGGGGAATTATGCTAGGTTAAATAAGTTAGATACAGAAAATCAAATAATGTGTGTTCTCGCCGATATGTGGAATCCGAAACGGTCCAGCTTTTGAAATCAGAGAGCAGAATGACAGCTCCCAGGGCCTGGGAGAAGAGGGAAATGGGAAGATTTGGGACAAAGGGTACAAATTCTTAGTTATGTAAGATAAATGAGTTCTGGAAATCTAATGCATAGCAATGTAATTATCATTAATACTGTATGCCATACTTAAAGTTTGCTAAGAGGGCAAGTCTTAAGGTGTTCTCATTCCCCCCCACACACACACACATGCACACACACACACACACACACACACACACGGTAACTATATGGATCAATGGATAGTTAGTTGCAACAGTTATTTCACAAGGTATACTTTTATCAAAAAATCACATTGTATACATTAAATATATATGATTTTTATTTATTATATCTCAACAAGGCTGGAAAAAAAGAAATTATGCAAAGTGAATGAATGAATGGTCTAGTAAAAAGGCCTAAGAAGGAGCCGCCATCATCCCTTGTCCCCACAGCCTTCCATATCGTTTCCCCCAGGTCATTGTCAGGATGCCCACTCTCTCATCAGCTCAATCACTCTCATGATGTAAAGCCTACAGATAATTAAAACTATGGATGTTCTCCAAAGAATATTTGAATGTACTTTATAGTTTTCCCACCAGCATGTAAAGTGCTATTAAAAGATTGTGCTGAGAAGCTGTACAGAGGCCACTCTGCTCGTGATTTTTACAACAGCTGCCGTCCTGCCTATATCTGCAGTCTTAATTTCTCTGGATGACATGCGGCACTTTAGAAGAGACCTGGGCTTTCAGGAAATCAATGACAGGCTTTGAGAGAGGAAAAACATGAAACAGCCCCGCACTGGAGAGCCATTATCAAGTGGTAAGGTGTGACAGAAAGAGTACCCATAAAAGACAAGCCAGTGGCCCAGCTCTGCAAATGCTATGCAGGAGCCTCACAGCTGTGAAATTAAACTCAGTCCCTTGTGGATTTATGGTGCTGTCTTCTAAATTAGGGGTTGGTCAGGCTGCAGGAATCTAATTCTCCTATTTACTGTGCAAGAGGTGGGGAGTGGATGATAGGGGATGAATTCTTTTCCAGAGTAACAGGGGAGCCCGGTAAGGGAAAATTCTGATTCTAGATATTGTCAGGATAGAATTAAAAATTCCTGCCGGGCGCGGTGGCTCAAGCCTGTAATCCCAGCACTTTGGGAGGCCGAGGCGGGTGGATCACTAGGTCGAGAGATCGAGACCATCCTGGTCAACATAGTGAAACCCCGTCTCTACTAAAAATACAAAAAACTAGCTGGGCGTGGTGGCGCGTGCCTGTAATCCCAGCTACTTAGGAGGCTGAGGCAGGAGAATTGCCTGAGCCCAGGAGGCGGAGGTTGCGGTGAGCCGAGATCGCGCCATTGCACTCCAGCCTGGGTAACAAGAGCGAAACTCCGTCTCAAAAAAAAAAAAAAAAAAAAAAAAAAAAAAAAAATTCCTACAGTCTGATACTTATGAATAAATAAACCTCTTTTAATGCATTTTATTAGTCTTTTAAATTACAAAGGTAATGCATTTTTGTGGTAACATTATAAAACCACTTGGATTCTCTTACCTGAGATAATGATGTTAATATTTTGATTTATGTTTCTACATGCTTTGTGTTATGTTCTTAAATCATTGACCATGGGCTACATAGAAAAACAGATCTTTGAAGGCAGACATTCTTGTCTATTTTGTTCACTATTTTATCTCCAGTCTCTAGACAGTGTCTGGCATATAATAGGTGCTCAATAAATATTTACTGAATTTGTCATGTCATTAATTCTGATGTGCACCCCTTTTCCAACGTTTGAACATCAACTGAAAATGTAATATCTCACAATTAAAATAGGCAATTTTTTATCTTTCTTAGTCACCTAAGATAATGAATTAGAATGGATTGCTTGCTGAAATACTGCATATACATAAATATGGGGTTTATTTCTTTTATTTTCTTTATAAAAAATAGAAATATTTATTATATATTACTACGAAACTTGTTATTTTATGTTACAGCACTTCGTGAGTATTTTCCCAGGTCTATATGCCTAGTAATAATAAACAGTGACTATTGACTATTTATTGAATATTATTCTGTCCAAATCCATTAAGATAATATTGGACATCTGATTTGTGCCAAAAACTGTTTTATACATGTAACTAACATACTTAATTATCTCAACAACCCTATGAGGCAGATATCCTTAAAGGTTCTTATTTTACAAATGAAGAAACTGAGGCACAGGGGGATTAGTCACACATTTAGTAACTGGAAGAGCTCGGTTTTAATCTGGTTTTCCCCCAGTATTTGCATTCTTAACCAGTACACTGTACTGCCTGAGTTTATCACCCACAGACCCTCAGTTAATGAACTTACTCTAAAGATGCATTTCAAATAGAAGAAAATTAAATATAAAGAGTGAGACTAAGGTCAACAAAGGACTCACATTTTAACAGGCAATTTGGAGGGGACACACATCCAAATCACCTATCAAAGGTATGTAAATAAACAGGCAGAGCATAACCTCAGAGAAGATACAGAGTCTATAATCTTGAATAAAAGAAAGAAAATAAATGAAAAATATATGTATGATATTCTGCGTGATTTAAACAGCAAGATCAGATGAGTTTGGAGGGATATCCCTATGAGAAGTATATTTATCTGATAACTGCAGATACATGCTCAGTGGCCCTACGGGGCTACTGTTGGTACAGATATAAGCAGGTTTGATTGTGGTTAGATATGATAATGGCTTTTAATAATGTCTGCAGGCAATGTGCTAGGGGGATAAATGTCTTTGCATAGGGAAGAACATCAAAATGGATTAAATCAAGAAAAAACAAACAAACAGATGAAGCCCTAGCAAGGGCTGTAAAACAAGAAATGTCAACATGTGCCTAATGCTTTATGTATAGCTGGGATTTGTTCAAACCTCCAAAGTCAATACAGTATTTTTACAAATCATTCATTTACTTATTCATTAAACACATTTTGTCAGATAGCAACTGGAGTTCAGGAAGAAGAAAGAAAGAATGTAACTCATTCTGCCATATGCATTCTGACCTTTAAGCAATAGTAGCCCACTCTTGTAAGACATATATTGATAAAAGTCCTCGGTTCTTTGGCAGAATCTGACTGGCAAATCTACACTTCTGAACAGAGTCAGGAAAGCAGATGAGCTAAGGGGCAGAAGAGATCCTTCCTCAATAAAATCAGAAGAAAGTGTGGAATCTCTGCCTCTTGCTATCTCAAAGGAACTGATGTCCAACCCAGGCAAGAACAGATATCCTTTCCACAATGTATGATAAATACCAGAGGAAGGCCATGGGACCCCAGAGGAAACAAATCCAACCCAGAGTGGTCAGTGACGTCCCTACAGCCAACACATTCTCCACCCATGCAGTAAGCAGAATTCACTGAATCTGCTGTGGAAGATAATAAAATAGAGGAACCAAGGAGAGAGTTGTTTGCCCAAGATCAGGATTCACACACACTTCTCCTTAGTTAAACATTTGGTTTTAGCCTTGTAATAATAAACAGTGACTGTTGACTATTTATTGAATAATCATTCTGCCCTAATCCACTAAAATAATATTGGATGTTTGATTTGTACCAAAAAATGTTTTAGGCATGTGAATATATAACATCCTTAATTCCCTCAACAACCCTATGAGACAGATGCCCTTTAATGTTCTCACTTTACAAATGAAGACATTGAGGCACAGGGCGATTAGTCACACATTTAGTAATTGGAAAAGTGAGTTTTAATCCAGTTTTCCTCCAGCATCTGCATTCTTAACCGGTAGGTTGTATTGCCTGAGTTTTCCAGCCACAAACCCTCAGCTACTGAACTTGCTCTAAAAGGTAACATTTCAACTATGCAGCCATAAAAATCAATGAGTTCGTGTCCTTTGTAGGGACATGGATGAACTTGGAAACCATCATTCTTAGCAAACTGGCACAAGAACAGAAAATCAAACACTGCATGTTCTCACTCATAGGTGGGTGTTGAACAATGAGAACACATGGACACAGGCAGGGGAGCATCACACACTGGCGTTGGTCGGGGGGAAATAGGGGAGGGACAGTGGGGAGTGGGGAGCTGGGGAGAGATAGCATGGGGAGAAATGCCAGATATAGGTGATGGGGAGGAAGGCAGCAAACCACATTGCCATATATATGCCTATGCAACAATCTTGCATGTTCTTCACATATACCCCAAAACCTAAAATGCAATAAAATTGAAAAAGAGAGAGATACATTTCAAATGGAAGGAAATTACATTTAAAGGGCAAGACTAAGTTCAGGAAAGAATGGTGTGTTAGTCCCTTCTTGCATTGCCATAAGAAATTCCTGAGGATGTATAATTTATAAATAAATGAGGTTTAATTGAAGCATAGTGTTGGCATCTGCTCCTGTTGAGGGCCTTAGGAAACTTTCAATTATGGTGGAAGGTGAAGGAGGAGCAGGCATATCCCATGGTGAGAGTGGGAAGATGAAGTAGAAGGAAGGAGTCCCAGACTATTTATTATTATTATTATTATTACTATTTTATTTTGAGATGAGTCTCACTCTGTCACCCAGGCTGGAGTGCAATGGCATGATCTTGGCTCACTGCAACCTCCACCTCCCTCATTCAAGCGATTCTCCTGCCTCAGCCTCCTGAGTAGCTGGGACTACAGGCACCCACCACCACATCAGGATAATTTTTGTATTTTTAGTAGAGATGGTGTTTTATCATATTGGCCAGACTGGTCTCGAACTCCTGACCTCGTGATTTGCCCGCCTTGCCTTGGCCTCCCAAAATGCTGGGATTAAAAGCGTGAGCCAACGCAGCCAGCCCAGACTATTGTAAACAACCAATTCTCATGTGAACTAACTGAACAGGAATCTACTCATCACCAAAGAAATGATACTAAGCCATTCACGAGGAATTCCTGCAACGATCTAATTGCCTCACACCAGGCCCTATCCCCAACATTGGGAATCACATTTTAACAGTGATTTGGAGGGGATACATATTCAAATCATATCAAAGGTATGTAAAAAAACAGGCAAACCATAACCCAAGAGAAGACACAGAGTCTATAATCTTGAACAAATGAAGGAAAATAAATGAAAAAAACAAATGTGGTTACTCAAAAGAAACCAGGAAGGCAGTCTAAAAAGCTTATTAAAGCAGGACATAAAGAACATATAAAATAATACAGTGAGATAGGTCAAAATATATCTGCAATTACTAGTATAGGTTGTAAGAATGAGAGAGACTTAGTAAAAGATCAAAATTTGGACTATTCAACTTTATACCGTCTATAAGAATACAAATATTCAGAAAAACTGACATTAAAAGGGTAGAAAAAGTGGTAGATAAACACTATGCAAAAATATTGGTGTAGCAATATTGAAATCAAGCAAATAGATTTTAAGGGAAAATTTATTAGGCCTTTCCTTTATGATGATTATTACTTGATATAAAGATACAAAATTTTTGTCAATGTTCCTTTTACTTGTATTTATTTTTTAAAATTTATTTATTTACTTATTTGTTTCTTCCATAAGTTATTGGGGTACAGGAGGTATTTCGTTACATGAGCAAGTTCTACGGTGATGATTTGTGAGATTTTGGTGCACCTGCCACCCAAGCAGTATACACTGCACCATTTTTGTGGTCTTTAATCCCTTGACCCCTCCCACTCTTCCCCACAAGTCCCCAAAGGTCCTTGTATCATTCTTATGTCTTTGTGTCCTTATGGCTTAGCTTCCACATATCAGTAAGAACATACAATGTTTGGTTTTCCATTCCTGAGTTACTTTATTTAGAACAATAGTCTCCAATCTCATCCAGGTCATTGTAAAGGCTGTGAATTCATTTCATTTTATGGCTGTGTAGTATTCCATGTTATGTATATATCACAGTTTATTTAGCCACTCATTGATTGATGGGCACTCGGGTTGGTTCCACAATTTTGCTACTGTGAATTGTGCCACTATAAACATGAATGTGCAAGTATCTTTTTCAGATAATGACTTCTTTTCCCCTGGGTAGACACCCAGTAGCAGGATTACTGGATCAAATGGGTAGTTCTACTTTAAGTTCTTTACGGAATCTCCACACTGTCTTCCATAGTGGTTGTACTAGTTTACATTTCCACAGCAGTGTAAGAGTGTTTCCCTGTTCACCACATGTACTGTTTTTTGATTTTTGATTATAGCCATTCTTGCAGGAGTAAGATGGTATCGCATATTGGTTTTGATTTGCATTTCCCTGATCATTAGTGATGTTGACCATTTTTTCATGTTTGTTTGCCATTTGTATATCTTCTTTTGAGAATTGTCTATTAATGTCCTTAGCCCACTTTTTGTTGGAATTTTTTAAAATAATTTTTTGAGTTCATTGTGGATTCTGGATGTTAGTCCTTTGTCAGATGTATAGATTGTGAAGATTTTCTCCCATTTTGTGGGTTGTTTGTTTACTCTGCTGTCTATTTCTTTTGCCATGCAAAAGTTCTTTAGTTTATTTAGGTCCCTGCTATTTATCTTTGTTTTCATTGCATTTGCTTTTAGGTCATGAAATGCTTGCCTAAGCCAATGTCTAGAATGGTTTTTCCAATGTTATCTTCTAGAATTTTAGTTTTAGGTCTTAGGTCCAGTTTCATTCTCCTACATGTGGCTAGCCAATTATCCCAGCACCACTGGTTGAAAAGGGTGCCCTTTCCCCAGTTTATGTTTGTGTTTGCATTGTCAAAGATCAGTGGGCTGTATGTATTTGGGTTTATTTCTAGGTTCTCTATTCTGTCCCATTAGTCTACGTGCCCATTTCTAAACCAGTACCATGCTGTTTGAGTGACTGTGGCCTTGCAGTGTAGTTTGAAATAAGGTAGTGTGATGCCTTCTGATTTTTTCTTTTTACTAAGTTTTGCTTTGGCTGTGTGGGCTCTTTTTTGGTTCCATATGAATGTTAGAATTGTTTTTTCCAGTTCTGTGAAGAATGATGATGGTATTGAGTTGAATTTGTAGATAGCTTTTGGGAGTATGGTCATTTTTACAATATTGATTCTGCCCGTCAATGAGCATGGGATGTGTTTCCTTTTGTTTGTGTCATCTACGGTTTCTTTCAGTAATGTTTTGTAGTCTTCCTTGTAGCAGTTTTTTGGCTCCTTAGTTAGGTATATTCCTAAGTATTTTATTTATTTATTTATTTATTTATTTATTGATTTATTTATTTATTGCGGCTATTGTAAAAAGGGTTGAGTTCTTTATTTGATTCTCTGCTTGGTCACTCTTAGTGTATAGAAGAGCTACTGATTTGTGTACATTTATCTTGCATCCAGAAACTTCACTGAATTCTTTTACCAGTTCTAGGAGCTTTCTGGAGGAGTTTTCAAGGTAAATGATCATATCATCAGCAAGCAGAGATAGTTCTACTTCCTCTTTATCTATTTGGATGTCCTTTATTTTTTTTCTCTTGTCTGACAGCTCTGAATAGGACTTCCAGTACTATGTTGAAGAAGAGTGGTTAGCGTGAGCATCCTTATCTTGTTCCAGTTCTCAGAGAGAATGCTTTTAACTTTTCCTCATTCAGTATTATGTTGGCTGTGAGTTTGCTATAGATGGCTTTTATTAAATTAGGGTATGTTCCTTGTATGCCAATTTTGCTGAGAGTTTTAATCATAAAGGGATGCTGTATTTTGTCAAAAAAATTTTTTTTTGCATCTATTGAGATGATCGTGTGATTTTTGTTTTTAATTCTGTTTATGTGGTCTGTCACATTTATTGACTTGCATATGTTATACTATCCTCCACTGGATCCCTGGTGTGAAACCCATTTGATCATGGTAGTTTATCTTTTTGATACGTTGTTGGATTTGGTTAGCTAGTATTTTGTTAAGGATTTTAGCATCAATGTTCATCAAGGATATAAGTCTGTAGTTTTCTTTTTTTGTTATGTCCTTTCCTGGTTTTGGTATTAGGGTGATGCTGGCTTCATAGAATTAATAAGGGTGGGTTCCTTTTGTCTCTGCGTGGAACAGTGTCAAAAGAATTGGTACCAGTTCTTCTTTGAACGTCTGTTAGAATTCTGCTGTGAAACCATCTGGTCCTGGACTTCTTTTTGTTGGCAATTTAAAAAATTATATTTCAATCTCACTGCCTGTTATTGGTGTGTTCAGGGTATCTAATTCTTCCTGATATAAGCTAGGAGGTTATATTTTTCCAGGAATTTATCCATCTCTTTTATGTTTTCTAGTTTATATGTGTAAATGTGTTCATAGTAGCTGTGAATGGTCTTTTGTATTTGAGTGGTGTCCATTGTAATATTTCCTGTTTCATTTCTTAGTGAGGTTATTTGAATGTCCTCTCTTCTTCTCTTGGCTAATCTTGCTTATGATCCACCAATTTTATTTATCTTTGCAAAGAACCAACTTTTTGTTTCCTTTATCTTCTGTATCTATTTTTAATTTTTTTGGTTTCTATTTCATTTAG
Source organism: Saimiri boliviensis (assembly GCF_048565385.1). Classification (NCBI taxonomy): domain Eukaryota; kingdom Metazoa; phylum Chordata; class Mammalia; order Primates; family Cebidae; genus Saimiri; species Saimiri boliviensis. Next base: position 79,786,924 of record NC_133463.1, read on the forward strand.
TTCTGTTCTGATCTTGGTAATTTCCTTTCTCCTGCCTGAGTTGGGCTTGGTTTGTTATTTTTTCTCTAGTTCCTTGAGGCATGACTTTAGAATGTCAGTTTGTGTACTTGCAGTCTTTTTGATGTAGGTACTTAGGGCTATGAACTTTCCTCTTAGCACTGCCATAGCTGTATTCCAGACGTTTTGATGGGTTGTGTGATTATTGTTATTTAGAGAATTTTAAAATTTCCATATTGATACCATTTTTGACCCATTGCTAATTCAGGAGTGGGTTGTTTAATTTCCTTGTATTTGCATGGTCCTGAAGGTTTCTTTTGGAGTTAATTTCCAGGTGCATTCCACTGTGGTCTGAGAGAGTGCTTGATATAATTTCAATTTTCTTAAGTTTATTGAGACAATTTATGGCCTATCATATGGTTTATCTTGGAGATGGTTCCATGAGCTGTTGAATAGAATGTGTATTCTGTGGTTGTTGGATGAAATGTTCTGTGTATATCCGTTAAGTTAATTTGTTCCAGGGTATAGTTTAAATCCAATGTTTCTTTGTTGACTTTCTGACTTAATGACCTGTCTAGTGCTATCGGTGGAGTATTTAAGTCCCCCACTATTATTGCATTGCTGTATACCTCATTTCTTAGGTTTATTAGCAATTGTTTTATAAATTAGTGAGCTCCAAGTGTTAGGTGCATATATGTTTAAGATTGTGATTTTTCTTGTTGGACAAGGTCTTTTTCATTATATAATGTCCCTCTTTGTCTCTTTAAACTGCTGTTGCTTTAAAATTTGATTTTTTTGATAAAAGAATAGCTACCCTGGCTTGCTTTTGGTGTCCATTTGCATGAAATGCCTTTTTCCATCCCTTTACTTTAAGTTTATGTGAGTCCTTATATGCTAGGTGAATCTCCTGAAGGCAGCAGAGAGTCAGTTGGTGAGTTCTTATCCATTCTGAGGTTCTGTATCTTTTAAGTGGAGCATTTAGGTCATTTACATTCAAGGTAGGATTGAGGTGTGAGGTACCATTGCATTCATCATGCTCTTTGTTGCCTATGTACTTTGTGGGGTTTTTTTGTTCTTTGTTTTTGCTTTTGTTCAATATTTTTGTTTTATAGGTCCTATGTGATTTATGCTTTAAAGAGATTCTGTTCTGATGTGTTTACAGGATTTGTTTCAAGATTTAGAGCTCCTTTTAGCAGTTCTTGTAGTGGTGGCTTGGTAATGGCTAATTTTCTCAGCATTTGTCTGAAAACAATTATATCTTTCCTTCATGTATGATGCTTAGTTTGGCTGGATACAAAATTCTTGGCTGATAGTTGTTTTCTTTCAGGAGGCTGAAGATAGGGCCTCAATCCATTCTAGCTTGCAGGGTTTCTGTTGATAAATCTGCTGTTAATCTGATAGGTTTTCCTTTATAGATTACTTGGTGCTTCTGTCTCACAGCTCTGAAGATTCTTCCCTTTGTCTTAACTTTGGATAATCTGATGACAGTGTCACTAGGTGAATATCTTCTCCCATGAATTCTCCAGGTGTTCTTTGTGTTTGTGTTTGAATGTCTAGGTTTCTAGCAAAACCAAGAAAGTTTTCCTTGATTATTCTCCTGAATATGTTTTTCAAGTTTTTAGAATTCTCTTTTTCCTCAGGAACACCAATAATTCTTAAGTTTGGACATTTAACATAATCTCAGACTTCTTGGAGACTTTGTTCACACTTTTTTACTCTTTTTTTCTTTATCTTTGTTGAATTGGGTTAATTTGAAGACTTTGTCTTAGAGCTCTGAATTTCTTTCTTCTACTTGTTCAATTCTGCTGCTGAGACTTTCCAGAACATTTCACATTTCTAAAAGTGTCTCCAAAGTTTCCTGAATTTTTGATTATTTTTTTCTTTAAGCTATCTATTTCCTTGAATATTTCTTTGTTCACATCTTGTATCATTTTTTAGATTTCCTTGCATTGGGCTTCGCTTTTCTCTGCTCCCTTCCTGATTAGCTTAATAACTAAACTCCTGAATTCTTTTTCAGGTAACTCAGAGATTTCACCTTGATTTGAATCCATTGCTGGTGAGCTAGTGTGATTTTTTTTCGGGGTTGCTGAAAGATCCCTATTTTGTCATATTACCAGGGTTGGTTTTCTGGTTCCTTCTCATTTGGGTATGCTCTGTCAAAGGGAAGGTCTAAAGCTGAAGGCTGTTTTTCAGATTCTTTTGTCCCATGGAGTGTTCTCTTGATTTAGTACTCTTTCCCTTTTCCTATGGATGTGACTTCCTGTGAGCCAAACTGCAGTGATTGTTGTCTCTTGCGGGTCTAGCAGCCCAATGAGTCTACCTGGCTCCTGGTTGGTACTGGGGTTGTCTGCACAGAGTCCTGTGATGTGAATTGTCTACAGGTCTCCCAGCTGTGGATATCAGTGCCTGTTCCAGTGGAGGTGGTGGGGGCTGGGAGTGCAATGGATTCTGTGAGACTTCTTAGCCTTGATGTTTTAACGCTCTATTTTTGTGCTGGTTCTCCTCTTGCCAGGAGATAGCACTTTCCAGAAAGCATTAGCAATAGTAGTATAGAGAGAGACCAGTAGTGGGCAGGGCCCTAGAACTCCCAAGATTACATTCCTTTTGTCTTCCACTACCGGAATGGATAAGGAAAGACCATCAGGTTGGGATAGGGCTAGGCAAGTCTGGGCTCAGCCTCTCCTTGGGCAAGTCTTGCTGCAGCTATTTCCGCTTCTCCAGTGGAGGTGTATGTTCAGGAGAGGACAGTCTCCCTTTCCCACTTCTGCAGTTGTGGCACTCACAGTATTTGGGGTTTCTCCCGGGTCCTGCAGGAGCAGTCCACTTCCTTCAGAGGGTTTTGGTTTACTTTTAATTCTTTATTTATCTTGAGATAGGGTTTCTTACTGTCACCCGGATTGGGGTGTAGTGGTACAATGAGCTCATTGCAGCCCCAACTTTTAGGGGCCAACAATCCACCTCAGCCTCCTGAGTATTTGGAGGCATACACCACCATGCCAGGTTATATATATATATATATATATATATATATATATATATATATATACACAATATATATATATATTGGTAGAGATGGGGTCTCACTGCACTGCCCAGGCTGGTCTTGAACTCCTGGAATCAAGTCATCCTCCTATTTCAGGCTCCCGAAGTGCTGGGATTATAGGTGTGAGCCACCACACCCAACGTTCAATTTCAAGTTGTATTTTAGATTCAAGGGGTACGTGTGCAGGCTTTTTACAGGAGTATATTTCATGATGCTGTGGTTTGGGCTTCTATTGATCCTGTCACCCAGGTAGTGAACATAATACATAATAGGAAGTTTTTTAGCCTTTGCCTCCCTCTTTACTTCACTTTTTTTTTTTTTTTTTTTTTTTTTTTGGTGTCTCTGCTGTCTCTTGTTCCCATCTTTATGTCCATGTATAACCAAGATTTAGCTCCCACTTGTAAGTGAAAACATATAGTCTTATTTCTGTATTAATTTGCTTAGGATAATGGCTGCCAGCTTAATCTATGAGTCTGCAAAGGATATGATTTTATGGCTGTTTGGTATTCCATTGCATATATGCACCACATTTTCTATATCCAATCCACCGCTGATGGACACCTAAGTAGATTCCAGGTCTTTGCTGTTGTGAATAGTGCTACAATGAACATGCAAGTGCATGTGTCTCTTTGGTAGAATGATTTATTTTTGTTTGTATATATCCCCAATAATAGGAATTCTGAATCACTTGGTAGTTCCATTTTTAGTTCTTTGAGAAATCTCCGAACTGGTTTCCACAGTGACTGAACTAATTTACATTTCCACTGGAAATATATAAGCATTCCCCTTTTTCCACAGCATCACCAACATCTGTTATTTTTTATTTTTTAGTAATAACCATTCTGACTAGTGTGAGATGTGGTTTTGATTGTATCTCATTGTGGTTTTGATTCATATTTCTCTGATGACTAGAAATGTTGAGTATTTCTTTATATGTTTCTTGGCCATTTTATGTGTCTTCTTTTGACGAGTGCTTGTTCATGTGCTTTTCTAATGTTTTCGTGGAGTTATTTGTTTTTTTCTTTTTGTTTTGTTCAAGGTATTTATGGATTCTGGATAATAGTTCTTTGTTGGATACATAGTTTGTAAATATTTTCTCCCATTCTGTAGATAGTCTGTTCACTCTGCTGCAAATCCACCAGCATTTTAAAAAGTTAATACGCTACAATCAAGAATGCCTTATTCCTAGGATGCAAAGTTGGTTCAACACACACAAATTAACAAACATGATTTATCACATAAATGGAATTAACAACAAAAACCATATGATCATCTCAATAGATGCCAAAAAAGCTTTCAGTAAAATCCAACATCACTTCATAATAAAAAACCCCAACAAACTAGGCATTAAAGGAACATACCTCAAAATAATGAAAGCCATCTATTACAAACCCACAGCCAATATTATGCTGAATGGGCAAAAGCAGTAAGCATTCCCTTTAAGAACAGAAACAATACAGAGATGCCCACTCTCACCACTTCTATTCAATATAATACTGGAAGTCTTAGTCAGATCAATCAGGCAAGAGAAAGAAATAAAAGCCACACAAAGAGGAAAAAAGGAAATTAAATTATCCCTCTTCACTGACAATACAATTCGATACCTAGAAAACCCTGAATACTCTTGACAAAAGGCTTATGGAATTGCAAAATTCCTTCAGCAAAGTTTCAGGATACAAAATCAATGTACAAAAAGCTGGTAGGATTTCTGTACACCAGTAACATTTATGCTGAGAGCCAAATCAGCAATGCAATTGCATTTACAATAGCTGAGAACAATGAAATATCTAGGAATACATCTAACCAAGAAAGTGAAAGAGTTCTGTATGATAACTATAAAACATTGCTCAAAGAGATCATAGATGACACAAACAAAAAAACATTTTAGGCTCATGGATTGGAAAAATCTATATCATTAAAATATCCGTACTGCCAATAGCAATCTACAGATTCAATGCCATCCTTATCAAACTATCAATAGCATTTTCCACAGAATTACAAAAAACTTTCCTAAAGTTCATATCGAACCAAAAGGAGTCTGAATAGCCAAAGCAATCCTAAGCACAAAGAACAAAGCTGGAGGCATCACATTACCTGATCTCCAACTATACTACAAGGCTACTAATCAAAACAATATGTACTGGTACAAAAATAGACACCTAGACCTAATATAATGGAACCTAATAGAACCTAGAAATAAAATCACATTCCTACAACCAACTGATCTCTGACAAAGTTAACAAAAATAAGCAATGGAGAAAGACTTCTCACTCAATAAGTGGTACTGGGGAAACAGCCTAGCCATATGCAGAATAAAATTGGAGCCTTGCCTGTCACCATTTGTAAAAATTAACTCAAGATGAAGTAAACACTTAAATACAAGACCTCTGATTGAAAAAAAAAATCCTAAAAGAAAACCTGGTAAGTAACCTTCTGCACTTCAGCCTTTGCAAAGAATTTATGACTAAGTCCTCAAAAGCAATTGTCACCAAAAAATTGATGGGTGGGACCTAATCAAACAAAAGAGCATCTATACAGCAAAAGAAACTCAACAGACATAACAACTCTTTTTTTTTTTCTTTCTTTCTTTTTTTGAGATAGAGTCTCGCTCTGTCACCCAGGCTGCAATGCAGTGGCATGATCTGGGCTCACTGCAACCTCTGCCTCCTAGGTTCAAGCAATTCACCTGTCTCAGCCTCCCAAATAGCTAGCATTATTAGTGCCTGCTACCACACCCGGGTAATTTTTGTATTTTTAGTAGAGACAAGGTTTCACCATGTTGGCCAGGCTGGTCTGGAACTCCTGACCTCAGGTGATCTGCCTGACTCTGCCTCCCAAGTGCTGGGATTACAGGCGTGAACCACCACACCAGGCCATAATAATTCTTTTTTTTTTTTTTTTTTTTTTTTGTTTTTTTTTTTTTTTGAGACGGAGTTTCGCTCTTGTTACCCAGGCTGGAGTGCAATGGCGCGATCTCGGCTCACCGCAACCTCCGCCTCCTGGGTTCAGGCAATTCTCCTGCCTCAGCCTCCTGAGTAGCTGGAATTACAGGCACGCACCACCATGCCCAGCTATTTTTTTTGTATTTTTAGTAGAGACAGGGTTTCACCATGTTGACCAAGATGGTCTCGATCTCTTGACCTTGTGATCCACCCGCCTCGGCCTCCCAAAGTGCTGGGATTACAGGCTTGAGCCACCGCGCCCGGCAATAATTCTTAAAATCAATAGAATTAGAAGCTTAAAATGACAAATCAATCAATACAGCGGGAGATTGAATACATTCAGTATTTGATATTATTCTCAGTAATTGATAGAGGAATTAATGAAATAGTCATAGCATATAGATGACTTGAACAATGCATTAGTAATTTCAAGCTAATGAACAAATTCAGAACCTTCTGCTCTATAATCAGGATATTCATTACTCTCAAGCAGAAATGAAACACTCATACTACTGGAACAGATGCCAGGGCTAAAAACAAGTGTGAGTAGGTGATATAAAAAAGTCTTCTAACTTGTTGTAACCTATAAGAAGCTTTATTAGGGTGGACAATAGCTTGCACAATGCCATTTACTCTCTCAAAAAACAATAACTTTTATTCTGGAAGAGAGTTTGAAGTTGTGAGTCCAGGAGTGAAGCCAAGTGGAGAATTGTAATGGGTAAATGAAGAGTAAAATACGATAATATGTTCTTGGTTCTCCTGCTACCCTGATACTTTTTGCAGAAGGCATATATTGACTCTCATTCAGACAGCATCTTAAAGCAATGGCTAGTATTGAATTTTGGAGACAGATCTATCAGTGTAATATACGAAGTCCAGGGTGGAATTCTGTTCTCCACCAACCCCCAAATTTTAGTCACACTTATGAAGTCACTGGTTTATTGCCCGACTCTGCCAAAGGAAGAACTCTATTTGTGGGAATATTTATAGAGAATGGGAACCTTGACCATTTTGGGAACAGGCTAAAATATTTATTTTTTGTCTGAAATGAGATGGTTATCACCTTCCTTTGTAAGCCACTGGTTTTTTTTTTTTGTTTTGTTTTTTTGTTTTTTTTTTTTAATCAATATAGACTGTATTGGGGGCTAGTAAGAATCTACTTTTACAGTAGTTTCAAGTATATTGCTTGTTATTCATTCAATATGTTTTTTCAACCTATGGAACATTGTTCTACTATAATCAAATCACCATAAGCTATCAGAAGAATCTTTCAGAAACAAACACAATAGTCTGCATTCTGTTCTAATAAATTTCCACTGATTTGATCGCATTACTTGAAGATGTTCATGCTCTCACAGTCTACAGAGTTAAACCTGAAGCTATATTAATAGCTTTTAAAATGTGTATGGAGTACGGGTTTTAAATAGAATGAACAAAGGTTGGAATACTCACTGTGGAAAAGTGGAAGGAAAGGTTAAAGATAAAGAGCAGATTGTAGGAATTATCTAGAATTACGCAAAGACCTCAGTTCTACAAATCTAGGACCCCTTTAAATTAAAATCTTTATTTAGGGATCTTCAATGAGATCTAATTCAAGCTCTAAAATCTCAAAATCAGTGTAATATAATTGCATATCCTCAAGGAGACAAGTTTACTTTCTTTCACCCTAAATGAGCCTAGAAAAAAAAAAATTGAGTGTTCATATTAACTCTTTTATCTGGGTATTTATTTTTTAGTGTACTCTCTGAAGGTGTCATATTTTATGTTTTATGTGGGAGTCTCAAACCATGTTTTCCATTTAATTATGCCTAAATTTTATCTCTTGTCCCTATGAATCTCTTTAAAACCAAAGCTTCAGGCTGTCAAAATTCAGTGGATATCCCAAAGGCAGCTCCTGTCTTGGGTACTTGCTCACCTCTCTAAAGATATGTTTTTTACATGTTTTGGCCTACAAATACTTTTCCTTTCTTTATGCCAGGTCACATGTTACATTAGACTTCCCCAGAGGAAAAGAACCAACAGGATATAGATATATAGGTAGGTAGGTAGGCAGGTAGATAGATAGATAGATAGATAGATACATAGATACATAGATAGATAGGAGATTTATTATGAGAATTGGCTCCAGCAATTATGGAAGTCCCCTGATATATGGTCTACAGGCTACAGACTCAGGAAAGATAGTGGTGTCATTCAGTCCAAGTCTGAGCACCTGAGAACCAAGAAAGCTGATAGTGTAAGTTCCAGTCCAAAGTCAAAGGCCTGAGAACTGGGGGAGAGGGCTTCTGGTGTCAATCCTGTAATCCAAAGGCCTGAGAACCTGTAGCTGCAATGGCGGTAGTGCAGACGAGGTTGGTTAGTTCTGATTAGAGAAAGAGAGAGAGAGAGAGAGAGAGAGAGAGAGAATTCACCTGCCCTTTACCTTTTTATTCTCTTTGGGCAGGCTCTCAATGGATTGGAAGAGCCGACTCACATTGGTGAGGGTGCATCTTCTGGACTCAGTCCACTGATTCAAAGGCTAATGTCCTTTGGAAACACCCTCATAGAAACACCCTTAAGTAATCTTTTACCAGTTACCTAAGTATCTCTTAATCCAGTCATGTTGACACATAAAATTAACCATTCAAACATATACATTTAAAAAGATTACAAATCACTCTTTTACATGGTGTTTTAGCTGGTAATGGGATCAAAACAGTGCAAATTTCTTAGAACAGAATGTTCTCCACACTATTGTGTTTGTTCCTGAAAGATTCTTCTGACATAGAGAGATAGAACCTGAGAGAGAGGATTTCTTTCAGGTAGTCTGCTTTAGGTACTGACCTCAGGGGATGAGAGTGGAGTAAAAGGAAACGCGAGAAAGTCAAATCCACTATGCATTTTGGGGGCTGGTTACAGCTCTGGGCATGCAGAGTTCAATCTCACTGAACACTTCTTGGGAACCTGTAAAACGCACCTCAGACTTTTCCTTCAAAGCACTAAGGAGGCCAGTATTTGCCGAGCAGTTTTAGGTCTTTAACGTCAGAGGATATTCATTCTTTGACATTTTTAGTATGCATATGTTCAGGATGGTTGAGCAGCTCATGTCAGATGTCCCACATGGCTGAAACAGAGTGATGTCTCTGAGGACACACCTTCATACAGATGGTTACCATATCAAGGGCCCAGAGCAATGAGCTGGGACAAAGGATGAGATAGAGGGCATAAAACATGCCCAACATAAGTGTGTTGATGGAGACTGGGTAGGCCACATTGCCAGAAACCTACTGTCCCAGATTTGGTACTTGGTACTTGGGCAAGCTCAAGTACCACTCTACCAGAACACTCATCATTAAGATGGATTTACTATGACTCCAACCTGTCTTACTTGGTTTTATTCCATTTTATTTCAGGATTAAAAAACATAATTGCTGAACAGAAGAATATCATCATAGTTCAACTTATCACTGTTGCTGAAACCAAAACAGGACGAGGCCACATCCAAAGACATCAGGACTCAGACAAGAGGTAGCGGCTAGAAGTTCCAAGAGAGAGAAACTGATTATTAGGACTGAACTATACCAGGATAGAGAAATCACATGAAATTAGAAGACATAGGATGTCTGTAGGATAGGTGAATTGCTAGCTCCTCAGATCAGGTGACAGTACTTGAGTTGTCATCTCAGAATGCAAGCTCTTAGAATGTATGAAAACACTTGACAAAAGTACCTAATAAACATCTAGTAATTTAAAAGATGACTGTCATTATCATATTAATTTTGTACTGAATATATGAAATATTGCCACATGCTGACTCAAGTGATACAGTGGAAAAGGTGTAGATAGATGTAGGGTGATAGCCCTGATTTCTAATTCATTTTTTTTTTCCTTTTCTGGTGCATCATGCTGGAGAAATCAGTTAAGCTGTCCTGAGTGCTTTATAAATTCAACACTGGTAAAAATTATGTGATGATGAGCCATACATGTACAAGGAAATGTGCGTGTCAATTCAACTTTGTTCTTTAAACCAGTTATAGCCACAAGTAAGCAGAAACTGAAATGTTATGTAATATCTCAATATGCACTTGCAGAATTAATTTTATATTTATTTATTTATTTATTGAGATGGAGTCTTGCTCTGTTACCCAGGTTGGAGCGCAATGGCACGATCTCAGCTCACTGCAACTCTGCCTCCTGGGTTCAAGCGATTCTCCTGCCTCAGCCTCCTGAGTAGGGCATGCCACCATGCCTGGGTACTTTTTGTGTTTTTAGTAGAGATGGGGTTTCACCATATTGTCTAGGCTGGTCTCAAATTCCTGACTTCAGTTGATCCAGCTACCTCAGCCTCCCAAAGTGCTGGGATATAGGTGTGACCTACCGCACCCAGCCCAGAATTAATTTTAAAATAAACTAATGATTTGTAGGTTTTGTAAGAGCAAGAATAATTATCTTATATACCCAGACCCTGGACTAGAAACACAGAGAGGACAGGAAACTTATGTATTTCAATCATCATTCTACTCAAATCCTAGTGCCTTATATAAAAAAAGCTCAAAAGACATTTTTTTTAATGAATGTGTTGAATGAATAAATAGATGTTTGTTGGTTCTTTGAATTGATAATTGAATGATGAATAAAGGTATAAATATGTTTTTTCCAAAAGATATTATTCTATACCAAAGAGAAGATGTTCACCAAATCCCATTATTTTTCTTAAGAATGATTCTGTGGTGTGTGTGAGCCCCAAATGATACTTGTTATGTGAATTTTATATTCTATACTTTAAGCCACAGATTATGGCTTCACACATTCAAAAACATTAGAAAAGGAAGCAATTGCCCTTTAGCAATTTAGGTCACAAATAATGGCTCTGAATGGAAATGAAAGAAGACTCAGAGGGCCTATTTGGATAAGAATGGGCACTGGCTTTTCTGAACATCTGGTACAGTTCGTCCCATTCATTCCACTTGAATGAGGTCAGGTAGCTTTTTAACATGTTGTCAGAATGTAATTTCTCTCAAATACTCCCTCTTGGTCTCTTTCAAGAGTAACATTCTCATTCATGATACACTGAATTAATATTCTACAATTCTCTCAGTATAAAGTGTGTGCATTGTATACCTGCCCATATTTATATGCAGAATACAGAGGAATACTCAGCAGTTCTTGGGTCATACAACCAAGGATTAAGTCCTGATCTAACCCTCACTGGGTGGTCTCACTGGATGATAAGGGCCTCTGTTTTCTCATCTTTACACTGCAGTAGGGTACAGCCATCAGTGAATGCTAGGCTTTTGGAATAATGAGATAAAGTAAAAGTAGATCTGATCCACACCTTGTTAGATCAATGAGGAGAGAAATATGCAAACAGAACACTTTCTATAAGACACATTAAGTACTAGAGCATGAGAGGGAAGCATTTAAGGAAAATAATTTCATTTTGACAAGGTAATAAAACACATTCTATTTGAGCATGTGGACTGTAAAATAAGAGTTGGATAAAGGATATTTTAAAGGTGGTTCTGAAAAATAAAATGTTCAGATATACTTGAGGTTTCATTAACACAAAAAGAAAAGCATTTCTACCAACCTAGGGATTACAAAGAGAGTTTTCTGGAAATTCCACTTGAGTTGAGAATTAAGACATGAGTTGCATTCTTTTTTTTCTTTTTTTTTTTTTTTTTTGAGACAGAGTCACTCTGTCACCCAGGCTAGAGTGCAATGGTGTGATCTTGGCTCACTACAACCTCTGCCTCCCAGGTTCAACTGATTCTCCTGCCTCAGCCTCCCGAGTAGGTGGGATTACAGGGCCTGCCACCATGCCAAGCTAATTTTTCTATTTTTATTAGAGACAGGATTTCACCATGCTGGAGAGGCTGGTCTTGAACTCCTGACCTCAAGTGATCCACCCGTCTCCACCTTCTAAAATGCTAGGATTACAGGTGTGAGCCACCATACCTGCCATGGGTTACATTTCAACCAGTAGGATGAAGGACAAGGGAGAGAGGGCTGAATTTGTGATGGGAGAGTTCCTTTGGAGACAACGTCATGGCAGAGTTTGTATGATGGGAATTTGAATTTAATTTTTATAATATTGTAAAGTAAAAATAAAATCCTAAGCTCCCCACTGACTGAATAGACCCCCATTTGGCCAGGGGGACCCCAGAGAAACCTTAGAAAAGAGTGCCTGGCTTTAATGGGAAGGGAGGTTAGACGGGCTTCCTTATACGCCCATTCTTTGTGGCAATAAGATAACAGATTATAAACAAGACTGAAGGCTGTGCAAGGCAAGAGTTAAGTCATGTCCGCAGGGCATCAATCTTGCTGCATAGACATCCTCATCTTAATTTGCAACATTCCTTTCTACTGACTCCAAGTTTTAGACAATCTTACTCTTTTAACAAATTGCACATTAAAGCATCTCTGAATCTACCTATTACCTGTAATCTCCTGCTTCAGGATATTCTGACTTTTGGGTGGAACAACCTATATCTTCCTTGTATTGGTTTATACCTTTGCTTGTTATCTCCCACCTCCCTAAAATGTGCAAAACCAAACTGTAACCTGATTGTCTCAAGTGCACTTTCTTAGGACTCCTTGAGACTGTGTTTTCCCTGGCTGTGGCTGTCTGCATTGGCTCAGAATAAAACTTTTTGAAATATTTTACAAAGTTTGGTTTTTCCATTAACAATGTAAATGTCAGGTGTGTTGACCCAGCATACAGATCAGCTAGATTTAAGTCTTAACTTCCCACTTACTAGATGTGCAACCTTGAGTAGGTTGGCTAATAATAATAACTAATAATAGTATCCATCTAGTGTCATTGTAAAGTAAAATGCCTAAAACAATACCTTGTGCATCATAAGCACTTAATAAATGATTGCTGTCATCATCATCATTAGCAGCAGAAGCAGTAGCATTATAAATCCAATGGCTTTTCTCACTTTTCAGTTTGAGATGGAAGGAGATTCTAAACTGTCACTGGGTGGGCTATGAAGGAGGACATACATGAATCTATATTTGTTTTGAAATTCAAAGATCAGAAGATCCTGGGATAGTTAGGAAATTGTCCACTGCTAATGACGAGAGACACTGTTCCCTCAAAATGATTAAAGGAGTGCCTCTAACTAGGTACAAAGTTGAATTCACAGATTTGTCTGTGTTACTTCTCCTCAAAACAAAATAGGCCATTTCTTGTGTAATGCCAGTTGCTCTGGTGATAGAAAGATGACTAAGATTGAAGGGCATTGTAATGAGAAACATCTTTAATGAGGAAGTAGTCTTAATTTATATGAACCTTTGTTGATGTTTGATGTGGGTTTGAAGCATAGCACAGTGTATTTCCATGATGCTGGTTATATTAGTCCATTTTTACATTTCTATAAAGAAATACCTGAGACTGGGTAATTTATAAGAAAAGAGATTTAATTGACTATGTAGGTTATATAGGAAGCATAATGGCATCTGCTTCTGGAGAGGCCCCAGGAAGCTTCCAGTAATGGCAGAAGGCAAAGGGGAAAGCAGGAACAAGAAGGGGCAGGGAGGTGCCACTCACTTAAAAATAACCAAATTTTGTGAGAACTTGCTATCACGAAAACCGCACCAAGCCATGAAGGATCCACTGCCATGGTCCAAACACCTTTTGCCAGGCCCCACTTCCAGCATTGGGGATTATAATTCAACCTGAGATTTGGGTGGGACAAATATCCAAACTATGTCACTGATAGACATAATTAAGATAAAGTGTTCCAAAGGTCTGTGTGGGAGATGAATTCCACATGTTTCTGACTTTGGTTCTCAGAGGATGGTGCATGCACTGGCAGCATCCACATCACACAGGAGCTGGTCAGAAACGCAAAACCTCAGGAACCAACACCAGTCATGTGAATCTGAATCAAGTGATTGGGTTGCAGATTCCATTGCTCTATGTTAGGTGTAGATTCTAGATGAGGCGAATGAGGAAATTATCCATGTTTAGTAACTGATTAAGATTTTGACAAAGCAATTTTAGGTCAAACGTGCAAAAAAAAAAGTGGGGGGTCGGCGCACTGGAATGCTTGTCCTACACTTCTAAAATGATAAGGCTTAAATGAAACCAACAAATAACAACATTTCACAGAGGTCATACTTTTAAAAGTAACAAAGTCTGGACTGAAACCAAAATCTTCTAAACTGAGGTTCTTATTTATTTATTCTCATTGGTTTGACATTTGGAAGACATGAGTTCTAGGCCTTGCTCCTACTGAGTGGCCTAAGACATGCCATTTCACTTCTGATCTTCAGTTTTCCTGCCTGAATAATATGGGTTGAGTTGCTGTTATTTAGTGACCTCCCAACAATGTTGACACTCTCTGTATCTGGTCATACTTTCATCTTTCCATTTATATTTATACAGAAAGGTCACCACGGTATATGCACAAATGAAGTTTGTCCTGATACCAACTTCCAAATCAGCCTGACCAATATATTTGCTTAATTATTTTGGTCATTTTTTTTCTACTAATTGGGAAAGAGATTTCTCAGAAAATGACTTCCCATTAATTCATTGCTTTGCTTCATTATTAAATTAATTGCAGCTATTTTCATTGCTGAATAAAAGGGCACGCATACTTTGGATTCAGTCTGATGCTGATAAAAGTTATTATCTGTTTGGAAATCTACCTGACTTTTCCACTCTACCTGCTGGCAAATTTTAATAGTATTGAATCAGACCTCCTAATAAGAATTGTAATGACAGCCTGCATTTTATAGTACTTTATACCTTCCAAAGCAGTTTCAAGGGAATTATACACATGCATTATCTCATTGATCCGCCATGGAAGGTAGGGAAAAGGGGAACACCTGGGTGGTTTGCATGAAAGCCCAGATTAGCTTCTCTGATTGAACAATTCATATTCATTTTCATTCTGCAGAAAGCAGAGATTTAGACTCAAATTTGGCTACTATTTATTTCAGGTCTTTGACACTTTTTTCTAGACATTATCTGATTTGCTACTTTCCACCATGCTTGGAGGTGGTTATCTTGTTCACTGTTTTCAAATGAAGAAAACAGAAGCTCACATATATGAAGTACCTGATGCAAGGTCACTGGCTCATAAAAGGAAACAGGATGCAGTCTGCAGACTCCTGACTCCCAGTCAGTGTCCCGCATCATTCCCAAGGAAATGGAAATATACAGTGCTATTGTTATCTGAATGTTTGGGAGAAGGGTGGGTGGTGTTAAAAGAAAATATCTCACAAGCCCCAGTGGCACTTGATTTGTTAAAACTGTAATAATCACACCATTAACAGATCTCTTTGGACTAATGCTTTCAGGAGCTCTCTTATTGGCATTATTTATTTGACAAAATAACATTGTATGCTTGATATCATTAAATCCATTTTATAAATGGGAAAACAGGAAAATACTGATTTCTCCCTAGTTTACTTAACTGGTAAATGGAAGAACCAAAAGTTTACTCCCCAAAACCGTGCTTTAAAAAGTGACCACTGTCCTCCTAGCTATGTTTACTTATTATTCATTAACCTGCTTGCTGGGTCTTCATTATGAAGAAGCTTGGTAGATCATGTATGCTTTTTCATTTATGCATACCTATTTATGAAGGCATACCCATTAGGATGACTACTAGGGAAAAAAAGAAAATAAAAGTTGGTGGAGATATGAAGAAATTGGAAGACTTGTGCATTTCTTAAGGGGAATGTTAAATTGTGTTGCCACTGCAGAAGGCAAGTTAGCAGTTTTTCAAAAATTTAGACATAAAATTACTATATAATCCAGAAATTTTACTTGTGAATATATGCACACAGGAAATGAGAGCAGGGACTCAGATCCTTATACACTGATGGTTATGGCAGTGTTATTCAGAGCAGCCAAAAGATAAAAACAACCCAAATGCCCATTGACAGATGAATAGATGGAAATATGTGCTATATAAATACAATGGAATATCACGCAGCCTGAAAAAGGAATACAACTGCTTAAAGAATTTTACAGACTACAGCATAGTTGAATTTTGAAGACATAATGGTAAATTGGAGAAGTCTGTAGCAAAATGACAAATATTGTATGTTTCTGCTTATGTAAGTTACATAGAATAGTCAAATTCATGGTGATACAAAGTGGAATAGACGTTACAAAGCTCATACGGATCAAGTAACGTGGAGTTAGTGCTTCATGGATACAGAATTTCAGCTTGGGATGATGAAAAAGTTTTTGAGATAGACAATGGTGATGGTTGCATAACAGTGAGAATATATTTAATGCCACCAGACTGTATACTTAAAAGTGGTTAAAATTGCAACATGTTATGTTATGTGTATTCTACCACTATTTTAAAAAACAAATTCAAAAACCTTAATATTTATGAAGCATATTTATTTTTATGTAAGATGGGGATATGATGATAGAGAAGGTATGATCAATTATTTCAACAGGACTATCATCTATCTAGAGAAATACATGTATAAATCGTCAACAATAGTACAGAATACTAAGAGCTCTAATCTGGGTGTTCCGAACCAATTAATCCCTTGAATATTGACAATTCTCTGTTCAAACATTTTTAAAATGCTGTAACAACTGATGATAGAAAATTTTCTAATCATTACTCATTTTTTCAACCTAATGACACTGAAGACACTGTGCATTCATTCACTATGGATTGATTCTGCATTTAAGCTCATTGACACAAATTCATTGGACAAATACTGCACAACAGGCATTGCTCAAGGTTTAGGGACATAGAGATGAATAGCTAAGGCTGGCTCTGGCCCTAAGGTGGCTGAACATCTGTGGATACATAGAGCAGATGTCAGAAAGAGACACCGTAGGCAGTAACTATGGAGAAACGCACACACAGTGTGGAAAGGACTGCAAAGCTGGAGTAGGTAAGGGGCACTAAGAGGAACTGTGCTAATTCTTGAAAAGTGATTTTGGTTTTGCCAGATGTACATTGGAAAGAAGGAATCTTCGGCAGTGAAAAAGGGAGTTGAGATCTGGAGCTAAACCACAGTTTGTTCCATATGCCTAGAAGAAGATTGGACAGGGTTGCAGGGGCCAAATTATGAAGGACTTTTTATAACGTTTTGAAATACATGCCATTGGAAATACAGAGTTGCTAAAGAGTTTTAGTTATAAGAACAGTGCTCATTAACAGTAGTTCCACCTCAGATCAGCTTGGCTTTGGAGGGAATATATTGGCATCATGAGATGTACGAAGGAGATATGATATGACAGGTAGAAAATTAGTATAATAATTCAGGAAAAAGATGATATGGGTGTGATTCAAGATGGTAGCAGAGAAAATGAAGACAAAGATATTAATACAGAAAATGACAAAGAGGTGTAATTGATAGGAATTGATCATGAATTTGAGGAAAGGAATGAGAAAAAATATGCTTTTTTCTCAAGGTACTCTTGTCATTATGCATATTAGTAAATTACATTAGCTTTACTTTGAAGATATCTCTAGAGATTATGGGTTAGATTAGCTATCTTTTCTGGTTGAAATTTTTTCTGTCTTTTCCTGGTTGTCAATCATCATTTAGCTTTAACTTTCAGCAGATAGTTCCCTTCTGATCTACCATCTGTTATCACTTAGCAAGAAGTAAGGTGGATGAAGGTGCTGACTTATTAAGAAAAGTACATGAGTTACCTTAGAATGTAATACTAGAAATAAGCCATTAATAATACCCATCCCTTATTCACTTCTGTATCACCAAGAATAAATGCTTGGCATTGTTAATAACTCCTCAAAAACCATTTGTCACATAAACAAAGGAATGAATGAATGAATGAAATATAGTAGACCCAGTATCTTATAAGTAGGAGCTGTTCTGAGTCCTTGAGAGTGGTTTGATGCATCTTTCATGAAAAATGCATGGTATAAGCGTAGGGGAAAAAACTGGAATGATACTTTGGGCCTGATGTAGCTAGAGTAGCATTTGTTTATGAAAATAGGTAATGATTACATATTATATGTACTAAGTAAAGCCTCATACCTAATACATAATACATGTAGATAAGCACACTTTGTGTGTTATTAACCTGTACAAAGGTTACTAATGTTTTTGAATTGAGTTGAAGGTGCTGGTCTACTGGTAATAAGAATCAGAGACTAACCATTTCTCTCTACCACGATGAGGTTCCCCAAAGCCTCTGGCAGTCCTAGGATTAGTCCCTTCCCAGTGTCAGAAATGTAAAGCTATAAAAACTTGCATTTTTAACATCAGGAGGAAGTTCTAGCCTAGTTCATTTTTCCCAACCTCCCCTCCTCTTCTGGAGGCAGATAAAAACGGAGCAACCTGAGGGTACTGTGAGGATAGGGACAGAGGAAGGCCTGGAAGGATGCTGGGGATGCGGACACCCACTGCAAAGTTTTGAAAAGGGTCAGACACATCTTCTGGTCCTTCTCAGGGAAAAATAGACAAAGCAAAACACTATAAAGAGAGTCCAGAAATGAATCCTGGACTGAATTCCATCTCTAGTCAGAAAAAAAGAACAACTATGAATAAAAATAGCACCAGCATAAAATAACAAAAATGGCAAAATTGGTGAGTAGGCTGGGCTGAGTGTTGGTTCAGCAAAATCTCTCTGTGATATTTTTCTTGCCGATTTGAAGCCTGGTCTCTCAGGCACCCTGGCCTCTTCCCACTTGGGTCTCCAACCACACTAGCATGGTGCAGTTTTCCAAAGGAATCATGTTAACTATTTCCTCAAAGACTTTCTGCTGTCTGAAATAGTATACCTCTTCTCTCCCTAACCTTTATGTCTGAAGAACTCAAAGTCACCGTTCAGAATTGTAAAACACTCCTGCATCGCTTCCTTCTCCTTCATCCTTCATAGCATGGACCTCAATTATAGTTGCTTGTTTTTCTCTCCCTCTTTTCTGCTTTATACCCCAGACTCCACAAGGGTAAGATGTCCTTTTCTTTGAACCCAGTACAAAAGGAATGCCTGAAACTTAGGTAGCATCAAATAAAACCAGCTATTTACTTATATTTTCAGGAACTAATGCTTACAATTTAGAGCCTATTTCAACTCTTTCAATTGTATTCATCTTATTCAACTGAATCAAGTACTCATTTATGCAGAACACTTAGAAAAGCCCGGTGATGGTGCATGTGAGTAAAAAGGAAAAAAAAAAAATGGCACAGCAGCAATCACACAGCTCCATTCTCCTACCAGTGGACTGAGGGTTGAAGCTTGTTAAGGGTTCAGTTGTGTCCCTGACAAAACACATTTGGACCTCAGAATGTGACTATATTTAAAGATACAGTCTCTAAAGAGAAAACTAAGTATAGGTGCTCATCCAACACGACTGGCATTCTTTTAAGAAGAGATTTGGCCACAGACAGGCACGGGGGTAAGACCATGTGAAAACACGGGGAGTAGACCATCATCTGCAAGCCAAGGAGACAGGACTTAGAAGAAACCAACCCTGCCAACACTAACCTTGGACTTCCGGCCTCTGGAACTGAGAGAAATAAATTTCAGTTGTTTAAGCTATTCAGTTTGTCATACTTTGTGATGACTGTCCTAGCAGACTAATCTAGGGACAAGGAGACATCTGCAGGGTTCTCATAGGATGAACCTGACCCACTGGAAACGCAGGCTTTTCCTGGGGCCACAGCTTCTCCATGTGGGAGCCTGTTTTTACCATCCGGGAGGAGTAGGGCTGAGTCTCAACGATGGATGTGTTTGTGACCGGAGATCATTCTTCACGATTTCCACCCTTTTTGGTTCTGCTTCTCAGTGGTTTTTCTCCTCACGTTACTTATATCAGGAAGTGGGGTGGGGAGGGGACGTTTAAATTTCTTTGGCTTGTTTCCGTATAAACTCGAATAGAAGAAATGGAACATTTATCTTGGCAATTAGTACCTTATATTAGCTAGAGTGACAAAGTTAATACAGCAAAATTTCCCTCTGCCTGAAATTTGTGGACTATTACAAGGATATATTTAAAGCCATGAAATAATTTAAATAAAACGTGTACTTACTGTGAATTTTGAACTGTCAAATATACTTGCTCTGCTTTTTTTTTCTGAAAAAAATATAAAAATAATAAAATTAAAAAAACAGAGACTCATTTTCAACCTCTTTTTCTACCTTTAATTTGTTTTTTTTCCTTTCAGATCCAGGGCTTTGTTAAGTTGCCCAGGCTAATCTTAAACTCCTGGCCTCAAGCAATCTTCCCAGCTCAGCCTCCCAAGGTATTACAGGATTACAGGAGATTTCAGTTTTTTTTTCTGGAAAAAACACACACACACACACACACACAAATCAAAACAACAACAACAACAACAAAACAACTAGCATTGTGCAGTTTCTCCTGTAATCCTGTAATACCTTGGGAGGCTGAGCTGGGAAGATTGCTTGAGGCCAGGAGTTTAAGATTAGCCTGGGCAACTTAACAAAGCCCTGGATCTGAAAGGAAAAAAAACAAATTAAAGGTAGAAAAAGAGGTTGAAAATGAGTCTCTGTTTTTTTAATTTTATTATTTTTATAGATTTAGGAAGTAAAGTATAGCTTTATTACATGAATATACTTCATAGTGGTAAAGTCTGGACTTTTATTTGGGTGTAAGTAACACTCAGATAGTGTACATTGTACCCATTAGGTAATTCATCATCTCTCAGCCCAGTTCCATCCACTCACCTTTCCAAGTCTCCAATTTTTCTTTTCTTTTCTTTTCTTTTTGTTTTGTTGTTTTTTTGAGATGGAGTCTCCCTCTGTCGCCAGGCTGGAGTGCAGTGGGAGGATCTCGGCTCGCTGCAATCTCCGCCTCCTGGGTTCAGGTGATTCTCGTGCCTTAGCCAGGTGATTCTCGTGCCTTAGCCTCCTAAATAGCTGGGATTACAGGCACCTGCCATTATGCCCAGCTAATCTTTTTGTCTTAAAAAGATCCCTCTGTTGCTGCAAAAGGCATGATCTAATTCTTTTAATAAGTTAGTCATATTTCAATCTCTACTTTCAAGAGTCGACAATCACAGTTCATCATCATCATCATCATCATTTTGGCAGTATAATCGCTTTCATACAGATGATGAAAGGAGGTGTCAGAGTCTCACAGTAATAAAAATGGTAAATGAAAGGTTCAGAATTAGAGCCTATCTCTGATCCCTATAACTCAAGTCCATGCTAATATATGATATGTTGCCTTGAAAAGGGAAAACACACTATGGTTAACACACTTGCAAACTCTATCATATGTCAATTACCTGTGCTTTCTTGTGTTTTAAAACACCTCTAAACATTGCATTGCCTTTTAATTGCTAATGTAAGAGGGATCGAATTTTCACCGTATCTTCAGCAATGTGTTTGTGGTTACAAAATGGAATTGTATCCTGCAGAATAACGTTCAGAGAACAGCAGGACTAGCTAGCTTCACCCTGTTGTGCAGGAGAACAATTTACACACAAAATGTATATCTGGATAAATGACTTCACAGAGTCTTTCTAAGTTTCATAGCCTTCAATTTTCTGAAGATGCAACTGTCACCTCTTACTCCTGAAAAAGCCTTTGGACATCATCTCAACTAAACCTCTGACTTAGCAGAGGAAACTTTTGGTCACTCTTTGAATGCTGAAAAATATAGCTTAATCCAGCCTTGAAAATCAGGTACTTGCTTCCTGCACATTCCGGTTCATAAATTCACCACTTGAGGTTTTGGGATTCAGGGGTGCTCCCTTAGCAGCAGTGGGTGGAACACTGAATTAGGAGCCAAGAAGTGAAACAATAAGAATATTAACATTTGCTAACTGTGTGTGCCAGAAGGCCCTGGACTGGGTGCTAGAATGAGGAACTCAGCACTTATTGAGGTTTACACTCAAGCATGGGAGACAAACATAAACCAATGACCAAAAGGGGGAATTGAAGTTGCCAGTGTAATAGACAGTACAGTGAGAGTTGCCTACTGTGATGAATGTCTATAACAGGTGTCCCCAAACTAGGGCCCATGGACCGCATGTGACCCCCTGAGGCCATTTATCCGGCTCCCCGCCACACTTCAGGAAGGGGTACCTCTTTCATTGGTGGTCAGTGAGAGGAGCACAGTATGTGGCGGCCCTCCAACGGTCTGAGGGACAGTGAACTGGCCCCCTGTGTAAAAAGTTTGGGGACGCCTGGTCTATAACAAGAGAGTTGATTTAGTCCTGGGGTCAATGGATTCCTGGGGGTATTAAAAATTGTGCTGAGATAATCTTAGAAAAATCCCTATGAAGTTGATTTTAATCTCCTATAAAATTATTTTTTAAAAATGAGAAAACTGAGGCAGGCTAGGTGAAGTTAAATGATTTTCTGAGGCCCCTATGCTAAGCAACAGAGCTTGTACTCGAAGCCAGGACCGTCCTCCACTTGGTATTCCCCAGTACATCACACCTGACACCCTAGGACTGCCTGGGCTTCTAGTCCTCTTCTTACTATCCCTGGATATACATTTTATCCCGTGAGACACAATTGTGTATTGCAGAAAGAGCATGAGTTTTAACATGTGATAAACTTGGGTTCAAATTCCAGTCCTTTTACCTGCTGAATGAGCATGGACCAATCAACTTTCTGAACCTCCCATTCCTTAATAATAATGAGGGAAAAATGCTATGTACCTTACGGAGTAGTTTATAAGATTAGAAATAAGAAACACACGGTGCTCTAAAAAATAATAGTAACAGCAACACCAGAAACAACAAACAAAAGCCTATCATTTCGTTGAGCACTTGCCATGTGCTAGACACAAAAACTATCACATTTATTTCTTACAATAATCCTAGGAGATAAGTACAATTATCACCCTCATTTTGAAGAAGAGAAAATCGTGGCACTAAGTAATAAAGTATTTTGCCCAAGGCCATAAAGATAAGAAGTGGCAGAATTAGGATAAGAATCTAGGAGCCTGGCTCCAGAGCCCTGTCCACGTTATATGACCTCCACAATAACTGTGTGTAACATGTACTGGGGATGTGGGAAGTTAGAGTGGGTGTTCCTTCCAGCATAAGGTTTCTGATCGCTTTCTTTGCAGACAGTTGAAAGGTTGCGCATGTGCACACACACACACACACACCACTCGAATTTCCCTTTTGGGTTCTTGGAGCTGGCCCTTGCTGGCTATACTGTTTCATGGTGTTCTGTGGAGGCTGCTCTTGGTTTCACGACCATCTGCTTTGTTTCCTCCAGCTGCGGAATTGTAGACAGAGATGCATTTATTTTTGGTAGTATGTATTTTCTGAGCTGAAGCCAAAGCAGGCTGCTGTCCAGATCCTCTGAAAAATCACTTCAACCAGCTCTCAGAATGGCCAACTGATTTTACTTTGGTATCTCATTCCAAACAAAAGTTGATGGAAGAAGAAGTGAAGACACATGAACAAAGTAATTAGGATGGAAAATATCCTGAACCTTTCAAAATTATGTCACAGTTTTGCATAATAATAACTGAACAATAGGCTCCTTAACGCCCTGCTATTTAGTGCCATTTACTTTCCTCAACGTGTCATGTCATGCTGTTTCCTGCTTCGGTGTCTTTACATTTGCTGAATGCTTTGTCTTAAAAAGGTCTCCCCAAACCCTTTTCTACTTGGAAGTCTCCTATATCAAAATTACATCTCCCCTTTTCACCCCTTGAGGCCTTTCCTAGTGGCCTCCTTCCTAGGTCAGTTAAATTTTAGGCTAAAATTTAATACAGATGTTACCTTCAGAAAAGTGTAACACTCTAACTCAATTTTACTAATTATTAGCTTCTGGAGACTGGTTGAAGTTGCCAAAATTTTCTTAGGTTTGGTATCCTTCTCCTCGAAAGAGCACTGTAATGTAACATGCCTCATAATTAGTTGCGAAGATTTATGCAAGAAGAAAACATAGCTTAAGTGATAAAGCATGGACTAGTATGAATATATTCCCAGTAAATATTTTTAAAAGAATAAATTTAAAAAGTGGCTAGCACAGAGCCTATACATAACAAGTGCTTAACAAAGTTTATCTATTCTTACTCCGTTGTCTATTAATGCCTCTCTCACAACGAGCATTCTTTGCAGGAGCCTCTAATTGTCACCCTTGTATTTGTAGAAATTTCCATAGTACATGACATGTGGAAAACCTTCAATGACTGTTTTACAGGACATTTATAGATAATTTTCACTTTAATACAGGAATAATACAGGGTGGTCACAGGAGAATAGAAAATTCCAGGCAACAGTCTCACATGACTAGCAAAAAGGAAAGAGGTGAAATAGCTGCATACGCTAGGGGGTGATAAGACCCTGAAAAACAGAATGGGGGCCAAGCTGGCTGAGACCAACTAGACCCAACATGGAGCTAGATGTGACTTAGGTCTTACCTAGAACCTTATTATATTCTCATTACCATACTAAATTACACACCCATTCGTGCTATGACAGTTACGGAACACTGATACTTGTAAAAATGGGTGGCACCATAGTTCCATGAAATCTTTTACCTTTTTCCAGAAATCTCCATGAATATGACTCCCCTTGATTAAATAAACCCATAGGGATAGACTCCCCAAGCCCCATGGAGGACAACTCACTCTCTTGAGTACACCCAAACTCCCCTTTCTTGAGTGTGTACTTTCACTTTGCAGTAAATCTCCACACTTTCGCTATTATTTGACTTGTCCTTGAATTCCTTCTTGGGATGGTGTCAAGAGCCTGGACATCAGTTGAAGTTGAGTTCCCACTGACATTTAGGGACCTTCCCTAGCCCATCAATTTAACAAATTGTTTTTCGTATGTTTATTTTGATTATTACTTCCACTTGAACGGGTAGGAATTACATTGTCACTAATTTACATGCAATAAAACTCTGAACCACAGCGAATAAAAATACTTTCTTTAATTTAAGTTGGTAAAAAGTAGATTACAACTTGGTCACAATCCTCCAACTGAATGCTTTCTGCATGTTCGTAGACAGAATTAGTCCAATTTGGGTTTGCAGGGTCTTTACACATTACCTACAATAACTGTCCTGATTTTATAGGTAATGTCCAGGAAAAAGAGGCCTGCCCAAACTTACATAGCCACTTTGAAGTGATTGCATTTTGTGAATAATCCAATAGCTCAGAAATGAGAGATTACCTTATTTTGATAAACAAACCAAATTGTTGCTAAATAAACCAAATTATTGCTATGCACTAGTCTAAATGGGTTGTGTTCAGAAATGCTAAATATTTATGGTTGACAAGAAAAAGTTGAATTCATTTATGTCTCTTTTAATACATTGGTTACCTCATGTAGAATAATTGCTACTTTTACTCACAGTACTTGAATACTGCACATTACTGAGTCATAGTTTAGTTAATGCCTGAATTCAGTTGACAACATGTTATTTACGGAAGAAAATAAAAGACTGTAATGTTTTGAATTTGAACCAGTCTTTTTTACTTTGAACTTTGAATGCATGTGATTGGAAATTTTAAAATCTCGAACCTAGTTTCAAGTAACAGAAAACTGATCCATTGAAAAAAGCAGAGTGTGTATTTGAGTGTTTATTCTGTATAATAGCATCCCCATTCAGTGACACGTTTCAGAAGTGCTTGCCTGTGTCTGAATGAGAAACCACTGCATTTTCAAAAACTCTTGTTCACAACTCAGAAACATTTAGTACTGTTTTCTGTCAATAGAAGATGGGGTCGCATTTAACTGCCCTCAGGATGGTTTGATGATTATTGTAAATCTGCTGCATGGAAAAAAATGGCTTAGATTTTCTCCTCAGTACAACAAATGGTAGCCCCTCCTTATCCAGGGTTTTATGTGCGGTGGTGTCAGTTACCCAAGGTCAGCCATGATCAGAAAATATCCAATGATAAACTCCAGAAATAAACAATTCATAACCTTTAAATTACATGCCATTCTAAGCAGTGTGATGAAATCTTGTACTGTCCCTCTCCGTCTTACCTGGGAGATGAATCATCCCTTTGTCCAGCATATCCATGCTGTATATGCTACCTGACAGTGAGTGAGTCACTTAGCCTTCCAGGTTATCAGTCCTCCATGTTATCAGTCCCTCATGGTACTACTGTTCTGGCATCACAGTGCTTGCCTTCAAGTCACCTTTATCTTCCATAACACTTCCCAAAAGCACAAAGAGTAGTGATACTGGCAATTCAAATATGCCAAAGAGAAGACTCAAGTGCTCCCTTTAAGAGAGAAGGCAAAATTTAGCAACTTAATGGAAAGAAAAAAAATCTCTGTTTGGGTTGCTTAGATCTATGTAAGAAGGAGTTGTCTATCCATAAAATTGTGAAGAAGGAAAAAGATATATATGGTAGTTTTGCTGTTGCACCTCAAACTACAAAGTCACAGCCACAGTGCATGATAAGTGCTTACGATGAAAAAAGGCATTAAATTTGTGGGTGGAAGGCATGCACAGAAATGCTCTTCAATTGATGGCCATCAAGTTCCACACTATCCTAGTTCTGGGCATCCACAGGGGATCTTGGACTGTATCCCTCGAGGATAAGAGGTGGGCAACTGTAATGTCCATTTTCTCCCAGGAAGGGCACACACAACAGCGCATTCACAGAGGAGTCCTGGGAACACACATTCAGCATTCAGCACAGCAGAATTCAAATGAGCAGTAAATTCATGACAAGAAGTGAAGTTCGTGGAGACAGAAATCAGGAGACATTTCTTTCAGGGCTAATTTTTGCCAATGGTGTGCTGTGTGGCCAATACTCTTATTTGCCTATAAAACCATCATTTCCAACCATAGAACCCAAGCTTTGCTGAAGGGTGTCATGACCCCAGGCATTGGATCATAATAGGAGAAACCATGCCATCCATGACAGTCTTGCTTCTCTGCCCTCAACAACCATATTTCTAGCTCCAATTGCAATTAATGGAGTCTAGTCCTAAGACAATGTTCTCACCAAAATATAAGTAAACAAATTAACAAATAAATAAAGTGAGGGGATATCTGCTGGAGGCTTCTGGGAAATATATTTGACTTTTTGGAACTAACTGGGACTGCACATTGTCGTTTCTTATTGCTGAAGAAGTGAATGTCAGGATATAATGCCTAGAGCTGATATAACCATCTCGTATCTGGACAGTAAATATGAAAATAAGAAAGCTAACATGCTGAGCATCACAGAAGGGAAAGATGTGAAAAGTGCATATCTTTGTGGCATCATTGATCTGTGCAGGAACCTTGGAATAGCTTGCTTCCATATTTCTCACTAAATAAATAATAATTGTCTTTATGATTTAAAACATCAGCATTTGAACCTTCTGTTACCTGCAGCCAGAAACATTCTAGTTACATTAACTAAATTACTAATTATGTCTCCCTTTTTTTAACGTTTATTTTTCCCTCTACCTTACCAGGCTGCAATCAATTATTTCTTTTACTGACTTTGTACTTGATGTGCATTTCTCTTGTTAGAACTGCTGGCATTAAACTGGATTGTTGTAGCTAATTTGGGGAGGTTTTATCTGGCATCAAAATATGAATGCCAAGTTTTATTAGTTTATAGTAGATTACTTCAGAGAAGTTGCTGCTCTTTGCTGGGGGTATTATAGTTTTCTATTCCATGAATGTCTGGCTTAGTCGAATGACATGGAGTGTCAGTGAAAAACTACATATTGAAGTCCTTTCACATTTTTAAATCGAGATTTTGTGTTTGTTTCTTTGTGTTTTGTTTTTGCTATTGAGTTATATGAGTTTCTTATATATTTTGGAAATTAACCCCTTATCATATATTGGGTTGTAAATATTTTCTTCTAATCTTTAGGTTGCCATTTCATTTTGTTATTTCCCTAACTGTGCAAGGATTTTAAAAAAATATTTATTTTTAAAATTAGTCTGAATAATTTACATTAGCCAATGGCCTTAAATCTCAGTGGTTTAAAATCATTGAAATTTGTTTCCAATCTGTGTCACAGTTCTGTATAGCTCTGGGGCTCTGAGGTGGCTGTCCTTCAGGAGAGCAACAGCTGAGGAACCCTGATTCCTTCCTCCATGTGGTTCTGATGTCATGGAATCCTTTGCTTTCAGCTGCAATAAAGACCAGAGGAAAAGCATGGTTTTTGCCATTGTTATCTTACCCTGGTCATAATTTCATCTCAAGGCCCAAAGTTTTTGTGATAAAGTGGGGAATTTAGTCTTTTTTTGATGTGACCAGGAAGAAGAAACCGGACTGGTACATTCAACTACTCTCTGCTACACATGTTAACATGTAACTTAGATTCTGTGTTGGGAACAGGCTTATTCCACAATATGAGCCAAAGGGATATTACCATCATTTACAAGTTTATCATTCTATATTGGGAGTATATGCTGGATAGGTAGAGGGGTATGATGAAAGATCAGATATCAGGGACACAGCATACTAATATAACAAACCAAAACCAAAATAAACTAACATGTCAGGGGAGAAGTAATTAGTTCTATGGCAGAAGTAAGCCAACTAGAGGTAGAGCTTGTGTTTGGTCTTAATGGATGAGTAAGTCAGTAGAGCATGGTTAATAATTATGCCAAACACATGGATCATTGTGAGACAGGAGCCCAGACTAAGAAGAGAGACTGCAGCACTCAAGATTTATGTAAGGAGTGTGAGGAGTCTAGAGTAGAGAGGTGGTCAAATGAAGGACTGAGCACCTCCTTGAAAACCAACAAACTTAGTTGGGCCTTTATCCTGAAGACAATTAGGCTATGATGGTTGCTTTATTCACAGTACAAGACTCATATCTTTGAAACTTTGTCCATTTATATTTATAAAACCACGTGTTTCCATTATTTGACTCCAAACACCACATTTATTTTTTACATTTCATCATAGAGATATTTAAGACAGAGGAGCACAACATACATAATACTTCATTTATCTTACCTTGTGAGAAACTAAGACTTTCCACATAAATTAACATTACTACATGCTGAAGCTAAGCATTTTTTATGTTTACAAACTTTCTTTTAATATTATCTATTCTACATCTATCTAATTGATTTTGAAACATTTTGAAATATATGTTTTCTGCTTTCTCAAAACAGTGTTTTTTAACATGATTTAACATCCATATGATTTTCTTTTTTTTAACTTTTAAGTTCAGTGGTATATGTGCAGGCTTGTTACACAGGTAAACTTGTGTCATAGGGGTTTGTTGTACAGATTATTTCATCACCCAGTTATTAAGCCTAGTGCTCACTGGCTATTTTTCCTGGTTCTCCTTCTCCTCCAACCCTCCACCCACCCTCCACCTTTCAATGAGCCCCAGCGTGTTGTTCCCCTCTATGTGTTCATGTGTTCTCATCATTTAGCTGCCACCTATAATTACTTACAGGTGGTATTTGGTTTTCTGTTTCTGCATTAGTTTGCTGAGGAAAATGACCTCCATATCCATCCATGGCCTTACAGAGAATATAATCTTTTTTATGGCTGCATAGTATTCTATGGTATATATGTATCACATTTTCTTTATCCAGTCTATCATTGATGGGAATTTAGGTTGATTCCATTTTTTGCTATTGTAAATAGCAAAAATGTTTGTACTGCAACAAACATATAATGCATGTATATTTATAATAGAGTGATTTATATTTCTTTGGATATATACCCAATAATGAATTGCTGGATCACATAGTATACCTACCTTTAGGTCTTTGATTTTCTTTCAGTGTTTATTTATTGAGCCTCTATCCAGTAGCTGGCACTTTCCTTATGCTTTTAGAGTCCAGTCTAAAAGAAAAAAAGACCACGTATGCAAACACATCTTCATTTTAAAGCCTTGTCATCTATACTTATTTCTTTATGTCATAATATGATTCATCTTTCTTCCTTGTACTGTTAGCTCTTTGAGGCCAGGAACCATGTCTGTTTCTATTGTGAATCCCCACCACATTCACAGCACCAGCAGAGTCTGGGGCATATAGTAGGTTCGCAGTAAATATTCTGCATGAATAAATTAATCAGTTAACATATTTTCATTCTGCTCCTGATGCCAATATTTTTTTCTCTGAATTTCATTTATATCTAGTATATCCTAATGGTTAAGAACACAGACTTACAGAGTTGGAATTTCTGGGTTAGAGTTTTAGCTTTGTAAATTCCTAGCTCTTGGGAAAGTCATTTAATTTCTTATTCTGTACTTTTATCTGTAAAACAGAGACATCACAGTGCTTGCCTCATAAGTTTGTTATGTGTATTAAATAGCATAATGACATGGCTAGAAGACACACACACACACACACACACACACCAGTCACAGAGCTAGGATTTGAATTCAGTTCTGCATACTCCAAAAATCATTCTGTTTTCAGAACATCTGCTCAAACACATATTTATTAAACAATTACTATATTCCAGTTGTTATTATAATGCCCTTTTTATAGGTAATCAAACAGAGCTTTAGCGAATTTAAATTATCTGCATGGGTAACCTAAAAAGAAATCTGTGAAGATGAGGTCTCTTCCATGACTCCAATTTTTTTCTTTATTTTCAGGAAAGTAACTACCACAAACAATGTTGTTTCTTGTATTTCCCATAGATTTATTGCCCCAAATTACTCAGAATACATCAAGGCCATAACCATTTTTCACAGCTAAGTGGATCTTCCACTCAAAATTTATTGTAGTTCATGGCAAGAATTTGAAGGTTATAAAAGCCTAGCAATAAAACACTCTAAAATTTACAGCTTGAATGAAAATTGCTGAAATTAATATTATTAGGGTTATAATTTGTCTTCTATATTTTCCATATATTTTATGACCACTGTATAGAGTTTTGTTGTTGGTTTTGTTTTTAGTGAGTGGTAATGAGGGATGCATCTGGCATTGTTAATGAGTCCTGTGTATGCATGGTGTTGAATGTGATGGAAAAGAATCCTGAGACATCACATTTCCCTTTGATGCAATATCCAATTTCTTTTTATAAATCACTGTTTCCATTTATTTAATGGTCTCATGTTTGAATGAATTCATTTATTAGTTCAATAACTCTTTATTGAGACATAATATATGTGAGGTATTATGTTAGGCATTGGGAATATAAACATGAATAACAAACATTCCTGAAATTCAAAGAGCATAGAGTCTAGTGGAAATAACTCTAGTACCAAAAGTTTTTGCATTATTGAAAAAAATAAAGAAATAGATACTACTTGCTGCTTGGAGTCTGAGACTATATTATCCTCAGTGTGCATTTATGCTGTAAGTACAAAATATAAACATTAATTCCACTAACATTTTATGCTTTTATTCAGAAAGTTTAGGGATTTAATTTTCTCCAAAGGCAGCCAAAGAGATTGATTGTTAGGAGATGGAAACATTTTGAACTTACACAGCTCTGGCTCTGATTCTAAAATTGAGTTCACTAAAATGTAAGCGCCATAACTGAAACTTTTTTAGTCTATTTGCTCACAAGTGCTTAAAATACTTTGCCTGACTCATAATAGATATGTGATAAATATTTGCTGAAGAATATGAGAACACATGTGGGGAGAGGACAGTCTCTTTAATAAATGGTGTTGTGGCCAGGCGCAGTGGCTCATACCTGTAATCCCATCACTTTGGGAAGCTGAGGTGGGCAGATCATGAGGTCAGGAGTTTGAGACCAGCCTGACCAACATGGTAAAACCCTGTCTCTACTAAAAATACAAAAATAAGCTGTGTGTGGTGGCACATGCCTATAATCCCAGCTACTAGAGAAGTTAAGGCAGGAGAATCACTTGAATCCATGAGGTGGAGGTTGCGGTGGGCCAAGATTGCATCAGTGCACTCCAGCCTGGGTAGCAGAGCGAGACGCTGTCTCAAAAATAAAAATAAAAATAAAAAACAAATAAATAAATGGTGTTGGGAAAACTGGATATCCACACCCAGAGGAATAAATGTATGGAAGTAACTCACTGTGTGATATTAGCTTATTTAACCTCACTGGGCAAAGAAGGAATCTGCGTTCTTGTTCTCTCCACCTAGGATACTGAACGATTACAGGAAAATTATACAACCTTTCAGACTGGTGCCTCTAGAAATCAGGATATATAGTCTCTCCTGTGCCATCAGCATTATCTCTTGACCTCTGTCCTTCCTTGATTCAATTGTTTCATCTCTTCCACAGCACCAAACCGTCTGCGCTGCCCTATAGTGGCACATTCTTTCCTAATCGCCCATTTGTATATGGTGAAAAGCAAGACTTTTCTTTCTTCTAAGGGTAGTCATTCCACCTGTGCATCATGGTTCATATTCTCTCTCTGCTAGGAACACACTCCATGATCCCCCTTTCCCCTTATAAACTGGCTTTTTCCAACAGCATTTAAACATCTTAAAATCTCCTTCTGTTAAACAAGGAAAAAAGGGGTGAAGTGAACACCCTCCATCAACTCCCCTTTCCCCTTCAGCTAATTCTTTTTATTTTAAAACGTTTTTTAGAGACAAGGGTTTCACCCTGTTGGTCAGATTGGTCTCAAACTCCTGACTTCATGATCCGCCCGCCTCGGCCTCCCAAAGTGCTGGGATTACAGGCATGAGCAACCGTGCCTGGCCCCCTTCAGCTAATTCTTTATCACCCTTTCTGCAGGACCAACTTCTTGAGAGAATTGTCTACACTTACTGAATCTTCTAGACGTTATTATTCTGAATTCATTTCAGTTTGGCCTCTTCCCTCCTGCTCCCCTGAAATGCCCTTACCTAGGTTATCTGTAGTCTCTGGTGGGTTAGGGATAACAACTGATTTCAGTCCTCCTCTTACCTGAATTCTCAAACTCTCAAGAGGTTTGCTCCTCTTCCTACTTCAGTTGTCTCTTTTCTTAGTTCTAACTTTGTGCCTTTGCACATCACAAATATGTCCTTTCAGTAGACTTTGCTGGCTGTTATTCCAATGTCTACCGTTGTACATAAAGTGACCTTGGGCTTCTGTTCCAGGCCCTCTCACTTTCTCACTCTGTGTACTTCATATGCTGCCTCATCCACACTAACAGCTCTATTTTATTTATCAATTCCCAAATTCTTGGTTGAATTTTATTTAGCATTCTGAATTTTACCTTAATTTAGAAAAATCTACAATCCCCTAAGATAAGCATGTAAAAATTGTTATTGATACTAGATACATTCTCTAAGTCAGGCGTCCCCAAACTATGGCCCGCGGGCCGCATGAGGCCCCCTGAGGCCATTTATCCGCCCCCACCTCCGCCGCACTTCAGGAAGGGGCACCTCTGTCATTGGTGGTCAGTGAGAGGAGCACAGTATGTGGTGGCCCTCCAACGGTCTGAGGGACAGTGAACTGGCCCCCTGTGTAAAAAGTTTAGGGACGCCTGCGTGGCTGGGGCCCTTTTGGCAGGAAATTATCTTGTATAATTTGAAGACCAACTGAGGTAGGAGATCAGCTGAACTTGTTTTCTGAGCACCGGTAAGGAGCCTGCTCATCAGAAACAAGATGCAGTAAGGAACTTGGCTGAAACCAGCAGATGGTGATGAAAGCAACCTCGTGTTGCCCTCACTGCTCATTACTAAAGACACTCACACCGGCACCATGTCCGTTTACAAATGCCATGGAAACAATCCAGAAGTTACCATATAAGTTTCCAGGAACTTTTCCTTTTCTAGAAAATGCTGAATAATCCTCCCTTTAATTAGCATATAATCAAGAGAGAATATAACTCTAGCCAGCCGGTAACCCATGCTGTGGTTGCTGATTCTTTGGACTGCTCTGCTTATGGAGACATTTTGCTATATACTGTAACTTTTTTTTTTTTTTTTGAGACGGAGTTCGCTTTTGTTACCCAGGCTGGAGTGCAATGGCGCCATCTCGGCTCACTGCAACCTCCGCCTCCTGGGTTCAGGCAATTCTCCTGCCTCAGCCTCCTGAGTAGCTGGGATTACAGGCATGCGCCACCATGCCCAGCTAATTTTTTGTATTTTTAGTAGAGATGGGGTTTCACCATGTTGACCAGGATGGTCTCGATCTCTTGACCTCGTGATCCACCCGCCTCGGCCTCCCAAAGTGCTGGGATTACAAGCTTGAGCCACCGCGCCCAGCCTATATACTGTAACTCTAATAAACTTGCTTACTTTCACTGCTCAGTGACTTGAATTCTTTCCTGAGTAAAGCCAAGAAGTCTCTTGGGCTAAGATCAAATTTTGTGTATGCCTGCATCACAACCAACAGAACTCTAAGAGAAATATCTTGGTAGATGGTAAACAGCATGTGAAACTAGTTAAGCAACACTGCGGCCCAAGTACAATTTAGAAAAAAGTGCATGCACATTTATTTTATAAGCCAAATTTCCATAATTTCCCCTTAATTTCACCTCTCTCACAACTTAATAACTCTATGAAGGAGATATTGTTAAGAAGGAATTCTAACATACTTGTCAAGGTTTTGGCATTTGTGCTAAATTCTTACCGTCACGTATCTTCACGAGGAAATGTATTTCCTCATATTCCAAATAAATCATTACCGTGACAGGATTTGTCACAAGTAAACAAGAGAGCATCTGTGAGTCTTATCCAAACCATATGCAGAGGATAGTGCCTTGTAAAAGGTCATCTGTGAAACACAAAAGGGTGGGGGTGTGGATTTATTTGTCATTTTTATCTAGGGTCACAGAGTTGTGGTTAAATTCAACATTGTTGTGGTATATCTCAGTAATTCCTCACATGGTTTTAAACTCAATGAAGACAAGAATTAAGTTAACTCCCTACAAATTTAAGTTAATAAGTCAGTCCAGTACCTGTGGAATAGTATTACTAACTGTTTGATGAGTGCATTCATGAAAAATGAAGAGATGAATAAATTGACGGGTAAAAAACATGATTTTCTTTGTATTAACTCCTATTTTACCTTATTTACATGCATCTAATTTATGACATAAATCACTTTCTACTAGCAAATATAGTTCCCTTATGGGTATGTAATTTTCAATACTAGGCTGAAATACTCACATGACTTTTACATATATGGGATCCGTTACATCTTCAGATCATCTTCACATATTTACATTTTATGTTAATTGCCATCTATATTGAGTGTCACAACAGATCCTTGGAAACATAACTGAAGACTTAACCTTTTATTTAGTCGAACATCACTAAAGAACTAACAGCATAAGTTGCCACAGTGAGAGAGAATCACATAAAATAAAAGAGGAGGGGGTTTGGATTCCGATAAACCCAGGTTCAAATCACAGTTCACTAACAGCATGGCCGTAAACAAATTAGTTAACTTCTCAAACCTCAGTTAATTCATCTACAAGATGAGAATAATTAAGATAATCCTGAAGAAGGAATAGAAAATATACTATGTGCCTTCTCCGTTTTCCACTCTTAATTTATATTATAGGCATAATTTTTTTAACTGAACCCAGTTGAAGCCCAATATTTGTTTTTAAAACATGCTTAAGGTGGCCATAACCAGACCAGAATCCATGTCAGACATGAACTTATTTATCATCATTTCTCTATAGAATTTTATGAGGAATAGAGCTAATGAATATGAAGTCTTAATATGTACCATATGTTCATCGCTGGTATCTATATTACAATAATTTTTGGTTTATTTGAACCAGGCTTAAGATTAATAATGAGTGGGTCACTAAAGACCTGCCCAGGCTTTATAGTCTTATTCACAATATATTCAGCCCTCCTTTGCGGCACACTTATAGAACATAGAAATAATGCAGTAGTGCTATAATCTCCAGACAGTGTAATGTAGAGCTAATCTTTCACCTAGTCAGCCCAGTTAGCTTCTTGGAGCCAATTTTCCTCATGTATAAAATCAGGGTGATAATAGCATCTGCCTCATAGGATTCCTGGGAGAGTAATTGAGATGCTGGCCATAGAGCACACAATACAAAGCTGAGCACATTATTTGGCCCTCTCTAAGTGGAAGTTTCTGTTTTTCTTAGAAACATAGACTCTGGCACAATGGATGATCAAAATGAAGATTGTTTCTGGTTGAAAATTCATCAGTGAGTCCATCAAAGTTCAGTGATAAACTGAACTTAGGTCACATTTTAATATGTAACAGACTCACTTGGTTGCAAGATAGAAATCAAACTCATTGTATTTTAAGCATAGGAAAACCAATGAAATACAAAGGTGATTCTACCGGCAGGCCAGACCTAGGAACCAATTTTGTCAAAGCTTCTTTTTTCAATTATATTCCTTTCTTTCCTAGGCGTGGGCTTTTGTTCAATGACTGGAAGTAAACATCGCCTGAAGCAACTCCAGACAAGTAATTTCAGCTTAGCACCTTGAATAAAAGGAGAGATTTTTCTCAAATCAGTTAAGATAATTCTAACTGGCTCAACTTGCATCACATGCTCATCCTTGGACTAATAGGACTGTTCAGATACCTGGACCCTTTGTCAAAGAAAAGGATTTATTGCAGGAAGGAAAATATAGCACAGTAGGCAGAAGCATTGAAAGGAGGAAAGGCTTTACGAGAAAAAGAAGACCAAAGTGCAAGAAAGAATGAGTAGAAGTTGGATTTGTGGAAAGAACAAGAAAAAGCTACTTTTGGCAAAGGAATTTTAAGCAATTTTAATATACAATGGCTATAGCCATTGTATATTAAGAAAGAGAAAACAGTAAATGTTATTTTGCCTAAATCTAAATCAGAATGGGAAAATACTAATCACAAAATAGCAATAATATTATAAAAATAAGAAGTACCTTTTACAGATTGCTAGGTACTGCAATATGACAGCTGTATATATTATATTTAATTCTCCAGGCAGCCCTATAGAAAGATAATGTTATCATTCATTTACCAAGAAATAAATGGAAGCTTAAAAAGTTATTTGCCCAACAATTAATATCTAAGCTTGATTCAGATTCATTTTATTCATTCAACGTAATTTTACCTACCATGTGTTACTCTCCACACTTACAACTGGCATAGAGTGTGAATAAGACAGTTTGCTACATTTTTTTTGAGAGGGAGTCTTGCTCTGTCGCCAGACTGGAATGCAGTGGCGTGATTTCAGCTCACTGCAACCTCCGCCTCCCAGGTTGAAGCGATTCCCATGCCTCAGGCTCCCTAGTAGCTGGGACTAATGGTGTGCCACCACACCCAGCTAGTTTTTTTGTATTTTAGTAGAGACGGGTTTTCACCATGTTGGCCAGGATGGTCTCAATCTCCTGACATTGTGATCCACCTGCCTTGGCCTCCCAAAGTGCTGGCATTACAGGTGTGAGCCCTGCTCCCGGCCCACACTGTTTTCTTAATGAGCTGAATAAATTACAGTTTCATGGTAGAAAAAAATTTTTACATTAATATTCTGAAATTTGTTAACTGATTAACAGAAACAGAAACTATTCTTTGAACTATTGAATGCCCTGTTCTAATTCATCTAGATTTTCCACAGATCTAGTGAAAATATTTTAAAAATTTAAAGTATATCTATAAAAATATTTCTACCAACACCAAACAAAATCTTATATAACTTCTGAGATGGAGAGTCAATATTCTATTTTTGCTTGGAATAAGAAGTACATATTCTCATTAGCGAGCAGGTGAGACAAGAATATTTGATTTTTAATTTTGTTTTATTTTTAATTTTTGTGCAACATTTTAGGTGTATGTATTTATGGGGCACATGAGATGTTTTGATGCAGGGCTGCAATGTGAAATACTCACATCTTGGAGAATGGGGTATCTATCCATCTCCTCAGCTGTTTATCCTTTGTGTTACAAACAATCCAATTACTTTTTATTACTTTAAAATGTACAATCCAATCTTTTTATTACTTTAAAATGTACAATTAAGTGATTGACTATAGTCACCCCGTTGTGCTATTCATTCTATTTTTTTTTTATATTCATTAACCATCCCCCCGACTCCCCATTCTCCCACTACCCTTTTCAGCTTCTGGCAACCATCCTTCTACTCTCTCTGTCCATAAGTTCAATTGTTTTGATGTTTACATCACACAAATAAGTGAGATCATGTGATGTTTGTATTTCTGTGCCCGACTTATTTCTGTTAACATAATGATCTCCAGTTCTATCCCTGTTGTTGCAAATGACGGGATCTCATTCTTTTTAATGGCTGAATAGTACTCCATTGTGTATGTATATTTTCTTTAGTCATCTGTTGATGGACTCTTAGGTTGCTTCCAAATCTTGGTTATTTTGAAGAGTTCTGCAACAAAGAGTGCAGATGTATCTTCAATATACTGATTTCCTTTCTTTTTGGGTTTATAGCCAGCAGTGGGATTGCTGGATCACACAGTAGCTCCATTTTTAGTTTTTTTGAGGAATCTCCAAATTGTTCTCCATAGTTGTTATACTAAGGTACATTCCCAACAACACTGTATGAAGGTTCCCTTTTCTCTGCATGCTTGTCAGCATTCATTATTGCCTGTCTTTTGGATAAGAGCCATTTTAATTGGTGTGAGATGATATTGTGGTTTTGATTTGCATTTCCCCTATGATCAATGATGTTGAGCACCTTTTCATATAACTGTTTGTCACTCGTATGTCTTCTTTTGAGAAATATCTATTCGAATCTTTTGTCCATTTTTTAATCAGATTATTAGATTTTTTTTCTACAAAGTCATTTGAGCTACTTATATATTCTGGGTATTAATCCCTTGTCAGATGAGTAGGTGGCAAATATTTTCTCCCTTTCTGTGTGCTGTCTCCCCATTTTGTTGATTGTTTCCTTCGCTGTGCAGAAGCTTTTTAACTTGGTGTGATCCCAAGTGTCCATTTTTGCTTTGGTTGCCTGTGCCTGTTGAATATTGTTCAATAAATACATTATTTTTATGTTATTTTCTTACATGTAATCTCTGTGTTGGTTCAACATATACAAAAATATTTTAAATTATTCATTCAAAGTATATTTATTTAGCATTTACTAATAAATAATTATCCAGCATCCACTTATATTCCTATCTAAGGTGCCTGGTTCTCCTAAGGTCACTCATTCCATTGCTGTGTAGATTTTC
The DNA here is from genome assembly GCF_048565385.1 of Saimiri boliviensis. Lineage (NCBI taxonomy): Eukaryota > Metazoa > Chordata > Mammalia > Primates > Cebidae > Saimiri > Saimiri boliviensis. The sequence continues at coordinate 79,825,778 of NC_133463.1, forward strand.
CTCATATGTGTTCAAAATGCCCTCTGCAGCTTCCTTTCCTTCATTCTGACATCTGTTTGAAGTTATTGTAAATAGATGTACATTTTTATTCTATTTAATTATTTCATTTTTCAAGAGCACCATAAATCTTTGCACTATTAATTATTAACCCAGCTATATCATTTCTGAATTTTACCTATTCTTTTATTTTTATTTTATAATTTAAAAACTCATACAAATAAAACTATGGAAATCATAGAAAACATACTTTTGAAGAAAACAATTTTATATATAACCAATATTAACATATGGTATAATCTCCCATACTTTTTCTCATGCATATGTGCATACATATAATTTCTAAACAAATATTCATTATACAACGCACTGTATATTATAGACCTCCTGCATCAGTAAATAGCAATTTCAAATTTCATTTTATGGCTACATACCATACCCTTGTGAACTCTATAATGTATTTAATAAATCATCATCTTAAGAATTTATTGAATTTTTAATAGATCAAAATGCAAAACATCAAAAAAGACCCCCAGCAATCTTGCAATGCTATCTTTGCTCTCCTCTTTTTTTAAATAAATTTCTAGGAGTATGAGAGTTGTGTCACAGCACATCAGCACATACAGTTCTTAAAGTTCTTGTGTGTGCTTCCAAGATGCATCCAAACTACTGTAGCAGTCAATGTTCATTTCAGCAGTGCATAAGAGAGACTTCCCCCCCAAAACCATGCTAACACTGGGCATTATAAATTTCTCTTTTGAATCAATGCTCTAACTGTCACTTATTTGTCCTGGGAGCCATTCCAATTTGCTAGTGTTTCTCAAAATGTTGGCTGTTTGTAACTAATCCTGGTTTTAAGTGTGAAGTGGTTGATACAGAGTAGGATTAACTTATGCCTTCTTTGCTCTAAATACAATTTCCCTTAAAAATTAAACTATGATTACAAAGGATCTTGGCCGCACTATCAAACTGGTTTCTCACGAAGGAGTTGAGCTCATTACCATCATTCACATAGTCCCTTTCTTCTATCCTGTAACTTCTGATGTCAACTTTTACAACCCAAAGCACTGTACTGAAGTTAAACAAGTCAACTCCAAAAACTAAAATTAGAGAATCCTCACTTTCCACAAGTTAAAATGAGACTCTTCAGTGCAATATAAATAACTTGAAAAATTAGCTGGGAGAAAACATCCAAAAGGGAACTTCAGATGAAAAACAATTAGCTTTGTTCCTCCAGCAGGCAAAAGAATATTGTGGCTTCAATTTTTCTTTTGATTCTATTTAATTTCCTTTCATTGGCAATTATCCTATTAAACTGGCTTTTTTGTTTTCACTTAAGTAATTAATCCCTCAGAGCTCAAGATTGCCTCTTTCAATGGCAAAATTTAGCCCTGTACAGTTTTTCCAGAATTTTGCAGGCTACAGAGCTCTTGTAAAAGTGACTGTGCTCTAGCCTTTTCCTGAGATCAGTCTCCTAGAGACCCTGGGAAGGAAACTCTCTGAGCATTTATTAAAGGAGAAAAATTAAGTATATGTAGCTGCTATTTCTAGGTGTCAAGCTTTTCCTACAGCCCACATAAGAAGCTGGTGCTCTAATTTTAAAACTGAAATTTAGTTCAAGCAGTGTTTATTGAGTATATACTAAAGGGCCAGGACTCAGGACTCAGAGAGGTTATTTCTTGCCCTAAAAACACAATTACACAAAACCCAAAAAATTATAGTTGAGGAAATGCACATAATTTTGACAATAGAAAAGATCAGTGGGCTTTGGAGTTTGGAAACCAGACCAATCTCGGTTCAAATTACAAATTTGCTGCTACCTGACTCTGTAGCCTTGGAAAACCTTCAAAGTCTCAGCTTCTTCATCTAGATTCTAGACCAAGAAATGAAGATGATGAAATCTGAAGCAAATTGATGAAGTAGTTAAGGGTCTTGTAAATATCATGGGATCATCATGATCAATGCCGTATTCACTGGTAGCATTAATATAAAGAAATCCAATCACAAGGCAAAATATAGATATCAAAATTTAAACTTAACCTGTGGTTGTATTATGGAGATATTAAAGAAAGGACAGAGGCAAGGCTGTGCAGACAACTGGTCAGGAGTTCCGCATGGCATTCTGTGCTCTCCAATTCTTTCTGTGTTTCTATTGGTTTGGGGCCAACAGGATGTGGTGATCTACTTTAGCTTGACTCTTGATGGGGATTATTGCGATTGTGGTTCTGTGGCCCACTAGGGCTTGAAGAACAAAAAAATCTATTCTAAAAATATCCTGGCAGGAGACTGGGAGATTGATCCAGTCTAGAGACACATGAACCACCAGGGGACTATTAGAGATATAAGGGATATTTATTTGTCTTTTTGCATTTTCTCTTCTATTTGTTGCCTGACTTTACTTTCACTTTCATCTCTTCCCTCTCCTATGCAAAGTAAGAATTTTAGCTCACCCCGTTTGATGGTGGCTGAACCAAGATGGGAGTTATCCTCATTACGTCAGAATTTATGTTCTTGTGGAGAACATTATTAAAGGGTTCAGGAGCTAGTGTTATTCTATTTATGATAGATAGGTTATTCTGGAACGTCTGGCACACAAGTTCCATACACCCAAACACACATGAAATATTCTGTCTCACAGCATCACCTTAAGAATCAGCTTGGATTCTTGATTCCAGGAATAAAGGGACTAGGAGCAGGACCTCACATAGCAGCTGGAGGGATATCCTCGGGAAAGGCAATTGGTCAGAGCTGGGAGAAAAGCCTGGCCATTTGGGGGAAGCAGGTGTCAGCAAAATGGTCCTTTCCAGTGTAGAGCCAGATTGCTGATATGAGGAACAAGGAATTATTTTAAATTACCATAGTTAATTGGAATCCACAGGTGTTAAGAATGTCTTGTTTGGGTCTTAGAGATCTGTAGACCCATAGATAGCAATACAAAGAGCAGCTGTTCTGGAGACAGGGTTTACTACTGGCATGATATTCTCAAAGGAGTTCATAGTCCCCCAATAAGTTAAACCAAGTATAATACTTAAACTAGATAATGTTCTTCATGCATTAAAACAGGAAGTGATTGGCACAGAGTCAGACCCAATGGGATATTTAGAAATTTCACCCTACTCATAGTGAGCTTATAAGTTATTACAGGCAGGAAACAAGCAGGAGGAATTTAAAAAAACTACTGAAAGGCCCTCAGAATCCTTCAAAACGGATAATTACTTGACCTAATTGCTGAAACAGGGCCTCTGTGACTCTCAAAGCATTGCAACTTCCCATTTCATTGAAGACATTGCTTCAAACATAACTGCTATTTAATGAAATAAAGGCCATGTGAGTGATGCCAGAGCATAATTAATAAGATGTTGGAATTGAAAACTAGCTTTTAAAAGTCCAAAGGTACAGCTCATCACCAGCTGCCTTTCCTATTCTACTGGCCAGCATCACTCTGAGCCTACTGACTCTTATTTGCTTTTTTTTGCAAATAGGTCACTATTTCTTTTATTCCTTTTTATTTATTTACTTATTTATTTATTTTGAGACAGAGTCTTGTTATGTCACCCAGGCTAAAGTGCAATGGCGTGATCTTAGCTCACTGCAACATCCACGTACCAGATTCCAACGATTCTCTTGCCTCAGCCTCCTCAGTAGCTGGGATTACCAGGGCCTGCCACTGCACCTGGCTAATTTTTATATTTTTAGTAGAGACAGGGCTTCACTGTCTTAGCCAGGCGGGTCTCAAACTCCTGACCACATGATCCACCTGTCTCGACATCCCAAAGTGCTGGGATTACAGGCATAAGCCACCATGCCTGGATGCAAATAGGTCACTATTTCTTTAATAAAGAAAGTGAAACAAATGAAGAAATTGCCCCAAAGAAGCACACTAAAATAGGGAAACAGAGAAATTCCAAACAAGGAAAAAAACTGATGGACCAATTCAAAGAAAGTAGTGTTCTGAAATTATTTAATGTAGAAGGATTCCTATATACTTCAATACATCTTTAGTATATAATTATAGAATTCTACTGTAAATATTTCAATAATTTGCCTCTTCTTAAACATAACGGTATTGGCTATTCTGAAGGTTTGAACATTGTGTGGTCTGTGCATCTCTTTTAACTTCTCCAAGTATGACTTCCTTCTACATGTTTAATTTCAAATATATAAAGTGATTCTATGTGGAAGAGAATAGAGATTTTCTTAGTATTACTTAATGAACAGCTAGGATGAAAGTTATCAGGAAGCAGATTTTAGTTGACTATAAGAAAATAGTTTTTGCTCATTAGTGCTAACTTTACGGGGAACAAGCTGCTTTTTGAAGTAGTGAGCTTATAATTTGTAAAGGTGTCCAAATAAGGCAAGACAACCCATCAGAGATGTTATAAAAATAATTTATACATTGAATTAAAATATAAGTAGCTAAAAAAATTCAGATTCTATGATCAAAGAGCTTGATTCAAACAAGTACAAGATAATTTCCATACTAAGCCTTTGTAAAATTCCACACTGAACTATAATATGTGTGTACTCTTCACGATGGTGATACCTGTCTGCTGAGAAAGAGAAGTAGGAGGCACGAGGAATGGTTTTAAAGGTAATTCATAGGATATTAAACTCACATTGAAGAGTTCAATAGCAGGGAAGCTATGATTTCTGTACATCTTTTAAGTGAATGTTCAGGGTACAGGGAAGATGGGACATAATATGTTAAACTGTTGCTCAAAATCTCATAGAAGTAAGTGTGCTGAGAGCCGTTTACATCATGGATTCTATCTAGCTGATAAGAAAAACAAAGTGAAAAGAAAAGAAGAAAAATTTTGTGGTTTAGAACTTACCAGGAACTTTAAAAGGGAATAATGGAGAACCACAAAACACTCTGCCATGGTTAGAATGGAAGGGCAGAGCTCAGAAGAAGTGGAGCTGGATCTCCTGGGAGGAATCTGTCTCTGCATGCCTCAGGATTAGTGAAATGTGTGCACCAAGATGGGTGTTCCAACAGCACACAAAAGGAAGGTTCTGTGCTGGTGAATATTGAAGACCCTATTGCAGAAGGTACAGTGACTTTTCAGGAAATCCACGTGTCCTCTCCCTAAACTACCTCAATCTCTTGTTTTTCAATCTCAGTATTCCTAGGCTCCCTCCTTCCTTCCACTATTAGAGTGACATCCAATGCCCCGTCAGGTTGTAGTGCTTGCCATTCTTGGACTATGCCATGCACACTTGAGCATCAGGAATTGTATACAGTCTTCCCTCTGTCTGGAACGCCCTCCATTCCACTCCTGTCATCACAGGCAAAAATGTAGTGAAGACTGTGCATTACTATGGTCAGTTTTCTTTCCAGTATAATAACTTTTCCCTCTGCATTTTAATTGTAAATTGATCTGTACTCACACCCATTCACTGATTTATTTATTGCTGTATCCCCAGTGCCTGAAATGATGCCCACCATGCAGTAATGGCCAAGTAAATAATGTTGACTAAATTTTAAAAAGGCAAAAAAAGTTGCTTTTGAATGAGGCATGGCATTTTTTTCCCTATAACTCCCATGTCTACTTCTCTATCTGGACATCATCATCCAAGCCATACTTGAGGCAAATAAATACATTGTGTATATCATCATCCAATCCATACTTGAGGCAAAGAAAGCCATTTTCCACATGGTGTCCTGAAGAGCTCCGGCTCAAACCCAGCATCAGAAGTGTGAACTTCTACCTTTTCCTTCAGGCAGTGATGGCAACTGATTGTCAGGAGAAATTAGGCAATGACATTTTAGAAGTACAAGATTTACTAAATATGCTAATCTTAACTGGAATTAATGAGAAGTCACATATTGAAACATCCCTAGAAGTTGTCAAACATACTTGGACTTACATATTTCTGCCAGAAAAAAAGAGAGAGAGAGAAAACAACTTCCCCTTCCATTGTTTTCTGTATTTACTTCATTTTCCCCAAATTAGATTTGTGCAGTTACCTCCTTGTATATTTAGATGTATTATTAGGGTTTTCCAGAGAAACACATGTAGATATACAGAAAAGAGTTATTAGGAGGAATTTGCTCATGCAATTGTGAATACTGAGAACTCCCATAATCTGCTATTTACTAGCTAGAGGTCCTAGAAAGCCAGTGGTATGTTCCAATCCAAGCCCAAATGCCTGAGAACTAGGGAGTCTGCTTGTGAAAGTCCCAATCTGAGTCCAAAAGCTTGAGAACCAGGAGCACTGATGTTCGAGGACAGAAGGAGATGGATGTCCCAGCTCAAGTAAAGATGTGCACTTCCTCTGCCATTTTATCCTATTCAGAGCCTCAAATTATTGGATGACGTCTACCCACGTTGATGAAGGAAGACTTCTTTACTCAGGCTACAAGTTCAAATGCTAATGTCATCTGGAAACACTGTCACAGACATACCAAGAAATAGTTTTTTTACCAGCTGTCAGGGCATTTTAGCCTAGTCTAGCTGACAAATAAAAGATCATATTGAAAGAATGCGGACTGTATTAGTTTGTTCTCTCGCTGCTAATAAAGACATAGCCAAGACTGGGTAATTTATAAAAGAAAAGCTTAGTGGATTCACAATTTCACATGGCTGGGGAGGCCTCACAATCATGGTGGAAGGGAAAGGAAAACCAAAGGTACGTCTTACATGGTGGCAGGCAAGGGAGAGCATGTGCAGGGGAACTTCCCTTTATAAAGCCTCAGATCATGTAAGGCTTATTCACTATCACAAGAACAGCATGGGAAAGACCCACCCTCATGGTTGAGTTACCTCCCACTGAGTCTCTCCCATGACATATGGGAATTATGGGAGCTACAGTTTGAGATATTTGTGGGGACACAGCCAAGCCATATCAGGGACTGAGCATCATAGACTCATTGTTTCATTTTGCATCTGCATTGTCTTTCCTTCCTAGTTGATTTCCTTCCAAAATTTTCTTTCTTTTTTTTCTTTTTTTTGGAGTCAGAGTTTCGCCCTTGTTACCCAGGCTAGAGTGCAATGGAGTGATCTCAGCTCACCACAACCTCCACCTCCTGAGTTCAGGCAATTCTCCTACCTCAGCCTCCTGAGTAGTTGGGATTACAGGAACATGCCACCATGTCCAGCTAATTTTTTGTATTTTTAGTAGAGATGGGGTTTCACCTTGTTGACCAGGATGGTCTCGATCTCTTGACCTCATGATCCACCCGCCTCGGCCTCCCAAAGTGCTGGGTTTACAGGCTTGAGCCACCGCACCCAGCCTCCTTCCAAAATTTTCTAACTTTATAACTTTTCTATAATTAAAATTTTGCATATATCCAGGCGTCACTTTGTATTCTTTAATATAGATACCCACTGATGTTGAACTGGGTCATCTAATTTACTCTTCCCATGTATTTGGGGTTCTTTTCTTCTTGTGTGTGCAAGACAAATTTTTTGTCAACATTTTTCTTAAATGCTATTAAAATTTGAACATTCTAATAAATTTTGTCAGTTTTACTTCTATTAATTTTACCCTCAAATGTTTACAAATTCTAGTGTATAATAAAACTCTCATTAGACCATGCAAAAAGAGAAAAAAGAAACTGAACCATTGTGGGTGTGTATGTGTATGAATGTGTATGCCCTGTACTTGCCACAAATTTGTCAGTGGTCTTTTCTATATTAGAGATGGCCTTTCCTGCTTTTTAAGTTTTGATCCTAAATTGTTGTTTCTTTTAGAATTGTATTATATATGTAGTATAATTATGGGATTTTTAGATGAAACTATTTTTAAAAATAACTTTACTTTGAAGACACAAAGGGCTGAAAGTCATATGTTAGACTTTTCGTTTGTTTGTTTTGTGATTTGTATTAAGAAATCCCATACAGAAAAGCCCGGAGTGATAACATTACTATTTCATGCCAAGAACTACAGAAAAATTCAATCATGAAGCTAAGGAACTGTTCGTGATCTAATAGTGCTATGATGCAATTAACAGAGAAGGAAACTGAGGCATAGAGAGGTGGAGCTTTATGGTCAGGGTTAGATGGTAATAAAAGAGAAGCAGAACAGCAATGAAAGCCAGGTCTCCGAGGTCACTCACTCTTCTCCACTGCCCTACATCACCTATTATTCTGCCTTTTCTATTCTTGTTTAGGACGACATTTTCCAAAAATCTGAGAGAGTTTATCATCAGTATTTCTAGGGCGAGAAAAGTCACAAATATCTAGAAAAAGACATCTTTCTTTGGAGCTGAATGCATAATTGAGAATTTCACACTTCAGCATTATTCAATATTAATTTTCAACAAACTAAGAAAAATCGTATTTTGATCAGAATAGGTTCCCATATTATTATATGACTTCCCAGCCATAATTGGATTCCTTAGACACCACAGGAGTTCTAATAGTAAATGCAAAGCAATTTCAAAATTAGTTACTCATGTGGTCCATGTTGAAAGCCTTAGAAAGGTTTTAGATAAGGAGTCATTCCATTTCTGGGTAATTTTCAAAGGCTAACATAATGCTATCACTCTTTCCTCCCATAATTTTCAGAAGGCCTGAGCAATCTACATGATTTTCAATCACTCCCCTTTTAAAGATTTCAGGGATAAAATATTAGAGACAAATGTAATAGAACTGCTACAGAACCTAAAACAGCGAATTGGATTTCCAAAGAAAAAATGAGATGGCACACATCTATAAATTGTAATACTGTCATGGCATTCTCTCTGCTTAAAGTTTTACTAGACTTAAGCATTTGCTTCATGTCATGGTCAATTGAGACATTTTTAAAAACCATATTTTTATATTTGAGTTTAATCTTCTCAGCCATGCAGCCTGGTGTGGATTAAAGACAACAGGCCTGGAAATCCCATCCCTTGGGTTCTAATTCTATTTTGCCATTTTCTTCATGCCTCGTAAATGAAGATCAAAATTCTGGCATAATCTACAAGGTTCTATGTTGATCAAATGAGGTTAGATGTGGAAATCTGCTTTATAAATTCAAACTCCACCTAAATGCAAGGTAATATACATACATATATATATATATATATATATATATATATATATATACACACACACACATATATATATACATATACATATATAGTGATAAAAAAGTAAAGGTATCCAGTACACACTAGATTTTCCAGGTGCCATGATATAAATGCTTCATGTATTCTAACTCTTTCTCTCTTCATGACAACTCAGAAGAGTAGGAACCATTGTTATACCAAGTTTACAAATAAGGAAGCTGAGAATAGAGAGGAAAAGTACCTTGCTCAGAATCACACAGCTGGTAAATGGCAAACAGAACCCACAGCCCATTATCTTAGCTGTGATGTCACATGGCTTACAAGGCTGACATCCGTGATCAGCAGGAAATAAGGATGCCTAAATAGAAAAAGTATATATGCCGTTATGGGTTGAATTGTGTCCCCCTACAAAAAAAAATTGAATGTTGAAGTTTTAACCACAAATGCCCCAGAATGTGACCTTATTTCAAAATGGGGTCTTTGCAAATGTAATTAGTTAAGACGAGCTCATCCTAGACTAGCATGTGCCCCTAATCCAATACAACTAGTGTTCTTATGAAAAGGGAAAATTTGGAGACAGACACATACACAAAAAGAATGACGTGTGACTATAAGGGTAATAGTGCCATAAGCCAAGAAACTACCAGAATGTAAAAGAAAGGTCTGGGATAGAGCCTTCCTTTGAAACTTCAGAGTGAACGTGGGCCTGAAGACATCCTGCTGTCAGACTTCTAACCTCAGAATAAATTCCTGTCTTTTGGGTCTCTCAGTTTGTGTGTGTGTGTGTGTGTGTGTGTGTGTGTGTGTGTGTGTGTGTGTGTTTTGTTTGGTTTGGTTTTATTTTGTTTTGATATAGCAGCCCTAGGAAACTAATGCATAGGTACATATGACTTGTGAAAATCAACACTCTGATTTATTTATCCTTTGAAAATCTATATAGAGAGGTACCCTTGTAGGGTATTCATAGTTCTGATTGCAGATAAGGCCAAGGGGAGTGGAGAGGAGGCCATTGACTTCCAGTGATAATGCCTCTGGACCCTTCTTGGATCATTTGTGAAAGCAGAACCTAATATCATCAATAGAAATGACGACAAGAACACATGGAATCAGTCCAGGGAAAGCTAAAGGAAACACAGTCTTCCCTTGACATCTGTGACACAAATACTTGGTTTTCCTCCTGCCTCTGAGGCCATTCTTTCTCAGTGACCTCTGCAACTGTTACAGGAGCGGCCATGGGAAACAGATCTCTCAGACACCAAATATTGGAGGAAGGAGTCTATTCGGCCAGGAGCAAGGTGGCATATTTGCCTAATATTCAAGCTCGCCTAACAAAAGAAGGTTTCTTCTTTATATAGCCTCATACTTCAGATGTTACACGTGGAAGAATCTTAGGTTCATAGCTTAACATATGAAAAGGGTCTCTGTTTACAGTCTTAGGAATTACATATGAAAAGGGTTTCAGTTTACAGTCTTAGAAATGAAAAGGGGAAGTTTACAGTCTTAGGAAAAGGGAAGTTGATCTGAGATGCCTGGGTCTCCCTCTTTACAACCACCTTATCCTAACTTATCTCTGTAATGTTGGGGCTTCTCAAGCTTGGTCCCAGATTCGGTAAATTCCTGCTTTATGAATCTTCCTGGTTATCTTGTCCTCTTCTATGGCTTAATGACCTGATATGATGCTGCTCTTGCACAATACAGTGCTTAAAAATCCTCATTGCACTATTGCCTAGCTATGAAATCTTGAGAGTTAATGTCTTTACTACTCTGTTCCTCAGTTTTCTCACTTGTAAAATAGAGATAAAAATAGCATGTTCTTTCAAGTTTGTTGGGAGAATTTATATGAAGTATTACATGTGTAACAAACAATATAAAAAAGAACAGTCACGAACTCAGGGAGTTTCATACCTGACAGTGAACATAGACATAAAGACATCCACCACACAGTGTGACTGTGATGGTTAGCGATAATGTGGCATTTCCTCAATACATGTTAGATCTTGTTTGTTCTGATTCAACAGAGCGATTCTGCCTCTCCCTATAGCTATCAGCAGTGACTCACCACCAATCCTCCCTAAACAAGAGATTCCTAGAATCTGCCACTTTATGGAAATGAACCATTTACAGAGTGTTCTGAGTGAGTGCAGGGAAGCCTCCTCTTGAAGCAAGTACTGTTTCCCATAGAGGGAAGCCCTTACTCGAATGCCTCAAGCTTGAAGTAAGGAGAGAGGACTCCCATGCCTCCCTGCAGGACAGAACAATGAGTTGACACTGTATTCTCACCAATCTGACACACTCAGCCCTCAGAGAGGGGGAATAGGTATCAGATTGTGGTGCCTGGCAGAAGGGTTCTGCTCCTGCTGGATCTTCAGTTCCCTTCTGCAGATCCCAAGTCTCTGGCCACCAGATGGTTTCCTCATCTGCCACCTAGTGGAAAAATTAGACTAATTCAATGGGGGCATGGTCAGCTGCTCAAGGGAGTCCCAGTCAAGCTTCAGGAGGTTTCTAGTGAGTCCTTCGCCAACTAGGTATGTGACCTCAGACAAGTTACAACAACAGCATCAACAACACCAACAAAAATCTTGCTGTGCCTCACTTTCTCCATCTATAAAATGGCAGTAATAACAGGAACTACCTCATAGAGTCATTATGAAGATGAAATAAATTAACATTTATAAAGTGCTTCGAAGAGTGCTAGACACTAGGTATGTTCTATTTAAGTGTATTTAAATAAGCTAAATGTACAAAACGCTTCAGCAGTTCTTTCTCAGTTATTTCAGATTCCATAAAAGAGAAGGGTGTAATTACTTATCATCACAATAGCTAATATTTATTGTATTTATACAAAATGCCAGAGATGGTTCCAAAGCATTTATATTTATTAAATTATTTAACTTTATGCAGTATGCATGGCAATTATCCCCACTTAAGAAATAAAGAAATGTAGACAAAAGATTTCATAATTGTGTTATGAATATTTACCAGGTTTGGAAAGGTTTTCTGCTAAGGGTTGGATTTTATATTAACAGAATATATCAATATATGATCATTAGCTGTATCATTAATATCATAATTAATATAATGAATTGTATTAATTATGCATAATTAATATATAATTAATTTTATATTAATAGTGTATTAATTGCTATATATTATATTACATATTAATAGATATAATATTAACTTAAAATATAATATGATAAGGATGTCTCTAACATACAGTGGTTCAACTTTCAATTTTCCTACTTCAAAATGGTGCAAAAGCAACATGCATTCAGTAGAAACCATACTTTAAGTACTCATATAACCATTCTGTTTTCACTTTCAATACAGTATTTAATAAATTACATCCCTTTATTATAAGCATTTAGCACTTTATTATAAAATATGCTTTGTGGTAGATAGTTTTGCTCAATTGTAGGCTAATGTGAGGGTTCTGAGCATATTTAAGATAGGCTAAGATAAACTATGATGTTCACTAGATTAGATGTATCAAATGTGTTTGAGACTTGTGATCTTTTTTCTTTTCTGTTCTGTTCTGTTCTTTTCTATTTTTGGAACAGGGTTTCACTCTCTTCATCTGGTCTGGAGAGCTGGAGTGCAGTGGTGCAATCTCGGCTCACCGCAACCTCCCTCTCTCAGGTTCAAGCCATTGTCCTGCCTTGGCCTCCCAAGTAGCTGGGACCACAGGTGCATACCACGCCAGGCTAATTCTTGTAATTTTAGTAGAGGATTTCAAAATGTTGCCCAGGCTGGTCAATATTTTCAATTTGTGATGGATTTATGGGTTTCAACTTATGATGGGTTTAACATAAAATGAGTAAGTGGAGGAGCACGTGTACTATATGTAATATATATTATTATAATAATGTATAATCATATATTATATTATATAACATATAATTATATATTATTATATACAATATGTAAACATTATATTATGTTCATATGTATTTCATATATTATAATCTGTCTTCAAAGAAGACAGATATTGGCTATGTGATTGGAATGCTCAGAATCATCAGTATAGGGCACTGTGGGTCACTATGGCAGAGACCCTAACATAATTTTGGACTTAAAGAAAACTTTTTTGAGGAAGTGATCTTTAAGAATGTAGAGGTATTAGGTAGACAGAGAAGGAAGTAGAACTTTTCAAATAGAGGAAAAGTGCCTGTCAAAGCCCTGAGCCAAGAGAAAGCCTGGATCAGGCAAGGAGTAGTAGTCAGTTTCACCTGTCTGAAGTGAAGAGAATCATGGGAGACATGGTGCGAGGGCAAGGTGAGGCTGGAGATATAGACCAGTGTTGGATCAACAGCCCCTTGAAGACATGATATAGACTTGACACTTTAGCCAAAGGTCAGGTGTTGACTGAGTAATATATATCTAAGAGATGGTGGTGTGTGTGTGTGTGTGTGTGTGTGTGTGTGTGTGTGTGTGTGTTTTGTGTGTGTGTTTTCTGGTTGAAAACTCAGAAGTCTTTCTACTTAAGATGCTTGAGCCCTGGTTGATGATGAGCTTGCTTTTTTGCCAATCAATCTCAATTTTTTTAGACATTAGAACCCATTTTAACCTCTAAGAAACAATGCTCCACCTTTATTATTATTATTATTATACTTTAAGTTCTGGGATACATGTGCAGAACGTGCAGGTTTGTTACCTAGGTATACACATGCCATGGTGGTTTGCTGCACCCATTAATCCATCATCTACACTAGATATTTCTCCTAATGCTATCCTTCCCCTAGCTCTCTACCCCCAGACAAGCCCCAGTGTGTGATGTTTCCCTCCCTGCGTCCATGTGTTCTCATTTTTCAGCTTCCACTTATGAGTGAGAACATGTGGTATTTGGTTTTCTGTTCCTGTGTTAGTTTGCTGAGAATGATGGCTTCCAGCTTCATCCATATCCCTGAAAAGGACATAAAACTTTTTTATTGCTGCATGATATTCCATGGTATATATGCCAAATTTTTTTTATCCAGTCTATCATTGATGGACATTTGGATTGGTTCCAAGTCTTTGCTATTGTGAATAGTGCTGCAGTAAACATACATGTGCATGTGTTTTTATAGCAGAATGGTTTATAATCCTTTGAGTATATACCCAGTAATAGGATTGTTGGGTCAAATGGTATTTCTGGTTCTAGATCCTTGAGGAATTGCCACACTGTCTTCCACAATGGTTGAACTAATTTACACTTGCACCAACAGTGTAAAAGCATTCCCATTTCTCCACATCTTCTCCAGCATCTATTGTTTCTTGACTTTTTCTGGATTGACATTCTAACCAGAGATCGGTATCTAATTGTATTTTTGACTTGCATTTCTCTAATGACCAGTGGTGATGAGCTTTTCTTCATATGTTTATTGGCCACATAAATGTCTTCTTTTAAGAAGTTCCTGTTCATATCCTTCACCCACTTTTGTATTTTTTTCTTGTAAATTTGTTTAAGTTCTTTGTAGATTCTGGATATTAGCCCTTTGTCAGATGGATAGATTGCACAAATTTTCTCCCATTCTGTAGGTTGCCTGTTGACTCTGATGATAGTTTCTTTTGCTGCACAGAAGCTCTTTAGTTTAATTAGATCCAATTTGTCTATTTTGGCTTTTGTTGCCATCGTTTTTGGCCCATGCCTGTGTCCTGAATGGTACTGCCCAGGTTTTCTTCTAATGATTGTATGGTTTTAGATCTTACATTTATGTCTTTAACCCATGTTGAGTTAATTTTTGTATAAGGTGTAAGGGAGGGGTCCAGTTTCACTTTCCTGCATATGGCTAGCCAGTTTTCCCAGAATAATTTATTAAATAGGGAATCATTTCCCCATTGCTTATTTTTGGCAGGTTTGTCAAAGATTAGGTGGTTGTAGATGTGTGGTATTATTTCTGAGGCCTCTGTTCTGTTCCATTGGTCTGTGTATCTGTTTTGGTACCAGTACCATGCTGTTTTGATTACTGTAGCCTTGTAGCATAGTTTGAAGTCAAGTAGCATGATGTCTCCAGGTTTTTCTTTTTGTTTGGGATTGTTTTGGCTATACGGACTCTTTATTGGTTTCATATGAAATTCAAAGTAGGTTTTTTTCTAATTCTGTGAAGAAAGTCAATGGTAGCTTGATGGGTATAGCATTGGATCTATAAATTATTTTGGGCAGTATGGCCATTTTCATGATATTGATTCTTCCTAATCATGAGCTTGGAATGTTTTTCCATTTGTTTGTGTCATCTGTCATTTCCTTGAGCAGTGGTTTGTAGTTCTTGAAGAGGTCCTTCACAACCCTTGTAAGTTTTATTCCTAGTTATTTTATTCACTTTATAGCATTTGTGCATGGGAGTTTGCTCATGATTGGGCTTTCTAGTTGTCTATTATTGGTGTATAGGAATGCTTGTGATTTTTGCACATTGATTTTGTCCTGAGACTTTGCTGAAGTTGCTTATCAGCTTAAGGAGATTTTGGGCTGAGACAATGGGGTTTTCTAAATATATAATCATGTCATCTGCAAAGACAATTTGACTTCCTCTTTTCTTATTTGAATAGCCTTTATTTCTTTCTCTTGCCTGATTGCCCTGGCCAGAAGTTCCAATACTATGTTGAATAGGAGTGGTGAAAGAGGGCATTCTTGTCTTGTGCCAGTTTTCAAAGGGAATGCTTCCAGCTTTTGTTTTTTCAATATGATATTGGCTGTGGATTTGCCATAAAGAGATTTTATTATTTTGATATACGTTCTATCAATACTTAGTTTATTGAGAGTTTTTAGCATGAAGAGGTGTTGAATTTTATCAAATGACTTTTTTTCTGCATTTATTGAGATAATCATATGGTTTTTGTCTTCGATTCTGTTCATGTGATGGATTATGTTTGTTGATTTGTGTATGTTGAACCAGACTTGCATCCCAGGAAAGAAGCCTACTTGGTCGTGGTGGATAAACTTTTTGATGTGCTTCTGGATTCAGTTTGCTGGTATTATATTGAAGATTTTCGTATCAGTGTTCATCAGGGATATGGGCCTGATTTTGTTGTTGTTGTCGTGTCTCTGCCGGGTTTTGGTATCAGGATGATGCTGACCTCATCAAATGAGTTAGGGAGGAGTCCCTCTTTTCCTATTGTTTTGAATAGTTTCAGAAGAAATGGTACTAGCTCCTTTTTGTACCTTTGGTGGAATTTGCCTGGGAATCCATCTGGTCCTGGGCTTTTTCTGTTGTTGGTAGGCTATTAATTACTGCCTTAATTTTATAATTTGTTATTGGTGTATTCAAGGATTTGACTTCTTCCTGGTTTAGTCTTGGGAGAGTGTATGTGTCCAGGAATTTATCTATTTCTTCTGGATTTTCTAGTTTATTTGCACAGAGGTGTTTATAGTATTCTCTCATGGTAATTTGTATTTCTGTGGGATCAGTGGTGATATCCTCTTTATCATTTTTTATGGTGCTTATTTGATTCTTCTCTCTTTCCTCTTTATTAATCTGGCTAGTGTTGTACCTATTTTCTTGATCTTTAAAAAAAAAAAGTCTCCTGGATTCATTGATTTTTTGAAGTGTTTTTCGGTTCTCTATCCCCTTCAGTTCTTCCCTAATCCCAGTTATTTCTTGTCTTCTGCTAGTTTTTTAATTTGTTTGCTCTTGTTTCTGTAGTTCTTTTAATTGTTGTGTTAGAGTGTCAATTTTAGATCTCTCCTGCTTTGTCCTGTGGGCATTTAGTGTTATAAATTTCCCTCTAAACACTGCTTTAGCTGTGTATCAGAGATTCTGGTGTGTGTGTCTTTGTTCTCATTGGTTTCCAATAAAATACTTATTTCTGCCTTTACTTTTGTTATTTACTCGGTAGTCATTCAGTAGCAGGTTGTTCAGTTTCCATGTAGTTGTGCAATTTTGAATTAGTATCTTAATCCTGACTTCTAATATGATTGCACTGAGGTCTGAGAAACTGTTTCTTATGATTCCCATTCTTTTGAATTTGCTGAGGAGTGTTTTACTTCCAATTATGTGGTTAATTTTAGAAAAAGTGTGATGTGGTACTGAGAAGAATGTATATTCTGTTAATTTGGGGTGGATAGTTTTCCAGATGTCTGTTAGATTTTCTTAGTCCAGAGCTGAGTTCAAGTCCTGAATATCCTTGTTAATTGTCTGTCTCATTGATTTGTCTAATATCGACAGAGGGGTGTTAAAGTCTCCCACTATTACTGTGTGGGTGTCTAAGTCTTTTTGTAGGTCCCTAAGAACTTGCTTTATTAATTCAGGTGCTCCTGTATTGAGTGTATATATATTTAGGATAGTTAGCTCTTCTTGTTGCACTGATCCCTTTGCCATTATGTCATGCCCTTCTTTGTCTTTTTTGATCATTGTTGGTTTAAAGTCTATTTTATCAGAGACTAGGATTGCAAATCCTGCTATATTTTTTTCCTTTCCATTTGCTTGGTAAATATTTCTCCATCCCTTTATTTTGATCCTATGTATGTCTTGGCATGTGAGATGGTTCTCCTGAATACAGCACATTGATGGGTCTTTCTTTTAACTGGGACATTTAGCCCATTTACATTTAAAGTTAATATTGTTGTGTGTGGATTTGATCCTGTCATTATGATTCCAGCTGGTTATTTTGCCTGTTAGTTGATGCATTTTCTTCATATTGTCAGCAGTCTTTACAATTTGGTATATTTTTGCAGTGACTGGTACCAGTTTTTCCTTTCCATATTTAGTGCTTCCTTCAGGAAGGAAGGATAGGTGACAACAAAATCTTTCAGCATTTGCATATCTGTAAAGAATTTTATTTCTCATTTGCCTATGAAGCTTAATTTGGCCGGATATGAAATAATGATAATGCAGAGAAAAGGAATTTCTTATGCACTGTTGGTTGGAACGTAAGTTAGAATAGTCATCATAGAAAGTAGTATAAGATTTCTCAAAAAAAAAATAGAAATACTATATGATCTAACAATCCCCCTACTAGATATTTATTCAAAGGAAAAGAAATCAGTATATCAAAGGAATAGCTGTGTCTCTATGTTTATTGCAGCACTATTCACAATATCCAAGATATGGAATCAACCTAAGTGCATATTAATGCATGAATGGATAAAGTAAATATGGTATATATACACAATGCAATACTATTCAGCCATAAAAAAGAATGAAATCCTATCATTTGCAGCAACATGTATTGAGGTGGAGGTCATTGTGTTAAATGAAATATGTCATACACAGAAAAACAAATTTTGCAAGTTCTCACTCATAGATGGGAACTAAAAAGGGCTGATCCAAGAAATGTAAAGAGTACAATGACGGTTACCAGAGGCTGGGAAGGTGTGGCGGTATGAAGAGAAGTTGGTTAACTGGCACAGACATACAGCTAGGTAGAAGAAATATTCCAAGTTCTAAGGTTCTGTAGCACAGTAGCATGAAAACAGTTAACAACAATGTATTGAATGTTTCAAAATAGCTAGAAGAAAAGATTTGAAATGTTCCCAACACCAATAAATGACAAATGTTTGAGATGATGAATATCCTAAATGTCATTATTTGATAGTTACACCACATTGTATGAATTAATCCAAGTATTAGATGTACTCCATAAATATGTACAATTATTATATGTCAATAAAAGTACTTTAAAAATTTACTTCAGTGATTCTACTTTTCAACTTTTCATTTGTTGATATTTTGTCTGTTAATAATTTCTATTTTTCTGTTGACTTTCTCAATCTATTTAGTGATATGTGTGTGTGTGTGTGTGTGTGTGTGTGTGTGTGTGTGTGTGATTTTTTTAGCTAAATAAAATACCTTAGATATGTTGGAGTCAATTTCTGTTGAATACCCTTTTTACTGTTTTTGCATGGTTAGTAATTTTTGCTTCAAAAATGAACCCTGTAGATAATACAGTATTTTATAGCAGCTCTGGATTCTATTGTTTTCTCCTCAGGATTACTGTTTTGTTATTATTGTTGTCATTTTATTAGGAATTTAACATGCCTGAATTTAAACTGTAACTTTCTTTTTCAAGCATTATATAATAGCTGATATCTCTACTCTGCTTCTGTATTTTATACTTCTGTTTTTTGTTCGTGTGTTTGCTTTTATCCTTGTTACTGTACTAGGGGTCTCTCCTAAGCCTGAATAAGTTGGCATTCATCAAAAAATTTGGGTGGCAATGGAGTTCATCTTCATCATGGCTTCTTGCTTATAGGGACTCCCTTCTAGTTTTCAGTGATTCTGCTGGTTTAGAGTTTTGTCCCCTGAAACTTTGAGCTTGTGAAGCTTCAGGATTTTGCCACCTGAGATCATCCCTTAATGTCATTTGTTTTTAACATAATAACTAAAGGAGAGAAAAACCTTTTAAATCAATGGCAGAATGGTGAAGCTATAGCATGAATCCTTCCACAAATGAATTTTTTTGAAACAGGTTGGTCAATGTGTTCAATTAGTACAAAAACCAGAAAGCTCATAGATTAGATCCACATGGCTTTATCTTTCTAGATTCGATTTCTTCTTGGATTTTGTCTGCAGTTTACATGGACTCCAGAGTCTGCTCATGCAATAATAATTTAACTCTCTTCTAGATATGTAAGCAGAATATGTAGTTAGAATTAATTCTTATTCTTTTTGCTATCTCTCTCTTCCATAATTCCCCATTTAAATTTACTGCTGTTTTTTTATTCATAGCCCGGACATTTTTTTGGCACCTTAAGCCAGTAAAATGATGTTTCTAAAGCTGCAGTCAAAGTGGGTAAACAGTTTCCTAATGCAACACACACACACACACACACACACAATCTTTTCCCCTTGTATTTGTGTGTGTGTGTGTGTGTGTTTTCTCAATTATACTCTTCAGAGACTTTTATCAGACTGGGACTTCATTCTAGAATATTAAACTAATTTTATTTTCTAACTATACTGTTTCAAAAAAATTCATTTGTGGAAGGATTCATGCTATAACTTCACCATTCTGCCATTAATTTAAAAGGTTTTTCTCTCCTTTAGTTATTATGTTAAAAACAAATGACATTAAGGGATGATCTCTTTATGGAAATGACATTTAAGTAGAGATATTAAATATTATTATAAATATACTCTTAAAACTGATTTAATTCCCTATGAGACTGAAGAAATAACTAAAAATAAATAGCATTTACCACTCAGAACCTGGTTTTTCTAAAGCAAAGTACATTCACTTAATTATGCATGAATAAATATTACTAAACACCTACTCTTTTTCAGGAATCATTTTAAGTGCTAAACATAGACAAATTTTCTAATTTCTCATGAGACTTACCTTCTAATGGGGAGAAACAAAAAGTGAACTCAATAAGAAAATTATATACAGTGTGATGTCATTATTAATGCTATGAAGAAAAATTAAGTGGAAGGTATAGAGTATCAGTAGATTTTTAAAAATCCATTTCAAATAAGGAATTAGGAGAGACTTCGCTGATAGCAAACATCTGAAGTAGATATATTTGGGAAGTGCAGCCCAGGAAGAAGAAGTAGCAGCTAAAAATTTCCCAAGTTGGAAAATGCCTTTAGTGTTTGAGGAACAGTGAAGGGGCCACTGTAGCTATTTAGAGTGAGCAAGAGATAAGACTTAACAGGAGAGGGAGGAGAAGTAGCAAAGAGCCCAATCTGCAGATTCTCTTAGATTATTATAAGAACTTTTCTTATTTTACACTGATTAAAATTGGGAGTCACCGGGAAGGTTTGAGCAAATAAGTGAATGCAGAAAATAGTTGTTTTGTATACACACACCACACACACACACATACACACACACACACACACACACACACACAGAGCAAGGAATCTCGATCTGTATCAGGTCTTTTTCCATACGTAGATATAAAATTTCTGCTTTAGGCTTTAACAAGTTCTCTCTGGGTGCTATGTAGAGAACAGAATGTTAAGGATTCAATGAATCAGCAAGCCATTTCAATAATTTAGAAGATATTGTAGTGTCTTAGACCAGAGTGATAACAAAGGAGATAGTGAAAAGAGTTTTGAAGGTAGAGTAAGTGGTATTTTGCATGAGTGGAGCTGAAGTGGGTGCAGCAACTATTTAGAGTGGTGTAGTACTGCAAGCATCATAGTATTTGGTATGCATCTGCTTATGCGCCCATCTCTTCTTCTCTCCTCTGTGTTCCTTAAGGACATGAAATATGTAGTTTTATCGTCATAGCCCACAGTCCTCCAATATCTGAAAGCTGTTTCACTCAATTTTTACTCATTGATTCTTTCCCAGCTTTTGCAGCCTGCATGGAATAAGCCTGATTTTTCTTCCCCATAGAAGGCCTCTGCATACTTGAAGCCACTTCTTACTTGCCGTTCTGCACACATATAAAATACTAGGGGTGGATGGAGGTAAGTATCTAATAGATTTTAGGACTTTGGTGGAATTCGATTGAGTTTTGAGGGCCATTTACCAGCCACACCAAGGAGACTATACTATGTTTCTTGCCTACAGCTCAAGAAAGATAAAGTTTCAGAAGGCTGGGTTAAGCAAGACTGAAGAAAGGAAAACTAAAGGAAGACAACGGCCCTATTCAGAAAACCTCAATCTTTTCCCAATTTAGGGATCCCTTTCTCCTGTGAATAAATGAGCAACTTCTACATTCTGAGACAGAGCCTTCCTCAGCAGCAGAACTGGGCTTGTGGCTTTCTGCACTCATGACCATGGTAAGTGGGCAGGAGCTAGAAGAAACCTCATACTAGAACCACAGAGATACAGAACTAGGCTAACTTCCTTTCTAATTTCCCTGCTCTTTTCTAACTCCCTCAAGTAGAAGGAGATTATAATTCTAGGATTAACAACACTAGCACACAACTTTCTTATACAGCCCCTTCACATCTACAGCTCTGTGTGGTTAATAAAGTACTTTCATGAGTTAATTCACTGAATACACACAACTGATTTGCAAGACAGATTTTATCATGATCGTTGAATTAATTGAATTTAAAAAATTCTTTAGAAGCTTATGTGGAGTTACTCTGAGTTGTTCCTTGTTCCTCTCTGGGGTACATACAAACATAGAAAACTGAGTACTCTGCAGATTTTATAAAAGTGAGAAAGGCTTTGGTTCAGAAGAACCAGGGCAAAGACACTTAGAATAAAATAATGTTTAAAATAATATTTTAAAAGGGAAAGATTATTCTATATCAGAGATCTGGTTGTTGTTTGTCTAGAAATTGCCAGATAGGTTGTAGGTATAACCTTTCTGGGGGATAACGTACAGTGTCATTCGAGATAGAAGAGGCAGGCATGCATTTAACTACAAGTTAAGAGAGATTTATGCTTTATTTATACCCTGTGTTCATGGAATGAGAAATAACAATAAAATCATCAGCACTAATAAACATCAGTTTTTAGACACTTACCGCATATCAGGCTAAATAATTCCCATGTATCATCTCATTGAATCTCCACCTCAACCCTGCCTCATATAAATTGTGGACATCTCATTTTCTTAGACAAGGAAATAGGGATGCAGAGAGTCAGGTTAATTGTTTAAAGTCACAAAACTAATAATGGCAATGACAAGAGATTGAAACTTTTGATGATATAACTTCAGAAATGTGACCATTTAATACTTGGCTAATTTGACTCTACCAAGAACCAAGGGAAAAATTAGCCTTTCTGGATCCCGAACGAGGTGTGGCACTGACCATGGGCTACCTAAGAAAAGCCAACTGAAGCTTCCCATGTAAATAAGAAGAATGTAATTATACCACTGTCAAATGACAGCTTAGTTTCAACTAGGATCAATTATGTAGAGCCCTTTTACCAAACTAAGACCTCATAGCTAACAAACGTATTAGGTTAAGTGAGCCTATTATGAGAAAATAAAACAACATCTGAATTTCAATGGATTAAACCAACAAAAATGTTTTTCTTACTCATGAAAAATCAAGTGCAGATCTGGGAAAATTTCCATGGCAAATGTCCTCCATGAGGCAACTCAGTAATCTAAGCCCATAAAGGCTCCGGCAACCTTTACTTGCACCACCTGCAAATTAAGGCATACTCATCATTAATGGCAGGAGATATGACTACAGAAGACTTCTCATCAACAATTAATTAGTGAAACAGGTTCACTGTGTACTGGTTACAAACTTGTCTGGGTCCAGTGAGACAGAACACACACATACAAGATTTCACATGAGATGAACTTATTACCTAAAGATAAACAGCAAGGGACAACAGAAGTGGATAATTCATTGAGAGTCAGTCCCTCAAGGCTTAGAAACGTTGACTGGGGTGGATGAAGTCTCATGTACACACGCCTTACTTGTACCACAGGTGAAGAACCCCAGAAATCTGCCTGCTCTGGGTTTTATACCCTGGGGTAACATGACACACTTCACTAAAGTATTGAAAAACCTATTTTGAGGAGCGTGGGGAGGTAGATAAAAATAACACAGGCTTTTATGGCCAGTATCCCTTTATCTCAGGATGTTACATTCCCAGCACATTCTACAGTTATTCTTGAGAATTGTAAGTAAAAAAGGGAGGGGAATTGGGTCAGTGAAAGGTCACCCATAGAACTGGTTGGCATGAGCATCTTCTAGAAACATCTACCATGCAAGTCTTAGAGCATTTCAAGATAAATTAAGCTTGCCATTAAATGTGCTACCAATTTGTAAAATCATTTTCAGGAACTATAGCATCAGCTTGCATTTATTGAGAACATTAGGCTTTTATGTTTTTTTTTTTAAATATATAGCATTTCATTTAACTCTCCTCAACAACCCTATGAGAAGTATTACCTATTATAGTCTAGACCTTTTTCACTAACCTTTGAGATTTGAGGCAGGAACTGTATCTTGTTTTATTTATACCTCTTCCTAGCAGTCTTTAGTTCTTACTAGGTGATTTTTAACTATTCCATGAATCCAAGTCATTTGTAGCATGAGAAATAGAGACTCATAACAGTTATGTGACCTATCCAGGCTCACATAATCAGGAGGTGAATAAACCAACACTTGAACTTAAATTCGTAACTTCAAGTCTTCTATACTCAGCCTCATGGCACTGCTCAAGGGGGATTTCTGGCCACATTTTAATTGAAATGTATGTTGCCCTTCACCAGGGCCACAATTAAATCATCCGTCAAGCATTCAGACCAGACTGAGATGTGGGAGGCTTGGCCACTCAGGCATGCCGATGATTGCCATGTTTAGTGAAGCAGCTGGAAGCCAAGACATGAAGCAGGATGCCAAGCGTGCTTGGCCCATTTCAGGCATGCACTGACGGATGACTCTTGCAGAGGCCGCTGATGTGCTGAGATACTGGACTGCTGGCCTCATCTGTCAATTGCCTAACACTGTTGGGTGGTTCTCCTCCTCTGATATTGTTTGTGCATTTGCTACTCCTAAGGAGTAGCGTTATCTGTGCATAACAACTGGGGAACTAGGTCTGAAAGAATAGAGGCTTTAGCTTAATTACCTAATTAACACAATACCTCTCTTTCCTAGGAACATTGACAACAAAAGCAAAGTGACTGGTGTTAAAAGTACAAGAGAATGAATCTTCTCTTAATTTTGCTAAGCCAAATGGAAACCAAAACAATTTCTCAAGTGGTTTGTTGTAGTATGTCAATTCTTAAAGTGTCAAATTTACCGCTTTCTTAGAAAAATTTCCGCATCGCTCTTTGAAAAGAATTCTAAGCTCTTGGGACTAAGCTAAAGCAAATTTGTTTTGGATCTACAGATTGTCTTAGGTTAATTCATCTCACTGTCAGAGATAAACATCAATGGCATACTATAGTCTAACAGATTACATTTTGGTTTCTAAACTCTGAGCACACCACAGAAAGCAAACTATATCAGGTGCAATTCAGTTTGGTTGCACATAATAGAAAAATCCCTAAATAGCAAAGGTTTAAACATAAGAGTTTATATTATTCATAAAAGAACTATAAAATTACAGAGCAGTATCAGTGGCTCCACTGTAAGCTTATGGCAAAACTCTTCACCTCATGTTTCTTCAACATCCACTGTTAATGTAGACAAAATCAGAATGAATCTTATCATGCACTTTGTACCTCTTTGTATCAGCCAAAAGACCAAGACTGCCAACATGTCTTCTATCCCTGGACTCCTCAACTCCATACATAAGTGTCTATTTCCTATTGGGATCCATTTTTCATTCTTTGACAGTCTCAGAGACCCTTTTATGAGCACACTCAAACATAAGTTTCCATTATCAACAAAATGCTACACAATGTTCACTCAATTTTCTGAATGTCCTTTTTACCTTCTTGCTCTAACAGAGATCTGCCTCTCCTCTGAAAACACTGTTTCTCCTTGAATACTGTTAAGTATGCATTTTTTCCCCCTGGCACTTCTTGGCCTAACATCCCCTTTGATTCACAAAGACACTTCAGACATTCTCTCTCCTTTTTCCCTAGTCCTATCATTTTAATCCTCACCATCAGATCTTTGGTTCATAACATTTCCCTGTGACAGTCACCTGCAACAGGGAGGGTATTCTGCCTCATCCTCATCAACAATTGGTATAATCAGCTTTTTAATGTAATCCATTGTAGTGGCTATGTAGTGTTCTCATTGATTTCATTTGTATTTCTCTGTTCATTATTGATGCTGACTGTCATTGATTTATTTATTGAGTCTGTAAATCTTCTTTTTGAACTGCCTATTTAAATCTTCTGGCAAATTTTTGAATCTGATCTTTACCTTGTATCGAGTTGCAAGAGTTGTTATAGATCCTGGACAAAATTGCTCTATAAAGTGTACATTTGTGAATATTTTTCACTATTCTTTGGCTTATCCTTATTGTTTCTATATTGTTAGTTTTATTTAGGTATAATATGCATAAACTAATCCACATGTAAAGCATACCGTTTTAAATGTTGACAGATGTATACCCTCAGGAAACTATCATAATCAAGATAGTGAATATATTCTTTAGCCCACAAGGTTTTCTTTCCTATTTCTGTAGTTGCGTCCTCTCACTCCTCCCTGTCCCCACCATGATCCTTTATCTCAGCCTCACAACCGAGATGCTTCCCATTATTATAGATTAGTTTGCATGTTTTAAACTTTTGTATGAATTGAATGAGCAAGTTCTCTTTTTTGTCTGACTTCCTTGACTCAGCCTAAATATTTTGAAATCCATTCACATTGTAGCATCAACATAATTGTATCAACAGGCTTCCTTTCCTTGCTTTTTACACCATTGGATGGCTATACTACGGTTTAATTATCCATTTCCCTGTTGACATAGTTTCACCTCTTTTCTGATCTGAATGTTTTTTTATTGTTGTTCCTAAAAAGCAAGTACCAAAGAAAGACGGTAAGCAGGCTACAATCTTTAGAATAATATTGAAAAGAAGTGTTGATTGCAAGCATCCTTGATTTGTTCCTGATATTGTAGAGAAAAAGCAATTAATCTTTCACTATTAAATATGATATTAGCTGTTAGATTATTATAGAAGCCTGTGATCAGGTTGAAAAAGTTGGCTTTCATTTCTAGCATGATTAAAGTTTTTATTAGGAATGGATGTTGGTTTTTTACAAATGATTATTTTCTGTGTCTATGGAGATGGCCATAGAGTTTTAGTTTTTAGATGGTTAGTATAATGAACTACATTGATTTTAAACTTGATGCAACCTTGCATTCCAGGCAAAATCCTACTTGGTGATGATGTATTACTCTTTGCATATATTTTTAGATTTTATCTGTTAAAAGTTATTTAGAATTTTTGAATCTGTATTCCTGAGGGATATTGGCCTGTAGGTTTCATTGCTTGGAATACCTTTGTCTGGTTTGGTACCAAGGTAATATTGGTCTGATAGAATGAATTGGGAAGTAATCCTTTCTCTTCAGTTTTCTGAAAGAGTTTGTGTAGAACTGATATTGCTTCTTCATCAAAATGTGGTAGAAATTACTACTAAAGCCATTTGGGCCTTGAGTTTTCTTTGTGTATAGTTGTGTTTTTGCTTCTGTTTATTAATGGAAACTGAATTTCTTTATTATAACTGATAAATATTTAATTTTACCCAATAATAGAATGTAATTTTAAATATTTTATTTTTAGATATAGATTCACTTACAGTTATAATAAATAATACAGCAATATTGCATCACCTGTCCAGTTTCCCCTCATATTCACATCTTATAAAAATCTATTACTGTATTAGAAACAGAATGTTGACACTGATACAGTCAAGACATTTCAGCCTGGAAATCCAGGATTTCCTTGTGGTTTCCACTGACACCTTGAAGGGACGGGGGCTTCATTGCCTCCCATGGGAAATTAACTATTAGCTTCCTATTCAGCATTCTCTGATACCAGTATGACCGCAGAATGGGGTGCCTTATCACAGCCTAAAGAAGGTAGAAGACTATGCTCCACCCTTTGCTATAGTACAGCAGTGACTGTCTAAATATTCTGCCTCAGATTGCTGCCTCTTTCCTGATCCTTTGACAATAGAGAGCACACTGTTGAGGCTTTTGGTTTATCCCCATTGGCATTTCTTCATTGTCACCTTTATCAGCTACAAGTCAAAAAGAAAATACAGGAAACTGGGAACTCACCCACGTTCCTTGAATCCCTGCATCCTTAAAATTTTGTCTTCTTGTCTCCATTTCTCAGTGTTCTTATGTTTGCTTAATACATAATGTCTAAAGTTTTTAGTTGTATATAGCAAGAGGGAGTAGGTAAAAGTGTATCTACTCCATCTTCTCAAGAAAGAGAAGTCCCTGGTGAAGTTTTAAACTATAATTTTAATATCTTTAATAATATAGAACTATTCAGGTTAGCTATTTCTTTTGGACTGAGATCTGGTAGATTACAGTTACATTTTTCAAGGAATTTTTTCCATTTTATCTATCTTGTCAAAATGATTGCCATAACATTGTTTATAATATTCCCCTATTATCTTTCTAAATCGGTAGAAGTTGTTGAATGTAACCTTTCTCATTATTTATATTAATAATTTGTATCATCTCTTTTTTTCCTGATAAATATATCTCTTTTTCAATTTTATGGATTTTCTCAAAGAACCAGCTTATAGATTGACTATTGTTTTACCGAATTTTATTTCATTGATTTTTATTTGGTCTTTATTATTTTCATTCTCCTATGTGCTTTGGCTTTAATTTGCTATTTTCTTTCTGATTTCTTAAACAGAAAGAGGAGATCATTGATTTGAAATAGTGATATGGTACTATAAATTTCTGAGTATCACTTTAACAAGTTTCACAAATTGTATGTCCTGTTTTCATCTTCATTCGGTTCAAATAATACTTTCTAATTTCTCTCATGTTTTTTCCTGTGATCCAATGGTGATTTAGAAGTATGTTCTTTGTTTTTTAAATTTTGGATGTTTTTAGAGATCTTTCTGTTACTGATGTCTTTTCTTTTCTTTTCTTTTCTTTTTTTTTCAGATGGAGTCTCACTCTGTTACCCAGGCCAGAGTGCAGTGGCACTATCTGGGCTCACTGCAAACTCCACCTCCCAGGTTCAAATGATTCTTGTGCCTCAGCCTCCAGAGTAGCTGAGACTACAGGGATATGCCATCATGGCCAGTTAATTTTAGAATTTTTAGTAAAGACATGGTTTTGCCATATTGCCCAGCCTGGTCTCAAACTCCTGACCTCAAGTGATCCACCCACCTCTGCCTTCCAAAGTGCTGGGATTACAGACGTGAGCCACCAAGCTCAGCCTTTCACTGATTGCTAATTTAACTCAATTGTGGTCAGAGAACACACCTTGTATAAACTGAAATATTTTAAATTTACTGAGGCTTATTTTGTGGTTCAGAATAAGGTCCATTTCAGTAATGTTCCATGAGCATACAAAAATGATGTACATTTTGCTAGTGTTGGATGCTGTTATAGAAATGTAAAGCATGTGTTATAGCTCCAGTTGGTTGATAGTGAAAGTGTCCTACATGTTTATTGATTTTATACTTGCTCTATCAATTATTGTGAGAGGGGCATTGAAATCACTGACCGTAATTTTGGATTTGTCTGTTTTTTCTTTTATTTCTATTATATTTTTTCCCTAACAGACTTGTTTGAGCTCCTTATATATTCTTGTTATTAATCCCTTGTCAGATGGGTAATTTGCAAATATTTTCTCCCATTCTGTAGGTTGTCTTTTCATTTTGTTGACTGTTTTCTTTGTTGTGCAGAAGGTTTTTAAGTTGATGAGATCCCATTTGCCCAGTTTTGCTTTTATTGCCTATGCATTTGAGTTATTATGCAAGAAATCTTTGCTTAATCTAATTCCCTAAACTTTTATTTCAGTAATTTCATAGTATGAGGCCTTAGATTTAAATTTAATCAATTTTGGTTTTATATCATGAGATATCTGGGTCTAGTTTTATTCTTCTTTATATTATATTTCAATTTCCCAAGCACCGTTTATGGAAAAGACTGTTCTTTCCCCAATGTATAAAAGGGATAAAAACTACTCAGGTACCAGGTGCACTAAAATCTCAGACTTCATCACTCTAAATTTATCTATGTAACCACAAGCTACTTGTATCCCAAAAGCTATTTAGATAAAAAATATTTAAAATAAAATCAAATAAATATTTGGTAGAACTCAGCAATGAAGCCATTTGGTCCTGGGATTTTCTTTGTTGGGAGACATTTTTTATTATTTCAATCTCATTACTTGTATTCTGTTCAGGTTTGGGATTTCTTCATGGTTCAATCTTGGTAGGTTATATGTGTCTATAAACTTACCCATTTCTTTTAGGTTTTTACAATGTATTGTCATATAGTTTATCATATTAACCACTAATGATCCTTTGACTTTCTACAGTATCAGTTGTAGCTTCCTTTTATCTTCTCTTTTTTCTTACACTGAGTAAAGGTTTGTAAATTTTTTTTTTTTTTTTTTTTTGAGACGGAGTTTCACTCTTGTTACCCAGGCTGGAGTGCAATGGCGCAATCTCGGCTCACCACAACCTCCGCCTCCTGGGTTCTCCTGGGTTCAGGCAATTCTACTGTCTCAGCCTCCTGAGTAGCTGGGATTACAGGCACGCGCCACCATGCCCAGCTAATTTTTTGTATTTTTAGTAGAGACGGGGTTTCACCATGTTGACCAGGATGGTCTCGATCTCTTGACCTCGTGATCCACCCGCCTTGGCCTCCCAAAGTGCTGGGATTACAGGCGTGAGCCACCGCGCCTGGCAATATTCTTTATCTCACAAAAAAATCACAACTTTTCATTCATTGATCTTTTGTATGTTTTCATTTCAATTTCATTCATTTTTGCTCCGATTTTTATTATTCCCTTTCTTCTGTTAATTTTTTTTTGTCCTTGCTTTTCTAGTTCTTTAAGATGCAACATTGGTTGTTTATTTGAAATTTTTATAAGTTTTTGGTGTACACACTGGATAGTTGGTGAACTGATTGGGCAGTTGGAGAATTGGTTGGTGTGGTGGGAGGAGGAAACATATTTCGTGTCACAAGTGTTGTGAGAAACAACAGTTCATTATATCCTTTATTAGGTTGAAGAAGACTACACTTGGTGAACAAGTGCTCTAAAGTTGTAAAACACACCCTTAAATTATTGCAATCTAACCTCACATAATATTATACTTACTTCATGTATAATTTAAGAACCTTGTTGTATGCTTACATTTATCCCCTCCCGTTCTTTGGGCTATTTTCTTCTACATAGTTTATAAATTCCAAATACATTGTCATTAATTTGATTCATACACTATATTATGTTTTAATAAGTGCCTGCTTATTTGCCTATATATTTGGCATTTCCAACACTCTTTTTTCTTTGTGCATAACATTTTTTTTCTATTTCTTTTCCTTTTGCCTGAAGAACTTTGTTGAATCCTTTTTTTCACTGCTTTCCTTTTAAAACAGCCTACGTACTACTGGTCTGAAAATTCTCTCTCTTACCAAAATATAACCAGAACACTAACTCATCTCACAATTTCCAGTATAAATATTTCAGTTCAATCCATTGTACTTTCTTTTTTTTTTCTTTTAAACTTTCCTTTTAAGTTCAAGGGTACACGTGCAGGTTTGTCATATAGGTAAACTTGTGCTGTGGGGGTTTGTTGTACAGAATATTTCATCACCCAAGTTTTAAGCCTAGTACTCACTAGTTATTTTTCTTCATCCTCCCCCTCCTCCTACCCTCCACTCTTTGATAGGCCCAGTGTGTGTTGTTGGCCTCTTTGTGTTCATGTGTTCTCATTGTTTAGCACCCACTTGTACGTGAGAACATGTGGTATTTGGTTTTCTGTTCCTGCTTTAGTTTGCTTAGGATAATAGACTCATTCTTTTTCATGGCTGCATAATATTTTATGGTGTATATGTACCATATTTTCTTTATTCAATCTATCATTGATGGGAATGTAAGTTGACTCCATGTCTTTGCTATTGTGAATAGTGCTGCAATAAACCTATGTGTGCATGTGTCCTTATAATATAATGACTTATATTCCTTTGGGTATATGCCTAGTAATGGGATTGCTGGGTCAAATGGTATTTCTGTGTTTAGGTTGTGAGGAATCACCATCCTGTTTTCTGCAATGGTTGAATTAATTTACACTCCCATCAATGTTCCATAAGTGCTCCTTTTTCTCCACAACCTTGCCAGCAACTGCTATTTTTTGACTTTTCAGTAATAGCCATTCTAACTGGTATGATATAGTATTTCATTGTGGTTTTGATTTGCATTTCTCTCATGATCAGTGATGCTGAGCTTTTTAAAATACGATTGCTGGTGCATTGTATTAATACTTTTATGTTTTAATTATTGCAGTGATATCTTAACTTGCCTCTCTGGTTTCAGTATTTTCCTACTATTTAGTCTCAAAACAACATGATAGCTATTCTTTTAAAATGTGAGTTAATTTATGACTTCCCTATGCTCAAAACTCTAGAATGGTTTGTACTTCATTCAGATTAAATTCGAAGGTTCTCATCATGGCCAGCAATGTCCAATATACATCACTCCCTTTTACCTCTCTGACCATGTTTTCCTAATTTTATCTATTATTTCACTCAGCCACACTGTTTGCCTTGCCATTTTTCTAATACATAGACACTATTCCCTCAGGACATTTGTGTTGTTAATCTTCTCATCAACTACTGTTAAGAAATGTCTTCAAGTGTTTATTTTCTTCATTTAACCTTGAAAGTAGGGCCTTCTATGGCAACGTTATTTAAGTAACAACCACCTTCTACATTAGCCCCACCTAAGACATTTCTCTGATTATTTTATTAATAAATTTTATCACCATCAAAAATATTAAAGATTTGATGCATTTATTGTCTATCTCTAATTAATGGCCCATTAAGTCAGTTATTTTTAGAAACATTCAGTACTATTTAGTGCCCCCAATGGCACCAAAAAAGATAAAAGAAAAAAAATAAAAGAAAAAAAATTCCAAAGGACAGCAGCTTCAAAGATTGAAGGACCATCAGCCCACACAAATGAGAAGGAACCAGTGCAAGAACTCTGGCAACTCAAAAAGCCAATATCTTCTTACTCCGAATAATCATATCACTTCCCCAGTAATGAATGGTTCTTAACCAGGCTGAAATGCTTGAAATGACAGAAATAGAATTTAGAATATGGATAGGAACAAAAATCATCAAGATTTTTGAGGAAGTTGGAACCCAATTTTGGAGAAAGTTGGAACCCAATCCTAGGATTCTAAGAAAAACAATAAAACAATAAAGGATATAAAAGAAGAAGTGGCCATTTTAAGAAAAACACTGAATTCATATGATAGAGATTAAAAACTCGCCTAAAAATTTTTTAAATACAATTGCAATTATCCACAACAGAATCAATGAAGCTGAGGATAGAGTCTCAGAACTCAAAGATAAGTTCTCTCGAATAAATCAGACAAAAATCTAAAAAATGGGGGATTAAAGAGGAATGAAAAAACCTTCAAGAAATATGGGATTAGGTAAAGGGACCAAATCTGCAACTCATTGATGTTATATCTGTGAAAGAGAAGCAGAGAAAGCAAGCAATTTGGAAAACATATTACAGGTTATCATCCATGAAAATTTCCCCAATCTTGCTAGAGAGGCTTATGTACATAGTTCATTGACGCTAAAAACCAACCACACAAACAAGTCTGCATAATAGCCACCTAACAACATGATGACAGAATCAAATACATGCATATCAATATTAATCTTGAATGTAAACAGCTAAATGTGCCTATTAAAAGACCTAGGGTGGCAAGTTGGATAAGGAAGCAAGACTCAATGGTATGCTGTCTTCAGGAGACCCATCTCATGCAATAACACTTATAGTCTCAAAATAAAGAAATGGGGGAAAAAAAATCTACCAAGCAAATGAAAAACAAACAAACAAACAAAAGCAGGGATTGGTATTCTAATCTATTAGAATGGTTAAAACAATTACTGGTAATACCCTATGCTGACAAGGACAAACATGGAAATTTTCATGTTGTTCATGGGAATGCAAAATAGTATGGCCTTTTTGAAAGACAGTTTGGCAATTTCTTATAAAGTTAAATATACATGAGCCATACAATTTTATTCTACTCAGAAATATTTATCTAGGAAAAATAAAACTTTCTGTTCATACAGAAACTTTCGTCCTTGCTTGTAGTGGCTTTGTTATTAATAGCCCCAAATCAGAAGCAATCCAATTGGCCTTCAACTGGTGAACAGATAAACAAGCCATGGCACATTTATACAATGGAATACTATTTAGCAGTTAGAAGAAAAGAACTACTAAAACATGCTACAACAGAAATGATTCTTAAATGCATTATGCTAAATGAAAGCAAACAGACTCAAAAGTCTATGTACTATATGATCCCATTTAATGAATAACAAATTAGAGTGGAGGGATTAATTAAATGGGGACACAGATAATTTATTTTGGAAATGATAAACATGTTCTCTATCTTTATATCTTAATTCAGGTGGTGATTACAAGGTGGCATGCATTTTTTTTCAAAACATGTCTAACACAAAAAGGAAATTTTACTGCTTGAGAATTACACTTTAAAAATGGGGTGAAGGTTTATTCAAACATTGTTCCATAAGATTTTTATAGAATAAATCATAGACATATAAATATACATAATTTCAGCCTTCACACTGTATAAGAACTCAACTCTGTGTGAATTAAGGAATGTGGAGGTAAAAGATTATAATATTAGCTCATCATAACCATGAAAGTAGTGAAGGTGCATTAATACTAGAATTGCATGACATTTATATTTGCAATTTCATTTTCTATGGAGTTCATATATGCTTATTCAAAAAATTCTAAGAACACTTATGCCATGGGAATATTTATTATGTAAACATTCTCTTAGGTGTTTTATAAAATCTAAAATTGTGAACCTTTTTAGGTATGGTCAAGTAAATGAGCTATTGTAATCAAATGGACTAAAATTCTGTTTTTAGTCACTGCCTATCTTCCAAAGTGATCCAAGCAGACCAATAGCAACTATCATAAAATGAAGACTGTGACGTTCTTATTTTTATAAGGAAGGCAGGAATTTTGAAAAGGGAAAGAAGGTACAGGATGAAGCTGTCTTCCTTTAATGTGTTCTTCAGTGTCAAAAGATGACTGTGTCATATCTTCTATAAGGTATGATTTTTCCCATGGATTTCATTCTCTAGGAGAGCATCAGAACCATCCCACCTCCCGTATATATTATATGTAGAGCACCCAGGCTCTAAAAATAATTTTAGTATAAAACCATTCTCTCTAGAGGAGCTGCTTATCTATCTTGCACCCACTGTGCGTGAGGCTACCTGATCTGGATATGCCTCTACATAAAAATCTGGCAGAATTCTTGTATTCATGACATTATAATGCCAGCAAATGATTTGTTAAGAAAGACTGAGGTCACAATCAGAAAACAAAGATGTTATATTAACCAAATACACTAATTCTTAAAGATAAACTTTATATCTGGTTGGAAATGGAGAACGTGAATAATTGATACAAAATAAGCTTTAAGGCCTTGATTTCTTGAATCTCTGTACTTCCAGTTACTAATTGGGTAACTTTGGGCAAATTACTTTATCTCTCAGTGACTTTTGTTTCTTCATTTGTCAAATAGAAACAATTATAATAACTATCTCTTTCGTTTGTTGGGATTTAGAACATGGAAAGGATGATAGTACAATGCCCAGCAGAGAATAAATACTCACAAATTACTCCCTGTTATAAAGAACTCAGGCTGAGACTGACCTGAAATCCTGCTTGTATCTATCACTTATAAGCTAGATGACAGTAATCAATTTGTTAAACTCTCTGTCTTTCAGCTTCCCGACAGTAAGTGTGCTCACCTAAAGAAATTATTATGCACATAAATGAAACATTATCATGTACTTTGTGATGATTATTATGTACTTTGTGAAAAATTATTACAAAGACTAAATTTATTGTGCTGTTAAAGTGTTCCATGGAGTGCACGTAACAAAGTATTGTTCAATATATTTAACTAGTTGTTACTACAACTACCGTATTATTGGCTTCTATACTGTATTCTTTACAAATGCCATTTAGTGGAATTCAAAGAGAGGGATTCACCTTCTGATGTATCTTAGGAATTCACGTTGGACAACTCTCAAAGGAATGAGTATAAAGATCAATGTTTGACCAAGGCCAAAGTCAGAGCCAAATATTGCCACCCCATTTTATATGATACCAAATTAAATCTGGAATGTAATTTAAAAGGTAAATATTATTATCACCAGCATTTAATTGTTAAAATTCAGTAAGATTTTAAAATTCTGACAGTTTCATTTATAAATGTTAATAAGCGATGATTTCTCAGTATTGTCAGAAGCCAGATTTTTCCTTATGTCCCTATACTGTGCTTTGTAATGCTAAATTAGTTATTATTTTAAGATCAGTTGTGGAGTAAGATTTTTCCTTTATTTGCTATCTCTGAAGGTATAAGCTGAATATTATGTCAAAGAGTTTAATCTTGCCTTCTATGATTTTAAATGATTCAAATATATGTTTGTATTCTCTTTAAGTCATGGACTTAACTATTTAGTTGACAGTAGTGAAAACATTCTGTTGAATAAAACTTTCAATGCAAAGCTTTGTTTACTCATTAAAGAAGACATTACCTTAGTCCAGGTTCCCTAAAAAGCAGAGCCTACAGCAAATTTCAAGTTCTAACACTTTATCAGGTGGTGCAATTTAGAGCAGTAAGATTGAGGGAAAAGTGAAATGAGCAGGAAAGAAAGTGGAAAGGGGGTGCATTTGTGAGCTAGTCACAGCTCAGTGCAATGGTGTAAGCAGCCATTGGGTTGTACAGGACCCCTCCGATCAGGCCCCATAGAAACATGCTGCCTTAGGATAGTCTCCAAGGGGAGGCAAGAAGAGAAGTTCATTTGCTGGTTCTCTTCTGTCTCTTGTCTGTCATTTACCAATGATCATGCCAAGGGCAGCAACTCTCCTATATTTTTATATGTGAAATATGTGTTAATTCTGGTAAGGAAAAATAACTGCCATCTCCAAGGTGGAAAAAATTAAATATAGTCAGCTTGCCATCAGTTGGTTTTCTGGTCTGCATGAGGAACGAGCCCAAAACTAATGTTCTGCATCAGTTTCTGCTGTTGACAGTACATGGAACCTGTGCTGTGGGACTCATGCTCAGCCTCCATATTTCTGAGGCAAGAAAGTAAGCATATATTGCTGTATCCTCAATCCTGACTGATATGGTGGGGGAGGGAAGCATTTACTTAATCAATAGTTGCATGTAAAGTGCCAGAGACTGTCTTGCTTGTCTCTGGAAAAGACAATGCTTCCAGCATAGCTACTACAGTAAAAACTACAACCTGATTCATTTTCAGTGAATCACTGACAGCTACCATGACAGATCAGGCTTGTGAAAGGCTAATTGAATTAGGATATGAGGGAAACATACTCTCAGGAATGTTTCAAGTTTTTGATAGAAGCACTCTCTTAGTTTGTGTTTCACCAGAAGCACAGCCTGAAAGTGGGATTAGGAAAGAGGAAAAACCAATATATTTTGTGTTACTGAGCTACCATGGGATATTGGAGATCAGTCTTTCTGAGAACTGATTAAAGAACTCTAGAATGCTTCAAAATTTTCCCTCCAAGGACTGAGAGACTATGGCATTTGCCCACCAACACTCATGCTCCCTGGTTGAAGATTGCCACTGAAGAATGGGTATAGAAGTTGCTTGAGGTACATGTGATGCAGTCAATGGAGAAAGAAATTCTCCCCAACAGGGGTAAGGATGAAGGACATGGTTGGCTGAGGGATGGGATGCCCACAGGCACTAATCTTTACATCAGCCATCCAGGAATTAGGCATTGCTTCTGATTTGCCATTTTGATATATGAGCATATGGGCCGTTTAAAGAACTCCATTTGGTTGTCCCTATCATGAAGACATTACATATCCCAGTTATTCACTTAGGGCACAGGTAAACAA
This sequence comes from Saimiri boliviensis, assembly GCF_048565385.1. Classification (NCBI taxonomy): domain Eukaryota; kingdom Metazoa; phylum Chordata; class Mammalia; order Primates; family Cebidae; genus Saimiri; species Saimiri boliviensis. The sequence continues at coordinate 79,863,173 of NC_133463.1, forward strand.
GCACAGAATAGGATGAATGAAAACACATAGAGTATGATATTGTAGGCCCATTGTATCCATTTTGAGAAAGATGAAAGCCAAGATAACTTACCAGATATGTAAGTCCCATTGTAACAAGGGGACTAAAATGGTATTTTAGTATCCCTGACATCAGTGTCAGTTTAGACCTTGTATTTACCTGTCTTCAAAAAGTCTGGGTAATTTACTTCTTCACTGCATGGTTCTTCTGGAAAATGGCACAGATTTTTCTGGGACAGGATTGAAGGTAACTTATACACACAATTATACACACATTTGGTGGCACTACAGGATTCTTTTTCAAGAGAACCTGGACTCTCCCTCAATCTATGAGGTATGAGACTGTGAACTGAGTTAGATCTGAGAACTGGATGAGGTTTTGTAATGTTTAATTTTGGTAGCTGATGTCAGCCTTTTGCTCACCAGATCTAGATCTCTTCTGATTTTAGAGACCAAGTTATACCTAGTAGGGTATACTTTTATCACCCTTCAGGAATATTTATTAGCCATAGACACAGATTCCTGTAGGTCAGTGTACGATTATTGCTACTCTAGCTCTACAGCCCACTATATCTATCTTGTTTATGATGGTCATACAACTTGGCTTCTTCCAGTGCAGAATCCTCTCACCCCTAAGAAATTAGGGGGTTTAGCTCCATGGTAGGATCATCCACTGTCAACCATGGCCTGCATACAAGAGCAACTCGGGTGGATCTCAAAGGTAATAATAGACTCTTTGCCAGCACATTCCTCATTGTTCTAATAGTAAGGTGGGTTCTGGCCTTCCAAGAAAATATAGTCATGTGATGGGTTCTAAAATTGCATATTAAATCCATTCTGTCATTGATACCTGATATAGTTTGAATATTTGTCTCCCCAAATCTCATCATAAAATGTGATCTCCAGTGTCAGAAATGAGGCCTAGTGAGAGGTATTTGGGTTATGGGGTCATATCCTTTATGGTTTGGTGCTGACTTCACAATAGTGAGTGGATTCTCATGAGATCTTGTTGTTTAAAAGTGTGTGGCACTTCCCTCAGCCTCCTCTTGCTCCTACTCTGTCTACACAATATGCCTGCTCCCACGTAGCTTTCTACCCTGAATAAAAGCTCCCTGAGGCCTCCACAGAAGCCAAGCAGATGCTGGTGTCATATTTGTACAGCCTGCAGAACCATGAGCCAATTAAACGTTTTTTCTTTATAAATTTTCCAGTCTCAGGTATTTATTTATACAGTATAAGCATAGCCTAATATACTACCTCCTTAAGCCTTGTGAATCCTTCTCCAATAGTATAAGAAGGAAGTTCTAGAATCTTTACTTTTATTACTATTGGTAATTAATAAGTCCAGGCTTTGGAGCCATCCACAATGCTAATAGGAACAGTTTCAGGTGTCTTTCCCAGAACAGCAAATCCCTAACAACAGGTGAGTGGGCAATCTCAATACATTATTCCCCATCCAGCACTATATTCCATGTTCCTGGGATAGTACCCTCAAGACACATCTTCACATGTGCTCTCTCCTATCTTCTTGGTAACTATTCACCATGTACTGAAATTCTTTTGAGGTATGGATTATTTATTTTTGGATAAGAGACTCTAATTTTCTTGTTGGTTCATGCTGACACTTAGCTCTAATTATTGTCTTAAAGGCAGTAAAGTGCGGTTGGATTGGGTGCTGAAATGAACAACTATTATTTTGCAACATGTGTTCCTGTGTTGCAGGAGATAATTGTCTTTTTAAAGCTACCATAATAGCCTTCTGATTTTCATAAAAGTTATTATATTGGTAACTAATTGCATTAAACCTATCCTTTTCTGCTTGCAAAGCTTCCGATGTTGTCAAAAGAAGCTAACACACTGTAATTCTTCAATAACCATTTCCTTCACATGGATCAATACAACACTAACTGATCCAGCAATGATTCAATCTACAGATAAACATTTCAATAATTTTTATGCTATTGCATGCTAGGGGTTATTAGGGGCACCTAGCAACAACAAAGTTGCTTATTGCTTCTAGACAGAGAATCTAGCAAGGGTAGGACTATCCAGTTTCCACGTTCAGATTCTAAGGACCTTGGTTCCATAGCTACAATGGTTCCAATCATTATATGTATGTGTGATATAGATCATGTAGGAGCCTGGTGCATATCCTGGGAAAGAAGCAGATTTAAGAGAAATATAATTACTTATTTCATATGTATATAGATACACAGACACACACACACACACATATCTAGTGCTTTTTCATATACTTATTTCTTTATGCAGTCACATAAGTTCAACGATGGAAGAAATAAAGCTGAAATTCTGTCATACATCCTTCTAAAGGTTAAATCTAAAGTTGAAGAGCAGATTTTAGCTGAACATCAAGGACAAGACTAACCTTAGGCAAATCCCTGGTTTTGATTGATGTGTAATAGAATTCCTGCTCTAACGAGTGTCCTTTTAGTTTAAGTCATGTATCCCTTATTTAAGTGACAGACATTTGGGACTGCTATTTGCTTTTTGCTAATATATAAAAATTTGATCCACATGAGCTGGAAATAAACTATTACTATGTCCAAATTTTTTAGTATGTAGGACGAAATTGGCAGGAGAGTCTCATACTTTTGCATAGAAGCCTTATTGTAAAAAAAAAAAAACAAAACAAAACAAAGCAAAAAAACAACAAATAAAAGGAGAAAGACTTCATGGCACAATTACAGTAATTTCATGACCTTGGTAATTAAATGTAGGCACCCACGTCTGTCTATTTGTCTCCTCTTGACATATCTATCTATCTACCTATCTCTATCAATCACCTGTCATCTTTCTTTATACTTATCTATCTTTGTGTATGCATAACACAGACACACACACACACACATATGCACACACATATATACACACAGGCATACATATACACTTTCCTTTGATTAACCTTTCGTTTTATTCAGCTGGTGAAAACAGGGATTTAATTAAGCATGTTTAGGGCATCTAAAAGAACCATGGTTTTGGAATATAAGCAGTTAGAAATTGTTGCTACAGTGCCTTAGAATCAGCATCTATTATTAAGCATTTCTGTGACGTATAGAGAACAAACAAGTTGCCACCCTGAAGGTACTCTGAAAAGAATAGCAGCTCAAAATGACACACAATATTCATTCCTGACAAGCAGTTAGAGTTTGGAAAGTGCACTAGGGCACACATTAATAACTGGATTGGAAAAGGAATCCGACTGCATTCTAAGTGCTTGTCAAAAGAAGAGTAGAAGAAAATATTATAATCTAATAATATAAATCAACCACCATTTAGTTAATATTCACCATCTATCAGGTGGTAGATTAAACACAACACATACATTCTCTCCTTTGATATTTCACAACATTTCTAAGTGCAGGTATAATTATTTTACCAAATGAAGAAACTGAATCCCTGAGAATTAAAAAAAAATAATAATCTAATGGAGATAGTATTTGAATTCAGATCTACATTTTGAAAGCCTGTGCTCTTAAGTTGATATACTGCATGCCTCCTTACTAGCATTGATAGGGCTTCACCAATGCACCAGGTGTTTTTTACATTCATGACCAGGAATTTCTTCAGCCACACCAAGTTCAGTAGTGAGAACATTAGGGCTCAGTAAAGAAAAGGAGCTGGGTGTGGTGGCCCATGCCTGTTATCCCAGTACTTTTGGAGGCCAAGGTAGGTTGACTGCTTGAGCCAAGGAGTTTGAGACCAGAGTGGGCAACATGATGAAACTCGATCTCTACAAAAAGTACAAAAATTAGCCAGGCATTGTGGCATGTGCCTATAGTCCAAGCTACTCAGGAGGCTGAGGTGAGAGAATGGCTGGAGCTCTGGAGGTTGAGGGTGCAGTGCGCTGTGATTGCACCACTGTACTAGAGAGAAAGAGACCTTGTCTCAAACAACAACAAAAAAGCCTTTTCAAAAGCTATAGGGTTAATGATTGAAAGAGGCCATTGTTTTGCCTGTGTTTTCAGATATTACATCTAGTTCAGCCTTGCGAATTCTGTCTATGGCTTCTTTGCATTCCACAGCTCATTAGATCCAGGGAAAATACATGTGTATGAGGGACAATGATTAGATCAGGACTTGCTAATACTGTCAATAATTACTTATAATCATTTAAGGGTATCATGCTTTTTATCCAACCCTAAAAACTATCACTATTAACACTAGTTTATAGATAAGAACTTTTCAAAATTTTTCAAGCATTACTCAATTCAAATATAATAGCAAAAAGCCAAGCTGTTACTTTTGCCTTGGAACGTCAACTCCAATGCTAAAAAAAAAAAAAAAAAAAAGCTAACCATTTAAAAATCCAAAGGCAGCAGAATAGAAGGCAGGCTGTTCTTTCCTGGTGGCTCCAGAGAGCACAGATGCAGCAGCATCCAAATGCAACAAGCTCTAAAAAGCTGTCTCATCTGGCCTTGCCAAGGCCTGCAGAGGTGCTTCCGCGCAAACAGAAGTCTGATGGCTGAGAAATGTGTCCGGGTCTTTAGAATAATTTCCAAAGACCATTTTTTCTTTGCCATTTTTTGCAAGGCCTGAACTGGAGGTAGAAACTGTTACTGATTCCTACCAGTAGTCCTAGAGACTGGCCACGATGCCACCTGCTCCTCAGGAGAACGTGGCTGGTGACACTCTAGCTCTAGCACATACCTAATGTGCACTGCAAAAGTGAGTTAACTAAATGTCACTTTCCCTCAAGGTGTCTATTGGAGCTAATTTATAAACCTAAACATGTCTCTGAACATAGGCTAGGTAGTTATAGGTTGAATGATATGAAATTGCGAATAGGACAGTTTTTAACCTACAAAATGGTAGTCATATGATTCAATCTAATAAACAGGAATGACACGTGCATTCAATATACCAACGTATAACTATTAAAAATGAAGTGACCAAAGATTTTATAAGCAACATAAAAAAAGTGCTTTTTTTTTTTTTTTTTTTTTTTTTGATATGTAGTCATGCTCTGTTGCCCAGGCTGGAGTGCAATGGTGCAATCTCACTGCACTCTCTGCCTCCTGGGTTCAAGCGATTCTCCCAACTCAGCCTCTGGAGTAGCTGGGATTACAGGCATGCACCACCATGCCCAGCTAATTTTTATATTTTTCGTAGAGACAGAATTTCACCATACTGGCCAGGCTGGTCTCTAACTCCTGACCCTGTGATCTACCCGCCTTGGCCTCCCAAAGTGTTGGGATGACAAGCACGAGCCACCACACCTGGCCAAAAAAGTGCTGTTATTGTCACGTTAAGTTAAAGAGTGGGCTGAAATATTACAAATAAAATTTTTGTCCTGAATGTTTAGGGAAGGATGCAAAGGAAAAAACGTGAAAGGGAAAACCTCCTTCCAGCTCTCTTTCTTCCCTCCCTTCTCTGTCCATATCCACAAAAACAAAAACGCAGGTAAACAAACAAACAAACAAATGGAACTAAGCCTTGACCAACCTGGCTTTCAGTCTCAGTTGTGCCATCTATTTGCTGAATTATCTGGAGAGAGATCCTTTCAGACATTTCCATTCGTGTGCTCAAAATTTCATCTGTCAGCTAAGGAGGAGGATTTTAGATGACACCTTAGGGGCCCAGAGCCATATAACTTAATTTTAAAAGTCAACATAATTTGAACACCAGACTATCTTAGGGAACTGTGACTTTATTAGACACAGCAAAACAAGAGCAGGGTTTGTTAAATTTCACAAAATCCGTGGAAAACAGAGACTGATGCACCCTTATTCCTAACTCAATTTTCTAATTTATTCAGGTTTATTTCAGCCTACTTTGTTACTCAATTAAAAAAAATGTTCTTTAAGTAAGTCATTTGAAATTGCTTAGTTTAATTGGATTCTGGATTCTCAGTGAGGCAAAAAGCCAGTGGATTCTCTTAATGTCAAGATGTACAGATAAAATTTTTAGGGCATGGAAACTGTTTCTTATTAACTATTTTACCTTTTTTTTTCCCTGAGATTTTGGTGTTGCAAACAGGCTTTTAGATAATTGGATGTAGTCCAGAGTTTGATATTTCTGTCAAAAAGGTTATACAAAATATATCACATACTTTAAAATAAACATGTTACCATTTTAAAAATAACAATTTTATTTAAATCACAGAGCATAACAGAAATGGAAAAGCTTTTTAGGCAGGGCCATTTCAAATGTTAAAACTTAAATATGTTTTAATATACAAATTTACCTTGACATTTTCAGATACTGTGAAAATTTTTATACATTCCTTTTGAATCTGTTCTGTATAGGATAAAGTAGAAATTAACCAATTTATGCCTTCCTCTCCATCTTGCCTATGAGAAGACATAAAATCAAACTACATCAGTCTAGAAATACAATGTTGACATTTACCAGCATCAAAATTGATTCTCTCACATTTTAAAGAAAATTCAAAATCAGTCTATGGAGCTTTAAAACATTTATTATTTTAATCAATATTGAAGTGACATTTTGCATATAATGAACACTAAGCTAGGTGCTGGATATTCAATAGTGAGTTCACTGTCTAGTGGGCAAAACACATTTTAATAAAATAACTACAAAACTGATTATCACAAAATGTATGTGTGATGTTGCAGGAATCTCGTCCAATTCAGAGGAGGACAGGGGCTACCTGAAGCACTTTCCTGAATATGTGCTAAGAAACTTAGCACATCTTTTCAGACTTATAGACTTTTCAGCTAAGAAAAGAGGAAATAATAGAAAACTGTTATTTTGTTATCTCACCCAGGCCTAAGAAATAGGCTTTTGGTGGTGGAAAGGGATTTAAGGTTTAATTAATCTAACATTCTGATTTTACTCTGGAGGCAGAAGAGCATATGAAGTCCACAGTCAAAGCAGCAGGTTTTCATACCCAGTCTCTATTACTTAATTGTCATGAAAAAAATGGTGTTGATCACAGGCCTGTTCTGCTTATCTGTAGTTGTCTATCTTGGTTTGCCTAAGACTGTTATAGTTTCAGCACTCAAAGTCCTGCATCCCACAAAAGGCTTCAATTCTAAGCAAAAGAAATGATTGGCCACCCACTAACAAGTCACCCCAAAACTTAGTGGCTAAAAATACTGATATATTATTATCTCTCATATTCTGTGGATTGTCTGGGATTTGATGGATGGCTCTTGCTTGTAGTCTTTTGTTTAGTTGTGACAATTGGTAGCTTCAGCTTATCTGTAAATAATGGCAATTACCTATGGCATAGGTTGTTGTGAAGCTTCATGAGTTAAAAGGTATAAAGAATTTAATGCATTGGCTAAGACAAAAAAAGCATAAAACAAGTTGATCTGTTGAAAGTACTAGAATGAAGGAAAAGGGAGAGGGAAATGAGAGCCGTAGTGAGGAGGAGAGTAAATCAGTGTTTCAGTGCTACTTTGGCAGCCAACATTTAATAGATGCTTTACATGCACAATCTCAGCTAATCTCTCATCTACCTACACAGAACAGGCATTATAATTTTCCCCATTTCATACATGAGGAAACTGTAGCTTTAAAAGTACTATCACCTCCCAAGGTCTCATAGTAATGGAGCTAAAATTTAAACCCAGACTTGCGTGTACAAAAACCTAATCTTTCCACCTCTGCGTCTGCTCTGCAGGAAACTACAAAGCAAGCTCTTAAAATATTTTCCCTAAAAGTTTCATTTCCACCAAGAAGAAGTAACAAGGATAGGGATTACTCTGCTGTATTAAACATCCAAAAATATGGACAAAAATATGAAAAACAGTTTCAAATATATCTAACAGAAGAAAAGAGATCCATGAAAGGAGGTGGAGATGAAGTGAGCACTATGATATCCTCAGTTTTCTACCTTTAGAGAGTTTCCAGCTCACAAAAAGACAGGGAGAACCTAGAGCCGTGCAAACTTTCTGGGTTGAGGAGGCAGAGCTGAAAGTCAAAAGGGGTAGCTTGAACCTTCAGGAGAGAGTACCAGGGAGGAAAAAGTTTGAACAGGAAGAAAACTATAAGTGTTTGCAAAGCATTCACCCCAAGCATTCAGGTAGTTACCCTTCAGTGCACACATATGAGAAAATTACTGGAGGCCATGGAAAGAACTACCTGAAAGGATTAATGGTAACAGTGCCTGTTGCCTTCACAAGAAGAGCAATAGTGAATAGAACCACCAGCCAGGCTGGAAAATCTATGATTGATGGGCATTATTGAGTACACAGAAGGTTCTTGACTCATTAGTGGGGATGAATAAGCACTAGACAAACCACTGCTTCCATCTTATCTGAACACATCTGAAATCCAAGAAACTATTTTCTTGGAACTGTTTCATTGAAACAGTTTTCAATGTCTAATTTGAACTAATTTCATTGAAACTGTTTTCAATCTCTGTACTGCATTGCAGAACAAAGCTCAAGAATATTGACAGAAATACAAAAATATGCAATGTTCAACAAGATAAAATTCAGAATGTCTAAATTTTAATGCAATGTTACAACCACGCAAAAGGCAGGAAATTATTACCCATAACAAAAAGAAAAATTCCATCTAAATCAACCAGAACTGGCATAGGTATGATAATTAGCACACAAGGATATTGAAACAGTTTTTACAACTATATTCCATATATTCAGAGATGAGTATATTCCCTAGAGATAAGGCCAACAAAACAAGAGTTCACTCTAAACCTTCATTCTAAACCCCTTACCTTCAGCTGAAGAACCACATTCACTCTCCTGAGTCATTCTGGTCTCTCAGTAACTGGTCTTTTAGATTTTCTTCAACCAGTTTTGAGCTCTGCACTACAGCATTGAATCCAATTCCAGCCAGGGGCTTTGTAGTCTCCTAGAGCTTGAGTGAGACTATATGCAATGGAATAATAAAAGCCAGGAACTCTGCAAATTATGGTGCCAATTACAGAGGACTGAACAGAATTTAAAATCTAAATATGTGCCAAAGTTAAGGATAAAAGACTGTCCACATAGAAGTGACAGTTCAAATTTAAGAGGGCATGTCCCAAGAGATTCCTTGGAGTGACTAGCACCCAGCTGCTGTGACTATATGGAAGGTTTTTGGGGCACAGGCTGCTGTATGCCCAGAAGCTTCAGAAAGTTAGCTAGAAGCTGATGACTGAAGGTCCTAGCATTTTAGTCCTGTGAGAGCCAACTGTCCATTCCTCCATTTCTGCTTTTCATTGGCCACCTGTATTAGATCATTTGCCATCACTGAACTCTCACCAGACTCTCACTGCTAACCTTAATTCTGAGTTCCACCAAGTCCATTGTATCAGAAACCCCACTCCTTGGCCAGGAACAGTGGCTCACACCTGTAATCCCAGCACTTTGGGAGGCCAAGGTGGGAGGATCCCCTGAGTCCAGGAGTTTCAGACCAGCCTATACAACATGGCAAAATCCCATATCTACAAAAAAATACAAAAATTATCTGGGCACAGTAGTATGTGCTTGTAGTCCCAGTTACTTGGGAGCTGAGGTGGGAGCATCACCTGAATCCAGGAAGTCAAGGCTGTTATGAGCTGTGATCATGCCACTGCACTCCAGTTTGGGTGACAGAGTGAGATTCTGTCTCAAAAAAAAAAAAAAAGAAAGAAAGAAACAAAAACTCCACTCTTATCTCCTTTGTGATATGATGCCTTCTAGATTAGATTTGTGTTTTCTTATCTGCTTTCGAACTTGTTTTGCCTTTCTGTCTGACATAGTTAGGCTTTGTGTCCCCACCTGAATCTCATCTTGAATTGTAATCTTCAGGTGTTGAGGGAGAGACCAGGCGAATGGTGATTGGATCATAGGGGTGGTTTCCCCCATGCTGTTCTCAGGAGAGTGAATGAATTCTCATGAGATACAATGACTTTATAAGTGTTTGGCAACCTTCTTTGCTCAGTTTTCTTTCTCCTACCACCATGTGAAGAAGATTCATGCTTCTGCTTTGCCTTCTGCCATGATTGTAAGTTTCCTGATGTCTTCCCAGCCATTTGGAAGTGTGAGGCAATTAAATATCTTTTATTTATAAATTGCCGAATATAGGGCAGTTCTTGATAGCAGTATGAAAACAAACAGACTGGGAGTGGGTAATAATTTGCCATATTAAAAATAGAGTACTGCTGTAACAATACCCAAAAATGTTGAAGCAACTTTGGTACTGGGTAACAGGCAAAGGTTAGAACAGTTTGGAGGGCTCAGAAGATGGAAAGAAATATGTCAGAAACTTTTGAATTTCCTATAAACTTGAGTGGTTTTGACCAAAATGCTGATAGTGACATAGTTAATGAAGTCCAAGCTGAGATGGTCTTAGATGGAGATGAGTAACTAATTGGGATGTGAAGCAAAGGTGACTCTTGCTTGCTTTAACAAAGAGGCTGGCAGCATTTTGTCCCTGCTTTAGAGATCTGTGGAACTGTGAACCTGAGAGAGATGATCTGAAATTGGAACTTATGTTTAAAAGGGAGAAAAAGCATAAAAGTTTGGAAAATTTGCAGCCTGATGATGTGGTAGAAAAGAAAAACCCATTTTCTAGGGAGAAATTCAACCCAGCTACAAAAACTCACATAAGTAATGAGATGCCAAATATTAATCTCCAACACAATAGGGAAAATGTCTCCAGGCCATGTCAGAAACCTTCGGAGCAGTCTTTTCCATCACAGACCAGAAGGCCTAGGAGGAAAAATGGATGTGGGCTGGGTCCAAGGTCCTCTTGCTATGTGCAGCCTCAGGACTTGGTCCCCCGGACCCAATTTACTCATGGCTAAAAGGGACCAAGGTACAGCTCAAGCTGCTTCTTCAGAGGGTATGAGCCCCAAGCCTTTCTGGCTTCCACATAGTGTTGTTCTAGTGGATGCACAGAAGATAAGAATTGAGGTGTGGGAACCTGCCTCTAGATTTCACAGGCTGTATGGAAATGCCTGGATGTCCAGGCAGAGGTATGCGTCAGGGGTAGAGCCCTCCTGGAGAACTTCTGCTATGGCAGTGCAAAGAGGAAATGTGGGATTGGAGCCCCCACACAGAGTCCCCACTGCGGTACTGCCTAGTAGAGCTGTGAGAACAGGGCCACCATCTTCCAGACCCCACAATGGTAGATCCACTGACAGCTTGTATAGTACTCCTGGAAAAGCTGCAGACACTCAATGCCAGCTGTGAAAGCAGCCAGGGCAGGGCTGTACCCTGCAAAGCCACGGGGGCAGAACTGCCCAGCACCATGGAAGGCCACCTCTTGATCAGTCTGACCTCGATGTGAGGCATGGAGTCAAAGGAGATTACTGTGGAGTTTTGAGATTTAATGACTGCCTGGCAGGATTTTGGACTTGAATGGGGCCTGTAGCCTCTTTGTTTTGGCAAATTTCTTCCATTTGGAAATGGAAGCATTTGTCTAATGCCTGTACCCCCATTGTGTCTTGGAAGTAACTAACTTATTTCTGATTTTACAGGCTCCTAGACAGAAGGGATCTGCCTTGACTAAGATGAGACTTTGTACTGTGGACTTTTGAATGAATACTGAAATGTGTTAAGAATTTGGGAGACTGTTGGGAAGGCATGATATGCTTTGAAAGGTGAGGACATGAGATTTGGGAAGGGGTAGGGACAGAATTACATGGTTTGGCTGTGTCCCCACCCAAATCTCACCTTGAATTGTAATAATCCTCACATTTTAAGGGCAGGGCCAGGCGGAGATAATTGAATCATGGATATGGTTTCCCTTATACTGTTCTCATGGTAGTGAATGAGTCTCACAAGGTCCAGTGGTTTTTTACATGGGGGTTCCCTGCACAAGCTTTCTCTTGCCTGCCACTGTGTAAGACACCTCTTGCCCTCCTGCCATGATTGTGAGGCCTCCCCAGCCATGTGGAACTGTGAGTCAATTAAACCTCTTTCCTTTGTAAATTACCCAGTCTTAGGTATGTCTTTGTTAGCCTCAGACTAATGCAATACATTGGTACCAGTAGACCTGGGTGCTGCTGTAAAGATACTTCAAAATGTGAACGCAACTTTGGAACTGGGTAACATACAGAGGTTGGAACAGTTTGAGGGCTCAAAAGACAACAGGAAGATATTAAAATGTTTGGAACTTCCTAGAGACTTGTTGAATGGCTTTGACCAAAATGCTGATAGTGATATGGACAATGAAGTCAGATTTAGGTGGTCTCTGATAGAGAAGAGGAAAGTGTCTCCACGGCAGGTCAGAGTTGTTCATGGCAGCCCCTCACATCACAGATCCAAAGGCCTAGGGGGAAAACATGGTTTCATGGGCTGGGCCCAGGGCCCCCAAGCTGTGTGCATCTTAGGGACTTGGTGCCCTGCATCCCAGCCACTCCAGTCATGGCTAAAAGGGACCAAGGTACAGCTCAGGCTGACGCTTCACAGGTACAAGCCCCAAGCTTAGCAGCTTCTACATAGTGGTAAGCCTGTGAATGCACGGAAGTCAAGAACTGAGGTTTGGGAACTTCCAGCTAGGTTTCAGAGGATGTATAGAAAGACCTGGCTGTCCAGGCAGAGGTGTGCTGCAGGGATGCAGTCCTCATGAAGAACCTCAAACAGGGCAATGCAGAAGGGTAATGCAGGATAGAAGCCCCCACACAGCCTTCACTGGGGCACTGCCTAGTGGAACTGTGAGAAGCGGGTCACTCTCCTCCAGACCCCAGAATGGTACATCCACTGACAGCTTGCACTGTGTGCCTGGAAAAGCCACAAACATTTAATGCTAGCCTGTGAAAGCAGCCAGGGGAGGGTCTGTACCCTGCAAAGCCACAGAGGTGGAGCTGCCCAAGACCATGGAAACCCACCTCTTACAGCAGGGTTACCTGGATGTGAGACATGGAGTCAAAGATTATTTTGAAATTTTAAGATTTGACTGCCTTGCTATATTTCAGACTTACATGGGGCCTGTAGCCCCTTCATTTGAGCCAATTTCTCCCATTTGAAATGGGACCATTTTTCCAGTGCCTGTACCCCCATTGTATTTGGGATGTAAATAACTTGCTTTTGATTTTACAGGCTCCTAGGCAAAAGGGACTTGCTTGTCTTAGATGTTTTGACTTTGTCCCCACCTAAATCTCACCATGAATTGTAATCCCCAGATGTTGAGAGACCAGGTCATTGGATCATGGGGCAGTTTTCCTCACGCTATTCTCATGATAGTGAGTGCGTTCTCATGAGATCTGATGGTTTTATGTGTTTGGTAAGTTCCTCCTTCCCTCACTCTTCTTTCTCCTGCTGCCATGTGAAGAAGGTCCTTGCTTCACCTTTGCCTTCTACCATGATTGTAAGTTTCCTGAGGCCTCCACAGCCATGCAGAACTGTGAGTCAATTAAATCTCTTTTCTTTATATATTTCCCAGTCTTGAGTAGTTATTTGTAGTCATGTGAAAATGAACAGCAGCTTACAAAGGTTGGGAAAACCTATCCCTGTAATCCTTTATTAATTTTTTATCTATTCCTGTATGAAAAGGTTAAAATATGGCATCTTTTTTTTTTTTTTTTTTTTTTTTTTTTTTTTTGAGAGGGAGTCTTGCTCTGTCACCAGGCTGGAGTACTGTGGCATGATCCTGGCTCATCGCAACCTCCCCCTCCTGGGTTTAAGCAATTCCCCTCCCTCAGTCTCTTGAGTGGCTGGGACTACAGGTGTGTGACACCACACACAGCTTATTTTTCGTATTTTAGTAGAGACAAGGATTCACCATGTTGGCCAGGACGGTCTCAATCTCCTAACATAATCCCTCCACCTCAGCCTCTCAAACTGCCGGGATTACTGGCATGAGCTACCATGCCCAGCTGGCATTTTTTATTTGATTGCCTTTCCTGGTTTACCTTGCAACCAGGCCAGAGAAGGCACCCTCTGAGATCTGGTGTTAAAAAACCTACTACTCTTAATTTTCACCACATGATATCTCTGAAGCAGTCTGACTGAGCAAAAATTGGATGGATGAGTTTGGAGAGGTGGGATCTTGTTAATGCTTTTTTCATTAACTCAATTAATGATTTTGAGAAAATATTTAATTTATCTGCTTATCTTCAAAGAAGCTGGTGGAACTCAACTAGATTTTCTTAATATTCTTTGGTTGCTGGACACATTTTTAAAAATGAAATTTAAGAAATGAAGAGTAAAATGATAAAAGCAGAGCCCTAGGTTAATAACGGATGCCGGTGGAGTGAAATGTCTGCTAGAGTCCAGGCACTGAGACCCTCTCTCTCCTGCTTGTGTTCTCTGAGGCACAGAATGACAAATACTGCATAAAGAATCATTGGGAAGTTTCTAGACAAAACAATGTCTCATATCTACGCTAGGTCTAAAGTTCCTTGAATTTTTGTTTCTCTTAAATTAAGTACTAGAGCCCAATTTGTTAAAAATAAAATAAAAATTATCAATATCATTTATTTTTATTTCAGCCCACAAACACAGCACCATGAAACACATTGTTGGCTGGGTTTTAGCCATGGCTATGCCATTCAATAACTGCTGAGACTTTGGCTAAGTAACTCAGGGTTTGTGTTTTCATCTGCAAAATGAGTGTCTCAGGTTAGAACACCTCTAATATCTCTTACAGATTCCTCATTCCAGAACCCAATCTTTTCTAAGCAATCCTTCCCTATCTATTAGCAGTTAATTTAGAAATGCTTTCATGAAAGAGCAATTTTTCAGGATAGATTGTGTTGTAATGAGTAGGTGGGAACTGTGTGCCCTCACAGCCAGAACACGGTTAAGTATGTTTTTGTAAATATGCAAACTTCACATTTGTCTTTATGAGGTCCCATTTGTTTTTTTGGCATTTTGATGAGTAAACCAATGCCAAACCAATTTGGAACAAGTAAAACATGTTATCATAAGATATTTGTTTTGTCAATTGTACTCACAGTCTCTCTCTCTCTCTCTCTCTCTCTTTCTTTCTCTCTCTCTCTCTTTCTCTCTCCCTCTCTTTATCTCTCAATCTCTCTCCTTCTCTTTCTTTCTCTTTCTTCCTCCCTCTTTCTTTTGGTATTTTCTTTCTGAATAATTAGCAGACAGCTGCAAGTCAGGGATAACACAGATTCCACGTCCAATAACATGGAAAGTTGACATGCATGAACCGAGTGGGAGAGGAAAATGAATAAATAGGAACAAATCAGAGGAAAAGGGCAAGAAAGACAATGACAAATAGAAATAAAATTCTCCTTCTTACTCTCCTTTATCAAACTTTTAAGCCAAAAATATGCACAGTGACAGCTCCAGATGGAGAAATAACAGTCTGTTTGCCATCTGCAGAGACAAAACAGGACAGTGAATCTGCAATTTAAAACCAAAGTCATTAGGAATAGAGCTAAACAATGTATGTCAGAATTAAGACATTTGGTGCACAACCTTTCCCTAAGACCCTGGGTTGCCTCTATGTGGGTATGTGTGGTTCAAAGAGTGAAAGTTAAATCCTTTGACAACCAGAAAATAAATGTGGGTCTCACTTAGGGGTAGTAAATAGAAGACTTCAAGTGAAAATCATACATTACTTTGGAGTGGGTGGAGAAGAATTAATGAACTTGCCCTGAATCATTTGGTGATTTTATAAGACTAAATATAGACATCTTTCACTGAAGCCTAAACGCCTTCACTCAAAGGACGTATGTGTTGCATAATTAAAGATGATCAGAGCTAATTCAGAAAGCCAACTGAGAAAAATGCTGCTGAGCAATTGTTATTTTTGAGACTCTATAATCAAGGTCATCCTCAGGGGGATGGAATGAGAAACAAATGACAGTGGGTGGAACTCTACTGCCATCATTCCCATCCCACATGCTGTGTGCCTAGGAAATTGCATGGACTTTGCAGCCAAAAAGATCTGGATTTGTGTCTCTTTACTACTCTTCATGGGCTGAGTTGCTTTGGGCAAGTTTCTAAACCTATCTGGTCTCAGCTCTCTTCATCTATAAGATGTT
This sequence comes from Saimiri boliviensis, assembly GCF_048565385.1. Lineage (NCBI taxonomy): Eukaryota > Metazoa > Chordata > Mammalia > Primates > Cebidae > Saimiri > Saimiri boliviensis. Next base: position 79,879,062 of record NC_133463.1, read on the forward strand.
GATTGCAAAAACACAAAGAGGGCTTATGTGTGCTAGGTACTACTGTAAGTGTTTCACATACAATGTCATTTAACTTTTACAACAACCCTAGGAAGATAGCACTCTTATTAGCCTTATTTTACAAATGAAAAAATTGAGTCACAGAGAGATTAAATTTCTTGTTTAAGATTACACAGTTAATAAGTGGTAGAGATGTGATCCCTGAAAGTAAAACTCCAGGGAATTTACTGAATCATAGTACGAAGTTGTTATAATCTTGTCGAGAATGTCGGAAAGCATTCAAAACAATAGCTCATAGTAGAAACCCAACAAATATTAACACGTTCATTTTCTTTCCAATCAATAAGTCATTTATTTACTAAGCATTTAAAAAAATGCTAATATGTGTCTACAACCATGCCAGATAATAAAGCTAATGTTTTTCACTCTCTGTTATCTCATTTAATTCTTATAATTATCTGCATCTATGACATCAATGCTGATATTATCAGGGACATTTGTGTTTGCAATTCCCTTTGCATGAAATGCTTTTGTGATAGATAGCCACATGGTTTATCTATATGCCATTTAATTTTCTGGGAGGACTTTCCTAAGCACCATATTTAAAACAGCAGACTTCATCATCTTATCTCCCCTTACCTTTCTTTATTTTGCTTTAGAACATTAAAAGAATCTGTGTGTGTATATATATAGTATTTCTTCCTCAAAATAATGAAAGCTTCATTAAGGCAGGAATTTTGTCTGTTTTGCTGACCTCTGTTCTGTGTCGCCATCCCAGTAGGTACCTGTTTAGTGAATGAATGAATGAATGATCTCCATTTTGCATTTGCAGAAATTGAGACAAAAAGTTTCTTGACATCCCACAGGTGCACAAGTAGAAAGTGGAAGACCTGGAACTAGCATCTAAACTTAAGCAGACCCACTGGAGCTTGCATTAGCCACCATGCAACCTTGAGGGATGCAAAGATACATAAGATGCAGCTCCTGCTCTCAGAGTGCCCACAGTGCAGTGGTAAAGTCTCATACACAAGAGTTCTCTTTCATTATGCATGGATCCTTTCATGTAACATGTATTGAGCACCTTGAAGTTAAAAGTTACAGTAGTTCCCTGCTTTCTCAGGAGAATATGTTCCAAGACCCTCATTGGATGCTGCATATGTGAAACTGCATATAGTATCAAACCTGACTGTTATCAATCAGAACATATTTCTATTCTAGTCATTTCTTCCATCCACAAATTAAATGTCTTTCCATCTTAACTAAGCACTTATGCACTGTGGCCATAACTTTTGCAGTTTGAGGTGTGACAACAAAACTAGCACAAATTTATTTTTTCTTCTTCACAACTTCAGGAATAGAAGATTCACTCTCACCTTAGATCTTAACAAGCTCAGCATACAATTTTTTTTTTCTTAAGTGGAGAGCTTTTACCTTTTCACTTAAAGGAAGCACTTTGTAGCTACTCCTTGCCTATTTGGACTGTAAGCATCACTTCTCTTGTGCTTTGGGACTATTATTAAGTAAAATAAGGATTTCTTGAACACAAGCACTGCAATACTGTGGCAGTTGATCTGATAACTGAGATAGCTACTAAGTGACTGATGGTCAGTATATACAGCTTGGTTATGCTGCACAAAGGAAAAATTCATGTCCCTGGGCAGGATGGAGAGGGACAGTGTGAGATTTTTTTCATGCTGCTCAGAATAGTATGCAATTTAAAACTCATGAATTGTTTATTTCTGGAATTTTCCATTTAATATTTTCTGACTGTGGTTGAAGCAGGTAGCTGAAATAGAGGAAAGTAAAACTGCAGATGAAAGGAGACTACCGTACCATGGATATCACTCTGGGGACACAGACCATACCTGAAGCCTCTGCACTAAAAGAACTTATGATTTAATAGGACAGAAATGATATAAATAATCTAGAAAAATACAAAACAAAGAGAAAAGGTAAAAGTCATATGGAAGATGAAGAAAAAGATACATCAGAGTTAACAGGTTGATATGGTCTAGCCTTGTGTCCCCACCCAAATCTCACCTGGAATTGTAATAATCCCCCTGTGTTGAGGGTAGAACCAGGTGAAGGTAATTGGATCACAGAGGCAGATTCCCCCATGATGTTCTCTTGATTATGAGTGAGTCCCACAAGATCTGATAGTTTTATAAGATTCTGGCGTTTCCCCTGCTTGCACTCGTTTTCTCTCCTGCTGTCTTGTGAGGAGGTGTCTTCTGCCATGATTCTAAGTTTCCTTAGACCTCCTCAGCCATGTGAAACTATGAGTCAATTAAACCTCTTTTCTTTATAAACTACCCAGTCTTGGATATTTTCTTTATAACAGTGTGAGAACAGACTTAATATAGAGATCCAATTCCTGTATCTTGGTTTTAGAGGTTGAGGAAGAAAAATGAGTCCAAGAGTTTGAAATTTGAAAATTGGCTTTAATACGATGGTTAATGCCAATATCTCAAGCTGAAAGCAAAGAAGCAAAGCAGACCTTTGGAATGAGAGAGAATGGAAGGGGCCTGAGTTGAAAGTTGGAAGAGAAGGCAGCTAATCAATGGAGGAGGGATCAGAGCTTGGTCAGGTAAGCCAAGGTAGAGTTGGTAGGGCACAGTCTACTACTTGCTAACTGATTTCTCATAGTATTACTCAAGTTTTCCAACATTTCTCACATCATGGCACATGCAGAAAATGACAATATTTTAATGGTACACTGGGCAAATAGGTGAAATTATTAATAGTTGTCCCCTGAAAGCCTCTAGCTGGCAAATCCCACAAACAAAAGCTTTGCCTCTGCCCTAGTGCTACAGAGAAACATACTGTGGCCATCTGTAAACCATTCATGGCACATATATGAGCCACAAGATACCAATTAGGAAGTATAGTAAGGTAGAACTTTAAAAATAGTCAGGCAGTTTTTCATTTATAGAGAATACTGTGCTTCCTTTGTATAGATCCCCATGTGACTTTAGTTTTTTGGGTTGTTTGTTTTTATCAGTATAAGGATTGTTACATGACACATCTGAGTGAAGGAAATAGTGAATTTAAAATAGCAGCCTAGTATAATTTTAAGAAGGCTAGAATCACAGAGAAGTTTGCTTTTCCCTAAAATGGATGACAGTGTGTCCTGGAGACTATGAGTTAAAACCCCCATATTGGGCAAGAAGTCTTAGGGTCTCTAGAAGTAAATGAAGTAAAGAAAGAGAGAAAGCAAAGAAGAGAGAGAGAGAAAACAAAGAGAGAGAAAGAAAGCAGGAAATTAGCAAACTGCGCTGTGACTATTGCTGATTGTTCTTAATTAAGTCTCACTAAGTTCTGAATTGCCCTTCTCAAAAGATAATTTAGGCATATGTCAACAAAGGCTAAAAACATATAATGTTGAAAACATTTTTCTCTCTCTAAAAAGAATATTTATTTACTGCATAATGTGCAAAAAGAGGCTATCTTTTTGATCATGCTCCAATGGGGTCATGAACGTATTGTTGAATACAACCATAACTCATCATGTCTTCCTTAAGGGGATAACAATGAATGCATGTACCTGCCCTTTCTAAAGTCATGACTTTTTGGTGAACTTCAGTGTGTCTGTGTCTGCCTCTGAGTCCCAGTGAGCTCTGTCAGCTTAAGGTCTACAACTAAATGGCGATATTAAAAAACAAAAAAGAATAAATCCCATCTTTGGTAGAAGGCTTCAAGAAGTACAGATAAGCCCTAAAGGTTACTTACCATTCTTTTAGATAAGGAATATAATATGATATCCCAGATCAAAGAAAAGCATGGCTAGGAAAGGAAACCGGGCCTTAGTTTTGGAAACATCTAAAACACTTGTAATAACTTTATTTAAAAATAATGGGATTGGACTACCCCACTGGTTTCCAAAGGGTGCCTCACTGATAGACTTCAGAGGCTGCCTTGTCGTAGATTATGGAGGATGTATAGAGATAGGATAGAGGCTCTATAGTGTAGTAGTCTGTTCTTACCCTTCTAGTAAAGACATATCCAAGACTGACTAATTTATAAAGAAAAAGAGGTTTAGTGGACTCACAGTTCCATATGGCTGGGGAGGCCATACAATCGTGATGGAAGGTGAAGGAGGGGTAAAGGCACATTTTACGTGGTAGCAAGCAAGAGAGAATGTGCAGGGGAGCTGCCCTTAATAAAGCTACCAAATCTCATGAAATGTATTCACTATTAAGAGAACAGCATGAGAAAAATCTGACCCCATGATTCAAGTACCTCCCACCAGTTACTCCCACAATATACAGGGATTATGGGAGCAACAATTTAAGATGAGATTTGGGTGGGGACACAGCCAAACCATATCCTATAGATATTTTTTTTTCCCAGTCTAGCAGAGAAGCTCCAGTTTTCTCTGTATTGTACTGAGATCTTCTCAGTAAAATTTTATTTCAATAAAAGGACAAGCTGTTTTAAAAATCCTTGCAAACTTTCTCACTCAACAATAGCTAAGGGGCATGTTATTTTTCAATGGCAGTGGCATCCAAGTCTGAGCTGAGTTTAACTTGTCAAGGTGTCCTAAATATCACACCTAAAAATGTTGAAGCTCTTTAAGGTTTCCACACAAAATCCAAATTACTCTGAAATTTATCCTCTCATTGTTTCATGAGGTTTCTACCAACTCTTGGTTTTGATGAGCATAATAGGTCCAATCTGTAGCTTACTTAAGTAATCATATTATTTTATGACACTCAAGCCCCTTGCTGAAATACTTAACAGAGTACATTCTCACACATTATTAATAAAAATCTAAAAATATGTTTACCCTATGATCCAGTAATTGCTCTTAGGATGCCTAATTCTGTAGTTTGAATGGGTTCACTAAAGTTCATGTGCTGGTAACTTAATCCCTGATGCACTGGCAGGACTTACCTAATAAGATGTAATTAGAGCATGAAGTTTCTGCCTTCATCAATGGATTAATGTTGTTCTCTGGTGACTGGGTTAGTTATTGCAAGGATACCCTTGTTATAAAAGTGTATTTAGCCTCCTTTTGTTCTCACTCTCACTATTCTTTGCTTTTCTGCCTTCTACCCTGGTATTACTAAGCACAAAATCCCTTGTCTGAGGCAGGCACCACGCCCTTGGACTTCCCAGTTCCCAGAACCATGAACTATATAAACCTCTTTTCTTTATAAGTTACTCAGTCCTTAGTATTCTGTTATAGCACACAAAATAAATTAAGGTACCTATTCTAGAGATAAAAGCACACAAAAAAATAAGAATACTTCTCATAACATTGTTTGTACTGGGAAAAAAATTAGAAAAAATTTAAAGGTCTAACAAAAAAGAATAGATTAAAAAGTAATAAATGCACACGATAGATTAGAAGTTTAAATAAGTAAATTGTATCTACTTGCAACAGTATAAAAAGATCCCCCAAACAGTACTTTAAAATTCAAAAAAGTGAATGGCAGAATGTCACATGCATTACAAAGCCTGTAATGTAAAATGTAAATTAAAAATCTATATTTCATATTTTCTATTAATACATATGCAGAATACAGAAAAGTCTGGAAGGATTCACCCAAATTTAAAATAATCTTGTCCTTCAAGGAGGATGTGTGGGTTTGAGATGGAAAAATGTTTAGGGAAAGGCTGTGTTTAGAGACAGAGGTCAAGTGGGACTTTAAAATTTAACCAGAATGCTGTAGATGTTTTTGAAAAAAAAGTGAATACTATCTGTACATATATTACTTACATAACTTTAAAACAATAATATGCTTAGAAAAATAACCAGAACCAGTAGTGCCAAATTGTGAGTGGTAGTTTATTTTGACAGGTAGAAATATGTATTATTGTTGTTCTATATCCTTTCTTATATTTAAATTCCATGACTGCATCTAAGCCCATATGCTTAAAAACAAAGTTTTCATTAAGGCAGGGCTTGTGGTATCTGGTGCTTGATTTTAATCAGTTAAGATTCTCCTGATCAATTCCAGCAATTCACTCTGCAGTTACTCAGCCACTAGCAGCATTCTATTAAAGGCAAGCCACACCTAATGTGACAAGACTGTGAAACAGACCAGTGTGCACACACATTTAGACTGAGTGGCCTTAGAAATTCAATGGGCACACATAGTTCATCTTATGTAAAGAGGGAACACACACAAAAGGAAGCAAAGTAACAAACAAGTGTTCTCCCTTCCAGCCATACTGGATAGCAAATCAGGAGACAGAAGAGAGAGCTGAAATTGAACACAAGAGGGAATATTTTGACTGAAATTGAGTGCAAGAGAAAATTACAGGTCATGTCAAAGATTTTGTGCATCAGAGAAAGCATGCTATGCGGCAAGGTTATAAACCAAAGCAACACAGGTTATATCTCTTAGGACTACTTGGAAGAAGGTACATAACAATGAATGATGTGCAAACTGAGGTCACTCAGAATTTCTGAATCTCTAGTACACCTCAAGCAGTCTGCACAGGTAGTGCTTAGTAGGGTATTATAGAGTATTTTCTGCTTGTTAAATTTCTTAAAATAACTTTGTGGCGAAAGAGCTTATTCTCACTTTTAGGAAGTTGCTGGAGGTCTAGGATGAGAGACTATGCCACCTGACAATTTCCTTTGAAGACAATGACCCAGGTGGCTTTGTAAATTTGAACATAGTTTGACAGGATGAACCGATGTGCTCTGATGTAAAACCAGTCCCTCTTCCGGACAGAAAAGATGTGCCTTCTAGGACAGAAATGATCACATCATGTTATAATTATTAGTTTTCCTGATGAGCTGGCCTACTGAGCTATAAACTGCTTGAAGGCCAAGACAAGACATGACATTATTGATCAGTGTTTCCACAGTACCTGGTATAGAGCTTGATTCACAGAATATCTATAATATGATTTTCACTGATGAATGGGTTTCAGCATCTTTGATTGGAGTTGCGTGCTTACATCATCCAAAATTCATTCTCTCTCAAATATATATGGCTTTCATAAGTTTTACTTCCTCTTATCAGTGTATCTGCAAAATGCAGATAATGTATCAATCATTTCTTGACATGAGCCATTTTGCTAACATAGCTTAGGCCCGTCCTCCAGATATGAGCTGTGGCTGGGCAACACTGCATGGCAGAGTGGTAATAAGTTATCTGTCTACGGCTCCAAAGAAGAATCAGAAACTCAGCTTATTCTTCAGATTTGACTTTCCAGCAGTTTTCACATAAGATATTCTCAAAAATAGGCCTAAAAAGAGCATCTTACTACCTTGGACCTACAGCATTTGAATGAATGGACTCAATATTTTGGTTTATAAAAGGCATAAAGAAAAACTCACCAAATTAGTGTGAGAACTTGGTGCTTAGAAAGCAAAGAACTAGCCCAAGTACCGTGAAACAGGGAGAGGAGAAAAGATCTTGGCTTACTGGGGAGTGGTGGTAAAGATGAGAGACACAGCCACAAAGAGAGAGTGAAACTCAGAATCCCCCACCACCCAAACAAGGAAAAGACACACGTAAATAGAAAAGATCAAGCCAACTTTCTCACTTCCATTTATCAGCTACTGTTTTAGACACTGTACCAAGTGCTCAAATGGAGATGTGAAAAGATGTGGCCCTACTTTGTAGGCACACAGGTGAATGCCAAAGAAGGAAGACCAGGGTGCGGCAATGGACTCCAGTAGTGGAAATAACTAGAGTGAACCCTAGAACGCTGAGAAAGTCAGAGGCCATGCGTACAGGTAATAGGGAGGATGTTTAAAGCTACAAATGTATGAAAGTGTGTGACACATCAGGGTGTCATCTGAGAAGCAGGTGGGCAGGGGAAAAACTAGAGCTGAAGCCAGGGCAACATGTCAATCCCCACTCAATTCCATACTAAGAGGTTTAAATATTTCTCTGAGGTCTAGAGGAATCTGTGAAAGTCTTTAATCAAAAAAATATCTGTATTTCAGAAGGAGGGAGATATTTTGAGAGCTGGAAACGGACATACAGAAGAAGAGGCAGAAACACACACTCTTATTTTCTGAGTACAGTTTGATTCATGGCAAAATAAACTTGATCAGTGTCCTAATCCCAGACACCACAAATTCCATGCGCTCACTTTCATGACACTTCAAAGTCTGTTGTTCTTTAGTCTCATTCCTTTGAAGACTGGGAAAAGAGAGTCATGTGGCATCAGTCTGGCATCCAGGTAGACCTCCTGTTGGGTAGCAGAGAGAAGAAAAGAGGAACCCAACCAGATGAAAAATTATTGCCTAAATTTATCAGTTGGGATCTGCCCCATGTCTAGCAAATACAAGCTGTCAGTTGCTAACGCTCCTTGCTGGCAGGCACATGGTAATGTTTTAATGAGTTGCTACTTTGGACTGGCCCAAAGTAAGAAGGTCTTTTGCTTATTTCTATGTTTTAGAGGCAAACTGAGTGGCAACTCCCAGGCTGTCTGGTAACAGAGAAACAGAAGCTCTGCTTTTGAACCAGGAAAACTCCAAGTTTCACAAATGACCCAAGGGAGAGAGCCAGCAGGCTTTGGAAATTTATCCAATAACATTCATTACTGGGACCTTCTAGAGTTGGGACATATCTAGACAAACCAGGGTCCAGGTTCCAGCTCCCCACTTATTTTATTCATCATGAACTCCCTCAATTCCAAATCTTTGCTTATCATTTCCTTTCTACCTGAACCTCTCCATCTTCAGGCTTGATCTTCCTCTAGCTCTTTTCAACTCGCCTTCTACTTTTTCCCAATTCTTATCAACGACAGCCCCTACTCTTATTATAAATGTCTGGTTTATCGAGCTCCCTCTTGGCCTTATCCCTCTCCTACTTCATTTTCTGTCATCAAATTGTAGGTGTCATCTCCGTTTTGTCATTGCTCCGTGTCAGAACTCCATTAACAAATGTGGATTAATATTATGGCTCTAATATAATACGGTATTAATACAGAATGCATAACCTATGACAGGTATTATTCTAAGTGCTTACATGTAAAACAAGTGCTTACATGCATAACAAGTGCTTACATGCTCACAGCAGCCTTATCAGATAGATACAGTGAATATCTTAATTTTTCAGATGTAGAAGCAGAGGTAAAGAAAATAAATAAGTGGTGGAACCAGCAATAGGACGCTGATCCCATGTTTCTTAACTTCTTCACCACATTCACTCTGTTCCCATCCGAGTCACCTTTCCTCCACTCTATCTTCTATGTTGAGTTTAGATTATCTTTCCAAAGCAGAGATCTGATTATTTATACTCTGTTCTACGGGCTACTTAGTAAGCATGACAGAATAGAAAGTCTTTCCTATCTTTGTCTTAGTGGGCAGAAGCAGACATAAGCCAAACTTAGGGGATTCTAAGTTTTAGATTCCTTTCTGAAAGATCAAAGTATCTATAGAGAAAGAAACTTTTAAGATATAAACTGTTACTGGTTATGTAACAGTAGCAACTCTGGGTGTATGCTTTCTTGTGGAATTTTCAAAAAGGAATTTTAGATAAGAATGTAAGTTTCCTCTAAGACACAAGGACAGATTTGCTAAGGTGGGTGAGTGATTTTCCTGAGATTGGAAGTGCCCAGACTAATGGGAAATAGTCCAGAGGTATAACCACATACTTGACCAACATAAACAAGAATCTCAGAGCTGTAGAGCTGAAATCAGTAATTCAACTAAAAAAAATTAGTCATGTTCAAGGGCTGTAAAGATACCCTATTCTTCCCCAAACATAGGAATGAAATATTTTCCTTTAAGCAGATCATAAATTCTCTGATAACACTTTTCTGTGACTGACGTATTTTAAGATACTATTTCTCAGATGATAAACAGTAAGCCTGGCTTCACTGAATGAGGAATTTTGTGATAACTACCTCATATGTATTGACTCATTTGATTTATACACATGAATATGTACAAATGGAGGGTTTATTATTACGTCTGTTTTACAGATAGAGGGGCCAATGCTTGCTGAGATTAAACAACTTGCCCCAACTCCTTCCATATTACACATTAGGATGCTGTAGATTTGAACTCAAGCAGAGCTCCTTCAGACTCCAGAATCTGTATGTGTTCTATTGAATTCGGTCATATTTGTGAGCAGATGTGAATATTAGCCTGTACTTCCTTTCATCTGGCACTGGTGATTAAGCTTAGCATTTGATCACTTAGGGGGCACTAAAAAAATGCAGATTTAAGATCTGGTGCAGTGGCTCATGCTTATAATCCCAGCACTTTCAGAGGCCAAGGTGGGTGAGTCACTTTAAGCCACGAGTTCAAGACTAGCCTTGCCAACATGGTGAAACCCCATCTTTACTAAAAATACAAAAATTATCAGCCAAGCATGGTAATGCACCTGTGGTCCCAGATACTCAGCAGGCTGAGACGGGAAGATCACTTGAACCCAGGAGGCAGAGGTTGCAGTGAGCTGAGATCATGCCACTGCACTCCAGCATGTGCAATAGAGCGAGACTCTGTCTCAAAAAGAACAGTAAAGGAAAGAAAAAAAGAAATGCAGGCCTGAGTATACCTCATGTTTAATTAATGTAATGTACATAATCTGAAGTGCAGGTTTGTGTCCACTCGATTTACCAACACCTTTCTTTGTCTCTGGAAATACCCTGGCACAAAGAAGGATGTAAGGTAAGATTCTTGCAAAGAAATGAACTTCATATTAACCACTAATCTAAACTAGAATTGCACCAAGTATTTTGAAAACTAAAAAGCCTTAGGGAACCGAGCTTAAGAAGTTTAGAGTTCAAGCGGGTCTGAGTTCTGGCTTTAGTTCCACCATTTGGGTCATTTTGGGCAAGTACTTTAAATTCCTTGAGTTCTAGTCCATGTATGTAAAAAACAGGCTATTCTGGATCCACCACATTCCAGTAATTCTAATGAATTTACCTTCATTCTAGAGTGAGTACGGAGTACTGTGAGAAATGTGCCTCAAGAACAAGGAATGAAAGTGATAATAACACTTAGTAGGACTGAGCACTTACTATTATGCACCTTTTATACTTTACACGAAGTATCTCATTTAATCCTCATGGCAACTCAGTGAGGTAGGTCATATTATAATGACCTTAAGACAACAATCTGAAGTTTAGGAAGATAAAGTAACTTGCCCTCTCCATGCAGCTATTAAATGTCAGATCTGGTCTTTGGACAGCTAAACTCCAAAACCCATACCTTTAAACACTATACTAAGCATAAAATAAACCTGCAATAAATGTACTGACTTCTTGACTCGTAAGACTGCAATAAACCAATTGTTTTGTTAAAAAAAAACAACTGGCTATTAATATATAATTCATCAGGTTTTGAAAATCAAGTAAATTAATACTTGAGCAAATTGCTTATCTTTAATACCTTTGAATACCACTATAATTACATCATTCACTCCAGAATAAACAGCAACTTGTGATCATGTAGCATTTATACATCTCCAAGACAATTTCCTTAACTATTACTCTGTTCAATGTCATCCATATATTGCATTTTAAGCAAGTGTGTATATTATGAGCCTTTTGACTGATGAGGAAATGATGACCTAAACACATTTTGATTTGTTTACTTTTTTCATTTAGCTGACAATTCAGCCAGTGTCCCAGCTTTGTGCATTATTTTCTACCCACATCAAAACAGAAAAATCAGGTTAAAATGCATTTTATGAGTTTTAAGTAACCAGTTGAATAGTTTACATACTTCTCCAAGCAGGAGAATGGCCAATATTATTTACACTTTCCATGATCTACAGATATAATATGGGACCACTTACATGCCGCAATGCATGTATTATGAAGGATAAGGAACACTGAAGGGAGACATACACTTACTAACACTTAAAAGGAGAAAATTACTGCCCTCTCCTAATAAAGAGAAATTCATTTGCCCCCTTGCATCAGGCAGTGAATATCTCAGCATAGTTATACTCAAAGAAATGGGGAAAGAAGAAATAACATAGTATTATACCTATTACCTTAAATGAACTATTTTTAAAAATCTGCATAAGGTTCCAACAGGAGAAAAACCTTGCCTGTGATAGTATAAATCATGCCTAGATCCAAGCATTTTTAATTTTCTAAACTTCTGATGAAATGCTAGTTTAGAAGAGTGACTAATTTAAAGTTTCTTTCTCTCCAAGAGTCTCAGAATGAGTTCCTCTTTCTCGTCACTTTTCTGATGCCTACTTATTCTTCAGGATGCAATTCAAATGATCTTCTTCAATGACATTTTTTTGCCTCCTCTCCAAAATTAGGTTATATTCTTTTTTAATATATTTTCATAATACCCTTGACTTCCCCTTTGCAAAACCTTAAACAATTTCAGTGAAATAACTAACTGGATACATAGTTAATGCATTCCTTTTAGTTATAAATGTAAGCTCCATAAAGGCTAAAATATATCTGTGTAGTTTGTCACCATTCCCTATGCCTAAACTGGTACCTGGAACATCCTAAATCCTAAAAAATTAGTTGTCCAATGACTGGGTGAAAAAATAAGACTGGTTAGGGAGAGCCACATGAAAGAGAGATAACTTGAAGTCATCTCTTATGGAAGGCAATTAGTAGGATTCAGGGAGAAGATAGGATAAAGGTCTATTATATCAGGTAGAAGTGTTATGGGAAAGATGAGAAAGAAAATCTGGGCAACTTAGGGACTGTGATTTCTAACAGGGAGATACTTTGCCTTAGACTTAGATGACATTTAAAAATAGTATGCTGATAATGACCATTTGCCACCAATCCTCCCATCACCACCTGACTTGAATCCGCCATCATCTCCCCCCAGACCACTACAATGGCCTCCTCATTAGAGACACTGTTTATCCCTTCAATTCAAATAAAAAGATGACAGTGAGTTTTTACAAACGTGAATCAGGTAACCTCCCTCCATTGCTAAAACCTTCAATAACCTCCCATCCACACTTCCAACCATGGCCTTTTCAGCCCTACCTGATGTGGACACTGGCTGCATTAATGGCCTCCCCTGTGTTCACTGCCGCTCAGGCATGTTGACCTTCATTTGCTCCTGACAAAAGTCAAGTCTCTTTCCTCCTCCAAGCCTTGGCATAAGAAAATCTCTGGCTGGAAATCTCCCACAAGATATGAAAAAGCCTCACTCCTTCTCATCGTTTAGAATATACTCAAATATTATAGTAGTAACTTATAAATGCTTTCCCTTTTTCAACTCCACTGCATTGGCCCTCTTTTATCTATATCATCAATCCATATGAATTATTTGGGATAGACTCAGTTACACTGCAGAAGCAAAACAAAACAAAACAAAAAACACTGGCTTATCTCTACCAAGCTTTAGTTCTTGCTAATTCTCACGTCCATCACATGCCGGCTGTGGGCTGTGCTCCGTGTTTCCTTACTCCAGGAAACAAGCTGGCAGATAATCCACCACTTCACGTAAGAGTATAGAAATTCAAGCACTGGCTTTTAAACCTTCACCCAGAAGCAATGCCTGTCATGTATAATTGGTCAAAATGAGTTCCAAGTATACATAATATCAAGAGTTCAGGTGCAATTCTATTCTCTTCTGGAGGGAAGACTGGAAGATTTTTGCTAAACAGCATTAATAATTACCATAATTTGCTTTGTTCTTCTTAGTAGTATCTACTATTATTTAAAATGTATTCCTTTTTAACATGGTTGCAGGTAGGCAAGAACCTAATCTTTCAAATTCCCTGTTGTATCCTTAGCACTTTGGACAGCCTATTGTGGGACCTTGTAATGGTTAATATTGTCAACTTGATTGGATTGGCGGATGCAATGTATTGTTCCTGAGTGTGTCTGTGAGGGTGTTGCCAAATGATATTAACATTTGAGTTAGTGGACTGGAAGAGGCAGACTGACCCTCAGTCTGGGTGGGTACAATCTAATCAGTTGTCAGCACCGCCAGAATAGAGGCAAGAAGAAGAATGTGGAAAGCCTAGCCTGACTTAGTGTTCCGGCATACATCTTTCTCCAGTGCTGGGTGCTGGATGCTTCCTGCCCTCAAACATCAGATTCCAGGTTCTTCAGCTTTGGAGCTCTTGAAAATTCCACCACAGACTGAAGGCTTCTCTGTTGGCTTTTCTACTTCTGAAGTTTTGGAACACACTGGCTTCCTTGCTCCTCAGCTTGCAGACTGCCTATTGCGGAACCTCACCTTGTGATGTGAGTCAATTCTCCTTAATAAACTCCCCTTTCTTTATACATTTATCCTATTAGTTCTGTCCCTCTAGAGGACCATAATACGAGGCTAGATGTTCAGTATGTATTCGTTTATTATTAAAGAGCTACTGAAAATGACAATAAGGTACCTTTGAAAAATCAGGCCTGGGGATAGAGAAAATATTGGATTACATCTTAAGAATCTTTGTAGAACTGTGATTCTACAAAGTCTAACCACTTATTTATTTAACTTATTCATTAATCCATTGACTCCTTGCTCAGCAAACAAAACCAAAAACCTGTTATGCATTTAGTGCTGTGAAGAGCATGATGGATAGGACAGTTCTTGACCACCAGGCACTAAGAATCTAGTTAGGAAGGCAGACAGATAAACAAATAGGTTCAATATAAAGTGATCAGCACCAAAGGTAAAATAACAGACTCTCTCTAAATTATGGAAGTGGGTTTTATTTCCCCATTTACATACCCCACCTTGGACTTATAATAAAAGTGCAGGTTTAGATCAAGTAAATGGGCCCATCAATGTGGATATTTCTTTCAGGATCCCACTTCTAATAGTGTTGTCTAAATTGTCCATCAAGAGAAAATTGTTCAGTTTCCAGACTTGAGCTTATAGACAGTATCTCACTGGGGGAAGCAGACAAGTGGGAGAATGACAAATTCCCTTGTGTTGTGTGAAACAGAGATTTTAGAAAAATCCAACATCTGCAGTTCATCACTGGCTAAAAATAAGTGCTGCTTTGCAGTATGCCAGATGTTCCTCCTCACTGGAGGTACTACATAAGAAATACGGTACGGCCAAGGCAGAGAATAGAGCAATCAATGAGAAACACAGTTCACCCTGAGAGTAATCAAGTCTTAACTGGGATCCCAGGCCATTCAACCAGGGAGGCATGTAAGAAATTACACTTAATTCCACTTTTTCTTTGTAGTGATAAGGACATGAAGTCCCAGAAAGGACAAGAAGTCACTTAATGATACAATAATGGAACCTCTCTATTTTCCTCTGCCTGAATAAGCTGTAATTTTTCTTTGAATCAAGAGCAGTCTTTTTTTCCCTTTAATTTCTTAAAGATGCATAGTCAGATATAAGAGCAGCAAACCAATCCAAATACTGCAGCACACACATGTAACACACACATATACACCTGATTGGTAGATAGATAGATAAATATAACCAACATTTTGTTAAGGAGACATGTATATAAATCACAGTATTGGGTAATGCTATTAGTAAAGCAATATTTTCAAGTGCAATAAGACAAAATTAAGTAAATAAAGAAAACAAGGTGATTCCTTTTGTCCACAATGTAGTCAGAGTCTAACAGAGATCTTAGGCACTGAATACATTATGAATTCACTCCAACTTTATGTAGATTTAAAGAAAAATTATACCAAATTATAAAATAAGTGTAAGAAGCAGCAATATATTCCTGATTTTTTATGACGATTATGTAAATGTTTGTGTGATCTAATTTTTAAAATACATTTGATCTGATAGTCATGAAAATGTGCCCATCAGATCCTGCTACAGAAAGCATAGGTGATTGATAACCCAGCTTCTGCCTCCCTATATCTACATTAATTAATTAGTACAGATTCACTACTGTATCTATACTAAGTTTAGCTAATGGCTGAGTACAACCAAAATACTAGTACAAGCCTGCTGGGACTCCACCAGTGGGTGAATTTAATTTGAGGACTTCTATCAACTCAGCTCAACCTTTCTTAGAAATGCATTGCTCGGAAAAGATGATCATGGGTATGGCAAGATAAACTTCAGCTAAGGAGATTAGGTGAGTCACTCAAGAATCTAATCAATGATTGCAGCAGAATTCAGTAATAGACATGGAGTTATTGAGGAAGGATTTGGCCTAAAAGTGTAAATCTGGTGACATACATGGGAGGCCCACAATATTTTTGAGAATGTTATACTAGCAGAAATGTTGACAGCTTGCACTGTCAACATGAAGACTAAGTAAAATGAAAGAAGTTCATCAGACTTCCAAAACTCTACAAGCAAGAAACTAACAGTTACTCCAATCTCCTTGCAGATATACCCATCTCATAGACCAGGGCTTCAGCTTTTCAGTGCCTTCTTCTCATTATAATGCAACAGCAAATCAGCTACTAAAAAAAAAAAATAAAAATAAAACTCTAACATAATGAAAGATCAAAGCAATACGTCGAAAAGGAAACTGGAAGGAACTGAAATAACATCAAAATTAGGAAAAAGAAAACTACTTTTCCTCCTCCCCAACATGCATTACAAAATAACCCTAACTGAGATTTATGTCCTGAGAGAGCCTAAAGATGATGCTGCTTTCATGAAATAAAAACAGAATGCTTAAAAAAGAAATAATTACTAAATAAGAAAAGGCACTGGAAATATAAAACTCTAATAGCTGAGATTAAAATATCATTAGAAAAGCCAGAAACTAAGAGTAATAATCTTATTTTCTGGGAGTGATAATCTCCCAGAAAATAAAGCAAGAGGAAGTACATAGATA
Source organism: Saimiri boliviensis (assembly GCF_048565385.1). Taxonomy (NCBI): domain Eukaryota; kingdom Metazoa; phylum Chordata; class Mammalia; order Primates; family Cebidae; genus Saimiri; species Saimiri boliviensis. Next base: position 79,895,702 of record NC_133463.1, read on the forward strand.
TGAGAGCTCATCCCATGAAGTGCAATATTCAGTCAATAAGAGTTTAAACAGACAAAGCAGTAAGATACTGAACAGAGAAGGTAGAAAAGAGGAAGTTAACAACAACAGCAACAACAAAAGATAGTACAATGTCCTTGTATTGAAAAATACAAGTTTGTGCTACAGCACATTTTTAGCACTGAATAGAGATAGAAGTATATATCAAGCATATATTTACAGAATTCCACAATAGCAAGAAGAGGAGACCTTTAAATCTCCCAAAGAGAAAGAAAACCAAGTCTCATATAAAGCATCAAAAATTCCCTAAGCAATATTATTCTTGACAATAACGCTAGAAATTAGAAGACAGAATGTTTTCAATACTTTGAATAAAAGCTTAGTTTTCTTTTATCATTACAGAAAACCAAGAGCTATTATGAAAAATAAAAATAGTAATTATTAAATTTCAGCTTTTTATTTAGAAGTATTTAAATAAATACTAGGGAATGATTCTAGAATTAATGATGCAGCTTTAAAGAAGATGAGTTGCAGGATGGCATGGACATTTTAGGACTGTCTTTTCAAACCATGGTTAGGTACATCTTCACAAAATTATAAATTAAGACAAAATACCTTGCCCAAAGACAAAATATCTCCCCTTTATATGAATTCAAAGGGCCATGACACAAGTACATAGTTTTAATTTGAATCTTTGTAAACTAGAGCTGATGAAGTTAACAGATTTAAGGTAAAATCAATTGAGTGACATTGAATTTTAACTTTAAAAAATCAGTTTTGTGTGTGCATTTATCCAAATTGAGCTACAATTTGTCAAATATTAAATTACTCATAATATTTTAAAAGAAACAAATTCACAATTCACATGAATTCCCCTGGTATAGAATAATGAAATAATATTTTGCATTCAAAGAATAGACTTTTATTACAATTGATCACAGGTATGAGTACTATAAACATCAATGTGGTAGGTTGACTCCTGTCTCAGACTTGACAAAGTGCTGGAATTAATTCTGATGTTTAAATTATAATCCAATCATAATAGTGTGCTTAGCAATCCAAACCAAAAAAAGTCAAAAATGTATTGAAAGAAAAATAAATTGCAGGGAAAATATGCCACGTAGCATTTTCCATGACTCAACTTTTCTCTACGATGTTAACTCACAGTTTTAGCAATTCAATCAATGGAGGAAATAATTATATTTACTTATATTTGATAATTCAAAAATTTTTATATATCTTAACAATGATCCTCTAACATAGCTATTATTATTATATAGTTATTGTTATTCACATTTTACTACTACATAACCTGAGGCTACAGTGTTTATTCCTCTTTTGGGGCTCAGGATTTACATTATTACCTGGTCAAAATTTGGCTCACCTCCACTTATCCTTAAGGTCTCATTTCAATTCTCATTTCCTCAGTATCTCTAAACTCTAAAAGGTTGCTGTCACAGAATATCTTTATGGCAATTGCTATTAGTTGTCTTTGCCTGTCTGTGTTTTCTGAGGGTGGGAACTGTAAATATTTTGTTCACTCATAATTCTTGGGCCTGGAACCTGACACTGAACAACAAATATTGAATGAACAAAGAAATGTGCAAATAGAATCAGATCTCTACAACTCCAAAATTGAGGCTTTAACCAGAAAACTCATTTTAATACCCTTCTACTATTAGTGACCGATATGGTTAGGCTTTATGTCCCCACCCAAATCTCATCTTGAATTGTAATCCCTGGGTGTTGAAGATGGGATCTGGCAGGAGGTGACTGAATCATCAGGGTGGTTTTCTCCATGCTGTTCTCACAATAGTGAGTTCTCACAAGATCTGATGGTTTATAAGGGGCTCTTCCCACTTCACTCACTCTCTCTCTCACCTGCCACCATGTAAGATGTGCCTGATTCCCTATCTGCCATGATTGCAAGTTTCCTAAGGCCTCCCCAGTCATGCTGAACTGTGAGTCAATTAAACCTCTTTTCTTTATAAATTGCCCCGTCTCTGGAAGTTATTTATAGCAGTTATTTGGGCCAAATCCTTCCAGTTTAGTATCACAAAGGTAAAGTTATGGTGGAAGTCAAAGTGCTTTCTTAAATATTGGCTTTACTCTAACAGTTTAAAAATATAACGTGACTTTCTAATTATTTAGAATAATTACTACAGTAAATCATATTTATGTAAGTGTGATTATTTACTGAAAACTAAGTGTCTACAAACCTTCCCACTCACCTTTCTTTTACTGCTACTTTCTCTCTTTTTGTCCACTCTTGTTTTGTCTGTCTACCTCTAACACTAAGGAGGTGCATGATTTTAGAAAAAGTTATCTCTCTGAGATTTCTTCATCTGTAAAATGAGGATAATACCATTCATCCCAGTGTGGTAGGGACTAAATACTCTAATGTATGCATAGTCCCTAACATGTAGAATGTGAGTTGTCTTCACTATCATCACCAAATGTTGATGGAGAATTTATACACACCAGGAAAAGTTCTAGTATCTGGATTCCTAAAGATAAATGTAAGACATAACTCTTACCCCTGTTCCTTTTCCCTGAGACACAGGCAGTACTCCTCTATCACCATTATGGGGTCCTCATGGCATGCCTGGGGAAAGAAGTGAAATAAAGGTGCCCAATGGAAATGTCACCATAGACACCCTTCCACGGGTCCCTAGTGCTGTCAGAAGTCAAGATCAAGGTTTAGCACTACCAACCGACTAATTGGCATATCTAGCCTATTTAACAAGCAAACCTATTGATTACAATGTGTGCCTCAGAATGACAAAGGCGAGTTAAATTGATATTCTTTAGAAAAATAGTACCTTAAAGATCAGAGACAAAACTGTGGATTTCTTGGCTCAAATTGCTGGACATCACATGTGTCAAGTCATTTCAACCCCTTCTCCCTCCTCCAGAACTCATTATCTCTCAGAAGAGACAGAAAGAGTAGGTAGCTTCAAGTCAGACAATTGATGTTGAAAATCTTAGCTACTTCCTAGCCATAAAAATGAAGTTAATTCTTTAGTCTGGCAAGGCCATGGTTTTATTTTCAGAGTGTTTCTTGGCAGATAAAATGATACAATCTCCAAAGGTGACTAGATGAGTTTGAACTTTGACTCGGCTGTTAATTAATTAGGTGACTACTTTTGTGGTTTATTTTCTTCATCTTTAAAAATTAAAGTGATGGTGATAATCTCGCAGAATTGTGTAAGAACAAGTAACTTTATTCACCTAGCAACAATAAAAAAGTGCCTACTTGCACATAGCAAACACCTAGAAATACGAGTTTTTTATTATTGACAGTAAAATGGAAATAATAATACAATTTCATATTATTGTCATTAGGACCCAATAGAATTATGAATATGAAATTTCTTTATAAAATTCAAAGCTCTAAGTTAATATAAGGAAATGTAATTTCTCTTGCTAATTTTATTCCACACTGAATTGAGTAGACCATCTCAATAGCTATTGTTTTCATCATCTCTAACTTCTGTAAAATAAATGGGTTGGCCCACACCATTTCTAATTTCCAGTTTAGTTTTGACATTCTCTCATATTGTAGTAGTCAAACATCTGCTGATGTTAAAAGGGAATTTTATTTCATTATTATTTTTTTCTTCAGAATAGTGTCTCTCTCTGCTGCCCAAGCCAGAGCACAGTGGTATGATCACGGCTCACAGCAGCTGTGACCTCCTGGGCTCAAGCAGTCCTATTGCCTCAGCCTCCCAAGTGGTTAGGAATACAGGCACACACTACCATGGCTGCTTAAGTTTTTATTTTTTAATTTATTTTTAATTTTTATTTTTTATACTTTATAGACATAGGATCTTGCTATGTTGTCTAAGCTGATCTCAAACTCCTGGTCTCAAGTAATCCTCCCACCTCAGCCTCCCAAAATGCTGGAATTACAGAGGTAAGCCACCATGTTCTGCCATAAAGGGTGCATTTTAAACATACTCTGAGTTATGGCATATGATTTTCTATTTGACTTAAAAAAATCAACACAACTAAATTGTTGTTACGATTTTGGGGGAAGGACATGACAAAATATAGTTGGCTAGCACCATCAGAAAAAAGCAAACAAGGCAGAACAAAAAATCATTAATTTCATCAGTTTCTAATTCTTTTTTTCTTACGTTTTTCTTTCTATTTTTTCCTCTGTCATTCAGAATGTTTTGCACTGGCGTGATCTTAGCTCACTGTAACCTCCACCTTCCTGGGCTCAAGCAAGCCTCTCACCTGAGCCTTCCAAGTACTTGGGGCTATAGACTCATAGCTTGCCCAGGTATTTCTTGTATTCTTTTTTTTTTTTTTTTTTTTTTTTTTTTGGAGAGATGATATTTCATCATATTACCCAGGCTGCTCTTGAACTCTTGGACTCAAACAATCCACTCACCTCAGTCTTCCATAGCGTTGGAATTATAGGCATGAGGCACAGCTCGCCACCTACTGCTTCTTTATTTCATTTGGTAAATTTTTCTTGAACAATTTCTATGTGTATGATGTCTTCATCATTTAAAGAGGTATCAGGAAAAAACAAACATGAAATTAAAAATTACAACTTAGCATATACAGGCAAATATATTTATAGTCCATTTTTTAATATTCTCTTATGTCCATTTAATTTCCTCAGATGCACTTTTTTCTTCATCTTTTTTTTTTTTTTTTTTAGACCATCTTACTCTGTTGCCCAGGCTGGAGTACAGTGGTGTGATCTTGCTAATTGCAATCTCCATCTCCCAAGTTCAAGTGATTCTCATGCCTCAGCCTCCCGAGTAGCCCACCACCATTCCTGGCTAATTTTTGTACTTTTAGTCAAGACAGGGTTTCACCAGGTTGGCCAGGCCAATCTCAAACTCTTGACTTCAGGTGATCCACCTGGCTCAGCCTCCCAAAGTGCTGGGATTACAGGCCTGAGCCACTGCACCCAGCCTCTTTTCTTCATTTTAGTGCTTTCCAACATAATTCAAGTGTAATATCTGTAAGCAATATCAGGATAGTAACAAAAATAGAATATAATATTTTCCCTAGTTCTGAAAAAGTGGAGGTTTAAAAATTCTAGTCTAATGTAAAGTGAAAGTGTGTGACTCTGTTCTTTTTCTTTCTGCTGTTTAAATTGCCCTCAGCAACGTGGCACTGTCATAAAAACAGAGAAGCGCACAGAATGGATTTAAGATGTAGACTCACACAAACATGGCCAATTGTCTGTTGACAGACTTTCAAAAGCATTTGGAGAGAGGAAAGAAGAGAGAGGAAAATCTAAGAAATGGTGTTAGAGTGGACATCTATTTGCAAAATAAACCAAACTGAACCTTTACAGTCAACCTTACACTATATGCAGAAATTAACTTAAAATGGATCATAACCAGGTGTGGTAGCTCAGGTGTATAGTCTCAATTACTTTGGAGGTTGAGGCAGGTGGATTTGAGACTTGGAGTTCGAGGCCAGCCTGGATAGTACAGCATGACACTCCCCATCTCAAACACAAAAAGAAAGAAATAAATGGATCATAGTTCTAAATGTAAGAACTAACACTATAAAAGTTTCTGCAAAAAATCATGGAAAATTTTGTATGACCATGAATTAGGCATAGGCTGAGAGAGTATACTTGCCAAAATATATCTGTAAAGGACTTTTAAATAGAAAATGTAAGGATTTTCTATTTCAAAACTCAACAAAAGAAAGCAAACAACCCTAGGAAGATACATGTATGGGGGGAAAAGTACATAAAAAGACAGTCAGCATCATTTACTCACAAGATATGAATATTATAACTACAGTGAAATACCACTACACATCCACTAGGATGGCTACATTTTTTTAAAAAGACAATAACAAGTGTTGATGAGGCTGTGGAGCATTTGGAACTCTGATATGCTCCTGGTGAAAATGCAAAATGGTGCAGTCACTTGAAAAATGGATTCCTGTACACTCAAACATGCACTTATCATACAACCCAGAAATCCCACGACTAGTTATTTCCCAAGAGAAATTAAAACACGTTCACAGATAGATTTTTACTCAAATACTCATAGTAATAGTCAACAACTTGAAATAATACAAATGACCATCACGTGGTGAGTAGACAAACAAAATGTGATACATCATAAAATAGAATATCACTCAGCAACAAAAAGTAGCAATCTACAAATACACTCAGAAATATAATTTAATTCCAAAAGCACTATCCTAAACAAGAGTAGCCAGACACAAAATATTGTATGTTACATAATTCCATTTATATAAAATTCAGAAAAGGCAAAAATCTACTGATGGTAAGCAAATCAATCATTGCTAAGGGACCAAGGATGGGGAAAAAATAGATTGAAAAGACACATGAGAAAATTTGGGAATGATGGAAATACTCTAGATCATGACCTTGGTGGTGGTTATACTAATACATCAAAACACATCAATTTGAGCATTTAAAACTGGTAAATTTTATTGCGTGGAAATTACACCTAAATAAGCCAATTAACAACTTAAAACCTGTCCTTGTAAAGGTCACTTGTATGAAGGATTTGTGCAAGCCTTTGAACCTCATAACATATTGCTATTTCCCATAAAATACAAACTGTAACCCATAAAATATGAAATTTTAATTGTTTTTTTAACTCTTTGAGTAGGTAATAATACTTATACTGACATATATGTTTTCTGAGAAGAATAAGTACATAGGGAATTACTTTGTTAAACTAGAGGCAGAACTTAGAAATTTTCTTCTCCTTTGTCAAAAACTCAGGTGCATTGTCTTGGAGTAATCGTAATCCTGACTCACGGAAACTTCTCATTTTTGGTCCATTTCTTTTCTTTTATTTACTTATGTATTTGTTTATTTGTTTTACCATGGGTCCTCCACTGGCACAGAGATGAAAACACTATAACTTACATCTCTCCAATTTCAAGCCATTGTCTCAAAATCTACCCCCCAAAAAACAAGCCCTTGTCTAAAAATTTTTTGTTAATCTTAAGATTTGTTTTTAAAGTCATGATATTATATTTATTTGTATTTCTAAAAACATGTTGTTCTGTATTGTTTAGCTTTATCTGGTTCACAAAAAAAGGATATATTGTACATCAGTTTTGCAGTTTATTTTGTACTCACTCATATACCACTAATTATATTTTTACTCAACTAGAAAATAGAATTTTTTTAAAAAGTACAACTTGCAAAGAATACAGCTGGAAATCATACCAGATAGCCTGACTCCAAAACCTACAGCTGAACATTTTGCAAGAACATTCATCACATCTATAACTGCTTATCCAGCTAATATAATATTCAAGAATGAGGAAACAGTGAAGAGAATCAAAAATCCAGAGAATGGACCACTCCTAGACTCTCGGAGAACAGCAAATGACGTACTTACTATTAATAAGAAAGAAGCAATGAAATTAGAAGAAACAAACTGCAAGATGCTATATTAAGCAAAAAACAGAAGCACCCCCTTAGAAATAACATTAAATTATATTGAAATGCAATAATAATACCAACAGATGTTTACTACAAGGTAAAACTAAAATAATAGATAACATTCTCAGGGAAAATGATAGGGAGATTATACTATACCAATGCAATGAGAGTCCACAAAGAAAGGAGAAAGAAAAAGACATACTTTTTTAAGGAAATAATTGTCAAAGGCTTCCCAAATTTGATAAAAACTATTAATCCACAGATCCAAGAAGGCCAATGAATCCCAAATAGTGTATACACAAAAAGTAACTCACCTAACCATATTATAGTCAAACTGCTGAAAAACAAAAATAAAGGGAAAATAGTGACTAAAGCATAAGAGAAATAACTCATGTATTGGAGAACCATACAGTTGACTGAATTTCCATCAGAAACGATGGAGGTCAGAAAACAATAGAATGACATATTCACGGTGACAAAATATAAAAACTGTTCAACAAAAGTTGAGGAACTGGTCTGGTTCATCTAAGTTGTTGAATTTGTGGTGTAAAGTTGTTCATCATATATCCTTCATACGTGTTTAATACCTGTGGTAGCATCATCATATTCCCTACCTGGTTCCTGACAGTGGTAATTTCTGTCTTTCCTCTTTTCATTTTTCTCAGTTGATAGAAGTTTATCATTTTCCTGATTTCTTTTGAAAAATCGACTTTTTAAATTGAAGTTCTCTATATTTTTCCTATTTTCAACATCATTAAATTACATTTTAACCTTTATTATTTTTTCCCTCTGCATTCTTTGGGTTTATTTTGATCTTTATTGGTTTCTGGAGGTAGAAGTTTAAGATATTTTGACTTGAGTTTTTTTTCTTGTTTCTAATGAAAGCAGTTAGTGCTGTAAATTTTCCTTTCAGCAGGGCTATAGTTGTGTCCCCCTGAATTTTGATTTAACAGGTTTTTGTTATTTTCAGTGCTGTATATTGTTTTATTCCATTTCAGACTTCCTCTTTGATCTATGGCTTATTTAAGTTTGCTGTTTGCATTCTACATGTTTAAAGATTCTCTTATTGTCTTTCTGTCATTGATTTCTAAATTGATTCCATCATGTCTGGTGAATAGTTTCAATTCTTTTGAATTTGTTTCACCTTGGTTTTTGGCTTCTGACATTCTTTGGTCTACAGCTACCAACCACCTTGTCTGAAAACTCATTCTCCTCAGTACTCCTTTCATTCCCTACTAGAAAGCTCCTGACTGGACACCAGGCTTTTATCCCTCTACAATCTTCTCACTCAGGTCCAAATGGCCTTTCCAAGTTATAAATCTTTTCACTCTTCTCAAAAGCCTTCAGTGACTCCTCATTGCTCATAAGTCCAATCACCAGCATGGTCCCCAAATACCTCTAGGGGAAGACCGTGGCCATATCCTTTACATATCCTTATGTAAAGGATAAATGGTTTTAAGCCTGCTTGACCAGTGACAGCTCCCTTAGTCTAATCATTACTGGCAGCTTGCTTCAGGGAACCTGCTGCTGAAAGCCAGCCAGCAAGTGACACCCTCAGCTCTGCCATCTAGCCAGTCACTCCAGGCCACAGCCTCTGAAGCCAACCAATAAACAACAGCCTGGCCTGAAGCCTTACATTTCTAACAACCCACTCCATTCCCATTACTAGCATAGTCCCTGGAAACAATAACAACTCCTGGCCCAAACACTCAGTATAATATTAGCAGTCAGCTTTGCTCAGAGAGTTATCTGACCTGTCTTGCCCTTTCTCACTTACAAATATATATATATATATGTATAGATATATATGTATTTTTTTTTTAAGATGGAGTGTTACTCTTGTTGACCAGGCTGGGGTGCAATGGGGTGATCTTGGCTCACTGATACCTTCACCTCCTGAGCTCAAGGGATTCTCCTGTCTTACCCTCCCAAGTAGCTGGGATTGCAGGTGCACACCACCACACTCGGCAAAGTTTTGTGTTTCTAGTAGAGACATGGTTTCATCATATTGGTTAGACTCATCTCAAAACTCCTGACCTCAGGTGATTGGCTCGCCTCAGCCTCCCAAAATTCTGGAATTACAGGTGTGAGCCACTGCACCCAGCCTAGATACATATGTAAATATTTTCTACCAAGGATGGATGGTGCTGAGAGGTGAAGCAACCTGTTTGCAAGGGGAAACTTGTCCTGAGGTATAGAAAGATCATGGCTTGTATTTTGGTTATATTATTATAAGAACATTTAGATTGCTTGAATAGGGGAAGGGGTTCTTTTGGGGATTGAGTGGTGATCTCTCACCTCCACAGGCCCTCCACACTCTGCCGTTGTCCCTGCCAGCCTCTTCCTCAGCCACTTTCTGATTTCCACTATATCATTCAGCTATAATAATGTACCAGCAGTTTTTCAAATGGTTTATATTCCTTAATATCCCTACAACTTTGCTCCAGCTGCCTCCTTTACTGAGAATACACTTCTGCAAGTTTCTTCCTGAACAATTTTTACTCATGTTGTGGAGATCAGTCCCAGTGTGTCACCACTTCCACACTGTCTTCCCAGGCTGTCCAATTCATGCATTTGATATTTCTCCTTTGTGATGCTCCCCCAGACCTTGACCATGTCTCTAACCCATAGCATCAACCACATTATTTTTGCAATTATTTGTATTGTTCTGTATTCCTTACTAGAGCATGAAATTCTGCAGGAGCCTCTCTCTTTCAATATGTGTAACCACTAGCACCTATTAAATGAATATTTCAAAGGAATCCTAAAGCAGCTTATTTATTCCGTCAATAAGCAAATTCATAGACTACAGAAATATTCTAGAAACTGTATGAATACAAATTCAAACGCAGTGGTTAGTGTGTATTTTCTATTAAAGGATGGATGGTTTTGTGAAGCGAGATGATCTGTTTGCTACAGGAAGTAGGAAACTTGCCCTGAGGTATAGAAAGATCATGACTTGTATTTCAACTGTGTTATTCTAAGAACTTTTAGATTGCTTGGGGAGGGGAAGGAGTTCTTTTGGAAACCATACAAAGTGATTGATCACTCTTTCCCACACAGAGACAATTCCTAGCACTGGCACTGATGAAGAAGATGGCAGCAAACAGAAGACTGGAACTAAAGATGAGCCTTGAGAAGTCAGAAGTTCTGTTCCAGTGAGTTGAATCAAGACTCAGTTTAGAACTCGAAAGAAAGAGCTTTTCTCTTGTTTACTCTTGGGATGCCCAATGGCTGAATTACTAGTAACAACTGGCCTGAATAGCTCTTGGTGCAGTGAAAGAGGGAGCTGTTCTCTGCTTAAATGTCATTTAGGGCTGTATGCTTCATGCCAGCTTGCAAGCTACAGTTTAAGTTGGAAGGACATGGGCAAAGGACTATACCAGCTTGCAGCTGTAATTGAAAGAGTCATGATTACCAATCACCATCTATCAAGAAGGCACCTAATTTTTGATACTTAATAATAAAATAGGCTCTACTTATTTTTCTTCTTTTTTTCTTTTTTTAAATTAAACTTTAAGCTATGGGATACATGTACACAACATACAGGTTTGTTACATAGGTATACACGTGCCATGGTGGTTTGCTGCACCCATCAACCAGTCATCTACATTAAATGTTTCTCCTAATGCTATCCCTCCCCTAGCCTTCCACCTTCCTACAGGCCTTAGTGTGTGATATTCCCCTCGCTGTGTCCATGTGTTCTCATTGTTAAACTCTCACATATGAGTGAGAACATGCAGTGTTTGGTTTTCTGTTCCTGTATTAGTTTGCTGAGAATGATGGTTTCTAGCTTCATCCATGTCCCTGCAAAGGGCATGAACTCATTCTTTATTTATGGCTACATGGTATTTCATGGTGTATATGTGCCACATTTTCTTTATCCAGTCTTTCTCCAAGTGAAGTTGACAGTGGTCTGTTTAAATAAACTAATTTATATTCCCATTGAACTGATTCAATTCTCAAAAACAATAAGTCTACCTATCACCTGGAATAGAGTAAAATGGGGTGACAGGTCTTTCTGCTTGTTAGGGGGAAAAGAATTTAGAAAGCATATTGATATGGTTAGGTTTTGCATCACCAACAAAATCTCATCTTGAATTGTAATCTCCGTAATCCCCACAATCCCCACATATCAAGGGAGAGACCAGGAGGAGGTAATTAAATCACGGAAGTGATTTCCTCTATGCTGTTCTTGTGACAGTGAGTTCTCATGAGATGTGATGGTTTTATAAGAGGTTGTCCCCCTTCACTCTGCACTTCTCCTTCCTGCCACCTTGTGAAAAAGGTACCTTGCTTCCTCTTCACCTTCCACCATGATTGTAAGTTTCCTGAAGCCTCCTTATCCATGCTGAACTACAAATCAATTAAACATGTTTTCTTTATGAATTATCCAGTCTCAGATATTCTTTATAGAAAACTCACTAATATTCATATGTAAATACATACACACATACACACAAACATGTCTACATCTAAAGTGACAATTGCTCTAAAATAAGCAAAGTGAGAGCTGTTGAGGGGACACAGATCAGGAAGCAACTGACTTTTCAGAAAGGAATCAATATTTCAAAAAGGGAGTTGTTATTTAAATTTAGCATTCAAGAGTTGTCAGGAATATACTTGCACTGTGGGAGAGAGACTTCTCAGTGAAGGGAGAACCATGTAAAATGGTAGGATAAGTTGAATAATGTGTAGTTCTTTGCATGTTTGGAGTCCTGAGTATATAGAGAGAAGTGATGAGACATAAACTAGAGAAGTGGGCCCAAGTCAAGCTCCACTTGTATCTCATTATAAAGAATACTATGGGGACCTTGAAGGTTGCATGCAGAAGAGAAACTTCATAAGATTTTCCTTTTAGAAGATCACTATGGCTCTCCAAATCAATGCGCACATTTAACAGACTCTCCCTCATAACCCAGAGAGTAGGGACTCCCATCCCTTAAAAAAATCATAACTCCTGCACTCCAGCACTTTGGAGAAACTTTCCAAGCCTCCTAATCCCCTATACTCCTGCCCAGATTTGTTTGCCCTATCCTAAATTCTCATTTTTGTTTGTTTGTTTTTTTGGATGGACTCTCACTCTTGTCTCCCAGGCAGGAGTGCAGTGGTGTGATCTCAGCTGACTGCAACCTCTCAAGTGATTCTCCTGCCCCAGCCTCCTGAGTAGCTGGGATTACAGGTGAATGTCACTATGCCCAGCTAATTTTATGGGATTTCACCATCTTGGTCAGGCTGGTCTCGAACTCCTGACCTCAGGTAAGCCACCCACCTTGGCTTCCCAAAGTGCTAGGATTACAGGTGTGAGCCACCATCCCCATCCTGTTTTTGTTTGTTTGTTTGTTTGTTTTTTGTCCTTTTACCAGGTTAAGTCTCTTTTTAGTTGTCTTTTATTTTTGTCTTCTCAGGTTAACGTTGTTATTAGATTGACCAGTTGTCCACTTTTGACTTGCGCTCTTAATATCTCCTCAGAGCCACATTCTGCAACCCATGGCCCTATTGGATCCGCTTCAGGGGTGCTGGATACCAACCTGCATCCAGGCCTTAAGCTTGTTCAATGAATGCAAATACACATCAGCAGTGAGACTGACTGAAGAAGATTAAGACTGATGACAAGTAGAGTAACTTCAATATTTGAATTGTACTGAGCTATTATTATATCTCCCAGAGAAATATTCAAAGTCAATATTATTATTATCATCATTCCCATTTTACAGTTTAGGAAACTGAGGCCCAGAGAGGTTAAATAACTTATCCAAGTTTATTAGTAAGTAAATGTATACCTGGGATTTGAACAATTGTCTAGTTAGTGGATTCTCAGCTTCAATGCTGCATTTGGAATAGATTACAGCAAAGATCTAGGGAAGAAGAGATGGTTTGATTGAGACCATGGGAGAGGGAATGGAAAGAAGTTTTCCCTAAAAAATTATTATTGGTAATATGCAGAACCTAGTACCCCTCATCCTGATGGTAGGACAATTTCAGGGAATGATCTGACAGAATAAATTGCTCTGGATGTCACTAGGATCAGACAGACACAACCACAGGGGAAAGGTCACCTATAATAGAAAGAGGAGCTGTCAGTAAGCCTTTCAGTGAAATAAGAGCAATAGTGTAAAGCCTCAGACAACAACCTCACTCCTCTCTTATCCATTTCTCCTCAACAAGCAGAAAGATTATTTTTTAAAGCATAACAATGATTGTGCCACTCCTTTGCTTAGAACCTTTGGGTGTCACCCCCCAGGACCTTAGGACCAGTGGCAAACTTATGAGAGTGGCTTAGATTCAGATTCTCAAACTTAAATGTGCATAGAAATCTCTCTGGAATCTTGTTGTGATGCAGAGTCTGATTCAGGAGGTCTAAGGTGGAATCTGAGATTCTGTAGTTCTAACTAGTCCCATGCTGCTGGTTCTCAGTCCACACTTTTGAAGCAGTGACATTGTCTGGGGTATAAACCCAGGGTTCGTCGTCATGCACCAGGGAAATTTAGAACAGGAACACAGACAAGACATTTAAGAGTGGATGTTTAATAAGCAGAAGAGAGAGAGAGAAAAAAGAGAAACAGCTTTCTCTGTAGAGAAAGGGGTCTCAGCCGAAAGCACCAGCTGGTAGCGAATGTGTGGAACTTCATAGTCCAGTTTAGGAGGCGGTGTCTGATTTACGTAGGGCTTACAGATTGATTCCATCAGCTATGATGTTTACCTAGCACACGGGGAAGGCTGGTTGCCCCACCGTAATCTTATTATGCAAGTGTGCTTTCCAGTTGATCCCTGACATCTTGCCTGCTCCTTAGAATACTAGTGGCTTGGCAGAGAAAGGAAGATGGAGCCTCCATCTTGAAAATGTCTAGTCTTTAGTTCCCTCCGGCACTCACCCATGCAAACTCCCGGCTTGCTTGTCTATGTCTGTAGCTCAACTTTATGGGCTGCTCTTTGTTAGAAAATGGGGCTGCTTTTCATTAAAAATAAAAGCTTTACTGAGGACCCCCATACCCTTGATATCTGCCTAAGTGATTTTTTTATTAACTCCGATATTACTTTGACCATCAAGGGTCAATAGTGCTTCAAACCTAATTCCAGTCCACCTTTGCAGCTTTGTCTATGGGCACTGACCCTTACAGTCCACCCATACTGAGCATCTCCTTAACCCATGGATGCATCCAGCTCTTTCAATGCCTTTCTTACTCCCTCTACCTGGTTCTTTCTTCATCTAGCTCCTTCACCTTCATCTTCATCTTCTTCACCTAGCTTCATCTCACACACCTTCAGGCTTCAGTTTAAATGTTACTCTTTCCAGGAAGACTTCACATTTATCTAAAGCTAAATTGAGACCCATTCTTTAGCTCCAAAGTACCCTATACTTACTACTTAGTGAGCTGAATTACAATTGCCTGTTTACTGATATATCTCCATTCTGTGTTATCTGTGGTGTGTCATCTCCATGTAATTTGTCTCTCATACTCAGTTCCTAGAAGAGTACCTGATCCATGATTGGTACACAATAAGTACGTGTTGAATGAATAAAATGTAAGGATAAATGTATGTTTGCAATTGAGTTTTCCTTCACCTAACGGCCTCTTCTTGGGTGGTGAAACCCAGTTACAGGTTGCTATTGAGGACCAGGCTCCCAAAGATAGAGAAATGGCACTACTCTATACAGGGCTGTAGTCCTTATGGTAAAAGTTATTCTTCAGAGCCATTCGTAGAAATCTAGCAGTATGAGCCGGATGGAGTCCAGTTCTTATCCTAGGCCATCTTGAAGTAGAGAAGAGGCTTAGGGATTATTAGGGATTACTTTGGTGGATGATCCTCATGGGGAATCTAGACACTGTCTGGTTTGAAGGATAATGCCTTAGTAATACCCACAGATCAGGAAACTTAAAGGGCTGGGATGTGTCCCACCTCTACCTAGATTGATATTGGATACTTTAGGTTCCATTTTTATAGGAAAGGGCATCAGAGGACCTGCTAGAAAATCTAAAAGTGCTTGAGCAGAGGGAATAAGATTGGGTTGGAGAAAGAATTAAGATTAATTTCTAATTCTAAAAAGCTCTCCTGGAAGGATTTTCTAACTAATAAAACTGCCCACAAAAGGAATGGGATGTAGAGTGAGAAAAGCCACTTGCTTAAAAGTATAAATAAATTCTACTGTGGGTGGGAATGTTTAATTAGAGAGTTTCAACCTTCAAAATGTAAATGAAGATAAAGAAAGAGAAAGGGGGAGTTTATACCACATAAGTAGTTACCTGTGCCTAGCAAATATCTGACACAGGAGAAGTGTTCATTAAATATTCCTTGAATTAAACATAAGTGACAGAAATCTTGGTGATATTAGATTTTTCTTTATTTCTATTTTAAAAACTCATTTAAGTTAAATAAAATACTAAAATTCTCTCAGGAAATAAAGATAATTAATTTGACCTCTTTAGAATTAAGTAATTCTTATTTTTACAGTATTAGCATCTATAGCTATTATCTCATTTAGATTTTCATTAAAAAATCTAGAAAGTAGATTGTATTAGGGTTCTCTAGAGGGACAAAACTAATAGGATATATATATGTACGTATATGTATATGGGAGTTTATTAAGTATTAACCTGCGTGATCACACAGTCCCATAGGCTGTCTGTAAGCTGAGGAGAAAGGAGAGCCAGTCCTCGTTCTAAAACTGAAGAACCTGGAGTCTGATATTTGAGGGCTGGAAGCATCCAACACAGGAGAAAGATGTAGGCTTGGGGGTTAGGTCAGTCTAGCCATTTTACATTTTTTCTGCCTGCTTTATATACTGATCACACTGGCAGCTGATTAGACAGAGCCTACCCAGATTAAGGGTGGGTCTGCCCTTCCCAGCCCACAGACTCAAACCTTAATCTCCTTTGGCAACACCCTACAGACACACCCAGTATCAATACTTTGTATCCTTCAATCCCATCAAGTTGACACTCAGTATGAACCATCACATAGATTGATCTGACATAGTTAATTAATGTTAGCATTAATTAACATTAAAAACCATCACATAGATTAAACTGTGTAAGTTTAGAAAATAAACTTAAATATGTTAAATCCTAAACATATTTAAGTTTATTTTTTAAACTTACGCAGTTAATTAAAGACACAAACACAATTGGAACACAGGAATTTCAGGTCCAAGACTAGCCCTGCTCCCACTGTGTCATCCCACTCTTTATTTCCTTGATCTAGAAACAGTTTCTGGCTATAGTATGCTAGTTCAATATGCTGGATTAAATACTCTGGCCTGTATCGAAAGGTGGCCTATGATACAGCTTTATGAAATTCATTATTGTGTCTACTATAGAGATGCAGTTGAAGATATTGTCCATTAGTTTTCACTGCACATTTCTGTCTGAGTCACTTACACTTTTCTGAGCATTTTAGTCATTTTGACTGCAAGGATTTAATTAAAATTATTTTCTTGTGATGCTTCTGGAACTCTCACAGCCTTGTAAATGTCTCTTCTCCACTCTTGCAGTAAGAAATATTGGACATTTATGGAGATCAAATTTCCACTAAACTGATTCCTGCTTTATATCATATTTGTACTCTTGCTTGCTGTCCTTTCTTACCCATCTTTTATTTAATGTTACCTACTTTTATTTTTTGGTATTTTATGTAATCTTATAACCTCAACAAATTTTTTCAATAACAAGACAAATTATAGTTAAAGAAATGTATCATTTCATAAGTATTTATTAAGAATCTCTAAATGTTCATCAAGTATTTGATTATCAGATAAAGTCATTTTTACAATTATTCTATATTTTTAAAGTTTATTTCTTTATTGATACACATTGAATACACATTGAGGGGTATAGTGATAATTTGATATGTTTGTATAATTAATTTAGGTTAATTGCAATATTCATCAAGTGAAGTGTTTTATCAAAAACAAACAAAACACACGTCAATCCCTGGGACTGACATCTGTCTTTTATGTGTTTTTGCAGACATAAAACAATTTTCTGTGTTTTCGTACACACAAAATCTTTATGGAATGTTTCAATGAATTCATTGAGATATATGGCCTCATTTAGGATGTTAATTTCTGGAAGGCTTATGAATAATTACACACAAAAAGAAATTGCTACTATTAAAGGAATAATTCTAATGTCTATTATTTTGGCAAAGGTTAATCACTTTCTTTATACTGGATTAAACCTCTGACTAATGTTAATTATTGAGAGCTAATAGTGAGAATGTGTTCATTAACTGGGTTATCACCCACACACTTAAATTGCTAGAATCAAATGGTATCAATTTAGTGGTGACTTACGAATCTGTGCTTGTCCTTGGTAGGATTCAGCGTGAGTCATATCTGCTTGTCTATATGTTCAGATTGACTAATTCAAGTCATCATTTGAGAGATCAATTAGATTTTGTCATGATGTATTTGGATGAATATGTAATACTAATTAGCATAGTCTATCTGCATTATGCATCATATGGTGTATGATACCTCAGAAATCTCACTATTGAAAATGTCTTTTATTCTGTAATTTAACCTTCACCGAATTCAGTTTACATTTGTTTCTTCATAATTCAACAAACTTTATTGCATATGATAGTGATATAGTTTAGATCTCATCTTCTCAGTGAAGACTATAAAAATGCTGGCTATGTCTTTTCCAATTTATGTAAATATGAACTAATCAGGAAATGAGACTTTCTATTAAAAGTAGGATTTGTTTTTGTTTGTTTGTTTGTTTGTTTGAGATGGAGTCTTGCTCTTTCTCCCAGGCTGGAGGGATGTGGCATGATCTTGGTTCCCTGCAACCTCCGCCCCCTGTGTTCAAGTGATTCTCCTGCCTCAACCTCCCGAGTACTTGGGATTACAGGCATGTGCCACCACGCCCATTTTGTATTTTTAGTAGAGACAGGATTTCACCAGGTTGTTCAGGCTGTTCCTGAACTCCTGACCTCAGGTGATCCACCCACCTTGGCCTCCCAAAGTGCTGGGATTACAGGTGTGAGTCACTGTGCCCAGCAATTAAAAAAAAAAAAAAAATCTCATGTTGAATTGTAACCCCTAGTGCTGGAAGTGGAGCCTGGCAGGAGGTGTTTGAGGGTATATTCCTCATGGCTTGGTGTTGTTTTCATGGTAGTGAGTTCTACCAAGATGTGGCCATTTAAAAGTATGTGCAACCCACCCTTACCCCTTGGTCCTGCTTTTGCCATGTGACATGCCTCTTCCCACTGTCATGACTGAAAGCTCCCTGAGCCTTCATCAGAAGCCAAGCAGATGCCAGCACCATGCTATGGGCAAGATATTAAGCAAAGCACTTCTTTTTTTTTTTTTTAATTTCAGAAAAGTTAGTGGACAGAAGCTTTCTCTGCAACATAAAGGGAAAGCTAACTCAATGAACAGACTATTTTAATATATTTACAAATTGATAACTCTAAGAGATGTATGGTTAAATTGTTGTGGGAGAAAGATGAGACTTCTTTTTATTCCAACCTATATAAGTAAAGAAGGATTCCCAAAAGCAGTGGCATTTATAGTGAATACTGGAAAGATATCCAGAACTTCAATAGCTTAAGAAGAAAGAATAGGTGAAGGAACATTATGAGTAAAGACAGGAAGGTGGGAGCTTTGTTTGTGGAATGGTAAGGGAACAATGACAATTGTTAATATCATTCTACTACTTTTACTACTAATGTTACTATCAATACTACTTGACGCTATTACTACTAGATACTAGTTATTGAGAACCAGGAACTGTCCTCTTTACAACTATATGGAGCTATATGAGACTTTCTGCTGCTGAGTGCCTTGGAATCTCACGCACAGTGCCTTGGAATCCCATGGATAAGTCTGTCAGACTCTGCCTATCCAGGGGCCCTTTCATATCTTGTGTGGATCATGTGCATGCATGTAAATTTCCAGCCTTCAGCTGGCATCAATTTTTCTGACCTCTTCTTCATAAGAATATTCAGCATCTTATATTTCAGCTTATTGAACTCAATTAATCAAATAGTCACACTACTAAGTGTTGCAATCAAACAATGGAGAAACTATTGAGAATAGACATGAACAAACAAAAAAATGAAAGAAACAACAAGCATTCTCTGGTCCGAGCTTCATAACCAAGAGTGAAGTGGAAGTAGTGGAAGTGGTACATTTTAATCTACATGAGAAAATGTCAATCAACAGCATTTATGCCCCACTGGCTTTCCTTGTTTTCTTCCCACAAAAATACAGTTCTTCTCCATAATAGCCTTAGACTTATGAGAACAAAACTAACTCAGTTACAGAGGGAGGGAAAAGACAGAAAATGGAATCTTACTATGCCAAACATAGGATTCATCAACCTGAAACTCTGTACTGAAGTCTATTTCTACAAAACAAGAGGACGATGGGAGTTAAATAAAGCTTGGCATTATCTGGTATGAGAATGTGATGGTCTCTGGTGAGAGTCCAAGTTTCCTTTCCCTCTTCCACCCCTACTCCACCGGTAAGGGGTAGATGAATGGGTCAAATGCAAGGAAATTGCAGTGTCTGAGTGATAAAAAAGTGGTGGATATTATCTGGAAATGTTCTCACCTCTATGAAGCAAATGAGGTAAATAGGATGCAGGGCCGCTCTTATCAGAATCTGCTTCTCTTGGAGAAGCCTCGAGATAAACAGAATATTCCAAGGCTAGAACTCTGAGTGAAAGCCTTGTTTTCTTTGATTCACCTTGACATCATTGGAGAGGGCATTATATGTGGACCTCTGAATAAAAGGGGTCCTCTTGGGTTCTGGTCAAGCTCATTAGGTGAGATAAGGCTCTCATTTTTTTGGAGGTGAGAAGGATGTGGGGCAAGAGTGTTATGAAAAACAACAACAACAACAACACTTTTTCTTGCCTTATCTTTATAACACCATGTCCTCTTCAGAAGCTTCTTAGGAAGTTAGGATTTAAAGAATTTAGAGATCCAGGTTTTCAGCCAAATTCCAATTCATTGTCAAGTGATTCTCCAAAGTGACTGAGAAAAATATAACAAATGCACCATCGGATGCAATGCACAGGAAAAAAGAAACACAGGTTTCTGGTGCAGATCACAGTTTCCTTCTGGGAGGAAAATAAAGTAGTGTTATGGCTTAATTTTCCCATCATAAAAATCTAATAGTGACTTATAATAAAGCAATAATAATCAGCATAAATATTATTTTTATAAATTTTTATTGTGAATTACAATACAGCAAGCACAAGCACAGATATAGTCATTACACAACTCTATCAACAGGCACTTTGGACTAAACTATTTTTTCATTCGCTGAGAATACTCCAGTTGCATCATGAAAATGGACATTGAAAATGGTGAAATAAAGGCAAGTCAACTCACCAGAAAGGTGTCCAGTCTCTAGGGCCCCTTGCAGATTTTCAGTAGCAATTCTGAAAACTTTCATTTGTAATCAATTGTTTGGCAGTTAATAAACAACCTTGATGACTAACTCATTTGAGGAGCTTAGTGACAAGCCCCGAGCCCAGATGCTCAAGAGAGGGAGTTAATAGCTCCCTGGGCAGTTCTGACTTAAAGGTTAATGTATTCTGCATCCAACTTTGAAGTTACAGACATGTAACCAAAATGTTCTAACTTTTAAATTATGAAGAATCACTAGAAGACCTAGAAAACACTTTTAACTTAGGAAAGATTACTAAAGCTAAAATAAATGCACCCCCAAAAAAACACTAAAGCATGGACACAGAGATAGAATGTGAGCTCTGGGGAAGACATACGTATTTGGGAATCCCAACCCTGTTACGTACTAGCTGTATGGCCTTGGGCAAGTCATGTAATCTCTCTTGAGCCTGGATTTCATCACTGTAAAAATAGATATAATAATAATTGCCTTTTGTGATAGATTGCAAAAATAATTACAATTTTCCATCCCTCTCTGTATTCATGGTATTTTTGCAATGCTACTTTGCAGCACCATCTACTAAGAGGTGAAGTCTATCTCTGCCTTGGGATTCCAGTTGGTCCTTGACTTGGTTAGACAGTAGAATTCAGGATAAGACACTTTGTGCCAGTTCTGAGCCCAAACCTGAAAAGGACCTTCATCCTTCTGCTTACCCTCTTGGATCTTTACTTCAACTACGGGAACAAATCTGGACTACCCTGCTGGAGGATGAGAAACATGTGTTCCAGTCATCTCTGTGGCACCACTAGTTGACAGCTAGCTATGTGTTAGATATATGAAAGAGGTCATCTGTTTTGGTTATATGTTGCTGTGACCAACCCCCAAACTCAATGACATTAAAAAAATATATCTTACAATTATGTGTGTTGATTGAGTTTGTCTGGGTTCTTCTTCTGTTCCACATGATGTTGGCTGCAACGGCAGTCATTTGAGAGCTCTTCTGGACTGGAACACCCTAGTTGGTTCACTCGCCTGTCTGGATGTCAGGTGCCTCAGTAGAGAGGGTTGAGATGCTGGAATAGCCAGGTTTCTATCATTTCCTCTCTTCTCTTATGTCCTCCTATCCCCTACTTTTCCTCCTTTCTCTTGTTCTTTCCTCTCTTCTCTTTTCCTCTCCCGTCTTCTGTTCTCTCTCTGCTCTCATCTTCTTTCTCCTGCTCTTTTCTCTCTTCTCTTTTCCTCTCCTTTCCTCTTTCTCTTCTTCTTCCTCTCCCCTCTCCTCTTTCTCTCTGCCTCTTCTCTCCTTCTCTTTCTCTCACCTTTCAAGGCATTTCCTTTTTTTCTAAATATATTTTATTTCACTTTACGTTTGGGGTACATGTGCAAAACATGCAGGATTGTTGCATAGGTACATACATGACAATGTGGTTTGCTGCCTCGATCCCCCTGTCACCTATATCTGGAATTTGTCCCCATTAACCCTCCCCAAGCTCATTACACTCCACTGTCCATCCCCTATTCCCCCCAACAGAGCTCAGTGTGTGATGCTCCCCTCCCTGTGTCCATATGTTCTCATTGTTCAACACCCGCCTATTCAGCACTGGAATTCCTAATCACCTATGTGGTTAAGAAATTATCGATCACTTATTATATACAAGTAGCTATGAATAAATCATCATTAATCCTAATTATGGCTTTATTATGAATATATTGTACCTCTTTTTTATAGATGAAGACATAGGGGCTTTGAGATTTACTGACTTACTCAAAGCTACAGAGAGGAAAAACAGGTAGAACCAGGATTTGAACCTGATGCATTAATGTTCCCAAAGCACACTTTTCCCGTCATTCTATGATACTATACTGGCTTCAATTTACCTCCCCTAACCCTGAAATGAAATGATTTGACTAACAAAGAGTAGAAGGAGAAGAAAGAAAACACCGCTGGAGACAAACCCGTAGAGAACAAATTATACATGAGCTCATTCTCTTACCCTCAAAACTATTTCATGTTTCTGTTAATGACCTTACCATCCTTCTAAACATTATGCTTGGAAATAGAAAATTTCCCTGACAACATGTTCATTCTTGCTCCGGCATGTCTGTTTTTGTCCTTTTCAATTATGTCACTGAAATAGTTCCATCATAGTCCCTTCCTTCCTCTTTCTGTTGGGTCATACTTTAGATCCCATTACCACCAACTGCAATGGTTTCAACAGCCACCTAATGAAACTCTCCATCTCCATTTTCTCCTATTGTGAATCAACAAGCATGGAGCTTCCAGAAGATCACTAAGAAGAATAAAGCTAATGAAGCCACTCCCCTGATCTAAATCATCAGTGGCTCCCATTGTCTGCTGAACAAAGTTCAAATGACATAGCTGGTCTTTTCTATTTTATACCTGGTAACATTTTAACTTTCCATCTGTTTGTTTTAATTCCCTTTGTATTCTCTGTGGCTATACAAAATTCTACTTTCTTGTGTTCCCAGTACCTCAGTCATTAGGCATTTCATCAACAAATTGTATTGAGGGCTTACTATAAACCCAGAGCTGTTGCATAGACTAAGAATACAAAGGTGAACAAAGAAGTCATCACTCTTGCCTAAGAGGCTTTCAATTTAGCAGGGGAAACAAATATTAATAAACTTGAAAGCATCAAGAATAATAAAGCTTATGATTATCACACAAAGTAAAAAGAAAAAAAAGAATCCCATGAGCATATAAGAGAATATGGATCCAGGCTTGATAGGTCAGAGAAACCTCTAAGCCAAAAGCAATGGCAACAAAAGCCAAAATAGACAAATGGGACCTAATCAAACTCCACAGCTTCTGCACGGCAAAAGAAACAGTCAATAGAGTGAATCGGCAACCAACAGAATGGGAAAAAATTTTTGCAGTCTACCCATCTGACAAGGGGCTGATATCCAGAATTTACAAAGAACTAAAGCAGATCTACAAGAAAAAAACAAACAAGCCCATTCAAAAATGGGCGAAGGATATGAACAGATACTTTACAAAAGAAGACATACAGGAGGCCAACAAACATATGAAAAAATGCTCATCATCACTGGTCATCAGAGGAATGCAAATCAAAACCACATTGAGATACCATCTCACACCAGTTAGAATGGCGATCATTAAAAAATCGGGAAACAACAGATGCTGGAGAGGATGTGGAGAAATAGGAACACTTTTACACTGTTGGTGGGAATGTAAATTAATTCAACCATTGTGGAAGACAGTGTGGCGATTCCTCAAGGACCTAAAAATAGAAATCCCATTTGACCCAGCAATCCCATTACTGGGTATATATCCAAAGGATTATAAATCATTCTACTACAAGGACACATGCACACGAATGTTCATTGCAGCACTGTTTACAATAGCAAAGACCTGGAACCAACCCAATGCCCAACGATGATAGACTGGATAGGGAAAATGTGGTACATATACACCATGGAATATTATGCAGCCATCAAAAACGATGAGTTCACATCCTTTGTAGGGACATGGATGAACCTGGAAACCATCATTCTCAGCAAACTGACACAAGAGCAGAAAATCAAACACCGTATATTCTCACTCATAGGCGGGTATTGAACAATGAGAACACATGGACACAGGGAGGGGAGCACTACACACTGGGGTCCGTTGGGGGAAAATGGGGGAGGGGTGGGGGGTGGGGAGGTGGGAAGAGATAGCATGGGGAGAAATGACAGATACAGGTGAGGGGACGGAAGGCAGCAAACCACACTGCCATGTGTGTACCTATGCAACAATCTTGCATGTTCTTCACATGTACCCCAAAACCTAAAATGCAATTAAAAAAATGAACAAATTAGCCAGACATGGTGGTGCATACTTATAGTCCAAGCTACATGGGAGGCTGAGGTGGGAAGATTACTTGAGTCTGGGGGTTTGAGGCCGCAGTGAGCCAAGATCACACCACTGCACTGTAGCCTAGGCTACATAGTGAGATCCTGTCTCAAAAAGAAAGAAAGAAAGAAAAAAGAATATGGTCTACTTTTCTGATCATATGGATTATCTGAGACAGTTTTATGAATTAACTATTATATGTTTCATCCATTTTGTTAAGCACTTTACGTTATCTGATTTTGTTCTCAGCACATCTTACCCTTGCATTTCATACTATTGCTATCTCTATTTATCAAATATGTAAGATGAAGCTTAAGTAAATTTTTCAAATTGCTCTCATTAATGGCTGACTAGTTGCAAATGATTGTCTACAAAACACATTTGATGAAAATGTACCTCCTACTGCTACTCCATTTACTTAATTACTTGGCATATCAATATCTGCAAATTAAGGCTGATAATATTTATCCTGTAGAGCTCTGATAGAGCATTATAGGCTATACACATATTGTATAGATCAGCACTCTGTGCCTAGGAGGGGATAGTTCAACTCCATTCCAGCCGCCTTACTATTCCTCCAGGATACCAAGCTCGATTCTTCCTTTGTAATTTTTGTTTCTTCTGAGTGCAATACTCTACCACTAAATCTTTCAGTACTGACTTCTATGAGTGAGCCATAGAAGCCAGTACTGAAAGATTTAGTGGTATTGAGATGACAGAAAACCTGTCATCTCATTGTAAGATCTTTTCAGACGACTCTAAAACAGAAGCCCACTTCCATGACTTTCTACACACTTCAAGAAAATTCTGTTTTTTTCCAACTCTTTTCATTATAGTTATATATTTATTTGGTTATTTAGTTATGTATTTACTTGATTGTTTATTATTTATTTAGTATTAGTCAAGCAATTTATTTTTATTTTACCCACCTTCTAACACATAGATTACTTTACTTTTATTATAATGATTATCCTAGAGACTAAAAGTTAATAATTTTACTACTTTCCTGACAACACAAGGATCTTAGAACAGCTCAATTAGCTTACATCATTCTCATTTTGGTTCCATTTATTTAAATTCTACAAATGATTAAAATCCCACATGATATCATTATTTTATTGTACAGTTAATTCTCATTTATGTTTAACCATTTATTTACCATTTTCATTGACTCTTTAAATCTTGTAGACAAATACATCTCATTTGAATTAGAGAAGACAAGGTAGAAAACAGGAGTTAAATATATGAAAGGAAGTTAAACAGAGAACAAATTAATATTTATCAACTCCCTGAAACACATAAAAATATATGGTTAAAAATATATACATTGTGTATGTGTATATGGTATTATCATCATCAGAAAGAAAATTATATCAAAGAGCTAGAATTCAGTCCTAGAACTTTCTAATTTCAAATGCTGTACTGTTTGATACACAGCATTGCAACCACATGTCTCATATAATTGGTTTTCAACAGTTGTTGGCTTTTTATAAAATGCTGCCTGTATGGAGGTGGAAGGAGTTAAGTGTTTCTGAGAATAGGGAGCCTTTTATCCTTGGAATCCTTTAGGACTGTATATTTTTCAAAATGTCTTAAGGGCCATCAACATCATCACTTTAATTATGCTTCAATGGCCATTTCATTAGATGAAGAGTTCTTTTTAAGGGAGAGATCACTGGATCACTGTAGTATTCTGATTTTGCAGGCTTTCCATCTGATATCAGAAACTCTGAAGGAAGGTTAGTTGGAGCAAAAGACTGAGGATACACACAATATGACACAAAAACTGATAGATGGTTCTGAAGCATATTTTTTTTTCACAGTGAAAAAGAAAAGATTGGCCTTCATTGGAAAATTATTCAGGTTCAAGCACAGGAAACTTACAGTGATTGCTCCTCATAGTGACATAACTTGAAATGTTAAGTCTACTTTCACCTGAAGAATTACATCCTTTCATTATACCAGTGCTACTTCAGGCCCATTTCTGGGACTGAATGAGCTGAGATTATTTCTCTATACTACAGTCAGCCCTGCCTCTGGATTCTTTCCTTTGATGCTGTAACTTCAG
Source organism: Saimiri boliviensis (assembly GCF_048565385.1). Taxonomy (NCBI): domain Eukaryota; kingdom Metazoa; phylum Chordata; class Mammalia; order Primates; family Cebidae; genus Saimiri; species Saimiri boliviensis. The sequence continues at coordinate 79,922,427 of NC_133463.1, forward strand.
AACTACTGTGTTCCTTACAGAAGTGCTGCCACTTCCACTCGAATCTCATTAGCAGGGTGATATGAGGAAGCCTAAACATCCCTTTAGTTTAACTACCAATATCAACTCATCTGCATCAGACTTCATTGAAATTTGGACCCAACTGTAGGAAATAAAAATAAAGGGGTTCTAATAAAATCTTTTAAAATATGCAAAATATTCTGGGTACCAAAAATCTTCTCTTGGATTACCTCAGTTCCTAACTTAGTTCTTTGGTGGCTTCCTTTTCTCCTCCTAGAGAAAGAGCTCTCATTCTTCCCTGCAGTTTGAATCTGCATGAATGTTAATAAACACACACACACAAACATACACACACATGCACAAACACACACAAGGGACTGACATTACCCCACATACTATCTTTCTCTTAGCCATAAAGCAATTTGTAGGTCACAGTAATCTGGCTGCACATTTCCCAATGTCAGAATTATAGAGTCTAGCTGCCCAGCAGGAGGAAATCAGGAGTATAGTACCAGAGGCAATCTGATGCTTCAGGTCCAGCAGAAGAGTCCAAAGTGGGCTTTGACACTCCAAATTAAAGGTGCTCTCTAAGAATTCTTAGCTCGTATGAGATAAAAGTACATGCCCTCATTCTTATGGGAAAGTCTGATAGGACCAGTGAATAATTAATATTCACAGCTTTCAAGAACAACCAGAATATGTCAGACCAATAAATTCCAAGTCTGTCTTAACAAAATAGCATTTTGCCTAATGGAAATATAATAAAATGGAATATAGTCTGAAAATATTTCCCATGCCCTCAATAGAGCTAAAATTGTTACATGTAAGAGGAGCAAGAAAGAAGGAAAAGGAAAAACAAAGTGGAAGAGGCAAATAAAGGGGAGGATTTGGACACTAATGTATGAACTGATTTAATAAAATTGAGAGAAGCGAGGCAGAGGACACTAACTCTTATTAAGCAGTTACTATGTGCTCAGAGCAGATGTGTTTACCAGTGTTAAACAATATTTAATATCCATTGAAATTTTTTGTAGAAAGTAGTGTAATTCTCAATTTATGTTAAGAAAAAAATTGTGCTATGCATTTTTTGTGTGTATTTTGAGGTCAGTTTTGACAATAAATTATACCCTTGTTTATTGTTTGTTTTCAGGCTGTGACCACCTAATATATTCAGCCTTTTGTAGATTTCAATTGTTGAATTACCATTGTTTACAAATCTTTAACTTCTATAATTCAAGAATCTTCAAAAATGGAATCTAGACCTGATAACTACAGTATCACCTTAAGATGTAAAATGTATATTCTCAGAAAGAAATTAAAGAATTCTAAAAACACTGTTGTCCCCTAACATCAGTAAGGACATTGCTGTTATTATTTTCAGGAAATGTTTGTATTTCAGCCAACAGTTCCACTGGGAGATGTTGATCCTTCTATTACAAGCATTGTGTTCAGCTCTGGAAGATCATGAGAAACTCCAGCTTTTATGCTGTTGCAATTGTGAGCTTTGTTTTCCATGCATCATGAACACAGGGGAAACTTTTATGAGATGAGAAAGAGGTAACACAAGATGACTATGAACCAAGCTGTAGAAGAGTGCTGTACTACAGTTACATGTAAAAGTTACTAAACATTTGAAATAATGAGCATATTTCAGGAGCTATAGTTGCAAAGCAAGAATGCAGTTGTTCCTTCTGAAATTTGGATAGGGCAATTTAGGAAAAGAATTAAGGACTCTCCCACAGACTCAGAATTAGATCAAGTACTATAGTTATTCAACTAGCCTAGGACTGGAAAGAGCTAGAGAAAGAGAGAATAGCCAGCATCTTAGTAAATACTTGAGTCAAAGCTGGTGAAATTGAATGCTATTATTTTTAAGCTCAGGACTTCACACTGAGACAAAGCTAAAAGGTTTCAAAGTTTATTGGATCTTGGAATGAAGTTGAAAGTAAGAAAAGCACAACCCAAGCAAGAAAGCCCAAGTTAAGAGTTGGAATGGGACTGAAGATTCAGTGGGGTCTTCAACAAATGGTTATATAGTGCACAGGTGGACTAGCCCTGGATAAAAGACACAGGGTTAAAACAGACAACTTTGCTCTCAAGAATGCTGAATAACAGGGGCTCAGTGATTGTTCCCTTTTAATCTTTTTTAAATTTTACTTTTATTCATTTTTTCCTGTTGATACATGGTAATTGTACACGTTTATACATTGTGTAATAATCAAATCATGGTAACACTATCCTCTTTAATTTTAAAATAGTCTAGTGGTCAATTTCCTAAATAAAGTGTGTGTGTGTGTGTACAGGCACACATGCACAAACACATCCTTTATGGCATAATGTGGAATAACTGTCCAGCTCAGGACATAGAATACAATATATTATACTACTTGAATTTCACTTTAACCATGTGGTTCTTTAAGTTACTCTTTTTTTTCATCTCAGTGATCCTTGTGCTCCCAAAAGACTTTGTGTCTCTCCTTTCCATCTGAGTTCAAATGTGTGTAAAATGTGGTGACTTCTACTCTTTTCCAGGGTCCAAACTTGAGGAAACGTAGAAGTTTCTGCCTCTCTCAAGATATGGTTACTAGGATTTTGAATATGTTTTTGGATAAAGGCCGGCATGAGAAAAGGTATTTCACGATTCAGGAAGGTGAGATATGATCTCTCCTAAATAATAGATACGATGGGTTAGGTTCATGTTACCTGAGACCTCTAAGACAGTTGCTCTTGTGACCTTAATCTGTTTTGATCACTTTTCTATGTTCTCTGGTCAGTTTCTGTACTCAGAAGCTCCCAGCCTTGTTCTGCTGAAGAAGTAGATCTGGAACTATATGTTTGTACCAGATTGTGCCTTAGTCTTACCAAAGATAATTGGGCAAATTGCAAAAATGTGGTCCTTCAGCCGATCCCCACTTTTGAGAATTTGAACTCTAACATCAAAAGCAGTGTATACTGGGGAGTGAAGGTCTAAGGGCATATAGAGCAGATGGATTTCAGACTGGAGTTAACAGTGTGAACCCAAAGTTAACAGAATAGTGCTTTATCAAGGAAGCTGGTTTGCAGAGGAAAAAATGGAACATTCTTACAGAAAAAAATAATTACATATTTTGCCCCAAGAAAAAAATAGAGAGAAGATATCTAGTGATTTTGAATTTCCTATGAACTCCCCTCATTTAACTTCTTATCTTTGAGTTCTGAATGAGTGCCCTTTATCCCTTCCCCCACCCCCCAAAAAAGCACTAACAAAAACAAAAAAACCTTTTTCTAAAACTTGTTTGATATAAGAATGACCCTTGCCTAGAATATCCTACATATGATTGAGTCTCATAGACTGGCAGGTGGATTCATGGGATAGAATGTGTATAAGTGATTTTAATATGACCCCAATAATCTGTCAAATTAGAGTAATTTAGGATCCAAGTTTCCAGTACATAGCCCTATATTTAAATTGCTTTCCTGACCTTAAGATACAGTCTACTCGGGACTGTTAGCAAGAGTTTTAGCCTAATCGGTTAGCACATCTAATATGAAGGTCATCCATGACTAACCACCTACCCACCACTACCATTGTGGATGACTAATTATATCCCTTGGGTCAATTAATTATTGCAATCAAAATTGAATGCAGTTAATTAGATAGTTTTGAGTCACTCAAAAGAATTCCATTGCATCATTAATAAAAGGACATGAGAAAAATCTATTGACAATAAGAAATAGGCATGAAGCTTCATAAGTACTTCTGACTCATATTTGAGTCATGGGTATTAGCAGCAAGGGGAGGATTCTCTAGAATGACTTCTCTTATCAAAAAATAATCTAATGAGTCCCATACACATATAAAATTATGGTAGTAGTTTCCAGTTTGGGGAATACATGGATGTTTATATTAGTCATAATTTGATTCATCTGAGGAGGGAATAGTGTTTCTGGATAAAGAAATTTGCTTAAAACAGGTCAAACATGGATACTTACTTAGCCTTGTCCAGTTTATTTTATCAGCTCTCTTAGAGCTTCCTATTACCAGTGTTCCCCATAGCAATGCTACCTTCATGGAGCAGACACAGTAATCTTTCCAAAACACAAACAAAGTCCTTTCCAGCCAACACAGCATGATCCGCAAACTTTCATGGAGGTAAAATCATCTAGGAAAATTGTTATACAGACATTCCTTGGGCCCACATTCAAAGATTCTAATGTAGTTTATATTTGATGGAGCCCACGTTTATATTTAATTAGAAGCCCAGGAGGTTCCAATACAGTGTCCCAGAGAAAAATGCATGTTTTATATACCGCAGTGGTTTGTGGCATAAAGGCTATAATTCCTTAGCATGGTAAGCAAAGACCTGCATGACCTAACCTCACCTGCACCGGTTTCGTGCCTCACTTCTCCATGTCTTCTTGTGCACACTCTTCAGCAACACCAACCCATCCCTGGCTTCTCACTCTCCTCCATGCTCTGGCAGACCTACGTACTTTTCCTGTTGGTGTTCCCACTCTGGAATGCCCTTCTCCACTTAAGTCTACTGAGATTGGGTAAATGGTTGTTCAAGATCTTGCAGTGAAAGGCTGAGGGGCCTCAACACAGAGCTAATGTCCAGCATGACCCAGCGTGGCATCAGTATGGAGGCAGGGATAACTTTATCTAATTGGATGCTCAGAGAGCATACGCTTTTGTGGATTTTTATATTCAAAATGAATAATTTTTCAAATTCTGAAAAATGGCTTGTGCTGGAGGAAGCCTGTTTCTTAATTTACCTGGGCACAATTCTATTCAACCTCCAAGATGCTGCCAGGTTACCACTTCTTGCTGGGTTGAATGCCTTTCCTCTCTACCCCTGCAATACCTCTAATTTCACTCACCATATAGTGCCATAATCACTGTGCCTGTTTTTAAGGCTGCTGTCACATGCTGGCTTGGTAGTTGCACCATAAATATGTGCTACTATGAAGTTATTTCAGAGAAAATTTTGGTAACGACTAATATGTCTGAGATCAACAAGAAAAGCTGCTCTGGTTTCCAGTCTCCTTTAACATTTGACAAATTTTATTGCGTGACAATCCTGTGTCTTGCACTGTACTCAGCTTTGGAAAGACAGAGGTGGATTCTTTCCTATGCTTTTCTTAAAATATATTTAACTCTTGCCCTGAATCAGTGCTCTGGTTCTCCTGCCACTCATCCCTAGCAACCTCCTGCTTCTCTGTATTAGTCTGTTCTCACACTGCTGTAAAGAATACCTGAGACTGGGTCATTTACAAACAAAAGAGGTTTAGTTGACTCACAGTAACACATGGCTGGGGAGGCCTCAGGAATCTTACAATCACGGAGGAAGGCAAAGGGGGAGCATACAACTTCTTCACAAAGCAGAGGCAAGCAGGGAAAATAGCCACTTATAAAACTACCAGATTTCATGAGAACTCACTCATTATCATGAGAACAGAAATCACTCTCATGATCCAATCACTTCCCACCAGGTCCCTCCCTGTGGGGTTTACAATTTGAGATGAAATTTGGGTGGGAACACAGAACCAGGCCATATCACTCTCTCCTATCAGATCCTAGAAGGCACCACACACTTCATCACCACTGAGCTTTCATCCCTGGTATTTCCTCCATCTACTCAAATTCTGTTGTCCACTTTGTCAGCATTCATCCTCCAAGAACCAGCTCTTGGTGCATCCTCCAGACACCTCTATTGATTTTCCATTCTACACTAAACAATACTTTTCCTGAGCCCAAAGTTTGGGGATGATGGTATGCCAAAGGTATAATTGTCCACTGTGCAGAGAGAGAAAGGGTGAGTATCATCTGGTGCTTCTCACCAAGCCTTATACTAAGGCATGTTTTTGTTGTTGTCACACAAAGGGGTCTGTTCATCAAGCCTGTACTCACATGATTTGTCTCTACTTGAAGGTGCCCTTGTGCCTAATTTAAACAAAGATTCATATAGTGGCAGCGTTTCCCCTGTTTTCTATAACTTGTTGGAACTTACTGTGATTGTAGCATGTAGAATTCTGTTTAGGGTTTATCTGTTTCTGCAGCTACTTTATATGTTCCATGAGGTTGGAGACTTAGTCTTACTGATCTCTATGATCTCTGAAGCAGAGTGCTTGGTTCAAAGGAAACACTTAAAAGACATTTATTAAATCAATGAAATAAACCCTGGGGAAATCTTCCACTCATTGTAAATATCCAGCCCACTGACTCACTCACTCAGTGTGTGATTCACACATCCATTAACTTATTTTTCATTCATTTCTTTTCAATAATATGAATCACCCTGGGCTTCAGTTTTATCACTATAAAATGAGAGTGATTATCACTTCTCTTTTTACCTCACTAGAAATTTGTAAAGTTCAAAAGAGATGATGTTTAAAAGGCACCAATCAATGTGTAAAATTAAGAAAAACAACCATGGGGAGTGAGATATTGAAATATACAAATACATTTTGGCATTTGTTCAGGAAATGGATTTGTTTAAGCAACAATATCACAAAATTAGGTATTTTGAAAAACAGAATTTGGTGGTAGCTCAGTTTTGAGTACAATGAATTTTTCAAAGAGTTAATGAATCTTTTTAACTGCAAAAATTTTCAATATGGCGATGCCATCGTACACATCCAAGGCAGATTTTCCTAAACTTAAATGACCAAAGAACCATGTTGATTTGGAATTAGCTAATATAACAGTCCCCTCTGCCTGAGAACATACTATAGAAAAAGATTCAGGAAAGCATCTTATTTAAATGCACAGACTTTAGTCAACTTAGTACTAAATTTCACCCGGTAGAAGGAGCATCCTTCCAGGTTCATAAAACAACAGATTTTCAGAAAACTAATGAAAATCTTCGAGAGAGGCAGAATAGTATATTTGATTATTTCCCCAGAGCTCAATAAAGCCATGTCATATTTCAAAACAAGTTTATTTTTATAACTACAATTGCATTTTGAACTATTTTTAGATCCATGGTAGATGTTATTTTCTGTATCACTTTTGCCTCTCACTGTGTTTCTTCATCTATCTCAACTCCAGATCATGTAAAGACTCTTCTCTGTGGAGTGAGGCTCATCTAGGAAGTTATTACAAATCAGCTTGAGCCAGCACTATTCACTTATGGAAATCATACCCTCTTGTGTAGCCAATTTATCCAGTGCTTCCCCAAAACACGTATTCAATCTAGTTTCCCTGCCTTTGCTCATGTTACCTCCTCAATACAAATTCTTCCTCTATATTCTTTATTCTTCTTTTCCTCTTTGATCCTTACCTTTTTCCCCTTCTTTCTTCTTTCCTTCCTTCTTCCATCCATCCATCAACCCACAAGCATTTATCTGATACTTTATTAGGTCATGGAGGTACATACACAGCTAAGGTTTGTTATTTGCCTTAAAGAAACTTAGACAAATATGTAAGCTATGAAGTCTGCAATACAATGTGACCAGCTCATAATAGAGAAATGTGTAAGATACAATAGGTGCACACACATACACACACAACATGCACACTGAAGAGACAAATCTAGAGAGGACTAAAGGAGAAGATAAGAGCAGGGACAACTTCCCAGCAGAAGTGTTTAAGAGTCAAATCTTGAATATTAGTGCTACCACATACACAAAGCCAAAGAAGTGTCCAGTTGGGAGGAAAAATACATGCTAAGGCACAAAGGTTGGAAGCAAAATAAATTTGAAGAATCGTGCCCGAAAATAAGAGCTAACATTTTTGGGGTGCATAGTGTTTTTGAGGTACTGCCTTAGTGCCTTACTCAGTAACACTTTAAATTTTGTTTTATTATTATGCCTATCACACAAATGAGAAAAATGAAACCACGGGTCACATGGCCAATTGATTGCTGGAGCAAGGGCTAAACCTTAGACATTCGTGTTCTAAGGTCTGGTTGCTCAACCACTTTGGTTTGGCTGTAATACAGTAGGAGAGTGACATGAAGTCACATAAGAGAGGCGCAGCCAGCTCACAGAGGATCTTTTATGCCTTCCCTGGGTCTGTGAAAATTTCTGGATGCCTTCTCTGGCCGCTCTCAATGCACGGTAAGACTCTCCTCTTTTCAAGTCTCATACGGCTCACTGTTTGTGGGTTGGGCACTTACATGCACATTTACCTGCCCACATCCCTTGAACTAAACAACTGGATTCACGTATCATTTAACACACTCTCCTAAGTAGATTCTGAGGTATCAAGTGGCAGACACTGCATCCTCTTCTCCCCTTAATGCTTTAGACAAGGCTCTGCACAAAACAGACACTTAATTGAAAATAAAATGAATGAATGAGCCTTTGAATCAGCATCAAAAGTAGTAACTTGAGGTTTTGTCATATATCAAGCATTTTCACGTGATTGACTCCGAAAAATACAAGGCTGTGAAGTAAATACAATATTCATGTCTATTTTAGTTATGGGGAAACTGAGACTGAAGTACTGGGGGTTAGGTTAGTGTCATTATTGTTGCAATGGCAAAGGAATGGGTAGAAATTGAAGTTCTGGAGGTTTTAAATGTCATCCACTAGTTTTCCGTTCCATCTTTGCTAATCATTTTCAAAAATACTTTAAGAGGACAGGTATTTGTAGAAATAGAGTCTATATTTGATGCATTTAATCCTCACTTCCTTTCTAAAACTCCATTACCATCCCGGAACCTAGCCCATAATCCAGGTTTCATTTGCTGAGGTAAAATAACATATCATAGAAGCAGAAACGGATAACGTTGGTCAAGTTGCTAAGAAACCCAGAACATTTTTAAATATGCCAGGTCATTGTCCCACGGGGAAACCAGTAATATGTCATGTCTCCATAGTAACTCACTATGAACAGGATGTGAGTTGAAAATAGAGGAAACTATGAGAATGGTAATCAGTAATAAACCTGAAAAATGCTGAGTAAGAAAATATTCAGTATGGTTAAACATCTCAGAGTGAATTATTAGGTAAATCGTGAGCTTTAGACTCAAAGAGACGGAGTTAAATCCCAACCCTCCACTGAAAAGTGTAAAACCCAGGCAAAACAGTGAAACTCTCTGAACTGCCTCTTTCCCTAGCTGGGATGTACAAGTGTTAAGCATCGCTCTACCAAACTTTCAGGGATGTTGTGATAAAAGGCTATACAGACATAAAATATTTTTGAAGAATCATTAGCATTTCTGTCTTTAAAGAGGCACATTGTCTCACATAATCTGAGACAATTCAACAACTAATGGTTTATTTTAACTTGGCTCTGGCTTATCTTATGTTGTAGAATTTTCTGTTAGTGAAATATTACCTGTCAGATTGGTCATGATTGGGCTGAAGTTAAATCAATGGGTTGTTTGCTGGTAAGAAGCTTTGAAACCCAGATTTCAGCCATTATCTCCCTATGTATATGACCTTGAGCAAGTCATTTGGTCTTGTGATAAAATAACAATAATAATATTAATGTTTTTCTCTCTGTGCTTGTGCATTCTCATTGTTCAACACTCACTTATGAGTGAGAACATGTGGTGTTTGGTTTTCTGTTCTTGTGTCAGATTGCTGAGAATGATGTTTTCCATGTAGGCTAGAGGAGGAATAGCAGGCAGTCGGGGAATTGGGGAGGGACAACATTAGGAGAAATACCTAATGTAGATGACGGGTGATGGATGCAGCAAACCATCACCATGGCACGTGTATACCTATGTAACAAACCTGCACAATTGCACATGTACCCCAGAACTTAAAGTATAATAAGAAGAAAAAGAAAAACCCCGCAATTAAAATATATATATATGGAGAGAGAGAGAGAGAGAAAGAGAGAAGTAATACCCTTAGACTCTCACAAGGGGATCCCTGCCTGAACCCTGTGCCTCAGTGGGTCCAGGGCTTTGCAGTACTTCCTCAAAGTGGTCTAAGTCTGTCCCTTCCTCCATCACCCCAACCCCACCCATTGCTTGGAACCTGCTGAGAACAACAGTACGTACAACCCAGACAGAGGACTCCAGTCTTGGACCAAAACTTGTACGGACTTCATTCCCCATTTCTCCCCTTTGGAGCACTATCCAACCATCTTCCCTATGTGGGATCAACCAGTTATCCCAAGCTGCTCTGAGATCTGTGCCTAGCCCTGGTTCTAGGAGTATGGCCTGGTGAACAAATCACTCCCACTGACCAGTATGGCTTTTCTTTTATGGTAAAGGGGAATATTAAGCTGCAAGAATGATACTAACATGTTGATTTAGGGTAACTTTCACTCACACTGGACAGAGGAGAAGTTCAGGTCTCTGAGCCAAGAAGAGCCTACTGCCAACCCTTCAACTTAAGCTACATGTATAGACCTGTGCATCAGTTATCATCTGCAAATGTATCAATTGTGTTATCATCTTTGGTCTACAGCACCTGAGGATGGCTGAAGTAGTTATACATTTTTTATCCTGTGCCACTGACATCTGGCGTCCCAGTCACTGACCCCACTGAAGGCTCTGTGTTATACTGAAGATATTCCTCAAGAGCTGGTCACACCTGTCTCCTGCAAGGTCTTCAGAGACTTGCTCTGCAACATAAATCAGCCCTTCCAATTTATGCTAATCTTACCTCTGACTAATATAGTGACATTGTACTCTCCCCAGACAGATATTAAGTCATGCTGAATGAGAGACAGACATATTTTACATACATTGAACAATCTGTCCACATTCCTCTGTGCCAGGGGCAGTATATTAGAGGCAGGAGTGTGATCACTATTGGAAGAGATCACATTCTAAGAATGCAATGATTACTGCCTAAGAGTTCAGGAGAAGGAATGGCTGAAGGCTATACCTTTATGGTACACAGTTCTGAACAGTTAATATAACATGACTAGAAAATGAATCAGCATTCAAGTTTTCCTGCATACTTTGGGTAAGACTTGCACTTTCAGTCATCATCAATAAAGCACTATAATAACATTAGAGAGCCACTGAAAGTCAATATACACAAGTGGCTTAAAGAATGATGCTGCATCAGAGTAATGTTACAGCTGGAAATTGGTTGTAAATTGTATTAGGGAACAGCAGCTATAAGAGAATCTATATTGTTTCAACACAAACAGGTTCCAAAGAGCCATGCATTATGAGTAATGCTACATTTTTCTTGTAATGTGAAATATGAAATTTGAGATTAAGAATGGCATATTTGACAAATAAAGAACATGGAGAAATAACTCCTGTTCCTGGCTACTAGGAAAAGTCTTTATGTACAATGATTGGACAAAAAACAGATATGTAAGTACCTCTTCTCTATACATTGTTCTAAATCTTCGCTGATAAACCACTGTGCTTCACCTGGACTCATTAGTTTATAATGTATTTTAAATCACATTGCATGTATAGATAAGGAATTCACCAGAAATACTTGTATCAGTAAGAAATACTTACATCAGGCCCTATACATTGCAGACTGATAGACACTAACTATGCTTTTGCCACAGGAATAATAAAAATGCTATCATCACAACCATTATTATTATTATATTAATTATTCTGTTAGAAAAATAATTACTAATAAAAATTAAAAAGCCATTTCTGACATTCCATGTCCCCTCACCCATGAGAAAACACTGACCTCTCCCTTTTGTATGCCACCTTTCTTCCTATTCATGGCACCAGAACACCACACTGCTTGCTTTGTGCCAGCTGTGTGATATTTAAGAGAGGGGTCATATACAATATTTCTGCTGAATTCCTAGCACTTATCACAAATCCTGGTGTTGCATCAGCACTCAAAACTCTTTGGCGAATAAATAGAGGAATTAATTTATAAATCACAAAATGAGATAGAAATGAAAATACTATTCCAGTAATATTATCATTTCTACATAAACTCATATTTTAAGACAGAATGAGCCAGAGTTCTGAACTGACAAAATAATGGAGAGGCATCGTATTTATTTTTCAATTAAAAGGGAATAATTTATTAAAATACTCTATAGTAGGTACTTTAAACCAATGATTCTATGACTCTCACAGCCTTTCTCCCACCATTAGAATCAGCTTTGATGCCCACTAAACATAAAGATTTCTGAGCCCCACGCCAATCCTATTGAATCAGAAACTCTGGGCTGGAGGGTGGGAGCTTGGTGGGGGGGCATGAGGTCTAGGAATCTTCATACTTAAAATAGTTTTCAGTGGGTTCTTTGGTACTCTGATGTTTCAGATTCATTTTTATAGAGTAATATATTCACCTCAATTTTTGCCATTCCGTTTCTGAATCACATGAATTCTTGCACCTTTAATTTGAAAGGAAATACGATTCAACACCAGGAGTCTTCATGAATCACAAATTGGTAGATGTCCTTCCATGATCACACTAGACAGCTGGGGGCCCTTTACCTGCTGCTATGGCATCCTGTTATTTTGGTATCAGGATTTTTTTTTTCTTATTTATTATTTAGAAACAGAGTCTCACTTTGTTGCCCAAGCTGGAGGGCAGTGGCAAGATCAAGGTGCATTGCACCTCTGCCTCTCGGGTGCAAGGAATTCTTTTGCCTCATCCTCCTGAGCAGCTGGGACTACTGGTATGTGCCACCACACCTGGCTACTTATTGTATTTTTAGGAGAGATGGGGGGTTTCACCATGTTGGCCAGGCTGGTCTTGAACTCCTGACCTCGTGATCCACCCGCCTCGGCCTCCCAAAGTTCTGGGATTACAGGCATGAGCCACTATGCCTGGCAAGATTTCTTACACATTCCTTCTATTGCAGGTAATATCATTTTTCCTCTTGTCTACAGTGTAATCTAGAGGATATGGACCACGGCTATTTTTTCATTGTGGTTCCAGCTACTAGCACAGTACCTGACCTTCATGAACGCATGACCAAATAAATAAGTTAGTAGGAATTAATGAACGAGTAAATAAGCAAATGAAGAAAATACTTACTTCTGATGTTAGTTTCATCACATTTAATTTGTTTTTACCCCTTTTTTTTTTTTTTTTTTTTTGAGATGGAATCTCACTCTGTGGCTCAGGGTAGAATGCAATGGCGTGATCTTGGCTCACTGCAACCTCTGCCTTCCTGGTTCAAGTGATTCTCCTACCTCAGCCTCCCCAGTACCTGGGATTACAGGTATACACCATCACACCCAGCTAATTTGTGTATTTTTAGTGGCGACAGGGTTTTATCATGTTGGCCAGGCTGGTCGCAAACTCCTGACCTCAAATGATACACCTGTCTCAGTCTCCCCAAGTGCTGGGATTACCGGTGTGAGCCACCACACCCAACCCTATTTTTACCTTTCGTTTCAGGAACATTTTGGTTTTTTTCCTGAAACAAGGTCTTTCTCTGTCACCTAGGTTTGAGTGCAGTGGCATGATCACAGTTTACTGCAGCCTTAACCCCTTGGGCCCAAACAATCTGTTCACCTCAGCCTCCTGAGTTCAGCTACCTCCTGAGGAAAATGCCTTTGGTAGCTATCTAAATTAATGATAACTCATCTAATGGACAAAATAAATTTTTTAAAAACCATGATCAGTGGACAACACCCCTTTACTCACTGTGTTATCCATTTATGAAGATTTGGAACCTTGATGTATCTTAAAGAACAACAACATGAACAAAGTTAGTAAATTTCAAATATGAACCATGCATCTACCAAGCAAGATGGCTAATGACTTCAATCAACAGAGTAAGCAGACGTGTGAGAAATGTCTAATAATGCACAGAGCATTCAACTCTGACCTCACTCAATTCTGAAACTAAACTAAGTTTCATATGTTCTCCCTATGTCCTCACTGTTAGAGTTTCAAAGAGTGTGTGTTTGTTATGTTTGAGGAGAGAAACAAAGAAAGAAAAAAAGCCCTTAAATCTATTGGCCAGCAAACGAAGGCTTAAAGTTAGGGGTAGTGGGGAAATAATTCATGTTAGTTTACAAGAAGATTTCAAAAAGTTTGTGGAAAGATAAAAATTAAAAATATAAGCTTTATATCTCAACATAAGCCCCATCAAGTTCAAGACACTTTTTTAGTGACAATATAAGTCATTTAGTCCATCCCTAAACAATGAGGATCCTGGGAATTTCACTATATCAATGCAATATTTTTAAAATTATTAACTGAAGAAAAATGGGTGCCCTTTACAGAAGTTTTTAGATTAAGAAACAAAAAAGAAGTCAGAACAAGCCAAATTACAGTTGGAAGGTGGATTCCCTAATAATTTCCCACTGAAACTCTCACAAAATTACCCATGTTTGATGAGAGAAATGTGCAGAAGGATTATCATAGTGAAGAAGGACTCTCTGATGAAGGTTTCCAGGGCATTTTTCTGCTACATTTTTAGCTAACTTTCTCAAAACATTCTCATAATAGGCAGATGTTAGTGTTCTTTTGTCCTCCAGAAATGTAACAAGAAAAATACCTTGAGCATCTCTGATACGGTTTGGCTTTGTTCCCACCCAAATCTCATGTTGAATTCCCACGTGTTGTGGGAAGGACCTGGTGGGAGGTAATTGAATCATGAGGGCAGGTCTTTCCCATGCTGTTCTCAAGGTAGTGAACACATCTCATGAGATCTGTTGATTTTAAAAGGGGATTTTCCCTGCACAGTCTTTCTTCTCTTGTCTACTGACATGTGAGATATGCCTTTCATCTTTCATTATAAATTCCCCATCCACATGGAACTATAAGTCCATTAAACCTCTCTCTTTTGTAAATTGCCCAGTCCTGGGTATGTCTTTATCATTAGCATAAAAACAGACTAATACAATCCTCAAAAAATGATGCCATGATTTCTGCTCTTGATCAATGTGATTTTGCTCTGAGTAGACTACCTGCACCTCTTGGTAGCCATTGCTTTGATTGTGCTTTGTCTTCAGGATCATGCCATCAACATATTTCATCTTCTGTTATAATTCCCTGAAGAAATGCTTCAGAACCTTGATCTGACCTGTTTAAAATTTGTATTAAAGGCTATGCTCTTGTCTGCAGCTGATCTGGGTGCAATGACTTTGGGGCCCATCAAGTGGAAAGGTTGCACAACTTCAGTTTTTCAGTCAGAATCATGCTAAACCAGTTGAAATGTCTATAGTGTTGGCTATTGCTTGTACTGTTAATCATCAATTATCTTCCATCATGACATGAACAAGATTGGCTTTTTTTTCCTTTCAGATTGATGTGGATGGTCTACCATCTTGGGCTTCATCTTCAGTATTGCCTTGTCCCTTCTTAAAATGAGCTACCCACTTGCAAAGGATACAAGCCATATTGGATTGGGAGATGATTTTTCTTCATTATGACTTCATCTTAACTAATTACAGCTGCAATTACACTATTCTCAAATAAGGTTACTTCCTGAGGTACTGGAGTTTAGTACTTCAGCATATAAATGGGTTGGTGGGGTTGGGGGGTGCACAACTCAACCCTTAACAGAATGTAAACTCAGTGAGGATACCAACTTTTTCTAGTGATCATTGCTATACCTCCAAAACATAAAGTTTGTCTAGCACATCATAGGTGACAAATGTATACTTACAGAATAAATGCATGTATCTGTCAATCAAATCTATATCTCTAGTGCCACATCTGATGCTCTTTACACAATATAATTGTACCTAATCTTTTTGTCTTATCCATTCTGGCTTCTTGAACATTTATTTCTAATTAATCTCTTTGTAAAACTGTTCTCCCACTACTCTTCCAATAATAATCCCAATTAATTATTAACTCATATCTGATATGATGATCACTAACATAGTCATTATCTAAATATTAAAAATGTGTGCTATTCTCACCAGCATTTTTATTGTGAATTATATGTCATCCCAAAAGTATATGTTTTTTCTGGAGCAGGGAAAAAAGCACTAGTGAGACATCCGAGACATCAGTCTATATACTAGCTGTCTTTGCAATGTACTTCCTGGCTTCCATTCTCTCAAGGCTGGAAAAATCTATTCCTTATCTTCAGGCCCATCTCTGCCTGAGTCTGAGGGTCAATACTAACCTAAACATGTAGCGATTTAAGGAACTTTCTTTTGACTGAGACATATATTATAGTTTCAGAAATACATGCATAAATCGAGGAACAGCCTACAAGAAGAGGATCTTAAGAAAAGGATGCAAAACTTCTTTATTTGCTCAATATTTAGGAACGGTTCAGAATGCAGGGATGACTCAAATAACTACTCTGATTCTGAGGTGTTAAGAGATGCAGTTTTATTCATTTATTCAAAAACACAAAAAATTGTTTTGGGGCATGTACTAGATACCCAGCACTGCACCAAGCCATGGAAGTATGACAGAAAGAAGACAACTATACTCTCTATCCTTAGAGAACTTGTATCTTAGGAGAGGGGAAAACATATTCATGAAAGAAGTGATACATAAAAGTCATTGATCTTAGTTGTTACGGAGAAACAAAAGATTAAGTGTGTAAAATAGAAGAACTAATATTTATGTGGAATCAAGAAGGACTTTTCTTTGAAACGTTTCTGATTTTTAAAATGGAAATAAAGAATGCTTAGAATCTCCGGGGTTAAAGGATAGAGAAAAAGTAAAATATTTTACTACTAGTGAAGAACCTGTGATATTACAATGATAGGATTCCCCACTGCTGGACTGTGACTGGGTGAAACAGAAGGTCATTTCCAGATAACCAGAAAACTATTGTACAGGTATGAATATTCAGGCCCAAGAAAACCTGGTCTATTTTCTCTCTTCATGGATCCTGCTCACCCTAAGCATGAAACAGCCATCACTGCTGGTTCAGAGCCTGTAAGGTTCAGTCTGTCACTAAAAGAGGTTCTATTCCCTCTTGACAGTGTACCAGGGTTCTACACAATAAGCTTCTGCCTGTGTACCACATTCAGGTCATGTCTCTGCTATGTGTGTGTGCTACATGAGAGGTCAGGGGTAAAGCAGGCCAGATATTCAGTGTCCAAGACCTAGTGCTGAGGTCTAGACCTGTCTTTATTTGAGGGTGGCTTTTGAGCTACGGCTTCTACAGGTTTAATATTGAATTTACAAATCTCTTATGGGCAATAAGTGCCCCTGGCATGTAAGTATATTTGCATGTAAAAAGAAGAACACTTGAAGAAATTTTTTGAACTATCTTCAGATATTCAAGGCAGTTCATATTTAGTGTAAGAGGTGGGCTCTAGAATCAGGTGGCTGTGAGTTTGAATCATGGCTTTGTCATTTAGTGGTGGCATGATATTCAGAAAGTTTCTTCAACTTTTTGAACTTCAGTTTTCTAATATGAAAATGGAGTTAACAGCAGCACTTACCTCATAAACTATTGTGAGGACAAAAGAAGATATAATATCTAAAGTGTTTAGGATAATTTATATACTGTCCATATTTAATATGTATAGTCTGGTTCTTTCCTATTCCTGGTAGGGTTTTTGATATTGTGTACAGCTTGCATTTCATTCCTGCTTCTCCTTGAGTGGACCCAGTCATGCTCTCACAAAGCCTCATGCATCAAACATAGCTCTGTGCCTTCTCAGAGTCTCTCAACTGACTCCCACACAGATACTCACAAGCTTCCCCTCAGCTATTACTATGACTCACTGACCACATGTGAACCCAGGCCGTCTGTGACCTGATGTTGAACAGTTTAGGGTCTCTGGCTCTTCTTCCATCTTCCCACCTGTGAGTCCCAGGACCTGGGTTCCATAGCAGCTGCCAAAGGGGTCAGTTCAGTGCTGAAAATGTTAACCAGTGCGACAGGGAAAAGTGAGAGCCTGTGGCCAGTTTTCTGTTTCTCACTACAACATGCCCATGCACTGTCTGTACAGCCAAATATGTCAAAAATGCCCTCATGACAAACAGGATGTACCTTCATAGAAACCAACAAGGGCTTTTCTTGGCTCATCACAAAGCAGTGGCCAGAGCGGTTAATGCATTGTTTTGCATTGTTTCCCATGCTTCCCTTCTTTCTTCACTTTTCCCTCACTCTTGCCTCCCACGATTATATTCCCCAAATAAAACATTTACACTTAATTTACACCTCAAGTTCTGCTTCTAGAAAACCCTACCTAAGATTATTGGTAATAGAAGTGGTCTTACAAAGATTCTCAGGAAGAATTTGGGAATTGGATTTCCCACTGGCATGAAGGCAATAAAACTTTACTGCTTGTAGTAAGTAGGATGCAGTTGATATCATGAGTACCCAGGCTTCTATCTGTCATTAATGGGGTAAGAAGAAGGCTTTGGGAGATTGAGTAGCTGTGATGCTTAATCAATTTGGTACCAATGAAAATTATAAGAATTGCGGAGTAGGGTAGTTTTTTGGAGGAGGGGACATGGGAGATTTTGTACAGACACCAAAAAAACTATTCCAGTGCTGGTTAATTGTCAACTGTAAGCATGATCTAAAAGCCAGAAACATCTATGATAAATTAGAAGACACTTTTAGCCCTTATAATCAGAGAACAGACTATTCAGTAGAACAGATTGTAACAAGAGTGGAAGAATTGCAAAGATTAAAGGAACTGTCCCAACAAGTCTCTTATGTCAAAATCAGAGGCCTGATATGAAGAAAGCTGAATCCTGGAACAGGACTATTTGGGATGGGATATAGGATAGACATTGGCTAGGAATATCTGGGCTAATAAGCCACATATTAGCCACCTCCTAATCCTCTAAACTCTAAACTTTCCTCATAGCAGAAGAAGCTTTTTACTCTTTTCCAGATGAGATCTCCTTTTGACTGGGGATCATGCAATGGACTCACGTGAACTGCTGCCTTGCTCTAGGATACTTGATCTCCTACCACTTTTACTGTCCCTAACTTGATAATTAGAGTCAAGTTTAGCAGAGCCCCAGAAAAGAAGGGCTATACACTAACATACTGGCTCATATGATCTGAAAGGAACTGAAGAAATGCATGTAAGAGTAAGCATGGTGGCTGTTAACCAGTTGAGAAAAACGGAACAATGAACAGGATAGAATTTATTGGCATGAAGGCACTTATTAATGCTTGAAATCAATGATCTAAGATGAATTTGCTGAGACAGATGGCTCCTTCAGGCCTAGACTGGAAGATGGCTTACAGAAAAGCAAAGCAAAAGTGCCAGAACATTTTCGGCATACTTACAAAAATGGAGTCTCTGTTGAATTTGGTTTTTACATCACTAGACCAACACACCTTCCACTCCCCTGGCCTACATAGGTCTTAGCAATGGGTTGCTATGTCCTTGTGGCTTCATTCCAGATTTCTACTGCTGTCATAGCCAACCCCACATGTAGCCACAGACACAGCATCACATTATTATGCCACATTTTCATGATGATAGGCTGTACCCTTGGGGGAATCCAGACCAACTTGCTAGAATGTTTGCCTGCAAACATGCAATGACCTCACCTAAATAGATGTCTCACAAAATGGCATATATATATATATATATATATATATATATATATATATATGTATATATATAAAATTTTCACTATCCTTCATTGCATTCAGGCCAATAGCGAAGGTTATACTTGAGACCAATTTAAGTGAAAATACATAATTGCTGATCCAGAAGAAAAAAACATACACATCAAAACAATTGCAAAACATGACTGTATACTACAGGAACTAGGGGAACATGACTACAGAATTCATTAACCTGGAGAACCCAACTGTACCTCCAAAATTAGCTTCCAGGAAGGTCTGGATATTGTTTGTTAGGTTGATTCCTTGAACCTTAGACACAGTGATGAGCTCCAGTAAATGAGATCAAGACGTCAAAACTGCCTTGGCATAGTGTTGAGGGGGAAAAAAAGAGTGGTCAAGAAAGTAGGGATTTTACTTTATATGATCAAGTAACTGCATTCCCCAGGAAAGCCCAGGGATGCTCCTTTTACCAAAGCTTTAATGAACATAAGAATGAGGGAATAACTGGCATTGTTAGATGCTCAGCACAGGCTGACCTCTGTAGACTGGCAATTGGAGCCCACTTCAAGTATGGGATTGCCTCCAAAAGAAAAACACTTCCTTTCTCTTTCTTGAGTCCCCTTGCATGGGAGCTAATAACTAGATGCTCAACAAATTTTCCTTTGTTTCATGTATTTAAGCCAGATACCTGAAATTATCTTAGCTGTGGAACTGAACTTGGATTGATTCCAGGCTCTGAATTTTTTTTCTTCCTTCTAGGTTTATAAACACACACACACACACACACACACACACACACACACACACACACACACGTTTTTAACATGTTTCTCCCCTGTAAATTTTTATTTATAGAATAATTTGGTTAAAGTAATGTCTCTAAAATGAACTCATGCTTGCCTGCCTATTTTTGAAATACTCTGTTTTCTCCTCTTTGACTCTGTTTATGATAGAAAGTAAAATTTTTTACTTATTTGTTTAATAAAGGCAAATGAAAGAGGCCGCTGAAATTGCTCTTTAGATTCTCTTCATTTCAGTGGATGAAACTTCCCAAATTGGGGCCAAGTCATTTTAAGCAAGCCACTACAAAGTGGGACATTTCTGTAAAATTGCACTATTTTGAAAATATACAGGTGCTTTTTTTATTTCCTCAATAAAACCTCTTCCCACTTGTTTTCTATTTATAAAGACCCCCTCCATCCCCTCACCAAATGGTTGAGTTTCAACTCATCTTGACACCCGAAAACACAGCTGTCTTTTGAAATAGAGAAAAACAATCTCCTGTAGAATTTGAAATAGCTGTTCACAAACAGAAAGAAATTTAGACTGCTTTACCTCCCAGTGACTCAATCGATCAGCACCTTCTCAGGACATAATGTGAGTCTCTTATCAATGTATACCCAATGGCCAGCACGTTTGGAGCTACATAGGAAGCACCTTAGAAACCTTGAGTTGATTTTCTTTTGTAACTGAGACTTGTTCTAAGCACATAAAGTGAGCAGTGTGTCATAAACAAACATAGCCAACTTTGCTGAATTCTTCCTGTGTGTTAACCACTGTTCTACGGGTTTCACATGTATTCTTTCCTTTGACCTCATTACTTACTGATATCTCTAGTTGCTAGATGATAAAAGAGAGAAACATTGTGGTCAAATAACTTGTGCAAGTTTATTTAGCTTCTCAGGATTAGCTCTGGGACAGCATGGGACAAAGGATTGTACCATGTGAACTAGGTTAAGCCTATCAGTGCATTTCTTCTCTCTGACCACATAGATTGACCAGAGAATAACAAGTGATGAAAGCCATTACAACCACGGTAAATTATACATAATACTACAAGTATTGGGACAATAATGTTATATTTCCTGCTGGACATGAAAATGAAGGCATATGGCTCTAAGAAATTATTGGCAATAATTTTCAACTTTAAAGGAAAATTAAACTTTCATTGAAGTTGACCCAGCAGAAGGCAGGCCAAGAAGACAAGGAGAATATATCCTGGTGACATTTACTTGTGCCTCTGATCAAGCTGTGCATGAATCTAGATTACCAAGGTACTTTACAGTTACTTAGGCAATTACATTTCCTTTGGTTTTTATACCAATTTGAGTCAGTTTTGTTATTGCAACCAAAGCTTCCATATAATTATTAATAGAAAATCCAATATTTAATGGTGAATTCCTGGTGTTAAAAGAAGATAAAAAAGAGAAGTACCTTGGAATAAAAGGAAAAGACAATGTAGCAAGCTCAATCTCCTAATAAAGTTTCTTCCTTATTTTCTTTTTAACCCCTGCCTCAGTGTGGATGTGGGTGGACCAATAAGTGGAGACATAGTGCAGCCAGGTGACAAGAAGAGGGAAGCACTGAGGGAGGTTTGGGGAGTTGTAATACTGAGGGATAAAAGGTCTTTGTAAAAGCTTTTCTCTCTGAGGCAGCCTTAGTCTGGATATTACCTGATTTTAGTGTCATGAAATTGCCACGCAGGCTACACAGCCATTCAAGATTTAATAGCCAAACCAACTCTGCCTCTTGTATCTTTCATACTGAATGCAAAAACAGTTTCATAAGGGCTAAAACATACACAAAAAAATCCCCCCAGAGTGTCACTTGGAGTAGTTCATTAAAAAAGAAAGGTACAATTTGGTAATTAAACATTATTAAAAACCTGTTCGTTCTGTGTCAGGAAGGTTAAAAGCAAAGCTAATTATATGCCCCAAGGATTTCCAAAGTACTCTTCACTGGCCTTGATTGAGTTTTTCTTGTAAATTAAACCCAAGTAAGTAATTCACTAAAGTAGACAGATGTGTTCCGGATTGCACATTATTTTCTCTCTGTTTGCCTTCTCTGTCTTAGCTCCTCCTCACCTTCCCAGGGGAAAAGGAGAAGATGTCTTTAACGAGACCAATGCATTTTACTATCTACTATACTCTTAACTATTATAGTATAAGGTCTCTTCTCTTCATCTGTATATCCCTGGGCCTAGTAAAGAGCCTGGTTCATGGTAGTTGCTCAATAAATGTTTCATGAGAATAAATAAAACACAGTTCTTAACGTTCAGTCTTCAGATCAAGACTGCTAAGTAGGACTTGCATTAGACAAACCACTGAAGTGAACTTCTGTGTACTTCCATTCTCCTTCCAGTGCCCATTTCTTTTTCTTTGTTAAATTAATTAATTCTTTCAACAATTTTTAATCCTACTTTAGTTTATTTATTTACTTATTTATTTATTTATTTATTTGAGACGGAGTTTCGCTCTTGTTACCCAGGCTGGAGTGCAATGGCGCGATCTCGGCTCACCGCAACCTCCGCCTCCTGGGTTCAAGCAATTCTCCTGCCTCAGCCTCCTGAGTAGCTGGGATTACAGGCACGCACCATCATGCCCAGCTAATTTTTTATATTTTTTAGTAGAGATGGGGTTTCACCATGTTGACCAGGACGGTCTCGATCTCTTGACCTCGTGATCCACTCGCCTCGGCCTCCCAAAGTGCTGGGATTACAGGCTTGAGCCACCGCGCCCGGCCTACTTATTTATTTTTAACTTTCATTTTCAGTTAGGGGTACATGTGCCAGTGTGCCACGTCAGTAAATTTGTGTCTTGGGGATTTAATGCACAGATTATTTCATTATCCAGTTATTAAGCCTAGTACTCAGTTATTTTTCCTGATCCTTTCCCACCTTCCAGCCTCCACCCACCAATAGGGCCTATTATGTGCTGTTTTCCTCTATCTGACCATGTGTTCTTATCACTTAGCTCCCACTTATAAGTGAGATCATGCGATATTGGGTTTTCTGTTCCTGTGTTAATTTTCTAAAAATAATGGCCCGTAGCTCAATCCGTGTCCCTGCAAAAGGATGTGATCTTGTTTTTTTTAAAGCTGCATGGTATTCCATGTATATACATACCACATTTAGACTGGGTCAACAAATGTTTACATTCATAGCATCTCTTATGTGTCAGAGAATGTGATAGGATCTAAACTTTAAAAGCCTTCCTGGAAGGAGTCACTAGGCTATGAGGGAGATAGAAGTGTAAACGATTGTTAGAGTGTTTTGTGAATCTTTTAATAGATGACATTTATTCTGTGATGACTGGTCAGCGTCCCTTTTCTCAAATGTTGTAAATACCATGATGTCTGGCACCAATTCTGGTCCTGCCCACATTTGGTATCCTCAGTGTCCATCTTAGCGTCTGGCACAGGGTCAGTACTTGCATGCATGATGGAGAGAAATCAGTGTCAACTTTGGTCATTCTGCTCCCTCACATCTAGAAAATAAGAACTCAAATTCTCAATAGAAGACCTGAAAAAAGTCCAGGATTTATACACACACATTTACCCACACGTATACACTTATTATAAGAAATTGGCTTGCATGATTATGGAGGCTGAGGAGTCTCAGGATCTGCATTCAGCAAGCTGGAGGCCCAGAAGAGCCAGTGACAGAGTTCCAGATTAAGTCTGACAGCCTGAGAACCAGGAGAGTCAATGGTATAAATTTCAGGTCAAGTTCCTAAGGCCAGAGAAGATCCATGTCCCAGCTCAAAGACAAGCAGGAAGAGTAAATTCTCCCTTCCTCAGCCTTTTTTTTTTTTCTTTCCCCTCCTCTGAGAGATTGGATGAAGCCTGCACACATTGGGAGTGGCTGGGGGAACATCTGCTTTACTCTGTTGTTTAATTCGAATGTTACTATCACCCGAAGACACTCTCACAGAACAACATTTAACCAAATATCTGGGCACACTGTGGCCAAGTCAAGTTGACACATAAAATAAACCATAAATTTACCTTTCTAATCACCTTTTCTAGTGCAAAACATACAAGGAAAAAAAGTTGGGTAAGTCCTATTTCATAGTTTAGAAAACTCAACAGTTTTTCTCTGTAGCATGCTCTAATGAAATACGGCATAATTTAGTGGTTTTCAATGCTCAGCGGGGTTAACCTGACCTTCCAGTTGCTGAAGGAGATACAAAGCAGTAATTGATTCAAGGAACATCATTTATTTCATTCTCACATAAATAATTAAGCCCCCTTTCTACCACTGAGGATTTATGAGCAAGAGTTAAGCCATCTCAAGAATTAAATTTTAAGTATAACAAGAACTCCAGTTGTGTAAGATACCTTAAAAGGAACTGCTTTATCAGCAAGCATATTTTATGGAAAACAAGGAAGCACCTTGATTATTTACAAAAATACTAAATTAAGGAAACTGGAATTACAAATCCTAATTTGTCCTGTAATAATCTGCTATAAGTCTGAAGTATTAAATTCTATTCTGGGTTCCACATGGGGGAAACATTGACAAACTTAAGTCACATAAAGACAGCAAGACATTCAAATACTGTCATTTGAAAAAAGCAGAAACCATTAGGGATGCTTAACCCAGACAAGAGAAGACCTTGAAGGGAGTATATCATGTCACATTTGTGGAATCAGCTTCCTCACCAACTGCAACTTGACATCTTAAAAATAAATAATCCCCAAGAACTCCTCTAGCTCCCACTAACTCAATCTCAGATTTTCTGGCATATGCCTGAAAGCCACAATTTATGATTTCTCTAAGACTAAGAACTTCCCCTTTTATTTATTCATTTTTTATTTTGAGACAGGGTCTCTCTCTGTCACCCAGGCTGAAGTGCAGTGGTGTGATCTCTGCTCACTGCAACCTCCATCTTCTGGGTTGAAGCTATTCTCCTGCCTCAGCCTCCCAAGTAGCTGGGATTGTAGGCTCAAGTCACCATGTCTGTCTAATTTTTGTATTTTTTGGTAGAGACAGGGTTTCGTTATGTTGGCCAGGCTGGTCTCGAACTCTTAACCTCAGATGATCCACCTGCCTTGGCCTCCTAAAGTGTTGGGATTACAGGCATGAGCCACTGCACCTGACAAGAATTTCCACTTTTAAAAAGCTGCACCAAACTGATTAATATCTGGGGAAACCAGATACCCACAGCTGGTTGCCTTTCTTAATCGTTTACTATACTAATGAACAAAGAGCTGTGAAGAAACGTGCTCTAATTTGTTATTCTATCCACCTGACTCCTAGATAAATAGAACTCTAATATATTTACCTGAAATGTGATAACTGTTTATATTTGACAGCATCAACTTGCAAAACGGTATCATGTGGAAGGGAAAGGAAGCTGCATTAGTCTGTTTTCATGCTGCTGCTAAGACATACCTGAGAGTGGGTAATTTATAAAGAAAAAGAAGTTTAATGTACTCACGGTTCCACGTGGTTAGGGAGGCCTCAATCACGGTGGAAGGCAAAAGGTATGTCTCACATGGCAGCGAGCGAAAAAGAAAATGAGAACCAAGTGGAAGCGGTTTGCCCTTATAAAACCATTGAAAAGGGGAAAAAGTTTCTTTATCCCCTTTTCAGGGCCCACGAAAGGGGTGCAGCTTGCTTTTCCGTGCCCTGCAGCTCACACCGCCAGGGGGAGCGCATGCAGAAGGGCAGGTCGTGGGGCTCCAGCTCCACGGCAGCTTCTAGGGTTGAACGTCTACAGCTCCAGAAGCCCTGGGAGGCATGTGTCACGATGTGCTCTATCGGTTTAGTCGTCCACAGGCAGCATGTGTTAGTCAGCTCAATTAGACCCTCTGCCTTATTGCAAGGACAGAGGACTTTCTGTATCCTGGGTTCTTGGCCTAATATACTGGAAAAATCGGATCCCATGTGGGCTTGGAAGACGGGTGCAAGGTTTTATTAAATGGAGGTAGCTCTCAGCGGATGGATGGGGAGATAGGGAGCCAGAAGGGGAATGGAGCGGGAAGGTGGTCTTCTCCCCGAGTCGGGTTGCTCAGCTGCAGGACTCTCTGACTGCCCACGGCGGAATTCCATGTCATCCACGTCCTTCCACCGTCAATGGCCTGCCGCCATCTGCCTGTGTGTTCTTCTGCCAGTGTGTTCCTCTCAACGTCCAGCCGCTTGTGTGTGTGCCCACTAGGGAATCAGGGTTTTTATAGGCCCAGGATAAGGGGGCATGATGGTCCAGAGTGGTCTTGAAAATGCAACATTTGGGCATGAAAAAAGGAATGCCTATCCTTATATAGGTCCGTGGGCATAGGCCCTAGGGTGGAGTCCTCGCCAGAGGTCCCGCCCTTCTATACACAGCACTTCCCTGCCCCCCTTCCGTATCAGCATCAGATCTTGTGAGACTTAATCACTACCATGAGAACAGAGGAGGGGAAACCATCCCTGTGACTCAATTATCTCCCACCTGGTCCCTCCCACAACACATGGGAATTATGGGAGCTACCATGCAAGCTGAGGTTTGGGTGGGGACACAGCCAAACTATATCAGAGGCTAAAGCTCATTTTGGCAAACACAGGCTGCACAGCACGGGAAAGGGAAGGATCGTTCTGAGTTCCCTTAAGGGTATGGAACGAGAAATGGAGGCTCTGGAGATGAAGGAATGGCATGGAATAATGCCATCTTGAGAATCTCGACTTTGGGATCAATTTGCAGATCATCTAAGAAGGCAGCGGTACTGAGTGTTAGTTGTGTACAGAGTTTGGGAGTCACACAGCCTGGGTATAAATCCAAGCTCTGTCACTAGCTGGGTGATCTTTGAACACAGGTATGTGATGCGTTCCTACCCCATATCTGCAGCCCAGATCTCTCTTATCCCAGACATGTATATCCTGCCGGTATATTTCACAGACAGACCCAATCGAGCATGACCAAAATGGAATCGATCATTTTCACCTCTTCTCCAACCTACAGTTCTGGCCTCTGTAAAACAGATCTGTGTAAGAAAGAGAGGCGTGATGTTCCTTGCCTCCAGTCACCCAAGTTTAGCCCTTATTCTGACGGTTGTGTGTTGGACTGTGATACTGCCAGGAAGCCATTTTTCCTAATGAATCCCTAAATTGTCAAAACTCCGCATGTGTGAAGATGAGGATGAAGAGGAGAAGAGTAACAGATGGAGCAAGGAGAAATGAAGAAAGACAATGGAGACAGCAAAAGCACAGAGAGGGAGATGTGAAGAGAATGTGGGCAGCCTGGTGACTTCTTTGTGTGGAGTTTAATTCCAGATCCTGAAAACAGACTCCGGGTGCCCCAAGACATACGTTATAGCTATTTCTGGCAGTACATTTACAAATTAGAAAATTATCAATGCAAACCTCAGCCCTAGAGGGCCAGCACAAATGAGGTAACCATTCACAATCTCCCAACGCTGATTTCTCCATTAGCCTGTGCAAAAGCAGAGGCTTGAGACTCATCAGAGAACGTGAGCTGCAGTAAGAAAGCTATGGAAAGCCAAAAGAGGAGGGTAGGAAAAGGCAAATTCCTCTTGAGATTAGGAAGGACTACAATTATCTGCAAATAAGCAGAGCATCCAGAGGAAACACAAACTCTAACCGTTCCAAGAGCACAAGGTTGGAAGAGCAATGATTAGCCTGGAAGTCAATTATTTTAAAAGTTAAAGACGTAGATACAGAGTTACTTTTTCAAAATACAAAAATGCAAAGAGCAAAAATAATATTCAATCGTGATGACAAAATTAGATTTTGAAGTATATAATCAAGCAATAGAATCTCTTCCAATCTATCCTTTCCAATACAGAAGTTTGAGATCATACTATAAATATTACTAAGGAGTTTCACTTCTTTCACAAAACTGTGTGTATATAGTAGATACTTTTACATATCGGCACTTTATTATTAGCCCCACTGAAGTTTTTTTTAATTTTCATTTTAAGTCGAGTGGTACATGTGCAAGTTTGTTATATTGGTAAGCTTGTGTCATGGGGGTTTGTTGTACAGATTATTTCATCACCCAAGTATTAACCCATTCATTATTTTTCCTGATCCTTTCTCTTGTCCCACCCTCCACCCACCAACAGGCCCCACTGTGTATTGTTCCTCTCTACATGTCCATGTGTCCTCATCATTTAGCTCCCATTTATAAGCGAGAACATGCGGTATTTGGTTTTCTATTCCTGTGTTAGTTTTCTAGGATAATGGCCTGTAGGCCCATTTATGTCACAGCAAAGGACATGATTTCATTCTTTTTTATGGCTTCATAGTATTCTGCAGTGTATATGTACCATATTTTCTTTAATGTTTATTGAACATCTTATTATATTATGTTTAATTTAAATTCTTTCCTATCTCATCAGAAGTCATTTTGCTCGTTTCTAAATTTTTTATTATTACTAAAATTACAATAAAATTATTATGCATATATATCTTAAGACAATCTTATTGCTTTCTAATATAAACTTCTATAGAATAAAATTGAAGTGGAATTTCAGAGACGTAAGTTATGCATAGTTTTAAATTTTAATATAAATTACAAAATTATCTTGCAAAATAACAACAACAATTTAAACTTCTGTATGTAACAGTGCTATTTTCATGCACTCTTGTTTTACTTCAGATGCTTTAAATGTTGTAAATTCTAGTCAGTCCAATGTGGAAAAACATATTTCTTCATTTCAGTTTTTATTTTAGAAAATATTAATTGAATATGCTTTGGTTTGAAACCATTCACATTTTTGTGACTTTGCTTTGACACTTTTTCCTACTGCTTCTTAAAAGCTAAATTTCTCATGGATCTGTGGGATATATATATTTTTAAAACTATGAACTTCAGCTCTCAAATATCTCTCAAATGTGCTACAACCGTTATTATGATATACCAAGTAGAGGTTTTAAGTTTTAAATGTAGCTGCATCTCTTCATCTTTACTCTATGGCTTTAGTAGTTTGTATATAGAAAAGCCTTGCCTAATTCTATGATTATTGTATAAATATTTTATTTGTCTTATAATACTTTCTTTTTTAATATTTTTATTGTAGTAAAATGCACATAAAAATTTTGCCATTTTAGTCATATTAAAGTATAAAATTCAGTGGCATTTTAATACATTCACAGTGTTGTGAAACCATTACCACTGTCTAGTTTCAGAACACGTTCATTAGTTTAAAAGGAAATCCTGGGGGGTTGGGTTTTCAAAATCATTACTTTAAAAAAAAAAAAAGGAAACCCTATAAATATTAAGCAGTGACTCCCTGTTTCTACCTCCCCTGACAACCACTAATCTGATTTCTATGGGCTTTCCAGTTATGCATATTTCATGTAAACAAAAATCAGAAAATATGTGACCTTTTGCATCTGACTTCTTTCACTCAGCATAAGGCTTTTAGCATTAATCCATGTTGTAGCATGTGTTGGTAAGTGTTAAGTCATTTGTGTTGCTATAAAGGAGTAACAAAGCTGGGTAGTTTATAAAGGAAAGAAACTTAATTGGCTCACAGTTCTGTAGGCCATACAGAAAATATGATGCTGGCATCTGCTTGGCTACTGTTGAAACCTCAAAGAGCTTTCTTTTCATGGCAGAAGGCAAAGAGAGAGCAGGCATGTCACATGGCGAGAGCAGGAGCAAGATGGGGGGAGCTTCCACTCGCTTGTAAACAACCAGATCTCACAGAAACTTTGAAGAGAACTCACTCATCACCATGAGGATGAAACCAAGCCGTTGATAAGGGATCCACCCCCATGACCCAAACACTTCCCACCAGGCCCCATCTCTATCACTGGGGATTATATTTCAACATGAGATTTGGAGAGGGACAAATATCCAAACAATATCACTGTACTTTGTTCTTTTTATAGCTGAATAGTAGCTCCTTGTCTGGATAGGTCATGTTTTAATTACTCATGCATCAATTGATGGTCATTTGGGTTGTTTCTATATTTTGGCTGCCGTGAATAGTGCACTAAAGTTATCTCTCTTATTTACTAGGGGAAATATCAAAATCTAAGTCACTTTTCAGGACATTCTACCCCAATGCAAGATACTGCACAAATGCAAGTATCAGATGCAGAAAAATAAACGAAAACAGTCTGATGTAACACTCAAGAGATCCAGCCTTTGAAGCAATCCGTGAAGCCTTCACTCTCTTAACTCCTGTCTGAAGAAACTGGGTGCCATATTCTATAAGGCTATTGCAAAAGAGCATGTTTCCTAGAGCTGAAGCTCTGGTAATGAAAAGATTTTCACAGGACCACTTAGAACAAGAATCACCTGGCTGGGCAAGGTGGCTCACGTTTGTAATCCCAGCACTTTGGGAGGCCAAGGTGGGTGGGTCACCTGATGTCAGGAATTTGAGACCAGCCTGACTAACATGGAAAAACCCTGTCTCTACTAAAAATACAAAAATTAGCCAGGTGTGCTGGCACATGCCTGTTATCCCAGCTACATAGGAGGCTGAAGCAGGAGAATCGCTTGAACCTGGGAGGTAGAGGTTGTGGTGAGCCAAGATCATACCATTGCACTCCAGCCTGGACAACAAGAGTGAAACTCCATCTCAAAAAAAAAAAAAGAGAATCACCTAAGTCTAATCTAAGTAAAACATGCCTTCATTTCTCAGCTGAATCAAATGGCTCCAATTCTCCAGTGGCTGAGGCTAATGCGGAAAAAAAACAGAATCAGTTGCTCCCTTTCGTGAGGTGTGGACAAGGAAGGCTCTGAAACGCAAAGCTTAAGCCTAAACTTGTTCTACAGCCTAGGAACAAAGTGTAAGTACACCTCTGCAGGCTTCCCAAAACTAGTTTCCAAAGCAAGATAATTGATTGCAGCATCCCACAAAGTTAGCAGGCAACCCCTCTTTGACTAGCTGGCATTGGAAAAGTCTTTGAGACACGTGCATGGGAGCTGTGATAAGAAAAAAATGCAGCCCTGGTACTCCAAAGGTTGAGGAGCTCTCGGCAAAGGGTTAGAGATGGCTACAAAGGCCATGGAAATGAACTGATCCCATGTTCCCCCAAGAGAGATTCATGGTGAGCTGCCTCTCCAGCTCCAATTCATTCGTGTTTGGTGGACCCCAGGGAAGGAGTTGGTAGTAGAGGCTGGAACAGCTTGAAAAACAAAGTCTTCTCATGTTTTAGGCTCATTATCATTGGCTTGAATTCCCCAATTGGGATTTGGAACCAGTGGGGAAACATTACTGACTTACTTGAAGACCCAGGAGGCATACAGAAGGTAGAGAATTTTAATCTTTTAAGATGCTAGCCCACTTCAGTCAACAGCAACAGGACTCAGAGTAGCCAGAGGTTGTACTCATTTATGTCCAGTGTGCCAAAACCTCCCTAAAGACAAATAATAAACCAAAAAAATCCAATAAACCCTTGCCTTTTCTCAGGAATCATAACCCATGTGACCTCTCCCAAATTAAATTTTAAGAATGTTAATATCTGAATCTCCCTGATATCTGAAAAGTTGAGAAATGGAAAAAGAAGGTCCAAAGGGATAACCTCTCTTTCCACGGATGGAATGTGAACCACATGATTCTTGATTTTTAAGATCTTGATCTAGAAAGTCTGCTTCTTCTAAAGTCAAGTACTTGTAAACATATTTAATGGTGATTACTTGCAGAAACTCTCAGTTTTATATGTGTCCCCTTCTACTGATAAAAAGTAAGAATAAAGAAAAAATACACATATGGGTGATTATCATATTCTGGAGAGGTGAATGACAAATCATATTCTATTTACTGAGTTTTTCAGAGAGCAGTTAATTCATTAATCCATTCAAAAATTACTTGTAAAGCACCTCATAAGAGTTAATGTTTACCAAAATTTGTTTCAGGCCATGAGGATTCAGCAGAGAACAAACAGACAAAACCTTTGCTTTCTATTTATGAGGGAGCCAGTATTTTGGGGTGAAGAATTTGGAGAATAGTTATTTTAAAATAACTCTGGCTTAAAGGAAGAATAAAATAGTTAATCCTTAAAGAAAAAAAAATAAAATTTTATATCTTACAGGATGTCTGTCAATTTGAAAAAACGCCTCAAAATTTCTCAAGGTTTCATGCCATCTTTGAACAATTAGTAGCAAAAATAGTTGAGACACAAACTATTTGAAGATATTAGCTTATCTTCAGAGAAGATTAAAAGGAACTTTTTGGAGAAAGCAAGACCAAAGATACCTCCTGATAAACACCAGTGTTCCTTGAATCACAGGGATTAGCCAAAGTGGAGATGAATATAGAAAGTGTCACTGTCTGATTTTTCTCTCTCTGCGAATATGATGGATACGAGGTAAAGTTTGTGAAGGTTAATTCATGATTACTAAATCATTAATGATGTAACTGTGAGTTATAAGATTAAGATCAGGGTAGCTTTGACCAAGCAGGAGAAAGCTCAAGAACACCAGGAATCTCTCATCAACCCAGGTTCTTCAACGTTTAAAGAAATTATTATTGAGCCATTTATTGACTGGGTTCTCATTACTTTGCAAAAACTATTATCAGTCCCTGAGTTAGCCTTAGCTGACTCTAGTAAGTTCCTTACTGTACATACAGGAATGAGCTTTGAGGGATGAGAGGTGAGCAAAGAGGAGACATGCAGTTTTCAACAGCAGGAGGGTGTCAGAGCACTAGACAGAGTACTCTACTCACAATTCAAAATTTTTGCCCCAAGATGGAAAATCATGAATAGGTTTCAGGAATGTGTACACAGTGACTTTCAGATTGTAGGCTAGCAACGTCCCCTGCATCCACCAGTACCAAACAAGATACAAAGAGACAGTGGCAGGTGGACACAATTGCTGTGTAAATGTATATAGTTCAGCAGCTGAATGTCAAATGTAATTAAGATAGAAATTTTTCTGCTAGACCCATTCTTAGATCCTGAAGCCATTCTTAGTGTCTGGGATTTTCAAGGTATTGTTCAACTCTCCATGGAAATATGAAAGAAAATGGGTCTGCTTCCCAAAGCTGTGCTGGGAGCAACTGTTGAACATGTAGCATTACACAAATCATCTCTACTTCAGCCAGAAACAGAAAAAGAGAAAGGGGGAAGAAATGAGGGCTGACCTAAGCTACAGGTTCAAGGGAATAACTTAGGATAGAAGGCCTTGAGTCTAAGTTGCAATACCTGTGGCCCCTGCACACAGGTGAAAATTATGTGGGAACCATGCCATGCAACAAGTCCCGTGTCCTTAGAAATAAACCTTGGAATGTTGGGAAAGTAGAAGCATCCACTGATGCCCATGCCTGTTATCCCCAAGTATATCACAGTTAGGCAAAAGAAGTATCTGGAATGTCTTGGATAAGGCATCCAGAATGTCCTGGACTGTGGGAAAGATAATTTCCAAAGCATAACTTACAGTAGGTTTTACACAAAGCAGGTGACAGGCCAGAAAACAGTGGCAAGGAAACAGAAATACAGAACTATTCCATTCCATCAACACGAACACCCACATCCAGGAATGGGTACTGTTTCCTCTTTTAACTCTGTGGGCGCATTATGATCTTGTAAAGTAATGCATCCAACGTAAGCGATATTGAGCACACACCCATAAAGCTCTCTGAGTGAACTCACCTTTTATTTATTGATGTTAGAGTAGGAGTCTTCGCTGATCTTTTTTTTTTCTATTTTGAAATGCTTTTAGGATATAAGACTTAAGAAAACTAACTAACTTACTTACTTACTTTATTTTTTTCTTTTTTTGACAGGGTCTGACTTTGTTGCCCAGGCTGGTGTGCAGTGGTGCAATCTTGGTGGTTGGCTCACTACAACCTCTGCCTCACAGGCTCAAGTGATCCTCTCCCCTCAGCCTCCCAAGTAGCTGAAACCACAGATGCACACCACTATGCCTGGCTAATATCTTTGTATTTTTTGTAGCAATTGGGTTTCACTATGTGCCTACGGTAGTCTTGAACTTCTGAGCTCAAATAATCCACCTGCCTCAGCCTCCCAAAGTGTTGAGATTACAGGTGTGAACCGCCCACAATGCCTGGCCACTTTATTTTCATTCATGTGCAAATTTTCACAAGAGTTACTCATGTATTAGAACACAAAGAAAATATAATACATTCTAAAAAGCAAAAAATTTACAGACCATATTCTCTGACTACCATATAATAAAGCAAAAATTAGTAGCAAAAGAATGACAGCTTAAAATAAATACACTTTTTCAAAGCAGGCTATATTTTTGGAATAATTCTAGACTTGCAGGAAAAAATTGAAAAAATGGTATGGAAAGTTCCATATGTTCTGCATCCAGTTTCCCCTATTACTGATATCTTACATCAGTGTGGTATATTTGTGAAATTTAGTGAATGACTATTAATAAATTATTATTAACTGAAGCCCATTTTATATTCAGATTTCCTCAGTTTTTACCTTGTGCCCTGTTTCTCTCTCAGGATCCTATCCAGAATACCATATTACATTCAGTTGTCATGTCTCCTTGGGTGCATCTTGGTTATGACAATTTCTCAGACTTTTCTTGTTTTTGCGGACCATGACAGTATTGAGGAGTACTGGTTAGGTACTTTATAAACTGCCCCTCTTTAGAAACTTGTCTAATGTCTCATGTTAAAGTAGGGATATAGGTTTGGGGGTGGAAGATCACAGAGGTTAGGTGCCATTTTCATTATATTTTATCAAGAGTACATACTATCAGCATGACTTAGCTCTGCTGATATTGCCCTCAATTACCTTGTGAAGCTAATGTTTATAAAGCTTTTCCACTGCAAAGACACCATTTCTTTACTGTACTCTCAAAGAAAGTCACTGTGTGCAGCCTACACTTAGGGAGTGGGGAGCTCTGCTTCCCCTCCTTGAAGGTGAAGTATTGACATAAATTATACAGAATTCTGTATAGGAGATTTATCTCTTCTCCCCATTAATTAATTTATTCAACAATTTATTTATGACTCATGGTTATTTTATTATTTGAGTTATGATTCAACCCATCTTTGTCTATATGTTGCTCAAATTGCTCTCCTCTTCACCACTGGGAAATCCTTCAGCGGATCCTATTCCACTTTAACATACCTCATTAGTGTGGGCTTTGTCTTTAATCACTTCCTTAGTTTCTGGTACTGGAGGATCTTCCAAGCTTATCTTATGTATTTCCTGCCCTAGTCCTAGGATCAGCCATTTCTCCAAAGAGCCCTGGTTCCTTTTATTAAAGCATGGCATTCAAAACCAAGATCTAGGTGCTTGGATGTACTGGTTCCCACTGAGGTGCCGTGGCTTCTAGGCCTCTCTGGTGACAGTGCAAGAAAATTGTTGTATAGTCTCAACTCAGATCCATTAACACTTAGAACATTCTAGCCTTCTCCCTTCTGTAGACTCCCACTCTATCAGGGATACACCTGGCTCACACCTCCCACCATCCATTTACTTAATTGTTCAATTCTAGTATACAGTTACAGAAATATCAGATGGTTAACCCATACATATCATGGGAAAAGCTTTTTCAAGTAAAGTGCAATGCTTCTGTGCCATTTGTTATTTTATTTTATTTTTTGCCTTTAGTCATGGATTTCAATCATTTCCAAAGCTACTTAGGTCAGTCCTTCTCCACTTTTACTTTCCTCACTGAAGTTGTTTTCCAATGTGTAATACAGATAGAGTCTTCTTTTTTTTCATAGTCTGCATATGGTTTTGAGAAGCAGTAAACTTCTAAATGATTTTTTTTTTAAGATCACTCTTTGTGGTGTAAAGTTCAATTGTTTTTGACAAACACACAGTGCCGTGTGTTTTCCATTACATTATTATATAGAACATCTTCAAAAACCCCCAGAAGGAAAGAAAAAACCCTGTATACTTCACCTAGTCAATGTTTCTCTCCTACCCCATAATCTCTGGCAACCACTAAACATTTTGCTGTCTACAGTTTTGCCTTTTCCAAAATGTTAGCGAATTAGAATCATACAGTATCTAGCCTTTCCAAAGTGAAGTTTTGATTTTTGAAATATGCATTTAAGTTTACCTTATGTCTCTTCATGTTTTAAGGGCTCGTTTCTTTTTATCACTGACTAATCATCTATTATGTGGATTACTATCGTTTGTTTATTCATTCGTCTATTGAAGAACATGCTGGTTGCCTCCAGTTTTTACAACTATGAATCAAGCTACTATAAACATTCACTTGCACATTTTCATGTGGATGTAAATTTGCATAGCAGTTGGGTAAATACCTAAAATGCAATTGCTGGATTTTTTGGTAAGACTGTTTAGCCTTGTAAGAAATTGCCAGACTGTTTTTCAAAGTTACTGTCCCATTTTATACATTACCATGAGCAATGTATGCGAGATCCTGTTGTTCCATATCCTTGCCAGCATTTGGTACCATCATTGTTTTTCGGATTTGGGCCATTGAGTAGATATGTAATAGTATCTTATTTAATTTGAAAATCCTTAATCAAATGATGAAAATCTTTTCACATGCTTCTTTTTTTTATCTGCATGTATTTTTTGTGAATTGTTTGTTCGTATATTTCCTTAATTTGCTTGCATGTTTCCTTCCTTTGATTTTGTATACTTGGAATACAAATGTTTTATCAGATACGCATTTTCCAAATTCTTTCCCCCAGTCTGTGACTTCTCTTTTTATTCTATTAACAGTGTCTTTCACAGGGCAGAAGTTTATAATTTTAATTAAGTTCAATATTATTTTTTCTTTCATAGATAGTACTTTTAGTGCTGTACCTAAAATTTCATTGACAAAGCCAAGGATACCTAGATTTTCTCCCATTTTCTAATAGAAGTTCACAGAAGTAAAACTTAAAAACTCCTTTTTAAATTTTATATTTATGTCTATGATCCATTTTGAGTTAATTTTTGTGAAAAGTGTTAGGAAGGTCTGTGATTAGATTTATATTTCTGCATTAGGTTGTCTACTTGTTCAAGCAGCATTTGTTGCAAAGCCTACTTTTTTCCCATTGAATTACCTTTGTTCCTTTGTCAATGATCAGTTGACTATACTTGTATGGGTCTATTTCTGGGCTCTCTATTCTGTTACAATGATCTATGTTTTTATTCTTTTACTAATACCATGCTCTCTTGATTAGTTTAGCTTTATAATAAGACTTCCAGTTGAGTAATGTGAACCCTGCAACTTTGTTCTCCTCCTCTAGTATTGTCATGGCCATTCTAGGTATTTTGTCCTTCTGCATAAACTTTAGAATCCATTTTCAGATCTTCACAAGAAGAACTATAAAACATTGTTGAAAAAAATCACAGATGACGCAAACAGATGACAAAACATTTCATGTTCATGGATTAGCAATGAACCAAAGCAATCTATAGATTCAATGCTATTTCTATCAAACTACTAATGTCATTTTTCATGGAACTAGAAAAACTATTCTAAAGTTCATATGTAACCAAAAAAACAGCCTGAGTAGTCAAAGCAATCCTAAGCAAAAAAAGAAAATCATAATCATCATGTTACCTAACTTTGCACTACACTGTGAGTCTACAGTAACCAAAACAGCATGGTACTGGTACAAAAAGAGATACATAGACCAATGGAACAGAGAACCCAGAAATAAAACCAGACATCTACAGCCAGCTGAACTCCAACAAAGTTGACAAAAATAAGCAATAGGAAAAGGATGCCCTATTCAATAAATGGTGCTGAGATAGCTAGCCAGCCATATGTAGAAAAATGAAACTGGACCCCTACCTTTCACCATATACA
The DNA here is from genome assembly GCF_048565385.1 of Saimiri boliviensis. Taxonomy (NCBI): domain Eukaryota; kingdom Metazoa; phylum Chordata; class Mammalia; order Primates; family Cebidae; genus Saimiri; species Saimiri boliviensis. The sequence continues at coordinate 79,960,182 of NC_133463.1, forward strand.
AAAGTCAACTCAAAGTGGATTAAAGTTTTAAATTTAAGATCTCAAACTGGAAGAATCCTAGACAAAACCCTAGGAAACACTATTCTGGACATTGAGCTTGGGAAAGAATTTATGACTAAGTCCTGAAAAGCAATTGCAACAAGAACAAGAATTGACAAGTGGAACTTAATTAAACTAAAGAGCTTCTGACAGCAAAATAAATTATTAACAGAGTAAACAAACAACTGACAGAATGGGAGAAAGCATTCACAAACTATTCCTCTGACAAAGGTCAAATATCAGAATCTATAAGAAATTAAATAACTAATCTAGCAAAAAACAAACAATCCCAGTAAAAAATGGGCAAAATACATGAATAGAAAATTCTCAACAGAAGACATAGAAGTGGATAACAAATATATGAAAAAAATGCTCATCATCACTAATCATCAGAGAAAGAGATGCAAATCAAAAACACAATGAGGTACCATCTCATACCATTTAGAATGGCTATTATTAAAAAGCCACAAAATAACAGGTGCTGGCAAGGCTGTGGAGGAAAGGGGACACCTATACAGTGTTGTTGGGAAAATAAATTAGTTCAGCCACTATGGAAAGCAACTTGGAGATTTCTTAAAGAACAGAGAACTACCATTCAACCCAGCAATCCAACTACTGGATATATTTCCAAAAATAAATAAATAGTTGTACCAAAAAGACACATGCATCCAAATGTTCATATTGACAATAGCAAAGACATGGAATCAACCTAGGTGCTAATCAGTGATAGATTGGATAAAGAAGATGTGGTATATATACACCATGGAAGGCTATGCATGCCCCCAAAAAGAACAAAATCATATCTTTTGCAGCAACACAGATGCAGCTGGAGGCCATTATCCTAAGCAAACTAACCAGAAACAGAAAGCCAAATTCTGCATCTTCTCACTTGTAAGTGGCACCTAGGTATTGGGTACTCATGGACATGAAGATGGCAACAATAGATACTAAAGACCGCTAGAGAGGGGAGGAGTGGGGAGGCAAAGGTTGAAAACCTATTGGGTACTACACTTAGTACATGGGTGTTAGGATCAATTGTACCCCAAATCTCAGCAACATGCAGTATAACCAGGTAACAAGCCTGCACATGTACCTGCTGAATCTAAAATTACAATTATAGAAAAAGAATACCATTTTCGATACCTGCAAAATAGACTGCTGAGATTTTGATTGAGATTGCATTGAATGTATAATCAGTTAAAAAGAATAAACATCTTAGTAATAGTGAGTCTTCAAAAATCATCCACATGGAATACCTCTCCATTTATTTCATCCTCCTTTGAGCTTTTTATTAGATTGTTTTCATTTTCCAAGTATAAATTCTATACATTTTTTTATATTTATACCTAAGTATTTCAATTTTTGGTGCTATTGTAAATTGTACATTTTTCAATGTCAAGTTTCAATTCTTCATTGCTGGTTTCTATTAGAATATCAATTAACTTATATATATTACCTTGTATCGTGCTACATTACTATAATTTCTTATTCTAGGAGTTTTTAAATTTATTTTTAAGGGTTTTTTTTAATGAACAATTATCTCATCTTCAAATACAAAGTTGTTTTATTGGCCTGGTGCAATGGCTCACACCTGTAATCCCAGCACTTTGGGAGACCTAGGTGAGCAGATCACAAGGTCAGGAGTTTGAGACCAGCCTGGCCAATATGATGAAACCCAGTCTGTACTACTATTACTACTACTACCACTACTACTACTGCTAATAATAATAATACAAAAATTTACCAGGCATGGTGGTAGGCACCTGTCATCTCAGCTACTCAGGAGACTGAGGCAGGAGAATCACTTGAACCCAGGTGGAGGATGCAGTGAGCCGAGCTCGCACCACTGCACTTCAGTCTCAGCAACAGACGGAGATACCGTCTCAAAAACAAACAAACAAAAAAACAAACAGTTTTATTTCTTCTTTCCAATCTCTATTCCTTTCATTTTCTTTTGTTGTTGTTGTTGTTTCATTGCATTAGATATGACTCTAGTACAGTATTGAATAGGAGAGGTGAGAGAGGGCATCTTGCTTTATCACTAATCTTGGGAGAAAGCATCTGGTTTCTCATTATTGTATATTATGTTACATGTAGGTTTTATGTAGATATTCTTTATCAAGTTGAGGGAGCTAATTCTATTCCAAATTTTCTGAGTATGCTATCTCTTTTTATCCTGTTGATGTGACAATTTTGTACACTGACTTGAATATTCAACCAGTCTTCTATTCCTGGAATAAATACCAAGTGGTCACAGTATATAATTCTTTTTATACACTGTTGAATTTAATGTGTTAATTTTTTGATGATTTTTGCACCTACAATATGGAAGATGTTGGTCTGTAGTTTTTATTTCTTGTAACATCATTATCTTCGTTGGGTATCATTACAATCATGGCCTCCTAGCATTATTTAGGAAGTGTCCCTTCTCTATTTTTGAAAGAATATAGGCAAGCTTGTCAGGAAATTGCTAGCTTTTCTTATTTTAATGTTTGATGGACTTTATCAGTCATCAATGTATTATATTTTAGTTTGAATGTTATTAATTATTGATTTAATTTTTAACTGGCATAGACCCACTTAGTTTACATATTTTTTATTTTATGAGCTTAAGTAGCTTTTTTTTTCTTCAGGGAATTCACCTATTTAATTTATGTTATCAAATCTGTGGGCATGAGTTATTCGTATTATTTTATTAGCCTCTTGTCCAAGCATTTGTAGTAACAGCATATCTTTTATTTCTGATATTAGTAATTTGTTTTTTCTCTTTCATTAATTAGCTTGGCTGGAGTTTCATCAATTTTCTTAATTTATTCAAGGTACCAGTTTTTAGTTTCATTTATTTTCTCTAGTATTTTCATTAAAATGGATTTCTTTTTTTTGAACTATTTTTTTTATTGCATTTTAGGTTTTGGGGTACATGTGAAGAACATGCAAGATTGTTGCATAGGTACACACATGGCAGTGTGGTTTGCTGTCTTCCGTCCCCTCACCTGTATCTGTCATTTCTCCCCATGCTATCTCTTCCCACCTCCCCACCCCCATCCCTCCCCCATTTCCCCCCAACGGACCCCAGTGTGTAGTGCTCCCCTCCCCATGTCCATGTGTTCTCATTGTTCAACACCCGCCTATGAGTGAGAATATACGGTGTTTGATTTTCTGCTCTTGTGTCAGTTTGCTGAGAATGATGGTTTCGAGGTTCATCCATGTCCCTACAAAGGACGTGAACTCATCGTTTTTGATGGCAGCGTAATATTCCATGGTGTATATGTACCACATTTTCCCTATCCAGTCTATCATCGTTGGGCATTTGGGTTAGTTCCAGGTCTTTGCTATTGTAAACAGTGCTGCAATGAACATTCGTGTGCACATGTCCTTATAGTAGAATGATTTATAATCCTTTGGATATATACCCAGTAATGGGATTGCTGGGTCAAATGGGATTTCTATTTTTAGGTCCTTGAGGAATCGCCACACTGTCTTCCACAATGGTTGAATTAATTTACATTCCCACCAACAGTGTAAAAGTGTTCCTATTTCTCCACATCCTCTCCAGCATCTGTTGTTTCCCGATTTTTTAATGATCGCCATTCTAACTGGTGTGAGATGGTATCTCAATGTGGTTTTGATTTGCATTTCTCTGATGACCAGTGATGATGAGCATTTTTTCATATGTTTGTTGGCCTCCTGTATGTCTTCTTTTGTAAAGTATCTGTTCATATCCTTTGCCCATTTTTGAATGGGCTTGTTTGTTTTTTTCTTGTAGATCTGCTTTAGTTCTTTGTAAATTCTGGATATCAGCCCCTTGTCAGATGGGTAGGCTGCAAAAATTTTTTCCCATTCTGTTGGTTGCCGATTCACTCTACTGACTGTTTCTTTTGCCGTGCAGAAGCTGTGGAGTTTGATTAGGTCCCATTTGTCTATTTTGGCTTTTGTTGCCATTGCTTTTGGCATTTTGGTCATGAAGTCCTTGCCTACACCTATATCCTGAATGGTTTTGCCTAGATTTTCTTCTAGGGTTTTTATGGTGTTAGGTCTGATGTTTAAGTCTTTAATCCATCTGGAGTTAATTTTGGTGTTAGGTGTCAGGAAGGGGTCCTGTTTCTGCTTTCTGCACATGGCTAGCCAGTTTTCCCAACACCATTTATTAAACAGGGAGTCCTTTCCCCATTGCTTGTTTTTGTCAGGCTTGTCGAAGATCAAATGGTTGTGGGTATGTTGTATTTCCTCTGAGGCCTCTGTTCTGTTCCATTGGTCTATATCTCTGTTTTGGTACCAGTACCATGCTGTTTTGATTACTGTAGCCTTGTAGTATAGTTTGAAGTCTGGTAGTGTGATGCCTCCTGCTTTGTTCTTTTTGCTTAGAATTGACTTGGCTATGCAGGCTCTCTTTTGGTTCCATATGAAGTTTAAGGTGTTTTTTTTCCAGTTCTGTGAAGAGGTCATTGCTAGCTTGATGGGAATAGCATTGAATCTGTAAGTTACTTTGGGCAGTATGGCCATTTTCACGATGTTGATTCTTCCTAATCATGAACATGGAATGTTTCTCCATCTGTTTGTTTCCTCTCTTATTTCGTTGAGCAATGGCTTGTAGTTCTCCTTGAAGAGGTCCTTTACATTCCTTGTTAGTTGTATTCCTAAGAGAATAAAATACTTAGGAATACAACTAACGAGGAATGTAAAATGGATTTCTTAAGAAATAACAAAACACATATACACAAACAAAAATTTTTAAATGTGCCATCAGTTTAGGAAATAAACTTTTAAACCACAAATTCCTTAGAATGGCAGTGCATAATTAACCCTATGAGATGAGGCATAAGTGGCATTCAGTCCACTGAGCCTGAAATTATTTATGAGAATAAAGGCCAGGTTGGAAATAAAGTCTTTTGAGGAAAGTAGAAAATGGTTGAGAAAACTAACCTAAGAACATTGAAGATGAAGCTGCCATAGAAGTTAGAAATTAAGAGACCAGTAGGCTCTAGAGAGATTACTGCATTTAAGACTGTCATTTTTGCTGGTAGGTAAAATGAATTTCAGAAAAAAAATCCTTGACCAATAATAACAATAAAATGAGTATCAAAACCAATTTGAACTCATATGAGAAATGCTTTTGGTCCTTAACTATATTCCTTTTGGGAAAGAAAAAAAAGTTTGACACAGGAAGGAAAGTAATAGCATCTGTGTACCTTTAATAGAGTTAGCCCTTGGTAATTGAAGACAAGAAAGGACAGAGGTGAAAAGTTACTTGTAAGCCTAACACACAGCACCGAGAGACACTTGGTGAATCAAAGTTTGCTACAAGTTGATGTCTATTTCCAAAGGAGTCAGGAAGTTATGTTTAACAACAGTTGCACAAATCCATATTATCAGCACGATCTTACAAGAGAACCTATTCGAGGAAGTAGGGCAGGATCCAACTTCCCTGAGGTACTATGGCTCCAGAATAAACTCGCATGCTACATTCAGGGACCTGGCAGGAAATACATGTAAGTGAAATGGGCATATGTTAGTAATAGAGTATAATGGGACATTGATAAACTGATGAGTTAAATTCATTTGTAAAAATCTAGTTAATAACAACTGGGTAGTGAAATGCTATAATTTGACATACACTTGAATTTGTGTCAGCTTCATTGGAAACCAAGTTTTCAGCAGCAGTGAAAGAAAGTCCCAGGCTTCACTCATCAGTGGATAGGGGCTTGTGATGTACTACTGGCTTGGTGAGAACTGCCTGGAAATTAGTTGGAACCAAATATGTGGAAGGAAAAAAATTATTGATTTCAATTGAAAGGGGCTAGAGATGGCAGGGCAGACAGCTGATGCCCAGTTCCCCACAGCCAGGGCCAAATCAAATCTGGAAGATTAGACATTGAATCAGCCCAAGGTGGAATTGCAAACCAAAGAGATGAGCTGTGTGATGCTGCTGGACATTGCCAGAGAAGCCACAGCTGGTCCCAATTAAAAAAAAAAAAAACAGTGAGGAAACACTAAGGTCATTAAGTAGAGAGTAGCATTGACTGTTAGAGCCAAAAGACTTTTTAAACTCATAGTCATATATTCAGGCAGGTAGTCAAGGGTAGCAGACAATTTTAAGAAAAGAAGTTCAAGATAGGACATGGTAAAGAAATTCAGGATGAAATTTGAATTGTCCTAAAGTGGTAAGATTATTATTTTTAGTAGATGCTAGCTGTATGATTCTCAAATTATTATTTTATTCCATAATCATTTATTTATTGATCACTGGTTTTTTTTCTAGGCACTGAGCTAAGTTTAAGACATTCGACTGTAAATGAAAGTGCCCGTCTTTCATGCAACATCAGTCTGTAAAGAGAAACAGCAGAGAAAGTTCCAATCACTATGAAATGCGATAAGAGTTATTATAGAGAAAGTATATGGTGCTGTAGCAAACTTGGATAGTGAATTAAAACTTTTCTTGGACAGTCATGGAAACTTTCTCAGGGGTACTGTTCTTTAAATTGAGAGCAAAATAACAAGTAGGAGTCAGTTTGCTGAAATGAAGTTGGAAGAGTTCTTCAGGCAAAAGCTAATGTCTATATAAAAGAAAGTATGGCATACTCAGGGAAGTGTATTTCATTCAGAGTGATTACAGCTCACTGTAAGCGTGTGTGGTACACATGCATGCATGTCTGTGTGCATCAGTGAGTGTGTGTTTATATATGTATATGTGAGTGTGTAGGGAGTAATTAGTAAAAGATAAGGGTGTAAAGGTGCTCAGGGTTCAGATCCAAAATGGCCCTGTATGCAATGTTTGTTCCTAGACCCAAGAAAAATAAAGAACCTGATTTTTCAGCGTGTTTTCTTGTAAAGATTTCTTTTTTGCAAGTGACAGTGCTCAACTCAAAACAGTTCATAGAAGAGATTGACTCACATAGCAGGAAGGGCAGGTTATAAAGAAGTCTAATTGGAATCAAATCATGGTATGTTTATAAAGTTCTTCTTCCCTCTCATTTTTGTGCCTATTCATTTCTCCCTTCCTTTGTAGACACATTTCTTCTCATGGTAGAGACGGGTACTCTACAGCTTCACCCTCACAGCTGTAAATAGCTGTAAAAAGAAAGAGGAGAATGAGGCAGGAAAAAGTCAAGATTTTATTAGGTTGGATAATATGGCACAGTTGCCCTTAAGATAGGAAGATAAACAACTGGACCTAAGTTTATGAGATTTGTATAAACAGAAAGTTTTCTCCAAGCTATTGGCAGGAAGGGAATTTAGAGATTCAAAACATGAAATGGATTGGATGTGCTGTTCCTAGCTTGAAGGTGGAGGGTGCTTTGTGGCAAGGAATTCAGGCAGTGTCTAGGAGTGAGAGCAGTCTCCAATTTACAACCACAAGGAAACTGGGACTTCAATCCTACAACTGTTAAGAAACTGGAGTCCGCCAATAAGAAGGAGCTTGGAAGATGATTTCTGAGCTTTCAGAGAACTCAGACTAGCAAACACCTTAATTTTAGTCTTGTGATACCCTGAGCAGAGAATTCAGCCATTCTTTGCCAGACTTCTCACCTAACTGGTGAGCTAATGAATCAGTGTTGTATTAAGCCACTGTGTTCCTGGTAATTTGTTATGCACCAATTGAAAACTAGCACAAAGAGCATGCCCCTTGAATCCTGCCTCTCCCCTAGCTCTGGTAAGCTCTCAGAAAATTGCTCTGATTGGTATATGCCTAACTCTGAACCAATCACTGCAGCCAGAGTAAAGGAGGATTTCCTGATTGTCCCAGACTGGTCATGAGCCCACCCCTTAACCAATAGAATCAGAGTAGGAAGAACAATTTATAAATAGCAATCTTCATATGGAACAGTGTCAAAAATGTAGATACTGCAGAGGATGTGCAGGTGGGTGGATGCTGTTTACAGAAGATGAAAGGAATGTATGTTACAGTAAGAAACACTTTCAGCATCACAAGAAAAACAAAATTAAATTTTTATTCTGGCTGAAAAGTGAAGAAAAGATTAGATATGGACAAGACTGTATACCGGGGATTAATGTGAAGACACTTGCAGTAATCTCTTAGAGAGAAAACTGTTGCCTAAACATGAGTAGTAGCAATAGGAAGTAACACACCACCTAGCCCAGAGACTGGCACAAACTAGGTATTAAATAATTTTTTGAATAAATAAATGAAAGAATGAATGAGAGAGGATTAACAGAAATGTGAATAGTTTCTAGGGGTATTTAAAAGATGTAAATAAACTTAGATCAAAGCACTAAGAAAAATCATTCATTTGAAATGGTTCCTTAGCTGTTCAAACTGTGTCTATAGGATCGCAGAACTACAGCCTTCTTTAACAGAGCAGGCATGTCAGACTGTGCACATTAGAATGCTTGATACTTATATGCATCACTGGGACATGATTACATAACACGCTGATGCCTTCAATCTGCCTTCACAGACCTCTTGCTGTTATTTATGAATCACTGCAAGCTGACATAACTTTGCATTTCCTCTTTTGCCATATGTCTCCAGTCCCTTGTCATCATTGTTCATCACCAAGGTAACCCCCTTGCATCCTTTCCATTAATTTGCATGACTAAGATGCCCTCCCTATCAAATGAAGCCCCTTGTCCTCTGATGCCCGCTGTGGCTGCCTTTGCTGAAAGCCCTTGCCTGAGCTGTGACCTTGTTTCACTCTGATATTTTCCACTTCATTAACTCTGAAAATGTCTTTAGATGGGTGAAGTTATTTCTCTCCATTAACTTTTAGCAATAAGGCCTTGTGTTCAGGTGTAGACCTTATTAAGTAGCCAGAAGTGGAGGTGAGAAGCCAGACCACTGAATCAGAGCACCAATAACTCTAGATAAATGATTTGGCTTGTGCTGATGAAGGTAATTCTCTCTGGCTTGGGTCTGTATTCTTGTTTTTACCTATCCTGTAGTTGCAGCATCTCATGAGGTCTGACCCCCAGGACTACAAGTCTTGAGGGAAGGAATTACATTCAACAAACAGTTGAGGGCCTTCCATGCATTTGGTTCCACGCCAAGGGCTGGGCATATAATGGTTTAGAAAATAGGTATGGTCCCATCTTTCAGGAAATGTAAATTTGAGTGGGGAGATGAGAATGAGTCATATCCTCAATAATCAGCTGTAGGAATACTCTAAAAGTGTAATAGCAAAGAAAACCCAGCCGGGCATGGTGGCTCACACCTATAATCCCAGCACTTTGGGAGGCTGGAATGGGCAGATCACGAGTTCAGGAGTTCAAGAACAGTATGGCCAATATGGTGAAACCCCATCTCTACTAAAAATACAAAAATTAGCCAGGCATGGTGGTGGGCACCTGTGGTCCCAGCTACTCGGGAGGCTGAGGCAAAAGAATCTCTTGAATCATGAGCTGAGATCATGCCACTGCGCTCCAACCTGGGCAACAGAAGGAGACTGTCTCAAAAAGAAAGAAAAGAAAACCCTGCTGGAAAGAAATGACCTTGACCTAATATGTGAAGGATAGGTAGAAGTTAAGGAGCTAAAAAAGACAGTAAATGATCCCTGTTCTGTCTTCTAGAGGTAATATAAATAAATGTTCTCTCCTTTATATATGAGAGCCCTCAAATCATAGTTTATTATATCCATGTTTGTTTGTTTCTTCTTAACAAAACAAAAGCATGCTATTTTTAGCCTCTATTCTTACTATCTAAATCTTTTTCCTCTCAGTAGTTCCTAGTTTTTTTATTGATGTCCTGATTGAATTTGCTTAGTGTCACTTCAGGGATGATATTAATGAAGAAAAAAATTAACATTTGTTGTCCACTAATATGCGAGGCACTATATTAGGCACTTTACGTGCGTTCACATTTAACCTTTAAGGGAATGAGCCATTATCACCAGCCTTATTTTATAAGTTATTAAACTGAGGCTACAGAATGCATTGAAGACCACATAGCTGTAAGTGGTACAGCAGGTGACCTCTAAAACACTGTAACTTCTACATTGCACTATATCCATGGATTTGGCCACCACCTATCTGTGTTGCCTGAGACAACATTAGCTTTTTCAGCAGCTGTGTCATATGTCGGGCTCCTTTTGATTTTGTGGACAAAGAAAACATTAGATCTTCCTAGACATGTGTGCATGTCTGTGTTTCTATATACAGATGCACCAGTATTTCAACACTTTTTTTCCTGCAATTGACTTAGATTCCAATTCTGTGATACATTTTGTTTACCTCTAGTAGAGTTCATCTTGCTGAGCTTCAAAACTCTTTCCAGTCTGCTAAGTGACTTTAAGTATTAATTCCTTTACCCAGCATGTAGTTCTTTTTAGCTCCAGGCAATGTAGAATGTATGCTTTCTATGGTCTCCTTTAAACCTTTTCAGTTAAAAGTAACCCAATAAGATTATATCCCATGTTTAGAATCTGAAATCCTGTTTTCTGTTCCAAAACTTTTAACCTCCTTTCTTGTCTCTTCATTCTTATAGACTCAAATCTATGGCCCCACTGAACTACCAAAAGTTGCCACAAATGATCACTGCCTGTTTTCATGGATTCAAATAATTAATATTCTTAAAATATCTACAACTGTAAAGAGTGATTTGCAGAGTCAATGTAACACCTACCAAAATTTCAACAGCATTTCTCACAGAAATAGTAAAAATGATTTTAAAATCCATGTGGAACTACAAAACAATCTCTATAGCCAAAACAATTTTGAATAAGTAGAACTAAGTTGGAAGCATCACACTTCCTTATTTTAAACAATATTCCAAAGCTATAGTAATCAAAACAGTACGATGCCAGTGTAACAACAAACACATACACTGATCAAACAGAATACAGAGCCCAGAAATAAATCCAGTAATATATAGTCAAGTATTTGTTAAAAGGGGCATTAAAAATACACAATAATGAAAGGATAGTCTTTTCAACAAATGGCACTGAGAAAACTGAGTGTCTACATGAAAAAATAAATAAATTGGACCATTATCTTACACCATACCCAAAAATTAACTTGGAGTAAATTAAATGTTCAAATGTAAGATCTGAAGTCATGAATTTCTTAGATGAAAATATTGTGGAAGAAAGCTCCTTGAAATTTCTCTTGGCAATGGATTGTTGAGTATGCCCAAAAGCAGAGGCAATAAAAGTGGAAATAAACAAACACTATTGCATCAAACTGAAAAGCTTCTGAACAGAGAAGGGAACAATTGACAAAGTAAAGAGACAACCTACAGATTGGGAGAAAATATTTGCAAATCATGTATCAAAGAGGAAGCTAATATCTAAAATATATAAGTAACTCCTACAACTCGATAGCAAGAAAACAAATAAACTGATTCAAAAATGAGCAAAAGACTTGAACAGACATTTCCCAAAAGAAGGCACACAAATGGTCTCCAGGTATATGAAAAAGTGCACAGCATCACAAATAAGCATGGAAAAGCAAATCAAACTACAATGAGGTATCATGTAACACTCATCAGGATGGCTATTATCAAAAATACAAGAAATAACAAGTGTTGATGAGGATGTGGAAAAAAGGGACACCTTGTATACCATTGGTGGGAATACATACAAGTATTGTGGAAAACAGTATTAATGTTCCTTAGAAAATTAAAAATAGAATTAGCATATGATTTCAGCAATCTCATTTATAGATACATATGACTAGGAAATAAAATTTTTATGTCAAAGAGATATTTGCACTCTCATATTCATTGCAGCATTATTCACAATAGCCAAGGTATGAGAGCAATCTAAGTGTTATGCTGACAAGATGACTGGATAAGGAGATTGTCTCACACACACACACACACACACACACACACACACACACACACAAATGGTATATCATTCAGCCATAACAAAGAAGGAAATTCTGCCATATGTGACAACATGAATAAACCCAGAGGACTGTATGCTAAGTAAAATAAGCTGGATACAGAAAGATAAGTACTGTATGATCTCACTTACGGATGTAATCGAAAATTATCAAACTCATAGAAGCAGAGAGTAGAATGGTGGTTGCTGGGGCAGCGTGGAGAAATAGAATGAAGAGATGTTGGTCAAAGTTACAGGCATGTTCTGAGGATCTAACACGGTGGCTATAGTTAATCATACTGTATCGTATACCCAAAATCTGCTAAGAGAGTAGATGTTAAGTATTCTCACTGCCCCCTGGCCCAACCAATGGTAACTACATGAGGTGATGGATGTGTTAATTAGCTTGATTTTGGTAATTATTTCACCATTGGCTCATAAAGCATGTCTAAGAAATATTGGTTTTCATCTACTTTCCATGTTCATTCCTGCCTTTGTAGTATGGTTATTACATATTACAATGTGATCAAATCATCACATTGTACATCTTGAACATATACAGTTTTAGTCAAATATATCTCAAAAATCTGGAAATAAATAAAAAGAGTTTTAAAAAAAGAACAAAACAAAGTAATAGTGGAGTCTCAAAGCCCCTTGCCATCCATCTGAATTAAGTGTCCTTGCTGTATATTTCTTAAGCCCAGAATGTATTCCTATCATGTTACTTTCATACTTGTAATCTAATTTTTCCTTGCAAGACTAAAAAGAGTATTATCTTTCCTGTCCGTGAAAGGCAATGAAAAACATGGCACATTTTATTTGTTTTTGGGTTTACCTTTTTTTGTTTTTAAGACTGCCCTGGGCGGCAGAGTGAGACTGGGGCAGTGGCACAATCTCGATCCACTGCAACCTCTGCCTCCAGGGTTCAAACAATTCTCACATCTCAGCCGCCCAAGTCAGCTGAGATTACAGGCACCTGCAACCATGCCTGGTTAGTTTTGGTATTTTTAGTAGAGATGGGGTTTCGCCATGTTGGCCAGGCTGTTTTTGAACTCCTGATCTCAGGTGATCCGGCTGCCTCGGCCTCTCAAAGTTATGTGTTGCATTTAAGATGCCTTTAACTGAATCAAGTGGGGCTCTATTGTGCCTTCTGCATAATAATAAAGCAAGAAACAAGAAATGAATATCCTAAAGACTATCTTATTTTTTGACATTGATCAACGGTTCAAGAAGTGCAATGTTGTTCTTTGAATTTGCCGTGTGCCAATTTCTGGAGAAGTCTGCCCTTCATGCTTTCCAAAGGTTTTTCTCAATCCACATTTAGTGCCCCAGGGAATGGTGACATTAACTGCTCAAGGGTGCCACTCCACCAGCACAGAGAGCACCACAAAAAGCAACTGTGTCATTTCCCAGCCTTGAAGAAGCACTGACATGGCTTCCTACAACTGCAAATCACTGACACTTGAAACTGACTGAAGCCCTTGAGTGACAGCAGGATAACAGAAAATATGAATCTTGAAAATGATGTCATTCATTCTTAGACTTTCCAAACACCATGGCCATGGTCAGACTTAGATTCAACCCAGATCATTTGAGTGCCTAAAGTGTGCCCTTCTTTACTCAACCTTGTACTCTGTTAGGATCTAGTATTCTCATTTTAGAAATAAAATAAGTCTCAGAAAGAAAGCCACTGCCAGGCCAACAATAATGTGTCTATGGAACACATACAGATTCCTTGGGGTCACCTTGCTGTCACCCATGGACACTCAGGAGACACAAGAGCCTGCTTTGCCTTGTCCACCAGAGTGATGACTTGGAAAATGTTTTTCCCTCTTTCTGGTATGTAACATCTAATCTATACCTGTACTTAGAGATCCATCTATAGTAATTTGTTGAACTTATCTGCCAATCACTTTGCATGCTTTATTTTAGCTTATCTTTATTAATCCTTACAAGGTCTACATTACATCATTAACCCCATTCTCTAGTTGAGGAAACTGAGACATAAAAAGATTAAATAACTTGTACTAAAAATATAGTTAATAAGGAGCAGGGTTCGAATTCAGGTCTGGGCTGTGCACTCCAGCTTTTAATCACTAAGCTACACTGATTTACTCTCTAAGCTACTGCTTATCCACAAAGCCTTCTTTAAGCCACCAGTCAACAGAACTCTCCCCTTCAGAACAGGACCTTTTAGAAAGAGGAGACGCTCTGGAGCTATCATTCTGAGGTTCAGTTCCCTGTTCTGTTAGTTACTGTGTGCTCTCTAGCAAGTTATTTAACGTTTTTCTATTTTCCATATGTGTACAATTTTAATTAACGATATCTACTGAAACAGATGATTCTAAGTGCTAAATTAATGAATACAAATAAAGCATTTAGAAGACTATTCAGTGCCTTTTAAGCATTTACAGGGATTAATGACATTACTATCTCTGTTACTGGCACAGCCTACTCCCTGCTGTTTGGTCTGTCTTCCCCGTTATACCATAAGGTCTCTGAGAAGTACCTTATTCAATTAATTTTCATATCCCCATATACACAAAGGCACAGCGTAGTAATTCAACAGATGTTTGTTGAATGATTGATGAAAGACCAGAAGAATTCACTTCTGTACCTCACTCAGACCTGCATTCTCCTACATCACACTCATAGATAACTTTCCCTGAGTTTAGCAATTTGATAAAGTAATTTAAACTAAGAAATAACTGATAGCAAGGAATTATAAGCCATCCAAGGTGCGTTTCACCTGAATCCTCAGAGCATCCTAATTTTAGAAGATGATTCCATTTTCCATTCTTACAACTAACATTTACTGAGTACTTATTATGTGCTAAGTATTGATAGAAACACTAAAGGGTTATCCAAAGGTAAATAAGCTATGGCATATATGTTTAAGGAAATAATGTCTTTGCAAGAAAAGATGATCACTAATAAACACACTAAAAAGGAAGGAATGAACATGGAAAGTCAGTGAAAATAAGTATTTCTTAGACATGTTTTATATGCCAGGCATTTTACATGTTAATGCCTCAGTTAATACTTAGAACAATTAAAATTAGGTAGTGCCATTATCATTGTTTTACAAATAGGAAAACAGAGGCTCCAGAAAGTTAAATAACTTGCCAAAAGGAACACACCTGGTAAGTGATAGGGCTAGGGTTTGACCATGATCATGCTAAAGCTGGTATGTATAACAGCATAAAGGAAGTAGTTCAAAACACCATAGGGAAACTGGGTATAGAAATCCACTCAAGTCTTTTAACTCTGCATGGCCGTATTTTCTTACCTAAAACGTGTAGTTTATAGAGATGACTTTAGAGGCTTCACCCCTAATATGAGACCTTAAAGATTATCTAAAGCAATGTTCTTCAAATACATTAGATAGTTTTTAAGAATCTAATGCTTTCCCCAAAGCCTTTCCCAAAAGCTTCCAAGGAATGCTCAGGCACTAATTTAGAAATCAGTTTCTAGGAATTAATCATCATTCACATTTGCACTTCATAGCATCATGCAATATCTCCCACCTAACTCTTCACAATAGCCCCTCTCCCACTCTACTTATGGAAGTCATAATCCTCAGCTATCCAGAATCTCATCACAGAGAATTGCTCCAGATATGAATCTCTTCAGAGAATCAAATAAAGCAATAGTTTTAGGTAGCATTTTCTAGAAGACTCTTTAATGAAACATTATAGCACCAAAATTTCACATTCATCATGGAGTTCTAATTTTTTTCTGTAAAGATCAAAGCATGGCTCTGGAAATTGGGTATCTGGGCCCTTTTTGACAAATTCTGAAGACAAGAAGAATTTTGGTGGCAGGCATAACGATGATTTTCCTCTTATGATCTAGATTTCATCCCCAAATTATTGTTACACAAATTCATGGTTTGGGGGAAGAGTCCTAAGAGAGCATGTCAAAGAGAATAGGTAGCATGTAGAAGAACTATCACACCCTGCAAATGTATAAGCAATTATTTTTAACTCATAAAAACTATATATTCAAAAATATTTTGAATATAATTTAACGTAATTCTGTAGCTCCAATGTCTTAACAAATAGATGTTTTCCAGAGTATGTTGTATAATATTTTTTAAACCTCTAAATTTAAAAGTAGCAGGTATAATATTTATTCATCTAATAAATGTTTACTAAAAATTTTTTGTATACTTGCCAGAAATTTTTTAAATGGGGGTCTCTACTGCCTAGGTAACAAATCCTTTGGTAAATCAGGTTTCTTTCTAATTCAGCACTTCCAACAAAATTGGAGGAAGACCTAAGGGAACTGTCAACTGGTATATTGCTAAAGAACACATTTATTATAGATCAACATTAGTCTTTAACTCAAAACAAGCTCAAAGAATTGAATGACATTGTCATAAAGTTCTTTTTCTTCTTCTCTCAAAATAAAATAAGATTTCTCAGATTTATAAAGTGTGAAAAAAGTAAAAATAAATAAAATCAATACTAACCTGCTTCATTCTGACAATAAGTAACATTCACCTCCAAATACATTGCTCTCTGCCCTTTTGAAAAAAAAATGCTTCCATTTACCTGAACACCTGCTTCCTAGAGTGCTTAAGCCAGAAACTAAAGAAATAAAGGGCACACTCACCTCTAGAAAGCTGCAGTATCCCTGACCAATCGTCCTCATTGACCTAGACACAGGCTTCTGCCATGAGCCCACTGCTGTGCTTTGAACTCTGTTCCCTGGGAAAGAGTCACAGACCCCTCTCAACCATCCCAAACATCCCAAGTACATGTTTGACTTTTGAAGGTTAAAGTGACCATACGCCATCATTTGGGTCTGAGTTTAGGTCTGTTGCCCAATGCAATTATTAATAACATCCCCTTTTACACTAAAGGTTTTGATGATAAATGAAAGAGCAAACCTAATAATGAGAAAACTCACAGATCTCAGGTATCTAGGATAGAAATACTGGCTGTGATGGACATATATCGACCAATGTGATGATCCAAGTCTCTCTTGCCATTTAAAAACATTTAGGTTGTGATGCTTTCTATTTGACTCTCTCCTTCAATCTCATTCTCACTCAACATGTATTAAGCACCTATTACATGCGAGGCTCTGCTCAGCTCTAGTGAAATAGAAATGAAAAAATCAGTGTTGCTTTCAGTTTAAGGGCATGTTTCCACGCCTCTCTAGCTGTTCTCTCTTGCCTCCCTACCTCCCTAACATACATTTTCTAGGCACATACTACACAAAAATTTCATGCTCTTACATCCTTCTTCACCTTTGTCCTTCCCATTCCCCACCTCATTGATTTTACTCTGTTAACATCTCAGCCTTACATGGAATCCAGCAGACCTGGCCTGGTTCTCTATTCATTTCAAACTAACAAGCAGCTTCAACTCCCTGAGGTTGTTTCAACTTTGGTAGAATGGAAATAATCAAGTGATGGTCAATATTGAATATCAACTTGATTGGATTAAGGATGCAAAGCGTTGATTCTGGGTTTGTCTGTGAGGGTGTTGATAAAGGAGATTAACATTTGAGTCAGTGGACTGGGAAAGGCAGACCCATCCTTAATCTGAGTGGGCACCATCTAATGAGCTACCAGTGAGGCAGAATAAAAGCAGGCAGAAGAGCATGAAAAGACTAGACTGGCTTAGCCTCCCAGCCTACATCTTTCTCCCATGCTGGGTACTTCCTGCCTTTGAACATTAGATCCCCAAGCTTCCTTGCTCCTCAGCTTACAGATGGCCTATTGTGGGACCTCACCTTGTCATCATGTGAGTCAATAATCCTTAACAAGCTCTCTTTTATATATGCATCTATCCTATTAGTTCTGTCAATTTAGAGAGCCCTGACTAATACAAATTATAACACTTCACCATGATAATCTAAAATTATAAAGAAACAAGTTGGAAAAATATACAGTAAAATATTAATGGTTATCTTTGACAGTGAGATTATAAATGATTTATTGTTGTTGTTGCCGTTGCTACTGTTGTTTTTATTAATATTACCATTGTTTCTTCCTTTATATTCTTTTCATTTGTTTTCTAAAGTCTCCAGGAAAGAACCATATACAAGTCAGGGTCCCAGCAGAAAATAGACAGAACACTGGAATGGGATAATGGAAGACAATTTAATACAGGTACCAACTAAAAGTGAGGGCAAGAGTAAAGGAACTAAGGAAACAGTGATACACCCATCACAACCCTTTGGCTTACAAGCCAGCAGGAGGAAAGTGACAGGTATGCCTGACAAAAATTTTCCATTTTTTAATTTTTGGATGGAATAGAACATGTTGAAGTCATTCCAAGAATATTCAATGTGTTCACTCAGAAACATTGAAGATCTTCCTTCCTTCTTTTTCCCATTTCTTTTCTCCTTCATTCTTTTCTCCCCTTCCTCTTTCCTCCCTTTTCTCCTTTCTTCCCTCTAAAGGCAGGGTTGTATGATGGAAAGTGTATAGGCATCATTGTTAGACAGACAATTTTCATCTCTTTTATGAGAACTAAACATGTTACCATTCTGTGAGGACCATCTTTCTCCCCTGTAAATTGGATATACCAACACATATTCCATAGAACTCTTGTGAAAATTAGATGAGAGACTGCGTTTTAAAAGTAGATAAAGCAGATTTGATGGGTACAAACATGCATTCCAAAGGTAGCATTCTTGAGTTCAAAGACTAGCTCTACCACTTTACTTGTCTATATCTCAATTTCATCATCTGTAAAATGGTTATAACCTTATTTCATAGGGTTATAGTGAGAATCAAATGCAAAGGATTTAGAATTGTGCCTAGTCTATTTTTAACAAGCGCTATATAAGTGTTTCAATGGTCATAATACATGGTAGTTGTCAGAATATTATCATTCCTGGACCCTTGTGATATGCCAGAAAGTAGTGAATCATGTAAATGGTGAGATAACTGCTACCCTCTTCTCTGTTCTCATCCTTTGGTGTTCACACTGATGCACACCTCCCCCAGTTTATTCTCAGCCAAGGACTGAGCACAGTTGGGGTTCTATTTCTGGGTCATTTCTACCTGATAGGGGATTCTTCTAACAGGAAACCTTTGCTCAAAGACTCTCCCTTGGCCTGACCAAGGCTTTTTCAGAACTGCACTGCTATCTGAGGCTCATCTGGTTTAGGTTTCAGAGACTGTGTCAATTTGCATCCTCTGAGAAGCCAATGGAAAGAGTAGATTAGATGTGCAGGACACTTGTTAGGGAAATACTTCTGAAGAATATAAGGGAACAATGTAAGAGTAGGTGAGACCCTTTAGATTATGATGGGAGTCTGATACTTAAGAAAGGAGAGAGGTAAGGAAGAAGGATTGGGTAGAAGCAGCCTCAGATTGCAGCGGACTTCTAAAAACAACAATAACACAGGAGGCATCACACTACCGGACTTCAAACTATACTACAAGGTTACAGTAATCAAAACAGCATGGTACTGGTACCAAAACAGAGATATAGACCAATGGAACAGAACAGAGGCCTCACAGGAAATACAACATACCCACAACCATCTGATCTTCGACAAACCTGACAAAAATAAGCAATGGGGAAAGGACTCCCTGTTTAATAAATGGTGTTGGGAAAACTGGCTAGCCATGTGCAGAAAGCAGAAACAGGACCCCTTCCTGACACCTAACACCAAAATTAACTCCAGATGGATTAAAGACTTAAACATCAGACCTAACACCATAAAAACCCTAGAAGAAAATCTAGGCAAAACCATTCAGGACATAGGTGTAGGCAAGGACTTCATGACCAAAACGCCAAAAGCAATGGCAACAAAAGCCAAAATAGACAAATGGGACCTAATCAAACTCCACAGCTTCTGCACGGCAAAAGAAACAGTCAGTAGAGTAAATCGGCAACCAACAGAATGGGAAAAAATTTTTGCAGCCAACCCATCTGACAAGGGGCTGATATCCAGAATTTACAAAGAACTAAAGCAGATCTACAAGAAAAAAACAAACAAGCCCATTCAAAAATGGGCAAAGGATATGAACAGATACTTTACAAAAGAAGACATACAGGAGGCCAACAAACATATGAAAAAATGCTCATCATCACTGGTCATCAGAGAAATGCAAATCAAAACCACATTGAGATACCATCTCACACCAGTTAGAATGGCGATCATTAAAAAATCGGGAAACAACAGATGCTGGAGAGGATGTGGAGAAATAGGAACACTTTTACACTGTTGGTGGGAATGTAAATTAATTCAACCATTGTGGAAGACAGTGTGGCGATTCCTCAAGGACCTAAAAATAGAAATCCCATTTGACCCAGCAATCCCATTACTGGGTATATATCCAAAGGATTATAAATCATTCTACTACAAGGACACGTGCACACGAATGTTCATTGCAGCACTGTTTACAATAGCAAAGACCTGGAACTAACCCAAATGCCCAACGATGATAGACTGGATAGGGAAAATGTGGTACATATACACCATGGAATATTACGCAGCCATCAAAAACGGTGAGTTCACGTCCTTTGTAGGAA
The DNA here is from genome assembly GCF_048565385.1 of Saimiri boliviensis. Lineage (NCBI taxonomy): Eukaryota > Metazoa > Chordata > Mammalia > Primates > Cebidae > Saimiri > Saimiri boliviensis. Next base: position 79,980,502 of record NC_133463.1, read on the forward strand.
CATGGATGAACCTGGAAACCATCATTCTCAGCAAACTGACACAAGAGCAGAAAATCAAACACCGTATATTCTCACTCATAGGCGGGTGTTGAACAATGAGAACACATGGACACAGGGAGGGGAGCACTACACACTGGGGTCCGTTGGGGGGAAATGGGGGAGGGGCAGGGGGGTGGGGAGGTGGGAAGAGATAGCATGGGGAGAAATGACAGATACAGGTGAGGGGACAGAAGGCAGCAAACCACACTGCCATGTGTGTACCTATGCAACAATCTTGCATGTTCATCACATGTACCCCAAAACCTAAAATGCAATAAAAAAAAAAATAACAACTCTTCTACTTTTTCATTTTTATTCTCAGAATAGAGCAGAGTAAAGTCCAAGGACCCAGATATATACCCTGAGGCCTGTCCAGCTGTGACCCAGTGTTACTACAGTGTCATGTGCTGGCTTGGGTGGGGAAGGAGGGAAGGCTTCCAAGTTCCCTCCTGTGGTTGCTGGCAGGTCTTCATCTTTTGCCACCCGAATCCTTCTACTGGGCTATATCACAAGCTGGAAACAAGTTTCCCTCAGGACAGACAATCAAAGAGACAGTGAGAGAGAATACACACCCAAAATAAAAAAACACAGTTTTTCTGTAACCTAATCTAAGTGAAAATCATCAATTCTGTTGGACTCTGTTCATTAGAGTCAGTAAGTCCAGTTCACAGTTAATGAGAGGAGATTATCCAAGGCAGTGAATATCAGGAGGAGATTTTTGGAGAGCATCCTAAAGGCTTCCCTCCCCTAAACTAAGTGCCCCTCCAGTGATTTTCAGAGCCTCTTGTATCTCTTCAGTTAGAGACCTTAGTATGCTATCTTTTCACTGCTTATTTACTTATCTTAATATCCCTGCAAGCTATAAACTTTAGGAGAGCAGGCACCTTATATCTTTAAATCACATTTGTATTCTTAATGTCTAGCACAGAACCAGCAATATAAATATTTGTTAAATAAATTAACTTGAAAAATATTTATCTCAAACACATTGCACACACACTTATCTATCTTAAATAGAAAAGAAAAACCTTCACTTGACTTATCTTGACAATTAAGCATTATCATTAAAAACACCAATTGTACCAAATTGTACTTTTTATCAAATCATATTGCAAATAATAAATGTGTTTATTGTAATGGTTCCTATTTTAATCAATAACATATATACTTATATATTTATAAATAAACTATAAGTTAAATAGGGCTGGGTACGGTGGCTCATGCCTGTAATCCCAGCACTTTGGGAGGCCGAGATGGGTGGATCACGAGGTCAGGAGTTCAAGATGGTGAAACCCCATCTCTAAAAATGAATAAATAAATAAATATATATAAGTTAAATAAATAAAATCTATTTTTAATTATACATATATAAATATACATATATATTTATAAATAAATTATAAATTAAATAAATTTTAAAATCCATGCTTTGAGATTCAACAAACTCTTGGATGCAGAAAATCCTTTCCAAGAGTTCACTGAATCATGAAGCATGGATTTTTATACTACAAAAATAAACAAACTTATTTCTCATTGGCAAAAATGTGTTGATTGTAATGGTTCCTATTTTAATTAATAAAGATGTGTTTGAGCCTAGTTATAATGATTTAAAAATTCATGGTCCAAAACTTTAATTACTTATGCACCATCCTAACAGTTTGGCACATAGATGCTGAATCCTAGCATCTATGGACCCTTACGAGCTAGAAAGTAGTGAATCATGTAAATCGTGAGGTAACTACTACCCTCTTCTCTCTTCCCATTCTTTGGTGTTCACCTAATCCTTTCCTGAGTCCTAGCATCTATGTGCAAACTAGCTAGGAAATTGTGGCTTAAAAGGAAGAAGAAATAGGAGGAGGAGAAGAATAGGGGATTTAGTTTTGCCTTGAGTCACAAAAGATCAGCTTCTGCTGGAAAATCTCAGTCTTATTAAAGAAGTGATGATTTTCTAAATATGGTTACTGGGAATTGCTGTGTTACACCTCTTAAAGTCTGTCTTTAATGCAAACCAAAATCACGATGGCATACATCTCACATCAGTTGAATGGCAATTATTAATAAGTTAGAAAACATTTTGGCAATGTTGTGAAGAAAAGGGAACATTTATAGACCACTGATCAGAATGTAAATTATTTCAGCTACTGTGGAAGCAGTTGAGATTTCCCAAAGAACTTAAAACAGAACTTCTATTCGACCTAATAATCCCATTACTGGGTATACACAGAAAGCAATATAAATCATTTTACCAAAAAGACATATGTGCTCATATGTTCATTGCAGTGCTTCTCACAATAGAAAAGACCTGGAATCAACCTCGATTCCCATCAACAGTGAACTGGATAAACAAAATACAGTATACATACACTGTGGAATACTATGCAGCCATAAAAAAGAACACAATCATGTCCTTTGCAATGATATGAATGCAGCTGGAAGTCATTATCCTAAAAACATTAATGCAAAAACAGGAAACCAAATGCTGCATGTTCTCTCTTATAAGTATAAGCTAAATGTTGAGTACACATTTGGCTTCCAAGAGGTGAACAATGGACACCAGGATCTACCTTAGGGTGAAAGATGGGAGGAGGATAAAGGTCAGAAAAATAACTATTAGATATTATCCTCACTACTGAAGTGACCAAATCATTGGTACCCCAAAGCCCAGCAACACACAATTTACCCATGTAACAAACCACCCCATGTATTTCCTGAGCCTAAAATAAAGGTTGAAAAGGAAAAAAAAGTAAATGAATAAAATAAAAGTCTGTCTTTAACTCTTTTAATTACTGAGAGTCATTCACTGGGCTCCTTTTATCCTCAGACTGTTTCTCTTAAATTGCTCAGGCTGTTTGTTTGTTCCACTAGATCCTGAATCCCCCTGACCCCATCTTCCTCTTTGAAAAAATGCTCATTTGAAACTCTCCATCTCCATGCCCTATTACCCTCGTGTACCACAGTGCTACAGAGACACAGCTATTTGCTTAAGTCTTGTATACCTCTCTTTCTTCTCCTCTTACTTCTTACTTTTCAGCAATTAAATAAATCACACATTAATTTATCTTACCATGAGGGCTCTAACTAGCATATGGTTTTGAGTTAAAGAAAAAAGCAGTGGCCAGACCTGGCACAGTGGCTCACGCCTGTAATTCCAACACTTTGAGAGGCTGAGGTGGGTGGATCACAAGGTCAGGGGTCCAAGACCAGCCTGGCCAACATGGTGAAACCCCATCTCTACTAAAAATACAAATATTAGTTGGGTGTGGTGGCAGGCACCTGTAATCCCAGCTACTCAGGAGGCTGAAGCAAAAGAATCACTTGAACCCAGGAGGTGGAGGTGGCAGTGAGCTGAGATCGTGCCACTGCACTCCAGTCTGGGCGACAGAGCAAAACTTCATCAAAAAGAAAGAAAGAGAGGAAGGGAGGAGGAAGGAGGAAGGAGGAAGGAAGGGAGGAAGGGAGAGAGGGAGGGAGGGAGGGAGGGAGGGACAGAGGGACAGAGGGAGGAAGAAAGGGAGGAAGGGAAGCAGTGGCCTGTCGGAATGCAGGTGCCTCTGGTCGTCCCACTCGTCACCGAATCTCTGTGAGGTCAGTGACTGTTAGTGCTCAGGACTGTGAACAGTCAGTTGTGCTGGGCAAGGAGCAGGGGTGTGGACACTAAGTTTCCTTTAATTGAAGGTTCTGAAGATGTTGCACTATTGTATGTACACCTTTTCTAATAATATACACTGCTAGGTTGTTGGCTTATTTTTTATTTTTCGATAACCCAAGAAGGCTGTCGCCCACTCTGTTCTACCTTCCAAATCTGGGTAGGACGAACATCAATCTTGCCCCTGCAACATATTTTCATCAATATCTCTCCATACTAAAACTGAAATCTATTAATTGTGTGACCTGGAAAAGTAAGTAAATTCCTATGTTGTCTTGGTTATTTTGTGAAAAATTCTATGAAATAACATATGTAAAGTTCCCAGCAAATATTGAGTTTTCTGTCCTTCCTTTCTCTTCTCCTTTTCTCTTTTATTCCACTGTCTTTTATTCTCTTTATAGCTGATACTGAGGCTCTGATCCAGGGCATTGCCAACAGCCAGTAAGTAGTTGAACCAAGATTCAAATTTCCATATTCTGTGTGCATTATTTCAAAAAAGTTTTTCTTGGTTAGTAAAGATGATATATAATAACATGGAAATCCAAAAGAAAAACTGTGCAAGTTATTTATCTTAATAAATTGAATATTGTCATCATCTCTAATTAAATCACTTATTCTTATGCTAAATATTTGTATAGTGATTTCCATCTAAGCATGTACATTGCATCATATGTCTTCACAACCATCTTAAGAGTTATTGAGCTTTTTACCTATGAGACAATTGTGGCTCAAAGAGAGTTCAAATGACTATTTCAAGGGTATACAGCTAGAAAGGGGCATGTTGTAATGATAGACTGGTGACAGTTACTAAGCTTTCTAAGAAGGCATGGAGGAAGGTGAGATAGATGGCAATTTGTGTGATATGGGAAGACAGGAAGTCACAAAGCAAGGAAGGCAGGCAGGAAGGCAGGCAGAGAGGGACATTATCTAGGTGACTATTTTCTCAGAAGGAAATAATTTTACCGTGTTTTAATATGACATCTGGTATGCACTAGTTATCAAAAATTTGATCATGATGCGGAAAGCTTCTAAAGAAACTCAGTTCTCAAAATTCAATTTCATGGCTTCCACCACGCACCTTGAGTCAAGTGATTTAGCTTTCTCAGTCTTGGTTTTAACATCCATAAAATGAGATTATAGTAATAGCTACCTCTCAGGGTCAATGGGAAGATTAAATAAGGTAAATATGTAAAGCACCTAGCAATACATTCTAGCTTCTGTGGTTGCTGTCATTGTCATTATTGTTTTCATTCTTCATGGTCTGGGGTTTTAGAACCTTTAAATTAAGACTTAGAGTAACTGAGATAGCTGAGGAAAACATGAGTGTGTTCCTTTACATATGTTATTTGAATAAGTTCTCCCAACAATCTAGTAAATTTGAAATAATAATCCCATCAGGCAGAAGAAAAATGTTGAAGCACGTAGATGTTATATAACTCATCAAGGAGGGGCAAAGATGAAATTTGGATCCAGTTTTTTCTGGCTAAAAAGTCTATTTCTTTTTCTACATGTTCGTATACATATTTTTAAGGTTAATTGACAATGTGTTTATTAGTACAATTTTAGATGTTAAGAAATTTCTCTCCCAGCTTAAACACTTCACAAGATTTGCATGTGGAGGTCCAGTGGAATTGACTAAAGTTGCTTTGTTACTTTGCTTTTAAAACTTAGTAATTTAGCTTGATTTTATTGGAAAGAGTATCTGGAAAACTTTGCCCCAGTTTTGGTTTCACTCTGAGACTATATAAAGCTCTTGCAAAAATTATCACCCTGGGTTTCTCGGAAGAGTGTCTTCTAGCATTTCTCATCATGCCCACCTCTTTGCACTCCTTTTTTTTTTTTTTTTTTTTTTTTTTTCCTGTCTCTCACTCTAGGTCAGGCACTTCCAAACGTCTGTTTTCTCTTGGGGACTCAGGACTAACTTCTGCCTGACTCTGATGTAGAAAACGCCTAGAAAAAGAGCAACTTCCAGCAGGCGAGCCTGCCTTCTGATTATTGATTGAGTAGAAAACCCATATTTCAACCTCCCATCCCCTAGCTCCCGGGATCATCTATCCTATTTTCTAAAGTAAACAAGGTGGTGCCAGTTTGCTTAGTTGGTCAGAGTGTGGTGCTGATAAAGTAAATCAAGCCTGCAGCCTTATAGTATATACAGTTATAAAATATGTCTCTGATCATGAATGTAAAGCCTGAGAGTTAAATCCAATGCCCCTTCCTCATCTTAGGCACCCCCGGGCTCCACAATGGTCTGCTTTGGCTTCAGCTAAACTGACAGGTACCACCATGCTCCAAAAATTTGAAATGTCCTCCTTATGGAGATTTGTCTTACCTGAACTGGTTATCTGATATATTTGGGTAATATATTGCACTGATTATCACAGCTCATAAGCCTCAGTTGTATCCTCTGTATATTGAAACTAAGCAGACATAGATCACAGTCTTACCATGAGGATTGAGTACAATGGTATTTATTCCTGAGATGTATCAACTCCTAGATCACTGATTCCCTCTCCAACACTAGTCTTTATCTTAAATTTGAATATTCACTAGGATAATTCTTCCCTTGCCCTGGCTTCTCACTTTCTTGACTGTCCCTCCTTGAATGATCTTGTCTTTCATCGCAGTTCAACCATTCATATCACCAGTCATATCCGAAATTTGTGCCCTTTCCATAAGTCAATTTCCAGATTATTTTTCTACTCCCAAAACTCCAGTAATTCTTTGGCGCTATTATGCTCTATAATCTTTGATGCTACCATTTTCTTACCTCACTTCCTTCCTTTCAGCTTAGACTCCATGGCACATTGTTAAAATCACCATTAGTATGACCTCAACTGCTTGGCCTCTCTGCTCTTTTGTCAAACTCACTTGCAAAACACCACCTTGGTTAAATGACTCTCCATGTATTCGGTTTCTTAACCTGGTAAACCAAGAATGACTGGAGGAAAGTACATAAATACGCAGATACAAAAATCACTTTAGAAATTCTAAAGTCATTCTCTTCAAGTAGGCTCTGTCTTAATGTTACAGGAAACGGGTCCAGATCCAAACCCCAAGAGAGGGTTCTTGGATCTTGCACAGAAAGAATTCAGGGAGAATCCACAGTACAAAGTAAATGCAAGTTTTTAAAGAAAGTAAAGTGGTGAAAGGACAAGTACTCCATAGACAGAGTTGGACGTTCCAGAAAGTAAGAAGAGGAACACATCCACCCTAGGTACGATGCTTGTATATATGGCGAGATGTGCTCGACTACACGGGTTTGTAATAAAAGATTAATTTTCTTAATTACTAAATTTTGTGAGAATCAATATATTATCTTTAAAGTAAAATTAGGAATGCCTTTGTTTTCCAGATATCAAGATAGCTGAACACTCTCAAGTCTGTGTCTGTTTGGTAAACATTATTAATTTGTTCCCCTAACCATACACATCTAGAGACTGGGAATGCCTAACTTTCTGAGAATGCAGCCCAGCAAGTCTCAGCTTCATTTGTTTTAGCCCTCACTCAAAATGGAGTTGCTCTGGTTCGAATGCCTCTGACACAAACAACAATGTGATTACTTCTCCCTATAGATGCTTCACTTTCCCATTCATCTTCACGACCATTTCATGTCTTCTCTATTCTCAGATTGGAAAGTTCTCCACTTCAGTTATTATGAATGTACTGGGGTCTCATCAAGACATTTAAATTCTCTTATTACAAGAAACAGCTCCTCAGGAGGCAGAAGATACATTTAAGATACTGCCCAGTGGTAAGGACTTAGGCCAATAAAGACTAATCAAGTATAAGAAATAATACAGAGAAATTTTCTCTAACCTCCTTGTTCAGTTATCTCTAATGTTAAAACAGTTACAGTTCACTATCATAACAAGGAAACTGACATTTATGCAATCCACAATAATTATTCAGATTTTACCAGTTTTATATGCACTCATGTTTGTGTATGTGTGTGCGCACATGTGTGTGGGTGGTGTATTGAGTTAAACGCAATTTTTTTTTTTTTTTTTTTTTTTTGAGATGGAGTTTCACTCTTGTTACCCAGGCTGGAGTGCAATGGCGCGATCTCGGCTCACCGCAACCTCCGCCTCCTGGGTTCAAGCAATTCTCCTGCCTCAGCCTCCTGAGTAGCTGGGATTACAGGCACGTGCCACCATGCCCAGCTAATTTTTTGTATTTTTAGTAGAGATGGGGTTTCACCATGTTGACCAGGATGGTCTCGATCTCTCGACCTCGTGATCCACCCGCCTCGGCCTCCCAAAGTGCTGGGATTACAGGCTTGAGCCACCGCGCCCGGCCTAAGTTAAACGCAATTTTATCACAGGTGTAAATTTCTATGACCACCACCACAGTAAAGACACAGGACAGCTTTACCACAAGAATCCTTCATGCTACTCCTTTATAGACACAGTCACATCCCTCCTTTCCCCAACCCCTATTACGTTCTCCATTTCTATAATTTTGTCACTTCAAGAGTGCTACATAAATTGAATCATAGAGTATGTGACTATTTGTAATTGTTTTTTTGTACTCAGAATAAATCCTTTGAGACCCATCCAAGTTGTTGCATGAGCAACATGTTCCTTTACATTGCAGATAAGTATTCCATGATATGAATGATACAGTGTGTTTAATCACTCACCCATTGAATATATTTTGATTATTTACAGTTCAGAGTTATTACAAATACAACTGCTATAAACATTCATGTATAGGCTTTTGTGCAAGCATAAATTTTCATTTCTGTGAGATAAATGCAAGGATGCTATTGCCAAGACGTATAGTAAACCCATGTTCAGTATTATAATAAATTTCTGGCTTGTTTTTGACTCAAATTTGTTTATACAAATATTAAAAGAATACTTACTTAATATCAGGAACTAGGCTAAATACCTAAGAAAAAAAACAAAACAAAATAAATACTGTCTTTGTTCTTACAAACTAGAGAAGATTGTAAAAAATCAAATAAATGTAATAACATTTTTAATGAAGAAATATCTGTATGTGAGTGGGAGAGGACTCATCAAATCTAAGGATCAGGGAAAGGTTTCATGAGGCATTTAAGCCTGTGTATAGAATGTCAGTCTTGCTTCTTCTCTAGAATTGCTTTGAAATATCGCTTATGAGAGGTCCTATGTAGATATCATTGCCCTCTCAACTCTGGTTTCCAATGTGATCACTGAATCTGACTCTGGGTTAACTCCTACAAAAAATGAGGAAGGAAATAGAACACCTTCTAAAGGTTGTTACAAGAATTAAAGAGTAGATTTTAAAACCTGTATCAAGCAACTGGTTTACAGAAATGAAATTCTTACTACTATTATATGGCTTCCCATTAACACAACTTCTGTAAAGATTTATCTCTGCCACAGATAGCCTTGTGGAATGATGTTTAGATTTCATTAAGGAATCTTGCATGTTTCTTCTCTGGTGATAGCGGAAATGGGTTTTCTGTGTTATTTTTCAAAGCAAAGACTAACAACAATGATTAAGAACCCAGGGCACAAGGCCCAGCAACATACCCCCATGTGTACGTGACCATAGTTCCCAACTTTGGAAGATTGGGACTTGGTTTATTAAAAGAGAATATATTATACCTCCCTGCTTTTTCTTTCCCAGATACAATCCAAGCTTTTATATTTCTTCTTAAATTGTTATCTATCTGCCATAGCAATTTTAGTTGTTGTTTCATTAAGGTTTCCCTTGAAGATAACCCTGAATTGTTCTACAATAAACTGCAGAAATGGAAGTTTAGCAAATTTAGTTGTTGTTAATTAAAGTTTCTCCTGAAGATTATTCTGTATTGGTATACAATAAACTGCAGAAATGGCTGGCTTCTCCACTACATAATGAGTTCCTGAGAAGCATAGGTCTGTACTCATGTGCACTCTCCCTCTATCTCTTTCTGTCTAATATCTCTCCATTGAATCTACTGTGTCAATTGATTTTCTTTATCAACTGATCTCCCATATTGATTAGTACATGGGGCCTACCATTAAACAGGTGACTGAACAAGGTTTGCTGAGTTGATGTGACAATACAATGAGACCTATATGCTTCCAATGTGATCTTCCTAAACACAAATTTTAAAATCTTAAATTAGTTTCTCCACAGAACTCAAAAGAGAGTAGAATGTATGTAAAGATAAACCTGAGTTCGAAACCATATTATCCGTTATTTGTTTAAGCTAATCGTCTTGAAAAAGTCACTTTACTTCTCTGAACTTTAGGTTCCCCAACTTTAATTTTTTTTAAAAAAACAAAGTTGCCAACATTAATATTAGCTCATGTTTATTCATCATCTACTCTATGCCAAGATTTATATACACTACTTCATTTAATTTCCTCAACAACTTGATGAGGTAACTGTTTTTTAAAACTGTCATTTCCCAGTTGAGGGTAATGAGCTTTAGAGATGATAAACAAGTTTCCCAGTGTCATATATTCCATAATGGGAAGAGGAGGGGTTGAGCCCATCCATTTCAATCCAGAGCATACACTCATCTCATAGGATTATTGTGAGAACTAAGTGGAACATGTCATATAAAAACTATGTCCTGAAAAAAAATGCTTTAAATTTTTCTTTTTATTCAGTACACAGATCTAAAATAACATGAATTGCACAATATTCTATTTTGCACTTATTTCTCTATCTCATTTGTTAAGCAGTATGTTTATATGTATATTTGTATGAACTGGAATATGGTGGATGCTCTATTAAGATAAGTTATTTTTCTCTCCTGTTTAACTCTAGTTCTCATAACGTAACATGTGCAGCGGCGAGAATCTGATTATGCATAGAGAAGCCAAGCACATGTGAAGCAGTCCTTTGTTAATTGACTTATTAGTCTGTTATTAGTTACTCAGGGACAGGGCTAACTGGCTTCAAGATCAATTCTTCAGGTTATTCTTCCCTTAGATTCTCACATAATTTTATACAACTTAGTAAAGATATATTGAACAACTCATCATAGTCAGAAAACACTGTTATTTAGGCACGAACATAGTTGCTGATGGAAGCAGAAATTGGCACAACTTTTTGGGAGAAAACTGGAACAAACAGGAAGGGATGGCTAAGGTGGAGGGTAAACTGCCTGTCTGAGTGTTGAAGATGTACTCCAACAAACACATACAGACTATCTACAAAGAATGGGAGATTTATTAACTGCAGTCATTGAAATAAATATTAATTCAATAATTAGCTGACCAGTAAGCTAACTAAGCAGAAACATCAATGACCATACATGACAAAGAACAAATTTTACAGAATTAGCAAGAAAAGTTACTAAAAAGAAAACATCAACAGACTATAGTCATAACAAACCACAGGGAGGTGGAGGAATCTGAATACCAGAGTGGCCTCATTACATTGTCAATAGAAACTTTACCTGAGGAAGCACAGATATTAAACTTACTAGACAAAGACTTTAAATTGTTATTTAAAGTATGTCCAAGAACTATAATAAGTCATGTTCAAAAAACTAAAAAGGTTTGTGAGAGCAATGCTTCCCAGACAATATCAAGAGAAAGATGATAAATATTTTTTTAAAAGTATAGAGTTGATAAGTACAATAACTGAAATAAAAAATTTACTAGAGGGACTCATAAAAGCAGATATTAGAAGGCAGAAGAAATAACAAACTAGAAAATAGGTCGATTGATATTATATAGTGTGAGGAAAGAAATAAAAAATAAAAAATAATTGAACAAAGTCTCAGAGATCTACAGAAACACCATCAAGCACATCAACATATGAATAATGAAGGTCCTAGTAGGAGAGAAGAGATGGAAAAGAGCGGAGAGAATATTTGAAGAAACAACATCAGAAACTCCCAAAATTTGATTTCTAAAAACAATAATCTATACATTCAAGAAACTTATGGACTCCAAGTAGAATGAAATCAAAGACAATCACACCTAGATATATCATAATCACTAAAAGACTAGGACAAAGAAGGCATCTTGAAAGCAGCAAAAAAAGAAGTAACTTATCATGTACAAGATATCCTCAATTCGGTAAGCAAACAATTTACATCAGAAAATGTAAAAGTCAGTGGAAAAGAGATAATTACTCAAACTTTGGAAAGAGACATCAACCAAGAATTCTGTATTCAGCAAAATTATCCTTCAGAAATGAAGGAGAGGCTGGCCTTAATGGCTCATGCCTATAATCTCAGCACTTTGGGATGCCAAGGTAGGAAAATTGCTTGAATCCAGGAGTTTGAGATGAGCCTGGGCAACATGGCAAGACCCCAACTCTATGAAAAACAAAAATAGAAAATTAGCCTGGCATGGTGGCAGTTACTCTATAACTGTAATGTCAGTTACTCTGGAAACTGAAGTGGGAGGATCACTTGAGCCCAGTAGTTCAAGCCTTCAGTAAGCTATGATCACACAACTGTCCTCCAGCCTAAGCTGCATTAAAAAATCTGTCTCAAAAAAAAAAAAAAGAGGAAGACAATTTAAGGTAGTCCCAGATAAGTAAAAACTGAGAAAATTAATTGCTAAGAGGCCTCTTTTTTGAGAAAATACTAAACTGACTTATTCAGACTGAAAAGAAAAAGACAATAGAGAAATTAGAACTCTCATATCTTATGGTGCTTCTACCTTTGAAAAAATATTTGGCAGTGCTTCAATAAGTTAGACATAGAATAATCATGTAACCCAGGAAACCCACTCTTGGGTGAACACCCAAAAGAATTAAAAATGAGGGTTAAAAAAAAACCCTAATATACAAATGTTTATTGTAATACTATACTAAATAGTCAAAGGTAGAAATAACCCAAATGTCCACTGACTGATCATTTTAAAGGATAACAAACCAAATCATATATACATCACATATTTTATATAGTAATGCTTATAGGAACCATTTTGCTTCACTAAAATATATATAAAATATACATATAATACATGTATATACACTACTTAAATATTATGTTAGCAATGTGATTTACTTTCCAATGGTAGAATTTTACCACTGATTGCATATTACATATGATATGTAAAATACCACTGATATTTTACATATCATATATCCATACAAAGTAAAATTAATCAACCATAAAAAGAAATAAAATATTGATTCATGCTGTACAATGAATTAACCTTGAAAATATTATGCCATATAAAAGAGGCCAGACACAAAGTGTCACATATTGTATGATACCATTTATATGTCCAGATTAGGCAAATCCATAGAGACAGAAAGTGTATTAGTGGTTTCTCTTGCCTGGATGCAGGGGGAAATGAGGAGTGACTGCTAGTGGGTACATTTTAAATTAGATTATATTGTATTGTATTGTATTTTTATCCCATAAATATATATACCTACCAGGTATCCCATGCTTGTTTTGATACAGGCATGCAATGTGAAATAAGTACATCATGGAGGAGCATGTAGTTTCTTTTAAGGGTAATGGAAATCACCATATAAGTGGTGATGATTGCACAACTATTAAGATCACTGAATTGTACACTTTAAAAGAGTGGATTTTCTGATATGTAATTATATCTCAGATAAAAAGTGATAGTTTTTATCACAAAGGGAAAGAGGCAACTAGTTTAACAAACCATGTTCCAAATCTACAATGGAGCAATATACATACAGCCCCTTAGGGGCCAGAGAGAACTTGAATATGAGACAGTGAGAGAAAAGGTCACTCTAGGCAGAAGAAACAGTTTAAACAAAGGCACAAGAGTTAGGAAGCCCGAAGTAGGCTTGGAGAATGTTCTGAATGCCATGATAAAGAGTTAGAAAATGGTCTGAGTGTTTGACTCAGAGAAACGTTGTGTTAGTCCATTCTTACACTGCTATAAAGGAATACCTGAAACTGGGTAATTTACAAGGAAAAGAGGTTTAATTGGCTTATGGTTCTGCAGGTTGTACAGGAAGCAGGGCCCTGGCATTTGCTCAGCTCCTAGAGAGGCCTCAGGAAGCTTTTACTCATGGCGGAAGGGGAAGCAGGAGCAAGAGACAAGGAGGTAGTGTGGGTACCACACTTCACAACAACCAGATCTCGAGAGCACACGTTCACTACCCTGAGGACAACACCAAGCCATGAAGGAACCAACCCCATGATCTAAACTCCTCCTACAAGGCCCCATCTCCCACACTGGTGATTGCAATTCAACATGAAATTTGGTGGGAACACATATTCAAATCATACCAAGTGGTATATTTGGGGCTAATTAAACAATCTGTCATAAGTGAAACATGAAGCTGTTGATCCACTAATCATTATGTCTTGGTTGTTTCTCCTTCCAACATGCCTTTTCATTCCTTTTACTCTCTAGTCACAGTACCAATGTGGGGAAGGCTGATAGACTTCATCTACTAAAAAAGAATACCCAGGCATGCTGACTTGGGACAGTAGTCCTAGATACTCGGGAGGCTTAGGCAGGAGGACCACATAAGCCCAAGAGTTCAAAGCTGCAGTGAGCTATGATGGCACCACTGTACTCCAGCCTGGGTGACAGAGCAAGACTCTGTCTCAAATAAATAAAAATAAATAAATAAATAAATAAATTTTAAAAAGAAAGGATGTGTGATAAAGGTAACACTTGACTAAAATCTTCAAAGATATGTTGAGGTCATACTAGCAATATTAATACTAATACACATTTCTAGTGCTTACTGTGGGCTAAAAATAGTTCTAAAATCGCCACATGGCCTAACTAATTTATTCCTCACAAACCCTAGGAGGTACATAACACCATTATGTCCAAGTCACAAATGAAGAAATGGAGGAACAGAGAAGCTAACCCATGCCCCATGATTAGTAAGCAGTATATCTGAATACAACCCCGTACAATGGCTCCAGCATCCACCTGCTTACACAACATACAGGCTGTGGTATGATCAGAGAGAAATAACCAACCAGAAGGGAGGATAGAGAAGAATGGCTGAAATAAAGAAAAGAGGTAATAGGAGATATGTAAACAGCATAGGACCAGGTCATTCATAATCTTGACTATATATACTACTTGTATTTATGCTTCTATGTGTAGTGACATCAGGTCATTAACCTATTTGTTTAAGTGCTTGTTGCCTTACTGAATTGCAGGTTTCACATCATTATTTCCCATCACATTTGTCGCATTGCATTGTATGTGATATGTGTTTGACAAACAAAAAACAAGCACGTGTTCCATCAACTAACCACTGTGGATATACTCTGCTAAGGTACAATATGTATACCTTTATTCCCATATATAAGCATCGTACTTACTTTTATCTGTTTTCTCTATCGAATTATAAACCTCTGCATCTTAGCATTCTGAAAATTTGACCTAGTAAATGCTCTATAATCAGTCCTCAATATATTGTTTTCAAGTATTATAAATTAACGATGATGAGACAAAAATACAAAACAATTAAATGAGCAGGGAGAGGAAAGCCAAATGATGGCTAAAGGATTCCCAAGTTGAGCTATGTGACCTTGCAAAAATTGCTTTGCTTCTCTGGGACTCAGTTTCTCATCTAATAAAATGAGAAGATTGTTCAAACATGAATCGCAATCTTAAGCTCCTATCATTAAAGATCACAAGTTTATTTTTTAATCTCTTAAATTTCAGAAAAAGAATATGAGTCCAAGAAAGAAGCAGGACTAGCTTTATCAAAAATATAAACCATCATATTATTAACACATAGATGTCAAAAGACAAACCTGGGTTCCATGAGAAACCACCTTCTCCTGCCACTGCTTAATAAAGACACTAGAGCATTGGAGTGCCTGAAGCAGCTATTACAGGTTATTAACTTCTTTCCAGTTAAGGGCACATATTCTAATTTGCATTTCTGAATATTCATGAGCAGCTTTCAGCTGAAAAATAATTTTGCCAGTTGTTACAAGGTCTTCACCAAAACTGTGACATGAGTGTTAAGTGATGAGGAAGTAGAGTTTCCTCTTTCAACAGGAAGGTTGAAGATCTGGCAAGCTCTCCCGTTGGCTCTGTGGGCGAGTGTCTCACTTTCTAACAACCGTGTAAAACAAAATCAGTTCATACGGGCTTCTGTTGGCATAGGGCTCATGGGGACATGGCTCACAACTTCTGCTTCATATGGCAGTGGAAAGAACACAGAATTGAAGGCTGAAGATGAGGGTTCAGATCACAGATTGGCCATTAATCATCTCACCCATTGAGCAAGCCACTGAGCATTTTAGAGCCAAATTTTCACAGTATGAAATAAGGACAATGATGTTAACTCAGTGCTGTTTGAGAAAAAGATGATGCCATAACTATGACAGCACTTTGAAAGCTCTGAAGGATTATCAAATCTAATGGATTTTTACTAATTTACAAATATGAGATTGTATTATTACCTCCAGAATAGACTGGAATGAAAACAATGTTATTTATTAATCATTTAAAAAATGAGTTAGATTGGTATGGAAAGTAAAATGTGATCCACAACAGACAGTTTGCAAGTGTTGAGGCAGCACAAATTCCATACCAGCTGCAGGTAAGAATGCAGACCATTCACAGTCATTTAAATGCCAAAGCATGCCACAAGGGTCTCTGCAAAGCCTACAGTGGTTTCTTGTCAATATCACTAAAGATTAAGACTCTCAAAACCATCCTAGGCCATACATAGCATCAGATTCACTTGTAATGACATAAGAAAGGAATCAGAGCTTGCTATCAGTACATCACCAGGCATTTTTTTTTTCTGCAAATGGACCTATCTCTTTGACACCCTCACCTCATCCAGATGATGACACAAATTCCAGGAGACAAGATGAACATTGATTAGGTATAGGAGCTTTGGTTTAAACATGTTATGCTTCATGGGAGCCAGTATCACACAACAATTCCATAGGCACAGCTTCCTGGGTCATCATAGAAATGTGTCCAATTACAAGAAGCACTGCACTCAGGGAAACTCCAAGTCATAGAATGTTAATCAGGTGTGTGCAGATTACCATTCACGGATTATGATGAGAAACATTACCTAATAACATAGCTGACATTCTTATTCTTATTGAATACTGGTTAACTCAACAAGATAACTAGATGAAGATCAAATTCTCATGCAGTAGGGAAAAGTCTTTTGTTAACCCTTTATCCATGGTTATTTAGGACAGCAATGTTTATTAGCAACAGTCTATTGTTCAAGTCCACATCACGTCATCCTTGAATGACTGCCAAGCCTTGGCATGTGCCTTACTCTTTCACTGATACTCCATTCTCCGAAATCTGGCAGAGTGATTACTCCAAATAAAGCCAATTATGTCATTCCTCTGGTAAAAAATCTTTAAAGGTAGCTAAACTTTTTGTGCACAGAAGCACTTTCAGAATGGTAGAATAAGGACATCTGAAAATACATGTCTTTATAAAGATAATAATAGCACTAACAAAAAAAAGTCAGAATCAACTTTTGCAGAAGCCAAGAAATTGACCAAAGCCTTGCAACAATTCAATGAATATTTATTTGTGAAAAACTGCTGAATCCTGTTTAGAGAGCTTTATAAATTTTAACTTGTCCTATTTTCCTCACTTTCTTCCAAGCTCCACAGTAACCTTGAAAACTAACAGACTCGCACCATGAGAGTTGTGAAAACCAACGTATTTGAAATCACTGGAGGAGGCAAAATTGGCTTGAAGCTCAAGATAAAGCCCTATTCCCAGAAAATTGTCACTATTTGAAGTATCTGGAAAAGATCTGGAAAAGCCTCATTCACAGGGCTTATCTTTATTTGATCTGACTCAGAGCTCACCCAGTGGAAAAGAATTTACTCTCATAGTATTTGGTGAAAACAATCAGAGGCAATTGTTAAACATCACAGCTTCCTGGAGCAGCATAACTAGTTGGAGCAAGCATGAGAATGGACAAAATCCTTAAAATAAAAATCTAGAAACTGAAAAGCTCATAGGGCCTTTGAAAAGCTCCAATATATTTCTGGCCACTTCCATATGCAGATTCCTAATCTTTTTTGTTGAGATTCACTCAGGGTGGCTGACAAAATATTAAATATTGGCAAAAGTTATGATTATAACCTCAAACCTTTTGGAAGGCCAAAAGGTTTTACTGGGGCAAGCTGAAGGCAGCCACGTCATTTACATTAGCATAGGAAAGAGAGATGATTAAAGGCTTTCCCAGTTTAGGTCTATTTACCCCACATCCCTTTGTCTCCACTCTGTTTACTCATGTAAATTTTGTGTTGGGTTGCCCTCTCAAGGGGAGATCAAAGGGGAATTACCTGTTAATAGTGTTTACTCTGGGCCTTGAACCTAAAGCTTTATCCTTTTAACCATGTTAATTATCCACAAGTGTGTTAACTTAGAACCTCTGTTGAAAAATCTGACTGAATAAATGTGACGAAGGAGAGGGAGTCTTGGTCGATTGGTTGCATTTCACCCTCTGAAAGCAGCCAACGACCATCTCTAGCCCACTTGAATCACTGTAATGGTGTGGGAGTGCATTTATTCATCCTTCGTTAAGTCAGGGTCTGCAGCCCAGACTTTCCGCAGGTGGAAGCTGACACCTCACTTGTCAAGGGTAGTTAGACAGGCATGAGCAAGGCAGGGGAGGGGAGACTAACCAGGTTTGTCAGGTAATGATTTGACAATTATCACATTGCCACTCTAAAACTGATAATTCAACAGCAGGAGCCAGGGCACCAGGGAGAGAAAATCTCCTGATGATACACATCTGTTAACATTAAAGTGTTAATTAAATGCAGATGCCAGGGAGAAGCAACTTCCTGGGCATGCACATCAAGAGACAAAATGGCAAAGTGTAACCTTCCAAGGGCACCTCTCCCAGAAACAGGAAGAAAGTCTTTGATGGGCATGCATACTACTTCCTAAGCACACTGTGCTCACCTCCCAAGGGTAAGGAGGGCCGTGCCCCTGCAGGTAGCTCATCCTAAGGGAAGAATCACAGGAAAGAGGCCAGCCTATAAAGTCCTAAGATGAAGTTAAAACACACAAATTGACCTTCAGGTCCCCACTTGGGTTTCTTCCAAGGGAATTTTTCTTCTTTCCTGTTGTAAAACCTTTTTAAAAAGAACTTTCACTGCTTCTCTGAAACTCAGTTTCGCCTCTTCTGTCTTATGCCCCTCAATCAAATTCTTTCTTCTGAGGAGGCAATAATTGAGGTTACTGCAGACCCGTATGGTTTTGCCACCAGTAACTCTGATACCAGCCACCTGTAACAACCTCTCACCTCTAGTTGGCCTTCGAGGCTCTTTGCAAGCAGGTGGTGTTGTCAACTGCCAGAGCTTATAAACTACCTGCCACCAAAAACACAGAAACTTTTAGTTAAGAGGATATTTATTTTAGGTATTTAAGGTATCTCTTTTAAATCATTAGCTGACAACAAAACTAACCAAACAGATTACAGTGACTGCACACAACAAAAATATGAACTTTGTGGAATGCGTACAGGAAATTTACTAAACAAGCAGCAACAGAAAGAAAACTACTATAAAAAGCAACAATAGTAATAAACTATGGGGAGATGAGGAAATTTTATTACCAAAGTTACATGCTTTATTATGTTAATCTAGTTTTCAACCAAAATAAAATTCATGGAAAGAAAAAACAAAGTATGGTTCATACCCAGGATAAAAAGACAGGCAACAGCAACTGTTCCTGAGGAAGCTCTGATGTTGAGCTTAATAGACAAAGACTTTAAATCATTTGTTTTAAATATGTCTAAAGAACTAAATAAAACCATATCTAAACAAAGGAAAGCATGCAAAGAATAATGGCTCACCAAACAAAGAAAACCAATGAAAAGATATATATATATATATATATATATATATATATATATATATATATATATATAAAATGACCAGATAGAAATTCTGAAGTTGAAAAGTAGATTGACTGAAATAAAAAATTTACTAGGAAGACTCAAGAGAATATTCGAGCTCTCAGAAGAAATGATCAGTGAACCTGAAGGTAAGTCACTTGAGATTGTCCTGCGTGAGAAAAAGAAAAAATACAATGAAGAAATGTGAACAGAGATTAATGGCTCTGTAGGACACCAGCATGCATATTAACATGTCTATAATGGGAGTCCCAAAAGGAGAATAAATAATTGAGAAGAAAATTTTGAAGAAAAAAATGACTGAAAACTTTTCAAGTTGAAAGAAAAATATGACACATTCAAGGATCTCAACAAATCACAAATAGGATACATTCAAAGGGATACACATTTTGACACATCATAGTCAAACTGTTGAAAGATAAAACATATATATATATTCTTGCAAGTATTAAAATAAAAACATTTCATTACATGCTAGTGATCAGTAAGATTAAAAGTGGATTTCTCATCAGAAAGCATGATGGCAAAAGGCAATAGGATGATATAATTACTGTGCTGGAAGAGAAAGAATGTCAACTAACAATTCTATTTTTCCAAAATTTTAATTCAAAAAAATAAAGTAAAATTAAGACATTTCTAAATAAACAAAAACATAGAAAACACCACCCTAGAAGACCTGCTTTATAAGAAATATTATACCCAGGCCACATCTTGAATGCTTTACTGCTTAGAAATTTCTTCCACTACATGCTGTAAATCATCACTGTCAAGTTCCAGGTTCCTCCGATCCCTAAGGAAGGGGCACAATGTAGCCAAGTTCTTTGCTAAAGCATAACGAAAGCGACCTTTACTCCAGTTTCCAGTAAGTTCCTTATCTTCATCTGAGACATCGTCAGCCTGGCTGTCTCCATCCATATCACTATCAGCATTTTGGTCAGAACCATTCAACAAGTTTCTAGAAAATCCCAAATTTTCCCTCATCTTTCTATCTTCTTCTGAGCCCTCCACACTCTTCCAACCCCTGCCTGTTACCCAATTCCAAAGCTGCTTTCACATTTTCAGATGTCTTTATGGCAACGTGCCGCTTCTCAGTACCAATCTGCATTAGTCCATTCTTGCATTAGTCCATAAAGAAATACCTGAGACTGAGTAATTAAAAAAATAAAAGAAAGGTTTAATTAGCTCACAGTTCCTCCATGCTTTTATAGGAAGCATGAGGCTGTCATTTGTTCAACTTCTGGGGACGCCTCAGAAAAATTACAATCATGATGAAATGTGAAGGGGGAGCACACACATCGTATGTCTGAGTAGGAGCAAGAGAGAGGGTGGAGGTTCCTACATACTTTTAAACAACCAGATCTCACAAGAACTCACTAAGAAGAACAGCACTAAGGAGATGGTACTAAACCACTCATGAGAAATACACCACCATGATCCAATCACCTCCTCCAAGCTCCACCTCCAAAAGTGGAAATTCTAATTCAACATGTGTCCCTGAGTTGGGCAGGGAAACAGATCCAAACCATGTCAGCCGTGTACAAAAACCAGCTCAAGATGGAATAAATATTTAGACATAAGACTACAAACTATAAAAGTCCTAGAAGAAAGCCTAGAAAATGCCTTTCTCAACATTGGCTTGGCAAAGAATTTATGGCTAAGCCCCCAAAAACAATTGCAGTAAAAACAAAAACTGGCAAATGAGACCTAATTAAACTAAAGCACTTCTGCTTTAGTGAAATAACTTATCAACAGAAGAAAAAAGACAACCTCAGAATAGGAGAAAATATTCACAAACTATCCATCTGACAAAATCCAATATCCAGAAAATACAAGGAATTTAAATCAACAAGCAAAAAACAACTCACTTTAAAAAATGGGCAAAGGGCATGCATACACACTTTTCAAAAGAAGACATGTAAGTGGCCAAAAAATATGAAAAAGTGATAATCATCTCTAATCATTAGAGAAATAAAAATCAAAACAAGAACAAGATATCATCTCACACTAGTCAGAATGGCAATTACTAAAAAGTTAAAAAATAACAGATGCTGGTGAGGTTATGGAAAAAGGAAATACTTTATATAGTGTTGGTAGGAATATAAATTAGTTCAGCCATTGTGGAAAGCAGCGTGGCAGTTTCTCAGAGAACTTAAAACAGAGTCACCATTCAACCCAGCAATCCCATTACTGGGTGTATAGCCAAAGGAAAAGAAATGGTTCTATTGAAAAGACACACACACTCATATGTTTCTCACGGTGCTATTCACAATAGCGAGGACATGGAATCGACCTATCAGCAATGTGTCGGATAAAGAAAATGAAGGACATATACATGATGCAATACTGTGCAGCCACATAAAGAATGAAATCATGTCCTTTGCAGCAAGATGCATGCACCTGGAAGTCACTATCCTAAGCAAATTAGTGCAAGAACAGAAAAACAAACAGCATATGTTCCCACTTATAAGTGGGAGCTAAACAGTGAGTACACATGGACATAAAGGGAGATAAATAGATATGTGGGATTACTAGAGTGGGGAGGGAACAAGAGCTAAAAACTACCTATTGAATATTATACTCACTACTAGGTGACAGGATCATCTGTACCCAAAACCTCAGCATTATGCAAGATACTCATGTAAAAAAAAACTTGCACGTGTACACCTTGAACCTAAAATAAAATTTTAAAAATAAATAATTTATTTATTTTTATTTTTGACCCTTCTAGTGATTTAAAAGTTAATTGCACAATGCAATAACTGCACAAATATATAGATTAGCTTAAAATGCGTAGTGATATAATTTGTATGATGACATCATAAAGGAAAGGAAAATAAATGAAGCTATTTTGAACAAAGCTTTATATATGTTGAAATTAAGTTGTTGCTTTTCTGAACTAGATTGTTTTAAGTTAAGGTGTTAATTTTAATTCCCCGGGCAACCACTAAACAAATAGCTCAATATATATGGTAAAATAAATAACAAATGAATTTAAATGGTGCACTGAAACAAGTCTATTTAACACAAATTAAGAAAGTAATGAAAAAAATAGAAAAATAAAACAGAAATAAGACATACAGAAAACAAATAGCAAAATAGCAGAAATAAATGTTACCTTATCGGTAATTACATAATATGTAAATTAATTAAACACTCATATCAAAAAACAGAGATTGATAGAATGAAAACACACACACATGATTCCACTACGTGCTCTTTACAAAAGATATACCATAGATTCAAAAATACAAAAGGATGGAGAAAGAACAAAACAGTAACCAAAATAAATCTCAAGTGATTAAAACAATGTCAGAGAAAATATACTTTAAGGCAGAAATTTTTGCTAGAGACACAAAAGAACATTTTATAATAATAAAATATCAATCTATCACAAAGGCATAACATTATATTATATAATAACATGTAGGTATAAAATTATAGTAGATATATGATATATACATTATAATGTATATATGAAATGTTTATATATATATATATATATTCAACTAACAATGAAGCTCCAAAATACATGAAGAAAAAAATCTCCAAAGATTCACTTTTACTTTCAGAATAAATCCTTAAAATCCAGACTTTAGAGCCTAGAATAATATAGAGTTCATGGCATACCTTTCCATATTTCCATGGATAGTCTTCTATTCTGTCATTGCTCTTACCGTCCTGTATTAGATGCATACAAACTACTTCTGACTTCTTCAAAGTTTCCATTTCCCTTCTAGCTTTTTCACGTGCTATTATTCTGCCTGGGATGTCATAAATCTATTCAATGTCATCTCTTAAAATAAGTCTCCTCTGACACGTCCAGGAATACAAAAATATGTTCTTCTGTATGTGCCCACTTCTTTGTTTTTACTTTTATTGTAAGTCTGACTTGTAAGACTTGAGTCAGACCTGTAAGTCTGACTCAGTCATATTTGTCCACCCTACTAACCTCTAAATCACTAGAAAGCAAACACTATGTTCTAATAGTCTTTGTTAACCCAGGAGCTAGTACAGTATTTAGCACAGGCTATGTTCACAAAAATAAATATTTGCTGGATACATGAGTAACAGAGTGCTAGCCATGTAGGTCTTAGTCTGTGCAGGGTTCCATAATAATACGATACTATGAGGTATAAACAATATAAATATATTTACATATGCTTTTGGAGGCTGGAAGTCTAACAATAGGATGCCAGCATGGTCAGTTCCTGGTGCCAGCTTTCTTCCTGGCTTGCAGACAGTCACCATTTTGCTGTACATTCACAAGAATTTTCCTCAATGCTTGAGTTGAAGGAGTGGAGAAAGAATCCATCTTTCTCTTCTAATAAGGCCACTCGTCTTATCAGAATCATATCCCACCTTTAGACCTCATTTAACCTTAATTACCTCCTTAAAGTTCTATCTCCAAATATAGTCATACCAGGGGTTAGGGCTTCAACATATGGATTTTGGCGAGACACAATTTAGTCCTTAGCAATATAAAACAGTATTTTTGTTATATTCGTGTATAGCAGTAATCAATATATTAGAATATTATCAGTTCAGCCAGGACCATTCCCTTCAATGTTGTCTCATTTTGGAACTGGTGTCTTTGACCTTGCTCTTCAAGCTGAGATCCCAAGGTAAGAAAAATATGTTGATTTATCATTGGGCAATCCATAAATCAGCATCCGTTTCCCCACTCTTCTTGATTTGCATAGGGAGCCTTTGTCCCAGCCTGACACTAGTAGAAATAGAAATGTACCAATTAAATGATTGTTCTGCTTATCAAAATCCTCATTGGAATATGTTGGGCAGGAAGTAATTTTCTCCTCTCTTATTTTCATGAATATAGATAGGATTGAAGCATTGAAACCGAATACGCATTAATCAGATTCTATAAACAAATGAAGGTGGTTCTAATTTATTTTTTCATTGTATAGCTTTAGGGGGAAAAATGAATAAAGGGGGATGACAAAGTCACTACATTTTAAAACGTTTAACCGTTTAGAAAGAACATATATGTGTATTTTTCTGTAGGAATGAGATTTTTTAGGTGTTTATGACTTTACAGTTAATACTTTGAAATGCTAATTTTCCCCAAGATAATTCAGCTGTTAAATCACCAGTAAATTTAACTAATTCCATCCACTAATTTGAATGTCTGTGTTCCTCCCCTGTCACCAGCTGCCTCAAAAGTTTTTTTAAAAAAAACTTAATTTTTATTTTGCTCTGCCCTTTACACATTATTTTGGCACATACTAACTTAACCCGTCTGTTCACAACAGTCCTGTGAGCTGGGCATAAAGAAATCGAGGGTATTTAAAAAGCACCAATCATAAAAAGATAACAAATACGGCCTTTGTATATTGAGTTTTAAAAATTGATTAAATAATGCTTTATGTATATACAAAGTACATGTGAGTGTTACATGCACAGAATGTGTCACGATAAAATTGGAATATTTGGGGTATCCATCACCTTGAGTACTTATCATTTCTATGTGTTGGTGTCACTTCAAGTCCTCTCTTTTGGTTACTTTGAAATATACAAAATGTTGCTGCTAAAAATAGTCATCCTTTTGTTATCAAACATTAGAACTTATTCCTTCTAACTGTATGTTGTAGCTATTAATGAACTTCTCTTCAGAGTCCCTCCAATCCACCCAACCTTCCCAGTCTCTGGCATCTATCACAGTACTGTCTATGTCCATAACATCAGTTTCTAGTTCCCTCATATCAGTGAGAACATGTGGTATTTGTCTTTCTGTGCCTGGCTTATCTCACTTAACATAATTACCTCCAGTTCCAGTCATGATGCTGCAAATGGCATAATTTTTTATTTCTTGACCAAATAATATTCCAGTGTGTATATATACCATGTTTTCTTCATTCATCTATTGATGGACACTTGGATTGATTCCATATCTTTACTCATGTGACTGGTACTTCAAATAAACGTGCAAGTGCAGGGATCTCTCTGATACACTGATTTATTATTGGCTAAATATAATATTTATAATAGTATTTATTATTGGCTAATTATAATTATTTATAATTATGATGTAATTATATAATAATATATTTATAATATTTATGTTATAATATTTATTTATCATTGGCTAAATATGCAGTAGTGAGATTGTTAAATCATATAGTTTCATTTTTGCTATACCTATGATTATTAAAAGGCTCATATTCAGAATATATAAAGACCTTCTACAAATTAATAAGAAAAAGACAAACAACTTTATAGAAAATGATTTAAAAAATTGATAGGCACTTCCAAAAAGTATTCAAAAAGTCAATAAACATGAAGATTTGCTTAATCTCATTAGTAATCAGAAAAAAAGCAAATTAAGATCACAATGAGATACAATCTCAAATTCAAAAGAATGACTAAATTTTTCTTATCACATATGCACCACAGAATACTATACAGCCAAAAAAACCCATGAGTTTGTATCCTTTGCAGGGATATGGATGAATCTGGAAACCATTATTCTCAGCAAACTGACACAAAAACAGAAAATCAAACACTGCATGTTCTCACTCATAAGCGGGTGTTGAGCAATGAGAACACATGGACACAGGGAGGGGAGCATCACTCAGGGGGAACTAGGGGAGGGACAGCAGTGGGTGGGGAGGTTGGGGAGAGATAACATGGGGAAATTTGCCAGGACGGGGGGATGAAGGCAGCAAACCACCTTGCCAGGTATGTACCTATGCAACAATCCTGCATGATCTGCACATGTACCCCAGAACCTGAAGCACAATAATGATAATTTTAAAAAGAATGACTAAAATTTAAAACTTTTGACAACATAATTATGGTGAAGATACAAAATCCACTGGAAACTATAGCTTCTGTTGGGTAAATATGCATTATTTGTTATGGTTGAAAAATATAATCTCAATAATGCAGAAATGTAATTTCTAGATGTATAGTTATATAAAATGAGTGCACATCTACACAATAAGACATGTAGAAGATTACTCAAATTAGCATTTAAGTAATATGCAATGGAAAAAAAATTAAAGAAAAAGAAGCGTCTGCCAATGATAGGTTAAATAAATTGTGATATATGTATACATTGGAATTCTACACTATAATAACATTTTTTAAATTACAGCTATATACAACAACCTAAGTGAATCTCAATTAATATAACATTAAGTAAAATATGTCAGACAGTAAAATAATCGATGCTATACAATTCCTTTTTTATAAAATGAAAAATCGGGAAAAGCTAATCCGTAACTTACAGATTCAGGATAGTTTTTACATTTTGATAGGACATGAAAAGACTTCTATGGTGACAGAATATTTTGTTTCCCCACTTTGGTGATACTTGTATCGATTGCAATTATTTTGTGATGATTCATTAAGCTGAAATACAATTTGTGCATATTTCTTATATGCTACATTTGAAAACCAGTTTTTGAGTATTTCATATTGTTTGAGGGTAGATGAATGTAAAGATATAATAAAAATACTGACTACACTAAAAATACCTGCCACATCAGCAGAAAATACAGAAAAGAACTGGAAGGGAACCTTAGATGTTCTCTAGTTTAATACCCTCTTTTTATCAAGCAGACAATGGCTGCTTAGGATGAGTAGCAGGAACTGGGTTTTATTTGACTATTGTATATGTCAGTATCTCAAATAGTAAAAATTTTATCACAGATTTATATGATCATTTGATCCCTGAGAGCTTAAATAAGGTCACAAATTCTGTTTGGGAAAAGAAGTAGTTAAACTGTAATTATAAGGACATGCACTCCAGTCCGTCTGTCCTAGACTACTGGGCAGACATCCATTCTTTTGGGAAGTTCTTTCACCTTGATCCTGAGACTAAGCTGACAGTGAACATGTAAACATGTAGAATACAAAATAAAAACATACTGAAAGATTTAATTTATTTAAAAATGCATCAAAAATAACAGCTATTACTAGATAAGTTATATAAAATACAGAACAGAGAAAAACACTGGAAAATGAAAATATGAGGTTAGAATAAATTTGCTATGAAAAGGAAAGAACTCAGGTTACTTCACAAAACAAACGCTAATTATGTGCTATATTTAAGAGGTATGTCTAAAAGGAGGAGAAGCAGAAAAGTTTAAAATAAAAGAATGGGCAACAAACTAGACAAATGCAGACCAAAAAAAAAAAAAAAAATAGAGACCCGTTATAAATAATAAGAAAGTTTAATTCAGAACAAAATGCATTAAATGTGATAAAATAGGTACCTTATTAAAATAAATCTATTACAAAATAAGGGATTCTTACACTATTTACTAAATATGTAAAAATCTTTAATGAACCAAATTGTATGGCATTCAAATTCATAAAGCAAAACCTGATGTGAACATAAGAAACAAAAAAGAAATATAATAATATTTATGTAGTTTAATTCATCTTTTTAAGTACCTATTAGGTTAAATAGATATGTGAGGATATAGAAGATTTAAGTTACAAAATTAAAAATTTAAGGCTATTACTTAATTACTTCAATTTAAAGCTATTACTAACTTAATGCCCTCAAAACAGAATAGAAAGTTTTCCTCAAAGGGTCTCTGAAACATTTGCAAAAATTAACATATATTAGGATACAAGAAAACCTTAACAGAGTTCAAAAGGAATAAAGAGTACAGAAAAGTCTTTGAGAAGGCAAAAAAGTTTTTAATTTAAAAACTTTAATTAATAAAAATTCCATTCCATAAAAAAGTTTTAAACAGTAAACTGTATGAAATCATGTGTAAATCCAAAAGAAAATAAAAATTAATAAATGACTGGAAAATTACAATAAAAATATATAACAAAACTTTTGGTACTTAGCTACAGCAATGGCCAAAGGGAAATTGATAAATAATTGCATCACTAAGCAAGAAATAATGTAAATAAATAAAAGCCTCTGTCTGAAAGTTAGATAAAGAAGAGCAAATTAACCCAAGGAAATAAGTAAAAAGAAAAAAATATAAAGGCACATATTAATAAAATAGAAAATCATGAAATAGTGGTACTACTAAGTTTAAAAACCTGTCCCTTTAGAGGAGTAAATAGCAGTAAACCAGATAAAACATAACCAAATCCAATTAAGAAAACAAAAATAATGACTTTTTAATATACATTGTGACCAACAAAGACTTAAAATATTATTTTGCTCAACTCTATGAATGACTATTTAGCTAAATGGAAAAATAAATAATTTTCTAGAACAATTCATACCACCAAACCTTACTTCCTAAGGTATAGAACATATGCACAGTCTAATCACCCTCGAAGAAAAAGGAATTTGTCAAAACAATCATTCTCCCAACAGGACATTAAGAGCAAATTGTTCCCCAGTGGTTTCAACCACGTCAGAACAGTAACTAAAACATATTTAAAGTGTTTGAGAAGATAAAAAGAAGTAGGGATTACAAAATATTTTTATAAAGATGATAAATCTAAGAAAGGTGATAAATGTATGGGGTTACTTCCTTAACCAGAGAGAGAGAGAGAAATTTAAATAGTAGAAGGATGGTTAGTAGAGGCTAGGAAGGGTACTGGGGGAATGGTGGGAAGGGGAGGATGGTTAATGGGTATACAAAAAAACGTTAGAAAGAATGAATATGACCTACTATTTGACAGCACAACAGGGTGACTATAGACAATAATAACTTAATTGTACGTTTTTAAATAACTTAAGAGTGTAATTGGATTGTTTGTAACTCAAAAGATAAATGCTTGAGGAGATGGCCACCCTATTCTCCATGATGTGCTTATTTCACATTGCATACCTGTATCAAAACATCTTATGTACTCCATCAATATATACATCTATTACATACCCACAAAAATTAAAAATTAAAAATTAAAAAATAGAAGCATATCTCGAAAATATTGCATGTTCAGTTCCAGACTACTGCAAGAAAAAAAATTGTTACAATAAAGCAAGTGATATGAAGTTTTTGGTTTCCCACTACATATAAAAGGTTATATTTACACTATAGTCTATTATCTGTGTAATAGCATTACATCTTTAAAAAGCACATACTTTAGGTCGGGTGTCGTGGCTCATACCTGTAATCCCAGCACTTTGAGAGGCTGAGGTGGGCAGATCACCTGAACCCAGGAGCTTGAGACCAGCCTGGGCAACATGGTGAAACCTCATCTCTACCAAAAATACAAAACAAACAAAGTATTGAGGTGTGGTGGCACCTGCCTTTAGTCCCAGCTACTAGGGAGGCTGAGGTGGGAGAATTGCTAGAATCCAAGAGTTCAAGATTGCAGTAAGCCAAGATCACACCACTGCACTTTAGCCTGAGGTAGAGCTAGACCCTGTCACAAAAAAAAAAAAAAAAAAAAAAAAAAAAAAAAAAGTTCAGTTATTAACCTGGTGGAGGGTCTTGTGTCAATGTTGATGGCTGTTGACTGATCAGGGTGTTCGTTGCTAACGATGGCAGTAGCTATGGCAATTTCTTAAAAATAAGACAACGGACCACTATCGCCATGAACAGTGTGAGGGAGGCATGTACCGACATGAAGCACGAGTACGAACAGTGCTTCAATGGCTGGTTCGCCGAGAAGTTTCTCAAGGGGGACAGCTCCGGGGACCCGTGCACCGATCTCTTCAAGCGCTACCAGCAGTGTGTTCAGAAACCAATAAAGGAGAAAGAGATTCCTATTGAAGGACTGGAATTCATGGGACATGGCAAAGAAAAGCCTGAAAATTCTTCTTGACCTTGATAGTCACCATGAAGGAGTCCTCAAGTCCAGAAATTGAGAACTCTGGATTTTTGTCAACTGAATCTGTGAAGATAGCCATCAGATTTGATGAGGAACTGATCCAAGAGGAGTTTTATTTCCTCCTTTGATGTTTTCCTCTCAATTGTAAAAGATGATGAACTCTTTGAGATTATTTTTCACCTGCTCAGGCATCTTGCAGGAACTCAATATGCTAAGAACAATTTTTTGAAATTAGGGTTGCAATACTTGGTCTGGAATCAACTTTACCTAAATATACCTTGTATGCAAATAATAATAAACTAGTTAGAATGAGCAGAGGTGCCTGACCTCTTGATTTCTGCTGCAAGGGACATCATATACACTGTACTGGGGTCATTGTTCATGAAAGCAATTGGTTAGGGCTTCTTTTTTCTCTTAGGGAACTAATGCTCTGAAAAGGGATCTGGACACAACAGTTTCAGGAAGTGCTTTTGAGGACACTTTTATTTTTATGTTGTGACCAGTGGTTAAGATTACTGGTGGCCTGGATTAGCAAAGAGGAAGACAACTTTTAACACAGTTCCCTGCCTTCACAAGAGGTGTCAGGTTAATATGTGTAAGCTACAAGAGTGTTGCAGTGAACACCATTTCAGAGCTCTCAGTGCTCTCTTAATTTTTAGTTCACAAATTAAGATACTTGAAATAGCTGTGGAGGAAGAACTTACATTACAAAGATCTGCTGTTGCCAGCTGTCAACCCAGGTTGGTGAATTGTCAACTGCATATCCTAAAAATGTCAAAATGCTGCATCTGGTTAAATGCGGGGGAAGCTGAAAGTGCTTGCTTTGTTTGCCTTGTTTACTCATCCTGCCCTGTCTGCAATCATGAAGATGGAATAAATTGTAACATTTTCTATCATTAAAAATAAATAAATAAATAAGAAATGATGAAGTTTGCTGCACAGATTGACTCTTCCTTCCACAGAAGAGTTCTCTTTAGGTTGTGATGCTATTTGACAGCCTTTACCTACACTAGAAGTTCTTTTAAAATTGGAATTGATCTTCTCATACCCTATTGCTGCTTTACCAACTGAGTTTTGGGAATGTCCCAAATCCTTTGTTGTCAATATAACAATGTTCATAGCACCTTCACCAGGAGTAGATTCCATTTCAAGAACCCACTTTATTTCTTTCTTCATAAGAAGCAACTTCTCATTGGTTAAAGTTTTATCATGAGATTATAGCAATGCAGTCACATCTTCAGATGCCACTTATAATTATAACTCTCTTGCTGTTTCTACCACATCTACCAATCCTTCCTCCACTGAAGTCGGGAGCTTTTCAAAGTCATCCATGAGATTTGGAATCAACTTCTTCCAAACCTCTGTGAATGTTGATATTTTGACCTCTCATGAATTGCAAATGTCCTTAATGGCATCTAGAATGATGAATCTTTTTAGGTTTTTCAATTGATTTTGCCAAGATCCATGAGAAGAATCACTTCTATGGCTAGAGTCATATGAAATGTACTTTTTAAATAATGAGACCTAAAGTCAAAATGACTCCTTGATCCATGGGCTGCAGAATGGATGTTGTGCTAGCTGCATGGGCATGAAAACGACATTAATCTCCTTGTGCATCTCCATTAGAGCTCTCGGGTGACAAGATACATTGTCGTTGAGAAGTAATTTTCTGAAAGGAATCTTTTTTTCTGAGAAGTAGATCTCAAAATTTGTCCCAAAGTATTCTTTAATACATGCCGTAAACAGATGAGTGTTATCTAGGTTTTATTGTGTTACTTATAGAGAACAGGCAGAATAGCTTTTGTGTGATTCTTAAGGGCCCTAAGATTCTCAGAATGGCAAATGAATGTTGGCTTCAACTTAAAGTCACCAGCTATATTAGCTCCTAAAATGAGAGTCAGCCTGTCCTTTGAAGTTCTGAAGCCTGGCATTGACTTCTTCTCTCAAGCTATGGAAGTCCCAGATGATACTTTGTTCCAATATAAGTCTGTTTTATTTGCACAGAAAATCTGTTGTTTAGTGTGGTTACCTTCATCAATGTTCTTAGCTAGGTCTTTTGGAAAACTTGCTGCAGCTTCATCAGCCCTCACTGCCTCACTTTGCATTTTTATGTTATAGAGATGGCTTCTTTTTTTAAACCTAATTAACCAACCTTTTCTGTCTTCAGACTTTTCGTCTGAAGTTTCCTCACCTCTTTCAGCCTTTGTAGAATGGAAGAGAGTCAGGGCCTCGCTCTGCAATCGGCTTTGGCAAAAGAGAATACTGTGACTGGTTTCATTTTTTTAATCAGAACCACTAAAACTTTCTCAACATGAGCAACGTGATTGTTCCACTTTCTTATCATTTGTGGGTTCACTGGAGTAGCACATTTTATTTTTGTCAAGAACTTTTCCTTTGCATTCACAGGTTGGCTAACTGTTTGGCACAAAAGACCTAGCTTTGGGCTTGTATTGGCATTCAACATGCCTTCCTCAGTAAGTTCAGCATTTCTAGCTTTTGACTTCAAGTGACAGATAATGCGACTCATCTTTTCATTTGAAAACTCAGAGAAAATCATAGGGCTATGAATTGGCCTAATTTCATGCCTGTTGTGTCTTGGGAAACAGGGAGGGCTAAGAAGAGGGAGGGATGCAGGAGAACAGACAGAGCAGTCAGAACACACACAACGTTTATAATTAAGTGCAGTCTTATATGGGTACAGCTCCCAGCAGCCAAAACAATGACAACAGTAACATCAAAGTTCGCTGTTTACAGATTACCATATGCATAATAAGAAAAAATTAAAAATAATGTAAGAATTGCAAAAATGTGACACAGAGACATGAAATTGTCACTTGCTGTTGGAAAAATGGTGCCAATAGACTTGCTCCAGGCAGAGTTGCCATGAACTTTCAATTTGTAAAAACCGTAATGTCTGCAGTGCATAATAAAACAAAGCACAATAAAATGAGATATTCCTATAATCTTAGACTTCAGCAGGTCTTTCTAATAAAGATATAAAGCCTAGAAGCCATTGATAAATTAATACCTTTGACCACATAAGAGTTAAAAACCTCTACATATAAAAATGTTCATAAAGTCAAAAAAAAGACAAAGAAGAAAGAAAACATTTCCAAGATAATATAATGTGTTACCTATAAATGTAAAGAATTTATCTAAATAAATAAGGATCCATTAGAAAAATAGGCAGAGGATGACAGAAATTTCGCAGAAAAATACATAAATTTTGCTTTAAAACACATGAAAATAGGTTATTTGTCATAATTTTAAATGCAATTTAAAACTTTAATGGGCTTTCCGTTTATATTTATCTTACTGACAAAGATTATAAAGTTGATTTGGGGGAGGTATTAATAAGAGAGTAAATCAGCATAATCTCTTTGAAAGATAATATGGAAATGTCTACTAAAATTAGTAGTTCCTAAACCAACCAATCCAGCAATTCCATTTCAAGAGATTTATTCTACAGATACATGCACTAGGAAATAAGTAGAAAAGTGTTGCTGGTATTAGCTAAGTCTATAAGCAACCTAAATGTTCATCAATGAAACAATTTACTGATTTAATTTACTGAATCAGAAAAGCCATATTCTGTATGCAATGATAGGAAATGTTTTCAAAGTGACGTTGCTAAGAAAAAAAGTGAGATGTGAAACTGTGCATAGTATGCATGTATAAGATGTATCGAATGCATGTATGCATCTGTCACATTTCAGAAAGATGCCAGACTCTGGTAACAGGAGCTTTAGTTCCCCAGAGGAATCTGGAGAACTAAAAGTCTTTTTGGCAGAAGATTTAACCTTCACTGTGGACCCTTTTTAATTTTCTCATATGTATGTGTTGATATTTTTATTAAAATCCTTAAAAAATAAACAGAGTAATAAAACAAAATGCAAGTCAGTTTCACTGTGGCCTCTAGAAAAATAGTAACAATAGCAACAGTAATAATGAAAGCTTAATAGCGAGTGTTATGCTATTTGTCAGGGCCTCTGCTAAGCACTTTATATGCATGGTCTCATTTCGTCTTCATCAGAAACCAAGGAAATGAATACTGATATTGTTCTCATTTTACATATGAGAAACATGAAGGATAGAATCTGGATTATGAAAGAAGACTGCCTGTGTCCAATGAATGAGCTGTGGCTACCTCACCTTGCTGGAAACATAAGGAGCAGCCATCATCTCCCTGTGCAGAGAACAAGATGTTATCATAGCAAGTTGATTCTGTTCAAGGGAACAAAGTTTTGTAGAGTGCCTATCTCAAAGGTGGAAACCTGGGGAAGAATGTTTATTAACCTTAAAGTCAAAACTCCTCTTCTTACCTGCTGCTGTCACATATTAGATGTTGTCTAAGGCCTTGGACATGTGCAAAATGGGGATAATGTTTTCTGTTTTACACATGAGGTACTGATCCAATATATGAGAAAATTTGAAAACAAATGAACTATACAGAATTCTTGTACAGGGCCACACTTGGTCACACAAGGGCTCCAGGATAGAGACCATGAATAATTCATTCCATAGTAACCAGGACATTCGGAAGCAATGCAAAAACTTGACAACCACCAAGATGGAGAAGAGCTCCTCTCATATACAATAGCTCTTCTTTCAAACACAGTAATTCCTTATGTAAAGAGTAAACCCTATGTCTTGGCAGCTCTCATGAATTGCAAAGGAAAACAAGGTATTGCCACCCACCCAAGTCCAACACTGAAAAATATTCCATTGCTTTTCCAAATCAATACCAATTGAGACCCAACGTATATGCCAAATGAGGTTTAGTAGTATAGATATGGCTTAAATTCCTCCAATAGACTGTGAGTCCCTGGAGAATGTGCATGGAATTCTATACTACTGAAGTATAGCATAGTAAAGCACAGTATAGCATAGTAAAACATTTGTTCAAGACTCAGTGGGAGGGTGAATAGATAGATTGGTGGATGAATGGATGAATGGATGGATGGATGGATGGATAATCATAGAATTTTACTAAAAATAGGCAATTATTTAACTTGTAACATAAAATGTAATTCTTTTTATAGAAAGCCATTTGGTAGAAGACAAAGGGTATAGGATTTGGAATTCAAAAAATTGGGATAAAAATTCAGGTCCTTCTTACTAGTACTATTACTCTCAACAATTTACATATTCTCCATGAACTACAGTCTCTCGATCCCTAAAATGAAAAATACTAACACACTGTAGTGGTATCTTACAAAGTAGTTTCTGAAGTATGCGCATAAGACAAAACCAAAATTACCCTTGAAAACCTCTTAACTCACTAACAGAATATTATATACATAGCTGTGTGATACTACATAATTTCTCTATACAAAGCCAGTTTTTCATTCAGTACTAAGCAGATTGCTATTTCTTTGATCGAATGCCATAAATAGTTCATAATTTGGATCCATTTAGTATTAAAAATGCTTTTTGCTTATTTCTTCTGTAAGTATATGTAAATGAATTACAATGTTATAAGGTATAACTCCTCCATGTGGGAGTTCTTTTTTAGTATAACAGCTTCATTGAGATATAAGTAACACATGATAAAATTCACCCTTTTAAATTGTACAATTCAGTAGTTTTTAGTATGTTCCCTAAATTGTGCAATAATCACCACTAAATTTTAGAACATTTTCAAATTTCTTTTTTAGACCTGAATACTATGCCATTGCATGGATAGAACACATTTCACTGAGCCATTTACCAGCTGATGAACATTTTTATTATATTCACTTTTTGGCTATTATGAATAATACCTCTATGACTATTCATGCAAAAGTTCCTGTGTGAGCATACATTTTCAATCTTTTAGAGGAACTATTAAACTCTTTTCCAGAGTGATCTCATCATTTTACATTCTCACCAACCATGTATGAGAGTTACAATTTCCCTACATGTTGCCAGTATGCATTGTTTTCTGACTCTTTTATTCTAGCCCTCCAAATGGATGCAAAATGGAAAGTAGTATATACATGCTCTCTGATATCTATGTGTTTTTTCACAGGGTGATTATGAGTATATGAAAGCATGTCTTAACCAGAGAAGAGCTACAAAAATATTTTTATTATTATTGTTGTTACAACTATGAATAAGTAATATGCTAGGCAAGGTTATTCATCTTAAAAATAAAAATATAAGAAAAAAAACATTTCTGATTAAGGAAAAGAAATGAATTTGTTGGAAGAATGTTTGCAGGCCCATCGACTCAAAAGGAAAGATGGAGAATGTAACTTAGAAGACAGGCAGAGCCCATGACAGGCTGAAAAATTAGCCTAGGCCAACAATATCAGGAAGCAAGACAGTGGTGGGAGAGCTGCAGCCACTGGCCTATCCAGGTGAATCTGGTACCTTAGCCCTTATTACTCTGCCACATACCTTGCTGCTGCTATAGGAATAAACTTTTAGTTTCTCCTACCTCTTATGTCACTTACCCCAGACTGAAAGTTCTAGAAGGCAACATTCAATTGGCCAGTCTTGTCTGTTTGTCCACTGAGAGCAGGAAGAGGAATTATCTCCCTCCCTTTAGCTTTCTTGGACAAATCAGAGCCAAAATTCCCATTTCAGATAACATATATAAAAGCACATAGTGTGGTGCCAGGCACACCACAATAATGTGTAAATGTATTTCCGTTTCTCCTCCTTTCCTGTAGTGAATGTATCTCTTGAAAAAAGGGAAGGGCTGTGCTCACTAACTACTGATGAACCTGGTTCTGGCCCATACTATTCAAAAGCCTTCATGGAATCCAAAAGGCTCCTTTATGCGCCCAGAGAGCTTAGTTAATTCCCAGGGGCATGATGAGCTCCTGTTTGATTTAAATTAGTGTTTCTTGATCCTGCCACATGCTAGAACCACCCATGGAGCTTTCTAAAATATTGATGTCTGGGTCCTACACTGAAAAATTCTAATTTAATTTGTTTAGGGTGAAACCCATTATTAACAGAGTGTTGGAAACTCCACGTGACTCCAGTGTGTGGTCAGGTTTGGGAACCACAGGTCTGGAGAAAATGATTAAATTGAATCTTTCTGTGTTTGTCTTTTTTTTTTTTTTTCTGAAGATCCTGTCTCTCAGTTAATATAAATGGGTATCGTGGATGCACCTGCAGTACAGAGAACTTGCCAAAAACCTCTGGAGAGGAATTAACCATGCAACAAAGAGAGAAACACGTTCAGATAGAAAAATTATCTCAAAAATCCCTGTAACCCTAAACAGACTCTCAACTTAGAAGCAGAGAAACAGTTTTTTTAAACTTCCTAATGAACATTGCACTTAGCTAGTTGTCAAATATACAAATAGACTAATTTTTCATTCTAATTATTTTGGGATGTTTGTCCTGGGTAACATGATTATGTGGCTAGAATTCCTAATTCGTGTATTCATTAATTGATGCTTAGACTGATAAAGATTCTCCAAGAGTCCATAACAGCAGCTGAACTCCTTACTAATGAAACATGCCAGTGCATTTTTTTTGCTTCACACACTTAGTTCTGAGGTGTCCAAACATATATATATGTGTGTGTGTGTGTATGTGTGTGTGTGTGTGCATATATACATGAATATATATCATATATTTATCTAATCATAATATGTTGACACATGTATATGTATATATATATATCCAATCATATATATGGAGATTTATATCTGATCATATACATGAATATATATGTATGAATATACATATATATCCAATCATATATATGGATGTGTGCATATATGTATGTATATATGTATATGCATGTATATATAGTTGATAAATAAAATTGTATATATTTAGAGTATAAAACATGATTTGATATACAGATACATTGTGTAATGGTTCTTATACTCAAAGTAATTAACACATTAATTATCACTTAAGCTGTACATTAGATCCCCAGAACTCGTTGATCTTATAATGGAAAGTCTGTAACCACATCAGTATCTTGCCATTTCTCCTGCACCCTTAGACCCTAGCAACCATCATTCTGTGTCTATAAATTCAACTTTATTAGATTCCACATGTAAATGACAAATATGGTATTTGTCTTCTTGTGCCTGGCTTATTTCACTTAGCACAATGTTTTCCAGGCTCATCCATGTTGGTACAAATGGCAGAATTTCTTTCATTTCTGTGGCTGAATAATATTTCATTATGTGTGTGAGAAGGAGTGTGTATGTGTGTGGGGGCACATGCCTACACTATGTTTTTAATTTATCCATTTATCTGTTGACAGATACCTTGGTTGTTTCCATATCTTGGCTACTGTGGATAATGCTGTAATAAACATGGGGATACAGCTGTCTCTTCAGGGTACTGATTTCATTCCCTTTGGATATATACCTAGAAGTAGGATTCCTGGATCCTAAGGCAGTTCTACTTTTTTAAAGGAATCATATATTGTTTTTTTTATAATGGCTATACTAATTTACATCCTCAATAATAGCATGAAAGCCTGGGTTCTCCACACCCAAGCCAACACTTGTATCTCTTATCTTTTTGATAATAGCCATCCTACCAGATGTAAGGTAATATCTTACATGGTTTGGATTTGCATTTAACTGATGATTGTGATGTTCATCACTTTTTCATATAGTCATTGGCCATTTGTACATCTTCTTTAGAGAAATGTCTATTCAAGTCCTTTGTATGTTATCTGATCTATTGCTATTGAGTTATGCAGATTCTTTGTACATTTTGGGCATTAACCTTTTATCAATATATGGCTTGCAGATATTCAGATATTTTATATTATTTCATAGGTTGCCTTTTTCATTTTGTTAAATTTTTTTCTTGACTGTGAAGAAGTGCTTGGCCTGATATAGTCCCACTTGTCCATTTTTGCTTTTGTTGCCTGTACTTTTAGGGTCATATCAAAAAATTTATTGCCAAGATCAACGTCAAAGAGCTTTTTCTCTCTGGTTTTCTTCTGGGAGTCTTATGGTTTCAGATTTAAGTTTTTAATTCATTTAGAGTTTATTTTTTGTACATAGTATAAGACAATGGTTTTATTTATTTATTTTCTGCATGTGGACATTCAGTTTTCCCATTATCATTTATTAAAGAGATTATGTTTTTCCCAGTGTATATTTTTGGAAACTTTGTCAAGGATCAGTTGACAACAAATGAGTGAATTTGTTTCTGGGCTCTCTATTCTGTTTCATTGGTCTGTGTGTCTCTTTTAATGCCAATACCATACTGCTTTGATTACTGTAGCTTTGTAATATGTTTTGAAATTAGGACACTACAGACTTGCTCAATTTTTTTTTTTTTTTTTAGATTGCTTAGGCCATTTGAGTATTCTTGTGGTTTCCTATAAACTTTAGGATTTTTAAAAAAAATTTATAAGAAATTCCATTGGAATTCTGTTAGTGATTGCAATTTACAAAATCAATATGAAAAAATCATTTATGTTTCTATATATTAACAGTGAACAATTCAAAAAGTGAATTAAGAAAACAATCCCATTTACAATAGCATCAAAAAAATACTTAGAAATAAATTTGAGGAAGTGGTTGAAAAGAATAAGACATTGATAGAAGAAATCAAAGAAGACACAAATGCATGGAAGGACATCTTGTGTTCATGGATTGGAGGAATTAATATCATTAAGATGTACATATTACCCAAAGCACACAGATTCAATGCAATTTGTATCAACATTACAATGGCACTTTTCACATAAACAGAAAGAACCTTCCTGAGCTATCCAATTTTGAATAAATTCATATTTCTACCACCTTTAAGAAAAAAGTGAAAGGAGCTAGCTAGGCTAGGAGGAGATCAAATGGTTGTAAAAGGGGTTTCATCCTGTATATTTCAGATACCTGGCAGCTGATGCAGAAGCAATGTTAGTCAAGGAAAACCAAGGATCTAGTGTCAGACAAACAAGAAGTTCTATCAGTCTAGAGGGTGGAGGCATAATTTAAATTGAGAGACAGAAGCAATATTTTGTAGTGAAATAGAAATTGTGTGGTGAGCGTTTGTCATTTTCTCTCTATTGCAATGCCTTTGTTTTTACTTTTTTTGCATTATTTGTTTTGTAGCTGTGTCCTAATTTTCTTTTGAGGAATTATCTCCCTATTGCATACCATTTGAGTAGAACAAACTACCAAGATGCCTGCTTTCCTTTGGCCAGAGTGGACAAATAACCCCCAAATAAGCCAGTCTGACATTCTTTCCTGGAAAACTGAATACTAAGCACAAAGAAGACAACAGAACATGGCTTGAATTGATTCATATTGCCTATCAGTTTCTGCTCCAATCATCAGGGTGTACCCAGATCCTTTCTCAGAAGACTAGCTGTTAAACTTTCCCTGTGATTCTGTTAGAGACCCTCTATTCTTCCAACAAATTGCATTTTGCTTAAAATAGGCAGTTGGTTTTACTACTTGAAACAAAGGAGACCCCAAAGAATTATATTAGCAGGATGTGATAGAATATGCTACAGTAATAGACAATCTCTCAGGATGACTCGCTTAAGAAAGCAACGTTATTTTTATATACAAAGCCTATGGTGGATCCAGGGATGCTGTTCTTCAGTTAGTTACCTAGCCCCTTACCCCCAGTTGCTTTGATCTTATGATAAAAAGGAAATTATTCCTTTGATTTCTGTAGCTTTCCTACTAGTCTTTCAACAACAGTTACTGCTCAACTAACTGTTTGGTCTCCTCACATTTTCTTATTCAGTTTCAAATAAAAAACTGATTAGCCTAGCAAATCTCCATTGCCCTTCTTTAGATTCTAGCTGATAAGTCATCCAGATTGATTGTCTTTGAGTAAAATGTGCTCAGCCCTGCTCCAATCAGTGGCAGCCCCTCAACCAAATATGAGCCTGGGATCATCTCCCTACTGGAGCCCACAGACAAGGCACCATATGTAGCTACTCTTGCTGGACTTCTAAGAATTGAAAAAGCATCAGTTGGAAACCACTGGGAGAGGTTTTGACAGAAATATAAACTAAATTCCTGTCCGCAGAGTGACCCTGAAACGTCATGCTACTTTTTTGGCCCTCTGATTCTTCCTCTGTAAAACGAGTTAGCCAGCAGTGTTTTCAAAATTTGGGGAAATTTATAAGGATTAAAAACAGAATTTCATGAGTGTTCAGATGGTGTGTATTATGGTATTTTATAGTGAGCCTGGGTTATATAGTAATTTAAAATAAAATCTTGAAGGCAAATAGATAAAAATTCCGGTTTCACCTTCCTCAATACTAAATTATGAGATCTTAGGCTTATTGTCTGACCATTCAATCACCACTTGTAAGCTGATATTAACTATTCTTGTTAGATAACTTTGTTTTATAAACTAAATATGGTAACATAAGCAAATTGCCTGTGATACCATAGCCCCTTTGATAAACTATGCTTATCAAATAAGATTGGCTGATTCATCCATGGTCATAAAGTGGCAAAACTAATTCAAACTTAAAATATCCAGTTCTGCAGTAAGAACATAATAGGCATTAAATAAGGGCCAATTAAGTTTAATAAATTTCCAACGTTACTGCCTTGATTATATCTGTGTTTTAAGTTTATTCTGGCTCAAGTAACACCTTTTAATTCTCCACAGGTGGGACGCACTTCACGTTTTACAAAATTCTCTCTTATAATATATATCACCACATATCTATGAAAGGAGCTAAAAAGAAAGGGTTAACCACAGTTCCCTCATCCATAAAAAGGGATAATAATACTAATCTTCACAAAATTGCTCTGAGCATCAAAGGATACCATGTCTCCATATTGCCTATCACAGTATCTGGCAATGTGTAGGCATTGAATGTGTAATGGTTTCATCTCTTAGCTTCTGCCAGCTTCATCCTAAATATAATTCATTCACTCATGCATGCATGTATGCATTCATTCATTTATTCAGCAAACAATTGTTGATATTCCAGGCTCTGTGCTAGGTACTGAAAATGTTAACATGAATATGATATAATATTTTCAGCTCACCCTTTTTAGTACCCACTGCATTTATTTATTAATGCTTCTGAGATTTTTCCCTGGTACTTAAATTATCCTTTTACAACATCTACCCAGTTGAAAAAGATTTCATTTTGCTTCACTCCGTGTCTCCTTTGGCACACTCTGCCTGCTCTGTCAACACTGATACCCATTAGCACAGCCACTGGAGAAAGGTGTAAGTTCCTGCTCAACAGACTGGACACTAACCCTCATCTAGCAAATAGAATCTCATCCATTCACCCAAGTCTGAAGAAAATTATTCTTCCAGACTGAAAAAGAGAGCAGCTTCATTTAGTTGACAAATAGCTTCACTGCCTGCCTCCCAGGGCTAGAGGACTGGAGAATTTGGAGTAATTACTTGTAAAGGCAGACTTAAACATAATTAATTATTTTGCCTTAATAAGCTTG
The DNA here is from genome assembly GCF_048565385.1 of Saimiri boliviensis. Lineage (NCBI taxonomy): Eukaryota > Metazoa > Chordata > Mammalia > Primates > Cebidae > Saimiri > Saimiri boliviensis. The sequence continues at coordinate 80,023,045 of NC_133463.1, forward strand.
CAAATTAGAAACCTCCAGTCTTCCTCCTTGCAATTTCTATAACAGAAAGCACATCCCTTTTAAAAAGTACAACATGTTACTGTCCTCAAAGCATTTTTACACATTAATATACAATTATACAAGTCTTACAACCATGCTTGGGATAATACAGAATCAGTGATTTTATCTCTATTTTCAGACGAATAAACTGAGTTGCAGGTAGAGTCAGTGGCTTGTAAGCTTTCCACCATCAGAGTTCCTTACAGCCTAAGATTATATGCTTTGAAAAGTTTTTGTAAGAGTTCAGAACACAAAATTGTATCTACAGGACAACTCAAACTATGAAAACAAGTGTGAATGTTCATAGAATAAAATGACACATATAAAAAGAAAAGACATGAGAACATAGTTTGTCACCACAAGATAAAACTTAATCTTTTTCATATTTTTAGGTTTTTCTAGACTGCATATATACATATAACTTTAATAAAGATAACACTTAACTCATATTCTTTCCCCAAAAATTATCACCTTGCAATCATATAAAATAGTAATTTACATATTCCTTGTATTCATTAAAGAAAAAAGAGGAATTAAGGCAATTAAAAGCAGCAAGTAGTAATGGAGATGTTTCTAATCTACTAAAAAATAAAAATAAAAACAGCCTTTCTGAGAACCACTCAGTGAATTTTCCCAAAAGAACATAAACAACACTCAGGCCAAGACATAGACAAGGCTGATCCATGATTGTGTATGGAACAAGACTTACACAATGCCACTCTGCAACCACTAAAGTGACTGAGAATCCCCTCTTCTGAATAATATCCCATTACTCTGAGTGGTTGCTGCGTCTTAGCATGACTATTCCCATTTTAATTTTCTTGCTTCCTAGATACAGTGCACCTGAATTGTGTTCCCTGAAAATTCATATGTATAAGCCCCACTCTCCAAAGGGATGTTATATGGAGATGGGGCTTTTGAGAGGTAAGTTGGTTTAAAGAAGATCATGAAGGTTGGGTACTTATGACAGAATTAGTGCCCTTATACAGAGACACCAGGGAGCTTGCTCACTCTCTGATTTTCGGCCATGTGAGGACACAAGAAGAAGGCAGCCATGTGCAAGCCAAGAAGAGGGCCCTCACCAGAATTCAGCAATCCTGGCACCCTGATATCAGACTTCTACCCTCCAGAATGGCAAAAACAATAAATTTCTATTGTTTAAGCCACCCAGTATATGATCTTTTGTTATGGCAGCTTGAGCATATACACTAGATAAAAATTATTAATATATTCACTCACCAAATTGAGAACATTCAACTTATAACTTGCTTTCCTATTTTCACCTTAAAAAAATCACTCGACTTACTGTCATACATCCTGTAAAAATCCCCTCCCAATTTTTATTTTGCTGAGATGCTCCCAGAGTTCTCCCACGGTGCCAAAAAATATATAACTTTTTTTTTAAGCTTCAGGTGTGTTCCTATTGTCCATTCATTGATCAGAGCACATCAACTATCTTAGAGGTCCCACTGAAATTCCAGCAAGAAGCCTACCACCACAAAACAGGACCTTGAAAACAATGTGCTTATATAAGACCCATTGAGACTCCACCTGCTCAAGACTACTTTGCTACTACAGCAAAGTAAGTTTCATGATGAAGCTAAGTTTCAATTATTCCTTGAAATCTGGAGTGTTATTTATATTTAGTTTCTTAGGCTTTTGATTTCCTATCAAATTATATTGTTTCTTTGAAAAATTTAGCTTTTAACACAATCTTCTATTGTCTTTCTGTTTGTCCAATATCTTGAGTACTTTTCACCTTTAAGAGAAAGTCTGTGAAGAGAAGATAGACATAGATCCTGTAAATCTATTCTCAATCTGGTCCCAAAAGCCGATGAGTTCCAGTGTTCTTATCAGACTGACAACCTTTGATAATCTTTGCTTTGGATCACCTTATCAAAGCTCTATAAAGACCTTCCTCACAATTGTCTTTATTTTTCTGTTTGATTAAAGCTGCTCTGTCTAAATCAATCTGCATGAACATTTGGGTTCCTGGGCCAGCAGTTGGTCAAAGCTGGTCTATGTCTAGATTTCAGAGACATAAGTTAGCATTTTTGCATTTATCATGCACCCTAAATATCTAAACTCCCTCCAGGCCAAACCTTGTGTTTTTCATGTTTTTGTACTGTAAGTATTATCCATGTACACATCTTTCTAAATGCCATAATTTCACCAACAGCAATTTGATATCACAGTGACTCACTTTGAAGAACTTGGACATTTAACAAGATTGATTATTTGTGAAAAGTCTTAAATAAAAATAAAACAAAATCCTGGATATCCTAGGCTTTATATTCTTTAAATATTATGGGGAAGTTCCCACAAATATTTGGATTTTAAGATTGCCTTCCTTAAAGACTTTCCAACGGCCAAGATGGAGAACAAAAAATTTGTTTAAGAATTTAAACTTGCATTTGAAGCCTTATAGACTACCATGGTTTGAATGTTTGTTGCCTCAGAAACTCATATAAAAATTTAGTTGTCATTGGAAAGATATTAAGAGGTAGAACTTTAACAGGTAATTAGGCTGCACATTTATGGGGCGGGTTTAATGGCTTTAGAAAGTGGCTTTTGGGGTGGGTTTTCTCTCTTTGCGCTTCCATTTTTTCTGTGGGAAATAATGTTCCTCCTCTCTGGAGAATGATCGTTCAAGACACCATCTGAGAAGCAGAGACCAGGCTCTTGACAGACACCAACCTGCTGGTGCCTTGATCTTCGACTTCCTAGCCTCTAAAACTGTGAGAAATAATTTTCTGTGAATTACCCAGTCTCAGGTATTCTGTTATGGAAGCACAAAATAGGCCAAGATACTGACCTCTACCTCAGTCAGAAAAGTTTGGTTGGCAGGACTTTGAAAATAAACTACAGGTTAGTAAACCTTCAAGAAGCATTGACATTCTGTCCCCACTTAGACAAAGACATTTGTCAATATTTTAAACAAAAGGGTTACTAGAAATTTAATTGTCCCATCCTAGCCAATAAAGAAATAAGAACTAGTAGTCTCTGAGGAATTTTGAAGTGGCCTTATGGAAGCTGAAATGCCTAATTTCTAATGATAGGAAAGAAATGGTCCTTTTCTAATTGACACTGGGACTATTTTGTTCACTATAAATTCTACAACTATATATCTCTTCCGTAGAGTCATAAGCTTGGTCAGGTGTCAATAATCAGTAATGATTAATGATATTGAGCATATTTATATATATATCTGTTAGCCACTTTCATGTCTTCTTGGGGAAATGCTGATTTAAGGCCTTGGCTCATTTTATAAATCATGTTATTTGGGATTTTTTTTTGTTATTAGATTGTGTCAGCTCCTTATATACTGTAGATATTAACCCCTTACCAGATATGTCGTTTTCAAATGTTTTCTCTCATTCTATAGGTGCCTTTTGACATCAGTTATTGTTTTCTTGGCTGTGCATATAATTTTTAGTTTGATTTAGTTCCACTTGTCTATTTTTGCTTGAGTTGCCTATTCTTTTGAAGTCTCATCCAAGAAATCATTGCCAAGATCTATGTTGCAAAACATGTCTCCTATGTTTCAGATCTTACATTTATTTCATCAATTTGTGTTGATTACTGTGTATGATGTAATATGAGGCTCCAATTTCATTTTGTGTGTATGATGTAATATAAGGCTCCAATTTCATTTTTATATTCAGTTTTTCCAGTGTCATATATTGCAGGGACTATCCTTTCTCCATTGTATAGTCTTTGCATCCTTGTCAAAGATTACTTGACCATACATACTGGGCTTTATTTCAGGGATCTCTATTCTGTTCCACTAGTCTATATGTCTGTCTGTATGCCAGTACCACATTATTTTGATTATTGTAGCTCTATAATGTATTTTGAAATCAGAAAGCTAAGGGCCTCCAGTTTTATTCTTCCTTTTCAAGATTGTTTTGATGATATGGCCTCCTTTGCAGTTCAATATAAATTTGACCTGAAAGTGGCATATACCTATGTACATGTGACTGCATGTGCTTCCCCCATCTTCCACATGATCACAAGACAAAGAAGTAATAAGAGAGTCTAGCAAGCCAAGCTCACTTGTTTAGCAACCAGCTCTTCCATTCTCTAGTAACTTATCCACAAAGACTCACCCACTCCCACAGGAGGCCATTAATCTATTCATGAGGGATCCACCTCATGACCAAAACACCTCCTATAGGCCCCACATCTCAACTCTGCCACATTGGAAATCAAATTTCAACTTGAGTTTTGGTGGGAACAAATCATATCCTGCTCTCATGAGGGATCCTTGTATGGAAGTGGTCTGGATAATGATAATAATATTATATGTAGGACACTCTAAAGAATGATGTGATGTGTCCAGAGTCAGCAGTGAGGACTCCCACTGCACCAGACCCTACCAAGCTGCCTCAAAGACTGAGAAGTCAATACCTCAGTCTCCTGTAACCCAAAAGCAGCACATCTGTTAGAAATGAGCCTTGGGTCATATAGGTGTCTTTAAAAGAGGAGAGTCAGAAGCCCCAAGTCTCCCCTTTCTATCCTTTTTACAAAGTTGTTCCATGGTGGATAACTGTAATTTCTGCAGAGAAGACAGCATTCCAGACAAAACTGGAAAAAATAACTTTTATATCTGCATTAAACTTCAATTAAACTTACGTTTCAGAAAAAAATACATATGAACTATGCATCCACTTAACTTGCAAATATAAATCAGGGACATTAAATTGCTCTTTTAACAAATATTTGGGCACTCAGCGTTATAAATAATTACATAGCTTATCTGACACAAAGGAAAATTAAAGGAAGCAGTTTGGGCATGAGATCCATTTAACTTTCAGTGGGCTTGTTTAAAAGACAAGCCTAGTAAAGTGGCTGCCTAAATTACTGTATTAGGAGAGTTTCCCAATGACCCTACTTGGCAAAAGGTAGTTCCCACCTTGACTTTCTGTGGTTGCTGAAATTATATTTGTGAAATTCTTTGGGTGAATTCAAAGATGTTCTTTGTTTATTAGGACTCAGTAACTGCCATAAATTCAAATTAACACTTTGGTGGGGTTCATTTATCAGAAACCTGAGTATTGAGAAAATGAGATACATGGCCATCCAAAGAAGAGCTCCATTGCTAACCTTGATAGACATTTCAGGCTATCTTCTGTGACCCCATCCACTCGAGGAAGAGTATAATTTTGGATCAAGAACAAAAACACTGAAGAGCTTCAGAAGACAGACTGGGTGGAGGGGTCAGGTGGAGAGAGGTTTGAAGGGAAATCTTAGTAATTGTGGTTTCTGCTATAATGACCAAACCACAATTACTTTTGCACCAACTTCATAGAAACCCTTGTTTCTTTCTGACGAAAGTCATTTTGGATTTTTTTTGGCCAGGAGAGGTTATTTTTCTATTGTGCTTGCTCTCTCTTTGGCCTTCTTTTGGGAGATCTCATTCTTTCTTACTCTGTTCTTCACTTCAGTCTTTCTTTTGTCTCCTCTTGGTGTTCAACTACCAAGAAGTAGGTATGGAGCATAGGGTCTGGGGTCTCCTCATGTATGAGAGAAGGGAATGAGAGCAGCAGAGGTCAAGGACTACCATGAGTTTGCACCCCAGCACCCACTCCTCCTTCTCCTCTCTGAGTCCAACATGTTAGAGTGAGGCTAATCATATTCCTCTGCCCAGTCCTGCTAAATCAGAATATTTCCATTCCACTGGCCAAAGGAATGTGCTCAGAAATGAACTCCTTGACAATGAAGCTGCATCCTAAGACTTCTATGGCCCGACTCCTCTGGGATTTTTAAACCGTGGGGTGTGAGTGATGGCCTGCCTGAAGCTACTGCAAGGAAAGAGATGCTTTATGGAAAGTATCCATGAAGGAAAACAGAACAGAGATCTTTGGATACGAAAACTAAAGCCATAATTTGGTACCCTGGATCCAGCCATGCCTAAAGGAAGCCAGAAAGAACTACCTCTGTAATGCATGTGTTTCCGAAAATACTCATTTTAAAGAACATAAAATATTTAAGCATTCTGGCTTTTGGAGCCATTAATCTCAAGTGATCAAAATATCAGTGTCTCTTCTACTAAAGATGATCTATAATCCAGATCAGGAAAACGAATCCTAGCTCGTCTGGCCCAGACCACAAGGGATAAAAACCATGCACAAATTTACGGTAAAAACCCCAGCTCCCATGAAGATGAATCCTTGCATAAAACTGGTATAGATCTTAACTATGGCAATGGTTGCATAAGCATGAACTTGTGATAAAATTACATAGAACCAAATAAACACAAATAAACACAAAAGTACATAAAACTAGTGAAAACCGAATAAGGTCAATGGGTTATAAGAATGTCAGTTTCCTGGTTGTGATAGCATACAGTTAAGCGAGATGTTACCTTGTAGGGGAAGCTAAATGAAGGGTATACAGCATCTCTCTATATTGTTTCTTACAAGGAGTTATAAGAAACATGTGTGCATCCACAATTGTTTGAAAATTTTTTAAAACGTTAGGAAAACACTCATAAAATGGAGTTGACACTTTCCTAGATCTGCTTCCTGTGTATGTTATTCCAGAACATCACAGGGGTGACAGTGACCAACATGATAAGAGGTACAGGGTGAGAGAAGTTTAGATCTTAACCACATGCATCATAATTAATAATTTAGAAAAATATATTAAATCTCCTCCATTTATAATAATCCTGTATTAGTTTGCAACAATTCATAACAAATTGCCACAAACTTGATGATTAAACCAGCACACATTTTTTACCTAACAGTCTGTGGTTCAGGAGTTCCTTGTGAGACCCTCACCTTAATCCCTGCCTCTGCTGGAGCTGGTGGTGTTCAAAGATGCCAACGCTACTCCACATAATTCCAACACATGACATATCACAATGTATTTTGATAATTGCTTATGTGTTGATTTCCCCCCAGTAAATGGTGATTCTTGAGAGCAGGGACTATGTCCTATATCTTTCTGTATCTCAGGGTCTAATGTGGAACACGGCTCACAGTTAGTGATTGATAAATGCTATTAAACAGTCACTGATTAAGCTTTCTGCAGATCTCAATTAGCAGAAGGAGTGAATAGAGAAAGTTGCACATGTTGCAAGACATCACTCCTCCCACTTCTCTTATCCTGTTTTGAGGAAAACTATATTCCTGTCTCCCAGGGAGGCTAAGTAATTAGGAGATGCCTGCAGCCACAGCCTGGAGCCTTGTGCCATCCCACTAAATTTAGCTCACTTTCTTTCACTCTCATTCTTTTCCTTCCCTCTCAGCAGAAGTCAGCAAACAGGACTGGCAAAACCCAGTGGCATGTACATTTTCAGAACTGACTGAAACAGAGGACAGTGAAAGCCCGATATTCCTTTGGGAAAGGAATTTCCTCACTTTTCAAAGCTCACTTCATTTCCACCTATAAATGCCCCATTTTCTAGTTCCTTCCACTGAAATCTTTAGATATCAATTGTAATGCACCTTGTAACTCAGCTACATCTTTTTCTCCCTCATTCACCAAAGTCGAAATTAAATAACCTCCCTAGGACCTGAGATTTTACCTCCAGATGTTAATAATTCAGTACATATTTATTGAGTACTGTGTGCAAAGTGGAGTATTACAGGCTGTGGGAGAGGCCAGAATAAATAACACTTATGGAAGCAGAGATTGTAATATTTGGAAGAAGCTTTGGGAAGCATCAAAATTCCCATTCCAGAAAAGAAAACTGAGACCTCCATGGAGCAGAATTTTGCAGCTAGGCTAATTTTTGCAGTGAAGGAGCTTACAGTCCTTCTGAGGAGACAAAGCATACATACAGAGAAAATTAGGCAGTAGCATAATAAAGTTTCTGAGTCTCTATAGGCTAGTGAATAATTCAAAGAGCAAACGTGGACTTCAGATGACTGTTCGTCATCCTCCTCATCATCATCAGCAGCAGCAGCGGCAGCATCAACTTCACTAACAGCTATTACATGCTACTAAATGCCAGACACTCTAAGTGTTTTACGGGTTATATTTTATTTAATCTTCTCCCTAAATGTAAAAGAAGGTTATGGTTAACTCATCTCGAAGATACGAAGTTGAGATTCTAAAGGTTATGTTTTAAGCATTTCTTAACCTCTCTAAGCTTCTATTTGCTGATCTGTTCAGTGGAGAGATAGGAGTCATTAAGTTGCCATTAGAGTAACCTGAGTTAGTGCATGAGCAGTGCTTAATAACACACCTGGCCCACTGTTGGTACTACTTTGAAGTCAACTATTAGCATTATTGTCATTGTGTTGTGTTGTTGTCATCATTGTTACAGCTTGTTTTTGTTAACGGCTGGAGTGGGCTTTGAGTTGTACCTTTAGAAAATGGCAAAATGCAACCTGGAAGAACATAAAGACAGTGCATTTCCAAAAAGGTTGGTATGATTAATAATATTAACGTTATGATAACAGCAAACACTTCTATGCATTCACTGTGTCCAGCAATGTACTTTTAGGAGACAGTGATTAGAGTTGGGTATCTGGAACAAAAAGTCTATTGTGAAGGAGATCTAAGCAAGAAGAGGGAAACTCATTATAGAAAGCATAGATTCCCAGCAAAGAACCCTGAACTGAAAGCTCCAAGTGTGTGGTTCGGAGGTAGTGCCCCTCCTCACCTGAAGGAGAGAGACAGCTTAGCCCCTGGGGCTAACCCAGCAAGGTAATGGGAATGTCTTTAAACAGAAGGAAGTGAGGTAGAAAATACATCAGAATCATCTTAGGAGAGTGTCAGAGAGAGCTGGAGTGGCATGTGCAAAACAGGCCCCAGAGCCGTGGGCCCACGGGAAAAGTGTCAGAGCCTGGGAATGCTTTAGGCAGGGCTGAATGTCAGCAGAGAAGGCAGATGGGGAAGTTATGAGTTCACATGAGAGGTGTCAGGATGCACTCTGTATATTTTCTGAGATGGGCAATTGCCCAATGCCTGCAGTATGCATTATGTGGATCATCTAGTCTATTTAAAAGATTAAAGTAGGATAAAAGCAGAAGAACAAGGTCTATAAGGCCAATATTTATCCATTCATTTATTGTTTTATTCACTTATTCTCTTGACACTTAATGAGTACCTACTAGGTAGTTGTCCCTCGGTGGTTGTAAATTTGATGAGAAACAAGAGCAACGTGGTAATCAAGATGCCTGGCATGGTTTCAGGCCTGTTAGACAAGTTAATTATCCCTAAGCCCATAAACAATTCTGTGTGGATTTTATGTTACCATTTGTTGACAGAAATTACTCTAAACAATGGAGCAATGACTAGGGCTCAGAGTAGTGAAGTAACTTCCCCAAGAGTAGTAAGAAATAGTTTATCCAGGATTTAACTCAGCCAGTTGATTCAAACATCAGAAGAAAATTTTAAAAAGAGAAAAAGAATCTCCCCATTTTACATTCTCAGAATCTCCTGGCAGCTCATTTCTAAAGTGGCTTTGGTTAAATTTAGCAGCTGACAATTGCTTCCCAGTCCAGTGTGCATGGCTGACTGTGAGATTTTAGGATTCTGCTCTTTGATTAGGAGAATCAAAACAGGCTACTGAGCCACCCTAGCCCAGCATGATGGGGGCTGGACTGGGGAGTGAATCAGCCAGGAAACCATCGTGAATGTCAAGCACAAACATCCCAGAATAGCTGCCCACTGCGCTTGAGACTTCAGTGGCTGCCCCATAACTGCCAACGTGTGAATTGGAGATGGTAGTGAGTTTGACAAGAAGGGTCTGGGCCAAAAATAATCCCTGTTGGCTCCAGAAGGCTCCTGGAAAAACGAGAGCTTCAGGTAGGAGCAAACTGGAAGTACTGGAACCAACGAATTCAGTGTGGATTGAAAGGAGCTCCATCCTGTGTGCTACCCATGACCAAGGCACAGAGCATGTTTGACCTGAGATTGTCTTGGGAATTGCAAGGGCTTTTTTAGAAAGTTTAATCTGCCAACATAAGGTCCTACGCAAAAAAAGGTATGAAACTGATTGGATTCAGGAACTAAAATGCTCATTAATCATGAGAAACAAAGTAGGCCTACATTAAAGAAAAAAGAAAAAAGAAAAAGAAAGAGAGAGAGAAAAGAAAAAAACAAGAGACATAGGATTTCTGACTCTGATTACTTAAAGAGGGTTTACAAAGTGTTAGGCAAAGGACTTAGTCTTGAGATACAATGATAAACAATGCATCATTAAATACTGAGTTTCCACAAAGTCTAAGCTCCTTAACCATATTCTAAGGGGTTCTACTTTTGGGAGAATGCATAATGTATTAGTTAGGGCTCCTTGGGTCAAAAGAAAAGAAACAACTCCAATTGCATTCGGGGAAACAAGAGGAGGTTTTCACTCATGTCATGAAAGTCCAGAGTTAGGATATCTTCAGGCATGGCCTGATCCAGGGGACCTGGAATTCCAGCACTCACTGAGGTGGCTACTATCTTGAAAACATATAAACAGGCAAACATAGAACAAATTCCGATAAAAATGTTACTGGCCTTCACTTACTGTGCCTTGCACAAGTAGGAGTTATGGATGCAGATCAGAAAGCAGCCACTCTCCAAGAGAGCCATAATACCACAAAAAAAATCATAAGTACATCTTAGAAACCACAGGTCTCAAAACTACAGACACTGCAAAGGTATTTAATGGGGCAGACTTCACCAATGCCATGTATGGGATTTCAGCCTTAGCTCCGCTTTTATACAACTGTATGGTTTTAGGCAAATCACAACTTCACTGAGTCTCAGTCCCTTTACCTGTAAAATGTGAGTAACAGTAGTTCTTAGCCCAGAGAGTTGTTGTGAATTATAAATGAAATAATGCCTTTTGAGCACTAGATTCTAAGGAAATTTCTTGTAAATGTTAGCTAGCTATTATTATTATTGTTGTTACATTTCTAGGTTCAAATTTTTGTGTGATTCAATGCTATGACATTGACAGCTAAATCTACTTTTCTCTGCCAAAATTTCAATCGCCACATGCTGGGTTTGGCCACGCTTTCTCCAAGTTGTGAAATTTTTCTTCCTCTTTTATGTTTGTGTCACAGCTACTGATATTCAGTTTTATATCTTGTACTCCTAAAGCATTAGATACCTATTTCCACACTAGTACTCATTATCTTGAATTGCAGTTAATTATCTTCCCATTAAGATTCTAAACACCTCAAGAGCAAGGCCTCAGTCTCATTCATCTTTGTATTTTCATGTTTCACAGAATATCTAGTATGTCATTGATGTTTAATATCTGGAAAGCTAATTAAAAAGAAGGAATATTAATTAATCTGTCTCTTGTTTAATCAGTAGCTAAGTAACACAAGGAAACAGAAGCAACACCTAATGAATTTCCACAGTGCGCCAGGCACTGTGGTCCGCAAGTTACAACTGCTATGTTGCTTATTCTCTTTTTCATTAAGGAATGCATTTGGGTACACGTATATGCCAATTAAGGATGGCTTATACACATAGAATTTATTTTTCTTCCATTTTATAGGTGAGAAATTTCTGGCTTTACTTCTACAAGGAGTAGCGTGCTATCTTTCTCCTCTGCTAGCCTTAACTTTGTCCTCATGCTTGTAAGATGGCTACTAGCTCCAGACATCACTTCCACATTCAAAGCAAAAAGATAATGCACCATTTTGTTCAGCACCCTTTTTTTCCCTAGGAAATAAAAAACCACTCCTAGGGACCCACAATAGGACTCTACCTATGTCCCATCTGCCACCCTATAGCATAGGAGGCTGAGGAAGCATTCGTATTTAGTAGGACACATTGTTGCTCTGAACAAATAGGCAACTTTCTCATCTGGAAAATAAAGCAGAAAGGATGTTAGGAAGAGTCTTAAGAGTGTCCGCCACACTTGATGAAAACCTAATGGAGTTAGCATTATTGCTTCAACTTCCCAAGTGCAGAACCCAAAGTAAAGGAGTAAATCAATGTATGCACTTCAAGCAGCTGGTTCATGGAAAGCTGCCATTCCCCACTAGGTCCAGCCTCTCAGAATCCATGCTCCTTCTTGTAAGCCACATTCAAAACAGACATTTCTCAAAAGAAGACATACAGGCCAACATGTATATGGAAAAAAAAGCTGCTTTACTAACTATAAGGAAAACGCAAATTAAAATCTCCCTCCACCTAACATGGCTTTTATCAAAAAGACAAAGAATAATGGACACTGGTAAGGATGCAGAGAAAGGGGAAGCCTCATAGACTGTTGATAGGAATGTAAATTAGTACAACCATTATGGAAAACAGTATAGAGATTCCTTTAAAAAAAATGTACTACAGTATAATGCAGCAATCCCACTGCTGAATATATGTCCAAAAGAAAGGAAATCAATATATCAAAAAGATATACCTGTATCCCCATGTTTATTACAGCAGTATTCACAATAGCCAAGCTATGAGATCAACCTAAGTGCCCATTTATAGATAAATTGAAAAGGAAATGTGGTATAAACACACAATGGAATATTATCAGCCCATTAAAAAAGAATAAAATATTATCATTTGCAGCAACATGGATACAGCTGGGAGTCATTACGTCAAGTGAAATAAGCAAGGCATGGAAAGATAAATAATGCATGTTCTCACCCACATGTGTGAGCTAAAAATGTGGATCTCATAGAGAATTGATTGGTGGATATCAGAGGCTGGGAAGTGTAGCAGGGAAGGGAGAGGGATGAAGAGAAGTTGATTAATGAGTACAAAAATAGTTACATAGAAAGAATAAAATCTAGTGTTGATAGTACAATAGGGTGACTATAGTTAACAAGAATCTATTATATAATTAAAGTAGTTAGAAGAGAAGAATTGTAATGTTGTAATGTTCCCAACATAAAGAAAAGAGAAATGGTTGAAGTAATGATATCTCAAATACTCTGATCTAATCATTATACATTATATCCATGTATCAAAATATCACATGTACCCCCAGAATATGTACAATTACTATGTATCTATAAAAAATGGAAAAGAAACATACATCTAAATGCTTTTTCATATATGTTTGGAAAAAGCAAGACTTCAGCTTACAATTTTCTTGTTTTTGTAGGAAGAGGTTGTTTACCAAAGGAGGCAAACCCATGACCTTCCTGCAGTAGACATCGAACGCAGACAAAATTAGCTGCTGCCCCTGTTTTCTACATGCTCTGTAAACCAGTCTCATCGAATTTTTAACTAAATGTCAACCCAGTCTACCTCACTACAAAATATGTTCAGCCTAAATTTTGAGAGTTAAAATAAATTACAAGGCTGTAAGAATTGTGCAGAGCAAATAAACCAGATTGACAAAAACAAAAGCTTAATCCTGCTCATTTGAAGAAAACTTTGGATGAGTTTATTTAGCTGGAACTTCCTAACAGCTTAGAGCACTAAAATGCCTTTGGGGCCTTTCTAATCCATTTTTAGTTTTTGAATAAAATTAATAACATAAATACCTTGGAGTTATAAGCTGCTTTCCTTCCTATGGTTATGAGATTCTTTCTCATATATATTCCCCATCTGTCTTCCTCAAAGCCTGGTATAATTTATGAAGATAAGAATAATGGTATCTATTTTGCAGATCAAGGAATTAAGACACAGAGATCAGCAGTTACTTGGGAAAGGACATCTATCAAGACTAGTGTTGCTTTCTCACTTGTAAATTCTTGTTAGGCTTTCTCCCAAACAAAGAACAAACTCTTGATTTATTTACTCCAGACCTTCTGGTTCTTAGAAACATACCTGCTGTTGTTTCTGCAAGAATAAACAGGGGGGTCACGTTGTGATCTGGCAGCACCTGGCTAAGACCCCTGCGTAAAAGTTTTCCCGGGAAATCTACTGATTTCCTTCCCTCCAGTTCAACTCTCCTACCTGAGACAAATTTTATGGACTCCATATCCTCCTCAAGATGTCAGTCTCTGAGAGTTTCATGCACTTTAAGGAATGTTGAGAAGGGTAGAAACACCCCCTGTCAGCCCTTTTCTGAGAAGGCAGAGTGCCGAGAGAAGATCCTACTCATTCAATCGAAGTAGGAACACTGGGGAAAAGGAGAGGAGTTCTACTAAAACCCTGCCCACTTGCCATCTAGTGGAGATAAACCTACGTCCCATAATATAGTGGAACGAGCATACGCTTTCAGAAAGGGCAAGGCTGAGTTCAGGTCCTAGACCTGATTCTTGCTAGCTGTGGGACCCCTAGCTAAGCTGCTCATCACCTTTCTTGTTGTGAGCTGAGACACCTGTGAAAGGATGGATCTTACAGATGAGGCTTGCAGACAGATATTGTAAATATTGCCTGAGATCACAGATAAAAAGCCCAGTAGGTACTTACTACTTTTACCAATGTTCCATGAAAAAGGAAGATGTAGCTGCTATCATTGGCCGAACGTGTCCTTAGAGGTTGAAAGAGGGTCAGGCTCTAGACTGAGGATCTCTAGGTTGGATGAGTGGAAGTTGATACTGCTCAAAATAAATCATCCTACGGGAAGATACAGATTCAGCCTTGATGGAAATAAGTGATGAGCACACCGTGAAATTAGACCTGGAAGAAGGAGGTGATCGGACTCAAGAGAAATGGCTGGAAATTAAGCCTGTTCAAAGCATCCCTCTCCTCTTCCCTCCACTTTCCTCTAATCGCTCCTGTACTGACACTGCCCTCCGGTTTCCCTAAACATTGCTCCACCCTTGTCCTACTTAAAACAACTCCATCAAGAATGTCTGCTGGATGGAGCAGAACTGGCTCCTGGGGAAATACAAAAGACTAAACAGCATTAAAAACAACTTCAAGATTCCTAGGAACCTGGGAAATGGGAATTTAAACAATAAGGTATCTCAAGAGGGCTTAAAATGGGGAGGGAGGTAGCAAAAATGCTTTCTAAACAAATAAACGTTTGTTTGCTTACAATTTTAATGTTGAATCTTTGACTGTGTCTCAAGACATAAATAATTCAAATTGCAGGTTTTCTTTTCTTTAAATACCGAAGCATGTAGTATACCAACAGACATGCAGATATTTCTTTCCCTAAAATTAGCATACCAGAAACACAAGCAAGAATCGGATTCCTCGTGTGGGAGGCAAAAGGGTGAAGGGGTATAAGGGTGCATGGGGCTCACTTGAGGTCTTTCCCAATTAATGAGCAGTGAAACTGGGTTGAATTGCAGAGGACCTGGCTCCTCTCCCTGATTCCTTACTGAGTGCCGACGTATGGAAACAAATTGCGAAGTACTAGATTGTCTTTCTCCTTCCTTACTCCCTTGACACAGAGTCAAATGACTCCAAATAAAAATGTCATTTAGATCAAAATATTAGAGATGTATTAAGACATCTAAAATTGCACAGAGAGCAAAGCATATCAAGTAATATATTTTCTGGCTCCCCCTCAGGACTATCATCAAAACAGTGAGGAAGCCATTTCCCACCTCCCACATTAATTCCACCATTATCGGAACACAGTTTTATATGTGCCTTTGCCAAATCGAAATCTGTGGAATTATGAGCAGAAATGAGTGTGCCGTCAGCTTCCGGGGTTTCAGAGTAAGAGGTGTGTGTCATTTTGGCAGGATAGGCTGGGGATCCCTGGGCTTGCATCTAACTGGAAAATGGCCAAAGGCTAAAATTTGTCCTTTGCCTTCTATGCCCAGTTAACATCATAGGAAAGTCTTTCCAATTCCGCCAGCCAAAACAAACAAAATAACAACTCTTCCCTACTCCAGACATATGCAGTGCCTACTACTAGTATCTCCCAAAGGCCTTTTAAACAGCAGGAGATGCTTTAGAATAAAGAAGAGGAAAGGTGCATTGAAATCAGGAAAACTAGGTTTACGTTCACAGCCCATTGCTTATTCATATGAACTTAGCAGCCTTGCTGCCTCTGATAGGCAGCATAGAAGTCACTAGCTGTGAATGTTTACACTTGCTGGCAAATTCTGGGTGATACGATAAGACATTCTACAACATTTTAGTCAAAAAGTTATTTGATGACAATTTGAGAAAGGAACATGATTTCTGGCTGTCGTCTGAAAGCTTTTTGCCTCTCGGTAAGTGATAAAACTGGATCAAGTACAACCAAGGAAGAACCAAGGAATTGAGGCTCACAGTGAAAGAGTCCATGACTGCAGCAGGGGTGGATGCAGCAGAAGCAAGAGAAATGCAGAGGACCTGAGTCTGGTGCCGGCTCCAGTTTAGACGTTCACGGAGGAAGCTGCAAATTGCGGAGGTGGTTTGTGGCTTCCACCTGGAAATGGACAGTCTCGAGCAGCTGCTCCATAACTTCAGCAATCCCACCATGAGGAGATGGTTCTACCTTGCAGAAAGACTCAGGATTGGTGCCTCATATGTGGCAATATAGCAAGGTGTCTAAGGACCTTGCTTTTCTCAAGGTCTCTCACAGCCAAAGATTCTTTTAGGTCATTAGAGGAAATGGCCAGATTCTCGGACCGGCCCTAGTGATGCCAAATCTGTCAAGGCTGTTATTGAACAGTCTAGATCCTTTGATGATCACTGAGATATTGAAGAGAAAAAATGTACAAGAACATTTTCCATGACATTGAGGTCCTACACGATACTGTTAGAAAACAAAGTCACGAAAAAAGCAAATATTTGGGTTATGTTTGTTCTTAAAACCATCACAAATTTCCCAACTATTAGAAAACTGTAATAGAAAGTTCAGACTAATCTTGGCTGAACATAAAGAATCCCAACCCTCTAAACAAGAATATTAAGTTGCATGAGTCAGAAGACACCAGGACATGAATCTACAAACATGCTTCTCTTTGAACAACAATCCAACTTCATAAGTTTTAGAACAAATTATGTAGGACTTCAGGAAACTTTCTCCAAATACTGGTTAGTTGTATTACAAACCCCTTTCACTGAAAATCAGCTCTGCAGCAATATGGGCAATGTCTGCTTTCCCTCTCCTTAAACAAACCCTAAAATCAATATATTAACCTACTAGCTTACTATGAAAATTACATATACTTAGGAGATAATATATTTTCTTTCCATAAACTAGCCACATGCAAAGTCAAATAACACATTCTGAGGAACAAACAATCACATCAAGAAACTTTTTATGCAGTTAAATGTTTAATCACATTGAATAGCACCCTCATGTATTCCTATTCATAAAATTCTCATATTCTTATACAAGCAGAAATAATTCTGGGACCAAGTCTCCCTCTCCTCTGATCAGTGTTTGGCTGGGGAATTCCTATGGCTCCTTCCTTAGTTACGCTTTGCTATTCTTTGGGTAGCTGAACAACTATGTTTCTGAGACATATTATCTCTTTAATGGTATATTAATATTTTAAATTAAGTTAGAGCCAAGATCTTTTGGCCTAATAGACATTCTTTCCCTGTAAAAGAATGTCGCATTGTTTTCTGTCATTAATTACATATTGATTTCCCAGTTAAACTCTCAGAGACAATCTTAGGTTTCTTTTTCCAGATCATGGGGACCCAAGCTACTTTAGGATTGACCTTGGGATCATGGAAGACTGAAACAAGAGGCAAGGGCATAGTGCTGCTGGCCATGTTCCTATTTTTCACCTAAGATGTAAAAGACTCCCAGGAAAACTGAACCAGTTGAATAGAAAGTAAAGTCAAGGGGAAGAGGAAAAAAAGGATGAAAAGCAGAGAAAAGAGATAGAGAGAAGGAAGGAAGGAAGGAGGGAAGGAAGGAAGGAAAGAAGAAGGAAGGAAGGAAGGAGGGAAGGAAGGAAGAAGGAAGGAAGGAAGGAAGAGCGGGAGGGAGGGAGGGAGGGAGAAAGGGACGGAAGTCTTGTTTTGATACAATCGCCTGTAAGATACTTACTCTCACTTATTCCCATTTTCTTTGTGAGAAAACTGAGGCTTAGAGAAGTTCAATAATTTTTCCATAGGTTACAAAGTCAAGAGGTAAAGCTGGGGTTCAGATCTAAGGAGTCTTATTCCAAACATTCCTTCTTAACCACCGTAGAGGTTACACCACTCCCCCACCAGCTCCAACTCGTGTGAGAGGACCCCTTCCACTTTCCCCCAATGATGCTATGCTTTTACTGATGTCATTACTCTCTGACTAAACTATGATTTTCCTTTACTTTTATGCTGGTTGTACAAAAAAAATTTTTTCAAGCAATTTCCTGATGAAATAAAAGCAACAAAAATCGACCACATTATTCCCTGACCAGTTAAAGGGATTTCATGTGTAAGCATCCACTTATCCATTATTCCTGAAGAAATCAGTTTTCAGCAACCCTTTCAAGGTATCTTTATGCTCCACAAGTCTTCAAACAAGGTTTGCTAAAGTTGATAATACTTTCTCAGCTTCTAAATTGGAAAAGAAAAATCCAGCTCCAAAACATACAGGACACACCCCTGTTCTTTTCTTAAATAAAAGCTGTCTCAGGTATACCTGATCTTATATTCCTTCTGGTTAACAGGAAAAAATGAAGAATATCATTTAAATAATTCACCAAAATATAAAAGAAGTTATGTGCAGTCCAGGGACACTCACAGTCACTTGGTTGAATAGAATAATTAGAAGAGAATGGCCATGATGCCAGGGAAACCTTGAGTTGAATCCCAGCTCCAATACTAGCTAACTTTGTGGCTTAAGGATAAGGACCAATCTCTGAATTTCACTTTCTTTATCTATACAAAATAGCAATGGCTACCTGTGTTTGTCTATTAATTAAAAATAACTGAAAAGTTCTCAATTTGCCTCAGAAAGCTAGGGAAAATGGGCTAAGGAGAAACAGCTTTCAATAGGAAGCCAAAAATAACTGTAGATCCTGGAGCCTGTTAGAATCCAGAATAGTAAGACTACTCAGAATTTGTGTAAGCTCCATTCATTCCTGGGGCCTGAGTACCTGTGGTGCTTCCAAAAACAAGAGTTCATGGCTCTTCATTCCTGAAGCACAATAACTTGATCAACTACACTGGGTCTATACTTACTTGGAAATCACATCTGCCCTTTCACACAAGTAGGTTATTCTCTAAATTTTTGAGCATAAATTCTTGAGAACCTGATCAGCTTACCTAGCTACTATGATCTCCACTGTAGTCAGGGAAAAAGGAAACATGGTTCGGAAGACAGTCCCTCTTGCTCAAGGAACAAATAAGCATGAATTTCTTTATCAGGAAGTGTGAGTGTTACAGGAATCATCTGTCTTCTGAGGTTACCAGTGGATAGGCTGTTATAATGGAGCATATAAAATGTAGGTGATCTATGAAAGGTAATTTTTACTGTTTTGAGGGGACTCAAAAATGAATTCCGGCTCAGAAAAAAATGAATAATAATATGACTGATAGCTAACATGTAATTGAGTGCACCTTGTATGCCATAGTTCTTTACTCACGTCTCATTTCATTTTCACAATAACTTTCAAACATTACTATCCTTATTTTATAGAAAAGGAAATTCAGGTTTAGATGATTTATATAACCTACTTATCAACACATAGTTAATCATTTTGAACCCAGAGCATTTGATTAAAGGGCTCACATCTATGAATCTGCCTGGAAGAAATGAGAGACACTGTCCTGTTTGGGAACTTAAGTTTTATCCCTTTGTCTTTGCCTCAGTCACTTAAACTCTCTGGTCCTTTGTATACCTTTATACCCGGAAATAGTCTCCTTCAATGATAGAAGACATTTGATTTACAATGAAAGAATCTGACTTCCATTCCAAGCAGGACTCACTACTTCCTGATTGCGTGGCTTACCTAAACCTCAAAGGTTCAAAGCCCTAGTTTCTTGAGCTGCAGGTTGGCAGGAATATTACACTCTACCAGCCTCACTGTTTGGTATGAGAGTCAGAATCAAAATGAAATATTACATAGGGAAAATTGCCTAGGAACCATTTAAGCTTTATATGAAAATGAGTTATCAAAAATCCATTAGAACTAACATTTTATCTTTTGAAATCCTGCAGCAGTACTCTGTTTAATGTTGTTTCTCAGCTAACTTTAAATTATTCATTCTCTCTCATATAAGCCTATCGATTACCTACAGTGGCCAAGGTTTGTGAGAGGAATTGGAACATAAAGATGAATAAGGCAAGGTTTCTATTCTCAGTATTTTCACAGTATATAGGGAGAAATGGACAGTAAACAGTCACATTCTGAGGCAATTTGGAAAATGATACATTTGGGGTAGAAACAAATGGGGCAGGTAGGTCTGTGTGGTTAGAGAAAGATTCATGAAAAAGGTACATATATACCATATAATACTATGCAGCCATATAGGAATGAGACCATGTCCTTTGCAGAGACATGGATGTAGCTGAAAGCCATTACCTTGAGCAAACAGACACAGGAACAGAAAACCATACAACACATGTTCTCATTCATAAGTGGGAGTTGAACAATAAAATGTGGACACGAAGGGGTATAACACACACTGGGATCTGTTGGGGGTGAAGGGAGGAAGAGAATCAGGATAAATTGCTAATGAATGCGGGGCTTAATATCTAAGGTGATGCACTGACAGGTGCAGCAAACCACCATGGCACGTTTCCCTTTGTAGCAAACCTGCACATCCTGCACATGTATCCTGGAACTTAAACTAATATTTTTTAAGTGACATCTCAGTGGGATAGATAACACATGAAAAAGATGGAAGGAGACAATTTTTGTGTGAGATATTCTCTCAAATATCCTCCAGTGCTCATTCTCCCTTTCTTCCTTTTAGTGGTACAACTTCCTGGTTTTAGCTGGGAATATGGCTGCCCGACAGAATCTGTATTTCCCACCTCTTTGCAACTAGGTGTGACCATGTGATAATGGGATGTGAGCTCAAGTGATTGGCCCACTGTCCTGCTTATCCCCTTAACAAACCACCTGATCTGGAATGTGGGTATAGAGGAGCCAGAATCAACCTGCAGCAAGGACAACAGCTTGGAAATGGCAGAGCAAGAAGATGGAACAACTCTGGGATCTGACGTCCTTGTAAAGGACAGCTGCCCCTCTAGCTCGGGATCACTTATATCTGTTTCATAAGTGAAAAATAAATTTCTACCTCATATTAGTCCGTTCTCACACTGCTAATAAAGACATACCCAAGATTGGGTAATTTATAAAGGGAAGAGATTTAATTGACTCACAGTTTCACATGACTGGAGAGGACTCACAATCATACCAGAAGACGAATGAGGAGCAAAGTCACATCTTACATGGCAACAGGCAAGAGAGCATGTACAGGGGAACTATTTTTTATAAAACTATCATATCTCATGAGCCTTATTCACTATCAGAGGAACAGCACAGGAAAGACCTGTGCCCATGATTCGATTACCTCCCACCAAGTCCTTCCCACGACACATTGGAATTATGGGAGCTACAATTCAAGATGAGATTTGGGTGGGGACACAGCCAAACCATATCATACATTGTTTAAATAAATTTATTTTTTAATTATTTTTTAAGTTGCATAACACGTCACTCAACTAATGCATCCCAAGATGGGGGAAAATATATAGGAAGGCCTGGAATTAGGAAGACATAAGCCAAGTCTGTTGCGAGAATGATGAAAGAATTTTGGTTGGTAGTTACACTGGGACTCACAGGATATGTCCCCATGAGGGTATGAGATGAAGCATCAGGGCTGGTCTAGGGCCAAGTGTTAAGGACAATTGTCTGTCAAACCTGGGACCTTCAGCTTAGTCCCTTGGGTACCTTGGAAGCAAAGAGTGCTCTAAGAACTTCTAAAATGTCTTTCCTTAATAATAAAACTCTAGACAAAGTATAGCATCATGAAATGGGGAAAAGAAGGGAAGGAAGAAGAGGGGAAAGAAGATGGGAGGGAGAGAAGGCATCAGAAAGAGAGTACTAAATCTTGGGTATATGAACTTAGGTTAGTTTCCCTGAACTTCAATTCTTTTTTTTTTTATTTTAAGTTCAGGGGTGCATGTACAGGATGTGCAGGTTTGTTACATAGGTAAGCGTGTGCCACGGTGCTTTGCTGCACAGATCATCCCATCACCTAGGCAGTAAGCCCAACATTTATTATTCTTCCTAATGCTCTCTTTTCTCCACCTAGAGACTTAATTTTTCAATAATTCAACTTTTTATTTTACTAAAAGTGTTTATTTTAAGTAAAATGTTTTGCAGAGTTATTTTAAGGCAGAATGAGATTATGTAAATAAAGTGTGTGGCATATGTTAGAAACCCAGTACATTTTAATATCGATAACCCATGTCCTTTGTTTTTGGAAGTTTGTCCTATTGTCCCACCGAGCTTTTCCTGTCTTTTTATTTATTTATTTATTTTTTTTGAGACAGAGTTTCGCTCTTGTTACCCAGGCTGGAGTGCAATGGCGCCATCTCGGCTCTCCGCAACCTCCGCCTCCCGGGTTCAGGCAATTCTCCTGCCTCAGCCTCCTGAGTAGCTGGGATTACAGGCACGTGCCACCATGCCCAGCTAATTTTTTGTATTTTTGGTAGAGACAGGGTTTCACCATGTTGACCAGAATGGTCTCGATCTCTCGACCTCGTGATCCACCCGCCTCAGCCTCCCAAAGTGCTGGGATTACAGGCTTGAGCCACTGCACCCGGCCCTTGCTTTTCCTGTCTTAAGTCCAGCCTTGCAGCTGCTCTCAGTCTCACTTTGTATCAGATGCTCTTTCTCTCTTAGAGTTTGCATCATTCTGAGTTTCTGTCAATTCTCCATGATCACCTCGACCACTGTGACTGCTCAGTCAACCTTGGCATAATTTGTTCTTTTACTCTTTCCTCGTGAATCAGTCCTGTAATCATTCTGTTTTCTGTCCCCAGTGAATTTTAGGTTGACTCCTTCAGGTTGATTCTTAATATGCACATAATGGGATGTGAGAGCCCAGATGCTATCTCTCAAGAACACTAAAAGACAAACACCCCTCACAGCCATCTAAACACCCCTGGCTCTGAATCTCCAGTAGGAGACTTCTCTGGATGGGGAAATGTGGGTGCTTGGCCCCATCTTGTTGCAGCCTGAGTGGGAGTGGCAGAACTCTGGATGACAAAGAGTATTCTTAATATACATGATTGACTTGAATTCCGGGGTTTCAGTGGAGATACCTATTAGCAAGGGGTATCTAAGACCTGCTTCAAATGACAATGAAGACCCTGGAGCAGCAGATCAGGTCTCTGAAGCTCAGTCACTGCAGGTACCAAATTAAGAGTGACAAAGATCAAGCAGTATGCTAGGCCAGGGTGGGGATGCTCCAAAATGTCAAGAGGTGATGATGCCCTAAGGTAAGAGAGGACCCAAAGGTAAATGCTGGAAACTTGGTGAATGAAGACTGTCTCTGCAGAAGTTCTGCCAGTGTTCCTAGATGCACCAAGACCTGGTGCTGGGGAATATCATTTAAGTTCCTGTATGGAAAGAACAGTAAAGCTAAAAGGCTCAGCTATTTTGAGAGTTTTCATAATTTTTGAGAGGCCAGTCAGTATGAAGCTAATGAAAAAACTATAATCCCAGTGAAAATAAAAGGATAGAAAAAAAGATGTGACCCAGGTCTTCTGGCTCTCAGCCCATGTCCCACTCACTTTGCAGTGAGAGAAATCAGAGAATTCTCATTTCTGCTTCTGAGGAGGTGTTCAGGTTTTCTTTAAGGCAGGAGGATACAGGCCCCCGGCACAAAACCACGTATTTGCCTCAACACTGAATGTGCATTTCCAGAGCATGAGACAGTTCTATGAGGCAACGGGGAGTGGAGGAAAGTGCGCAGACTTGAGCACTAGGTATTTCTAGTTTGACTGTAGCACATACTAGCCGTGGCCCATTCCTGTGGCAGTGACCAGTTATAGCAGAATCAGTATGAGGATTAATGGGAGTAATCTGGAAAGCGGGCAGAGTAGACTGATACAAAGTGGAAATAACTCTCATAGTGGGGTTTGTTTCTATCATGAGTATCAGCTGGGGCTGTTTTTTCACATTCTTCCATCCCAACATGCTGATGATAATCCAAATAATACTTTTTTATCTACCAACTGTTCATCACCAGTTACTTGTTGGTTTATTCATCTATTTGTTTTCTTGCTTGTTTATAATTTTTTATTAAATCGTGAACAGGTCTTGATTAGAATATAGAATATCAAGACTATGAACAAAACAATGAATTGTAAAATAAGTAGGATGCTGGGCTAATTAGGAGAAATACAGCTGGAGGGACAGGCAGGGGCCATAATGCTGAGTGCTTTGGTGGCATGCTATGGAAAAGCTCAAGGAAGGAAAGCCACAGAAAGATTTTTAGGGGATAGTGATGCAGATTTGCATTTCCAATATAGCAATTCAAGGATTTATTTCAGGAGGAAAAGGCTAGAGGCAGAGAGACCACTTGGGAGCTAGGGCAATGGTTTGGGCATATAGGATGTATCTCTGGTGTAGGCAAGTAGGTATAGGAAAAGATTAGAGGAAAGATTCAAGAGATAGATAGGAGAAATTGAGCTTGTCCAACAATAGGACTCCAGGTCTAGGATACGGCCAGGAAGAGCCAGCCCTGGCACAGCTGTAAACTTAATTGGTCTCTGGCATTATTTACCTCCCTAGGGATGCCTTCCCCCAGCATAATACCAACCTCACTGCCATGTGCATGTTCTCTGTGGAGAAGATGCCATATGGGTCAGCCAATAAACCCTCAATATATCACCTTTCCCAAGGTGGTCAACCATAAAATTTCCCCATAGTTATGTCCATAATAGTTTGAGAATAAGAAACCTCCGGTACCAAAAGGTACGTATTGAATGGTGAAGTTTCAGACTCCGTGACGAGCAGAGGGAGAGATAAAACAGAGGGTATGTTATGTGCTGAATTGTGTGAAACTATCTTCAAATACTACCCAACAGCTTCTAGTCGTGCATATACCCACATTCTTTTCATGCCCTGTGTCTTTGTCCATTCTCTTTCCTCTGCCACAAATGCACTTTTCACCCTTAGTGTGGCTGGTTAAATTATATCCAAGCTGCAAAACACAATTTGATGTTATGTCTTCCAGGAAGCCTTCCTCAACTTATTTTCAGTCCCACACCCTGCACATAACTCTCCCACACTACACAATCATCTGTATGAGGGACAGTATCCCTCAGTAGAGTGAGTGCTCTAAGAAGGCAGAGGCTGTGTTTTACCAATTGCATTATTATGGAAAATGCGCATTGCAAAATGGAAATTTAATAAATGTATGGTAAATGGACCACAGTCCCTCAGCACAGAAGCAAGAGCAGGACAAGCCCCAGTTCCAGAGGGGTGAGTACAGGATGACTATTCAAGGTGATAATTCAGGCACATTAGCAAAAATGAGACACTCAGTAACTGAATTGAAAGATGAGACTGAGTGGGGAATGAGTCTTGGTGCCGAGGCAGAAGCTCCAGAAATCAGAAATGATACCTGTCTTAGTCCACTTTATGTTGCTATAAAAGAATACCTGAGTCTAGATAGTTTGTAAAGAAAAAAGGTTTATTTGGCTCACAGTTCTGCAGGCTCCACAAGAAGCATGGCACAGACATCTGTTTGGCTTCTGATGAGAGCTTTCATGCTGTGTCAAAGCATGGAAGAGGTCAAAGGGGAAGTGAGTAGTGAAAAGCTGGGCCAAACCCAAAGGGCATTCTGGCTTTATAATAACTCCCTCTCAGGGGAACTAATCAATTTCCCAAAAACTGATCCAGTCTCATGAGAGTAAGAACTCACTACCACAACAACGGCACCAAGTCATTCATGTGGGATCTGTCCCTATGACCCAAATACCTCCCAACATAGCCGCACTGGGGATATCAAATTTCAATATAAGATTTGGTGGGGAGAAGCAAACCATATCCAAACTGTAGCAATACCTAAGGTTAAAGGAAGATGCAAAGCCAGAGGAACATGATCCTGAGCCCCAGAACCTGGCCTAGAGCTTCACAATTCCCTCCTGTGAATCCCTGTGACTACTAATAGAAGCCAAATAGACTCAGCTATGAGAGAGAGAGAGAGAGAGAGAGAGAGAGAGAGAGGAGTACAAGGAAAGTATATGAGGACACACTTAGCTATGGCTGTTTCCCTCCTGTTTTTGCATCATGGCTATAATCATTAATGTCTGGAGGCCTGAGGTAGGTATTCAGAGGGAACTCAAGGAGTTATTATGGGCTGTCTGGTAAAGCGAATGAGATTTGGTAGACACAAGCCAACTATATTCAAGCCATAGTCTGGGAAAGAGATAATAAAAATTTCCTAGATTCTGTCAACCAGAAGTGCTCTACTCTATCTCACGGCAACAAAAGGCACCAATTCTAAAGAAGGCCACATCCAGGCAGCAAGGAATGCCAGAGCCAGGACATCTCATTTGGCTGACAAAACATGCATTTCAGATATTCCCTCACCCCAGCCACTCCCAGCAAGGCTCCTACTTCCCCATCTGCTGGCTGAAATGCCTTTTAATATCAATAGTGCTAAAGTTTTCTTTACTGACATAGGTTTTTATGAAAGTCAAATAGGGAGTGGGAAATAAAAGAAGTGTTGATTTAAATTCTCTGTTGGGTACTATAAGATTTTCACCACACTCTTGACCAACGTCTTCAATGTCTGAGCACAGTGCTCATTTAGGGGCTTATAGTCTACTCTGAAAGTTGGTGTTGATTTCTTCCTTTGTCTCCTTCAGTACTTTTCCATTGCTTCATCATACTGGAGACCAGCCTGCAGCTCCTATTACATAGAAGAATTTACCTAGTTCAGATCACCATAAAGCATTTTAATTTCTTTGGAGAATTTTTTAAAACTTGTTATTTTCTCAGTTTTTTGATGGTTATAATGCTGATGACTTTGCTAATAAAATGGTGGTAATGAATCAATTATTAAATAATGATTACTTGGTTGATTCATTGGGTAGTACCAATGTGGCATGAACTGTGCTAGAGATTGATACTGACCTAGCTGGTGGTGAGGTGGTGGAGGTAAGGATAACACTCAGAGGATATAAGAAATGATAGAACTTGATAGCGATGTTGACAATGGTGGTGATGGTGCAGCTAGTGGTGGAGATGGAGCTGATAATAGTATTACTTGTGATAATGGTAATAGTATCAATTGTGATATGGTAATAGTATCAATTGTGATAATAGAGGTAGCAAAAATTGTCAAAGAGACTGCGTGAGGAAAGTGGGTATGATGGTGGTGACGGTGAGACTCAAATGTTGATGATGGAGCTAGTTTGCTGGTGTAGGTGACGACGGCAAATGTAGAGGGGTGGTGAACAAAGTCGTTGGGAGATGATAGATAATAGATAGATGGATAAATAGAAGATAAGTAGATAGATAATAGAGAAATAGATAATAGATAATAAACAAATGATTGATAGGTACGTAGTATTTCTTAAATAATTTTGTTCTCCAAAATGTTTTCAAATGTGTCCTCTCAGCCAAACTAAAGCCAGAAACAAAGATAAGCTTATCTTTCCTCAAAAATAAGCATTCCCTGCATTAGATCAGGAAAATATAATAATGAAATAACCAAGCCCTAGATATACCATTAGCTAGAAAAACTAACAAGCTAGTGGTTGTCAGACACCATCTGTAGTAATGAAATTCCAGCCTGAGACACCTCCTCAAAGACCTTCTAGAAAAAGCACTGGAGAGGAACAGGAATAAGAGGACTCTCTCTGATGTCGAGAGGGTCTGGGGATAGAAGAATCTTGTATCAGGGTCCCAAGACTACCCCCAAATTTAGAAATTAGCTAGAAGGATTCACAATACTTAGCATACAGTTGTTACCATAAAATTTATTGCAGCAAAAAGATACAAAGCAAAATTGGCAAAAGGAAAATGTTCATGGATAAACTTCATAGGAAATCAGCAGCAAGATTCTAAGAGCCTTCTCTCGGTAGAATCACACAAGACATGCCTAATTTCTCCCGGAACAGGTTGTGATAACACATATTAAATGTTGTCTACCAAGGAAGCTCACTAGACTCAGCAGCCAAGGTTTTTATTGAGAGATAGTCGTGTAGGCACTCTGCCTAGCATGTTCCAAAATTCCAGACTCTTTGAAAGGAAGCAGGTGTTCAGCTAAACTGCACTGTTGTTACAAACCAAAGACCCAATCTTATCATTATGGAAAGTTTTATATCAATATAGAGAAGGTAACTGTTTACTATCAAAGTTTCAAGATGTCAGCCTAGGGCCAACTTTGCAGGTAGGTCTTTCTAAGGACAGTAGGCTCATCTTCTCTACACAGGCCTCTATGCAGGAGAGATGCCGAGAGCCCTGACTGAGAACAAGCATTCCCCAGACATTAAAGACTTATCTAGAAACCTTCGCAATGCTTTTTCAAGCAAAAGTGCAGTTGCAGCTGCACTGTCCTTGACCTCCTTAAGTTAGTGGATAATTATATAGCTTTGGGGATCCGCTTCCACTGATTAAGAAAAGTCCAGCTGCATCACAAGCAGATGTGCTGCAAAATCTGTGTTTATCAAGGTGGCTACAAAGTGATGAGGATGAGGCCTCCAGCAAAAACCAATGTAATTACCTGAAAATTGCATCTCATAAAAGAAATATCTGCAAATGTAATCTGGTTTTGTCAATGATTCATATTTGAATTGCAGCACTTTCTGTGATAAAATAGGGCTGATATAAAATTTTTAGAGCAAAATCTAAGCTCACTACTTATTTGTTAGTCGACTTAAATGAGCCACTCTGAGTTTCAGAATGTTGCTTGGTTTATTTGGGGAGTGGATCTGAAGATCAGAGTTGAGGTATTGTAGTCTTTGGATCTTGCCACATTCTTGTCAGTTCATACAGGCACCCTGTCTATGTCATTTTATAATTGTTCCCTCTGCTTTTATATCCTCTGTTAGTAGACAGCATGGGAATGAGAGGATATAAAAGCAGAGGGAACATAAATGTGCTTGGGAGATCTCTATAATAAATCTGTATCTAAACTTCTTCATCTATAAAATGGATAGAGTAATCTCTGCCTTACTGGCCTCACTGTGTTTTTGTAAAGGTCAAAAAGAAAAAAAAAAAAGCCTAAAAACACTCATCAAAAGCGTCATGTAAATATCAGGCATTTTATTATTAATTGTGATTGCCCTTCAGCCAAAAATATCTCATAACATTTTCATTTTAGGCTTGATTATCAACCCTCCTGGTCAGATATAAATACTAGACCAGACATGTTGGGTTGATTCTTTTCTTCTGTGCCTTAAATTGTTTAGTCCAAAACAGATAAATGCAAGTCCTAACCTCTGGTATCCATGAATGTGACCTTATTTGGAAATAGGATCTTTGCAGATATAATCAAGTTAAGACAAGGTCACATTGGATTACAGTGTACCCTAAATCCAATGACTGGTATTCTTATAGGAGAAGGAAATTTGGAAACAAAGACTCTGAAGAGAAACACAAAAACAATGCCATATGACAACAGAGGCAGAGACTGGAGTGACACATCTACAAGCTGAAGAGTGGCAACATCCTAAGCAAAGCAAAGACAAAGAAGGAAGCCTAGAGCCTTCTGAGAGAATGTAGCTCTCTCAACATCTTGATTTTAAACCTCCAACTTCCAAAACTGTGAAAGAATAAATTTCTGTTGTGTTAAGCCACCCAGTTTGTGGTCATTTCCAGCAACATCCTAAGCAAAGCAAAGACAAAGAAGGAAGCCTAGAGCCTTCTGAGAGAATGTAGCTCTCTCAACATCTTGATTTTAAACCTCCAACTTCCAAAACTGTGAAAGAATAAATTTCTGTTGTGTTAAGCCACCCAGTTTGTGGTCATTTCCAGCAACATCCTAAGCAAAGCAAAGACAAAGAAGGAAGCCTAGAGCCTTCTGAGAGAATGTAGCTCTCTCAACATCTTGATTTTAAACCTCCAACTTCCAAAACTGTGAAAGAATAAATTTCTGTTGTGTTAAGCCACCCAGTTTGTGGTCATTTCCAGCAACATCCTAAGCAAAGCAAAGACAAAGAAGGAAGCCTAGAGCCTTCTGAGAGAATGTAGCTCTCTCAACATCTTGATTTTAAACCTCCAACTTCCAAAACTGTGAAAGAATAAATTTCTGTTGTGTTAAGCCACCCAGTTTGCGGTCATTTATGACAGTAGCCCTAGTAAACCAACTCTTCATCCCAGCCCCACTACCATGTCACTCAGTAGTTTGGGTCAGATCACTCCATCAGGCCCAGGTGTGCATACTGTGGACCAGAGATGAGACAGAACATGGATTAGCCTTGAGCCCACATGTTAGGTAAATAGGACAGTAGGGCTGTTGCCACGCCTTAGGAATAGCCAAAAGAAGAATGTGCTCTCTAATGCACAGAAAATGTGGTTGCAATGCCATATTCTCAGTGTCATGGATGAGAAAATCAAGGCTGAAGGGATGAAATTCCTCAGCTCTGGTTACACAGTAAGTTAGTGGCAGAGCCAGAGGAGACAGGCCTCTCAAGTCTGGGCCTTCTCCATAGAAAGCAGGATGCTCTTTTATGTCTGGCCCACAACATCAGAAAGATACAAAGAATGAAGAGAGAAAAACAACCTGTTAAGTATTCGGGCAAAGGAGCTTGCTGAAGGCTCATGAGGTGTGGGGCCTTTGTAACAGCAGTAAGTCATCTGCCCAAGTCAGTGTCAGAAATAAAAGGAGGCCGACTTTTTCAGTGGTCTCATTGGCTGGTTCACTATGATTTAAGGCTAGACCCTGCTCTCCCATTAATTTTAACGCCAATTCAGTTTGAAGGGATTTACGACCAAGCAGTACAAAGAGTGATTGGAGTTACAGCTTGGCCTGGCTGTGTTCAGGAGACAAGGGCAGAATGTTTCATTTTCCAGACTGCTGACTTTCTTTTAAACTCTCCTTCCCCGAAAACATAAATAAAGGTGAGACATTGAAAACTGATCTTGAGTTTTTTGGTGGATGAATCCTATTTAGAATTAAAAGTATAAAAGCTGAGCCATTTGAGAAAATAAAGAAAATAACCTGAGCCAAACTACGTGATGTCAAGGAGAGAGCTCTGGCCCAGGGGACCAGAAGTTGTACTCTGCCCCCAACTCACTAAAGTGTTCTGGAAGTCGTTTCCCCAACCCAGGACCCTGCTTCCTAAACAACACAACCAGAGCAGCACAGCCTAGCAGTCTCTCACCGGGGCTCTGGAGCCACAATGTCTTTGAATTCAAGTCCTGACTGCAATGTTTATCAAGTTCGTGAGGTTAAGCAAATCACTCAATTTCTCCAGGACTCAGTTTTTGTTAATCTGTATAATGACAGCAATCATAAAAGCTACTCCATGAGGTTTATTAAAGAACAAAAGTTAGCATTTCTGATGTGCTGAGAACAGTTCCTGGCATAGTATAAGTATTACGTGTGCTCGTTTGATGAAATGGAGGCGTTGAACAAGAGTCACTCTGATGATTCTCTTCTGCATTCAAAGTTGGCTTCAGAGAAAATACATGGGGAGGAGAAGGCGGGACAAGGCATTGAGACTACTAAGGTCAGGCATCTTGAGGCTAGATGACTTGAGAGAAAGAGCACTAAATTTGAGCTGGAAGGCCTGTACCCTGATCCCTGCTTTGCCAAGAACCAACTGTTATGGTCCTAAGCATGTTTCTATGTCTGATAAAATGGGAAAGATTTAATGAACTATATTCGAGCTTGTTTCTAATACTGGAGTTACATGATTTCAAAACCGGGAACAGAGCACCAAACTATATAAGCACCAAAGTACACCAATCAATTCTCCAAGAGCATTAGGGGGATAGGGTGTGATTCAGATGCCTAAGACCTACCACTCACTTCCTTTCTCCGGGGTTCTGTTTTGTGGGAGTACACATACAACCATCTAGAGCCAAGTGGAGAAATAAGTATTCTGTATATGTTATTGCTGGTCATGTGACTGCCCAGAACTCTAATGCAAGGTTTTGGCAAAAGCTGAATTGGAGACAAGTGCACACTTACGGCAGAAGAAGGAATTCCTACTCCTTTTTCATCATCTAAATTTTGGTTCCCATGTGCTCATTTGTGCCTTCAGTAGAGGAAGATGGAGAGAGCAAGGTCTGCAGAGCCTATATGAACTTACTTAGCCAATTGTTAGGTAAAGACAACTGAATGATGTCCCCCAGTGGATTGTGGACAGATGGACAGTGACTTCACTCATTAGTGAAATGCATCTCAATGACTGGCAGACACTGACCCCTCAGATAAGCCAGTTTCCCTACCATTGGAAGAAGCAAACAGAGGTTTGGTAAGAGGATCACACAATGACCCCAGGTTTCTTGTAACATTCTTTACTCAAGGGAGAGGAAGTTTGGACCTTATTTCCTAGCTCTCCTATATAGGAACAGCTTGGTTCCTTGTCACAAAATAATGAATATTCATATCACTACATGTGGTTTAAGGTAAATTAACTTGATTGTAGGCTTTATCTGATTATAGCAGTAGTCTGTTTATTGATGAGCCTGTGGGCACTAGAGCCATGGCTTTAGACTTAATCAGATTTGAATTCTAATCCCAATTTACTTACTGGGAAAGCTACTCAAACTGTTTGTGCTTTCTCATAGATTAAAAAACATGAAGATAATAATACTCTCTGCTTCATGTGTATTTTGTGAAAATTAAAATTAAATAGTAATAGTCTTTATTACAAAAAGCAGTATCACAGTGCCTGAAACGTACAAGTGACAATAAGTTATAGTCATCATTATTGTACCAGGCATTCTCTCACAGACTTTAAAAATGCATCTGATTCATCTCCCTTTTTCATGCATAAAAATGACTGACGATCCCTTATTTCATTATTTTACCACTCTAGGGATCTCTAATTATAGATTAAGCATTTTACGTTCTTTATACTTAAACCAGTATTTCTCTTGCTAAAAAGAGATGCCTAATGTTTTAATTTAAGGCCTTTAAGAAAATTCTTAAATCCAGCAAGGGCAAACAGATTCTCAGGTTCTGCATATAAACCTTCATGTCTTTGAAGTCAGTGACTGTGGCCCCTCTGGGCCAGCCCTTTCTTAGAGACAAAGGTTCAAATGTCTATGAAAAAATGGGCCAATCTCTTGTAATAAAAATTATAGATTATGTAGTGAGAGATGAAAATTATTACAGAATTCTCAGCTAGAGTATTTCACCCTAGAGATTTATACCAAAGAAGTAAAAAAGAAAAATATTTGAATGCAGTACAAAGATTATCCTATTACTCTGTACCATATGAGTAGAAACTTAGAAATAATTCAAATGTCTAGCAATGCTAAATCAATGTGGCTACGTGTTCATTAATAGTCAAGACAACTGCAACATAGCCAACTCTCTAAATTCTCCAGACTGTTTCCATTGCTGCCAGCCTAATTCATACATGTATCTATTCAGCCTTTCCATCACCCAGGTATTTTTAATGCTTACTACAGGTATTTTTTTTTATGATTACTACATAACAGGTACTATGCTTGACATTGGGAATGTGATGGTAAATAAAACATGGGCCCTGCCCTAAAGATCTTAGTTTCTAATAAAGTAGCTAGGATATTAATTAAATGTGGAATTATAAGAAAGAATGGCAAGTTCTTTAATTCAGCAAATCATGACAAATGAGTGGCTATAAGATTTTTAACCTTGGCAATTTAGCTTCAGGTTTTGTCATTATGCTACCAGTCACTTGGCCTGTGGTTAAGCAGCAAAGGAGGGAACTGGAGTTAACTCTGTGCAACGTGAAGCCTCCAGGATCTTCATGCTTGATCACTAAGCTCAGTGTGCACATGCTTTGTTTTCGATGCCTGTGGAACAATATCGGGAGATATATAATCAGCTCTTGGATTCACACATCTTGTAGTCAGGGAATGGATATAGCTGGAGACACAGACTTAGGAGTCAACAACAAGAAGCTCACTCAGGGCAAGATGAAGAGAACCTGGCCGGGTGCGGTGGCTCAAGCCTGTAAACCCAGCACTTTGGGAGGCCAAGGCGGGTGGATCATGAAGTCAAGAGATTGAGACCATCCTGGCCAACATGGTGAAACCCCATCTCTACTAAAAAGTACAAAAAATTAGCCAGGCATGGTGGCGTGTGCCTGTAGTCCCAGCTACTCGGGAGGCTGAGGCAGGGGCATTGCTTGAAAAAGGAAAACAGAAAACATGCCACTGCATTCCAGCCTGGCGACAGAGCAAGACTCTGTCTCAAAAAAAAAAAAAAAGAAGAGAACCCAAAGCAGAATTCCAGCACATCAATCTTTAACCAATAAGGAGATGGAATGAGGGTGGGAGGAGAGAGACCAAAGAGCGGAAAAAAAAAAAAAAAAAAAAAAAAAAAACAGAAGAAGAAAGAGGAGGTCCTTCCTGCTCTTTACAATTACCACATAAAAAGAAATTTTGGACAGAGGTAAAAGTATCTGAAATAATTATTATTAATAGCAAGTAAATTTTTGGAAATTTAATTATATATCTCTACCTTTCCACTATGCTCTGGTAAAGATATAAGACCAATTGCAAATACCTATGAAGGGTCTAAGATTTATTCTATTCACAAGAGAACAAGTTAGCCTGGTGCAACTCTGATAATGCTGACAAAAGGCCTGAGTCTCTTGGGTCAAAGACCAAGGACTTTATTACTCACAGTAATAGCAATACTCAAACTATAAGAATTTCACTGGGTCAAATTCTTTTAAGTCCCAATTCCCACTGCATGGCAAAAATAGGGTCAGGTGACACCTGTATCTGTGGTGAGTTGTGGGAGGAGCCCTGCACTAGAAGACCTGAGTCTTTATTAATGGGCAGTAAGCATGCCTACCTTTTGCTCTGGAAAAAGGTAATCATTATCTCACAAAGCTGTAATCAAACCTTCTCTTGACTTCCAAAGGAGTTACCCTCTCCATCTTCTAAAGTTGTTTGCTGTGCAAACATTCTGTATAAGATAATAGAGACTTCCACTTTCTGGTCTGAAATGTAATGGGCTAAAAAGTTGTCACTTAGTCCACGTAATGGAATATAAGTGAAAAATAAAACTGAAAATCAACAACTATTCTTAGATCCACCAGGAAGTTGAGATCGCAGGGCAAACTATAGCACCCAAAATTTGAGAGACAGATACAGAGAATCACAGAGTACTAGAGCTGAAAGCCAAGAACAGAAGCCCTCTGTTAGGGCAGGATCATGGTAGAAAAAGATCAACTGTAACTGATGAACTGCTGGAGACTCAAAGTGGGCAAACTTGCAAGCTGAAACATTAAGTGGGGGTCATCAAGATGACCCCCACAGTTTCCTGAGTTTTAACTCTCAGAGAAAAAATGTCCTATGCTTCTCACATAGGGAAAAGAAAAATAACTATTTTGAAATATATCCAGAATATTCTGTTCTCCTTAAGAAAAATAAATAAATAATCTCCCTAAGAAAAACTATTTTTGCAGAGTCTAAGCACCTTGAATTTTACCTAAACCTAGAAAATATCCAATTCCAGCTTCCTCCCAGCTTCCTATATCATATAGTAGGAGGGGGACAGAGAAGCACTTGTGAAGGTCATAGCCCAGGGGCAAAGGTCAAAGATCTAGTAATAGGACTATAATGCTTCCTCTCTCCTTCACCCTACCACCCATCAACAGGGCTCCTGTGTAACAGGGAATCATAACTAAAAAAACTGTAAGTCTCAGATCTTATTTAAGAAGCCTTTAGGGAAAACCAAATATAATAGAGAAGATAAAATGAGACCAGCAGAGATTTTAGTGGCTGACACTTGTAGCTATAACAAATGGTAAGCACAGCCTAATTCCTAGCTGGATAAGTATAACTTTATACTACAGGCCTATTTACCTCTGTCTCTTTTACCTAGTACATCATATTCAGCTTTTGACCAAATATTCAAAGCATACTGAAAGGCAAAGTACACAGTTTGAAGAGACAGAGCAAGAATCAGAAAGGGCAGAGAATCTGAAATTATTAGATCAGAAATTTAAAATAACTATGATTAATACACTGAGAGATACAACAGAAAAAGTAGACACGTAATAACAGATGAGTAATGTAAGCAGAGAGATGGAAACTCTAAGAAAAAAATAACAACTGAATTTCACAAATCAGAAACTCAAACACAAAAATGAAGACAACTTCTAATGGATTTATCAATAAATAGGACACAAGCAATAAAATTATCAGTGGGTTTGAAGAAATGTCAAGACGAACTTCCCAAACTTAAAAGCAAGGGGAAAAGAAGATCTTCAGGGAGAAGGGAAATTACATAGATCAGAAATTCAGATGTACATAAAGAAAGGGAGCATATTAGAGAAGGAATAAGTGAAGGTAAAGTAAAACCTTTTAATTTTCATACTCTTAGTAGATCTAACAGGTGAAGTTTGTTCAAAATCATCACAGCAAAAATGTTTTCAGAGATTATACTTTATGAATAAGTAAAATTAATGACAGTGATGTTATAAGGAACAGGGAGGACACATCGGGAACATGCTTATATGAGGCACTTACACTACCCATGAAGCAGTATAGTGTTATTTGAAAGTAGACTTGGATTTGTTGTAAATGTTATGATTGCAAACTCTAGGGCAAGCACTAAAAAAAGTTTGAAAAGAAGCATAATTGATATTCCAAGAAAGAAGAAAAATTGAGTCTTATAAAATGCTCAAGTAAAACCAAAGAAGGCAGTGAAATAGTGAAAAAGAAAAAGAAATAAAGCAAAACAAAAAAAAAAAAAGAAGAACCATAGCAAATAGAAAATAATAACAAATCCAAGTAGATATTATTCCAACTGTATCAGTAGTCGTTTTAAGTGTTAATGATGCAAATATATCATTAAAATATAGACTGTCAGAGAGGATTGAAAATAAGACCAAGCTATGTGTTGTCTAGAAGAAACCCAATTTAAATATAAAGACATAAACGGAGTAAGATATATTATGCTAACACTAATAAAAAGAAAACTAAAGTAGCTATATTAATTTCTGACAAACCTGACATCAGAGCACGGAAAATTACCATAGAAAAGAGGAGCGTTACATGACAAAGGAGTCAGAAGACGTAACAAACCTTAACATGTATGTGTCTAACTATAGATCATCAAAATACATGAGACAAAACTGATAGAATTTCAAGGATAAATAGATAAATCCACTATTACAGCTGGAGATTTAACAGCCTTGTACCATTAATGGACAGACGCAGCAGCCAAAAAAATAAGAAAGGATGCTGTTTAACTGAACAGCATCATCAATCAACAGGACCTTATTGACATTTACAAAACACTTGATGAAACAACAGCAGAATACATATTCTTCTCAAGCTCACACAGAACATTCACCAAGATGGGCTACATTCAGAGCCATAAAACACAGACTAACAATTTAAAAGAATAGAAATCATACAATTTCTGCTCTCAGACAAAAATGGAATTTACAGAAATCAGTAACAGAAAGATAGCTTAAAAAATCCCCAAATACTTGAAGATAAAACACATTTCTATATGATATAAGGGTCAAAAAATAAGTCTTCGGGGAAATTTTTAAATATTTTGACCTAATACAAATGAAAATACAATTTCTTGTAATATGTGGGATGCAATGAGAACAGTGCCTAGAGGGAAATTTACAGCATAGAATGCATATATTAAAAAAGAAAAGAGACCTAAAATCAATAACCTAAGCATTCACCTAAGAAATAAAAAAAAAGAGAGAGAAAATTGCATCCAAAATAAAAAGAAGGGGCCAGGCCTGGTGGCTCATGCCTGTAATGCTAGCAGTTTGCAAGGTTGAGGAAGGAAGATTGTTTGAGGCCCCAGAGTTCAAGACCAAGACCAATCTGGGTGAGATCCTGTCTGCATTAAAAAAAAAAAAAAAAAAAAAAAAAAAAAAAAAATATATATATATATATATATATATATATATATATATATATCAAATAAATATTTTAAATTATTGCAGAAATCAATGAAATTGATAACAGAAAATCATTGAAAATTTTAAAAACCAAAAGCTGATTCCTGGAAAAGATCAATAAAATTGATAAACCACTAGCCAACCAAACTAAGAAAACGAAAGAAGATACAAATTATTAATATCAGAAATGAAAGAGTGATCTCCCTAGGATGTTGAGGAAATTAAACAAATAATAAGAAAATTATATTTTAAAAATCTATACCCAAATTCAATAACTTATATAAAATGGATCTCTTCTTTGAAAGACAAAATCTACCAAAACTCCAAGAGAAATAAAGAATCTGAATAGCCCTATAGCTATTAAGAAATTGAGTTGATAATTAATAATCTTTCAAAAGAGAAAACACCAAGCCCAAATGGGTTGACTGTCAAATTTTATCAAACCTTTAAGGAAGAATTTGTGCCAATTTCTGCAATCTTTTCCAAAAGACAGAAGCAGAGAATACTTTCTAACTCATTCTGTGAGTCCAGCATTACTCTAATACCAAATCCAAACAAAGACATTGCAAGGAAAGACAACTACAGACTCATGAGCATAGGTGCAAAAGTCCTCAACAAAACATTGACAAATAAAATCCAACTATATAGCTATATCTATATCTATATATCTATGTATATATAATGATACTTACATATAATTTTTAAATAGTGTGAATTTTTAAAGTATACACTATGCCTAAATAAAATTTATTCCAGATATACAAGACTGGTTTAAGCATAAAAAATCAATTAATGTAATCCATCACATCAATTAATTAAAGAAGAAAAATCATAGGATCATATCAACAGATGTAGAAAAAGCATTTGACAAAATCCAACACCCATCCATAACAAAAGGGAAATTTCCTCAACTTGTTAAAGAATATCTACCAAAAATCTTCATCTAACCTTATACTTAAGGGTGAGAAACTAGATGCTTTCCACTAAGATCTGTAAGAAGGTAAATCACTGATATTTAATATCATACTGGAAGCAATAGTTAGCAGAGTAAAATAATAAAATGAAATTTAAAAGTATACAGATTAGGAAGGAAGACACAAAATTGTCTTCATGTATTTATGACATGATTGCTTATTTGGAAAATCTGAAAAAAATTAACAACAATCATAAATTTCTGTAACTAATGAACAGTGATAAAGTGGTTCCAGGATATGAGGTTAATATACCAAAGTCAATTTTTTCCTATATACCAGCAAAGAACAGTAGAAGTTTAAGATCGAAAATACAATATCATTTTATGTTAGCATTGAAAAATAAAATACTTAGGTACAAATCTAACAAAATATATACAAGAACATTATCAGGAAAACTACAAACCTCTGATAAAAGAAACCAATGATCTAAATAAATGGAGAGTTAGTCCATGTTCATGGATAGGAAGACTCAATACTGTTAAGATGTCTGTTTCTTCAAGTCGATTTATAAATTTAATGTAATGTCAATTAAAATCCCAGCAAGTTATTTTGTGAATATCAACAAAGTGATTCTAAAGTATATATGGAAATATAGAAGACCCCAAGTAGCCAGCATCATATTGAAGGAGATAAACTAAGTCAGAGGATAGACACTGCTCAACTTCAAAGCTTACTGTAAAGCTAGAGTAATCAAATCAGTGTGCTATTGGTGAAAAAAAAAAAAAAAAACAGACAAACAGATCAGTGGAACAGAATGGAGATCTCAAAAATAGATCCATAGAAATATAATCAACTGATCTCTCCAAAGAAGCAAAGGTGATGCAATGGAGAAAGGCAAGTCTTTTCACAAAATGCTGCTGAAACAACTGCACATGTACATGTAAATAAAATACAATATAAATCTAGACACTGACATTATACCTTTAACAAAAATTAATTCCAAATGAATCATAATGCTAAACGTAAAATATACTATAAGTCTCCTCAAAGATAACATAGGTGAAATGTAGGTGACCTTGGATTTGGCAATGACTTTTTAGATAAAGCCCCCAAAAGCATGATTTGTGAAAGAAATAATTGATAAGTGGAGCTTCATTGAAATTGAAGAATTTTGCTTGTGAGGCAGACATTGTGGATGCAAAGACAAATCATATGCCAGTAAAATATTTTTGCAACTCACATATCTGATAAAGGAATGACATCCAAAATAAACGAATAATGCCTAAATGTCAACAATAAGAAAACAACCCAATTAAAATATGGGGAAAAGATCTGAACAGACACCTCACCAAAAGAAATACTGATGGCAAATAAGCATATGAAAAGATGCTTACTATCATTTGCCATTGGAGAATTACAAATTAAGACAACAGTAAGATACCACTACACACCTATTAGAATGGCCTAATCTGAAACTATACCAGATATTATTGCAAAAGAGGAAAGAAACTACTAGGACTATTTGGTCTCTATTGACAGAAACCCATTTCAGATAGATAAAGTGCAACTGAAATATACTGGTTGAAACAGCTGGAAAGAATATCTGGGTAGCTTGTGAAATACAAGAGTGACTCTCAGAAACAAGAGTCTTATTTTGCAAGACCTTCTTGTTCTTCTCTCATTTTCTTATTTCTATTTGTCCCAGCATATCTTTTCCTACTGAAGTCTCTGATGAGTACTCCCAAACAATGGGAACTTTCTCCTAAGATTCTGAACAAATAAAGAATCAAAACAAACAAACAAACAAACAAAAATTTTTAAAAAGTCCTGATATTGACCCAAATACCATTTTTGTTATTGAGAAAGGCTAAGTGACAGGATGTTGCTTA
This sequence comes from Saimiri boliviensis, assembly GCF_048565385.1. Lineage (NCBI taxonomy): Eukaryota > Metazoa > Chordata > Mammalia > Primates > Cebidae > Saimiri > Saimiri boliviensis. The sequence goes on from NC_133463.1 coordinate 80,063,610, forward strand.
ATATGGAAGGCAAATGGGACTGTTAATTTCAGAATTAGGTAGATTTACTCACCCAGATGACACTGGGTGGGCTATTTTGTCTCCTGCATGCAGCTGGTTTCCAAGAGGAAGAAGAGCAGGAAAAAAGGAAGTAGCTTGCCTGGAGGAACAAAGCTCAATGTGGGGTTTCATGTACCTAAGTTGTCTTCCCACACCTACCAGGTCAGATGTAGTTCAGCTTCCCTGAGACTGAGTGCATGAGGGTGAAATGCCAAGAGTGTTTTTGGCAAATTCCTTCCTCATAGCAACCATAGGGGTAGAGACAAGAACCTTTCCCTCTAAAATGGGACATCTACAGTCCCATTTTCTTTATGTGGTGAAAGTATGGTACCAGCAGCTTTAGACTTTTTTTCTCATACCTTGACACCTTCGGGACAATGAAAACATCTTTATCTCAATATCCTTATGACAATCCTACAAAATAGATCTGACTGACCTTGTATAGGCCACCTGCCAATCCCTACTACAATTAATACATCCAAGAGAATGAGACCTAGTGGTTGGCTATGCCTGAATCGGCACCCATCCCTGAATTTGGGGGAGCAGGGCCTATTTCTACATGAAAATTTGCTGAAGAATCTGCAGTGCTCACCATTTTGAAGAGTGGATTCAGAAATACACAAATATTGTTACATCTGACCTCTAAAACCATTTGTGATAGGCTGAAAGTAAAGGCAACAGTACATGTAATTTAGGTTGAATGGTCTGGCACACTGTAGGTGCTCAATAAATATTTATGAATGCATACATAAATGGGAGAAAAAATCCAAACCTGTGAGATTGACACTACTGTCCCCCTACTTTACAAAGAAAAGTAGGATCAAAGAGGTTTAAAAACTTGTTCAAATTTGCAAAGATAGAAAATGGAGGACCCAGAATTCAAACCCATGCTTCATAGCAAGGCACATTGTCTGGAGGATTACTGTTTGTCAGGACCAAAATTTGGGTAGTCAATGCTCATTCATAGTCACCATGTTATCCCTGAGTTGCCTTTTCTCCTTCACTCCATACACTGAAGTTCCTACAAAGAAAACTTCTGCCAGGTGAGTGGTTCACAACTGTAATACCAGCACTTTGGGAAGCTGATGCAGGTGGATCACCTGAGGTCAGGAGTTTGAGACCAGCCTGGCCAACATGGTGAAACCCTGTCTCTACTAAAAATGCAAAAATTAGCTGTGTGTGGTGGCAGGTGCCTGTAATCTCGGCTGCTCGGGAGGCTGAGGTACGAGAATCGCTTGAACCTGGGAGGTAGAGGTTGCAGTGAGCTGAGATCACGCCATTGCACTCTAGCCTAGGGGACAGGAACAAGTCTTTGTCGAAAGAAAGAAAGAAAGAAAGAAAGAAAGAAGGAAAGAAAGAAAGAAAGAAAGAAAGAAAGAAGGAAGGAAGGAAGGAAGGAAGGAAGGAAGGAAGGAAGGAAGGAAGGAAGGAAGGAAGGAAGGAAGGAAGGAAGGAAGGAAAGAAAACAACAACAAAAAAAAACTTCTACTCTGGATCCTAACTGGCCCCTTCCAAGTGATTTCTCAAATCTTAAGATTCTGATCTAACAGGAATTGAATGGGACTCAGAAATCTGCAGTTTGGCCTCAGCTATCAAGTGGGAGTTCATGCAGAGGTCTGGAAAGCCACCATCTCGTCACCACAACTTTCAGTGGCCTTGTCTTTAATTATTCCACCTTCCAAATCTTACCTAAGTTCATCTCATTGATAAAGTCTACCCAGAACTACAAAAGAAAGACAGCTGGGTGGTGCATTGAAAACAGATAAGCTAATCCCCTCCCCTCCACACACAAACACCTCTGTATCCAGTTTCAGGGAACATACAGGTGGCCTGCACCCGTTCATGGATGATCACTCATTAGAATTCTTCAAAATTAGGTAGAAATTGCTGAACAAAAGAAAACATTCCAAGTGTGGAGTAAGGCATGGAGAGAGCCATTGCCTTCACTGTATATGAATGCTTCAATTCCAGCTATAACTTTCTTGCCAACTGGTAGTTCAGAAGTTTCTTACAAACCTTGAGGTAAGAGCAATGTGCTTCTCTGATTGTGTAGACCATTTGTATTGGCCCTAAAGCCATCTAACTGTAGCTTCTACCTGCCAGTCCTGGTTTCATCCTAAAGCACAAATATATTAAACCTAAGCGTTATTCCAAATGGTGGCCCTGCAAACATTTGAAGGCATTTGTCATATTCTCTGGAGGCTTCTCTTTCCAGGCTCTTACCAACTGCAAGCCTCACTCATTTGACATGGTTAGAGTCCCTTGACCAGCTCAGTCTCCATGTATTTACCCAACAAATATTTATCAGCTATCTTTGATTGCAGGAAACTAAATACTTTCCAGAGAAAGAATTAGACAATCTGGTTTCCAGTACTCACTCTGCAGCTTAGCTCTAGATGACCTTGGGAAAATTTATCTCATTAACACCATCAGAGGGTCTTGTTAGAATCTCTACATTCCATTCTATGGCACCATGCATCTCTTCCATCTAGAGCTCTTTCTTCTTTTCCCATTGTCAATAAATCGTTGTTTTATTCCCTGTCTTTCTGATCCCTCTGGCTGTCTATTCTCTTTTGCATGTTGTCTATGTTTCACAGATTCTTTCTGGTTTTGGTTTTTTGTCTCCTTATATCTCTCTCAGTCTTCTTTTCTGTCTCCCTGTCTCTTTCTCTCCTTGAAGAACAGTGAACACACAAAAGTTTGAGGGAGGAAAAAAATCGAAATCAGGACAGGTCATCTCAGGGTGAAATTCTCAGCAGCCAATGGCAGTTTTCTGCCAACCAGATTCAGCCCTGTTAATTTGCTCTATCCATCCAGATTCCCAAACCATAGCCTTTTCCTCCAAACTAGCAGGTAGTCTAAGACATTTGAGGCCAGGGATACTGGAAAAGTTACTGTGCCAAGAGCTAATGGCCTATGAAATGAAAATGCTCGGCCCACCTCTCCACATGGTCACCTCACAGTGGGAACCTGCAGCTGGCCCAGGCCAATGCTGGGGGAAAGCAGGAGGAGATTTTTCCCAGATCTGAGTCAACAGAGAAGACCAAGAAAGTCTGCCAAATGCAAATAGCTCAGGCCACGATTTTTCTTACTTGTGTCATCCAATCCTCCATATATGCCCACAGTATGAGGTTCAAAAGGCCCCAAAGAGTCTGTGGATGTGAGTTTAATTCACAGCTTTGCCACTAATTGACCATGACCTTGGGTAGGGCACTTCCCCTCTCCGGGTCATCATGTTTTCATCTATAAAGGGAGAAGTACAGACTCATCATCTACTTCTAGTGTTGATTTCATTGCTAGGTTGTTGTAAAGGGATTTGGCCAATTTTGTTTTCATGTAATTTTGGTATCTGCTGCCTATCCATCAACATTTACAGTGCTTTCCATAAGATTAAAAGGCCAAGCAAGAATAAAAAAAAAATCAGGGAAAGTAATGAGAAAAATGTGTATTTCCCCTATTCTTACAAAGAAATCCAAGCACTTAAAAAGGAGTCAGAGACCTTACATTCACTCTGCGAGCTACGCAGATATCTGATCTGTAGGGTCTGTCCTCAAAACCCCATGTTTTCTCAGTAAACTAAATGCTCAGTATACTAAATGTACCACTCATGGTACTCGCCCTTTCTGCCTCAAACTACTGGCCCATGCAATTCCCTCTTCAGGGAAAGAGCGCTGCCAGAGTCTTTGCTCCGAGGAATACGACTGAATCAAGAAGAAAATCTGACCCAAAATGTCCCATCAATAGCCTGGTTAGTGATCCCTGAAGTAGCCAGAAGCAAAAACCTGAAGGAGAGGAAGAGTAACCAGCAAAGCCAATTATACACATCTCCTCTGCAATTTGCTATGGAGGTGAGTGAGAATACTGGCCAGCAAGTAAGAGAATGGGGCAGAGACACAGAGAAAAATAGAGGTGCCCAGAGACTATCGAATTAATGAGAAAGATGGAGAATGGCAATCTCTGCAACCAGTACGCTCCTGGCAGCATCTCAGGTCAGCAGCATTCCGATATGCAGTAATCCTTACCGTAACCTCTCTCTCTTAAGGCTTCCTGAAGATAGCAGACTACCTGTGGGTGACTGGGAAAATAGCCTTCTGGTAGAATGTGATTTGATGCTCATAATTCAATGCCTTGTAGCACCACACCTGTGTGACTTAAGTGGACTACCAAGATTCCAGGATAGATGAGACAAAAACACTGACTTCTCATCTATTTAAGCTAGTTTGAGTTGAGATTCTGTTGTATGTAAATAATACTCTTTGACTCCCACAACGTCTGTTTTCCAGATTTGTAATCTGAAGCAAATGAAGTCAGATATTCATCTGTATCCGGGAAATGATAGCAGCTGAGAGAGCTTTTGTGAAGAATGAGTGCTGTACATAGCCCAGGGCCTGGCATGGAGCTCGCAGTCCATAGCACACGCATATACTATTAGGCATCCCAAATTTTTACTATTGATACAGAAGGTAGGCAAGAAGGTGCTGGGAAGAGAAGGGTGTGGTCCCTGCTGAGGGCTCCACCCTTGGTCTGTACCCATAGACCTAGATGAGGACGGGCACTCCTGCCTTGGCACCCAACTACTGCATTTGCCAAGACCACCCTGGCCTGCCACATCCCCATTCTGTGCCTATAAAACGCCAAGACCCTAGCAGGCAGACACACAAGCAACTGGGCATTGAGAGAAACACATCAGCAGAGGAACACACAAGTGACTGAATGTCAAGAGGACATGGAGAGCACATTGGCAGATGCCAGCAGGCCATCAACCGGAGGAACGATGTAGAGTTTGGCTGAGACAGTCAGAGGAGAGCTGAGGAGGCTGTGTGGTCCGACCCGAGGGGAAACCATCTCCCTTCTGGCTCCCCCATCTGCTGAGAGCTACTTACACTCAATAAAACCTTGCACTCATTCTTCAAACGAACGTGTGATCCAAGTCTTTCAGCACACCAAGATAAAATCACTGGGATAAAGAAAGCCCTCTGTCCTTAAGATAAGTCAGGTGTTTAATTGAGCTAACACAAGCTGTCTACAGATGGCTTAACTGAAATAGCACTCTGTAACACATGCCCACTGGGGCTTCAGCTATAAACATTCACCCGTGGACACTGTTGTGGGGTCGAAGCCCCACAACCTGCCTATCTGCAGGCTTCCCATAGAGGTTTGAGCAGTGGAGCACTGAAGAAGTGGGCCACACTCCCATTGCATGCTCTGAGAGGGGGACAAATGTACCTTCCCAGTTTCACTGTTGCATATAATATTGATATAAATTTGGGGACAAATAGCTGTTTTCCATTCTTTTATGTTATTGAACATTTAGTTTTTTTTCCATTTTTGCCTAAAGCTATAAAACTATAGAATCAAGTCATATGAAAAACAATAATGGTCTCCTCAATCAAGACTAGGATTATCATTTCTATTTAAATATGAAGTTAAACACATTGCAAAAGGTAGGATAGTGTAGTGGGTTATGTAGTGGTTATGTTGCTTAAGTGCTTGGTTGCTTTTCTCCTGTGGTGGTATCCTGATTTTCCTAAAAAGAACTACCCTCTTCCCAAAGCTCAGTTTCTGTCTTTGGTACCTGTGGTGGTGACATGACTTAGGCCTGGCCAGTCAGAACATTAGATGCACCTGCCTTAGTCATCAGTCTAGAAATAATGATGTGACCCAAACATAGTCAATCAGATAATCAATGCTGGGATTGATGAGAGAGAGAGGCTACATCTCTCTCATTTGTATATACATATTCCATGTTATATATGTAAATGATGTACATATACACCATGGAATACTACATGGTCATAAAAAAAGAATTAGATTGTGTCCTTTGCAACCACAGGGATACAGCTGGAGGCCATAATCCTAAGCAAATTAACATAGAAAAAAACAGTGAATGTTCTCACATTGGAGCTAAACATTGACTACTCATGGACACAAATATAGGAACAACAGACACTGAGGACTGCTTGAGCAGGGAGGGTGGGAAGGGAGCATGGGTTGGAAGGCTACCTATTAGATACTATGCTTCCTACCTTGGTGATGGAATGAATCATTCATACACCAAGCCTCAATAGCACACAATGTACCCATGTAACAAACTTCCACATGTACCTCCTTAACCTAAAATGAATGTAGAAAAGAGGGAAAAAGAGAGTTTCTCCATTTATAAAATACAGACAAGTGAATCTACTTCTTCCAGATTATAGCAAGAAGCAAATGATACAATGTTTGTGAACATACATAGTAAACCCTAACATCACTGCATAAGTGAAAGTGATTGAAATGGTGATGATTTCTCTAGTACGGATTTTTCCAAGGTACTAACGGTGGCTCTTGACATCCCCTAATTAGTACCTGTGTGCCGTTTAGGCAGCAAAGGACACAATACAAGATGTGGGATGTGGCTCTAGACAAGGCAGCCTAGTCTTAGAGAGAGTCCCCACTTTTCCTGTGCCAGTTCAGCAAATCTGCTCAAAACTTGGCCCAGATGCCAAGATTCTTGCCTCTCAGCCCTCATCGGAGCTTCACGCACACTCAGACTTTGTGCCTGTGACTGCTGCAGCTGCTCCCCAAAGATCATCTTAAAATATCTGGGCTAAGCAGGAGGGCAGCTTTGCACCTGCTTTCTGCCTCAATTGAGGGTCAAGGACAGTTAAACTTGAAAAGACCTTAGATTCTCTAATCTTGCCCAAACCCCAGCTTGCTTTCTCTCAGAAGTTATTCAGTAACTGAAACCAAAAGTCTGACCTTCCCCTCTCCTCTTTCCTTACGTATCTACCTCTTGACTATCAGCAAGTTCTGTTGGCATTACCTACAAATTGCCTCTTAATATAATTGCTTGTTTCAGACTCCCTGTAACCTTGACAATGACAGAACTTCAGCACTTCTAAGAAGCCATTACTTACATCCAGTAAAACAGGTAGAAAAACGCTGATCTCATTCTCATTCTCAGTTGCAGAAATGAATGATCATCTGAAGGATAAAGGATCATCTTGAGTTTGAGCTTCCATACTTTGTTGTTTATTTCTCTTTTCTTAAGTCTAACTTATTTTAAGTTGGAACATTTAATTTCCTTCTAGCAAAACCTTGGCTTAGGTCATGGACCACAGAGAGTAGTCCGAAATCACTAATACTGGCTCAGTAATTACTGGCTTCTGATGAATCTAGCAAAGATTTCACAAGCTCTCCCCACCCCTACCAACCTGTCACTATCTCTCCCCAAGTCACAGAGAAGCTAGAAGATGCCTTCATATAGCAAGACACCAGAGTTCTCAATTACCAAGTTAACTTCATTTTTTTCCTTTGGAGATGGATGCTCACCTTTGCCTTCCTAGAGTAGAATAAGATACTAAGTCCAAAGGCAGACAAAGTGGGCTTTGAATTTTAACTCCACCCCTGTCTAGCTGAGTGGGCTTGAAAGAGCCAATTTCCTTCTCAGGAATCATCTGTGAAAGAAGGATAATGGTAGGACACAAAGGAAGAAATAAGATAAACCACCTGTAATGGCATTCAGCATAGTCCCTGGTACATAGGGTATACTTTATTAATGTGTCTTCATTCACTTCCAGCCCCAATATCAAGTCCTCCTTTCAAAACCCAAGCATAAGCCCACCAGATATGTGGTCAGGTATAACAGAGCAGCTCTTCCATTCCTAAGACGGCCTCACTATCATTGTGGTTGGGGCTTCCTGTCATTTCTTACCTAAGGCTATTCATCAGTAATGTGAGAACCACATAGCTCAGAAACCAAACTGCTTGAATTCTACATTCATTTTGGCACTAACTTGCTCTATAAACATTGACAAGTTACATAACCTCTCCATACCTCAGTCACCCGGTAAACAATAATGATATAACCATCCACATACAATTGCTGTGAGGAACCCAGTGAATTATGTGCAAGAGGCTTAGAATGGTGCCCAGAACATAGTAACACTCATACATGAATGAGTTAAGATATGGGACACCTTTGCTCCATGAAGGTCTGCTTTACTGAAATGCTCTTCCCGGTTCATATTTTCTGTCTTTTACTGGGAGGATAACTACCTTTCCATAGCCCAGGGATATCAGCACACACTTGGGGTAAGGCAAGTTCTCCCTGAGGGTGGAGTTTAATGATCCAAAAGACAGTTGGTCCAGAATTGAAAGTCAGTCCTTCAATGGATAGGAGGAATGCCTTCGGCTTTCTTGAACATGGATTGCAAGGTTTCTAGAAGTCTGAGCTGTGCTCAGATTATGTGCTTAGCTCCAACTTGTCCAGCTCCCAGCCCACAGGCCACATGCAACCCAGGATGGTTTCAAATGTGGCCCAATACAAATTCTGAAACTTTCTTAAAGACATTATGAGATTGTGTATGTGTGTGTGTGTGTGTGTGTGTGTGTGCGCGCGCGCACGCACGCACGTGCGCTCATCAGCTATCATTAGTGTTAGTATATTTTATGTGTGGTGCAAGGCAACTCTTCTTCTTCCAATGTGGTCTAGGGAAGTCCAAAGATTGGACAACTCTGGTTTAGCTGGTACTCACCACAAAGAATAGGTGTGGGGCATGAAGGGGTTGGGGCCTCTAAATCTCAGATAGCATGCCACATTTTGTAATTCAGGTTACCTAGCTTTGTGCTGATCTATGCATATATCCCTCTTATTATTTTTAAGTTAGCCATAATAAGCAGATTTTGTCTTCTATGCAAACTTCACTCTGCAGTAAAAGCTGCTTTATTAGCAAAAGACTGAAAAGCCTGATGTAGCATCTGGATTCACCAGAAAATGTGGCCGTGTTTGATTCGCTTCGTCTGCCACATATTAAAGACTGGAGAGTGGAGACACATGGGCCCACAGGCCTCATACTCCCTTGATCTGTCCATTTCTGTGTCAGTCCTGCCTTGACTCAGGTGCCCCATCAGAAGCAAAGAAGTAGCCAGACATAACCCATGGGACTCAACATGACAATAGGGGCCTGTCTCTCCATAAAATAATGGTCTTATCTTACCATGCTTTTCAAATTAATCTTCTCAAAATATTTATGGTATGGAAAGTCACTAGGTTTGTTGAGTAACTGATGGCTTTTCTCCACCTCGGCTTCCATCTGCACTTTGTATTCCATGGCCTGCACCATTCAAACAAAAATATACAGGGAGGCCAGGCACGGTGGCTCAGGCCTATAATCCCAGCACTTTGAGAGGCTGAGGCTAGTGGATCACCTGAGTCCAGAGTTTAACAACAGCATGGCCAACATGACAAAATCCTGTCTTTATTAAAAATACAAAAATTAGCTAGACATGGTGCCCATGCCTATAATCCCAGCTTCTTGGGAGGCTGAGGCAAGAGAATTGCTTGAACCTGGGAGGCGAAAGTTGCAGTGAGCCAAGATTACACCACTACACTCCAGCCTGGGTGACAGAGTGAGACTCTGTCTCAAAAAAAAAAAAAAAAAAAAAAAAAAAAGAGTACATGGGGAAATCATTATAGGAATTACCTAGAATATCAAATTCTTAGCTTCTAAAATTTAAGGAGCCACAGTGCAAGACTGAAACAAAAAGACAGCGCTCATTAACAGCACACATTTTGCAGTTAGACTGCCTGACTTCAAACACTGCCTCCACCCCTCACCCGGCACGTAGGCAGGTTACTTCACCTCTCTATACCTCAATCTTCACATATGTCAGATGTGTAATAATAGGAGTATTTCCCTCAGAAGGCTGTGAGGATCGTACAAAACATAGAAAACACTTGGAATAGTGCCTAGTACACAGATCCCCGACCCTTGGGTCACGGACTGGCACCTGTCCATGACCTGTCAGGAAACTGGCCGCACAGCAGGAGGTGATCAGAAGGCAAGCTAGCATTATGGCCTGAGCTCCACCACCTGTCAGATCAATGGCAACAGTAAATTTTCATAGGAGTGCAAATCCTATTATGAACTGCACGTGCGAGAGATCTAGGTTGCATACTCCTTATGAGAATATAACTAAGGCTTGATGATCGGAGGTGGAATAATTTCATCTTGAAACCATCTCCCAAACTGTCCATGGGAAAACTGCCTTCCACAAAACCTATCTCTGCTGCCAAAAGGTTGGGGACCGCTGAGATAAAAGGATTTTTTTGGCTTGGTTAAAAAAAAATAAGACTGAAAAAGGATAAAAGTATTAGAAAGGCTGTAACAGAGCTTGATGCTGGTGGAGTCTTTAAGAACAGCTCCCTCACCCTATCTCCTGCCTCCATCTCAAGTGAGCACCACCATCCCACAACTGGAGTTTGCACCAAGAATGTGTAAAGGGGTCTACAACAGACATAGACACAGAAAACGGGAAAGGTCTCAGAGAGACTTCTGCTCCCTTCTAGGCACTGGGTTCACTCCCCAAGTGAGCACCCCAGAAACTAAGTGCATCCTCAAAGTGGAACTCCTCACTGAGCCAGAGTGGGGAAGGAGTAGTCTGGGAAAGGGCCTAAGAGAGCCCTCACTGGTTTCCTGTAGCCCCCGAGAAGTAGAGGGAGCATCCTGCCCTAATCTTGCCCAGGAGCCCATGACGGGCACAGTGAGAAAGAAGGAGAGAGTCCTCTCTCTCTCCTGTGAGAGTTGTGAGTTTCTGGGAGGTTGGGGGTTTGAATGAGGGTTAAGGGAGTTTGGAGAATAGAGAGGTTTAAAGTGTTTGAGAGAGACTTGGGGGGAGGTTGAGGTTTGATGCACTGTTCTGTTTACTTTCATTCAGTGTAGTTCAAAGGCTAGTTTGGAAAGCACTGAGTTTAGGGTTAAGGGGCATCAAGGTGGTAACGCCTGTTGCTGGTGGGACTGTGCTTCTCTGTATTTTTGTTCTCTCTGCTCAACAGCTGCTTCATTCAGGATCCCTCATCCCTTTGCACACAGCCTTTCTTCTTCATGGGCTAGTTTCTCAAAGGCAAGAACATCATTCTTTTCCAGGATCCACATACTGTGTGTCCATTTGGTCATCAGAAGGCAGCCAAGAAGAAAGAAATCCCACCTGCAGATGGACTGGTGCAGGGCCTCACTCTGTGACTGCTCACCTCCGCTCCTGAGCAGGTCAGGCCACTGTGCTGGCCCCAGTTCCTTTATCTGTACCATGTTAATATTAGATCACATTAGAGCAAAGCTTCTCCAGAGCCTACGAGTCTGTGATGTACTGATTCATCCATTCTGCCTCCCTCTTGCCGCTTCCTTTCCTCTTCCCCCTTTTGCCTCCTGCTCTTCCATGCAGCTGGAACTGGCAGTAACTCATGGCCCATCCCAGACAAAGCATTTTGCCAAACTGGATTTAGGAGAGGAGCACATGCTGGCTGCCACCCTCCCCTGCTGTCCATGGTGCCAATCATTGCCATCATCATCATCAGCAGCAGCAGCAGCAGCATTTGCATAAGGACACTTTTAGAATGAGCCCTGGGCAGAGGAATAGGATTGCATAATCACTGTGTTTTAATGAAGAAAAGAGGGGGAAGGAAGCAAGGGAGATCTTGGCACTGATGCACGGTTTTAATGAATTGTTGAAGTCAGAATTCTCAATGTGTAGAGTTGATACAAGATGCTGAGCCAAGCTAATTTCTCATTTGTCACATAAATATATGCAGGAGCACTGATATCCATAAAAGATGGATTACTTTGAATGAATCAAATGATTAAGTTAGAAGATTGGTCAATTCAGTTAACAGGGGTGTGTGTGTGTGTGTGTGTGTGTGTGTGTGTGTGTGTCTGTGTGTCTAAGTTTTCTACAAATAGCTGATTATTTTCTTAATTGGTCAATTAAACAAGGAATATACACGGCCTTGAAAAGTCTGTTCAAAAGTTATTAACACCCTTGTTCAGCAGGCTACCAGTGATGTCTCCCCCCTGAAAACTCCCATAATATTGTCTAAGTATTTTTCTCCTCACTTACTATTTATTCCTTGGAATAGAGGCATTTATAACATGGCTTATCTCCCTTATTGCCCCACAAGCTCCCTGAGGTCAGGGTCTGTGCCCAGTTCACATCTGACTACACCACGGAGACATGGCGTAATGCCAAGAATGTGGTGAACACGGCTTGTATGTTTATAAATGAATAAGTGAGTGGGTGAAAAGCACTGTGAGTATCCCTTGAGAAAACTGTTGAGTGCCTATTTAGCTATAGATTTGTTCAACTAATAGATACTGAAAACTTATCATGTGCCAGCTATTGCTCCAGGGACTACTGATACAATAAATAATAAAAGAGGGAAGACTCCCGCCCTGTGGTAGTTACATTCTGGTCAACTGTAATTTTTCTTTAATGTCAAAATCCCAAAATGAAAAGTTGGTATGTTCCTCAGAAGACAGAGCTTATAGCATGTGGCATCGGTTTATGATTCCAGCAAATGCAACAGCTGTCTTCGACCTTCTTTAGAAAAGCAAAGCTTGTCCAAACTGGTTTCATAGCCTGTCAGTTTTGGGAATGAGCCACTCACTTTCAATTCCATTCAACTAACAATGTTCAGCATCAACTAGGTGCAGATTCATAAGCTTGGATGGCAATGAAGGTGGCTACTAAAGAGCAATTCTCTGGCAGGCATATGCCATGTGGTCCTTTATTTCATCCTCATGCCAACCAGCAGCAAGGCAGGAGATTGCGGCTCAGATAAATTACATAAGTTGACCAGGCGTGGTGGCTCACACCTGTAATCCTAGCCCTTTGGGAGGCCGAGGCATGCAGATCACCTGAGCTCATGAGTTCAAGACCAGCCTGACCAATATGGTGAAACCCAGTCTCTACCAAAACTACAAAAATTAGCCAGGTATGGTGGCATGCACCTGTAATCTCAACCACTTGGGGAGGCTGAGGCAGGAGAATCAATTGAACCTGGGAAGCAGAGGTTGCAGTGAGCCAAGATAATGTCACTGCACTCCAGCCTGGGTGACAGAGTGAGACTCTGTCTCACAAAATAATAAAATAAAATAAATTTCATAACTTGTCTATGGACACAGCTTATAGATGAAGAAGTCAGAATTCGAATGTCTTGGTTCAAAAATGGTTTAACTATAAACATTAGAAAAGAAAACACCAGGTATGACTGTGGTGGTTAGTAGAAATGTGGACAATTTTATCTTTAAATTTTTGAAAAGCCAAATTATCTTTAAGAAGCATACCTTAATTTAAGTTTTTTAAATATGAACATAAAGAGAAGTTTTAGTTATAATGCAGTGATGCTTTTGATGATGCTTACCTACTAGAAAGCAATGTATAAGGAAAGTCCTGGAAATGTCATAACAGCACCATTGATTACGTGAGTTAGTACCTAGCCATGGGACACTAGTCCTCTGTGGATTGAACAAACTTTAGTCCCATTTCTTTTTCTTTTTTTTTGAGACAGAGTCTCACTCCATCACCAGGTGCCAGGCTGGAGTGCAGTGGCGCAACCTCAGCTCACTGCAACCTCCGCCTCCTGGGTTCAAGCAATTCTCCTGCCTCAGCCTCCCCAGTAGCTAGGACTACAGACTAGCGCTACCAAGCCCGGCTAACTTTTTTTGTATTTTTAGTAGAGACAGGGTTTCACCATGTTGGCCAGGATGGTCTCAATCTCTTGACCTCATAATCCGCCCACCTCAGCCTCCCAAAGTGCTGGGATTAAAGGTGTGAGCCACCGTGCCTGGCTGAACAAATGTTAGTCCCATTTCTTCAAAGTCAAACCTAGAAGACTTTTCCCCAGGTCTGCCAAGAACAAGGAAATGTTGTGCCACTGGCTCAGGGTGACAGAAAAGATGCAGAAATATGGTTTAGTAGGAGAAGAAGGAAAAAATGAAGATTGTACCTAATTTCTGGTGCAATACTCCAGAGAAAATATGTGATGCCTTGGGAATAGCATGAATCATGGCATCATAAACTAAATGGTCCTGATGCTCAATTTCCTCACCTGTATTATAAGAAAGGAAATATACTATCTTTTTCAATTCTTTAAAAAGTGACTAAACTGTCTGGCACATTCTGGATACTCTTTATGGTATTTTCCTCCAAGCCAGTCTTGTCAGCTCTTTGGGGAAGAATGGATGGATATGCATAACCCTCTCCTGATATCTTCCTGATCCTTTTGTAGAAATTCCTATTTTCCACAGCCTCTGTGGGAAAAAGAAATGCTTCCCAGGAGAAAATGACCCAGCACTGCACTCACAACATCAGAAGTATCCATTTCTTTCAAAAGCAAGCGGGTGGCAGTAGCACTTTCTCTTCCAAATAAAAACACAAGTGCCCTTGGTGTGACACATCTAACATGCTAGACCTTGCAAAGTGGCTTTTGTGAACATTTCTGGAAAAAATAAACTCACTCAATCCTTTGACCCTGAAAGATGAAACTTAACTGTGCTTATAGGTTCAAAAGATTCCCATTTCTACTCTGGCATTTTGCCTATGTCTTTAAAAAATGTAAGTGCCTATGAAGGGTTTCAAGTAGCAACTCTCATCCAACCACCCGGTGAATTGATGTGATGCTTTGTAAAAGAGTGAGGCTTTTCTGTCCCACATTGAAGAAGCCAGGACCCCAGCTCTGGTGGCTAACCTGAGAGCAGCAGGACAATTAGAGGGACAATTTCCTTCATCAGCAAGAGAACTTTCTCCAAAGACCCAACTTTTTGTCCCTGCCAGGATAATGCCTGCGAGATGCCCTCATCCTTGACCGTCCTTGTCCCATATATATACTTTCCCTTGCACTTTACCTGATTAAAAGATTCCCAGTCCCCAACTTACCCACATATTATGCACTCGAGACACAGTAGACGTTCCCCCAAAAAGGTGAACTCCTCCACCACCACACTTTTGTACCTACCATCTTTCTACAGAGAATGCATTCTTTTTCTTCCTAGTAAATACCGGCTCCTTTTTCAAGATCCACCTCATCCATCTGTCACCTCTTAGGTCAAATCTTTCTCCAAACCCTCAGGTCAAATTAACTCTTCCTATCCTGGACCCTTACAACTATTTGTTCCCTTATTTGAATTTTCATCCTCATTTTACACTATGCAATTTAGAGTAAAGAAGGGCAGATGAAAGATTGCCCTTTAGTTAACATAGCTGCAAAGGCTGGAGGTAGTCCATGAATTTCAATGATTTGGTCTCTCTTTCCATCACTGCTTGGACCAGTGGAAAGCAGAAACCTCAGTAAGTGCCTCCTCTGAACATTCAAGGGTGTTTGGTTCCTCTATCTGCTGCCTGTTTTGTCTCACTCCTCAATTAGTTAGGAATTCAAGTGGGGAATGGTGAATACCGTATTTTACAGTACCTGAAATAACACTGACGATTGCATAGAGACATCAGGGCTACATGGTGTGTGAATTGCCTTAGCAGGGGTTTCTGTTCTGTTTATCTATGTACCATTTATCCCATTCTGTTTTATCTGTCCATTACAGGAAACGCAGGAGAAGGGGTGATTAGGAGTAAAAATGACTAGCTCATTTTGGAACAGGATGTACCTACGTAAGCAGATCTAGAGATCATGGGTTAGGTTGGTGCTACGAACATAAGAGACATTGGTGCACAGGTGATAGTGGAAGCCATGAGTAGGAAATGGCATTCCACACACAAAAGATGTCCGAGACCTTCCCTCCAGTTCTGAGAGCCTCAAGGTTTCAACCTGGCTTTCTGGGGTGGCTGCCATTTTTCTGTGACTTTTCATAATGCTGACCTTGCTTCAGAATCCTGTAGGTGATGCACTTGTTACTCTGTACTGTCAAAGAAGACACATTTTCCTCATGCTCTTTCCTTATCTCTTTCTGTGATAACCCCCCAATGAGATTCAAGGCCACATTCAGGACATTTCTGCAAACCTCCCACAGGTCACTGATTAATTTTCAAGGCTCTTGCCAGCCTTTGCATAAAACAGCCATCTCCCCATGCCACTCCTTCCTCCCAAGCAGAGACATACCCAACGGCTTACGTTCCTACAACAGTACCAGTGGAATAATTGTATTTTTCAAAGTTACGTAAGCCTCAGTCAGTAAGCTGGCATAAGGGCAATGGTTTAGGAAGAAGAAATTATGGGAAAGGAAGTCAGAGGACATTGGTAGAGATATAGAAAAAATAAACTGAAAGGATGAAATTGGTGGGGAATAATAATATAGGTTCAAAAGTCAACTCAATCAAAACAGAATGCCTTCTTTGTGACCTCAGAATGTTCCTGACCATACTCCAACCTAGAAAACATTGCCTTCTTCCCCTACCCCCATTTTATGGCATCTTCTATGTCCTCTTTCTGAAAGAAGAAGCCATAATTCTCAGCCTCATCTCATATTTCCATGGAGGTGAGATTTCTTCTCCCACCCCACCACGTGAGAAAAGGAGTAGCTAACCTAGTTGGTGAGAATCTGAGCCCATCTACAATTCACTATCACCATTTAATATACAGTGTATCTTTCTCTGATTCTCTTTTATTGCCTGAATTATGGATGTGATGATATTTGGTTCTCTGTCCCTGCCCAAATCTTAGGTTGAATGGTAATCCTCAATGTTGGAGAAGAGACCTGGTGAAAGGTGATTGGATTATGGAGGCAAATTTCCCCCTCACTCTTATCATGATAATGAGTGATTTATCACAACATGCTGGTGTCTGAAAGTGTGTCACACTTCCCCCTTCACTCTCTCTCTTTTGCTCCACCAAGGTAAGACATGTTTGCTTCCCTTTCACTCTTCTGCCATGATTGTAAATTTCCTGAGACCTCTCAGCCATGCTTCCTGTACAGCCTGTGGAATTTTGAATCAATTAAACCTCTTTTCTTCGTAAATTACCAGTCACAAGTAGTTGTTTTTGTTTTGTTTTAGTTTGTTTTGTTTTGTTGGAGATGAAGTCTCACTCTGTTGTCCAGGCTGGAGCGCAGTGGCATCTTGGCTCACTGCAACCTCTGCCTCCTGGGTTCAAGTGATTCTCCTGCATCAGCTTCCCCAGTAGCTGATATTACAAGTGCCTACATCACACCTAGCTAATTTTTGTATTTTAGTAGAGATGGGGTTTAACCATGTTGGCCAGGCTAGTCTCAAACTCTTCACCTCAAGTGATCTGCCCACCTTGGCCTCCCAAAGTGCTGGGATTACAGGAGTGATTCAAGTAGTTCTTTATAGTAGTGCAAGAATGGACTAATATAGAAAATTGGTATCAGAGGAGTGGGGTATTGCTATAAAGATACCTGAAAATTTGGAACTGTGTAATGGGAAGAGGTTGAAACAGTTTGGAAGGATCAGAAAAAAAAAAAAAAAAAAAAAAAAAAAACAGAAGATGAGGAAAAGTTTGGAAATTCCTAGAGTTGTTGAATGGTTGTAACCAAAATGCTGATAGTGATATGGACAATGAAGTCTAGACAGAGATGGTCTCAGATGGAGATTAGAAACTTATTGGGAATTGGAGTGAAGGTAACTCTTCCTATGCTTTAACAAAGAGACTCCTGGCATAGTGCCCCTCCCCTATAGATGTGTGGAACTTTGAACTTGAGAGGGGTGATTTAGGGTATCTGGCAGAAGAAATTTCTAAGCAGCAAAGTGTTCAGATGTGACCTGGATGCTTTTAAAAGCCTACACTCATTTGTATAAACAAGGAAATGACCTGTAACTAGAACTTATATTTAAAAGGAAGCAGAGCATAAAAGTTTGGAAAATTTGCAGCCTGACCATGCAGTAGAAAAGAAGAAAACATTTTCTGAGGAGGAATTCAAGGTAGCAGAAATTTGCATAAATGCAGAAGAGCTGAATGTAATAGCCAAGACAATTGGGAAAATGCCTTCAAGACATTTCAGAGATGTTTGTGGCAGCACCTCCCATCACAGTCCCTGAGGCCTAGGAGGTAAAAATGGCTTCATGGGCCAGACCCCAGGCCCTAATGCTCTGTGCAGCCTCAGGACATGGCACCCTGCATCCAAGCCACTCCAGTTCCAGCCATGGTCAAAAGGCACCAAAGTACAGCTCATGCCATTGCTTCGAAGGGTGCAAGCTCCAAACCTTGGCAGCTTCCATGTAGTCTTGGGCCTACAAGTGCACAGAAAGCAAGAGCTGGAGTTTAGAAGCCTCTGCCTAGGTATTAGAGAGTGTATGGAAATTCCTGGATGCCCAAGCAGAAGTCTGCTGCATAGGTGAAGCCCTCATAGAGAACCTCTACTAGGTCAGTGTGAAGGGGAAATATGGGGTTGGAGCCCTCACACAGAGTACCCATTGTGGCACTTTCTAGTGGCGCTGTGAGAAAAGTTACACCATCTTCAGACCCCAGAATTGTAGATATACTGACAGTTTGCACCATATACTTGGAAAAGCTGCAGGCACTCAACACAAGTTCATGAAAGCAGCCTGGGGTGGCTGTACCCTGCAGAACTACAGAGGTGAATCTGCCCAAGGCCTTGGGAGTCCACCCCTTGCTTCATTGTGGCCTGGATATGAGACATGGAGCCAAAGGAGACTATTTTGGAGCTATATGATTTAATGAGGACCCTGCTGTGTTTCAGACTTGCATGGTGCCTATAGCCCCTTGTTTGAGCCAATTTATCCCATTTGAAATGGCAGTATTTACCCAATTCCTGTACCCCAATTGTGTCTTGAAAGTAACTAACTTGTTTTCAATTTTACAGGCTTATAAGAGGAAGGGACTCATCTTGTCTCAAATGAGACTTTGAACTTGGACTCTTGAGTTAACGATGAAATGAACAAAGACTTGGGGGACTGTTGGAAAAGCATGATTGTGTTTTGAAATGTAAGAAGGACATGAGGTTTCAGAGGGGCCAGGGGCAGAATGAAACAGTTTGTCTCTGTGTCCCCACCCAAATCTCAGGTTGAATTGTAATCCTCAGTGTTGGGGGAGGGACCTGGTGGGAGGTAATTGGATCATAGGGGCAAATTTTCCCCTTGTTCTTCTCATGATTGTGAGTTTTCATGAGACTTGATTGTTTGAGAGTGTGTGACACTCCCCCTTTGCACTCTGTTCCACCATAGTAAGATGTGCTTGCTTCCATTTCACCTTTCTGCCATGATTGTAAGTTTCCTTAGGCCTCTTAGCCATGCTTCCTGTACAGCCTGTGGAACTATGAATCAATTAAACGTCTTTTCTTCATAAATTATCCAGTCTCAGGTAGTTCTTTATAGTAGTGTGAGAAGGGACTAATACAAGATGTAACAAAGGGGCCTCCTTCACTTCCACTCTCCTAGGGTAAGCTGATCTGCTCAAGTCTTCCTTTGGAGGGACAGAAAAGTCCTGATATTTCTAGTACTGCTGAGTTTATAAAGTATTTCAGCAACACTGCATCTAGCAGCCTGGGAGCTGCCTGATATAGAAGACCCACCTCTCCCCACAGGCAGATTCCAAGATATGGATGTGGAGAAAAAGTAGATACCCTGTGTTGGCCTCAACACCACATTCTCCAACACAGTTTACTATGAAGCTAGTAGTATGAGGTTTAATAACATTTTCTTATCTCCTTACTAATGTTTTCCTTTGATCCTGATTCAGCTACCGTGAGTTTCTACTTGATTGGGTTAAAATAACAGTCTCAAATTTAAGCATGCATCAACATCATCTAGAGGGCTTGTCAAAACGGATTGCTTGGCCTCACTCTGAGAGTTTTTTAATTAAGATATTGCAGGTGGGGGTCTGAGAATGTGTATTTCTAACAAGTCCATAGGTGAGGCTGATGTTGCTGGTCTAGGGAACACACTTTGAGAACGATTGGATTAAACACAGGGAAGGAAAAGGGAACGGCAATAACTTTCATTAAGAGTCACTATGTTTATAATTCCTTGTTGAATGATATCTTCCCCCAACATTTCAGGAAGGCAGGTTGAAGTATCTTATTCACAGTTTTGTCTTCAGTGCCAAGAGCAAATTAGGAGCTCAATAATTGTGTATTAATGAACTAGAACACCTGTCCTTACTAATAAGACATCTCTATTACACGTAGAATATTGACTCTGCCACAAGGCAGTGAGGTGTTATTACATGTTATTTTACCATGAGGTGCAGAAGCTACAGACTGTAAAACTTAGAGGGCCCTCTCCTCAGAGTTATAACCTGTTCTCATGGGCACTATTGACCCAGTGTGTTTATTCCATTAAGATCTGCCCTGGGTGAAAACCAGGAGAGAGGCAGAGGGACGGAGTATGTTTACTTACTTAATCAGTCACAGAGGAGGATCTGAGCAGTCCTTTCTGCTTCCAGCCCTAGGTGGGAAAACAGTGCTCTGTGGTAATTGTTATTAAAGCCCGAGGCAATGATGTGCCTTGTAAATTATCTGCAGGGTTGCTAACAACTAGGAATGCCCTGATTGCTCATTGGCTTGTTCAGAATACACTGGAATGCAGCTTCAGCTCTGATGAAGGAGTGATCTCAGAAATAAATCAAATTTGGTGCAGGAAGCCACATCTATATTTCATATGCCTGCCTCTGCAGGGATGCCTCAGTAATTGGTTTAAAAATATCTGTGACATCTGTTGATTCTTCTGCTTTTAAGTTTGAATCTTTGTGTTTTTTGCAAAGGACCATGCTGCAAAGCAAGAAAGGAAAAGAAGATGTTGCTGCAGATATGTGACACAAGCCTTCATCCCTGCCAACACTGAAAGCTCAAACAGATTTGCTGGTCAGTCTAGCCTCATACAATCATCTCTCCCTCAGACCCTTGTGAAAAGGAAACAATATATGGATAGGTACATGGCATGCCTATATGTGCACATTTGCTGGGTACACATGTCAATCATTTCACAGCATTGAAATGTGAGTGTTTGGCAATTCCAAATTTTTATACAGGTATCCCAGAAGTGATGGCTCGCTCCCATAAAATACACAAACAAAGCCATCTCTGTATTTAGCATTTTCAGCTGGGGAAGTCTTCCTGGAATACATGTTCTTGCACTCTTGGCTCAGTAAAGTCAGTTGTAAAAAGAAGAGAGTAACAGAATCTAGCCCACAAATATTGTTATGAGAATTAAGGGAGAAACATGTAAAATACATAGACATACAAATAAAGACTCTATAAATATAACTTGTTATTGTTGTTATTCATATCACTGCCCATGTGATAAAAGGACATACGAGGCTCATGGCATCAGTGAGATGTGTCAGGGAAGTAAGTTTGGGTACCTAAGGTGCAGCTCCTGCCTGACACACAACTCATGCTGCAGCTTCTCTTTGTATTTTACCATTTCTGCCTGGAATGCCTTCTTCCCTTTCCAGGATTCACCTATGTTCTCTTTGTCCAAAATAAAAGGTAGGGGTCACTATCTCATTAACCTGCAAAAACCCCATCTTTGGACTTCTAGCCTTCAGAACTGTAAGAAAATTAATTTCTGCTGTTTAAACCACTCAGCCTGTAGTATTTTGTTATGGCAGCCAAAGCTGACTAATACAATTGGCATATTTAAAAGGATTCTCACATAATCAATACCATATTGAACTAAGTAACCTTCAACGAGCAGAAATCACACCACTGCATTCCAGCCTGGCCAACAGAGTGAGCCTCCATCTCAAAAACAAAACAAAACAAAAACAAAAACATAGTTTGAGGTAGATCTGAACATTGAGTCTATAAGACCCTCCCCAGGTGATACTAATTTTCAGCCATGTAAGCACTGATTAGGGGGTTGGCAAGGTCAATAGTCTATATTCTCTGTTAATGACCAGTCTGTTGCCTGGCCAATTTCAACCATTGAAAAATGGGCTTTTTTTCCTCGGTCTAAATAAAGATCTGAATATTCCATCAGTGACAAGCACTCAATGTGCTCTCTTTGTAAACTTAGGTTGCTGAAGTTCTCTGAATTGCACCTTCTTCACCTGTAAATTGAGGTTAGCAGTACTGACATCCTCTAGATGTTGTCACTAACAGCAATAGGGTAATTAAGGAGTCAGATTCAAGATTTGTTTCAGACACAGGTCTGAGTACTCCACACATTTTATCTCATTTGATCTTCACTACAACCCTAAGGAATAGGCATCATTGTTATCCCCATTTTGCAGGTAAGCAAGCTAAGTTACAGCTAGAGCAGGAATTACAGTCTAAGCATTTCACAGAAGGTACATGATAGAGATGGCACTGGGACACAAGATGACCTGGTACCCAAATCTCTGTTCTTAACTCCTACACTCCACTGCCCTGGATCATTAGTAAAGCCTGAGTCTTAACTTAAGTCATTCCTTAAGTTCTGAGCACAGGGCCAGAACATAGGAGACCATGAATATTTATGGTTCCCTTTCCATGCCTTAGAGAGCTCATTCAGGCAAGGTAGCACCAAGCCAAACCCTTGGTCCATACTCAATGTTCAAGCCAGACTCCAGAGAGGATTAGAGCCTGACAGAAACAGGTTCAGGATTATCAGCAAGAGAACAACAGCAGAAAAGGTGACTAACCCAACCTGGCATTAGTACCACCTTAACCAAGAGCTCTCTTGGCCAGGCATCACCACCAGATCCCGGTCCTTGGCAGATGAGGAGCCAGGGCCAGCCTGGTACATCCACACCTGCCAGTACCACAGTGGTTGAAAGGAAGGGAAAAAGGGACCCAGACACTACGCATTCCCAAGTTACTTTCCTTTCTCATGCAGAGACAGATGATGACCGTGAAGCAGTAGGGGAAAAGCTTTGACTCTAAGGGTGGCTGAAAGAAAAACAGAAAATTGTGTTCATGTTATAAGAACATTGTGATAGGAACAAATACTGCATGCCTATGGATCAGAACAGCCAGGGAACAGGGATAAAAGAAAGCTGACTTGTTAGGGTGGCAGACTGTCAGCAAAGGTTTTCATTTGTGTTAATGCAGCCCTAATGTTGTTTTTGTAATAAATAATAAAATAATCGTGATTTCTAGTTATAAAAGAGCCATCAAGAGAACAATAAGATAGCAGAATCTCTTCTCGCAGGCTGCAATTGTATCAGAAACCAGAAAGAGAATGAAAAGTGGTAGAAAGAGGCAGCAGCCCAAACCCAAAAACACAGATTCGTTTTATTCTCCCATTCCTTTTGCTCCAGCCCTCCTCTTATTACAGAAACTTCTAAAGCACATATGTCACAACTGCATTTTTCACAAATATACATCTATGTGTATACATATATGCATATATAAATATATATGTAGCTATAGACATATATATATAGATGCACACACACATATATAAATAATATAATTCCATACACACTGTTTTATAATCTTTTTCACTTAATACTATGCCATGATTATTCCAGATGAAATCAAATATTCATATACTAAGGCTTTTTTTTAATGGAAACATAACATGCTGTGCACTGCAACAATTTCATATATGTCCTGTTTTGGAACCTGGAGGAAATAGTAATTTTTCACTATAATAAGTAATACTGAAAGGGATATCTGATTTGTCCCCTTAAAAGAAGCACTTAAATATAAGATTTCTGAGTTAAACCTTATGGCTTTGATATATATTACAAAATTTTTCTCCTCAGATATATGAATTTGTATACTCACCAGCAGTATATGGCAGTATCTGTAACCTATCACACGCAGTGAGTATTCACTTTTTTAAATTACTAGGTTACAATTTTCTTTGAATTTTTT
Organism: Saimiri boliviensis; assembly: GCF_048565385.1. Taxonomy (NCBI): domain Eukaryota; kingdom Metazoa; phylum Chordata; class Mammalia; order Primates; family Cebidae; genus Saimiri; species Saimiri boliviensis. The sequence goes on from NC_133463.1 coordinate 80,087,138, forward strand.
AAACTGAAGTTTAATTGCCTTTGAATTGATCATTCTCTATTTGTCATTTGTATTTTTTGTTAATTATCTGCTCATGCTCTGATTTCATAATGAAAATTTAATGGATTAACATATAACACTCACTATCACCTGCCTGAGTTTGGAATCAATTACATTGAACAGGAGTCAAGATTTTAAGGTCAGAATGTGAGCTTCATTAGTGACAAAGCTATTTAGAGCATGTGACTTAGCCGTATAGGTAGGTGGGCTTGCTAAAACTTTGCCCATACAGGAGATAGATATTTATTCACCCAGTCCTCTCATAGCTGGACCATTGCTGGCCACTTTGCACAGGACCTATAGATTAAGATGACCACCTGGCGCTGGGGATGAGGAGAATGCACCCTTACGGGTATTGAGCGTAACTCAAGGAAGAAACCCTAAGGAGCTGAGCCACGCTCATGATTAAATATTACACACCTTTTCTCATGGGCAAGCGTAAGAAATGGAAACAGTGGCCAGGAGTGTTTCCCTTGGTAAGTAGCTCTCCATGAAAACATAAGTGTTGAGATAAACACTCATGAACACTGGTTTCCCAGTGATTAAAATAACGGATTGACGCTCCACTTCCTTCAGATTTCCATCCTGAGTTGCAGAGTGTAGACATCTAAACACTACATGGTACAGACAGTTGTACAGCTGGGGCTCTGGATATGATTTGGGTTACATGCACTTGTCTGAAATGTGGAAGGTGGAAATGGAGGGGAGCCCATTTCTGCTGCTGCTTCTCTTTCTGTGGGCACCATTCTGGGCAGTTCTGATTTTTTTTTTCCAGTGACTTCTAGACCATGCATGGGTGGCATAGGCCTCAAGCCAGTATCTGTACAGAGAGTTTCCTGATTTAGTAGATATCTTAGTGGTCTTTCTGGCCTCCGATTTCTGGCAGAGCAAGTGGTTCTGGAGCCAGCAGGTGGAGCAGCAGCTTCTCAGTTCATCAGGAGACTTTCAGGTCAAAAATGAGGCAGTGGCTCCTAGCAGCCCAGTTCTCTGAGATGATCCCGAGAGCTTACCCAAGAGGCAGCTTCCTCAGCCTCTCTGTTGATTCCAAAAGCCATTTCGTAAATAGTACTTGATTCATATCTGCTTAAAGAACCTAGACTGAATTTGGATCTCTGCAAAACTGAGTCCTAATTTTTGAACTCTCAACATCAGTTATTACCAATAATGATTTAAAACAAGCATAATAATATCAGGACTACTATAAAAATTTTCACTATGGGCCGGGCGCGGTGGCTCAAGCCTCTAATCCCAGCACTTTGGAAGGCCGAGGCAGGTGGATCACGAGGTCGAGAGATCGAGACCATCCTGGTCAACATGGTGAAACCCCGTCTCTACTAAAAGTACAAAAAATTAGCTGGGCATGGTGGCACGTGCCTGTAATCTCAGCTACTCAGGAGGCTGAGGCAGGAGAATTGCCTGAACCCGGGAGGCGGAGGTTGCGATGAGCCGAGATAGCGCCATTGCACTCCAGCCTGGGTAACAAGAGCGAAACTCCGTCTAAAAAAAAAAAATTCACTATGTGCTAAATATACTGCAACATATATTATTTCATGCGATTCTCACAAGAGTCCTATGTGATTAATAACTTTCATTACTCCTGTTATAAGACAGATTACGTCAGATGCTCAGGGTCTGCTAGGTAATAAATAGCAAAGACAGACCTAGATTTCAGATCTGTCCACACCTACAGCCTGGGTCTCGACCCACTACTGTGTCTTGTCCAGTTTTCTATCATGGTGTTTGACTTTTTCTAGTGACACATAAACATGTTCAGATTTCTTTTAGAGCAGATTTTGCTTGTTTGCTAATATCTGGAAAGGCCTTCCCCCATCAAATGCATGCTATTGTTCAAGCCAAATCTCTGTGTTTCTACACCAGCCAGGCCTCAGCCCAAACAAACAACAGTCCCCTGAGTCCTTCACCAAATATTCTGGAAAGGAAGAAAAGAGGAAAGGAAATACAGAGTGATGAAGGAAAGGGTAGAAAGAATTTGGTAGAACTGTTGTGTTAGAAATTCTTTTACCGGTTTAGCACCATTTCCACTCATTTCTATTCCTTATTTCACAAGGGGCTGGAAGCCTGGGAGCTACATTTCCCAGAATTTTTTGTCACCAGAGTTATGCTTTAGATTTTGCCAGTAGAGGCTGAAAAAGATGAGAGACAGAAGCCATATTATTGCTTCTCTGTGTTGACCAAATATGTGCACAGATGATAGCATATGAGAGATTTTACAGAAACCTTCTTTCTCCTACAGATCAGTTGCTTTATTGCTGCAAGCAGATATAATCATTGGTGACACTTTCCTGCAATTCTAAATTATTTGATAGCTGTGATTAAAACTGACTGTCAGCAGCCTTTCCTGGCCTTTGCTCCTCCACTACTTTCAATCACGTTATATGTCACTAATTCTCTGTATTAACCTACTTTACATCTGAAATATCTAGAGACATCTCTGTTTTCATGAAGGACAGATCAGTGTTATCTTCTCAGATTTACTAGCAGACTTATAACTGCACTGGAGATCAGGACTTCAATATATGAATGTAAGAGGTGACACAAACATTTCATCCATGACACTTGCCTTCTGTATTCTTAGCTCTGCCCTGGAGCTGAGCATTTCCCATCTCTGGGCCTCAATTTCCTCACATATTAGATGAGGGGATTGGACTTAGCTGAATGTGAAATCCCTTCTCACCTCTCACATGCTTTGAGCCTATAAAACACCATTCACACTAAAAGAATCTCTCTCTCTCTCTCTCTCTCTCTCTCTCTCTCTCTCTCTCTCTCTCTGTCCCTCCCTCCCTCCCTCTCTCTCTCTCTCTCTCCCCTCTAACATCTCAAGGCCAAAGGGGTTTTATTTATCTGTCAATAGCCTGTTCCACACTGCAGAACAATTTTTACTGGTGAAATTGTATCAAGAACCATGAAAAAGAAGTAAACATCAGATAACACTCAAAGGTGCCAGTTCATCCCAATTCCATTTTCCCCAGAAATTGACTTAATGTCCAAAACCATTTCAGTTAATGGCTACATGTCTATTGTTTGCTCTCCAGCAAAAGCAAATAACTATCCTGGATTTGTTCTTAACTGACTCCTGAAAAGGTGTGCACAGGCCCAGGCAAAACATCGGAGTAACTGTGGAAAACAGCATTGCTAATAACTTGCTTTCATTGCAGAAAGAATGCAGCATGAGAAACAGAGCCCTGTGGCTTTCCTGGACTAGATTCAAGTCCTGCTATCTTAGTCACCTCAGGCTGCCGTAACAAAATACTATCGACCGAGTGCATCGAACAACAGATAACTTATTTCTCACAGTTTTGGAGTCTTCCAAGTTCAGGATCAAGGTATAGGCAGTTTCAGTTCCTGCTGAGGGTCCGCTTCTGGCTTATACATGGTTGCCTTCTTGCTGTGTCCTCACGTGGTAGAAAGAGAGGGAGCCCAGGTCTCTCTTCCTCTTCCTGTAAGAATACAAAGCCCATCATGAGGAACCCCACCAATCATGACCTCATCTAAACCTAGTTATCTCCCAAAGGCCTCACCTCTAAATACCACTGCTTTGGAGATTAGGGCTTCATATGAACTTGGGAGGTGATGCAAACACTCGATCCTTGACACTTGCTTTCTTTCTTTCTAACCTGTGCCTCAGTTTACATGTCACAAGTACCCTTGTACTTTTCCTTATGTTACTTCCTACAACATAACTGTTTCCTGGGTGATAGTGTTTTCGTGGCTCCCTCAATAGGATGTAAGCTCCATGAAGGCAAGAGCATCTAGATCTTGAGGATTGTTACCCAGAACCCAGTACAATGGGGCACAGTGGTGTTCACTAAATCTAAGATAAAGAAATAAAGAGTTAATAAACCTGGGGCTTTGAATAATGTGGTTAACCTCTATGAGCCTCATTTTCCTTAATAACAGCTACTTCACACTGCTGTAATGAAGGATACATGCAGAAATGTACGTGGAAAGGATTAATTAGCAGTTTGAAGGGCAGCCTGCTGTAGGGGAAAGGCTCGTGTTTTGAAGACAAGGAGACCTGGCTTTAATTCATCCTGCTCCCTGACAGTAGTGTGACCTCAGGAAGTGCATCTAATGTCTCTGAGGCACTGCTTATTTTTCTTCTATAAAATGGGAGCATTTGTGCTTAATTTACAGCATCATCATCAGGGTGCAATGCAATACCTAGGCCGGCACCTTGCTCATGGAGGTGTTCTGTGAACATCTGCTCTTGCCGGTAGAGGCAAGCCACGTGGGTGTGCAAGCATTCATCTCATTTCAGAAGGGACCACTGGGCTTGCTGTCAGACTCAGAAGGTTCAGGCCACTCCTTGGCTTCCCCTACAAATGGAAACACCCACCAGCATCCCAGCTGTCCCTATTTGCTGGCAATGTTGTGGCTTCCTTAGAAAACAAAAACAAGGCAGGATTGCTGTGTTGCCTCCATCAATCTGCTTTGTCAGTTGGAGTACCCTGGTGCTCCCAGGACCAGCACAGTGACTCATGTGTCAGCACTAGCAACGGGGCGAATCCTGACAGTAATAAAAATATGACAAGCTCTCACCCCTGCAGTGAGGGGTGTTTAGAAACAAAACTCCTACATATCTTCTTGAGGTGCAGGCGCTGCTATTTCATCATTTATGTGATAAAAAGAAAAGCTCTCATGCAGAGGATGAAAGGAATGTGCCAGGACTTCAAGATTCCTTCATCTGACCTCTAAGATCCCCTCAATCCTGAAACTGTCTGAGTCCAATAGCTCCATGCCAGGTCATGTTAGGGGACCCATTGCTCACCCTTTCTCACTCCTGCCCTCCTTGTTTCCTCTGCCACAATAGAAACCCACCGCTCTAGAAACTATGGTCCAACTACTGACCAAATGCTGGGAACTCAGTTGTGCTTTTCTCTGCAACACTTTATCATTGGTATTAACTGCAATTTGCACGTCAAGATACAGGAGCCTAGGGATGTGATGCAACATGCCAGGGTTCAGAGCCACTAGGTAGTGCAGACAGGCTTGAGCCAGACTGTCAGTTCCACGCTCTTGTAACCATTATGCTAAATTCCTGCCTATAGTAACTGACCCAGTCAAGTGTCCCATGTCTTAGGATCATTCACTGAATTTTCTGGCACTGCTTCAACCATGGAACTAGAGTCATACTGCCTGGGTTTACATCCTAATTCTACTACTTACAAGCTGGGCAAACTTAGTGAGCTTTTAAAACTCTCTAAGCTTCATTTTCCTCCACCACTAAAACTCATCTTCACCAAGATAAAATGCAGATTAAGATAGAACATATGAATGGCTGAACACTCATATAGTACGTATAGTACTATAGTAAGTGCCAGCTATTTTACTCAGCTTTATTTTACTTTATTCAAGTACTTAGTAACTGTCAGCTATTTTATTCTGTCACTGTATTATTGTGTCATTATTATTTAATCTTTTCCCTGTTTCAAATTCCAATTAACTAACCCCATCAAGCTTTTTTCCTCTCTCAGCTGTCATAATACAGGTAACTTAGTTTAGGAATGCCCCGTTCAAATGTAGTTTCTTTCTGGAATGGAAGAATTGCCCACTCACCCAGTTGTTGTAGAGGTTTGCCAGGCTTCCCTGGAGGCCACACAGTGGATTAGAACATTACGAGGTTTGCAGCTGGACAGACCTGGTTTTGACTGACTCTGCCATTCATTAGGGAGGAGACCTTTGGCCTTTCCAAACCACAGTTACTGCCTTTGTAAAATTTACTCATTTAACAGGTATTTATTCTTATTAGGTACGACATTAAATGCAAAATGCTGAACATGATAGAGAGCTTTTCGTCAAGAAGTTTAGTTTGATAGGAAATAATGCCTCCTTTGAATGCTGGCTGAGAGGATTAGAGAACATGTTCAGCTCACCTGTAGCAGACTCTCAAAGCAGAGAAGTTGCACTTTTTATTAAATCATCAACAGCCACAAAGCCAGGGTCATCCTGGAATTAGCTCACTGTGCCACTATGGTTTTCCACCATGCCCTCTCTGAACTCACCTTCATAATATCATGCATCACATTATATATTTAATTATATGTGTAGCAGTAACTAGTTTTTAAATGTTTTCCATATGTCAGAGGTTGTTCTAAATGACATGGCATAAATTAATTCTCTCTCCTTTTTTTTTTTTTTTTTTTAGAAAATAAGCATTTGGAAGTTTTATTGCCAAATGGCTTCAGTAGCATAGACTTTTTGAAGCCATTATCTTGTTCATAAACACTTTTTATTATGGTAAAAATACATTACATTTATCTTCTTAACAATATATGTACAGCTCAATAGTATTTAAATATATCCTTATTGTTGTACAACAGATCTCTAGCACTTTTCATCTTGCAAAACTGAAACTCTATATTCATTAAACACTAATTCTATTCCTCCCTCTCAGCCCTTGACAACCACCTCTCTACTTCTGTTGCTATGATTTTGACTACTTTGGATACTTCATGAGTGGAATCCTAGGGTATCTGTCCTTTTGTGACTAGTTTATTTCACTTCACATAATGTCCTTAAGGTTCATCCATATTGTAGATGGACAGGATTTCCTTCTTTTCAAAGCCTGCATCATATTCTATGTATAAACCACATTTTCTTTTAACTTTTTTTATTTGTATAAATTTAGGGGTTACAAGTACAATTTTGTTACCTGGATATAATCATAGCGGTGAAGTGTGGGTTTTTATTGTAACCATCACCTGGATAGTGTACATTGTACTCATTAAGTAATTGCTTATTCCTCACCCCCCTCCCACCTGCCTACCCTTTCAAGTCCTCAGTGTCTGTCAGTCCACACTCTATATCTATGTGTGCACACTATTTAGCTCCCACCTATAAGTGGGAATATGAGGTTTTTGGCTTTCTGTTTCTGAGTTGTTTTACATAAGATAATGGCCTCAGTTCCATCCATGTTACTGCAAAAGACACAATTTCATTCTTTTCATGGCTGAATAGTATTCCATTGTTTATGTCTGTGTATCATATTTTATTTCTCTAATCATCTCTTGATGGGCATAGATTGATTCCGTATCTTTACTACTGTGAGTACTCTTGCTATAAAGGTACACGGCAGGTATCTTTTTGCTATAATGATTTTTTTTCCCTTTGGACAGATACCCAGTAGTGAGATTGCTGGATTGAATGGGAGTTCTATTTTGCATTCTTTGAGAAATCCCAATATTGTTTTCCATAGAGGTTGTGTCATAGAGGTGCACTAATTTACCTTCCCACCAACCATGTATCCTCAGCGATATTTATTATTTTTTGACATTTTAATATTAGCCATCCTGACTGGTATAAAATGATATTTTCCCATTGTGATTTTAATTTGCATTTCTCTGATGATTTGTAATGTTGACTATTTGTTCATATGCTTGTTCACCATGTGTATGTCTTATTTTGAAAAAGTTTTATTCATGTTTTTTGCCCACTTTTGATGGAGTTATTTGAATTGTTGAGCTCTCTGAATTTCTTGTAGATGCTAGATGCAAGCTCCTTGTCTGATGCATAGCTTCAAATATTTTCACCTATCCTGCAGGTGGTCCATTTGCTATGCAGAAGCTTTTTGGTTTAGTTAAGTCTCATTTGCCTATTTTTGTTTGTTTCATTTGCCTTTGAGGTCTTAGTCATGAATTCTTTGCCTAGGCCATTGTATCCGGAAGAATTTTAGGTTCCTTCTACTATTTTTGTAGTTTCAAGTCTTACATTTAAGTCTTTAATCCATCTTGAATTAATTTTTGTATATGGTGAGAGATAGGGGTCCACCTTTATTCTCCAGCATATGGCAATACAATTTTCTCAGCACCATTTATTGAATAGGGTATCCTTTTGTCAGAGTAGGTTTTGTCAAATTTGTCAAAGATCAGTCGGTTGTAGGTATGTAGCTGTATTTCTGGTTTCTGTATTCTGTTCCCCCCCAAAAAAGACACATAGATTTATGTATCTATTTTTATACAAGTAGCCTTGTGGTATAATTTGAAGTCAGGTGATGGGATGCTTAGAACCTTGTTCTCTTTGCTTAGGGTTGCTTTGAATATTCAGGTTCTTTTTTGTTCCGTCTGAGATTTAGGATTCTATTTTCTAATTCTGTGACAAATGACATTGGAATTTTGATAATAATTGTATTGAATGTGTAGATTCCTTTAGGCAATATGGTCATTTTAATGATAGTGATTCTTCCAATCTAGGAACATAGGATGCTTTTCCATTTGTTTGTATTATCTATAATTTCTTTCATCATATACCACATTTTCTTTATCCATTCATTTGGATTATTCCCATGTCTTGACTATTAAACTCACTTATTGTTTTTGATCATTTTACAAATGAGTAAATTCAGGCATTGAAGAAGAATTTACCTGTGCAAAGTTCACACAAGTAGCAGAAAGAGGCAGTCTGGCCTCAGAGCCTATGATTTTAACTGCTCTGTTATAATGTATCAAAAATACAAAAAAAATATTGAGAGTTTTCTATTTGGAAGAGGCACTGCTTTACGTGTATTGATTCATTCATTTTCCTTCACTAAGACTGAGGCCAACATATATCCTTCTTATCGAGCATAGTGCTCTGTGTATAGTGTTCAATACACATGTATGGGATGCATGAGTGAATAAATGGATAAATATTTCACTAGAGCATGCCAAAGGTATAGGAGTAGCCATGAAAAAAATGAATAATTCTGCTTACAGATATCAGGTAAAACTTTAAAGGAGAATATTATTTGCAATGAGCTTTGAAGAATGAGTAAGAGTTCACTGATCAGAAATGAGGGGAGGAACTTCCAGACAGAAGTAAGAAAATGAACAGAGTTATTTGCCAAGAACATTATGGATCAATCTCTCTGCCACACTCTATTTTCCCTTCTAGCTTGTGGTCTCATTCTCATAGCACCTGGAAGGGGAAAACATATGACTGTGTAAATCTGGCCCCATGAGCAAAAGTGCCTGAAATCCATAGACCCATGCCTAACCCAATAGGCTGAGTGCAATCAATTGATGCCTCTTGAAATTTTTAACTATAAGTCTATGAAATTGAATCAGAAGGTAGTAAATGCTTAAACTAACAGGTAACATACACTTGGCACTGGGCAGTTAGCCACTGGCATACTAATGAATTAGCAGAGAAAGATGAACACAAAGAGAAGCGGGAGAATGGTGGGGAAATGCAGAGATGCAAAAATATGGAATCATGATCCTGGAGAGAGGCAGAAATATCTGTGCCTACCTTTCCACTTCCCAAGACCATGTGACCAAGTGTATGTTGCTTTCTGCCTTTGACATTCATGAGCTTGTTTGTCATGTCCTCCTAATATCTGCCTGCCACCCCCTCCTTGACTTAGGATAGCTTCAAAGATTTTTGGTTGCCAAGAACATGTCAAGAACACCAATCAGAATCATGGGAAAGGAAGCACAAAAACCATATAAATACCGTGCTCTGGGAATTATGAGTCATTTTGTTGGCTAAAGTGATAGTTGGGTTCAGTAGTATGCAGTTTAACAAACCTTCATTGCATAGCCACTGTGAGTCAGATACTTAATTAGTTACTAGACTAGCAATAAGTCAAAGAGAACCTGGATGTCCTGTTGTAAAGAAGCATAAATTTATTGCATTCTCCTATTGCTCCAACAGCAATACCTTGGAACTCATTGCTTCAGAACTGCCTGTCCCCATCTGTGCAGGATCCCTCAAACTCACTTGTCCACCCAGACCTGCTGATTCAGGCAGTGTCCCATGGCCAACTCTATTTATCTAAACAACTTCTGTGTGTTGATGGAGTCATTAAACTACATGAAGCTCAGAGCTGCAACAGACCTTAGGGACACTCATTCATCTTCCTTATGTGAAGATAAGGAAGTTGAAGTCAGGTAAGGTAGAGTTACCTTCCCAAAGTCTACTGTTCATGGGTGCTCAGCTGCATAATGGACCTGGGTCTTAAATGGAGTGGATTTTTAATAGTAGAAATTTCACAAGAATAACAGGCAACTTCTGAAAGCTCCTGAACATATGTCACAAAATAAAGCATTTACATTGTTCTGGCTGGTTGTGAAAATTGCAATTCTTTGCTCTCGTGGGAAATTGACGTTAGATTAACTGTTCTATAATCCTCTAAGCTTATCTCAGAAATAAGTCATGAGTTTTGATTGCCCTACACTTTGGAAGGAGACAGGTTGAATATCAAATCCCAGGATCTTCTAGTTTTAAGAAACTTTGAAACTGGTCAATTTTTACACACATTAATGTTTCCCTCCACAGCATCCCTAAGAGGTACACATCCAGCCTCTGCTTGGATGCCTCTAAAAATGAAAAGTGTGCTACTTAGATGCCTTATATGCCCATTAAAAAGTTCAGATGATTTAAAATGACTTCCTGGCATAGAGCTGTGATTTGTCTCCCTGAAAACCACAGGTTAGGCCTGCTTCCTCCTCCAGGTTGGTAATATTCCATCAGCTTTCTGAAGACCTCTAACCCTTACCCACACCTTTCCTCAAGCCACACTCCACTCATTGACCAGTTCCTCTGCAGGAACATACCTATTCTTTTCAGCCTCCTTTTCAACTCAGTTTATTCTCTCCAGGAAAATGAAACAGACATTGGAGAATTAGCTTTGAATTGCTAATTAGCATGTCTAGGGTTGCAGAAAGAGTGCTGTTTATCATTTTCTATTCTCAAGGTAAATTAGTAACGTTTACTCCCCTAGATTTGCATCCTTTACCCAAGTCTTCTTAATTAATTTGTTACACGTGCAATCCTGGCTGTTAATGAAACCTACCTTGACCTGGGCCTTGCCCAGGAGGTGAGGATGGCCTAGGAGGGATTTTCCAGAGAGTTTGGATATTAGAAAACAAGGTAGAGTTTTCTACATGGTCATTGTTCTGAAATGGAGAGAGGAGGGTGATGAGAATGGCTGAGGTCATGAGCCAAGAGGGTAGGAATGTGCCGTGACTCAAAATAATGGGAAGAGAATGGTCACCAGAGTAGTCACCAGAGTGGTCACAAAAGCAGGCCAGGATTGTGGTGGTCATCAGTGTTTGTACCTATCTAGCATCATTTCCATTTTTATCTGGCAACTTCCTCTTGGGTTCACCCACCTAAGTGACCAGGTGATTCAAGCTGACCAGGCAGAAATGAGCTCCATCAGCCAAATGAGGCAAAAGACTTTACTGAGATTTCATTAGGACCATTGAAAAAAATTACAAATAAGTACTCCACAGGAAAAATGGACTAAATACTCATTTGTAATACTTTATTCAGCATGTAAGTATTACAAATAACTATTTCTCAGGAATAATGGGCTAAAATGACCACATAGTCTAAAATCAGGTGTTGGTGATTCATTTTTCCTGCCATGCTAAAAAAAAGTCACCTAAAGAATGAAGCCAATACATGGAGAAAATCTGAGCTAAGATATGATAGGAGAGACAAATACATGATGATTTCATTTCATTTCATCCAACTATTTCTAAATCCCCAGACATTCCGTGGATAGACAACTATAAATTTTGATTTTATCCAAGCCCTGATGCAACCATGAGTCCTGACTAATCCAGTTTTTTCTCAAATGGCTCTATACATCGTCAGACCAGAAACAGCACTTTGAATCTTCGACTGTCTCTGACTTTCCCTTTGCCTTCCTCTTCTGCCACTAGCCAAAGAAAATTCTATGCTTTTAAGGGCATGTGTGATTAGATTATGCCAACCCAAATAACCTCTTTTTATAACCAGCTCACTTGGGATTTTAATCATATCTCCAATATCTCTTCACAGCAGTATCTGTATTAGTATTTGATTGAATAACCAGGAAATGGAGCCCTAGCAGCACCTTTTGAATTCTACTTATCATAGCAAGCCACCTAAGCTAGACTATGGAATCACAAAGGCTGCCTGTAGGAAGTGGTATATAAGGTAAGTTAAAAAGAAGTAGTAAAAGTTTGCCAGGAAGTAATTATAGAAACAGTAAAGGTCTCTGTATAGGATCAAGGGAGTTCTAGGCAAATAGGAGAATGGGGAAAAAAATATCAGGATAGCTGGAGTGAAGCCTAAGACTCAAAAGGGCATTGTTAGATGGGGCTGGAAGAGGAAATGAATGCCCCATGATAAAGGGACTGGTAAACCCTGCCCCACTTCCCAAGTCTCATGAAGTGCATCTGGTTAAATGAACCTATGTTAGCACCAGGCATGTCTGAAATGGAAGCTCTCAGCTTTTTAGTCTCTGCGGGAGAGGAAGTTCTCCTACAACAAGACTCTATACTGTCAATAAAATGCCTCAAACTTCACACATATTAGGCACTCAGTAACATGTTCTCCTCTCTTTCCCTTCATTTTTTTTTTTGTATTCTCTTTTCTCTTGAGCCCTAATTCACAAATTTGTTCTTCCAAAATATACAAATTCATGCCTTCAAAATCCAAAATACACATTATTTCAAAAAAACCCTTTTCTGCCTGAAGCCATTGTGCACAAAAGGTACCATAATAAATACACTTGCATTCATGTATCTGAGGAGCTCATAGTCCAGAGCGAGAAACTGATAGGTAATGTCAACAAATAAATCACAGAGCACGTGGGTAATACAATAATAAAGGCCATGAGGTTTTGGATACCTTCTTGCATAAATTGCAATCCTACCCTGCCCCTTCATTCTTGGGCCAGTTATTGAGCCTCCTAATCCCCCAGAAAGAGGTGATAAGAGCACCTCCCTCCGAGAGTTGCCACAGGGCTGCTAGATCTAACAAGGAAGTATTAAGGCCAAGGCATGGCATACAGTCCAGGGTTTAGAAGGCGTTTGTTGGTATTATTCAAAAGGCCAAAGAATTTACTCAATATATACTTATAAAGATGCGTTTTGTGTAAGAAAGTGCAAATTTGCCGGGCGCGGTGGCTCAAGCCTGTAATCCCAGCACTTTGGGAGGCCGAGGCGGGTGGATCACAAGGTTAAGAGATCGAGACCATCCTGGTCAACATGGTGAAACCCCGTCTCTACTAAAAATACAAAAAATTAGCTGGGCATGGTGGCGTGTGCCTGTAATCCCAGCTACTCAGGAGGCTGAGGCAGGAGAATTGCCTGAACCCAGGAGGCGGAGGTTGCGGTGAGCCGAGATTGCGCCATTGCACTCCAGGCTGGGTAACAAGAGCGAAACTCCGTCTCAAAAAAAAAAAAAAAAAAAAAAAAAAAAAAAAAAAAAAGTGCAAATTTATTAAAAAGATTACATATTCTGCAGAAATCCTTTTCTCAATGCCCCATCATCTCTTCAGCCTACCTCTATATAAATGTCCCCTTCTTTAATTACTGTTCTTCATATTAAACAACGCCTGCTTCTCTAGCACTCATAAACATCAGGCCTGATCAAAATATGTCTTTGAGGAAACCAAGAGTGTCTGTCACTTTATAGAAAAGTCTTCACGCATGGAAAGACAATACTCACAGACACCCTTGCCACCTTTGTCCTTCCATTCCATCCTCCTCCACCCATCCTTATTGTTTCATTTTCTTTTTCTTTTCTTTTTTATTATTGAGATGGAGTCTTTCTCTGTCACTCAGGCTGAAGTGCAGTGGTGCAATCTTGGCTCACTGCAACCTCCGCCTCCCAAGTTCAAGCGATTCTCCTGCCTCAGCCTCCCAAGAAGCTGGGATTACAGGCGTATGCCACCATGCCCAGCCATTTTTTGTATTTTTAGTAAAGACAGGATTTCACCATGTTGGGCAGGCTGATCTGGACTCCTGGCCTCAAGTGATCTGCCTGCCTTGCCCTCCCAAAGTGCTGGGATTACAGGTGTGAGACACTGCACCCAGCCAGCCCCTTAGCATGTATTTTATTCATTATGGCTCCTGTTTCATCTTTTACTTCCTAGTAATAATTGCTATTACTCATTAAGAGCTGGTTACATGTTGTACGCACTTTACATAGAAAAATGTCAATGCTTTCCCTATGACAACAATAAATGAATATTATAATCATTTTTTGTTCATTTATTGGTGATTGATCATGAAAAAAAAGCTTAGAGAGGGAGGGTCATGCAGCTAGTGAAGGACACAGCTGGAATTTAAACACTGACTCCAAAGCCTGTTTTTAATCACATCTTTTTTTCTGTCTCCTAATCCTATGTATTTCAAAACAGCAGGCCATAATCTTACATTAAACGATTTAGATGACTTCCTACAGCCTACATAACCAGAAATAACTGTTACTTATAAAAATGCAATCAACACATAATTTCACCAAGATTGTTCACAAAACCTCCTGACCTAGAAGTGGTTGAATTATCATTCTCCATCCAGCTTGGTCTCAGAATAGGTCCATCTACCTTGGCAGACAAGGGTCAAGTTGTGGTGAGCAGCGAATGTTTTATTAAGTGGTCTTTTCAGAGATGGGCTATTGCTCCAGTTTCACTAAAGAAGAGCCAGCCCTCATGCTCGTCACCCATGCTGCTAGCTTTTACACCTTTCTAGGACATGCAAATGCATGGGCACCTCCCGTGTGCCAGCACAGTGCTGGGTATATTCCCAGAGGCTGTTTGATAACCAAAAAAAAAAAAAAAAAATGAGTCCTTAGATTCCATTTTCAAATCAGCACACTGAGGCTTCAACAGGTCAAGGGCCTTCCCTACAGCTGTGTAGCTCTAGCAGAGATACACACACAGGGGTTCACCTATGTATTCAGACAGCATCTCACTCTTAGCAGAGACGGTATCTGAGTCTTCCCTGAACCCCCAGAGCCTATCAGTGCACACAGCACCTGCTCAATACATGTGAGCTGATAATGAAATCGGGCACACTTCTCTAAAGACACTCTTACAAGTTCCTCAAGGCAAAGACAGAAAGAACAAACCGGTTTCATTTATAACAACTCAAAAGATTACCGTGTCAGTTATTCACTCTTCCTGCAGCATAACATTGTATCCAAAAGAGACCAGCCATTCATCATGTGGGCCAGCTCAGTTCCTGCTCAGCAGGCTCAGGTAGAGTGAGTTATTCTGCTCAGTTTGTGTTTCAATTCTGGAGATTTATGGGGTGCACTCATGAATGCGCACAGCAGAAGGATAGAGCCCTATTAAACTGTTCTGTAGCTGACTGGGAAAATGGGTGGAGGGTGAGACAGTCAAAGTTAGAAGTTAATGAAGCCCATTCCTGAAGCCCAAAGCCCTGCTGACACATCCTGAGTTCCTAGGATGAACCCAGAGCAAGTGCAGAGCCCAGCTGAATAGAACTGGATGAATGGAACCAAGTCACAGGCAAATGGGGCTTTACTCCTTTTAGAAACAATCCCTATCTACAAAGCAATGCTCAAACTTTGCACCCAACAGACCTGAGTTTAAATTCCAGCTCTACTAAATGACTTCAAGCAAGTCATTGGCTCCAACTGAGCCTCAATTTGTTCATCTTTAAAATGGGGATAAAAATTCCTCTTTTATAGTGTCATGATGAAGGAGGAAGATGTATTTAAGGCCCTCAGTCTGTTTTCATTCAGTAAATATCTGTTCATCTCCTATAATGTGTCTACTGGGGAGCCAAAAGCACAGATTTCCTTCAGCTACTGGCTTATGGGCTAGAGCTGCCATAATAAATAAAATACCACACACTGGTGGCTTAAACAACAAAAGTTTATTTTCTCATGGCTCTGGGAGGTCCAAGATTAAGGAACTGGTCAACTTAGTTCCTGATGAAGACTCTCTTCTTGGCTTGTAAACTGCTACCTTCTTGCTATGTCTTCACGTGGTAAAGAAGGAGATTTCTGTTGCCTCTTCCTCTTCTTATAACCGTACCAGCCCTATCAGGTTAGCTCCCTGCCCTCAGGACCTCATTTAACCTTAATTATCTCCTTAGAGACGTACTCTCAAAACAAAGCCACATCGGAGGTTAGGACTCTAACACTGGAATTTAGAGAAGAACTCAACCCAGTAGCTAGCAGCAACTCTGGGAGAGTTGAGAATTGGAAGGAACCAGTCTGAAACTGGAAGACACCCTGTTTCAGGCTTGGCTTGACAAGCCGCTTTCAGGAGTAACGCCTTCCCTTGTCCACCTGGAAATCTCCTGCTCAGCCTCTAACACCAGCCCCAATGTCATCCTTGCTGTCAAGGCTCTTCTAACCTCTCCCCTCAAAACTAACCACCTCCTCTTCTGAGGTCCTATTGGCCTTCTTATAGATATTAAATGAATTACTTTTCACGCTGTATTGTATAACTCTCTGTTTACTTATTTGTGTTGTTCATTGGAGTGTGAGTTTCACGAGAGCCAGGACTATATTTTATTCATCTCTGTCAGCTAGGGCTACGATATGGGTCAATAAACGTGGATGGATAGAGGGAAGAATGCTGTCCCAACAGAAAGATCAAACCCAAGTACAGGCAAATCCGAGGCTTCAGCTCATATCAGGGAGAACTATCATGAGGAATCACTCCTGCCTCCTGAACTGGGTTTTAAGACAAGATCCTAATTTCAGGGGATAAAGCTGGCAAGAGTATGGCGAGGGATCACGTAGAAGACTGACGCATCACGTGGTTTGCCAGAGTGGGAAAGAGGCAGAAACAAAGGGCAATCTCAGAATAAGGCAGAAGGCTGGTGTGTGACGGAACCCATGCTGCCATCGGCCAAGTAGCAGGGGATCCCAGGGTGAACAGTGGGTGGATGGAAGAGGCCTTGGGCTAGCTAAATAGCCCATCATTTCTAGTCCTAGTAACTAGAGTTGGAGCTGAAGGTATCTTGCTCTCTGTTACTGGAAAGAGAACTTGACCTCTGATGTGTGGAGAAGGGCTAAGCCCGTCTTGAGGTCCCTGAGGGAACACTTTTACACTGTTGCTGGGAGTGTAAATTAGTTCAACCATTGTGGAAGACAGTGTGATGATTCCCCAAGGACCTAGAAATAGAAATTCCATTTAACTCAGCAATCCCATTACTGGGTATATATCCAAAGTATTATGAGTCATTCTACTATAAGGACACATGCACATGAATGTTCATTGTAGCACCATTTACAATAGCAAAGACCTGGAACCAACCCAAATGCCCATCGGTGATAGACTGGACAGGGAATATGTGGCACATATACACCATGGAATACTATGCAGCCATAAAAAATGATGAGTTCGTGTCCTTTGTAGGGACATGGATGAATCTGGAAACCATCATTCTCAGCAAACTGACACAAGAACAGAAAATAAAACACTGCAAGTTTTCACTCATAGGCGGGTGTTGAACAATGAGAACACATGGACACAGGGAGGGGAACACCACACACTAAGGTCTGTTGAGGGGGACTAGGGGAGGAACAGTGGGGGATAGGGAGTTGGGGAGGGAAAACATGGGGAGAAATGCCAGATGTAAGTGATGGGGATGGAGGCAGCAAACCACATTGCCATGTGTGTACCTATGCAACAATCCTGCATGTTCTTTACATGTACCCCAGAACCTAAAATGCATATGTGTGTGTGTGTATATGTGTGTGTGTGTGTGTGTGTGTGCGTGCGTGCGTGTGTGTGTGTATGAAAAAGATAAAGAAAAGAAATCCCTTTCTCCTTATGTAACAGTACTTGGCCTAGAAAAGCCAGCATTTCTGTCCACTGTGCTCTGCTCGGGCAGCTTATGCAGGGCCCTTTGTAATAAGACAATGAAGCAGGTGACTGAATAAAAAATTAAATCCTCCATGAAAAAAAAAAGATATTCCCCTGCCTGCATACCCACAGGTAGCCAGCCAATGTCCCTGTGGGACTTAGAGCCTCCGTGCTAGACTAACTGAGGGCAAGAGAGAATTGGGTCTGAGATGGCTCTTTCTGTGAAAAACAAAAAGAAAAAAATAAGTTGGAGAATGTATATAAATTCAGAACAGCAAAACTGGAGCAAATGAAACAAAACAGCTTCCATTTACTAAGAGCCTGCTGTGTTCTTAGAACTATATTAACTGCTTCCCATACATTTTTTCACGTAACTGAATTCTCAAAGCAACCCAATGAGCGGGTAATGTTACATTCATTTGAAACAGGCTCGGAGAGGTTAAGTGACTTTCCCAAAGCCACAAAGCTAACAATTAAGATAATTAGGGAAAGATCGGGTTCTTTACATTTTCCTTTTGTTTTTCTGATGTTGTACGGTAGACTGAAAAATGCCCCCTACCCCAAATATCCACGTCTTAATTCCCAAAACTTGAAAACATTACCATGCATGGCAAAGGGGACTAGAAGATGTGAGCAAGTTAAGAATTTGGAGATGGAGCTATTATCCGGTATTATCCAGGTAAACTCTAAGTAATTACGGGGCTCTTGCAAGGCAAGAATGTCAAAGGAGGAAATAGGAGATGTGACAACAGGAGTGATTTAAGGAAGGTATCATGAGACAATGCGGGCAGCCTTCCCAAGCTAGCAAAAAAAAAAAAAAAGTCAGATCCTCTCCAAGAGCGTCCCGAAGGAGCCAGCCCTGCCACCATCTTGACTTTGGCTTAGTGGGGCTGATATTGCACTTCTGGCCTCCAGAATTTTGAGTAAATAAATTTCTATTACTTTAAGCCACCAAGCTTATAGTAATTTGTTAACAGCAGTCGTAAGAAACTAATACAATAAATAAGATTTAAAAATTAAAAGACAGGTGCTAAAATGTGTTTGAGATAACACTGTCCAAACATAATTTTTAAAAAGAAAACCCTAAACTGATTTAATGAGATTATAGAAGATGAAGAGTAAATGATCTCTGACTTCAGTTGACAAATGAAGAGCACACTTGTTACCTCCCTCTCCTCCTAAATCCACAGTACGACCATTTCAACTCAATCAAGGCGCTCTTCCCACTGAATTTTCACATATCCTTACAACCTACATCATCTCAACATTCCAAAATATCATGACAGATTATTCCAACATGGCACAAGAAGTGAAATCGAATCACCATCCTGGTTTAGATGTTGGCTGGCTGAAAAGTCTAAGACCATTTATTTCTTGGCTGCTTAGCCTGGGTGAGATGCATGTAAGAGAACTTTCCACAGACTTGACGCAGTTTCACTCTCACCAGCAACACTGTGGAACCTGCAGAAAAATGCTTATTACTAACCACATTTTTCAGAAGGGAAAACTTGAAACTCAGAGAAATCTAGTGGTTTTCTTAATGTTATGCAGGGAGGCAGGATGTAAATCCTCGGTCCCTGTCTTAGTTTGCTAGCACTGCCATAGCAACATACCACTAACAGTGTGGCTTAAACAACAGAAATTTGTTTTCTCACAATTCTGGAGGCTGGAAGTCCAAGATCAAGGTGTTGGCAGGTTTGGTTTATTCTAAGGCCTTTCTCCTTGGCTTGCAGATGGCTGTTTTCTCCCCATATCTTCACGTGGTTTTCTCTCTGTACATCTGTGTCCTAATTTCCTTTCCTTATGAGCACACCAGTCATATTGGGTTAGGGCCACCCTAATAATCTCATTTTTAACTTAATTACTTCCTTAAATATTCTCTCTCCAAATATAGTCACTTCCTGAGTTACTGAGGATTAAGACTTCAACGAATAAATTTGGGAGGAAGAAAGGACACAATTCAGCCCATAAGAATCTGTAAGATTCTAGACTATATTCTATTTTGTCTCTATCCATCTCACAGAATGGCACAATTATTTCTCTGCAGACACCACCAGCTAACATGAGCCTTCCCAATGCTGTTATCCCAGGGTTCTGGATTTCTGCTGGGGGAAATGCTATGACCCATTTACATAGATCAGCTTCGAGAAGGATATGGGAGGGAAGAGTCTGAGCTACCAGGGCCAGAGTCTCCCAACCAAAATCAAGAAGTTCTTACATAACCAGTGACGCAGAAAGAGCCCTCTTCTAAAGCAGTGAAATCTCAATTGTCTAACAAACAATTCAAACTCTGAAAGTAGAAACTGTGCAATGAAATCAAAAGGGACCTATTTTTGCTCTTTCCCAGTTAGGGCCTGCTCTCTGCTTCTCTGACAGGTGACCTTTAAGCAAATGCAGTGCAGCTAGACTGAGGGGGCCCCTTCGCTGCAGGGACATTGAATGATGGGACAATGGTGACGGACCCTGTCATGGTTGAGGGATAAACAGACATCTCTTTATGAACCTGACCCCAGCTGGTCAAGCAATTTCTCAGTTTGATTACGTTTTCAATTAAGTTTTATTCTGAACGCTATTTGGAATTGATAACTGTAGTCCCTGTGTAAGAAAAACCAAATTGCTTTGGCAGATTCAGATATTTCCTTTTCAGGCAAAAAAATGAAAGAAAATGGAAAAGAATTCATGCTCTGGGTGTCATAACCATTATGGCCCTGGGCAAAGACATTTCATAGTTCTTCCCACACCTTCTCCACACTCTTACTCCCCATACACACTGACACACAAACATTTTTTGTGAACTTAAAGTTATGTTTCTGATCATGGCAAACAATTATTTTTCTTTCTCGGAAAATTGGTTTTAGATTTTAAAAAGTACCATAGTATGGCAGTTCATCCCAAAGACAGTGTTTAGACTTTTATTAGAAGAAAAAAAAGAGTGGAATAGAAAGCCGTTCTTTAACTCTCTATTTGGGCCCCAACCATGTAAGCTAAAGAGGGGATTGCTACAGAGGAACTCATCATCATCATCCTATCTATAATCTAATGAACACTTACTATGACCCACCAATTGTGTTAAATTCTTCATAAGTGTTTTCACATTTAGTCTTCACAACAATTCTATGATTGTGATGCTATTAAAAGGCCCATTTTGCAAATGGAAAAACTGGGGCTGAGTAGCTTCTGCAAGAGAACACAGATGGTGACATGCCTGTGGGAGGCCAAGTAGCAGCTCTCCAAAGATGTCCGCGTCATGATCCTCAGAACCTGCGAATGCATCAACTGAGAATATATTAATTTATAGGGCAGAAATCACAGATGTGATTAAGAATCTTAAAATAGGAAGATTATCCTGGATTACACAGGTAGGCTCAATGTACCACAAGGGCTCCTAAAAAGGAAAGAGAAATAGACAAATTAGAGGAGTCAGAAAAGAAAATGTGACAATAAACACAGAGGTCAATGGAATGCAATTGTGACTTCAGAGATGGAGCAAGAGACCACAACTGAAGCTCTATGGGCAGCCTCTAGAAACTAGAAAGGCAAAGAAATCAATTTTTGTCAGATGTCTTCCCAAGGAGCACAGTCCTACCAATACATTTATGTTAGTCTCGATAGAGCCTTTTTTGTACTTCTGAACTCCAGTTGCAAGATAATAAAGCTGTGGTCTTTTTAAGTAACTAAGTTTGTGGTAATTTGTTGTAGAAACAATAAGAAACTAATGCAGTGCCTGCCCTGTTCTCTCCTCTCACTGTTCTGAAAGTCAAGCAAAGACATCACTTCTGGTCACAGCGACCAATTCAAGAATAGACATGAAATTCACATCAACCACAATGGATGTCAATCATGAAACATCTATGGGAATGATTGGGAGTCTTTCTCTCTCACCTGGAGCTTCTGAGAAGAAGGGAATAAGCCTGGTAGAGCAGGAGCCACCATCAGAACTCACAGAGAAGGTAACACAGAAGAGAAATAGCCAAGAGATTGAGAGATTCTCCAACGATGAAGTATGAACACCTGGATGCAGCCAAGCTCAAAGCCAGTAACCCCTAGACCTCCTTCAGTTGTGTGAGCTTATAGTATGATTTATTTTCTTTAAGTGGATCTGAACTCGTGTTTTTACCACATATGAAAAAAGAGTCCTGACCAATACATTGCACTGGCAACATAATTTGGGATTATTTTATACATTTACTTAGGCCTCTAGATGGAACTTATGTATCATGAAAAGAAGGGTCTAGACCTCTGGAATAGGGAACTGGCTGCAAAGGACATCAGAACCCAGACAAACAGTCTGAGTTTCCAGAAGTTATCCAGTTCAAGCCAGAAACTGGAGTGCCAGGCCTTGAGAGATAGGCAGATGCCAGGGCTTGCAGACGGTACCATATGCCAAAGGCAGGGAAGGCTACATCCCAAAGTTCTGTCTTTCCATAGGTATACTGTGTTCAACAGCAGAAAGACTTATTTCAACAGATGGTTGGACTGAGGCAGCTGATATACCTTCTGCACCTGTTGGGCTGGGCTCAAGAACTCAAGCAATCTAAGACTGCAGATGGTGCTCAACCACAAGCCTCATGGTGGGGAGACAGAGGCAGAGGGAGGTGGATGCTGGCACTGAGACAGCCAAATAGCACAAATAAGAAAGGAACAAAAAGTGACTTTAGGGCCAGCATACCCTCAACATCCCCTGCCAGTCATAAATGACATATTGGTAACAGATAGGAAATGACAAGTGAGATTATGAAGAAGAACCAAGATTGTCTTCAGGTAAATTAGCAAGATAAGGTGTCGATGATGATGGTGGTGGTGGTAGTTGCAGTAGTGGCGATTATGATGGTGGTGGTGGTGCTGATTATAATAATCAGGGTAACTGTGCCAGTAGTAGCAATGACGGTGGTAGAAGTGGTGGTGGTAGTGAAGTGACAGTCGCCATTTATAAATGTTTCCTATGATTCAGGCATTGTACTAGACCATTAGTTTATTTAATCCATGCAATAATGCTATGAAATAGGTGTTAGAAGCCCTATATTACAAATGAGACAACATAGAAAGATTATGTAATCTGCCCAAGAGCATACAGATAGTAAGTGGGAAAAGAGAAATCTAAACCCAAGAATGCCTGACCCCAAAACCAGTGCTCTTAACATTATGCTTAAACCCAGCTTAGGGAGCCCCCAGGAGCCTATACTCTTGTTCTCTGTCTACTGCAATGTGCTTCTGACTCATTCTAGGCATTACAAACAATTGAGCACTTGTATTTCCCTGAGTTCATAGCAGTTTTCAACACATCATTTCCTACCCATGTGGTTTCCAATCTTGCAAATAAGAGAACTCTTTTTTAATAGCAAAATATTTTGCTTATGCCTACATGATTATACTTTTTAATATAAGTGACCAAGAAAATACATGCAAAAGAGCTGTTTCAATAGTACACAATTTGTTAAACTCTATGTGAATAATTACAACAGCATCTACTTGTATTCGAAAAGCACTCAATTACGTACTTAAGGCAGAAACATTACTTATTTGGGCTGTAATTGAGACTCCATGCATATGTGAATTGACTAACAACTCACGGTGGGAAGGAAGCCATCATGGGGCACCATCTCACAGTTTCCTTGGGAAATTTTTATGAAGAATGTAAGAGCAAATGGTTTTGAACATCAGAGAACGCCAGTAAATGGATGCTTGATCAGCTCAGCAACATTCACAGACCTGGAAGGTTTGTCTTCTCCATTCTTACCCTTGGAGCTTTTTGAGGGGCTCTAATATTCAATAAATGTTTGACTGACATAGCCAGGCACCAGGATTTTTATCTGGCCCATTTATTAATGGGACATGTCTATGGTCTAGACACTAACCCTCCCAGGAGCTCAGTTTCCTCACTTTAAAATCAGAGCCTTGATCTAGATGTCCGTGAGCCCTTTCAAGGACAATGTCTGATGCTATTTATGTTTTCACATCCAGTGGATTTCCCCAACCCTGCTTCTTCATAAGCCCCTGCTATTTTGTCATCAGAAAATGACCAGTATGTGAAGGTGCAACCAAAAAAAAATTCTCAAAATACAATTTTTCAAAATATAATGTTCTACCAGAGAACTTGTCAAAAATACCACTGCCTTGCTGAATAAGTCAAACAGTTCATCATTTCCTTCCAAAAGCCAATTTGAGTATGAAAGCGCAATGTATTCTTTTTAAATAGTAATTTTAACTGTTTTTAGATCCTGGCCTAATTTTCCTCACCAACTTCAGGAAGATATCTTCAAACGGCATTAAGGATGTAAGTTTTGCCTAGCTCCCGCCCCCCTCCCCATCACACCCCATGCTCCCTGCTTCAATCCTGTGTACAGAACCACCCTCTGGTGGATGAAATGCTTCCCTTCACACAGAAGCCCAAGTAGGGCTCTATCTACCCCATGGTAAAAATTCACAAGCTTTGCAGGTTTCCATTCTTCTTCAACAAAACCCTCAAAGAATCCAGATCCATTCTGCAATTCCTCTTCAACACATGTCTTTTCTGAGCTGGCAGAGCAATGCTGTCCAAAGATTGTCCACAGTGGGTTAAGGACAGAAACTGAGAGTAAATATTTAGAAACATTTACAGCGATCCAGTACAGTCACAATATCTGACTGCATGATTGTTTTTCTAGCAATTCAATTTTCATTGTACTGTATATAAGTGTTTGTCCACAAAAGATGGAAACCTAAAAACACCTGGGTCCTTCACTACAAGTAGTTTAAAAAGCACTGAGTAGATGACATGCATGCACAACTGTAATATGATGGAAAAATTATTGTAATGCTCAATCCAGTCACTCAGCATGAGTCTGTTGGTCAGTACAAGGGACAGTATACAGAATGATAAGGGTACTAACTCAGGAGCCAGATGGCATGGGTTCAAATCCTAGCTCTGACACCTACCAGCTAGATAACCTTGAGAGAGCTCTTTAACTGCTCTCAGGCTCAGTTTCTATGTCTGGAAAATGAATACTCGAATGAGACTTATATCGTTGCTGTGAAGATTATATGAAATTAGGTACACAAACTTGACCTGATGTCTGGTCCATGATAAGCACTCAGTGGCTGATGATAAAGAGAAGGAGCTGAGTGATTGGATAGATGGTAGTCCCTATTCTGTGGAGGCAGACAATGTATACAAATAAAAGCTATTAGTAGGGAGAGAGCTGGGACAGCAGTAAGTGGGTGTATGGAGGTGAGAGGGAAGAAAGAGATGGATGACTCTCCCTAGGGAGTTCAGGGTGGGCTTTATAGAAAACATGCCACTTGGATAGAGATGGCAACATCACGTATCATCTTCCAGGAAGACAACTGGGAAAAAAAATTCAAGCACGGAGAGAACACCTTCAAAGAAACAGGAGTTGGAACATAGTAGTGAGTTCTAACACCCTCAGCAATTCCGCATGGCAGTATTGTAGAGAAGGGGCAGAAAGAGTGAGTCTCTTTAGAAAAGGGATTGTAGTTCTTTCCTGTAGTTCTTCCCATTACTTAACACAACCCGGCAAGTGTGCTCAATCAATGCCTCTGGAATGAATGAGGCTGCATGTCACCTACATCATGCAGGAGATTGTCACTTCCTGGAGGCAATGGCATCTTCAGGGCGAAAGTTTTGCTATGTGGAATAGAGAGAGAATGTTCATTACGGAGATCAGTGCGTAAGGAAAGCCAAGGCAAGTGAAGAAGTGTATGCAGAAAGCAGAGAAGGTCTGTTCCCTGTAGGAACAAAAGATGAGGGCTGGGAAAGATCTAAGAAATCAATGGATAGATGGGGTGGAACCGAATAACAGGCAACATCGAAAAGGGCAGACAGAGACATCTGGATTCAAAGCGAAGCAACATCCTTGTGAATGCGATGTGCAAATAAAACAAGGAAATAGTGGAACCATTCTCCATAGTTGTGCAAGAGACGCCTAAATAGAATACCCTAAGAATCCCTGGGTTTCACTGACCACCCACTAAGCACAGCACTATGAGCTAGGCACCCGTTCTAAAACCTGGGCAACTTCTGGGCACCCACAGGGAAAAGGCACCCTTAGTCCCACCCCTTTCCTACCACTTTCACCTGGCTAACTGTCCCCGCTTCCTTCTCTGCTCTTAGATCTGGTTTCTATTCCTCCCTAAAGCTTTACCTGACTCCCAGGCTAGGTTGATTCCTTCAATCACTTAATATAGTTTTATTGTACCCCTTAGTACATGCACTTTTGTTGTGCAAGTACTTAGTACTAGGTACTGTAATTGTACATATACTTCGTACTGTGTTCTCTTGTTTGTTTGTTTTGAGACAAGGTTTCACTCTGTCCCCGAAGCTGGAATGCAGTGGCACAATCAAGGTTCACTGCACCCTCAACCTCCCAGACCCAAGTGATCCTCCCACTTCAGCCTTTCAAGTAGCTGAAACTACAAGAGTGTACCACCATGCTCAGCTAATTTTTGCACTTTTTGCAGAGACGGCATTTTGCCATGTTGCCCAGGCCAATCTTGGACTCCTGGGCTCAAACCATCCACCCATCTCAACTTCCCAAAGTGCTGGGATTGTAGGTGTGAGCCACCACACCCAGCCAAGGGACATATACTGTGTTAAGCACAAAAAACTTCCTTTCCTGGGGGCCCCACAGCACCACATGATCCCCTATATCATACAACTTATCACCCAGGGATAAGTGGCAGATTGAACGGTCTGTCTCTTCCACTGGACTGTGAGCTCTTTGAGATCAGGAATTCTATTTTATTAAACTGTGCCTCCCTAGAACAGTGCTTGGCACACAGCCTATGTTCATTAAATGTTAGCTGATATGATTAATGAATGAAGTGCTGAATGAATAAATGGGTAACAGACGAGCGTACAACCTACCAAAAGACATAGATGTACACACTAATACTGGGAATGAGTGGAACAGGGAAAGTGGTGGTAAAGGCAGAGGCACCATCGCCTCAGTCCCCAGAGTCCAGATTTGAATATCTGTGATGCTGTTCACAGATATTCAAAAATCGTGGATGGAGGGGGTCGGCCTGGTGCCAGGCTCACGGTGAGTCCTCAATCTATGGTGGCTTGAACGGAGGAAAACCCAGACAGCAGGAGGAGGGACTAGAAAAAGAGGGAGGGAAGGCGCAGGGTTGGAGGAGGAGCAGGGACTGCAGAGTCGTGTGGGCGAGTGGGATTTGGTATACACACAAGCACCTCAACACCTGTTAGTCATCTTTCCCCTCTTTCCTCCTTGCATAGGTAACGACTCATCACTTCTGAGACCGAGGTCCCCACAGCAAAGAAGAAACAAACGTGTCCAAGTGTTTGTCAGCCTCGGGAAGTTCCGAGACGGAGGCAAGGGCGCCACCTAGTGCACAGCAGAGGCGTTTTCCCAGCTCCTCCAAGGGTCTTTTCTAAACAGGCCTTGCCTCCTTTACCAAACTGGGCTGACTTACCTGTCTTAGTATCTGTGAGGCAGCAGAAAGAACCACAGACTCACGAGCAGGAGGGGGTCCGTTGTGGACGGGAAGATGCCACACAAAACGTCACTTTGGGAATACCCTGCCGTTTGCCTCTCTCACTCCCTCCTCTCTATCCCTAAAACATCAGCAAGCTGACAGTTGCCACACAAATTTGGTTATCTCAGCAGAATCCCACTCTCCAGATCAATGCATACCCGATGGCCGAGCCTGAGCTAGGTCTCCAGTTTCATGTTTGTTTACTAACCCACAGTCATGCTCACCTGCCAACACTCTCTGGCCTTGGGGGAGATTCCTGGGTTGTTCTCCCAAGAACGTCCTGCCTCACTCCCTCACTCCCTTTCTCTGTCTTTTCCTGTTGGCAGCCTACTCATCTCTGCAGCTCTCACTGGCTTCCGCGTGTTGTTAAGACAATGCTCAATGTCTTTTTTGTCTTTTGTTTGTTTGGTTTTGAGACAGAGTCTAGCTCTGTAACCCAGGCTGGATTGCAATGGCACGATCTCAGCTCACTGCAACCACCGCCTCCCGGGTTCAAGCGATTCTCTTGCCTCAGCCTCCCAAGTAGCTGCAATTACGGATGTCTGCCACTACACCCAGCTAATTTTTGTATTTTTAGTAAAGATGGGGTTTCACCGTGTTGGCCAGGCTGGTCTCAAACTCCTGACCTCAAGTGATCTGCCCGCCTCAGCCTTCCAAAGTGCTGGGATTACAGGCGGGAGTCACCACACACGGCCTCAATGTCTTAACATGATCCACAGGGCCCTAGGAGAACTTTGCACGTGACGCTGCCCAAGGCTCCTGTCCTCACTTATCAGCTGACTCAGTCTCACTAAAGTTGAGGAATTCTTTGTAGATGTCACATCTTCCGAAAAGTCTTCCTTATGTGCCAGTACCCCTCCCCCAACTGACAGGTGTGCTGTCCCTACTCTGCTTCCAGCATCACTCCGTTTTGGAATTATTTATGCATATTTACCTTCCATTAGACTGTGAGTTGTGTGTCATGGGGACTCTGTATCATTCATTCATTGCCACGGAGCACAGAAGCCCTTCAGTTAATATTTGTTAAAATAATAGGAAAAGTAATCAATAATAAAATGTTCAGCAAATCAATGAGTGAGCAGAATGCCTGCACTAATCATGTTCCTGGCAATTAGTAATGCACGGCTTTTGGAGAGTGCTGTATCTTCCTACCTCTTGCCTCCGTTTCTCACCTGTGAAATTGAAGTACCGTTGACCCTTGAACAACACAGGGTGAATTGCACAGGTCCCCTTAGACACAGAGATTTTTTTCAATAAAAGGTACACCAAGCATGCCGGCCCCTCCTGCCTCCCCTTCCATCTACTCCACCTCTTTCACCTCTGCCACTTCTGAGACAGCAGGATCAATCCCTTCTCTTTCTCCTCCCTCAGCCCACTTCATGTGAAGATGATGAGGATGAAGACCTCCATTATGATCCACTTTCACTTAAAAACTAGGAAACAGATTTTCTCTTCCTTATGGTTTTCTTAATAACATTGTCTTTTCTCTAGTTTATTCTTGTAAGAATGCAGTATACAACACATACAGCATGCAAAATATGTGTTAATTGACTTTATGTTAATGGTGAGGCCTCCAGTCAACAGTAGGCTAGTAGTTACTAAGTTTGGGGACAGTCAAAAGTTATACACAGATTTTCGACTTTGGGGAGGGTCAGCAGTCCTAACTCCTGCATTGTTCTAGGGTCAATTGTAATGACAGCTACTCCCAAGAGTATAGCAGCGAACTATATCCTTTATGAAAGTAAAGTTTCTGCCCTTAAAAACTCACAGTCTAGAGTGATGGAGAGGGACAGAAAATTAACCGGCATTTACCATACAGAATAAATTTGAAAGCACAGAGTAGAAACTTCCAGACCATTCTACAATAAGGGATATGACAAGTAAATATATGGAATGACAAATTGGGAACAAATGTAGGGCAAGAAAGCAAAGCAGGGCAAAAGGCATGGGGAGGGTATAATGTTGGAGAGGTTGGTTATGTCACATAAGATGGTCAGAAATAGTCTCTCATGAGGAAATGGGAAAGCAATCACGCAGTTAGTTGAGGAAAAGAAATCAAGGCAGAAAGGACAGCAGGTGCAAAGTATGAAGCCAGCCCAGGTGAGGGCATCTGAGGGAGACCTTGGTCTCCTCATTCCCTTTCTCTTGCACTCACTTTCCCAGGGAAGGACCCCAGAAGCTCCTACCAAATGCACCCACTGCATCTGAGAACAACTTCTGCCTTCAGTATCTGATGTCTTCCCACATGGCCAGCTGAGCTAAAAATCAGTTACCTGCAGGTCTTTGCCTATTCTCATTTGACCTAGGAGCCTGGGCAGCAAGTTACCTGCCTCTTCCCTTCTGGTCTTCATAATCTTCATCACTGAAGATCACTAAAGATAGTGATCTTCTAAGGACAGTGGTCCCAAGGCAATGGGAGCCAACCATGGAGAGACATTATCAAATCATCATTTTATAAAAATAAAAAATATGAATTTGTCTGCAGTATGAACCACACATTGGAGAGAGAAAGCTAGCACAGGAAAACCAGTTAGAAGGCTGTTGCATCATCAGTCCAGTGAGCCATGATGGTGACCTAAATCCAAAAAACAGCAGTAAGGACAGAAAGGTAGAACTGATGGGGCTTGGTAACTGATTAAATGTGGGCCCATGGGGAAATGAGAGGGCTCAATGATGACTTCCAGCTGTCGCTGTGGCAACCAGAGTTTGGGAGTGATACTCACTGAGATAGAGAAGAAAAGCAGAAGGAGCGTAGAGAAAGATGATGTTCTTAACCACATCCTGGATTATCTTATGTGATTATCCCCTGTGTGAGAAAGAGAAAAGCAGTACCTCGCTATTCTCTGACGACTAAATGAGATGGTACAGAGTAAACACTCAACAAATGTTCATTCCTTTCTGCCACTCATTTTGCGTCCTGGTTTATCATGAGATATCTGAACGGCCGGCGTCCCCGATATCAGGCTGTATGGAATTGACCTCAGCATCAGTTACACAAAAGGAGTTCTTTAAGCTCATGGCAGCATAAAGAAACCGCTATAAATGAATCTGCTTATAGGATGCGTTGTGACCTTAAGCCTGAACATGTTGAATATTATGAATAAATTGCAAATAACTTACAGGTGTCAATGCCATGTGGGCGTGGTATCAGCTGGCCGCTAGTCTGCCCTCATGAGTCGATGAACCTATCTCCTTAGCCAGTAGGAGCAGCGCACCACTGAGTCCCATTTATTTCTGTGGCTGCCCTGGCCCTCCCTTCCCTGCTTCCATGTCCGGGCGTCAGTGCTGACTTCAGCTGTCTCAGATTTAGTCCGGAAAGTCACAAGCTTTCTGCAATCAGAAGACTAAATGCTATTCTGTTGCTTATAAACTGCAGTTTGAATGAAATAGCTTGTTTTTCATTAATATATTTTTTCTTTTTCTCCTTTTCTAAAAATTGATGTGTTTAATTTAATTCTTTTTTATTTCCACACCTACTCATATTCCTCAGACCACCTTCCCAATGAGCAACTATTCTAAAATTCTTAAAGCACAGGCTGGGTGTGGTAGCTTACCCCTATAATCCCAGAATTTTGGGAGGTAGAGGCAGGAAGATCACTTGAAGTTGGAAGTCCGAGACCAGCCTAGCCAACGTGGCGAAACCCTATCTTTAATACAAACACAAAAATTAGCCAGGCATGGTGGCAGGTGCTTGTAATCCCAGCCACTCAGGAGGCTCAGGCACAAGAATCACTTGAACCTGGGAAGCGGAGGCAACTGTGAGTCGAGATCACACCACTGCACTCCAGCTTGGGCAACAGACTGAGACTCCATCTAAAAAATAAAATAAAATTCTTACAACACATCCTTTTATATATGTGTGTGTTTCGTGAATGGATCAAGTGATAATAGACTTAATGGATTAATAATAAAAAATTAAATTCTTAAAACATATCCTTTTGCTTGTATGTATTTCATGAATGGACTAAGTGATAATACACTTAGTCAATTTTTTTTTGTTCCTCCTCCTCTTTGACTTCCTTTCCTGGGCTGTGAACATCTCCAGGATGGGCACATGCCTGCTTAGTGTCTCCAAAGCCTACGTCTCTCAAGAGTTTAGAACTATCTCCACATAGTGATTCTCAAAAAAAAACAACAAATTCTTATGGGCCCAAGTTGAACCAAATTCTACAATGTTCCAGAGACCTAAAGACTTCACACACGAAATCTTTATAACGCAATTCAAAATGATTTAATTATGCCTGCTGACACAATTTGTGGATGCAGTAGCTGAGTTCTCTACAAACTGACGATAAAGAACCAGTCAGGGCTCTGAGAGAGAACTGGAGGAGTAAAACAAAGGGCTTCGATCGATTGTGATTCTTATTACAAATGGTATCACTTGATTCTCTTGTGCCAGACTTTGTTCCACATTGAGATAACCATGGTTTTACAGAAAGAATCCTGGAGTTCCAAGACTCATGACTGAATCCCACTAATAAGCTGTTATCATTTCATGTTATTTATTTATTTATTACTTTCTAAGGTGGCCAGACTTTAAAAGCAACATTTACTATCAGAATTTGCATGGGACACAAATGGGACTTTGAAGTAAAGCCTTATCAGGGTTGGAAACCACTCTAGAGATTAGCTACTTTTTTCAAATCTCTCTCAAGGGCCACCCTGTGAATTAGTATGCAGGGAGGGGAAGATGTTTATGTACCTGATACTTTGCCAGTGAAAACATACAAGCTGCTAAACATTGAAAAACTCTCTCTCCTGAGAGGAGAGAGATCCAAGATGGCTGATTACTAGCAGCTCGGGATTGTAGCTCCCACTGAAAACGCAAAGAACGAGAGGACGCCATACCTTCACATGAATTCTTGTTGCTCACGCACCAGGAGATTCCCAGCGGAGGAGCCCCACGGTTCGCCAGCGCGACTCTTGTGACCGGCGAGGCGGTTTTGCCGGTGCCTCGGAGCGTCGGTTCTTGGTGCAGAGTCAGAAAAGCACCATCAATCTTAACGCCGCTGATTTAGTCAGTGCAGTGGGTTGCTCAGATTTCGGCGCTGAGAATCAATAAGTCAGACGTCCACTCAGAAACTCAATTACAAAGACGGTAAATACAAAGACCACAGATGGATAAATTTATAACGAAGGGAAGAAAACAGCCAAAAAAGGCTGAGAATACCCAAGATCAGAACGCCTCTCCCTCAACGGGGGATCACAGTTCCTCATCAGCAACAGAACAAGGCTTGATGGAGAACGAGTGTGTTCCAATTACAGAAGCAGGCTTCAAAATGTGGATAATGAGAAACTTCTGTGAATTAAAGGAACTTGTTTTAAACCAATCCAAAGAAACTAAGAACTTTGAAAAAAGATTTGACGAAATGTTAAAAAAAATACACAATTTAGAGAGGAATATAAGTGAATTGATGGAGCTGAAAAACACAATACGAGAACTTCGTGAAGTATGCACAAGTTTTAACAGCCGAATTGATCAAGCAGAAGAAAGGATATCAGAGGTCGAAGACCAACTCAATGAAATAAAACAAGAAGACAAGATTAGAGAAAAAAGGATAAAAAGGAACAAGCAAAGTCTCCAAGAAATATGGGACTATGTGAAAAGACCTAATCTACGCTTGATAGGTGTACCTGAAAGTGAGGAAGAGAATGAATCCAAGCTGGAAAATACGCTTCAGGACATTATTCAGGAAAATTTTCCCAACCTAGTAAGGCAGGATAATATTCAACTCCAGGTAATACAGAGAACACCACAGAGATATTCCTCAAGAAGAGCAACTCCAAGGCACATAATCGTCAGATTCACCAGGGTTGAAATGAAGGAGAAAATACTAAGGGCAGCCAGAGAGAAAGGTCAGGTTACCCACAAAGGGAATCCTATCAGACTCACAGCAGATCTCTCAGCAGAAACCCTACAAGCCAGAAGACAGTGGGGGCCAATATTCAA
This sequence comes from Saimiri boliviensis, assembly GCF_048565385.1. Lineage (NCBI taxonomy): Eukaryota > Metazoa > Chordata > Mammalia > Primates > Cebidae > Saimiri > Saimiri boliviensis. Next base: position 80,120,188 of record NC_133463.1, read on the forward strand.
CATCCTTAAAGAAAAGAACTTTCAACCCAGAATTTCACATCCAGCCAAACTAAGCTTCACAAGTGAAGGAAAAATAAAGTTTTTTGTGAATAAGCAAGCACTCAGAGATTTCATCACCACCAGGCCTGCTTTACAAGAGATTCTGAAAGAACCACTACACATAGAAAGGAACAAACAGTATCAGCCTTTCTAAAAAAATACCAAAAAGAGCATCAATATAATGAAGAATTTACATCAATGGACAAAATAGCCAGCTAATATTAACTGGCAGTATTAAACTCACATATATTATTATTGATTCTAAATTTAAATTGACTAAATCCCCCATCCAAAGACAGGCAGGCAATTTGAATAAAAAACTAAAACCAATCAGTATGCTGCATCCAGACCCATCTCACATTCAAGGATACACAAAGATTTAAAACAAGAGATGGAGAGGATTTACCAACCAACCAGAGAGCTAAAATAAATAAATAAAAGGCAGAAGTTAAAATTAAGCAACAAAGATCAAAAGAAGCAAAGAAGGACATTATATAATGATAAAAGGATCAATGCAACAACAAGAAGAGCTAAAGATCCTAAATATATACGCATCCAATACAGGAATACGTAGATCAGTACCACATCATATCAACTTAGAAGTTTAAACGAAATGTTCGTTGGCTCCTTGTTTGTTATTCTCTTCCCTCATTTTCTTTTATATCTCCATTATTAAGGACAATTATAGGCATACCCATATTTAGATTGCATTCTAGCCCAGGCAATAAAGCAATACCCCCATTCTCTCTCCCTCTTCCTCTTTCTTTTTCTTCCTCTTCTTTATTCTTTTTCTTATAAAAAAAAATAAAAATAATAAAAAAAAAAAAAGAAAAACTCTCAAACCAGTTGATAAATAAGTTCCATTCCACCCCAGGCTCTTGGCCTCAACCCCTCTATCCTTTTTCTAGGTCTTCATTGACTGTCACGGTTTCCTGCACAGCAGCTGGAGTAATGCCAGATGGTGCAGGTGCTGAGGTACTGCTCAGATACCAGTCCTCCCATTTACAAGCTCTGTTCTAATTGATCAGACACTTGCTATGGTGACTCTTGGCCATTTTAGACAGGCATGTGTGTGTGTGTGTGTGTGTGTGTGTGTGTGTGTGTGTTTGTCTGTCTGTCTGTGTGTATCTCTCTGACTCTCTTTTCTGCTTCTTTCTGCATGAGGATTCCATTCTCCTCTCTCTGACATAAGACTTAATGTTCTTACCACTAGTTTCTCTTCCTTTATCACCTAACCCTGCATAGTACTTACATGGCCTCACTGCCCCCTGTCCACTTCCTGACATTCAGCTTGTTTCTAGCTTCCAGTTTCAAATTCCTGGTGACAGAAACCACACTGATCCAGTTAACTTTTCTATTCAGTCACATCGCCAAGTCCTAGCTACCTGGGTCTGACCACCAAGAAAGCAGCGTGGGGGAAGATGATGGTTCAGCTTCCCTTGGAAGGGTATGACATTGATCTGTACAGAACAAATAGTTTTGTTTTTTTTTTTCTTTTTTTTTTTTTGAGACGGAGTTTCGCTCTTGTTACCCAGGCTGGAGTGCAATGGCGCGATCTCCGCTCACTGCAACCTCCGCCTCCTGGGTTCAGGCAATTCTCCTGCCTCAGCCTCCTGAGTAGCTGGGATTACAGGCACGCACCACCATGCCCAGCTAATTTTTAGTATTTTTAGTAGAGACGGGGTTTCACCATGTTGACCAGGATGGTCTCGATCTCTCGACCTCATGATCCACCCGCCTCGGCCTCCCAAAGTGCTGGGATTACAGGCTTGAGCCACCGCGCCCGGCCGAACAAATAGTTTTTATAGAAAGCAATTCTGGATTCATTTGTAAAAATTTTCTTGAAAGAGCCTGGAACATACTGGAGAGTCAATAAAATCCCTTCTGAAGCTGACTCTGTGAGAAGCTAGAAGTTAGTTCAAGACCAGTTCCATCACCTACTACTTGTGATGTTAAACTTAGCGAATTCTCTGGGCTTCTATATCTTATAGTGCAAAGTGAAGAGGAGTAGGATTTCTACTTTATGAAACTATTGTGAGATTGAAATGAGAAGTTCCCTGTGTGTGATAGTAAAGATTAATAGCTTTGGGGTCTATCAGACCTCTTCCTCTACTCATTAGCCAGAGGATTGGGTACAAATAATTTAACAGCTTATAACAAACGATCCCCCAAAATTGGAGTTGAGGTTACTGGAAAATTGAGGCAACTCACATAGTTTGAGATAATCTCCTGTCCAGGTTGGAGAGGGAACTCCAGCTGGTGAAGCCTGTGAAACTTTCTTTCTAGGGCACTACCACAGGCCATGCATTCTACTCCAGCTTCACATTTCTACAAAGAAGCCTCTGACTGGCTCGGCTTTGGTTACTGTATGCAACAGACTGAATGTTTATGTCCCCACCCCAAATTCATCTGCTTAAATCTAATCCCCAATGCAATGGTATTTGGACATGGGCCCTTTGGGAGGTGACCGGGTTATAAGGGTGGAGCCCTCATCAACAGCATTAGTGCCCTTAGAAAAGAGGTCCCAGAAGCCGGGCGCGGTGGCTCAAGCCTGTAATCCCAGCACTTTGGGAGGCTGAGGCGGGTGGATCACGAGGTCAGGAGATCGAGACCATCCTGGTCAACACGGTGAAACCCCGTCTCTACTAAAAATACAAAAAAAATGAGCTGGGCATGGTGGCACGTGCCTGTAATCCCAGTCAGGAGGCTGAGGCAGGAGAATTGCCTGAACCCAGGAGGCGGAGGTTGCGGTGAGCCGAGATCGCACCATTGCACTCCAGCCTGGGTAGCAAGAGCGAAACTCCGTCTCAAAAAAAAAAAAAAAAAGAAGAAAAAGAAAAAAAGAAAAGAGGTCCCGGAGAGCGCCTTTGCTCCTTCTACCAAGTGGAACACAGAAAAAAGATTCCTTGTCTATAAACAAGGAATCAGGCCCTCACCAGTTAACCCAAATCTGCCTGTACCTTGATCTTGGACTTCCAGCCTCCATGACTATAAGAAACAAATCTCTGTTGTTTGTAAGCCACCCAGTCTATAGCATTCTATTCTAGCACTCCAAATGGATTAAGGCATTCTCTTTCACTAAACCAGTCAGCCTTGGCTCAAGGACAGTTGGGTTGGGATGAGGAGAGTAAAAGGACCCTCCCAGCATGACAACTGGGGCAGTTGCTGTGGGCGAAGACTGAATGACAGGAAGCACTTAGCTCACTGTCAGACACACAATGGACACTCAGTGCAGTGTTGCTGTGTGATAATGTTTTCCAAAGTTTGACATCCTTATTTTCCTACATGACTATCAGGTTGCTAACATTGTACTCCATAAAGCAGAGAGAAGTATAAGAAATGGCCCTGCTTTTCGGAATCTTTTTCTTTTATACTTTAAGTTCTGGGGTACCTGTGCAGAACGTGCAAGTTTGTTACATAAATATATGTGTGCCATGATGATTTGCTGCATCCATCATCCCATCATCTGCATTAAGTATTTCTCCTAAAGCTTTCCCTCCCCTATCCCCCCAACCGTTATCCCCCACCCGGTCCCCCACCCCCTGACAGGCCCCATTGTGCGATGTTCCCCTCCCTGTGTTCACGTGTTCTTATTGTTCAACACCCATTTATGAGTGAGAATATGCGGTGTTTGCTTTTCTGTTCTTGTGTCAGTTTTCTGAGAATGATGGTTTCCAGCTTTATCCATGTCCTTGAGAAGGACATGAACTCATCCTTTTTCATGGCTGTATAGTACTGTGTGGTGTATATGTGCCACATTTTCTTTATCCAGTCTATCATTGTGGGCATTTGGGTTGGTTCTAAGACTTTGCTATTGTGAACAGTGCCACGATAAACATACACGTGCATGTGTCTTTATAATAGAATGATTTATAATCCTTTGGGTATATACCCAGTAATGGAATTGTTGGGTCAAATGGTATTTCTTCAGAAGGTGGCCTTCCAGAATCTTACAGTCTAGATGAGAAAAATAACAATGCATAATTACAGGCTTGATTTTATAACACAGATTACAGGTACAAAGGGACAAAGTGGAGCAGCCTCACAGACGGAGGGGTGATGGCAAATGAAAAAAAAATTCCAAGAGACAAATAGAAGTGTTGTAAGAAAAATAGTTTGGAAAAAATTGATTTTGAGGCTAGACTAGAAAGTAATTTTCTATTCCATTTCCTGAGCAGTCTCATACCCATAACAAAAAATAGACTTATTTATAATGCCATTGATTGCCTTGTATATAGAGTTAAGAATATAAAATAGGAGGGGGTACATTCCATTTTGACAGATGCAGAAATAATAAGAAAAACGCAGTCATCATTCCTCCACTGCTCCCTCTGGATCTTTTCTGTTTTCTCTGACTCCCTGCCTTGCCAAGCAATTTAGTTTTATCCCTACGAATGAAGCAATTTACATGATTTGAGTTCGGCTTTGTTTGTGTATTACTGAGAAATGCCCTATACCTCCACCATCAATTACCTTGAACAATATTGTGAGGATTTATTTGAAAATAGATTTAAGCAAAATGTATCTTTCACACACAGAGAGAATGCAACTATAGTATTAGAAGATAAATTAACGTTTCCACTAATCTAATCCAGGCTGTCTATGAAACATTTCTTAATAAGATAGTCGAGAGGGCTGCATTCTGCTTATGCGCCAGCCTGTGGATTTTCACAGGGGCTCTGCCTGTCACCTCCACTTTATGTTCTTTCTCACGCAGGCATTTCAATATTGGTGCATTCTGATTTCCTGCAGTGAGAGACGATTTCATAATGAACAGTCCCCAGTGCAGCAAGGCCAAGGATAGCTCGGACATGACACCTTCAAAGGAAGTCTCTGTTCTAGAGCTTAGAGACTGGAGTGTGTGTGTGGTGTGTGTGTGTGTGTGTGTGTGTGTGCGTGTGCGCGTGTGATGCTGAGGCTTCCTTCAAAGAGCTAGCTAGTCCAGGAAGAATAATTCTGATCTTAATTTTTCCTTATTCCATAAGAAAGTAAAAATAGCCAGCATTTTTCATACTGTCTTCTGGGATTTTTATATCTATTAATACTCATTAAAGCTTCAAAATAACTGAGTAAGGTCCATAGGATTATTATCACCATTTTATAGATGAGAAAACTAAGGCACAGAGAGGTTAAGAAAGCTGGCCAGATGGACGAACTGGTGGTACACTCTGGAGGTAGGTTTTGAACAGAGGTAATTTGAATCTAGAGCTTGTTACACTGTTTACTAGATGTCTGAGTTTCACGTGCAGGTTCGCTACATGGCTATGTTGCATAATTATGAGGTTTGGGCTTCTAGGGTACCCATCATCTGAAGAGTGAGCATTGTACCCAAGCTCAGTATACAGAAATAAAAATGTTACAGTATATGGAAATATTATAATGTACAGAAAGAATATTCTGTATATTCTCTTTTTTTCCAGCCTTCCCCCTTTTGGAGTTCCCAGTGTCTTCTTCCTTCTGTAGGCCCATGTGCACCCATTGTTCAGCTCTAACTTATAAGTGAGAACGTGTGGCATTGGGTTTTCTGTTTCTGAGTTATTTCACTTAGGATGATGGCCTCCGGTTCCATCCATGATGTGGAGGCTGCAAAATGATCTTATTTTTTATAATGGCTGTGTAGTACTTCACAGAGTGTATGCTCTTAATCCCTTAAATATACTACCAGAAGACTTTTTTGAGGACCCTCGTACATACACCCATACCCAGAATATGATCCTGAAAAAAAAATTTTAATGTGGTCATTAATTAAAATCCTCAATTTCAGATCCTTGGCTCCAGACAAAATGGCTACACAGATCAACTTGATCTGGAATCATGACTCTGCCCTTTTATTTCTTCTCTGCCCCATTTACTGTCAATGATTTTTCATTCCCATTCCCACCAATGAATACTGCTATGCTGTACAGATAGGGGAGATGCCATCCCCCTGCACTCTGCGGAAGTGACCCCACTTAGGGCATAATGGCCCTTTGTGGGTCCCATGGTTATTGTTATTATTACATATTTATGAAATGCTCCTTATGTTCTTGTACTCATATTCTAAGCACTTCTTACGCATATTATTTAAACCACATCCCAACTCCATATGGGTTACTACTGCCAGCCACATATTTTTAGAGTTTGAGAACGAAATGAAATTTTGCATATAAAGCCTATTGCTTATTCCACTTAGCATAATGTCCTCTAGGTTCACCCATGTTGTCACAAGTCATAAGATTGCCTTCTTTTTGAAGGCAGTATAGTGTTTCATTGTGTTTTTCTATCACATTTTATCAGTTGGTCCCTTGATGGACACACGTTGCTTCCCTATCTTGCCTACTGTGAATAATGCTACAGTGAACACGGGAGTATGGCTACCTCAATTATCATGCATCAATTAAAAATGACATTTTTAAAGTCCGTTGATCAGTACCTGGTCCAAAGGAAGCACCCCAAAATGTCAGCTGTTGTCATTACCATCATCATTCTCTTTTATTATTATTGTACTTCTTACTATTGCTTTAACACAACTCATAGGGGATGCAGGACAGGTTAGAACTTGGATCTGTGTGCCTCCAAAGCCTATGCCTTCATCATCATCATAAAGTCTCTGTGCAAAAATCAGCAACCAAAACAGCGAGAGAGCCATGAGCCAGCACATCAGAAGAGTGGCTAACAGATAGGGTTTGTTCATTGGGGTGTAGCTAAGACTCTGGGAAGTAGAAATAGTATTCTATCTATTTTTTGCCATTGAGCCTAAGTGCGACCAATAGTCACGACTTCAGAGAGGCGATGTTTAACTCTACTTGTGGAGCATTGCCACAATCTTTCCTTACTAAAAATGAAATAGAATTTTCTGCACTGAGACTGGTATTTTTATACCTGGAAACACTAACTTAGAAGGTCTGCAACTATCCATCAGAGACGCTGAAAAGAATTTACTGAGGTAGCGTCATGAGTTACCTTCAACCATCCCCTACTAATGAAATTCTATGATTCATACAGAAGCCTGGAAGCCTAGGAAATTTCCCTTCCTTATCCCAACCCAGACACAAGGTGCAAGCCTTCTTTGTTGACCTTCTATTCTATTCCTTTCAAATTTCAGGACCTCAAAACTTACCTGATAAAATAATGGTCTTAATGTATCTCATTTTCAGTAGATCAATATGTTTCTCCTTCTGCTGAATTTGTTTTAAAACAACCAAAAATATTAATTACATAAATAAAACATGTATATTATGGAAAATTAGAAAATATTTTAAAAAGATAAATATGAAACAAAATTAGAAAATCTAAAAACAGAAAAAAGATAATTTATCTATATCTCTATCAATATGTTGATATGTATTTTGCCAACCTCTTTTTAACTTTTTGCAATTTAAAAGATGAATTCTGAAAACACATATATGGCTCTAAATATAGAAATGTTCTGTAGAGTGGAAATTATGCATATTTTCACTGCAGTAGACCAAATATTGAGCACTTAACTACATGCGAAATATTGTGTAAGTTACTAACAATGCACAATCAAATACGTCAAGATTCCTTCTCTCAAGACTCTCACAGTCTAGGCCAGGAAACAGCACATGAATAAACATTAATAAAAGTATGCACGTAATAAGAGTTGCTGTAACAATAAGTACATACGGGTTTATTTGTGCTCCCAAAAGGAGTAATGGCTATAATCACAGTAACTAACAGTATTCAAAATTTACACTTATTTTAGCTGGTTTTAACCTTAAGACAACCTTGGGAATTGACAAGCATTTTTATCTTTATCTCCATTTTAAGGAAAACAGAGAAATATAATGGAAAAACTGTGGGTTTTAGAACCAAGGAGATTTACATTCAACTCTAGATTCTGGTTCTGACTAGCGACATAGCCTTAAACTGTCACTTAACATATTCAACTACCTTTCACAGTAGCTTTCGGGTTTGTAATTGACATCTGTAGGCAGGTAATCTCTAAAATGTAGCTTTCATTACTGACCAAAGCTCAGAATAAGTCAGTGATTTGTCCAGGATCACGCAAGTAGTGAACCGAGTAGGAACTCTAAACAGAGTCTCTGATTCTAATCCTGTCTTCCTCCGCAGCACCACTTATAGTACTTAGGCAATCGTCTGTTGCAGGCAATGGGACGGTGTCGAAAATAGAACAGGTGCTACATAAATATCTCTGTGTATCTATCTATATATACATGCATTTTGCATATTTCTCTCAGTTTTCTTTTTCTTCTTAAGTGACCGGAAAAAAAGAAAGGTCAAATAAAAGTTGGGTATTTTTTCCCACTAAAAATATGCTGCCCAAATTCCCATTTCACAGTCTCCAATGTCAATAGTGCAGGCTGCAATTAAAAGAGGAAATGAGAGGGGCTCATGATGCCTAAGGAGAAATCCATTCTATAACTGCAAAACCTGCAAAGTAACTCTGCTCATAAGATACGGACCATTTGCCTTCTAGGCTATGACTCTACTGTCCTGTGGACTGGGCTGAAAGCCCACCTGAGACCTCTCAAGATACCAGTTTAGTTTCCATTTTAATTTGATGGATAATGAGTTCCTTTTATACAAGATGCTCACCTTTCTTAGTTCTCTATAATGATGAAACAGGGCGGGTAAAGAAAACACAGAGCAGTGGTGAAGAGAAAAACCCAGCCAACCAGGCCACTGCCTGCTGACCATGAGTCAGCAAGGTAACAGTGTTATGTAACATGGCTGAAATGAGCCATACCGTCTGAGGACAAACCACAGAAGCTGGAGTTGCAAGAAACCTTAGAGTATTCTCTTTTGAAACAAATTTTTTTAACTCATTCCATAATCAGAAATACATTTTACAATTACAAGCTAACACACACGTATAAACACCCAAAACAAAAAACTTTCATATGACAATGTTTATCCTTACCCACATGGGATGCAGTCCAATATTGCCTAGTCTGACCCATTCTCTTCTTTACTACTTGGCAGAAATTAATTTCTCAACATGCTAATAATCACCACATGTGGTTTGGTTGGAAAAAATCTGCTTAGAAGAATATCTTCTTCAATCCTCTATGCAATGTCCATGCCAATTCTGATTCATGCTAGCATAGGGTACTCTTTAAGAAAGTCAAAATCATTCAAGAAACGTGAATTTACAAAAAAATGATGAAAGAAGAAGAATAATATTCCCCTTTCATTGTGAGCACTTACTATATATCAGACTCCATGCTGGTGCTCCAAATCTATGTACTATTTCATCCTTACAGCAAGCCCTTTAGATGGTTCTATTATCACGTCTGTTTTACGGATGAGGAAATTGAGGCTTCCACTGAAGGCTAGCTGTTTCTCAACAAGGCTCACTTGGAGCTCAGTTATCTGCAGTTAATCCATTAATCAGCATCTAGTCTACTTAACTATCTAATCCATTTGGTACTCTGTCATCTGCAGGACGGAGGTTATTGGGGACTAATGCTTTTGTTACATTTGCTCTTCCTCTCAGATGTCACTTGACCCTGGCACTTGCCCTTTTTTGATCTTGCCGTGCTTTCTGTAACAGGAAGTTTACCGGGGCGTACAGCCAGAGTTGGTCCTGGAATGAAAACATGGATTCAACAAATCATCTCTGGAATTCTATCTGTATGCATTTCTTCCCTCCATCTTCAACCTGTTCACTTTCATTATGAGGGCAAAAGGCCACATCAGCTCCAGGCATCACAGTCTCACATGACTGCAGCCAAACTGGAGAGACAAGCGAGGAAAAGGGCTTTCTCCTCCCTATTTGTATTTGTGGTTGTTGTTGTTGGGTTTTGTTTTTGTTTTTGTTTTTTGTTTGCAAGACAGAGTCCCGCTCTGTTGCCCAGGCTGGAGTGCAGTGGCACGACTTTGGCTCACTGCAAACTCCACCACCCCGATTTAAGTAATTCTCCCTCCACAGCCTCCCAAGTACCTGGGATTACAGGCACCTGCCATCACAGAAGCTAATTTTTGTATTTTCGTAGAGACAGGGCTTCACCATATTGGCCAGGCTGGTCTTAAACTCCTGATCTGAGGTGATCTGCCCGCCTCGGCCTCCCAAAGTGCTGAGATTACAGGCATGAACCAACTCACCCAATCTTCTTCCCTGTTTTTGGATTGAAAAACTGTTTTTTCTTAAAGACCTCAAAATGCTTCCATTGGCCAGAGCTCAGTCACTAGCTCACCTCAGACCAATCACTGCTATATCTGCTGCCTTCCCTAAGGTGGGCATTTTGCCACATGTACAAAACCATGATTCTGTCAGTGAGGAAGGGGGTCATGACCGTTGGGTAGGCAACTAACACTGTCTGATCCATTGGCCTTTTAAAATCTGCATCGTGCTCACCTTTCCAGCCATATCTCTCCCCACTTTCTCCCGACATTGAACTCCCACTCAAACTTTACTGACCTTTTTTTTTCTTTAGTTATTTCAGTGTGCAATGACTTACTAATCTTAGAACGTTTACTCTTGTTCTTTCCTTCACCTAAAACATTCTTCACCTGACTTCCATCCTCTTATACTTGTTAATCCGTACGCTTGCTCAAGGTCCTGAATTAAATGTCCTCTCCTTCAGTAAACCATGTCTGTGTAAGGTCTGGGTTAAGTGCCTCCCATACCTACTCTCTACTTGACTGAAATGAAATTTAGAAGCCATGTCTGTCATTACCTTTCTTGTACCCTCAGTCCCTATTAAGGTACCCTCAGTGGTCTTTTGCTAAATATGTATTGAATAAATGAGTAAAAACCACAGTTATTCAGTAGAAAGGGCATTGTATTTTAATATTATCTATTTTGAGTACACATAAGAGACATTATCAAATTTTTATAAACCACATAACAAAATTGCAGGGTGTGCTCATCCCAATTTTACTCAATAGAAAATGAAACTCAAAGGGATCATGTTCAAGGCCACACAGCTTGTGGATAACTGAGACGAAATTTAAGTCCTGGTCTGATTCTAGAGCCCAGGAATTTTCCATTCCACCATACTGCTGTCCAGTAAGAGACACATCAACTCAAAGTCTTCCTCCAGCCCTAGTTTGTGATGTGACCTAGACAAACATTTTCTGTAAAGGGACAGATGGTGAATATTTTAGGCTTTGAAGGACATATAGTTGCTGTTGCAACTAATCTACTCTTTGAAAGCAGCCATGGATAATATGTAAATAAGTGAGCTTTTGTTGTATTCCAATAAAACTTGATTTACAAAAACAAGTGAAAAGCCAAATTTGGTTCACAGGCTATAGTTTGCAAAACCTCTGACCTAGAGCATTTCAGTTCCCAGTTCTTAGCTTTGTGTTTTTCATCTGTGAACTGGGTGGTTTGGATTTGATACCTACTAAGGCAGATTTTTACTCTGAAACTCAAGTATTAATTGGTGTTCTGAAGTCCCCCAAAATTCTGTTATGTTCATTCTATTAGTGATAAGAAAGCTACAGTGTAAGGCTTTATTCAATCAAAATGTAAACATAAATAATATGTGTGTTCAGAAAAAAAATATTAAAAACACACAATACGTAAAGTGAAAACTGTAACCAATAAATATAAACTAAACCACACAAAAAAGAAAAAGTTTAGCCATATATTAGCATATGAGAGTTTTTTGCTGTATTGTTTCTACTATATAAAATAATCTAACACTTCTTTTAAAAATAGTCTTTCAATGTTTAGCTTGTGTTATCACTTAAAATGTAGATGTCGTAATTCCCCTTTAAACATCTTAAATGTTGATTCTTGCTTTTAGAAGGTTACAATTAACACATATAGAAATAATTATAAATAGACTTACCCATTGTAAGCCTTTGGAGATTTATAAAGAAATATTTACTCTTACGTCATATAGATGTTGTGAGCACTGAATAAGATTTTTGTACCTGGCAAAAACCTGACCAAAAGGAAGTGTTTTATCCATTGTAATTGTTTTTGTGGTTATTAGTATTACTTTACTGACTTCTATTTAGGTTGATGTCAGAAGCAATGTCTTATACATTAGAGCTATGATCCTCAACTGGGGACAATTTTGACCCCCAGGGACATTCAGTGATGTCAAAGAAATTTTTGGTTTACACGACTAGGTGCTGCTTCCAGCACCCAGTAGGTAGAGACCAGTGATGCTGCTAAACACCCTCTAATTCACAGACCAGCTTCTCACAACAAAGAATAATCCAGCCTAAATTCAATAATGTTAAGGTAGAGAAACACTGCATTAGACCAAGTAACCCCTCTACCTAGTATGGCTCCAAACAGAACACAATGCATTGTCAATAAATGTTTGCAATTACTGTAAATAAATTAATGAGTGGATGAATAAAAGTAGTCACCATCATGACAGGGTTTGCTTTTGCCTTATACGTTGCTAAGGAGACCGATCTATTGACTTCATAGTATTTCATTGATAAATACATTAGATTATAAGCTTCATGTCATCTGTGACCCTGTATGTAGTGTTCAGTGTTAACCCTCCAATGCATGGCAATGATATGTAATAGGTGTTCAGTAGGAAGTGGCTGAATACATAGGTCATCAAAGAATAATTGGGGGTAGTTCCTTTTGCCTATTAAACTAGATTAATTTATTCAACCATTATTATTTTTATTACAAAGACTGGCTGTGTCCTGCCTCTGTCCTTGGTGCAGGAATGATGGGAATTTCCCTCTCACCCTCCCTCTTACCCCAGAAAAGTAGGTTTGCATGTTTACATAAAATTTCATGTAACTCTCAGTTTTTCCACAAACTAGGGGAAAAAATCTGTGGAGCAAATCCTGGCAGCAAAGCACAGCCCAGCTTGCTCAACGCTGACAGGTTGTGTGCATTTTGATGGGGTAGAAATAATACATAGAGATAATTATGCTGAAGGAGCTGAGGTGGAAAATGCAAGAATGGCTGCTGAACACGCAAGCACACAATAACTGGAGAATTCCACTGAGCCCCAGGCAGCAAAGGAACTGCAGGTCCTCAAGGGATAAAATAAGTGTTGTTGGTTTGTTAGTTGGTGGAAGAGGTTGTTATTGCAGAAGGTTTTTTGTTTTGTGTTGTGTTTTTGTTTTTGTTTTTATTTTAAGCCACTGCCTTGAAGGAAGAAAAAGAAACAGAGAATCATCAATTCTAAAATCTCCCATCTGGGGGAGTCTGATCTTCACAGGAAATATTAACCTTGGCTTTATTAACCCTTGGATGCCTGCACATGTCTGAACACATAAGGCCTCAGATGTTTATGTAAGATTATTTTTCAGATTTCTATTTTCTTCTAGACATATCTTTTCAGATTCATGACCTCCCAAAAAAAGTAACCACGAACCTGCTGCTCTTGAACCCTTTATCTCTATCAATTAATGCTTTTTATTAGTTAGCATACGCCAAGTACTGTGCTGAAGAATTGTATGCATATATTCCCCTTTAGTTGTAAAATAACCTTATGAACTGCATAAAGAAAATGACACATACACACTATGGAATGCTATGCAGCCATAAAAAAGAATAAGCCCATGTTCTTTGCAGGGACAGGGGCAGAGCTCTAGTCAATTACCCTTAGCAACTAACACAGGAAGAGAAAATCAAATACCACATGTTCTCACTTATAAGTGGGAGCTAATTGATGAGAGCACATGGATACATAGGGGAGAACACACTGGGGTCTTTCAGAACGTGGAGGGTGGGAGGAGGGAGACGATCAGGAAAAATAACTAATGGATCCTGGGCTTAATACCTGGTGATGAAATAATCTGTACAACAAACCCCGATGAACCAAGTTTACTGTTTACCTATGTAACAAACCTGCACATGTACCTCTGAACTGAAAATAAAAACTAAAAAAACAAAAAAGTAATGATTTTACTGAGTGTAACTTATCTGTGACACTTTTTAAATGGCTTATGATAAAGTTTACTTATGGCTCAAAAAGAACATTCTGTCTAGTAAATGTCTAAGTTGCCAAAAGAAATAATAACCCTGTGAGGTAGGCACTTACAGTGTCCCCATTTTCTGGGTGAGAAAGCTGAATCTTAGAGAAGCGATTAGACTTGACAATGTGTGGAGGCCAAATTCTGACCTCAGTGGTTTCAACCCTAAATCCCACAATTCAGTAATAACAAGGTTGGGGTAAGTGAATTCCATTCAGATAACTATATGTCTTGGGGTGATTATTTAACTCCTCTGATCCTCTAATTCTCAATCTATAAAATCGAGTTAATAATAATAATACTAACCATTTCATCAGGTTGTCATTAGGATTTAAATAAAAACAGTTTAACAGAGTGTGTCACACATAAAGCTGGCAATACATTGTAGGTAAGAACAATTCCATAGCCCTGTGACTTAGTTTCTCACTACTACATTTCAGACAAGGAATCCAAAGCCTCAAGAGGGCTGGTGAGTTGCCACAAGGCCAGAGAGTGATCATTTAGGGACTAGATCTTAAGTGTCCCGCTTAATAAATCAGGGTGATTTATGCTATGCCTAATCTCATCCAACATCCGGAGAATCCCCTTTTCCCCCAGCCAGATGAAAGCTACATAAAAGAAAGCAAATCCTAAGGCGATAGGAAAAGGTGATCCTCAATCAACACATCACAACAGGTATTTGTAAACCACTTAAAAGGCATTAAGCAGCTATGCTCCCGTGTTTTCTTCAGCTTGTTCACTGAGATTGATCTGAGTGAAATGATAAAAGAAAAGGGAAGTTAGTAAGGAAGACATTGAATTGGAGTTCATCTCTTTGTAAGAAAATTCCTGACTGAATTCCTACCTAAACCATTCTCTTTCCTCAGAAGAGCTTGGAAGGATAGAGCAGTCACAGGTTCTGAAACGAGACAGATCCCAGCTCCGAACTGAGTAAGTGGTTCACACCACTTACTCAAGTGTTCCAGCTGCTCTGACACTCCTGACACTCAAGTGTAAAATGAGAGAAAATGCCCACTTGCCAGTGAGGGCAGAAGAGTTCAATGACATCACAAAACAACTTGAAAATAAGGAAGTTCAGGTTCTGGAGTTCAACAGACATGAGTTCATTCTGACTCTAACACTTATGAGCTGTGTAACTAAGAAAGGTACTTCCCCTCTGCAAACCTCATAGCCTTCATCTCTAAAATAGGAACAACAATATCTATTGTGATCGTGATTAAGATCACAATTGTGATTAAGTAGGCTGATCTGCATGTAAAGAAGTTGATAAATTAGCTGGCAAAAAGTAAGGTTTTCAATAAAAGCTAACTAATAAGTATAATAAGTTATTGTCCTTCATAATTTTTTACTGAGTAGAAACCAGTGCTGATGACCTCTGAATAGATCTGTGCATTCACTCATCAAACATACTTTGACTAATCACTATACACATGTTTTGTGTAAGATTGTGCATGCCATCTTTAGAAGATCAGAACTAAAATTCAAAAAAGAAACCCGCAAAATTCAAGTGGACATGAAAAGTGTCTTAAATATTTGAAGGAGTATGACACAAAAAGGGATTAATTTTCATCTTAGCATATTCAGAGAAAAAAAATGAGGGCCAAGTAGTAAAAAATTACAAGATGGAACATTTGCATTTTGCGTAAAGTAAGACTTCTACTGCTTAGAGATATTTAACAATGAGATAACTGGCCTTGAAAGGTATCGAGCTTCCTCTTATTCAAAACAATACAGGCTTATTTTCTTCCATTTCCCTGCCACATGAGTAGCCTGGTTTTCCAAACATGCTGTGCCCTTTCACGTCTCTGTGACTCTGTGCATGCCATACCTTGTCCCTGAAATGATCATCTCCCACCATGTTGACACAGTCATTTTCTAGTCAAGGTTGGAAGTTCTCAAGATCCTTCCCCAGTGTTAAGCTACTCTCTGTGGTTCTATAGCAAGCTGTATACTCTCCATGAGAGCATTTCCGTTGTTTTAATTCTGCTAACCAGCGCCATTCTCACTTGACTACTTAGAGGATTAGGACTGCGTCTCTCACAATTTTGTGTTCCTTTAGGGTCTGGGACTCCACCTGAACATAAAACCCCTAGTCAGTAATAGCGAAATGATAATAAATTGCTGTATCCTGAAAACATCCAAGAAGAAATGCTCTAACCCATGTTAGACACTTCCATAGATGGTCTGTAATAGTCAATAGGATAAGCTAGCCCTATGCTGAGAAATGCAAAGTTCAAAAGTCTCTGGTGTTAACACATTTAAGTTTATTTCTCACTCATACTGTGGCTCAGAAATCAAGGCTGCTTCATTTTGTGACCCCATCGTCCCAAACCAAGACCTCTTTAATCTACATGGAAGCACAAGAAAAACTGGAAACTCTTAAAGGTAATTTTTTCCTACCCCAGTCAGAAGAGACACACTTCAATTCCATGCACACTTCTGGCCAGACGAAGTTCCATGTCTTCACCTAACTTCACAGGGAACTGGGAAGCATAGTATTCCATAGGCCCAAAAGGGAGGAATGAAAAATTGAATTTTTTGAACTTATTCACAAGTATCATCTTTGTCACAGGGTCGTTGGGAGTTGGCATAAAATATTTTTTAGAATGCAATTAATATTTGCCATGCTACAAAAATAATGTTTCTGAGCCATTTAAAATATCTACCAAATTATATTCCAATTACAGTAGTATATCCATATACCTAAAAGTTACATAAAAGACTTACAAAATATCAATGCAAATAGTATTAAATAACATACACATCATGTCTTCAATTTTGCTAAAAAGGAATGTGTGTTTACATACACATAAAAAAGACTAGAAGAATAGGAACCAACGAGTTCAGTATGGTTTATTCCAAATGGTGGTAATACATATTTTCACTTTCTTCATTGAGGCTTTTTTAACTTCTTCTCCCTTTTTTTTTTTTTTTTTTTCAAAAAAAGAATTATTACTTTTGTTATCAGAAAAAAGAAAGTTTTCTTCCTAATTTACCAAAACAATGTAACTGCTGAGCCAAGAAACTATTAAATCACTCAAGGGTGGAATTATCTTTCAGTGCTTTGTATTCTGAACATTCCTGAGGATTCATAAAATCTGTCCAAAGAGAGCAGGGCTTTTGCCTTCTCCTAAAAGGACAGGTCTAAAAGCAATACCCTGCAGATTTTAGACTTCACATGTAGGAAATGCCAACCCTAAACTTAAATAGAAAAATATCCACGTCGTAAAACAGGACAAGCACAGCTGTCCCAGGTGTTAGGTGATGGGGGCAGGGACGCAGCAGAGACACAAGCCATAGCTGGACAGGGTGTCAAACCCATTCAAGAAAGCACCCTGAGGGTCTTGCAAGGGATCAGGAGCTCAGAATCATCTTGAGAAAAGGGTAAATTATTCAAAAGAAGGTGGAAGAGAAGTAGGAAGAGAGAAGAGGGAGGGAGTCTAAGGTAGAA
The DNA here is from genome assembly GCF_048565385.1 of Saimiri boliviensis. NCBI lineage: Eukaryota > Metazoa > Chordata > Mammalia > Primates > Cebidae > Saimiri > Saimiri boliviensis. The sequence goes on from NC_133463.1 coordinate 80,137,553, forward strand.
TGGCAAGAGAGAAAGAGTGATAGAATATGGGGGAAAAGTTGAAGGAAAGGGGAAAAAAGAGAGAGAGGAACAAGAAGGAGGAGGAAGAGATAAACTGTTTGGGTTTTTCATACTCAAATAAAATAATCTCAAGGTTACAAAGGTGTTTGTCAAACCTGATAAAAACACTCAATGGGGAAAGGATTCCCTAATTAATAAATGATGTTGGGAAAACTGGCTAGCCCATGAAGAAAACTGAAACTGGACCCCTTCCTTACACTTTATACAAAATCTAACTCAAGGTAGATTAAAGACTTAAAGGTAAGACCTAAAACCATAAAATCTCTAGAAGAAAACCTAGGCAATATCATTCAGGACATAGGCATGGGCAAAGATTTCTTGACTAAAGCACCAAAAGCAAGGGCAACAAAAGCCAAAATTGACAAATGGGCTCTAATTAAACTAAAGAGCTTCTGCACAGCAAAATAAAGTATGATCAGAGTGAATGGGCAACCTACAAAGTGGGAGAAAATTTTTGCAATCTATCCATCTGACAAAGGACTAATATCCAGAATCTTTGGATTAAGTTCCTAATACTGAAATTCCTAACAAGGAACTTAAACAAATTTACAAGAAAAAAACAAACAACCCCATCAGAAAGTGGGCAAAGGATATGAACAGTCACTTCTCGAAAGAAGACATTTATGCAGCCAACAAACGAAAAAAAAAGCTCATCACCACTGGTCATTAGAGAAATGCAAATCAAAACCACAGTGAGATACCATCTCATGCCAGTTGGAATGGTGATCATTAAAAAGTCGGGAAACAATAGATGCTGGAGGGAATATGGAGAAATAGGAACGCTTTTACACTGTTGGTGGGAGTGGAAATCAGTTTAACCATTGTGGAAGAAAGTTTGACGATTCCTCAACGATCTAGAACTAGAAATATCATTTGACCCAGCAATCCCATTACTGGGTATATACCAGAAGGCTTAAAAATCATTCTACTGTAAAGACACATGCACACGTATGTTTACTGCAGCACTATTCACAATAGAAAAGACTTGAAACCAACCCAAATGCCCATCAGTGACAGACTGGATAAAGAAAATGCAGCACATATGCACCATGGAGAACTCTGCAGCCACAAAAAGGATGAGTTCATGTCCTTTGCAGGGACATGGATGAAGCTGGAAACCATCATTCTCAGCAAATGAACACAAGAACAGAAAACCAAACACTGCATGTTCTTACTCATAAGTGGGAATTAAACAATGAGACTACATGGGCACAGAAAGGGGAAGGTCACACACCAGGGCCTGTTGGGCAGTGGGGGACTAGGGGAAAGATAGCACTAGGAGAACTATCTAATGTAAATGATGGTTGATGGGTGCAGCAAACCATCATGACATGTGTATACCTATGTAACAAACCTGCTTGTTCTGCACATGTATCCCAGAACTTAAAGTATAATTTTTTAAAAAGGGAAAAAAAATTCAACCCTACCTGAAAAACAGAAACAAAACAAAGGTGTTTGTCAAACTCATCCATTCACTTAAAGAAAACCATTTATGACACATTTGAAAGAAAGATGCTTACCTTTGGCTTTTATTGCTGGATTTCTCTTCTTGACTTCATAGAGTCCAATGAAGAAAAAAACACATTCTAATAAAATTTTCTCAATGTGCGTGTGTGTACGTGCATGCACACACACACACACATACACACACACACACACACACACACACACACACACACACACACACAATAGCTTGGGTTCTGAAACCAGCTACACCTGATTTCAGATTTCGTTCTGCCATTTACTATGTATGACATACTCAGCCTCTCTCATTCTCATTTTTTTACTTGTTTTTAATCCAAATAATGCACAAACATAGTTTCAGTAGTCTGTTTCACCACTATAGATCTATCCTCCAGCTTCCCTGTCTCTAATTCCATCTCCTGAAGGAAACAACTGTCAGCTCTGTTGGGGCTGCTTTGGACATTTACCACCCATATTTGTAAAGGATAGGCCACATTTGCAAGTGCTTGATCCTTCTGTTTGGCATGTTATCTGCTGACATCCCACTGCACAAGATGAGAATTTCCCTTCTGTTTATGCTCAGCCTCTTCTCTCCTGTCCCACCCCACCAATACAGGGACACTCGCTCTCCCAGTACTATCCATATCTCCACTTCTTTTTTTTTTTTGCTCTGTCACCCAGGCTGAAGTGCATTGGAGTGATCTCAGCTTACTGCAACCTCTGCCTTCTGGGTTGAAGCAATTCTCCTGAGTCAGCCTCCCAAGTAGCTGGGATTACAGGCATGCACCACCATGTCCTGCTAATTTTTGTATTTTTAGTAGAGTAGATGTTTCACCATGTTGGCCAGGCTGGTCTCAAACTCCTGACCACTTCTTATTAGATCAATGCTCCAGGTTGATATTATAATAACAATATAAATAGTATTCACTGCTCAGCCACATAACATACAGTTACACTTCCATGGTGTTCAACTTTTTGCCTTCTCTCATTTTTCATATGCTTAGTTTTACGTACTGATTATTCAGGCACTGAAGAAAGTATATTTATCTTTCAACAGGGCCAACACATCCAGTAATCTAGCAGCTTCTTTTTCCCCTGGAACCATCTCTGAAAGGGCTCTGATTCACTGGTCCAAATTAGAGAGCTGCTTCTCAGGCTTACTGCATAGCTGTCATTCTGGGATCAGCCCCGTCATCAACTGGCAGATCCTCTTTGCTTCTTTTCACATTAAATGAACTGCGTGGCTTGGATTACACCCTCATTTGGAGGGAGCTCATTCTCCAGTCATTATGCTGAGAAAGGATGCATTACAGTGAGTTTTTCAGATCCTGAATGTCTAAAAATGTTTTCTTTTTCTTAAGGTACTTTTTTCAGGTAAAAATTTTTCAATTGAAAATGGCCCTTCCTTAGAACTTTTGAAAATGTTACCCGTTACCTACCAACTTCTAGTACTGAGGCTGAAAACAGGTACCGTCTTGACTTACAAAAACTGTTTCGGAGATTTGGAGAGGAAGGGGCATTCATCCACTGGGTTGTTCAGTTGGTTGTCTGTTTAACCTTCAGAAGTTTCTGGGTTATGTTTACATTCCAGATCCTATTCAGTCTAGAAATGCTCATTCATCATTTCTGAGAAATGTATTAATTATTTAATTAACTCATCCCCTCTATTCCTCTCTTTCCCATTCTAAAATTTAGATTTGGGGCTTTCTGGCTTAATCCATTCATTTTCTTATCTTTCCCATTTAATCTCATTCCCCTTTTATTTATTTTCTGGAAGATTCCCACTATTTTACAACCCTATTCATGAAGTTATTAGTTATGATTTCATATTTCAGTTTCTAGGAGAAGTTTTTTGTTATTTTTATTCTTTTACAAAACATGTTATTCTTATTTCATGAACCTGTTACATTTTTCTACTTCTTGGGAATAGTAATTATAATTTTTGCTTTTATTTTTAAATTTTCTCTACTCCCTAAATTGTCTCTGTTTCCTTCAAGTTTCACTTTTCTTTTTGTGTCTCTCTTTCAGTCCAAGTTTTCTTCAAATCTGGCGGTCCATGGCTGTTCTTTCACTTCTGCCCCAATCTCCTGCACACACACACACAAAAAAACCTTCACTGTCATCATTCTCTGAAGAGAGCAGGGACTGGACTGCAGTTTCACTGGTCAGGATGCAAATGTTCACATCATCCCCTTCACTTCAAACCAGCATTTTATAATTCAATCAAACCTGATGTTCCAGAGATAAATCCTTCTGGTCAAATATCTCCAGTTAGAGTTTATCACCAATCATTTTATTTATAGGAAGGGGGGAAAAACCTAATAGTGCCAAGGCTTCCTTTAAAAAATCAACGAAGCGAATATTGAAGCAATCTTTCCACGTTTCAGCCAGTCTTCCTGTGGCTTACCCTCACTGAGTCTTTCCAGCCAGGGTTTGACTGCACACAATGGCTTGTCTCTCGGCTTCCTCCTCTATCGCTTCCTCCTCTATAGGATTCAACCTCCCCTGAGAAGGTCCCCCAGATGCCACTCACCATCAGCTTTCCAGCTCCCAGACTTGCGTTGCCACACCTGTGTTACCTCTGTCTATGTTCTTTTGGTGTTTCAGGAATCAACCTTTTCCATTCCTCCACGTCCATGGCCACCATGGCAAACAGTAGTTCCTTCATTGTGTTTGAACGGCTTATCTCCCTGATTGAATTTGCAAAATGAACATTAAAATACTGATCTCAATTTTTAGGGGTTACCATATTTTTTCAGCCTTAAAATTTCCATTTAGTTCTTTTTTAAAATTTATTTTTAATGGACAAAAAATGTATATTTCCCTAGTGTTCTATATGATGTTTTAAAATATGTATACATTGTGGAACAGTAAAATCAAACTAATTAACATCTGGATTACCTCACATACTTACGTTTTTTGTGATGAGAACGCTTAAAATCTATTCTTTTAACAATTTTCAAGTATGCAATACATCGTTATTAACTGGAGTCCCATGTTGTACAATATATCTATCAAATTTATTCCTCCCGGCTAAGTAAAGTTGTGTGCCTTTTCACCAATATTTTCCCAAACCGCACACCCAACCCCAGCCTACGATAACCACCATTTGAGTCTCTGCTTCTGTGGTCTCAATCACTTTTTAAATGAAACTTATGAAGATTATGTCAAATGAGATTATGTGATGTTTTTAAATCTCAGTTCTTATGGTGTCACTTCACAACTTTTCTTTACATTTAGAAGTATTTTCCTTAGAATTTTCTATAAATTGACTTTTACTTTGTACTAAAACAAAATAAAATTATTTAAAGAAAATTATTTTAAAGAAAACTTTATTTGACAATCATTAATAGAAACTTACCACATAAGTATTAAACTAAAGAACAGGTGCCTAGCTCCTGCTTGAAAGCCTCTCTGTTACCATCACTCACGCATGTATCAAATTTAGGAAACAATGTGATTTGTCAAATATCGAAAACAATGCCTGGCACATTGTAATTATACAACAAGTGAAGACATGAAGGAAAGTAATATTATAACTTTCAAGAGTGTTATCACATTCAATTCTCACAATCCTATGAAACAGGTTTTAGTCTCAATTTTATAAATAAGAAAACTGAGGCCCAGAAAAATGATGGAGTTTGACTAAAATCACATTGTCATCACCAAAATGTGGTGGAAATGGGATTTGAATTTCTATAGAACGTTGGGCACTGAATAGAAAAGTCTGTGCAGTGTGAATGCTTCTATGCAGGACAGAGAGGACCACAGCAGCAAGAGAATGAACTCAGATTCAATAGAACTTTCTCACAGAGAAGGACCAATTCTAGTTTTAGCTGCCAGTTTAGAAGCTACCAAAAGAAAGAAGCGTCTCACAGTTCATCGGCTACAGCTCCATCAAAACGTAGATCCAGAAACAGAAACTCAGAAAGGTCATGTGACTTCCCCAAAGTCACATAGAAAGTTAGCATCTTAGCAAGAACAGGGATCTCTGTTTCTCAGCTCTCAATTTACTGTTTGATTTTTGGTTGTTTGTATTTTCTCATTTCTTATCATTACTTTAAATACCAGCAAAAATCTAATTACCTGGTCCTCATCCAAAATGCCACCAGTTACCTGTGTTACTTTGGACAAAGGACCAATCTCTCTGTACCAACACAGGCCTAACAATAGCTGCCCTGGCTTGTTCAAGGTAACATTGACATAACAGACTAGAAAGATTAGAGCTTTTTTTTTTTTTTTTTTTGAGACAGAGTCTCACTCTGTCACCCAGGCTGGAATGCAATGGCATGATCTTGGCTCACTGCAAACTCCACCTTCTGGATTTAACCAATTATTCTGTCCCAATTGCCCTAGCAGCTATGACTACAGGTGTGTGCCACCAGGCCCAGCTAATTTTTTGCATTTTTAGTGGAGATGTGGTTGCACTGTATTGGTTAGGCTGGTCTCAAATTTCTGACCTCAGGTGATCCACCCACCTTGGCCTCCCAAAGTGCTGGGGTTATAGGCATGAGCATTGTGCCCATCTCAGAAAGAACTTTACAAGTTTAGAAGAGAGAAAAATAAATGATGATGACGATAGGAGAGCGAGAGAGAGAGAGAGAAAGAGAGAGGATACAGTATGGTCTGAATGTTTGTGTCCGCTTAAAATTCACATTTTGGAAACCTAATTACCAATGTGATGGCTTTATTAGGTGGAGCCTTTGGAAGGTGAATGGCATCACTGCCCTTATGATAAAAAGAGACCTCAGAGAGCTACCTCCCCTCTTTCACCCTGTGTGGCCACAAGAAGAAGGTCCCATCCACCAGGAAGCAGGCCCTCACCAGACTTCAAACTTGCCGATGTCTTATACCTGGAATTCAAGTCGTCAGAACTGTGACAAATAAATTTCTGTTGTGTATAATCCACCTACTTTACAGCATTTGTTATAGCAGCCCACGAGGATTAAGGCTGAAGGGGAGAAAGAAAGGAAGAGAGACGAGGATAGCCAGTTATTATTACTATAAGTATTCGTATTATTTTTTATTTCCATCAGACAGATAATGCCAGCCTGGTCAGGGTGCTATCCATACCTGAAACAACCTGATTAACAGCACCATGACCTGGATAGCCTGTAAACCAAAGAGCTAAGTCAAAGTAGCGACATGCTGCTAAATTGAAACACTTCTTCATTGTTATAAACTTAGTTCTTCATGACTTCTTGCCTCCTGCCACCCCCGCAGTATCCAGCTGATACACACCTTCTGGTGCTAGAAGAAAAGGCTCACTTTGCAAAGTCTCGCTCTGAGTATGTGATTGTCCAACACAAGCTTCCCAGGGGCTGTGGGAAATGATCACGTTTCTCATAAGGTTCCTCCATCCTTGTAAACCATCCTCTTCTCATGGGGTCTTGCAGGAGCTCTGTGAAAGTCTGGTTCGCTGAGTGAGGATTAGAATGCAGAATTATCCATTTCTTCACTTTGGTTCCTCTTTGACATAATCTTGCCAGTTACTTAGGGTTGTATAACTTTCATTAGTCATTCTTTAATGTTTTCTTTGTTCCATTAACTCTCTCTCATTTTACTTTCATGAATATGCTTCATACGATTTGGCTTATTCTTGGTGAAATAATCTTTCACACATTTCTTGAGCAACGTAGTTTAACAACATTTTAGTACCATAATAGGTACATAAACATGGTCTATTTTAAGCAGTATTAAAATACCATGTACAATTTATCTAAAAAGTACAATTTTATGAGCCAATAAATGTTTTTAGGCCCATGGCCACAAACCCTACAGTTAAAATGATTAACACTGAGTTTCTAATTTAAGAATGTGTCAGTTTGACCCTCCAAGAAGTGAGGATGAGAAAGAGTAAGGAGTACAAGAAGTTTTCTGATGATAATATTCAGAAAAGATAAAAGGAGTAGGGAAGACAGAATTGGGCAGGGAGAACATAAGATTCATATTGTAGATCTGATAGATGTTTCAGCTGACTCCACAAGAAGTTTCAGAGCAAAGATTATCCGTTCTAGGAGGCCCTAGTACCCCTGCCTTGCTAGGTTATTGGCTGGAGCTGCCTGAGAAGAACGTAGACTTGGCTCCAAAGCTAGGGCAGATGGTAATCAAGGTGACAGCTGGTCAGCATCTACATGCCAAGGAGAATGCAAAGGTACATGTGTGTTTAAAGTATACATATTTTAATACAATTAATTTAATTGGAGTTTTTAACTATTTTTACAGGCTCCATAAGTGCTTTCTTCTATTGTCCTGATATGAAAACTTTGTATGTACAATCCACTCTAATCAGCCTCAGGGCTCACCTAGGAAACACTGAAGAGAGAGAGAAAAGAAAACACTCACACTTGAAGTGGCTTTTATTGGATCAAGGCTTTCCTTACCTGAGGCTTGAAAATAGTGTGTCACCTTCACCAGATGGACCCAGATCCAGATAACAGGTGGCTTTCTAAGAACAATCAAAGTTTCTTCCCTGGTCAGTGCACCATTCTTAATGTGTTTCCACAGACAGTTTACACAACCTGCACCTTATCATATTTGCCTTTTTTTCTGATCAAAGAGTATGTAGTGGGGTTTAATGGTTGCCCCCAAAACTAATGTCCATGCTCCATAAGCCTCCAGAAAATAAAATAATTTTTGTTCTGCCTTGATAGTGCAATCAGTCAGTGAGTCACTGAGTCAATATTCATTATGCATTTATTTAGCACCCAGTTCGATACTAATTGAAAAGAATAAACCTGTTCTTGGCATAACATGGGACTGTGACCTTATTTGGAAAAATAACCACTGAAACATAATTAAGCATATTCAAAAGAGATTATCCTGGATTATCTGGATGGTCCCTAAATTCACCAGGATATACATCCTTATAAGAGCTAAAAAAAAAAAAAAAGGAGAAGACACAGAAAAGGCCAGGTAAAGACAGAAACAAAAATCAGAATTATGCCATCACAAGCTGTGTTAGGCCATTCCTACATTGCTGTGAAGAAATACCCGAGACTAGTTAGCTTAAAAGATAGTAGGTTTAATTGGCTTACAATTCTGCTGTCCAGGAAGCATGGTGCCAGCATCTGCTCAGTTTCTGGTGAGGTCTCAGGGAGCTTTTACTCACGGTGGGAGGCCAAAGGGGAGTAGGAGTCTCACATGGCAGGAACTAGGAGCAAGAAGTGTGATAAGAAGGTACCACAATTTTAAACAGATCTCGTAAGAACTCAACAAAGTCACCAAGCCGTGAGGGGTCTGCCCTCATTACCCAACAGTCCTCACCTTCAACAATGGGGACTACAATTCAACATGAGATTTGTCGGGGCATAGATTCTAATTATATCTCAAGCCAAGGAACTCCTGGAGCCACAAAAAGCCAACAGAGGATTCTCTCCTAGAGCTATCAGAGGGAGGATGGCTCGCTGACAGCTTGATTTTCAACTTGTAGCCAACAGAACCATGAGAGAACAAATTTCTGTTGCTTTAAGCCACCCAGATGATAATTTGTTACTGCAGTCACAAGAAGCTAATACAGATGTGGCAGAAAACAGGTTAGCTGATAAAGTCTTGTACCAGTGTTAGAAAAATAGAACTTGTCAGCTCCTCATTACAAGCTCCAAAAGGTGTTTCAATGCCTCTCGCCACTGAGTCTGGCACCTGGGATTTGGCATCGAGCATTTGTCTCATGATCCCATGAATGGACATAGTTACTCTGAGTCAAAGCATCGGTCTGTGGTTTCTATCAGTGTGAAGTCTAAAAATGAAGTAGTAAGCAACGGATGCTACCTCTTTTCCTGGGGAATAGGGATCATCTAGCAGGCAGTAGCCACAGAGAGTAATATCACACACGTCTCTGAATTCTCAGAGAAGGTATAATAAAGGTCTGGCTTTGGAACGAGCAGTCAAATGGACAGTTGTATTAGGGGGAAACTAGGCTTTTTCCCTGGAGTTATAGAAAAATACGTCTCTTAGCAAGAGCCCCAGAAAAGCTTATTACTTTCATCATACAGTTTTCTTTCCTTTTCGATGCTTAGTGAAGATTAAAAACAAGACAAATTGCACTCCATTGCTTGTTTTTGTATGTGCGAACAAAAAAATCCTGTGAAGATTCAATTTTAAAAAATCAATAATGTTTCCAGAAGGATTGTATGATCTGAAGTTTCCCAGTATAGAAACGTAGTTCGGAGGAAGGGGAAGTAACACAGGATTATTAATTAAAGAAATTGGCTAAAGAGGGATCATACTTCCCTGAAATGGCTCTGAATCATCAAGTCTGCAGGCTGGCGAAGGGACACTGGAGATCACTCTGTCATCTCCCAGCTTAAACACTAAACTAGAAAAATCCTTATCTGTTATTTTCCATAAGCCTCCAGAAAATAAAAGAATTTTCATTCTCCCTTGATCGTGCAGCCGGTCAGTGAGTCACTGAGTCAATATTCATTGAGCATTTATTTAGCACCAAGTTTGATATTAATTGAAGAGAATAAACTTGTTCTTGGCATAACTTGGGCAGGAAGAAAAGAGGAGGAATTCTGGAATTTTAGCCTAGCAGGTTCTCATACTTCGGTCCTTGTTCTTCCCATCACTTATGGTTTTATTAGCCTGCATTCCTTCACCAGTAAAATCAGAATAAAATACTGCCAACTCCACATGGCTGATGAGAGGATCACAAAAAAGAACACGGGCCTTAAAGTCAGACAGGCTTGGCCAAGATTTAGATCCCAGCTTTTCCCTTTTATTGTCTTCGTGATTTTGTCAGTCTCGTAATACCTCTCAGATCACCTTCCTCATCTAGAAAATGAATGAGCAAAATAACATAAAGGGTTGTTGTGAAAATCAGTGATAATTTACACAATTAGGTGAGCACATGTCTAATAAATGAGCTACTGCTATTGTTGAAAGTACTTCATCAACTGTGAAGTTCTGTATAAATTTTGGAAGTCCCTGACTCCATCCAAAGCCTTCATTGTAATCCCCAAGCGAATGGTGTATTGGACTGCCCCAACTTGGGCGTAGACCTGAATGGGCTTTCTTTTTTTCTCATTGCTTTTTCTTTCCGCATCCACTGCTGTCAACACCAGCAGAGCTTTTCTAAGCCTCTTGCTGCACGTGTCCTCTTGCCTGATTGCTCAAGCCTGAAGTGGGGCAGCTCCTGCCCAGTTGTGATGTGACAAAAACTCACACATCTTTGTTGGCTGTGCAGTGGAAGGATAAGGCTGCTGCACCACCAACCCTCTGCTTGGTTGTTCTTTCCTGCTCTTTCCACCTGCCTGGATAGGCTTGTGGCAGATCAACATGTCCAGTGCCTAAGCTGACAGCCAGTTAGGGCACACTCTTCTTCTCTTGCCACTGCCTTTTCTTCAACAGGGATTCTCTGGAGTCCCATACTCCTTGGATTGGGACAAGTTAGTAGAGGGTAAGCATTCTAATCCCTTCTCCCCTGTTGGCATAGAGGCGATACTTGTTTCACCTTCAATATGCTCCTCCTAAAGATCCCAAAGACTCCTGCCTCCTGTAACTACCTTTATTTATAGAGAGGGAAGATGATGGGGTTGCAAAAAGAATGACTAGCATTTCAAATCCAGCTAAGCTACTTTTTTTTTTATTGTATTTTAGGTTCTGGGGTACATGTGCAGATCATGCAGGATTGTTGAATAGGTACATACATGGCAATGTATGTACTGCTGCCTCATGTCCGCATCACCTATATCTGGCATTTCTCCCCATGTTATCCTTCCCCAGCCTCCCTACCCCCCACTGCCCCTCCTCTAGACCCCTCCAACGGACCCCAGTGTGTGATGCTCCCCTCCCTGTGTCTCATTGTTCAACACCCACCTATGAGTGAGAACATGTAGTGTTTGTTTTTCTGCTCTTGTGTCAGTTTGCTGAGAATGATGGTTTCCAGATTCATCCATGTCCCTACAAAGAATACAAACTAATCATTTTTTATGACTGCCTAGTATTCCAAGCTACTTCTTAATATGCCTAAGAGAGATATCTGGACCCAATTTCTGGTGGCTCCTTAATGCTGCTCTTTTCTTGAAGTTGTTTTCAGATTTGGGTCTTGGATGTCAATTTACCCAGCATCCTATGATACTTGACTCACTGTTGAATAGAACATGGGGCCTGAACATTGTGGCAATATCAGTATTCTGCGGTTTTTGTTGTTGTTGTTGTTGTTATTGTTATTCTTTTCCTTCCAACTTTTAGTTTAGGTTCAGGAGATACATGGGCAGGTTTATTATGTAGGCAGGTTATATGTCACTGGGGTTTGGTGTAAAACTCATTTCATCACCTAAGTAGTTAGCATAGTACCTGATAGGTAGGTTTCTGCTCCTCACCCTCCTCCCACACTCCACCCTCAAGTAAGCCTCAATGTCTATTGTTTCCCTCTTTGTGTTCCTACGTACTCAAGGTTTAATTCCCACTTATAAGTAAGAATATGTTTCTGTTCCTGCATTAATTCACTTGTGATGACTGTCAGCTCCATTCATGTTGCTACAAAGGACATGACTTTTTTATTAGTTATGGCTGCATAGTATTCCATGGTGTATCTATACATTTTCTTTATCCAGTCCACTGTTGATCATCTAGGTGGATTCCATGTCTTTGCTATTGTGAAAAGAACTGTGATAAAGATAACGTGTGCGCATGTCTTTATAGCAGACCTATTTTTATTCCTCTGAGTATATAACCAGTAATGGGATTGCTGGGCTGAATAGTTCTGCTTTAAGTTATTTGAGAAATCTCCAAACTGCTTTCCATAGCGGCCAAACTAACAACTCCCATCAGCAATGTATAAGATTCCTTTTCTCTGAAACCTCACCAACATCTGTTATTTTTTTTCACTTTTTCATAGTAGCCATTTTAACTGGTGTGAAGGGATATTGCACTGTGGTTTTGATTTGCATTTTTCTAATGATTAGTGATGTTGAGCATTTTTATTTTTTCTTCTAGTTTTTTTCCCGTCTTATAATTCTTTTTTTAATTGCACTTTAGGTTCTGGGGTACACATGCAAGACATGCAGGATTATTGCTTAGGTACATACATGGCAATGTGTTTTGCTGCCTCCATCCTCCCATCACCTATATCTGGCATTTCTCCCCCTGTTAACCCGCCCCAACCTTATTATCCACTGCTGTCCATCTCCTATTCCCCACCAACAGACCGCAATGTGTGATGCTTCCCTCCCTGCGTCCATGAGTTCTCATTGTTCAACACCCACCTATGAGTGAGAACATGCAGTGTTTGTTTTTCTGTTCTTGTCTCAGTTTGCTGAAAATGATGGTTTCCAGATTAATCCATGTCCCTACAAAGGACACAAACTCATCGCTTTTTTATGGCTGCATAGTATTCCATGGTGTATATGTGCCACATTTTCCTTGTCCAGTCAATCATCAATGGTCATTTGGGTTGGTTCCAGGTCTTTGCTATTGTAAACAGTGCCACAATGAACATACATGTGCATGTATCTTTATAATAGAATGATTTATAATCCTTTGGATATATACCCAGTAATGGGATTGCTGGGTCAAATGAAATTTCTGTTTCTAGGGCCTTGAGGAATTACCACACTGTCTTCCACAATGGTCGAACTAATTTACACTCACACCAACAGTGTAAAAGTGTTTCTATTTCTCCACATCCTCTCCAGCATCTGTTGTCTTCAGATTTTTTAATGATCGCCATTCTAACTGGCATGAGATGGTATCTGAATGTGGTTTGATTTGCATTTCTCTAATGACCAGTGATGATGAGCATTTTTTCATATGTTTGTTGGCCCCATATGTGTCTTCTTTTGAAAAGTGTCTGTTCATATCCTTCACCCACTTTTGAATGGGTGTGTTTCTTTTTTTCTTGTAAATCTGTTTTAGTTTTTTGTAGATTCTGGATATAAGTGCTTTGTCAGATAGGTAGATTGCAAAAATGTTTTCCCGTTCTGTTGGTTGCTGGTTCACTCTAATGTCTGACCCTTATAGAAGCTCAAGTGCTAAGCTGTGAGCTCTGTTATTCTGTTCAGAGCTGGTACGTTTAAATCTGCTGCAGCAGAACTCATAGCTGCCTTTTTCCCCAGGTGCTCTGTCCTGGGAAGGTAGGGCTATATTTATAAGTTCCTGATGTGCTGCTTTCTTTTTTCAGAGCTTCCCTGCCTGGCAAGGAGGTAGCCTAGTCACAGTCTGCCAGCAGAGGCATTGCTGAGCTCTCATGGGCTCTGCCTAGCTGCTGTGTGAACTTCCTTTTGATTTTGTTTATAGAGGTACAGTTAGAACTGCCTCAGTAATGGCAGACTGCCTTGGTAATGGTGGACTGCCTTGGTAATGGCAGACTGCCTTGGTAATGGCAGATGCCCTTCTCCCAACACAGCTGCACTCTCCCAGGTCCAGCTGTGCTTGCTGCGAAACTCTCAATCAAGAGTGTTTCAGATTGCTGGTCTTTGTGGGGGCAGGACCTTCCTAGCCTGATCTCCTGGCTCCCTGTTTCAGCCCCCTTTTTTTCAGTTGAATGGGCAGCTCTGTCTCCCAGGTGTTCCAGGCACCAGTTGAAATGGCTGCCCAGATTTGTTTGAGTTTTCGTGTGAAGACCCACTGCACTGGCTGAAACAGCCATGCTGAAAACTCCTGGTGCCTTTCTACCTGGGAATCTCCTGGTCTGTGGGCAGTAATAACTCATTTGGAAATGCAGTGTTCACTTACCCTCTGTATTGTACTCACTGGGAACTGCACTCCAGAGCTGTTTCTATTTGACAATCTTGGATCTGCCCCTGTCAATGTTGAGCACTTTTTTATATACTTGCTGGCCATGTGTAAATCTTCTTTTGAAAAGTATCTGTTCATGTCCTTTGCCTGTTTTTTACTGGGATTGTTTGTTTTTTGCTTGTAAATTTGTTTAAGATTTTTATATATGTTTGTTGGATGCACAGTTTGCAAATATTTTCCCCCATTCTGTAGGTTGTCTGTTTATTCCATTGATAGTTTCTTTTGCTGTCATAAAGCTCTGTAGTTTAATTAGGTCCCACTTGTCTATTTTTTTATTTCATTGCAATTGCTTTTGGAGTCTTTGTCATGAAATCTTTGCCAAGACCTATGTTTGGAATGGTATTTTCTAGGTTTTCTTCTAGGGATTGTATAGTTTTAGGTTCTAAATTTACGTTTTCAGTCAATCTTGAGTTGATTTTTGTGTATGGTAAAAGGAAGGGGTCCAGTTTCAACCTTCTGCCTATGGCTTGCTGGTTATCTCAGCACCATCTATTGAACAGGGAGTTCTTTTCCCATTGCATGTTATTGTCAACTTTATCAAAAGTCAGATGGTTGCAGTTGTGTAGCTTCATTTCTGGGTTCTCTAACCTGTTCCATTGGTCTGTGTATCTGTTTTTGTACCAGTACCATGCTGTTTTGTTTACTGTAGCCTTGAGGGGTAAATATAAAGGGGAATTTATCCAAGGGTCCTTATACAGACATTATTTTTTTTTTCTTTAACAAGGCCAGAATTATAAAGTCACCAAATAATACATTCAGGGCTGACATATATTTAACTCTAAGTCCACAAAGACACTCAGATTCTTTCCCATCATCTACTCTATCTTTGATCAGCTTCTCTAATTTTGGCTTGAGAAGCCAGTAACTACTAATCAATAGACTACATGCTTAATCAAATATTAGCAAATTTTTCCTCACAATTATTCTGTGAAGTAGTCATTGTTATTGTTTCCTTCTTATGAATTAAAGAAACAGAGCCTCTGAAAAATTAGAATGCTAGTTGATCCCAAAACTTATGCATGAAATAGAGCCTTTTCTGATTCCGTCATTTATAGTCCCTTCACCTAATGGTGACTGCCTTAATTATACTTCCACATTATTCTCAAAATTTGCTTTCTTGAGAAAAGAAAATATAAGACAAGAGGATAAGAATGGTCTTGGGTGGATTGTACTGCTAATACAGATTCTACTACCCACCAGCTCAGCCATGGAAAGCCATTGATCTCTCTGAAGAAGTTCCTTCATTTAAAAATGAATCGGGGGATGTGTACATTGAAAGTGGTAAACGCTAAATAAAATAACACCTATGAAAAGTGCTTCATGTGAAGCTTTTTAACTTTATTGCATCAGGATATTGAGTTCTAGGTAGAGAGTTTCTCCACTTGCAGGTTTCAAATAAATTAACCCATGATTTCTTTTAATACTAAAATGGGCTCATTTTGAACGTTCAGATACCTGATTCACTTGGAATGTATGGTATGAAATATGGATCTGCCTTTAGCAGATAGCTGCCTTTTTCTTAAATAGCTACTCATTTCAAATGCTTTTAATTAAAATGTTTGTTAATTCAGAAGAATGTATTAAAAACCCCTCCTCAAAAAGGGAAAAAAATGCTGTGAAAACCGCAAAGCAATTTTTGAAAGTTAGCTACTATTTTCATTGTCTCTGCAGAGTCTCACTAGTTTCTTCACCTTGCTCTCCCCACATCATATGTGGTTTTAGAGCTCTTAGCTCTCTCCCCAATCCTGGTCATCAACTGTTCCTCTGACAAAACTGAAGACTTTTCGAGGGTTCGTTCATTTTTTTCGAATGAACTTCATTCATTTTTTTCTTCCACAGTTCCCAGAGTACCATCACACACAGAGAACACACACAACAAATGTGCGACAAATTAACTAAATGATAACTTTTCTCATACACTGATATTGGAACTATAAAGTACACACCTATTTTGGAAAACAGTTTAGCAGGACCTACTGACATTAAATATACATGTATCCAATAATAAAGCAATTCCATTTCTAGGTGTATATGCAACAGAAATGTTTACATATGTGCAGGAAAAAAATGCTCTGATAGTAATTCTTAAAATCGCCAAAAACTAAACATGAATCAAATATATCTGTATAGTTGAAGAGATAAATAAAATGCAGTATATTTACAAAATGGAATCCTATACATCAGTGAGAATTATAAATACATGCAAAAACATGGGTAAATCTCACAAATGTACTGTGGAGCAAAAGAAACCAGTCACAAAAGATACTGTACAATTTCATTTATATAAAGTTTTTTTTTTTTTTTTGAGACGGAGTTTCGCTCTTGTTACCCAGGCTGGAGTGCAATGGCGCGATCTCGGCTCACCGCAACCTCCGCCTCTTGGGTTCAAGCAATTCTCCTGCCTCAGCCTCCTGAGT
Source organism: Saimiri boliviensis (assembly GCF_048565385.1). Taxonomy (NCBI): domain Eukaryota; kingdom Metazoa; phylum Chordata; class Mammalia; order Primates; family Cebidae; genus Saimiri; species Saimiri boliviensis. Next base: position 80,154,235 of record NC_133463.1, read on the forward strand.
AGCTGGGATTACAGGCACGCGCCACCATGCCCAGCTAATTTTTTGTATTTTTAGTAGAGATGGGGTTTCACCATGTTGATCAGGATGGTCTCGATCTTTTGACCTCGTGATCCACCCGCCTCGGCCTCCCAAAGTGCTGGGATTACAGGCTTGAGCCACCGCGCCCGGCCTATATAAAGTTTATAAACAGGTAAAATCAACCTATGTTGTTAGAAGCTGGGATGGTAGTTATATTTGGGGGGAGTTAGGAAGGTGCTATATGGAGCTTTTGGTACCAATCATGTTCTATTTCTTCATCTAGGTGCTGATAACACAGATCTATTCAACTTGTGAAAACTTAAGGATTTTGCAGTTTTCTACATGTATATTTTGTATCAACAGAAAGGTTTAAGAAAGAAAAGTAGATTAATGAATGAATAAATGAGAAAAACATGATGGAAAATAGTACAATTTTTGATAGAGGTGAAGAATTTGAAAAGACCCAGAATAGTATATATGAGACCTTCCATAATCTTGTTGTTTTCCACTTTTCTAGCCTCTCACTTCTGCAATATATTCCATACACTGTTTCTAGCAATACAAAAATATTCGGAGTATAATTGTATAGCATTCACTGAAGTTCACTGCAAATTCTCCAATTATCTTGGATTCCCTGACCCATTAGCATATGATGTTGAATCCATCCAGGATAGTCCTGCTAAAGAATTAGATTCAAATCTTTGTTTTAAGCTGGTTTTTTCTTCCTTCTATAATATGTGGATTTACTTTTCCTTTTATGCATGAATTGAGAAACAAAAGAACCACAACCACCTACTACTTAAACTGTGTCAAAAGTTGATTCAGGCTAAGTGCAGAGGCTCATGTCTGTAATCTCAGCACTTTGGGAGGCTGAGGAGGACGGATCACAACGTCAGGAGCATGAGACTATCCTGACCAATATGGTGGAACCCCGTCTCTACTAAAGTACAAAAAAATTAGCTGGGCATGGTGGTGCATGCCTATAGTCCCAGCTACTTGAAAGGCTGAGGCAAGGGAATTGCTTGAACCCAGGAGGTGGAGGTTGTAGTGAGCCAAGGTGGTGCCACTGTCCTCCAAGCCTGGTGACAGAGCATGACAAAAAAAAAGAAAAGAAAGAGAGAGAGAGAGAGAGAGAGAGAAAGAGGAAGAGAGAAGAAAAAGAAAATGCAGAGGCCAAGGAAATGCAGATAATATATGCATTTTTGTCTCCTGACACCATTATCCCATCAGTGGCTTTATCTCTGTCTTTTGTGTCATTTCTGAAACCTGGGTGGCTGTCATCCAAAGTGACCCCTGGCCAATTATTCCTTGATCAGCTGAAACTGTGATATCAGTTTCTTTCATTTGCTAGCAAGCAAGGAAGGGATACTCAATCAGACAGCAGAGAAAGACTTGTATGGGTAACTACCATCTGCAGAGTTGATTGATTTATTATGGACTTGCAAGATTACAATGGCAATCAAATGATCAAACAGGTCTAGGACTGTATCTTGGTGTGTGTACTTCTTTGTTTTCTCTTTTACTACTATTCCTACTTTAATTTTTTGATTTCAGAGCTATGTCCATGTTTCTAGATACAAAGATCAACTTATTAGGTCCTGGAGGAGAATGACGGGGTCCTTCAGGGAGTTTGGCAGTTCTTGCATATTTTTGCAAGTGTGTTAAGTAGTAGAGATAAAAGTTGTTATCCTAACCCTCAAGACCTTATCTCTTGCTCTCTGCCCACATTTCTAGCTAATACTCAAGTTTTCCTTATTTAACGAAGATTTCCCAGACCACTCCAGGGAGTTCCAGGGGCTCTAGGTTTGTGCTACTTTTAGTACTTTGCACCTAATTTGGTTAAAGGCTGTTAGCCCCAATTTTTACTTACCAGCCCACATGTCTTTCTGCTCTCACAAGATTTTCCATCTCTCACAGAAAGAGAATGATTACCACAACGTACCTGTTACATAGCATATGCCTTTGGCATTCCAAAAATATCTGTTGAATTAGCCTCAGTGTTGAAAAATTCTCATTGAGAAAAATCAAAAGCCTTAGCAAAGTCAAAATATAATGTGTTTCAATTTGTCTATCACTCTGTCACAGAAGGAAAACAGGCTAGTTGGATGTTATTGATTCTCCACAAAGCCCTGCTGTTTTTCACCCAAAACTCTGTGCTCTTATAGCTGTTTAGGAATTGATTTCTGGTGAGATATTCAGTTTGTTTGTTTGCTTCACAGTATGACACACTGATGGATCCACATCACAATGCACTATCGTGTCTATGCTTTCATGAGAATGGACCTCAAATTGCTCCTTTTGTGTGCTTTGATCACCTCTCCCAAGCTTCATGAATCATTTACAATCATTGCAAGTGGTTGTCATGTTCCTATTTGACCCTGGGTAAACTTGACCTTCCAATTAAAATGCATTCCACTTACTTAAAACGTAACCAAGATTCCTCAGGTCAAATCAGCATAGCGGTTAAAAATAGGAGTTTCTTAACACCAATAAAATAACATATTTCTGCTTCCTCTTTAGACACCACTATGGTTCCCATCTGATGCAAATTCTTCCCCACGCAGTATCACTAGGGGTCACTGAAAATGTCACCAGATGTTTGCAAACAAACTCTCTCAGCGGCCAACTGGGGCCCACCATGTTCCTCCTCTCCCACTCTTCTGCTTTGATGTGTCCTGTTGTGGCCAGCCACAAAAGCGTTATGAAGCTGCCTGTGTCCCCGTGGTGTGTTAACATCTACCAAAAAGTGACATCTGCTACGATATCTTCATGTGAGGTAGAGGCTAGCTTGCTGAGTTCCCAGTCCCTCTGTGCCACTCTGCCACAGCAGCCACGAAACAGCACTGCCATAGGGATTTAGCATCTTATGGTGCTTTTGCTGAAATAGCTCCTTCAGACTTGACTCTCAGTCCTCTCTCTCTGTCATCAAGACAAGAGTGTTTAATTAAGCCACAAACAAACTGAGTGGCAGACACTAGGTGTTTTTTTAGAATGACCCCGAACTGCTGTACAAACTATTTTTTTTTGGTCCAAACTGTCTTCTCAGAATGACATCTTCCCCAAGAGATCTGTAGTCTATCATGACAACAGAGCACCTGTGGGTATGTGCAAGTGGACTTTGTACATACTCCAACGTATCTGCATTATAATGTGACTTTAACTTAGGTTCAAGCTAGGACTCTCTTCATATTAAATAACAGAAAACTGGTAGCTACAGCTTTATGTTGTATCTTCCTATTCTCCCATTCTATGTGTTACCCTGTCCACAGATTATAGATAACATTTATTTTGGATATAAATGTCTGTTTATCTTCTGTTGCCTAGTAAGCTCAATTAATTTTGGTAAAAAGTTACTGAGCAAATCCAGTATGCCAGGTATTTGCCAGTTCATACAATATAGCAATAAATAAAGCAAAAACTCTAGACTCCAGGGTTTTCTGGCCTATTGGAAAGACACAAATAAATATTTACCATGTAGATTGATGAATTTCATTATAGGGTTAAATATAGACTAGAGCACAGAGGAGAGGAACTTTTGTCAGTTCAGGGATCAAAGAAAACTTCCTGAAGGAGAGCATGCCCCAGTGGAGTACTGAAGAAAAAACAGACCTTATCAGGTGGGTCAGGATAGAGAAGGGTGAGGGCAGGAAAGCATTATGAGCCAAGATTCTGAGGCATGTCGATCTGAGGCACACCAGACCTTGGTGTTCTTGAGAGAACTCCAAGTAACTGGATATCAGGGGATTGTAAGGTGAAGTATTAAAGAAGGATAGCAGTAGGAGGTTGCATCTATTGGTGGCTTCCAAGGATTATGACCACATCTTCATATTTAGCTATTCTCCCATCTCTAAACCATGAGCATTTGCATCTTCTCTATGGGTTTTGGAAAAATAAAATGTAACAAGCCTAACTATCCATCACTATTAGTAAAACATTTGTAACAGAAAAAAAACTAACAAAAAAAAGAAAACCAATTCAGTGAATTAGTATAATAATCACTTTTGCTTGTTATCCTCAGAATTCAATACAGTAGACAGTGGGCTCTGTTCCACACAGTCATTCATGTATCCGAGATTCATCCATCTTATGGCACAACTATCTTCAACAATTGGTCTCTCAAGTTCCATGAAAGAGCAAGAAAAAGCATGGAGAATTCCAGGGAAAGGAAGATATTTGGTTAGGAATGGCATACCACTTTTGCATACGTTCTGATGTTTAGAACTCAGTCACGTATCCTCAATCTAATTGTACGAGAAATTTGGAAGCAACATGGTCTTCCCACATGCTGTAGAGAAAAAAAATGAAGCCCTTTAGTCTAAATACATGGCATTGTCTGAGGCACATTTAGGAGCAAGGAAAAACAAGGGTAGATCACTGCCTTTTACAGTACTGATCACTGGCACAAAGGATCACAGAAAATACATGGGGTTATTTCACCATTATATGTTTGTATTGAACAGTAAGCCATTTCCTCGTAATAAAGTTGGGCTGAATATACCTTCCTCGGCATTGAGAATGGCAGATAATTACGTTTTGTGCTTCTGTGTCTGGATATACATGTGCGAGAGAGAAGTAAACATTTAAATGAGGCCTTGCAAGCTACTAGAGAGAATAAGAGAATAAAGTATGCAGCTTTCTAAGCAAGAAGAGTCTGTGAGATTTATTAATGAATACTGTAGTCTAAGAACTAGCCCTTAACATTTTCCCTGAGTCTATACTTTTAAGGCCGTTTGCATTTTTTTCATATAACAAGATGTCACATTCATAAGAACACTTGGAGCACTGTCTCCTAAGACCATTTCTCATTGGCCACGGTTGCAATAGAATCAAATTAAATTTGAGAGAAGAAAAAATGTACCTTTTCATCTTCCAGGAGCAAATATCTATCTAATGACACAGTCCATGTAACATTTACACATAGATCTAAAACGTTAGCTTCTTGGGAAAAACGATAGAAAATGAGGGAGGTCATTTTGGTTCATTACATCAGATTCTTGCAAAGCTCCACAGATTTTGAGCTAATCTTACATTTTTTATGGTTTTCATTTCAGTGCCTAGATGTACTTGTGGGGCTGTTTTTTCTAAAGACCTCTCAAAAAATCACAAAACATCTTTTCCTCAAGATTTAGATGTTATATAAGAATATAAAGCAATAGAATAGTTTGTGAAAAAGTATTACATCTCAAGAAATACCTTTATAGTGCTGGTTTAGGAGTGGTATTACAACTCATTTTACAGAAGTTATCATTTTGTGTAAGGTGTTTGGGTTTCCAAACTTCCTTCACTTTTTACTCTCCTCCTTTCACCCTTTAGGTAATTATAATCATCAGTATTTTCATAATGAGGATAATGAAAGTCACCTTCTTATAGTGTCGGTATAGGAATCAAATGAGATAATATGCCCATAATGATTTTGTAATAAAGTTTTGCATCTATTATTATCAATTGGTTTTGTCCAGGCAGAAGTGGTTCTCTCTCCCCTGTCATGGGTGCATTTTTCCATGACAGTTTTATCCTCTTAAGCTGGGATTATTTATTAGAAAGTCAGGACTCTGGGATAGGTATAAGTTATCTTAAGGATAAACTGAATGGATTAGCTCTCAGAATGAAAAGTCAGTGAGACTAGGCTTCAAACAAAACTAAATTTGAGAGCTCAAATTATATGATCTCTCTCTCTCTCTCTCCCTTCCACCTTACTTTTATCCTTCTTTCCCTCTATCTTTTTCTCTCTCTCCATCTCTAGTTTTCTTTAAGAACTTTGGAGGCTTTCTATTTCTTATATATAAAAAAAGAAAGCCCATCAAATCTAAGCTTACATGGTCTTCTAGCTATTGATTTCAGAAGGAGAGAAACACACTCAATCAGTGTTTCTTTTGGTTTGCCCATAATAACTTTAATCGGTTTTCCCGGGTGAGTCACTGTGTCCCAGGAGAATGTGAACATTTAATCACCCAGGCTTAGTCATCCACTCTGGCAGCAGTGGAATTGGGGATCCCAAAATGACAATCCCAACAGAATCACATAAACTTGCAAAGAGGTGATTTTCAAAAGGAATGAGGGGCAGACACAAAATGACAGATATTATATCATATTCTGTTCCATACTGGACTGTGATCTTCTGAGGAGACACAAGTTGGACACAACTTAGTAGTCAGCGCATAGTAGTAACACTTAAAATACTAGTAGAATAGAAGAATGGTCCATTTCACTTTTGACTAAATGCAAATGAGCACGGCGAATCGAGAAGATAAGTTTGTAAAGCATAAAATGTGTTAGTATTACACATAAGCAACTGAACCTAGGTATTACCCATAAATTTATAATAATCTCAGAACTTTTCAGTTACATTAGCAGTACAAAGCAAATTTAGTAAGTAATTGAAAGTATTCAATTTGCATTCAATTCCAATGGAATAATAAATAAGATGGGGAAAACAAGCAGATTACTCAAAATCATATTAGATCTCAGCAGTTCAGTTTTTATTTTTGATCTACAAACCTAAGACCAGGTGCACTGGCTCACACCTGTAATCTCAGCACTTTGCGAGGCTGAGGTGAGTAGATCCCTTGAGCTCAGGAGTTTGAGACAAGGCTGGGCACATGGTAAAATCCCATTTCAATGAAAAATTTAAAAAACAATAGCTGGGCATGGTGGTGTGCACCTGTAGTCCCAGCTAGCAAGGAGGCTGAGGTGGAAGGATCATCTGAGTCCAGGTGGTTGAGGCTGCAGTGAACCATGATCATGCCACTGTACTCCAGTCTGGGCAACAGAGTGAGATCCTGTCCCAAACAACAACAAGCAATAGTTCTGCTTCTAGTATACAAATGATATCAAATTCATTTGAGATGAAGTCATTTGAAGACAGAGACTAAGAGCAACTTCATGAAGTCCACCTTTAAGTAGAAACGAGCAATTTTGGAAAAGGTTGAGGGTAATATGTGCATTAGACTCTAAGGGCAAAATGGGACAACTCATAGAGAGGCATATCAGGTGGAATATGAAAATGAGCTGGACAGAATTAAGTTGAGAAGAAATTGATGAGGATGAAATCCAGTAAGAAGGATAGAACCATGGGAAGTCTCATTCCCAATTAGCAAATGAATACTTCAATTAGAGCCTTGGCTTCATTCTGCTCATCTGAAAGATTCAAGAGAAATGGGAAAAACTGTAAGAAAATGTTGGACTAGACCTTTGAATCTCTTCCTAGTGTCCAAACTTCTAGGATACTATAGTGCTCTGTACTGCCTAGAGGTATTTTCAGATACTTTGTGAAAGATGATTGATGTGGGCTGGTCTGTTTCAAATACAAAGCTCCTATTTTTCAGTCATCACTGCATACCTTTCAATGGGAGGCTTACACTATCTTCTTATAATCTTATACCCTAACATCTGTATCCTCATCACTATCATCAACCATCCTGCATGACTCATGCTGTTTTCCACCCTGTCTCTATCAGTAGCGTCAGCCAATTCACGTCCACCCTGATGATCCATCTGCTGTGTTGACTTCAGATTTGTCTCAGTCTCCTCTCAAATAATGTCCTCCTCCTTACTCATTTCGTCTAGCCAGTAATGCGCATTTTAATGGGGGCTGGTTGCATGTGACACCTGACATGCAAAAAATGAGTTTTCAGTTCAAACATACTAAATACTAAGGTAGAGACCAGCAGGAAAGATGTGGAACTTAGGGGATCTTTTAGCGCAATCAAATTTAACAATTTGCTTTACCACCCTCAATCGATCATCTAAATGCCCACATCATGGAACCCAACATGTAAGCTCTTTTGTACTTTTGTACTTGTCTGCTCATATTATACTTTCAAAGTGAAATGAAGACTCATGAGCTCTATAAATTAATTATTGTTTCATTTTATAACCTTGCCTCCACCTCCTTTTCCAAAACATAAGCTAAATTTAGTACCAAGATCTAGTCTTCATCTTCATTCCCTGTCAATCAGGTAAAACTGGATGCCATGAGATAAAAAAATATATAAGAGCAAAATGTTATTTCACATATGGAAATCCAAGGAACCCGAAATAGTAAAACAATTTTGAAAAAAAAAGTTGGAGGACTCGCATTTCCCAATTTCAAAACTTATTACAAAGTTACAGTAATCAAGACATTATGGAAAGGATAAAGACATACATCAATCGAATTAGACTGAGAGAACAAGAAGAAACCCTCACATTTATAGTCAATTGATTTTTGACAAGGATGCCAAGATGACAATTTAGTGGAGGAAAGAATAGTCTTCTTAACAAATGATGCTGAAACATTTGAATATCACATTCAAAAGAATTCACTTGAACCCCTACCTTACATCATAAAGAAAAATCAACTCAATGAACAAATACCTCAATGTAAGTGCTAAAACTGCAAAACTCTTTGGAGAAAATAAAAGGTAAGTCTTTATAACCTTAGATCTGGCAATGGTTTCTTAAATATGACACTAAGTGAGCAAGCAACAAATGAAAAAATAGATACATTAGATTTCATCAAAAGTAAAAACTTTGTCCTTCAAAATATATTATAAAGAAAGTGAAAAGACAACACACAGAATTGGAGAAACTATTTGCAAATCACATATCTGGTCAAAGGACTTGTATCCAGAATATATAAAGAGCTCTTACAACCTAATAATTTTTAAAAATAACCTAACTAAAAATGGGAAAAGGAAAAAAGTTAACAAAATAAATCAAAAAGTAGCTGAACAGACCTTCTCCAAAAAGATATACAAATGGCCAATAAAGACATGAAAAGATGGTCAGCATTATTTGCCATCAGGAAAATACAACTCAAAACTGCAATGAAATATCAATTCATATCCTCTAGGATGGCTAGGATAAAAAAGACAAATGATGAAAAATGTTGAAAAGGATGTGGAGAGATTGGAACCCTTATATACTCCTTGTGGCAATGTAAAATCATGCAGTCAAATTAGAAAACAGTCTGACAGTTCTTCAAAAGTTTAAACATAGTATTACCTACCATATGGCCCAGCAGTTCCATCCCTACCCAAGAGAAATGCAAATATATGCCCACACAAAAACATGTATATGAATGGTTATATAGCAGCTTGACTCATAATAGGTAATAAGGGGGAATAATTCAAATGTCCACCAACTGATGAATCATGACACAAAATGTGGTGTATCTATGCAATGGAAAATTATTGTACCACAAAAAGGAATAAAGTACTGAGACATGCTACAACATGAATGAATCTTGGAAACATTATGAAAAGTGAAAGAAGACAATCACAAAGGCCCATGTATTGTATGATTATGTTTATAAGAAATGCCAAGAATAAGCAAATCTATAGAAACAGAAAGTAAGGTAAGTTGTTTTCTAGGGCTTTGAGGAACAGGCAGTAACTGTTAATAGGTACAAGATTTCTTTCAGAAATAATAAAAATGTTCAAAATTGATGGTGGTGGTTTCACAACTGTGTGACTAGACCAAAAACCATTTAATTATTACCTTAAAAGGGTGAATTATATAGCATGTGACTTATATCCCAATAAAGCTGTTATGTTTAAAAAAGTGTCCTGTCATTTCTGTTAGCCTACATGAAATTGAAAACTATTACCAGTTTATAAAAATCCGTTTTTTTAATTCCGGCCTAGCAGTCATTTGAGGCTACATGGTTGCCTTTTATTGATAGTGTATTGATGAGCTTTGTTGATGCCATAGTCATCAGGGTTTGAAATTTTTTTAAAAATCACCAAAATACCCTAGTTTGAGAGTCCTTTTTGCAAAGCTCTCATGACCTCTCTGCATATGTTATACTGAAAACTCTCTCAATAGATCATTTCTATTACTTGAGAATAGATTTGTATATTCTTTTTTTGTGAATATGTATATTTTTCTTTGTGAAGATAAGCACTTACTATAACAAGACATGGTGCCTTCTTTATTACCTCCAGTATCAAGAACTGTTTCTCTTGTTTCTATTGCTTATATCACTGGACCTTTCCACTGAAATTGTTATGTTGTAAGAGCTATTTCTACCAGGAGGAAGGTGATGAGAGAATAATGAGGTCAGTTTCCTGATTTTTGAGTTAATCAGGAAAGTACAGCTCTTTTCTCTAGAATTTGCCCGTCTATCTTCCTTACTACTTGCCTTTTGGAAGGAGATTGCAATTCTTCATCCAGGACTTCAACCCTATACCAAATGTCTAAGGCACTGTGGTCTAATGTCCAGAAAGCTCCTCCCCAAAAGCAAATGCAATCTGGAATACGTCTGAACTCCCTTCACCTCTGAAATTCCTGGAATAGGTCTCATGTGGTCATCTGTCTAGGTCAGCAACTTTAACAACTGCCCTTTGATTACTCTTGAGATCATGGGTTATTAGAAGGAAGCTCTGACTTCTCACTCTGACTGAAGGTGTCTAAACAAGAAGCTTAAAATTCTGACTAGAATCTATTTAGCCGCATAACTAACTAGAAATTATGACTAGATTATTTGACAACATAAACCAGTAATGTGTTTGTGGTTGGTTGGGTTGGGGGTGCTGTAATAACACTGTGGGCATGCATTGTAAGTGATCCCATGTGAAAACAGAAATTTTGTTTTCAATGTCTTCCGTCCTTAGACAGGAGAACATTAAATACCTCTAAGTCCACTATTTTGCCTTAGTCTGTGGACAACGAGACTTTCACTTTCATCTCATCCACAGAAGTGTTGGAAAGAACACGTCGAATCTGGTCTCTCTTTATCTCTTACTATGCCCCATAAGAGGTTGTGAGATTAGAAAGAGTAAGATAGGTTTAAGACTATGGCTATTTTCCAGCTTTTCTTTTCTCCCTCTTTGTTCTTTGCTTTGCCTAAAAATGGGTTGTGAGACAAAATTAACAATTTTTCATATATAGATAATGGGGCAGATCCAATCCAGAAGCAGATTTCAACCTTCAACTTGGAGGAAAGGCGATAATAGGAGAACTTCACTTTAATCTCAGCTTCCAGCCGCAATATCTAACCCTTCAGGGATTTATCGCTATATAATTAAGGCTAAGGGTGAGACTATTGTTTGGCTCCTCATACTTTCTCTTTATTGGTTAGAACGTAGAGAGGTGAACCCGTAAGGAATTGGCTCCAAGCAAAGCAGACCCTTTAGTAGAGAGTGTCCGTGATTATACATGTTTAGGGCTGGAAAAGCCAGGGGCTAATAAAACCAAGCACAGTGCACTTCTGTCAATCAACAAACATGTATCAAGTACCTAAATAAGTAGACAAGATAATAAGATTATGTCTAGCACATTTATTGTATGATAAATAATGGTGAGAGATGTGGCTACAGGGTGAGAAACTTAATTCTTGATACTTCCAGTATACCATCTAGATGATCCTTCCAAAACATTGACTTCTCAGTTCCTTGGAAAATCTCTCTTCTAATGATCTTGTCCCTCATCCTGCCTCAGTTACTCAATTCCATGAGCGTATCCCAGACTTCATCATTACCAATAATGGCAACTCTAGTCATTTCATGTCTTTTACTCTCTGACTACCACCTTCTAATTTCCACTCACTCTCAGTGCCCTATCTCCAACAATGTAGACTTCACAGATTCTTCCATTGACCCACATCCTGATGCTTTGTCTCCTTCCTAAACCAGCTTAAATGTCATGTCATGGTCAATTTGCATAGACCCTTGATGTCCTTGATTCCACTGCTGCTCCTTTTCTTCATATTACTCACTAGATAGACCACAACTTAGTTCAAATCTACTCTCCACCCACCCATGCTTGGCATTGAGCATCATGTCTAGCTATAAACACCCAACCACTGCTGACTAATATCAATTTAAATCTATGACTAGGGACTCAAGAGGGCCCTTAACACAGCTCAGCAATTATCTTACACTTCCATAGTCTATTCACTCCTCCATGTTCCTAAATCCCTATTGTAAAATGTCCCCTCTCTCATCAAATCTTCAACACTGCCTTTCCTAAATTCATTTTCAATGGACAACCAGGCTTTCTACGCTGAGAAAATGGAAGTAGTCAGATGAGAATCACCACCCCCTTCACCCCCTCTGACCCATCTGCACTTTCTCCTTGTTTGCACCCACAAATGGACTTTCCACCATCCTACCTAATGCGAGTTCTTCCTATGTCCTAGCTCCCATCTATCTTACCTACTCAACAACATTGCCCCAGCAATTTTCTTCTGTCTCTTACAGTTTCGCCTTCTGTTCTAGACGACACCCATCAGCATACAGACATGTTAATATCATTTCTATTTTTATTTACTTAAAAAAAGTTAATAAATCTTCTCTAGGCCCTATATCCACTGACAGCTAGTGCTTTATTTGCTTGTTTTCTTTTGTAGCAAGCCTCTTTTTAAAAACTTTTGTATACTTGCTTCCATTTTCTTTCCTTGCAGTGTCTTTAATCCATTCTCATCAAGTTTTCACATTTATTGCCCATCAAAGGTGTTGTTTTCAAGTTTACACAGACAGACCCACATTACTAAATGTAATGGCTCAGTCCTCAGTCCTCTTCTTACCTGACTCATCAGCTAAATGAACCAATTTTTTTGTTTTTTTTTGTTTTTTTTTTTGAGATGGAGTCTCACTCTGTTACCCAGGCTGGAGTGCAGTGGCACAATCTTGGCTCACTGCAACCTCCACCTCCTGAATTCAAGCAATTCTCCCACTTCAGTCTCCCGAATGGCTGGGACTACAGGCACGCACCACTATGCCCAGCTAATTTTTGTATTTTTAGTAGAGACGGAGTTTCGCCATGTTGGTCAGGCTGGTCTCAAACTCCTGACTTCAGGTGATCCGCCCACCTCAGCAATGAAATCAAGGGCATCAGGGGTCTATGCAAATTGACCGTGAACATCACAGGCATGAGCCAATGCCCCTGGCCTGAACTAACTTTTGACACAGTTGGTTTAATTCTTCCTTCTTGACCTTGAGGCTTGCTTCTTTCTTCATTTGGCTTTCAGGATATCACAGTCTGTACTGATGAACAACTTCTTTTCAGTCCACTTTGCTTGTCGTTCCCAGCTTCTTCTTACCAGAGTGTCCTTGTGCTTGGACTTTGATCTCCTTCTCTCCTCTGCCTAGACACCTTCCTATGGTGATCTCATCAACTGTTTGCCAATAACTCACAAGTTCATGTACCCAGCCTAGACTTCTCTTCTAAATACCAGACTTACATATTCAACTTAAAATTCGCACTGACTTTTCTAATACATTTATCAAACACATGTCTAAAACTCAATTCCTAATCTTTCCCACCTTCCCTGTAAAGTTTGCTCCCACAGAGTGTAAATTAGCTCAACCACTGTGGAAGTCTGTGTGGTGATTCCTCAAAGGCCTAGAACTAAAATACCATTTGACCCAGCAATCCCATTACTGGGTACATACCCAAAGGATTATAAATCATTCTTCTATAAAAACGCATGCACAAGTATGTTTATTGCAGCACTATTCACAATAGCAAAGACTTGGAACCAACCCAAATGCCTATCAATGATAGACTGGATAAAGAAAATGTGACATGTATACATCGTGGAATACTATGCAGCCATAAAAAAGGATGAGTTCATGTCCTTTGCAGGGACATGGATGAAGCTGGAAACCATCATTCTCAGCAAACTAACACAGGAACAGAAAACCAAACACTGCATGTTCTCACTCATAAGTGAACAACGAGAACACATGGACACAGGGAGGGGAACATCACACACTGGGGCCTGTCGAGGAGTAGGGGATTAGGGGAGGGATAGCATTAGTAGAAATACCTAATGTAGATGCAGGGTTGATGGGTGCAGCTAATCACCATGGCACACGTGTACCTATGTAACAAACCTGCATGTTCTGTATATGTACCCCTAAAACTTAAAGTATAATTTTAGAAAAGAGAAGAAAAAGTTTGCTACCACATATAGCACCATTTATCTCAATTACGGCAACTTTTTTATTCCAGTTTTTCAGACCAATAACATTGAGGTTGCTTATGACACCTTTCTTTTGCTCTCATATGACATCTAGTATCCTATTACTTCTCACCAACTTCACAGCCACCATCCCGGTCTGTGCCACTATCTTCACATATCAAGATGGCTGTAATAGCCTCCTGAAATGGTTTGGATATGTGTCCCCACTCAAATCTCATGTTGAACTATAAAGTGTAATATTGGAGATGGGGCCTGGTGGTGTGGGTGATTGGATTATGGGGGAGAATTTCCCATGAATAGCTTAGCACCATCCCCCTGAGTACTCTTCTCAAAATTGTGAGCGAGTTCTCCCAAGAACTGGTTGTTTAAAGGTGTGTGGCTCCTCCACCCACCCTCTCTCTTTCTTGCTTCTGCTCCTCTTGTGTAAGATACGCCTACCCTGGCTTTGCCTTCCACCATGACTGTAAGTATATTCCGAAGCTGAGCAGATGCCAGCATCATGCTTCCTGAAGAAACTTCTTTTCTTTATAAATTACCCAGGCTCAGGTATTTCTTTATAGCAACGTGATAATGTACTAATACACCTCCTAACTCATCTCCCTTCTACTACACTTGATGCCCTAAAGTCTGTTCTCAACACGGTAAACAGGATTGTTCCAAAAAATATTAAGTCAGATTTCAGATTAAATTTGTCCTGTGGTCAAAACTCTCTTCCAGATCCCAAGTTTAGAACTCATAACTCACAGTAGTCTTTACTATAGCATTCTTTTTTTTTTTTTTTTTTTTTTTTTTGAGATGGAGTCTTGCTCTGTTGCCAGGCTGGAGTAGAGTGGCGTAGTCTCGGCTCACTGCAACCTCAGCCTCCTAGGTTCAAGCAATTCTTCTGTCTCAGCCTCCCAAGTAGCTAGGACTACAGGTGCGTGCCAAACACTCCGCTAATTTTTGCATTTTTGGTAGAGACAGGGTTTCACCATGTTGGCCAGAATGGTCTCAACCTCTTGACCTCGCAATCCACCGGCCTTGGCCTCCCACAGTGCTGGGATTACAGGCGTGAGCCACCGTGCCCGGCCCTTTACTATAGCATTCTACAGGCCATACATGATCCGGGCCTCTGTCACTTTCTTGATCTGGTTGTCTGTTTACTCTCATTTTTATTCGTTCTAGTCCAGTCACCACTGCCTTTTTGTGGTTCTTTAAATAGACCAGACCTACTTTCAGCTTGGCCCTTATACCAGCTCTTCCCTCTATCTGGCTGATTCTTCCTCAGACAAGTGGGTGGCTCAGTTCCTCACTAGCTGGATGTCTTAACTGCAATGCCATCTTCTTTTTTAAAATTTCAACTTTTATTTTAGATACAGCCGGTACCTGTGCTGGTTCGTGACATGGGTATATTCTACCCAGTTAATGAGCATAATACCCAACAGATAGCTTTTCAACCCTTCCCTCTCTAGTAGTCCACAGTGTCCATTATTCCCATGCTTATGTGCATGTGTGCTCGACGTTTAGCTCCCATTTAAAAGTGAGTATTTGGTTTTCTTTTATTATGTTAGTTTTCTTAGGATTGTGGCCTCCATCCTGCAGCCAGGTTGCTGCAAAGGCTGTGGTTTCATTCTTTTTATGGCTGTGTAGTATTCCATAATGTATATTTACCACATTTTTAAATACAATCTACCACTGACAGGCACTAGATTGAGTCCATGTCTGCTATTGTGAAGAGTATAGCAATGAACACACAAGTGATGTGTCTTTTTGGTATAATAATCTATTTTCCTTTGAGTATATACCCAATAATGGGACTGCTGCATCACATGGTAGCTCCATTTTAAGTTATTTGAGAAATCTCCAAACTGCTTTCAATAGTGGCTGGACTAAATTACATTCTCATCAACAGTCTATTAACATTTCCATTTTTCTGCAGCCTCACCAGCATCTGTTGTCTCTTAACTTTTTAATAATAGCCGTTTTGACTGGTGTAAGATGATATCTACCATATTGCAATGCCACTTTCTTAATGAGGTCTACCCTGGCCACTGTTTAAAATAACATCAGTGACCCTTAAATTTTCTATTCTATTGACATAATCTACATTTCCTTACTTTTCTGTAGCACTATCACCTTGCGCTTTGTAAAATTTAGTTATTATGCTTATTATTTAATTTCCCTCTCACTGGAATATAAGCTCCAAAAAAAATAGTAAGTTTGGAATGTTGTGTTCACTGATGTATCCCAGGAACATAAAACTGTGAGTAGCATATATCTGGTACTTAATAAACATTTGTTGAATGCCAGATACGTGCATACGCTGTATTGCTGAATGCAAGAATGAACTCACAGGGACATTAATGAAAAGTGGGTAGGAATTTAAGTGTAATGGGAAGAGTAATGAGGGAGAAGTCTATGAAGAAAAGTGAGAAAATGTCTGGGAGTAGAGAAGCAAAAGGACTTTTAAGAACAAGCATATTTAACATAAAAGTTGTTCGGTTTGGATCACTTCACTGTAGTCCTTTCTCTGGTGGTGTTTTCAAAAACAACCACAAGTTGTTTAACCCTTCTCTTATTGAGAGGTGGGAGCTATGTTCTCTCTCCTTGAATAAATACTCCCATCAGTACAAATATCAGGAGTGAGGCTGTGAGCCTTTTGAGGCTGAATGAGAAAACATCATGCAGCAGCCAGGGGCAGTGGCTCATGTTTGCTATCCAGCACTTCGGGAGACAGAGGTGGGTAGATCACCTTCAGTCGAGCGTTTTGAGACCAGCCTGACCAACACGGCAAAACCCCGTCTACTGAATACAAAAAATTAGCCAGGCATGGGGGCACATGCCTATAATTCCAGCTACTTGGGAGGCTGAGGTGGGAGAATCACTTGAATCTGGGAGGCAGAGGTTGCTGTGAGCTGAGGTTGCACCATTGCACTCCAGCCCAGACAACAAAAGCGAAACTCCATCTCAGGAAAAAAAAAAAAAATCATGCAGCTTCTGACTAGCTGTCCTGAATGCTTGCTCTGGAGACACTGGCTTTTGGAATCCAGGCACCACACTGAGAAGCACAAATCATGCTGAGAGCCCACGGGTAGGTGTCCAGTTGACAGTCCCAGCTGGGCACAAGCCTCTGAGTCACATGTGTGAGTGGAGACTCATCTAGATGATTCAGCCTTCTGTGGATTGAGTCACCCCCTATGGAGGCCCCAGATATCTAGAAGTGGAGCTGCCACGGCCATAGTGAAGTGTTTGAACTCTTGACCAAAATGATAATAATAATAATAGTGCACTTAACAAAGTGACTAATTTCCAGATTGAGTTTTTAAATGTGGTGATAATAACTGGAACCTTCTCCATCCTCCAAAGTCACATATATGACCTGCAAGACTACGTTATAGGCAATGAGAACACATGGACACAGGGAGGGGAGCACTACACACTGGGGTCTGTTGGGGGGAAATGGGGGAGGGACGGGGGGTGGGGAGGTGGGAGGGGATAGCATGGGGAGAAATGTCAGATATAGGTGAAGGGGAGGAAGGCAGCAAATCACACTGCCATGTGTGTACCTATGCAACAATCTTGTGCGTTCTTCACATGTACCCCAAAACCTAAAATGCAATAAAAAAAAGAAAATGTAAAAAAATAAAAAATAAAAAAGACTAGGTTATATGTTTGTGGAAATCTACATCAGCATAGGGCAGACAGTAAAGAACAAACACAGAAAGTGAAACTTCCATTTAGAGACTAAGAGTCCTGCAGAAACAAAAACTCAGAGATAGAAGTGGCTGAGCAAAAGGTCTCCAGAAAATCTAGGGAAAGCAGACAACTGACCACAGATTGATTGACAGATGGAGACTTGAGATAACTTACGCCAGATAACTTAAACCTGAGTCTCAGAGGGAAAGTGAAGGACCTTTGCATGTTAATTTGCCGGTTAATTACCAACCAGGATATAAAATGTAGGCTATCAACTGTAGGCTTCAATATCTTAGAATTGTATCTATCAGCTGACCTGTGTCTCGAACTTGAGATCTGGCTTTTTTTCCCAATGCTTCTCTCTCCTCCAGGCCCACATCCAATGCTGGAAGCCGGAAGACTAGAAGTGGTTAAGTGAATGACTTTGGACTCAGCTCTCCAGTTTTGATTCACAACAGCTCCACTTTCTAGCTGTAAAGTCTTGGGAAATTTCTGTAACTTCTCCAATATTCTGTTTCCACATCTGTAAGTGGAGATTATAAAAGTGCTAACTTATGGGCTATTCCAAAGATTACATAAACTAACATGAGGAAGGTGCTTTAAGAAGTGTGTGGAGCACAGTGATTCCTCAATAAATTCTAGCTCTTCACCTCATCAATGATCAGGCTTCATTAGCCACCCTTCTCAACAATCTTTTACATGTACCTTCACTGTTCCATCCATACCTTCTTATTTCCTTCCTTCTTCTCCTCCTCCATTCCACTCTCCAGAAAAGCTCCTGTATTAACCATCTATAAAACAGGTCACTGGCCGGGCACGGTGGCTCAAGCCTATAATCCGAGCACTTTGGGAGGCCGAGGCTGGCGGATCACGAGGTCAAGAGATCGAGACCATCCTGGCCAACATGGTGAAACCCTGTCTCTACTAAAAACACAAAAATTAGCTGGGCATGGTGGCGTGTGCTTGTAATACCAGCTACTCAGGAGGCTGAGGCAGGAGAATTGCTTGAACCCAGGAGGCGGAGGTTGTGGTGAGCCGAGATTGCGCCATTGCACTCCAGCCTGGCACCTGGTGACAGAGTGAGACTCTGTCTCAAAAAAAAAAAAAAAAAAAAAAAACAGGTCACCAGCCAAGGTAAAAATAACCAACGACTCCTCACTGCCTAGAATACCACAAGATCTTCCCAGTGTTAACCTCCCCAACCTCACCACTATGGTGCCTGTAGCCTTTTTTCTTGTAACTGTCTTTTTTCCCACAAATTTGTTTCCTTCACCAGCAATGACCTTTTCCTGCACTTTCCTCATTCTCTAATGTGGTCATTTATGAGAAAATGTTCTTGGCAAGGCACCCTGAAATCTCTAGGAGAACCCACTGACAGAAACCTTAATTCTAAGCATTTCTTTTTCTGCTTCATTCTAAAGTAAGAGGTGTGTAGAGGAATGTCGGTGAGCTCACATCAGGGAGACTTCTTTTAATAAATTATTTTCAGGTTCTTCTCTAAGAGCTCTTTAGGTTAAACAGTCCCCTAACTACTGCAGGGCTGCATCGGCCACTCTTTCACTTCTACTTCCCAGTGTACTGCCATGAAAAAAAAAAAATGCCCACCTGCCGCTCAGCAATTGCACCCGCTCCTCTAATTCTCTGGAAAGCAACAGATAGAAAAGAGGGGAAAACAATTCATCAAAAGGAATCATAATAATAAAGAAGCCATTACTATTATAATTATTGGTGCATATTTGTCTTTCTACCCTAAGCTCCTTGACACCCACCCAGACAGCGCAAGTACACACATGCACACACGTCGTGTGATATTATCATCCCCTGACATACCTAGCATTTGTGTTACTGTTTACTGTCTGTCTGTCCCCTCCTCCTCATGTCACAAAATGCAAACCCCCTAAGACTTAGGTTTTTGTTTACTGTTACATATCTAGTACATAGTAGTAACAGCACATGGTAGGTTCTCAACAAATATTTGATGAATGAATGAATGATGAGTGAGTGAATATTGGAAAGAATTCACTACAATTATAATCAGTAAAAGTTTTGTTACTTCTTAACTTCACAGCCTTAAGTGGGGTGTTAAAACCAAATACGTCTCGGTATTCTCATCTGTAAAAATGTGCAACAAGGATTTTAGAAGGAAAAAAATCACAACGGGAAGAATCCACTTACCTATATCTCAAGGGTCAGTTCCACACCACCATCCCTGTGGTAACTTCACCTGTTTCTCTAGATAACATCTGGCATTCACTCTGCTAGATTCCCTCTACACTTTTTTTTTTTTTTTGAGACGGAGTTTCGCTCTTGTTACCAAGGCTGGAGTGCAATGGCGATATCTCAGCTCACCATAACCTCCGCTTCCTGGGTTCAAGCAATTCTCCTGCCTCAGCCTCCCTAGTAGCTGGGACTACAGGTGCGTGCCACCATGCCCAGCTAATTTTTGTATTTTTAGTAGAGACGGGGTTTCACCTTGTTAACCAGGATGGTCTCGATCTCTTGACCTCGTGATCCACCCACCTCAGCCTCCCAAAGTGCTGGGATTATAGGGGTGAGCTGCTGCGCCCAGCCAAATAGGCTATTTTTTTTTTTTAAAGAAGGAGTTTCACTATGTTGGTCAGGCTGGTCTTGAACTCCTGACCTCAGGTGATCCACTTGCCTTGGCCTCCAAAGTGCTTGGATTACAGGCATGAGCCACCACGCCCAGCCCCTCTACACTTTCTACATATGTTTACTACAGCTGATCACTGGGTTCCAATAATGTGCTATAGAGAAGAACAGAGTTTAAAGACTGACCGAGTAGAGACCCCAGCTGGAAAAATAACAAGGGCTAGAGAGAAAAGCTGGAAATATACCAGAAGCATTATAGGGACTCTGACAAAAGTAAGAAACTTCATAAGAATAAAGGAAAATAGAAAAGGCAATAAGAAGAAAACAATGATCAGTGTGCCCAGACTTCCAAGAAATCAGGAAATTATCAGCATGGAGTTAGCAGATACTTTAGAACAAGGAAGTTATATGCTGAGGACAACCGATAGTTCCATGGACGTTAGACCCCCCTGGAAAGGGCCATGCGGATGTCATTCATTGCTCCTAGGCAAGGAGGAGATGCCTATTTGTCAGTGTCGCTTTTGTCCCAGCAGAAGGGCCCACACTTACAAAGTGAACCAAGTAGATGCCATATTGGAGGTGGATCTCAGGACTTAACACAGTGCTCAGTAAGAGGAGCCAGATACATGGTCACTGATGTCACAGCTGAAGAGGAACAGTGCCACCCAGTGTTCTGAAAATGCACCTGTCCACATTTAATGTTTTCCATCACTGAAAGAATTTTAGAATTTCTGTTAAAATGTGTTTTGAGCTAAAGTACAGCCAGTTGATTCATTGCCAAGCACTAATGTTGCAGTCGCCCGTTTTATGCTTTGAGAGAGGGAGGATACATTAGGGAAGGAAAAGAAAAGAGGTTGTTGGGAGGTCCCAATTATGCATGAGGATACAGCCCTGCTGAAACTGCAAGAGAAGGCAATCAACACAGAGAACTGGTCTCAAAAACCTCTGCTTTGTAGAGGGCCGTCTTTTGACGGGGCGAGGACAAAGAGAAGGTATGCACTAAACTACTGATTGTGCCAAAGCAAATGTGGCAAAGAAGGGAAGCTGTGCCATAAACCCACAATAGAAGTCAATGTCACCATCCGTGGGAACAGAGAAGGGTGCAATTAATGTGCCATGCACAAGAGGAAGATTAAAATGCTGGACCACTGGGGTCCTGATCCCAGTTACCATTTCCTCACTGCAGGCCTTGAGGAAATCTACTTTAAATCTCCCTGAATCTCAGTTCCCCCTGTGAAGATGGGGATGCTAATAAGAACCACATCACATCCCAAGAAGGATTATATAACTTAATATATTTGAAAGAGCCTAACACAACACCCAGGACCTACAAATATCCACCAAATGTGGCTTACCATTAAAGAAAAGACTTCAGGAAAGGTTTTATTGGAAAAGTGACTTCTGAGCTAGACCCCAAAAAACTAGCACTTCAGTTTTTTTGGCTGATGAATTCTTGTCCTCTTTAATTGAGGGAATAGTTCAAACCCCCTGGGACTGTTTTTTGACAGATGTATATAAAGCAGTGAGGACTGAGGTAGCCTATCCCTCCAGCCAGTCAGATCAAATGACTCATTCCAAGGGGTCAGTGGATGACAGCTGTCACAGACAGATCACCTATACATCCCAAAGAATCTGCAAGTTGTCAGCATAAAGACTGAAAATGGAACAAACTCCCTCTTCCGGAACATTCTTTTCTGCAGAGTTGCAAATAAAGATTGGAGTCTCCAGTCAGAGGCTCTTTCCCTGAAGGGTCATAAGCTGTGGCTGAAAATTGCAGGTCAGGGAGGTATTTGTTAAAGAGAGCAAGATTTCCTGTAACTTTATGCGAGTGAGCTGCTGCATTTCTGCTACTAATGGATTCAGAAGGCTTTGTCCCTGGAGAAGATTAAGCTCATTCTATTCTAAAACACTGATTCCCAGAAATGCCATTGGTGAGCAACACATATTTAAATATTTCTCAGCCCTAACACTGGAATTTACAGATTTCTCCAAGTCCTGATCAACAATCACAGCAACACTTCAGGTGAGAGGAAACAGATATCTATTGTGAAAATGAAAAGGCTTCTTTCCCAACACACAGCTAAGTGGAAGAAAACCCTTCTGTGCATCCTGATGCTTTGCTTACAGCACCACCTAACGTTCTGGATCATATCCTTTCCTGTGCAGGAGAGATCTTTCCTTTAGGACTGACAAAATTGATGCTCTTTCACCTTAAATTTGGCAATCACAATAAAATGGAGATCAGCACTGCGTACAGCAACAGAAGTGAAAACTGACACTCTCAACCTAAGAGGCATTTTTTCTTCTATTTAGAAGAGCAGGAAGAGACATCATAGCAGAGGAATAAACTTGTGATTATGTGAAAATTAGATGTAAATCAATATTAAAGTAATAATTGAGTGCCTACTGTAGGCCTAGCATTGCAAGGTGCTGATGGTGCTGTAGTGCTAAAGAGGGCAAAATTTTTGCCTTCAAAGAGGTAATTTCAAAATGGACAACTAAAATACAGAGTGATTAAGTATGTGATCAAGTTATGAAGAGGATCATAAGGATACTAAGGGGAAGACACATCTATGAAAGTCTAGAATCAAGCCAGAGGAGCCCAAGTTGAATATTTAAAAAGCTAACCAGGTAAAGGCAAGAAGAGGACAGAAGAATTGCTCAGGTTGTGAGGTTTAAAAGATATAGACAAGGGCGTCAACCAAATCTGGGGGTCACCCAAGAGCTGCCTACTTCACTGATGAGGTGGATCCCTAATTGCATTGCTCAAATGATATTTTCCCAAGGCCCCTTCATGGCTGAACATGCCAGGAGTGAACCCCTTACCCAACCAGAGCTGGTAAATTTATAACTGAGACAAGGCAGTCTCTCAGTGGAAAGAAAGTGACATGAAACCTAAGGAGCTGTGCAATAGAGATGTAGATATGATAAAGCAGCAGAGAAATAAAGGCTGCATGAGAAAAACATAGTTTACCTACTTTTCACCACTCTTCACTGCCAGCATCTGTCTCCTGGATTATTGTAAGGGCATTCTAACAGGAGTCCCTGGCTTCTGCCCTTCACCCTCTCAGTCAGTTTTATAAGCACACACAGCAGTCAGAGTGATTCTGTTTCCACTTTAGTCAGCTGAGGCCACTCACTTCTCTCCTCATCTGTTGGCTTTTGATCTCAGAGTAGAAGCCAAAGCACTTATGTTACCTCACAAAGAACCAATATACTCCCCATCATGATCATCATTACATCCCGGATCTAATGCCCTGTTAACTCATCTTCTTTTTCTTGCCCTTGGCTCCCATCTCCCTGGCCTCCTTGCATTTCCTCAGACTTGGACTTGCTCTCCAGGACCTTTGCTCAGACTTGGAGTTGCTTCCCCAGGACCTTCCCTCAGACTTGGACTTGCTCTCCAGGACCTTTGCTTAGACTTGGACTTGCTGCCCCAGGACCTTTGCTCAGACTTGGACTTGCTGCCTCTGGTCCTTTGCATTTGCTGTTCCCTTGGCATGGAATCTCTCCCTCTAGAGAGCCACATAGCTCACTACCATTTTTAGGATGTGCTCAAACATCAACTTTTTAGTGAGGTCTTTCCTGATGACCCAATTAAAAATCAAAACACTCTGCAACATTTCTTACCCCATTTCTGCTGTATCCTTCTCCATAGAATGTATCATTATCCAACATACTGCATGTTTTCATTATTTATTATGCTTATTGTCTGTCTTAGACCCTATTGTGACCCCCACTCTCACTAGAATATAGAAAACATGTGGGGAACATTCCCATGTAAGACCCCTAAAAGGCGTGAGTCTCACTATACGGTGAGTTTGATCCCAAACACAGTTTCCTACTGGAGGCAGTCGAGCTATCCGGAAATATAGGAACTGAAAGATGAATGATCAGTTTCTAATATCAACCACAATATCGTTTTGGGCCTAAAACTATGCGTTGCTGCTAGACCGAGTGACCCCCTGCCAGCAACTGGTTCCTGCTTTTAACCTTTTTATGACTTTAAGAATAAGCCTTAAACCTTACTTACCTGAGTGCCTTGTACCCTAGATAATGGTTTAACTGTCGATATTTGCAAAGCAAAATGCCACCATAGGGACGGCTTTGATTCCTGACTCAGAGATTCCTGAATGGGGAAGTTGAGTTAAGTTGAGTCAGGAGTAGACAAAGGAGAATCTGATTAAAAGATATTCTGATGAGCAAAACCAAAAAACCCTTTTCACATCTCAGTTCTAAAACAAGGTCAAACCAGAGATACCTGCAGCCAGGAGGAATAATGTTTGGATGTAAACAAGCTTTGTGAATAATGTTTGGAAACAAACTTAGTGATTGTAGGAAATTTTGTTACTTTTTACAACCACTGATTGCATATCTGACTTCTCTATTGTATAGGTCACATTTGCATTTCCTCTTACTATGACGTAAACCAGACCCAAGAAAGTGTATTTATTCCTGGCCTTTGAAAAATAAAATTTGCTGTTTAGGCACAGCCTATCAGCCCTTCAGACACCTCGCTTTCTCTCTCTGTCTTTATTAATTTTCCAGGCGCACTCCCTCTTCCAGGTATTGGGACCCTCTTGCAGGTCGAGAGACGCCCGGGCAGACGTGCCTACCTGTCCCGGACGGTCCACGACAAAAACATATTTTAATGAATTACCTAAGTAACTAATTAATGAATGAAGTGGGTCCCTAGTGCTTTTCCAGCTCCTGATCTTAATCTGTTTTCAACCCCACATGTGCCCATCCTGGTGCTCTGGGAAATAGTCCTGCATCTTTTTATGAAATCCTTCTCTTGTGGATTAAGGTTTTAAAACAGCTTTAGTGCATGTTTCTTATAGATTTCCAAGCTGAATGCTAACTGATACAATGGAAGACAGACCCTATGCCTGCAGTGTCCGTCATTACACCTCCAGGTACCCTTAAGGCTTGCTTTCTTTCTTCCTTAGGTATCTGCATCTGTATCTCTGTATCACTGATGCCTTCTCTGACCACCTTACCTAAAACAGCATGCTGCTCTCTCCCCTTCACACTCTATGCCTATCCATACTTTATTTTCTTCATAGTACATATGTCTAGACTAATATATATTTATTTGTTCAATGCCTAGTGCTTTCACTGGAAACCAGAACAGGGGCTTAACACTTTTATCACTGTATCTTCAGTGTTTAGAACAGTCCAATACATCGTATATAGTCAGTAAATGTGTATTCATCTATTCCACAAACACGTATTAAATGCCAATCATATTCCAGTTACTGGGGAAATATGTGTCCTCTTGGAATCTACATTCTAGAGGGAGATTTTTGTTAAGTATGCATTCAGTGAGCTCAAAGGTGAGAAAGAGATGGAACCAGGGCTGAAGTGTCGCTGGACCTAAAGATTAAGGTGGGAGCTAAAATTAGAAATCACTTCATGGGGGCTGGTGAGTTGTAGGCTTCACTTGGTTACTTCCAAATCATTTCGTTCTGACCTCTGACAGGGGATCCAGACTTTTCTTTCCAGAATTACCCGTCTTCCAGTTTCAGCAAGAGTTTGGACATGAATGACCTGAACTTCAGCTCTGAGTGCGGGCCTTGGCTGACCTAAGCAATCAGCATGTGACCATTTGGACACTGAAACTGGTTTACAGAAAAGCCTGTGACTCAATTCAAAGACAGGAGGAGACATTTGTTGGAGTTTAAGGGAAGAAGTGTCTGTTTTCCAGGGAGGTGAAAGAAAAGACTTCTCTCTTGCGTTGGACAACTATGTGTTCTACAACTGTTGCAGCTAATATTGTTACCATAAATTAAAGGGTTAAGAGTATAAGGTGACATGTGGAGGTTAAAGCAACATATAGGGAATGGCAAAGTCCAGAGACCTGCCCTGACGAACATCATGAATCTGTGGATCAAACTGTGTCTGAAGCACAATGTCTGACTGCACTAGTCTATTTTTTTTTTTTTTTTTGAAACGGAGTTTCGCCCTTGTTACCCAGGCTGGAGTGCAATGGTGCGATCTCGGCTCACCGCAACCTCCGCCTCCTGGGCTCAGGCAATTCTCCTGCCTCAGCCTCCTGAGTAGCTGGGATTACAGGCACGTGCCGCCATGCCCAGCTAATTTTTTGCACTTTTAGTAGAGACAGGGTTTCACCATGTTGACCAGGATGGTCTCGATCTCTCGACCTCTTGATCCACCCGCCTCGGCCTCCCAAAGTGCTGGGATTACAGGCTTGAGCCACCACGCCCGGCTATTTTTTAAATGTTATAAAGATACTACCTGAGTCTGGGTAATTTATAAATAAAGGAAGTTTAACTGACTCACAGCTCCACGTGGCTGGGGAGGCCTCAGGAAACTTACAATAATCGCAGAAGGCAAAAAAGAAGCAAGTACCCTCTTCACAAGGCAGCAGGAGAGAAAAGGGCCAAGCAGGGAACTGCCAATCACTTTTAAAGCATCAGATCTCGTGAAAACTCACTCACTATCACAAGAACAGTAAGGGGGAAATAGCCCTGAAGATCAAGTTACCTCCCACCAGGTCTCTCCCTTGACACATGGGGATTACAATTCTAGATGAAATTTGAATGGGAACACAGAACCAAAACATGTCACTGACATTTTTCATCTGATGAGGCAGTCGACTATCTTTATGGATTAAATTTGTTTTATAATTTTCAAGCCGTAAAAGCAATACATGTTTGTTGAAACATGACAGACAATAAAAAAAAAATAAGACAAAACTAACTGGCTTCTTCCATATGCCTTCCCTTCCTACCCTATGAAATATTTCATATTGACAGGTGGATGTTGTTACTGGCTGAATTTTATTCCCCCAACCACCTAACAAAAATTCATATGTTGAAGAGCTAACCCCTCATAACTTAGGATATGACTGTATTTGGAGGTAGGGATGTTAAAGAGGGAACTAGGTTAAAATAAGGTCATTAGGGGTAGTCTCTAATTTCATGTGACTGATATCCTTGCAACAAGAGATTAGGGCACAGACACAGAGGGAGGACGATGTGTAGACACAGGAAGAAGACAGCCATTACAAACCAAGGAAAGAGGTCTGAGAAGAAACCAACCCTGCCAACACCTAATCTTGGACTTCTAGCCTCCAAACTTGTAAGAAAATTAATTTCTGTTGTTTAAACCGCTGAAGGTTCAAACTAGACTGAAGGTTTTCGTCCCTCAAAAGACATATGCTGAAACCTAATCTCCATTATGATTTGTGTTTGGAGGTGAGCCTTTGGGAAACAATTAGATTTAGTGGAGGTCATGAAGGTAGGGCTCTGATGATGAAATTAAGAACCTTCATATGGGATAATAGCCCAGAGTTCTCTCTCTCTCCACCGTGTGAGGATGACTCCTGAAAACAGCTGTCTGCAAACCAGAAAGTGGAGCCTCACTAAGAACTTGAGCATGCCAGGACCCTGATCTGGGACTTCCAGCCTCCAGAATTATGAGAAATAAATTTCAGATGTTAAGCCACCCAGTCCATGGTACTTTGTAATGACAGCCCTGGAAAACTAAGTAGATTTGTATTTCTCTATTCCTTCCTCCTTGCTTTTCCCTATATCTACAATACAGCAACACAAAATTTGAGTTCTATGCTTGTTTTTGTCAAAATAGAGTCATACTGTACTCATTATTCTGCAATCTTCTCTTGTCACAGAACCATGAAAATTGCTAAAAGCCAGTTTAAACCAATCTAATTATATCTGTTTTCTAAGTTCATAATGCATACCTAAATATAATTTTACATAAATATAATCATATATGTGCTGAGGTTTTTGAGATATTTCGGTTTTTTATGAGATTTGTGAGTTTTTTCTTTTGTTGGGGGGGTTCTTGTGTATTTTTCTTTTCATTTCATTTTCTCTGGGCTTTCCTCACACCCCCGATAAACCACATTTAAAACTTTAAAGTTGTCCTTTTAGCCACAGTTTCTCTGTACCTTATTATCTTTTTTTTTTTTTTTTTTTTTGAGACAAACTTTTATTCTATCACCCAGGCCAAAGTACAGTGGTATGATTATAGCTTAGTGTAATCTCAAACTCCTGGGCTCAAATGATCTTCCCACCTCAACCTCCAGAACGGCTGAGACTACAGGCCCATGCCACCACACACCTGGCTATTTTTATTTTTAGTTTGGTAGAGATGAACCAGATCTTCTTCACTTTGCTCAAGGTGATCTATCTTCAGCAGGCAAAGACAAAATAGACCAGAAAGACTCCAGAGCCAGAGAAATGCTGTGAAGAAAGCAGTGGACTTTCACACAGGGTGGCCTCCAGATCCATGCCATTTAGGAAACAGCTCTGTGGTTGCTGAGTGCACACCGTTTTATGCCACACACCAGCACTGTTCTATTTTCCAAAGCCTCTGGTTTCACCTCTTCCTCTGGCTTTGGCACATGCTCAAGACTCAAACATGCTGGAAATATCATAGGGCTAAGAAATGGGTCATTTTGTAAATCAGTGGGAAAAACATAAACTTTTCAAAAGAGATTATAAATAAAGAATACACACAGGCTATGCTCGTGACCTGTAAACAGGAAAAAAAAATCAATGTTCAGCTTTAAAAGTAAGCAATGAATGCAAATAAAACCCGTAACTAAATATTTTTGGCCAATCAAAAGGCAAAATAAAAAAATGTAGTGTTGGTCAGGTGTGGTGGCACATGCCTGTAATCCCAACACTTTTGGAGGCCGAGGAGGGCAGATCACAAGGTCAACAAATCGAGACCATCCTGGCCAACGTGGTGAAATTTCATCTTTACTAAAAATATAAGAATTAGCTGAACATGGTAGCACATGTCCGTAGTCCTAGATACTCAGGAGGCTGAGACAGGAGAATCACTTGAACCTGGGAGGTGGAAATTGCAGTGAGCCAAGATTGCGCCACTGCACTCCAGTCTAGGTGACAAGAGTGAGACTCTTTTTCAAAAAAAAAAAAAAAAAAAATATATATATATATATATATATATGTTTGTATATATATAGTGTTGCTAAGTATGTAGGGAAACTGGATTGTCATTTAAAGTTGATCAAAGTATAAATTACTAAAAACTTCCTGAAAGGCGATTTGGTAATTAATAAGCAAATAAAAATGTGACTACTTTTGATCCATAACTCTATCTCTATGAATATAAATCATAATATACAAGTATTTTATTATCATAGACAGCTGTCGAAAATACATGATATTTTTAAAAAGTATGAATAGAGGAAACGTATTTTCTCTGAGAAAAATGTCAGTATATGCATATGCATACCCATGTGCACACATACATAAAGAAAATTCTGGAAGAATCTACATAAATTTTTTTTTTTTTGAGACGGAGTTTCGCTCTTGTTACCCAGGCTGGAGTGCAATGGCGCGATCTCAGCTCACCGCAACCTCCGCCTCCTGGGTTCAAGCAATTCTCCCGCCTAGCCTCCTGAGTAGCTGGGACTACAGGCACGCACCACCATGCCCAGCTAATGTTTTGTATTTTTAGTAGAGACAGGGTTTCACCATGTTGACCAGGATGGTCTCGATCTCTCGACCTCCTGATCCACCCGCCTCGGCCTCCCAAAGTGCTGGGATTACAGGCTTGAGCCACTGCGCCTGGCCATAAATTTTAACAGTGGTTAATTCAGGGCTATGGACTAATAGATGATTTAATTTTTCTTTTTGTTTACCTACATTTTTCTATAAGCATGTATTCATTACTTTCTGTTTAAGTTTTTAAAAGGTTAAAATTGCAAAACAGAAATGGGGGTAGCATTCTGTTAAAACAACATACCTACATTCGAGGAAAGAAATAGACTTTAACAATGGCTTTTCCATATGCCTTGCTCTCTTTCCAAATTTTCTACAAGAAATGTACATAGCATTGGTAATTGTTTCTAACTAGGAAGGCTGGGAGGCAGAGCAGAGGAAGTGCGGCACAGCCCTCACCCCATTTTCTTTCTTTTTTTTTTTTAGATGAGGTTGTGCTGTGTTTTATAAAATAATACTAACGATTATTTCTAGAATTCATTATAATGCTATACTTGAAATGCCTGGTTTTAAAAAAACACATGCTATCTCACATTCAATAACGGTTTTTCCCAGGTTTTCCTCCCCTCCTGGCTCACCACCTTCCTCCCTCCAAGTCCACAGTTCTCACAACTGTGACTATATGCAATGAAATGAATGGTTGCATACCTCTACAGTTCCTATGTTGAAATCCTACCCCCCAGTGTGATAGTATTAGGAGGAGACCCTTTTTGAGGTAATTAGGTCATGAGAATGGAGTCCTCATGAATGGTATAAAAGGGACCCTAGAGAACTCTTTTGCTGTCTTCGCACCATATGAGGATACTATAAAAAGTCAATAATCTGCAATCTGGAAGATGGCCCTCATAGAACCCAACAATGCTGGCAACCTCAACAGGGATGTGTAGGCTCCAGAATTGTCTGAAATAAATTCCTGTTGTTTGTAGCCACCCTGTGTATGGTGCTTTGTTATAGCAGCCTCAGTTGACGGATACCATGCTATGGCTTTTGCCTCACTAACTCTGATTCCTGCCTTTGCATTCTGCCTTAAATGTGAACTCTACTCTGACCTCCAAATTCTCTGGACAGCTAACCCCTTCTCCAGTCATGAGCATTTGCCTCTTTTTCAAAATACCTGGTTTACTGAATACAAGCAATACATTTTTTTAAAGAGCTTGATATAAAACAGTGACCATTCATCAAGCACCTACTAGATGCCTGATACTGTGATAGAACAGATCAGATCGCATCACTCTTTCACCTTAATGTCCACACTAGCCTCCAATTTCATTCATAATCAACCTGTTATCACAATGGCCTACAAGCCTTGTGCCTTCTCCCTTGGCTCACTCCTCTCCAGCTACCTGGCCTCTCTGCCACTCCAAAATATAAGCGGACACTCTGCCTTGAGGGTTTTCTATCACTACTCCTCTGCTCTGGAATTTTCCCACAGATATTCACTTGGCTCACACTCTCAGCGGGCAAGCCTTTGCTTAAATATCTCCTTCTTATAAGGCTTTCCCTCAACCTTCAAATTAAAATTGAAACCATCGGTGACCTCAGGACCTTGTCCCTTTCCTACTTTTTCTCCACAGCACTCCCCACCACCTAACTCACTATGCATTTCATTCATCCATTTATTATCTATCTTCCCCCTAGAACATTGGCTCCCTGAGGACAGAAATTTGTTTTCATTGTTGTATCCCAGCCCCTTGGAAAATGTCTGGCATATACTAGGTTCTGAATAGATATACGAAAAATGAAGAAATTGGTGATTTATAGACAATATTGTTCATTTTCTTAGTCATTTCTGAAAGCAGGCATTCGAAATTCCATTTACAGAAAAACAAACTGAACGTCAAATTAAGAGTGTGAAAATGTCATTCACCAAGAAACAGTAAACTAGATTGCAAATCCACAATCGTCAGGCTTCAAGGCCAATCGTCTTTCCACTAAGACTGTCTTACAACGACCCTAATGGAACGTATTTTCCAAAGATAGGGAGGGATTCAAATCATTCTAGTGCCTATTGTACCTTTCAAAATCCTGTTAGTCCTATTGATAACCCCATATGCCAGATTTAAGAAGCTTAAATCAATGAGATAATAAACATCTATTCCACGTGTAGGCCATTCATGCATCTTGCCATAGCCCAGTACTGCCGATGCTCTTTTCGGCAGTGCAGTATCATTGGCCTTGACAAAGCAGTTGACTTTGCAGTTAGATATACCTGGGCACTAGCCCCAGACCCTGCATGTACCGTCTGAGTGGACTGAAGCAATTTGCCTCGTTCTCCTGAACCTCTAGGTTCTCATCTGTAAAACAACTTTAGTATTCCAACCTCAGGCGATTCTTGGCCTGACGCGATGTCTCACGCCAGTAATCACAGCACTCCGGGAGGCCGATGTGGGCAGATCACCCGAGGTCAAGAGTTCGAGACCAGCCTGACCAACATGGAGAAACCCTGTCTGTACTAAAAATACAAAAAATTATCTGAGTATGATAGCACATGCCTGTAATCGCAGCTACTTGGGAAGCTGAGGCAGTAGAGTCGCTTGAACCCGGGAGGTGGAAGTTGTGGTGAGCTGAGATTGCACCATTGCACTCAAGCCTGGGCAACAAGATGGAAATTCTGTCTCAATAAATACATAAATAAATAAATAATTTTTAAAAAATGAAAAAAAAATCCAACCCCAGGAGATTCTTGCTAGAATTACTAAAAGCATGCATGTAAAGTGCCTAGCACAGTGCTTGGCACTTAGTAGTAAATGTGCAATAAAAGATCTGTATCTTCCTCAGCTGGCAACCCACAAGAGTAACAGTGAATTTCTTGGGCCTATGGTCAAGGGACTAGTATCTCCAGTCCCCTCATGAGTGAAGAATGCATGGAAGGCAGCATTCTCATGCAGGGTGTCAATGGCCATTTCTGATGCCTCCATTTATTCATTTGTAGCAGATTCTTAACAAATTAGAGTATTTGTATATTGTCAGAAAAATTGAATTGCACAAATGTTATACTTTGCACACTTTTTATTTCAATTTCATGGTAAGGTAATTTGATCATTCAAAGTGTGTGTGTGTGTGTGTGTGTGTGTGTTTATGGCACATTCATGGTATATAATTATTCATATACAATGTCTCAATGTTTCATAAATATTACCTCACTTAAGAGGGTAGTGAAACACCCATTTACAGATGAGTATACTGTGTGATTTGTTTTACTATTTTTTGATTTTTTACTTTTTTTTTTACTATGTTTTTTACTTAGTTTTTGAAATTACCTTATTTAAGTATTTATTATCTTTCTCTCCTAAACTGTGAGCTCTTAGAAAAGAGAGACGATGCATGTTTTTCTTTCCTCCTGCATCTCCAGTGCCTAGATCAGTGTCTGCAACACATGAGGTTGGTTAATTAGTTTACTTTTAATGGCAAAGAACCTCAATTGCTTTTGCACCAACCTATAATTGGTGTTGAATACATATTTGACAGAGAAAATGTAATACACATTTTCCTGAGAAGAATTGACCAGCCTGAACCAGAAGTAACCATCCATGAGATCCCGACAATATGCTTTTTTGATAAACTACTTGATTACTTGGTTATATTACTTGATATATTAAACTCCTGAACATATTTTCTAGAAAATTACTCAACTATTATGAATACTTAAAATCCTAACTTGTGCTATAAACAACTCATACCACTTCTGGATGATGTGTACACCTTCTTCCCACCAACTTTACCCCCACTACCCAGCCTTTCTTAGGAGAACAGAAAGAACCGTTTTAAAAACCATCCCTGAAATCCCAACTATATACTCAGCAGATTCTCTTTTCTCTTTTTACTAAATTCTTGGAGGTTTTCATTGTTAAACCACAGTGAAATTTCATTTGTGTTGTTTATAGTGTGATAATATTATAATGAGATCTACAAATATATAGACAGCCTAAAAATATTTTTGTGCATGGCTTGGAGAGGTATCTTCAAGAGTATCCTTTGAGGTATTCTTAAGAGTAAAAACATTCTGGAGTTATATCCTTATCATTGTTGTTTTCTTCCTTATTCACACACAGGTGAGAACATATTGATGCCAAAGATGCCCTGAAGGCCTTTGTACTCTGCGAAGAAGCTCCGATTGAGTTCAACAACTTTCAGTGAATCATTGAAAGACATTTTGTTGTTTAACTTTTTGCAGTACACTAGGGCAATAAAAGATTTTCAACATCTTTGCAATAGTCTAACCAGATCTCATAAAATATGCAAGCTACATTTTGAAGAATACAAAAAACATAACTCTAATACGTACTAAAAGTTGAAAGAAGAAAAACAATAACAAGCAAGAACAAATACAAATTGCCAAAGCCTTTATTTCCTATAAAATTTTTTTAAAGAATTTTACTGTATATATTTAAGGTTTCCAAAATGATGTCACAGGATACATACAGATAGTAAAATGATGACAATAATGAAGCCAATTAACATATCTATCATCTCACATAGTTCTTTCTGTGTGTGTGACAAGAGCAGCTAAAATCTACTTGTTTAACAAAAACTCCTAATACAAAGAGTCCTATAAGGTTTTAATTAGACCCAATTTTGTTGAGCCTGGAAAGGGAAGAAAATAATGAGCTTCTATTGTTTATGATAATCAGAAATTCTGACAATACTGATTTACTGCAAGGCACAGGAAAGGCCTGGTCTCAGATAGTGGGGCGGAAGGGCACGCAGATGCAATCTCTGTGAAAAGGGATCAGGAGCTTGACGGACAGGCTAAATCTCTGTGTGCAAGAGCTCATGATCACTCCAGTCTACAGGAATGCAGACATCTTTTTCCCATCTTCTTTGGTATTAAAAATATATAAACTCTCTCTTTGATGCAGTGGGAAAAATTTTGGAGGACATGGGCACTACATCCTTTTTTCAACCAATGGGGTTGAAGCAAAGAAGGGTTTTCTAAAGTTCCATAAATGAAATAGACCCAGGAGAAGGCGAAGAGGTTTTTTTTTTTTTTTTTTTTTTTTGACTTTTAGTTGTTGCAGCAATAGAACAAACTAGCAAATTTTCAAAAAAAAAAAATTGAAAATCAAATTTTACCATCTTAGTAGAGTCTTTTCATCTATGTAGGCATAGAGATTTTTGAAGTTGGGATGAGCAAGATTGGTGACTTAAAGAGACTTTTTATTTTATTTTATTTTATATTTTATTTTTATGACTACATTGAGACTTATTTTCAATAGAATTAATGCAATTTGATCATAAGACTGGATGTGGAGACAGAAGACAGAGATTGAAGATTCCCAAGAACCATCATAGCACATGTATACCTATGTAACAAATCTGCATGTTCTACACATGTATCCCAAAACTTAAACTAATTTTTTTTTAATGAAGAAAATTAGAAAATAGAAAATCTAAGTTGGGTGACTTGGAAAACACCTTTTATAAACACCATCAGCCCAAGAAATAAGCAGAATCTCATTTTCATAACCTTCTTCTTAGTGAAGATTTGGCCATGTGAGTCCACCAATACGTCCTACCAAAAGACGCACTGGTTTAAGATGTCTATTCAAAAGTGAACAACAGGACGTGGCCACCAGCACAGAGAATTCCTTTTCCCAGAGGTTTGGGAGTGAAGTAGCAGAGGTTCAAACATATAGAGGCTAGCATCCTGTGTCTGTGTCCAGGCATGAAATCAGTGGGGCCTGCTATATCAGCCTTGCATTGTGGTTTAGGTAATAATTCTTGAAAATGAAGTTTTCCAGCCTGATTCTTTGGCTTTCCTTAGAAGTTGCTAAGTTACCTGTTACTTTCATACATTTCTTTTCCGCTCGAGCAGACTAGAAGGGTATGGTAGCTGATCTCCAAAGATGGCCCCTCTGTGAGGCTTCCCTCCCGGTATCCACAACCTTGCGCTGTCCTCTCTTCTTGAATCTGGGCTGGCCTTGTGACGCACTCACAGCTGAAAGCAGTGGAGTGACGCTATGACTTTCATGACAGTCGTAAGAATTCTTGAGCTTCTGCCTGTGCTCCTGGAAATGGTGGCTCTTGGGAAACTCTTATTTGGAACCCCACACCATGCTCTCAGAAACGCGAGACACCATTCTACTCCCTCCTCCTAGGAGTTGGAATTTTTTAGATTCCATATGTTAGTAAGTGTGATCACAAAGGATACTTGTCTCTCTATGCCTGGCTTATTTCACTAGTGTAATGTCCTTTAGGTTCATCTATGTTGTCAAAAAGGACATAATTTCCTGTTTTAAAGGCTGAATAGTATTCCATTGTGCATATATATCACATTTTAAAAATCACTCATCCATTGATGGACGAAGGTTGTTTCCACATCTTGATTATTGTGAATAATGCTGCAATGAACATGGATGCAGAAATATTTTCAACACAGAGATTTCAATCCCTTTGGGTAGAGACCCAGAAATGGGATTGCTGGATCACGTGGTAATTCTAGTTTTAGTTTTTTGAGGAAACTACATACTGTTTTTCCAAAATGGCTGCACTCATTTATAATATCAAGGATTCCGTTTTCTCTGCCACCTCGCCAACACTTGTTATCTTTCCTCTTTTTCTTATCAAAAGCAGGAAAGTGAGGTGAACAGGGAGAAGGGACAAGTTATTCAACTAGTACAAAGTTTCAGATCAAAAGGAGGAATGAATTCTGGTGCTTCACTACACAGCATGGTGACTATAGTAATAATGTATCGTATAATTCAAAATAGCTACAAGAGGGGATTTAAATGTTCTCACTACAAAAAAATGATAAATATTTAAGGTGATGTGTATGCTAATTTACCTGATGTAATCATTCCACAACTGATACATGTATCAAAACATCACATTATGCTCTATAAATACATCAAATCATTGTTTATTGTTTGTCAATTAAAATAATAAAACTAACAAAAAAGAGAAACAGGCCACATGGAAAAGCTATGCATGGTGTCAAGACAAATGAAATTAAAAATAAGAGGCTTAATTCTCCCTATTGAAAATAAGGGAAGATATTTCCCTCCCCTTCTGTTTATAGCATTTACTTTAGAAAACTTGACATTTTAAATACTTTCTCCTTCTTTGAGGGGATATGCCCTTTTTTCCAGATAAATCCTTTTAAAGACTAGTCAGGTCTTTTCTCAGCAGTACGATCCAGTAATGCCTGGGATTCTCTAAGGCCTGGGAGCCATTTCTTTGAAATTGAACATCAAAGGAGACAGCACCCCTAACTCCCAATTTCTGTGAGAGAACTGTAATCTAACTTTGGTGAATATGTTGATCCAAGTTGCAAAACACTTCCTATTACAGAGCTATAAGAAGTTAGCTACCACAAACGTCACCCAATTACCAAGTAAAGTCAGGATGAAATAAATATGTCAAATGGTACTGACAAGCCTTCTTACTTGGTGGCTAGTTATTGCTTATCTTGAAAACAAGTATGCAATAGGTAGTACGTATTTGTCTATATAAAAGGATGAAATGTTTTTCAGTCTTTGCAGTGCCTTGGTGGGTTGCCTGTGATGTGCATTAGTGGATTGTCTCTGATGTGCATGGCATTCTGGTTTAATGTTTACTAAATAATACAACTTTTATTTATCCACAACCTTTCTGGACACATTTTCTGGATTAGGGAAATAAATTTGTTTTAAATTATGTTTCCCCAACAGTAGATGCCTTGTGTCATTCTCCGTGGAGGTCCCAGATGACAGCCAGCACTGTCAGCCATGGAGTGAGCAGTTCTGACATCCAGCCCCGTGAGCCCTCAGGTGACTGCAGCCCCAGCCCACATCTGACCACAGCTATGTGAGACCCTGCAAGCCAGAAATGCCCAGTTGAACCCAGGCAATCATAGAACCATGAAAGATAACCACCAATTATTGTTTTAGGTCACTAAGTTTTGAAGTCACTTATCACACAAAGAGAGATAACCAAAATAAATGACTAGTTCTTGCAATTAAGAACTCTGGCTGATACATATAACCTTTCCTCTCCTTTGTGAAGAGTATCCTGAGAAATTAGAGTGCTTTCCACCTCTGAATTCCCCACTGAAACTGGTGTTATTTTCTTCACAGAGTAGTTGCTAATAATTTTTTTTTCCTTAAATCTCTTTTTGGAAAGATTGGGATTTAAACAAAATAAAAACATCAAGTTGGATGCAATGCCTGCCAGTTGAACAGGATATTTTTATCTAACAACTGCTTCTAAAAAGCATTTGCTTCTGTTTGTTTACATATTCTGCAAATAATTTTCCTACAGTTTAAAGCCAATACACAGGAAATTATGTTTAGAAAGTGCCAAGAGACTTTCAAAACCATTTTTGAGCTCTGCCCTTGTTCACCGGACACTTCACACTTAAGCTCATTCCAGGGGACACCATTTTGGGCTTCTGTGCCCCCCTTTCTTCCATTTTAATGATATAATTAAAAGCTCCCTATTAGTTCACCATAGGGACCTTTTTCATAAGCATCCACTGAACACTGTAAAGACTGAAATGAAATGATTAGGTACAAAAAATGCTATCTGGAGGGATTCATTGTTCCCTTTCTCTGGAGCGTCAGCCTGTGCATGTAACAATTACCGGATTATATTTCTGCAGATGCACACCGTCTCCTGTGCTTGGACTTTCACATCCCCTGGCAGATTACCGACTCCAAAGGTCTGAAGATGAAAGCAATCCAGACACGGTCTTCATGACTTTTTCGGGATTGGCAGATGCCTTTTACTTGAGATTTAAGTTGAGCTTTGGAGACTGAAAGCTGCTTTCCTTAGCTGATCTGGATCTTTCCTGATGTGATTAGCCCTCAGCTGAGGTGCCCTGGAAGCATGGGCTGGAAGCATCAATTTCCCATCCTTCCTCATGACCGTTTTTAAAAGCTGCACAGGACAGGAATCAGCTGACCAGCCATTTACCCAGAAAAGATTGTTGTAAAGGAGATGTACTGAATGAAAACCAGACTGCAAAGTCTATTCCAGGCAACTACCTCATGTCTGGCTTGCTGAAATCTTGACTTTCTTCTGTTATCCACAGAGTCTGGGAAAATGACCTCATGACAGGGAGTAAAAAGTACTTGAGTAATTTAGAAAAGTATGGTGAGCCAGTGAGGTCAGGGAGAATTCATTCACAGTCTCAGCAACCTTATCTAAACAAAAGACAAAATGTTAATATGTATCTCTCAGAGTTGGCAGAAAGCCTAAAAATGATAAGCATGTAGGTAATAGCCCTAGAGTTGTGTCTGGCTTCTTGTAAAGCACTGAATCAATGTCACCTTTAAGTATTGCCACGTTCAAGGTAACAAATGGGAGCAATGCATTCTGCTTTGGGCAATATGCTTTAAGGGGGACACTGGAAAGTAGAGTACTACAAAAGAGGGAGGAAAAGGGAAGGAGTGAGGAAGAAAAAGGTGAAAAGATGCAGAAGAAGGCTAAGGAGGAGACAGAAAAGAGAGAGGGAAAGAAAGGAGAGAGAGATAACCAGCAGGATGAAAGACCTTTCCATAAAGCCAATATCACATGCTCCAGATATCATGCCTGGAGCATATAAAACACAGGGATCACAAGATTTGATATGTCTCACGGTTAAGGGAACAGACTTTGCTGGTTTCACAGTGTACTTTATGTCCAGTGTGCTACGAAGCACTGGGGATACAAACGTGGTCCGTGCCTTCATGGAACTAACAGGACAGCAGAGGAGACAGTAATTTAATAGGTCACTACTGTACCATGTGTTATGGGAGAAATACATTCTGCTTTGGGCACTAGGCTATCTGGGACAGCAGAAGTACAGGTGGCTGTCCTGGAGCAGAGCATGTAAGTAATGTTTGGGGAGAAAGGGGAAGGTGTGGGTTTTCCAGAAACACTTCCACCTGGCACTCATGGGGACTCGGATACCTAGGAAGTTACTTAACCATGTTCAGTCTCAGGTGTGCATTTGCTGAATGGGAATAATAACAGTTCCCGCTGCCTCATAGGGGTGTTGTGAAGAATCAATACAGCAACCTGCCGAAAGTGTTTTTTCCTGTGCCTGCCACAGGACAGAGCCCCATATTGTAAATCTGTTATTTTCATTTGGGAGGGAGAAGAAACAGAGTACTCTGGGTTCCTCTAGAGCCCTCCTTTCCTAAATGGCCACCTGTTTTCTAGAACATGGATAATAGCAGCATTCATTTCTTCATCCCTTTGTTTAGCAAGCATTTGTCCAGCTCCTACAGCCCTGGAAAGTTAACATTGTAGCAGAGGAAACAAAAAGTGAACATTGTTGTTCTGAGAGACATGTGATTATTTTGAGAATATATGAATACATAACATTATCATAAGTCAGAGAGTCAGATTTCTGCTCAATCATGTAAGTAGACTGGCCCCTGAATGAAATATAATTCACACTGTATTTATTATACAGGCTGTGCTTTATGTTTTCCTGGGGAGCTTTTTAAAATGTAAATAATCCTTAGCCCAGACCAATCGAATCCAAATATTGGACCACGGTATGATTTGAAAGTTACTCCCACTTTCTGAAAACGAAAGGCTATCCAGGTGAGTGCAGTGTGCATGCAGGGTTAAGAACGATTTGTTTAGAATCACTGCCTGCCTTTCAAATGTCAGCGTCCTTCAGAGCCGCCCACCTTTTCCTCTTTCCTCCTGTTACCTACTGCGCTTCTCAGCCCCCTGTAGCTTTAGAAATCTTTCCTTCAGCTCCAGACACACGTGCCTCACTGCATGATGGTCCACACAGGAAGATACAGGCAATTCCACCCTCTGTCTTTATCATCTCCCCATCTCGGTGAATGGGGCCGCAGTCCACCACACACACCTTTCCCACACCTCGTCCAACAGCTGGGCAAGTCCGTGGCCCCCAGCAGCCTCTCCCCGCAACCGGTCTTCTCCATCCCCTGTCCCTTTGAAGGTGGTCATGACACCACGTTTCCCCAACTGCCTTCTAACTGGTCTCCCGTCAGCCACACTGCCCAAATGTACATCGGAACATGGCTGCCTCGCTGGTAAAAATGCTTTCTTGGCTCCTGGTGGTTTTCAGAGTAAAATCCAGGCTCCTGGGACAACATACACAACATGCCATGGCCTGGGCAAGGCCCAGCCTGCAGCCTCATCTTTACCATTCTCTCACCCGTGCCATGAGCTCTGGCCTAGCTCAGCTTCCTCCCACATACTCCTCTCTCTACCTGGAATGTCTTTTTCGTAGTTGTCACTGGACAGCTACTCTGTACACTTTAAAACTTCTCGAGAACTCTCTTCCTGACAGGCAGGCCTCCTACACAAGCCAGAGATGAGGGGGAAGTCTCACTCCACCGTGTCCAGGAGCCCCTGTGCTCACCTCTGCTGTATTCATTCCCCTGTGTTGAACTGTGCCTAGCCCATTGTCTTAGTGTATCTGGGCTGCCTCACAAAATACCAGCAATTAGATGGCTTACAAACAACCAAAATTTCTCTCTCACAGTTCTGGAGGCTGGGAGGTCCAAGATCAAGACACTGGAAGACTCAGACTCTGGTGAGTGCCCACTCCCTAGTTCATGAATAGTCCTCTTCTCACTGTGTCCTCACATGGCAGAAAGGATGAGGAATCTCTCTGGGGTGTCTCTTACAAGGACACAAATTCTATTCATGAGGACGCCACCCTCATGACCTCATTGCTTCCCAATGGTCTCACTTCCCAATACCATAACCTTGGGGGTTAGGGTTTCAACGAATGAATTTGGGAAAAGGGGGCAGAAATATTTAATCTATAACACCCATAGTAGGTGCTCAGTAAGTTTTTAAAGATGCCTGATTGATTTGAACTACAAAGATCTTTAAGAGAGAGCTGAGTGTATTTCTGTTACTGAACAAATGTAGACAGCCTTGGAGAGCATGCAGGACTCTAGGCTGCCTCATTTGATGATTCTGGAGTGTCCATATGCAGCATTGTGTGTCCAGGCATAAGACAGGAAACCAACTAGAACAAAAAAAGAACTGGCCCCAGTCACCAATGCCAATGTGGCACAATTAACTGTAGCATGAGCTGAGTGTAAATTCATATCCAAACTGTAACTAACAGGTCTATCACTAGAGTCAAACAGATCTGGGTTCAAATTCCAAGTCCACATTTAATAGCTAAATGGCCTGGTACAGGTTACTTAACATTTCTAAGCCTCAGTTTTTTGAGATATAAAATGGGGTTGATAAATTAGATGCCTTTATTATAAGCCTATTGTGAGGATTTAATGAGATTACCTACCTAGTGTCTAGCATATCACACCCCTGCAAACAGCATTACAGGACTGGGACAGTGTCAGGCCATCAAGGCAGGAGATTTAGATTTATTAACCTTTTCAAGAAAGCAATGCCAGGGTGCCATTTCTAATATGAATGAAAACTGGAAGCCAGGATTCAAGCACAAGGCCACTTCAGCTGATGGCCACCAGAGAGTCTCCCCTTCTGCTGATTCTAAACCTTGTTAAAATGACCCCAGTGCAATCGAGAAAGGGCAGAAAATGCCTTAAGGACTATATACTGCCCCAATTCCTGGTGTATTTGTTTGCAATAACAAAGTACCATAGATAGTATGACTTAACAGACACATATTATCTCACAATTCTGGAGGCCAGAAGTCCAAGATCAAGGTGTCAACAGGGTTGGTGTCTTTGATGACCTCTCTCCTGGGCTAAGAGACAGCCACTTTCTTACCGTGTCTTCACATCAACCTCCCTCTGCATATACCTGTGTCATGACATCCTCTTCTGATAAGAACACCAGTCATATTGGATTAGGGCCACCCCAATGACCTCATTTTAATTTAATTACTTCTTCCCGTCCCCAAATACCGTTGCATTTTGAGGTACTGAGGGTTAGAGCTTTACCGTGTGAATTTTGTCAAACAAAATTAGAAAATAATTCAGCCCATAACAGCTGCTTACCAAAGTCTTTCCCGAAAGCATGCATGGATCCTGAACTTCACTCTATTCACACTGACAATCACACCAGAAGGGCGGCTAGAGGGACACCATACCCAGGAACCTCTAGCTTTCTTAGGCTCAGAATAATCCCTTTTTTCTGCACTCTACGTCTTTCCCATCTTGGATTTATCCTTTGTCCACTGCCAGCATCTATCCCAAATTCCTGCCTGACTTTCTTCCAAGGTAGAGGTTGTTAGACTACAGTTGCTCCTTCCTAAGTTATTACTTCCTTTATTATTAAGGAGTTTTCTCATTTTAATATTATTCATATGGGGAGAAGGCCTTACAACCAGAGCAAGAATAGCAGGTCCCCAAACACCGCCCCTGCCCATCTCTCAGCCCTACCTCCCACTTTCTACTTTGCCCTGTCTTCTCTGATTGCCCTGGGCCTTGGCTGTTACTCAAATTCACAAGCAGGTTCCCGCTACAAAGTCTTCAAACTTGTGTTTCCCTGTGTATCCAGCACTCTTGCTCCAAATCGCCACTGAATTCATTCTTCGCTTCATTTGTTTCTCAGCTTAAATGTCACCTTCGCTGAGAGAAGTCGGACTACTCTATTTAACTAGAAAACCACCCATCTCTCCAAAAATACTTCCTGAATTTCTATTCTTGATCAGGCTGAGACCAAGGAGCAGAAAATCCACAGATACATGAGGCATAACCCCAGCCCTGCCCAGAGGTTCTTACAGGCAGCTGCAAACATTGTGTTAGAGGGTATAACGATATATATATAATACTAGAATGAATAAGTCCAGCCGGCGCCTGGTGGCTCACTCTTATAATCCCAGCACTTTGGGAGACTGAGGCAGGT
Source organism: Saimiri boliviensis (assembly GCF_048565385.1). Classification (NCBI taxonomy): domain Eukaryota; kingdom Metazoa; phylum Chordata; class Mammalia; order Primates; family Cebidae; genus Saimiri; species Saimiri boliviensis. The sequence continues at coordinate 80,197,705 of NC_133463.1, forward strand.
GGATCACTTGAGGTCAGGAGTTCAAGACCAGCCTGGCCAACATGGTAAAAACCCATCTCTACTAAAAATACACAAATTAACAGGGCATGGTGATGCACACCTATAATCCCAGTTACTGGGGAAGCTGAGGTGGGAGAATCACTTGAACCCAGGAGGCAGAGGTTACAGTGAGCCTAGATCATGCCACTGCACTCCAGCCTGGGTGACAAGAATGAAACTCCATCTTAAAAAATAAATCAGGCCGGGCGCGGTGGCTCAAGCCTGTAATCCTAGCACTTTGGGAGGCCGAGGCGGGTGGATCACAAGGTCGAGAGATCGAGACCAACCTGGTCAACATGGTGAAACCCCGTCTCTACTAAAAATACAAAAAATTAGCTGGGCATGGTGGCGCGTGCCTATAATCCCAGCTACTCAGGAGGCTGAGGCAGGAGAATTGCCTGAACCCAGGAGGCGGAGGTTGCAGTGAGCCGAGATCGCGCCATTGCACTCCAGCCTGGGTAACAAGAGCGAAACTCCATCTCAAAAAATAATAATAATAATAAAAACATCAATAAATCAATAAAAAAAAATAATGACTAAGGTCCAGTAACAGACAACATTTGCTGAACACTTCATGTTGAGCTAGCTGCATAGCCATGAAGGCCAGCACACATCTTAGAGTAGAAAGGAAAAGAGAAGTGAAAAGGTGCAAAATAATAAGCAATTCTCACACTTCCCAAAGATGTCTGACAAACATCCACATCTGCCCAGCTGGAAACATGTAGGAAGGAGGAATACTGAGCGCTAAGAATTAGACAGTGATGCCTTGACCAACCTTTTTGCAGAACATTTTCTGTCTGGAAATTGGTCCAGGAACAGCCATGTGTTGGGAGCAGTCATTTCCATAGTTCAGTAATTAGATTTCTAGCATCCCAGGACCCTGTGTTAGCTTCCTATCATGTGAGTCTCTGATACATTCTGGTAAATTGAGTATGATGGTTAATTTTATGTGTCAACTTGACTGGGCCACAGGGTGCCTAGATGTCTGGACAAATACCATTCTGGGTATGCCTGTGAAGATGTGTTTGGATGAGATTAACATTGAAATCAGTAGACAAGTAAAGCAGATTGCCCTTCCCCGTGTGTGTGGGCCTCACCAATCAATTGAAGATCTGAAGAGAGCAAAAAGGCTGAGTAAGAAAGAATATGCCCTGTGTGGCTGCTTAAGCTGGGACATTGGTCTTCTCCTGCCCTTGGACAGGAATTTACATCATTGACTCTCCTGGGTCTCTAGCTTGCTGGCTTGTTGCAGATTGTGGAGGTTCTTAGCCACGTGTGAGCCAGTTCTTACGAATGAATGAATGAATGAATGAATCCTAGTGATTCTGTTCTCTGGAGAAAGCTAATACAGCAAGCATGGAATCTGATCTGACTTCCGTAGCTTCTGTAACCCATTCTCCACAGGAATAGGGGTGGCTGATGAGGGTGACTTTGTGAGGCCACATAAGGAGCTTTAAGGACTGCCAATGGCAACAGCAGCCTCTGCTGTGGGCACAATAAATCACAGCCCGCCGCTTCATGAGATGACCACAACCCACTTGGTGCAGGAACTGTTCCACAGTATTTCATATCCATAGTAGCTTGGAGAAGGAGCCCCTAACCACATTTTACTGTGGAAGAAATCAGTCAGGTACTTGTCCAAGGTCTGGCAGACATATTCCTGGGACAAGCCACCCACTGAATATCCTAAGTCAAAGTGCTTAATAACTTCCCATAGCCCAGTAAGGAGCTCGACCTGATGGCCTGTCGGGCAGATTACCTGACATGCACTGACATGTGCAATCAGTGACTCAAAAGGAAATGAGGTATTACTGTTTAAAAATTGAGAAATTTCACAGGAAATTTGTATTCCCAGCTTCTCACGGAAAATAGGAAAATCTGGCAATTCTTCTCACAGTCTCCGCATGGCAATGGTGGGCTACACACGAGTAACGGCTGACCATCTGGGCACAGTTTTGGATCCTCAGTTTGCCATGGGCTCTAATTTCTCTTTCATCTGTTACTGTCTGGCCCCGCAGGCTTTTTGTTTGTGTGTTTGTTTTGAGACAGATTCTCACTGTTGCCCAGGCTGGAGTGCATTGGCTCAATGTCAGCTCACTGCAACCTCCATCTCCCAGGTTCAAATGATTCTCCTGTCTCAGCCTCTTGAGCAGCTGGGATTACAGGTGTGCATCATCACACCCAGCTAATTTTTGTTTTTTTTAGTAGAGACAGGGTTTCATCATGTTGGCCAGGCTGGTCTCAAACTCCTGGCCTCAAGGGATCCGCTCATCTTGGCCTCCCAAAGCGCTGGGATTGCAGGCGTGAGCCACTGTGCCTGGCCACCCTGCAGGCTTTTGAATTGACTGCTCTTTTTCTTGCCTTCTTCCTCTTCATTTTAGCAATACTAAGATATTTCCCCCATGGTCTCTGAGAGCTTTTATGCTTTTTCCCACTGTTCTCTTTGTCTGATAGAGGAAGAATAAATTAACTCTTGCTGTAGTAGACTGAAATCACATTTTCAAGCGTGGAAAGACTTGGCTGGACAAATCCATAGGATCAATTTAACATCATCCTCTGGATAGTTTCAGCCTATTCATTCAAAAGAAAACAAAGGGTGTAGTTTACCGTTATTGTTAAAATGGGAACATTTCTGCTCTGTATCTGTTGTTTCCCTCCAAGCAGAAGGAGCACCATCACAGTAACACACCGGGGCTCTCCCAGCTTTCACTTAACTCTCAGGGAGGATTGCATTTGGAGGAGTTTAAAAGAGAGACTTGGGAATTCACAGCTCAGCCCCTTTGTCTCCCCTTTCTTTGCTATGGGCTAATTTGCCTACAGAAGGCATATGTTTTATTTTGTCTCTGTTATGTGGTAAAAGGAACTTACCTCAGTTAAAAAAAAAAAAAAAAAAAAGAAGAAGAAGAAGAAAAAACTGCAGGTTCTCAACCCCAACTATGTCTAGGAGGGCAAGGCTGTGTGGTAGATTATCCGCTAAAATGGCCACAATTACTCCTTGCCCTGTATACAGCCCTGTTAAATGCTCCATACACCTTCTTGGGGCAGAGATCTGGGGGTAGAGTATACCTTGGGGCAGAGAAATAGGGGCAGAGTCTTGGGAGCGAGGAAGAGATAATGAGGTTTCTGGATATTACCTTTCATTTCTAACTTTATTTCTGCTTGGAGTGATTAGATCCTTCGTTCTGAAGAGGACAAGCTATTGTCTTTACCCATCCAACATTTGAGCTCTCCACAGATGAAGAACAACCCACCTTCCACTCTGGAATCTAAAATGCCAAAACTTTGCTTTTCCATCCTTCCCTGGAGCAAGCTGGCCTTCCGCACTCCAGAACCTGAAACAAAAGTCTTCCCTGCCCAGAAATGTTCTGCCAGAAGGTCCACAGAATTTCTAAATGCCTTATTCATCAGCAAAGCATTACACTCCACGTTGCTTCAGAACAAGAATCTTATTCTACCGTGAAAAAATAACAGACATTTAAGTCCATGGGATTCACTAATCTTGTCATACACCCTATTTCCGAAGCACTCCTGGAGTTCTTACACTGTCTTAAAAGATGGAGTTGCAGTTATGCATATAAAATATGGTATATGACTATGAGCCAGATGGTAATATATAGGCTGTTTCTTCTATAGTCAGAGTACATTGCATTTCATTACCACAACTCTGGACTTCAGTGTTTTAGGAAATTTAGTGTCTAAGAGAAGAATGTTCCCTCTAGTACTTACAACACTATTTTATTTAAATGGGAAGCTGAGCTGCCACCTCCCTATGCAGGTTCTTTCACTGGAGGAGCAGGGAGAAATAAGAGTTAAGGTGTTGGCTGGGGTGATTATTTCTATCAAGCTAAGAGAGGTGGCATTGATTACCCCACGTTGAGTAACGGGAGGTGAAAGGCAACAGGAAATGTGTAGCAGAGAACTCACAAATGCATAAACACAAAGCATGACCTTAGAAACACTTACAGTAAATAGTTCTCAGCATCTGACACTTTTTCCTCATTGTCTTGCATGCACACAACTATATTGACTAATGTTCTTCTTTCTTCTCCATCCTGCTATGTTTTATAAGGTGGTTGAGTGCTAGTTAACTTCAGCATTTACTTCCACAGAATGCAGAATTTTGAGACAGGATTGTGACTGGAGTGGAATAAGAAGAAGGAAGCTTCAGGCACTCTAGACTTGGAGTGGAATTCAGCAACTTAAATGGCATTGCGTTGGCTTCTTCATGGGAGAAGATGATAATATTTTCAAGTTTATGAGGCATATTTGCATTATATTAGGTGATATTTTTGTTGACTGGCTTATTTTGTGGTTTTCTTCTGCTGACAGTGAAAATGTGAGGGAAACAGAGTGGATGTGCTGACGTTGCACAGTGAAAGGGGTGGGCATTTGTCATGATTTTCTGCTGTCCAGCATGTAAAGCCTCCTGTGTATAGAAAATCTACCTGGTAAGGCAGAGCCCATCTCCTGCTCAAATCTTGATATGCCATCTCTGTGCTTTCCCACCATTGTTACAGCTAGGCACTTGACCTCAACATTACCTACCAGGTTTAACCACACCAAACTTTGAATTAGAAAGTAGTGATGCGGGCCGGGCACGGTGGCTCAAGCCTGTAATCCCAGCACTTTGGGAGGCCGAGGCGGGTGGATCACGAGGTCAAGAGATCAAGACCAACGTGGTCAACATGGTGAAACCACGTCTCTACTAAAAATACAAAAAAATTAGCTGGGCATGGTGGCGCGTGCCTGTAATCCCAGCTACTCAGGAGGCTGAGACAGGAGAATTGCCTGAGCCCAGGAGGTGGAGGTTGCAGTGAGCCGAGATCGCGCCATTGCACTCCAGCCTGGGTAACGAGAGTGAAACTGTCTCAAAAAAAAAAAAAAAAAGAAAGAAAAAAGAAAGTAGTGATGCAAAAGAAAAAAAAAGGGCAGGGCCTCTCTGAATCTCTGCTTGTGCTGGGAGGCAGCAGCAGCAGCAGCAGGCACCCCGAGTAACCAAAGGCAATAGGAGCAAGGTCCAGTGTCAGTGAACAGTGCTAGTGACAATCGTGTATCCGTGTTACAAGCAGCAGCCTGGTAATGCTTCACAGGCCAGTCTCATGTAACTTGTCTATAGCTACTGAGCCAAAGCCTCAGGCTTTCCTGACTGCTCTATGACCTACCCAGTTATCATGTCCTGAATTCCTTTTTGGCTTGAATCAGTCAGACTTGCTTTCTGTTGGATGAAATTTAGAACTCTGACTAATTCATATCATGTATCTAATGACGATTAATTGAACTTCTATCATGTGGCAGGCACTAGGGGCTAATAGATGCCCCAGATACGATAGTGAACAAATGAAGATATGATTGCTGCCTACATGAAACTTATAAGCTAGAGATGGAGATATTAATAGAATAATAATGAAAATACATTTCATATTAATTCTGTTGTCTTTTCCACATTTACAGTTCCTTGAAGTTCATGACATTACTTTCTCCTGGCACTAAAGGAAGAGTATTTAGATCAGAAGAAATGAGGCAAAATGTTATCCATGAGTGGGTGAGAGGTGAATTAGACATAACTAGTATTTTTAAAAATATGTTTCTGCATTTTACAGTTTCTTTTTAATTAGCATGCATGTCTTCTTAAAACATAATTTTCATTAGAGAGATTGGCCTTTACTCTCCAGCTGGAATCATTGAAACCTGCGAAGACTTTTAGTTAATGCTATCAAAAACTGCTTTTCATTAGCCTGTGTCATTATAACAGCAGTTGGAAACTGTAGTTGGTCTATGTGAGATTATACTAAATTTGTTAACATAATATATGTCTTAACATGATTTAGAAGATATGCTTTATTTTCTTGTTAACATTATAATAAAACAAATAAAGCAGGCCAGACTATATTAAGAACAACTTTACTGAATATTAGAATAAATGACCATGGAGAAAAACTAGTCTTAAAAGATTTGCAATTAAATTAGACAATTTTGGAACTGACTTATTAAATGTCTAAGCTCTGTCACCTGCCTAGTTACGTAAAATTGTATTACTTTACCTCCACGGTGGGAGAACAGTCATATCAACAACATCAATGACATTTTTCTCACTTCTCTACCTCCACAGTTCATTCTTCATGCTGTGCTTGTTTATCTGAGTCATCTAATGGTCCCTTGTGCTCAGACTTCCGCATCCTACCAAGCTTGCCTGTAGCGGTGCCATTTAAAAGTCCACAAACTTCACTGGGTTTTGGACAATTAGTTCAAAACTAAGTTTGAGAGCAAAGTGGGAAATTCCACTTGCCATATATTATAAGTCCATAGGTTTCCTTGGATCAACTAATTCTTTTGTTGGAAAATTAGATTCCTTTCCATTTTGGAATGGTAAAGATTCCTTTCCATTCATTTCCAAGAAGGCTATAGAAATAGCCTTCTGTTTCTGTTTCATTAAGAAACAAAGATGGGAGGTTCGCCATGTTGGCCAGGCTGTTCTCAAACTCCTGGACCTCAAGTGATCTGCCCCACTTGGCCTCCCAAAGTGCTGGGATCACAGGCATGAGCCACTGCACCTGGCCTATCAATATTAATTGAAAGTATTTAGCCATAGAACTCTGTGTGATGAATGATTGCTTGCTGCATGATTCAGTCACAGCAACTCTCCTAGCTTTGAAAATTAACTATTATTATGCTCTATTATCTATAATCTAAACAGATCCATGATTTAGAGAGAGCCGTTTTTTACTGACTTTAGGTTCATTGCCTGCACACACAATAACTTTTTGTTTAAATGCTGCATTCTAGTGTGGTATTTTTGAACCAATTTAAGCAACAATTAGATTTGATTGAATTCAAATTTACATCAAAATTCAATCACATGTGACAACACCAGTGAAAATGACTGTTGGGACAATTGCCTGGATCTAGGGATGGTTGAGTCAGACAGTGACAGCTACAGTGCCAGGGTGCAGAAATTTATACCTTCCTTTCCATAGCTGGCGAGTTTCAGCTGACAGCAAATGTCAGGTGTATTCTTATACCAGAAACATTTAAATGAGAAAAAAAATTACCTCTTAGAATTGAGCTAATGTGGTGTTTTGATTTTACAACTTAACTCTTTGAGCTCTGAGCATCTCTTGTTTTCACATTAGAAACCCCCATAGTAACACACTGGCCCTCAGATGCTCCCATCACTTCCCTGTGACCTCAGTGCTTGTTGCTGGATATAGCAAGGCAGTTTGATTCATGCACTTGTCAAAAACATTGAAAATTTCTTTTGCTGGGCTAGGCCTAATTCTTGCTCTTTTAAAACAAATACTTTGTTGAAAATCTAGGACACAAAGAGACTTATAGGCCACGTAAAGTGCCACCCATAACAATGGCCATGGTTCTCTAATCAAAACAATATGATACGACAACCAGAATTATCCATACGAGTTTCAGCCATCTGCTTGCAAGATAGATTTTCTCATATTTCCAAGCAGGTCTACTACCTCTTTCCCTTATTTCATTAGATGTAAATAGAATTTATTTGCAACTGGGTTTCTGCTTTAAAGGTATAAATTGTTCCGGCTTTTCTTCTAATTACTCCCTATCCCACCACCTCCTGTCCCTCTATCCCTGTCAATTCAAGGTAGACATAATTAGTAGTGATAATAGCTAATTTGTAGTGATAAACAGCTAAATTTGAGTCCAATTTAATAACTGTCCTCCCCCCACTCATCGTTTGGAATAAATGACCATGCATTTATCTTTAATAAATAACTAGCTACATTAAAGATCAAGATGAAACAATGTATGGACAAAGATTTCTCATCAGAACACACATATATTGCATGTACAAGTATTACAATATTTTAAAGTTTATTTTCTGAGACAGATAAAAGTTGATATAATTAGAATGTGTTTGAAACCATATAGTTTGAAACCAATAGTCAACAGTCACAGTTTCTTACTTCTTTTTCCCAAATGAGAGAAAAACAAACGATTACATGGTGATTGTAATTCAGCTTCAAGCCTTTAAAAGGAGACTCAGTACAAAGCCTACTGGCATTTTTTAAGAAATTAGAAACAGATGGAAAGTATGATTCTTCCTCTGGAGGGTTTGACATTCTTTCTGCAAAACAGATTGGAAAAGAGACAATAATTGCCTCTAAATCCACCCAGTGTAAGTATGCATCTCCTTTTGCACCTTCTAATTTGCTCTTCAGATGACTTTGCATACTGTCTGTGGTGCAGATCTTGGGTCTGTGAACAGACAGGCCTGAGTTCAAATTCCTGGTTCATGACCAATTCATGTGACTTTGGGGAAACTAATTTCTCCATGCTTCAGTTTCCTCATGCTAAAACAAAGGGTATATTTATGCTTATCCATTCAGAGTTTTGTAAGGATTATGTCAGAAAATGTACTTATGGTACTTAGCGTGATAGTTGGCACATACAAACAGCTTGATAAATTATACCACCCATGATTACTTTTATACACCAGTAATTATTAGCGATAGGTATAGTAAAAACTAGTAATAGTAATTAGGGGATACATAAGTAACCACTCCCAAACTTAGTGGCTTAAAGTAACAGCAATATCTCAGCTCATGCTCCTGTGTGTTGACAATTTGAGCTGGTCTCAGGCGGATAGTGCTTATGTGGGTTTTGGCTAGGCTGAGTTTTGAATCTTCGTTTAGCTGGGAGACCAGCAGGGGTTGGCTGATATATGGTGGCCTCTCTTCTGTTTATGTTTCCCACTCTTCCTCCAATATTTATTAAATAAAATATTCCATGTACAGGAGATAGAGCAGTAAATAAGATTTGATTCCCATTGTCATAAAAGGCTTGTAAAAGATCTCACTGCCTGGAATGCGACCATATTTAAGAGTTGTTTTTTTTTTCCTTTCCTTTTTGCAGCTCCCCTACACTCTGTGTTAAATGCTAAAGCTAGCTAACATTTTAGTAAATAACAATGAGAGCTAATGCTTTCCTCTAATTGTTTAAAATGATAGTGTTTCTAAGGAAGGGTTTCCAGCTGCTTTGTCTGATTTAATCAAGAACTCTTAACCTGATTATCTCAAGATTTTGCTCCCTTTCTATTTGCAATTCTCTTTATAAAGCAGAGATGACTGAGACGTTTGGCTCATGGCGTGATGTGAGTGTCTGTCTTGCACAGTGTTCTAGTTGGTGCAGAAAAGGTTCGGTAATGATCTTCTGGATTAGAGGTTGTTAAAAGGTAAACTGGCTAGGCCTGGTAGCTCATGTCTGTAATCCCAGTACTTTGGGAGGCCAAGGTGGGCAGATCACCTGGGGTCAGGAGCTCGAGACCAGCCTGAACAACATGGTGAAACCCTGTCTCTACTAAAAATACAAAATTAGCTAGGCATGGTGGTACATGCCTATAACCCCAGCTAATTGGGAGGTTGAGGCAGGATAATTGCTTGAACCTGGGAGAAGGAGGTTTCAGGGAGCCAAGATTGCACCATTGTGCTCCAGTCTGGGCAATAAGAGTGAAACTTCATCTCAAAAAAAAAAAGTAAACTGAGGCGTAATAAAAATTTTAAAGAGTTTATTTGCACAAACAGCAATGCCTGAATAGGGCAGCTCGGAAACGACTTCTGAGGGAATGCCAGGGGAAGGCTTCTATAGAATAGACAGAGAAGTAAAGCAAAGCAAATATTTGATTGGTTATAATTATATAGTCGTCATACTTGGTTTATTCTGTTAGAAAGTTCCTATTTATATGCATTTGTTGGTAACTTCTGAATGGTTGAGCTTAAGTTCTGTTTTTCTTTAATTTCAACATTTTCAATAAATAGCTCAAGTTAAGTATTGCTTATGTTTGCAAATCAAGGAAGGCTTAGTTCACTTACTAGGCCTAACTGGTTTTATCTGCTGAGGGATTCTTTAGACCTGGTCTGCATCTTAATTTACTTTAGCAAGACTTATCCTTTTCATATGTTTTCATAAGTGTTTTCAATTCCTTTGGGGGGAAAAGCAGAATTCAAACTGAGGTTTTCTAAGTCTAAAGGCTGTGTTTTTCTTTTATGCCTCATAAGAACTGGAAAGCCCTCAGTTACAATTAATCAATGGCAAAATGAAATGGAATGAAATGAAACAGAAAGGGCATATTATTGATCTATTGTGAGAAAGAAAAACTAAGCAATGAGAACATCCAATTGCATCATTATGACTTTTTTGGAATAAGCTTTTAGGAGGAGTAAATGTATAGCCTGATTAGTTATTTCCTATAAACTGTAAATTGGCTGGCAATTACCTTTGAAGCACTAAAATGCATGATAATTAAAAATGAATTATCTCAGTGTAGGATTTAGAAATTGGAACAAATACTGGACTAAACTGGAAACAGAGCTATTTTGGACAATTTGAGCTAAAAGCTGATGCTCTAATAGGATGTCAACAATGACCTTTCTAATATTACTTTGATCTCTTACTTTCTGAGAAGGAATAAAAGAAGGGACAAAGAACTATTTTAATGGCATGTATTCTGAAAATGTGCCAGAAAACATAAAAAAAGAAAGTACTCTCCTATTTAAGTGCTAGTGAATGTCTTTCTTGATTTCAACTCAACATTGGCTTTTGAAGAGTTTAAACAAAATAAACAGGTACTATTAGTGATGATTAATATATAGGTCATGAGGTAACAAATATTCCAGTCCTGACTCTTGTCCTTATAAATAAGGACAAGTTAATGTCCATATTACCTTGGTTCTTTACCCCACCTGGACATGCAGGCCTCAGAAGCCCTTCTTAGAATCCACCCCACTTATTGAGAATCCCCGCTACCTGCTATGTACCACAAAAAGCACTACGGCCCTTCAGAGACAGGATGGAGATATGCAAATTAGCTCTGGGATCTTGAAAGAGGCACCTAAAAGCCAGCTTAGAGGTCTTGGAAGGTCTTTTTGGACTTAGTGACATGTGAAAATAATTTGTTCCTTTTTGTTTTTTAAGTCAGTTGCAAAGACTGCAGCAATCGCACACCTTATTCATTGTACACATTCTGTTCAAAGCCCTTTTTTTTGTTTTTTCTTCCCCATATTTCCCTATTCTCACTCCCTTTCCCCTCATCTGCTTATATGTAATTGTTAAAATCCATGTTTTCTGGCTGAGCATAGTGGCTAATGCCTGTAATACCAGCACTTTGGGAGGCCTAGGCAGGCAGATTATGAGGTCAGGAGTTCAAGACCAGCCTGGCCAACATGGTGAAATCCCATCTCTACTAAAAAAAAAAAATACAAAAATTAGCTGGGTGTGGTGGCCGGAGCCTGTAATCTTAGCTACTTGGAAGTTTGAGGTAGCAGACTCGCTTGAACCTGGGAGGGAGAGGTTGCAGTGAGCCAAGATTGTGCCATTGCACTCCAGCCTGGGTGACAAGAGCAAGACCCCATGTCAAAAAAAAAAAAAAACATGTTTTCTATGTACATTTTTTTTTAATTGACGCAAATACTGTGATATAAATACTGATGCTTCTTAATTCTGCATTTTTTTTTTTTTTGAGATGGAATTTCACGCTTGTCGCCCAGGCTGGAGTGCAGTGGCGTGGTCTTGGCTCACTGCAACTTCCACCTCCCGGGTTCAAGTGATTCTCCTGCCGCCTCCCAAGTAGCTGGGATTACAGGCACCCACCACCACACCCAGCTAATTTTTGTAATGTCAGTAAAGACAGAGCTTCACCATGTTGGCCAGGCAGGTTTTGAACTCCTGAGCTCAAGTAATCTGCTTGCCTCGGCCTCCCAAAGTGCTGGGATTACTGGCATGGGCCACCGCACCTGGCCAGTTCTGCATTTTTAAGATCAAGCCCTGTTGCTGATGTGCACCCACAGTACATATGAATCTACCACGTTCTGCAAGTGACAAACACCTAGGTGGCCTCCAACTCCCCATTACCATGAACAACACTTCAGTGAATCTTTTTATGCATGTTCCTTATGGACCCTGGTGAGAAATGTTCCAGGATGTATACCCAGAAGATGATCTCCAGGTCATAGGGCATACTTACTTACACTAAACACTCACAGGGAGTTTGGAAGTTAGCTAGAAGAGGGGAGAGGAAAGTCCACTCTAGCAGGGCAAAGAGCGTGGGCAAATGAATGGAAGAGCGCTACAGCAGAGAGGTTTCTGAGAATTATACACTCATTAGGGCCAGGGAAAGCAGAGCATAAGTTGTCATGTGGGGGAACGGAAGAGCTCTCAATGTCAGGCCTTGAAATGCTTCCTGTGCTAAGCTAAGGGGTTTGAATTGTAGATTGAACATTCTACTGAGCCATAGACAAGTGTTAGCAGGTGAGAGGTCATAGTCATTTGCATTTCTATAAAGGAATACCCTGAGGCTGGGAAATTTGTAAAGAAAAGATCTTTATTTGGGCCACAGTTCTGCAGACCGTGTAAGAAGCAAGGTGCCAGTGTCTCCTTCTAGCTAGGGCTTCAGGGAGTTTCTACTCGTGGTGGAGGTGGGTGGGAAGCAGGCATCACGATGTGAGAGAGGGGAAGAAGGTGCCAGAAATTTTTTAGCAATCAGTGCAGGAACTAACAGAGAACTTATTCATTACCTTGAGGAAGGCACCAAATTGTCTATAAGGGATCCATCCCCCATCTCCCAAACATGTTTCACCTAGGTCCCATCTCCGATTCGGGGGATCGAATTTCAATATGAGATTTGGAGGGAACAAACATCCAGACCATATCAGAGGTATCATTAGATTTGCATGTTAGAAAGGGCACTCTGCCTGCCCTGCACCCTCGCAAAAGCATCACCTCCAACACCGAGCTCAAACACGAAAGTGGCTCAAACATCAAGGCGGTGCGTCCTCTCTTAAAGGGATCTGGTGGCTGGTCTCCATGTCTACCATACACAGTGTGCAGGACAAGAGCTGGGCAGTGTGGGCATCAAGGAGATGGCTACATCCCAGTTCCTGCCAGCCCAGATTGGGCTCTAAGAGAGGAGCACTGACACAGAGGGGATAGACAGGGGAAGGGTGTTAGTAAAAAGGGACAGAAGGAGTGGGCCTGGAGGGGCTAACCCTCCTAGACCAAGTACCAAAGATGATGGCAGACTCACTGATCTCAGAAGTAGGAGGTGGGGGCCAGGCGTGGTGGCTCACACCTGTAATCCCAGCACTTTGGGAGGCCAAGGCAGGCAGATCACTTGAGGCCAGGAGTTTGAGACCAGAGACATGGCAAAACCCCGTCTCTACTAAAAATACAAAAAATTAGCCAGGCGTGGTGGCATGCACCTGTCGTTCCAGTTGCTTGGGACACTGAGGTGGGAGAACTGTTTGAACCTAGGAGGCACAGGCTGCAGTGAGCTGAGATTGCACCACTGCACTCCAGCCTGGGCAACACAGTGAGACTGTGTCTCAAAAAAACAAAAAAGAAGTGGGGGCTGACTAGGGGGATACACAGGCAGAACTCTGACCCAGACGATAGGATAGAGAGGGGTAGGGGTATGGTAACATTGCTACCTAAATCCTATGTGCACAAACTAGGAAAAAAAAAAGGTCGGTACTGTATATATAATTGAAACATGATGACACCATTATTTCTGACATTCAGTTGTCCTTCCTCAGAATCTTTGGCTGCTGATTTTATTTCTGGCAACAATACAAAACCAAACGACCAAGAGGATTAAAAAAGAAAAAAAAAACAAAACCGTATGTGCAAGACAACTCCAGGGCCTTTGGGATCTGCATCTTTTTCAAGGTAATGTAAGCAGGGATGTGTGTCCTTTTGGAGTCGTGTCTTCCCTTGGCTCCTGGGGCACTGTACCCTCTAGATCTCGTCTCTCTGTGTGCCTTCACTGGCTCCACATCCTCCCTCAAAGGGCTCTCTCTGACACCCAGCTTCAGCTCCTGTCCCAGGGCCAAAGATTTCCAAATCTCCCACCCTGCGATCCCTCAGCCCACCCTCATCATGGCTTGCCCAGCTGCCTTCAGATTTATTCACTCAAATGTCTCCCTCTGATGTCACCTCAAGCTCAATATGTCAAGGAGAAACTCATACTTTCTTCACATCCCTTCCCTAAAACAGCATTTCTTCCTGACTCGTCTACTGCTCTCCAGCACCACCACTTTCCTTGTTCCAACCTTGGAGTTACATAACTAACAGATGCCTCTCTATTGCTCCCAAGTCAGCAGCCAACAAATCCCAGGGATTCTTTTTCTACAGTAAGATTTGGCTCTTTCTTTTTCCACTGCCACCAGCAAGACTAACCACCTAACATTCTCTTCTGTATTGAAGCCCTCCAATTTGGCTGCCTACCTCCACCGTTTCTCTAACACACCATTCCCCCTGCAGAGCCGTGCTTCTGATAATTTAATGCTACTGTTATGCTTTTTAAAAAAATCACAGAGCAGTTTCTTAAAAGGCATTCCAAGGTTGAATGTAAAGTTGTTTATTAGCTAGTTTTATTTATTATAGTTTTTGTTTTTGTACTGTTGAATAAAATACTTTATTTATATAGTTATGACTTAATATGCTCTGGCCCCCAACTATGTGCCAGGCAAGGCTACATAAATATGAACAGAATATGGCTTTTGCCAATTTCTGAAAAGCATATAGGCCATGGTAAAACACAAGCACTCATCACAGTTTATTTAGGATGCAGTGGAGAAAGAGCTGTAGCAGAGAGGAATCAAGATAATGCCAAAGTCTTGGGGAGAAAACTCGGAGCAGGAAAGATTTTATAGATGATAAAATATGCAACAGTGCATTGAAACATGAGTGAATGTTGGCCAAGCACTTGGTAGTTTGGTCTTTACTGTTAGCAAGGGACAGTTTCTGTCTCTCTCTCTCTCTTTTTTTTTTTTTTTTTTGGAGACAGTCTTGCTCTGTTGCCCAGGCTGGAGTGCAGTGGTGCGATCTCGGCTCACTGCAACCTCGATCTCCCGGGTTCAAGAGATTCTCCTGCCTCAGCTTCCCAAGTAGCCGAGTAAGATGACAGGCATGAGCCACCATGCCTGGCTACTATTTGTATTGTTAGTAGAGACAGGTTTCACGGTGTTGGCCAGTCTGATCTCGCACTGCTGACCTCAGGTGATCCACCCTCCGCCCGCCTGGGCCTCCCAAAGTGTTAGGATTACAGGCGTGAGCCACCATGCCCGGCTGGACAGTCTCTTTTATAGGTAGAGTACACACTCTCCTCTTCCCGGAGGCTATGACTCAATCTAAATTACCCTCCGCCCTCTCTCTAGCCTCTTTCAGTCTCCCTAGGTCTTTGCTAATTCAAATTCTGCTTTCTTCCAAGTCCACCTCGAGTCAAGACTAATTTCTCCTCAGCGCTTCCTGGCTCTGATCTTCATCTTCTCCACCCAGTACTGCACAGTATCCTTTTTTTTTTTTTTTTTGAGACAGAGTTTCGCTCTTGTTAACCAGGCTGGAGTGCAATGGCGCGATCTCTGCTCACCGCAACCTCCGCCTCCTGGGCTCAGGCAATTCTCCTGCCTCAGCCTCCTAAGTAGCTGGGATTACAGGCACGCGCCACCACGCCAAGCTAGTTTTTTTGTATTTTTAGTAGAGACGGGGTTTCACATGTTGACCAGGATGGTCTCGATCTCTTGACCTCGTGATCCACCCGCCTCGGCTTCCCAAAGTGCTGGGATTACAGGCTTGAGCCACCGCACCTGGCCCATAATATCCTTTCTTAATCAGAAAGTTAGCACTACCTTTAATGACAAAGGTTCTCAAAATTAAAACTGTATTTAAATCATCTGCATATGTGTTCGTAGGTTTGGCTCAGCACGTAGGAATCTGCTTTTCAACAGATCCCCAGGGGATCCAGGCACAAAGGATCCTGGACCACCCTGACCCACTTTGAGGAACCCTGTGTTAGATCTGTGCGGTTGGCTTTTATTTCTCCATCGGGGCTGCCCGCAGCCCACCGCGCCTAGCAAAGTGTCCGTGCGCTGCTCAGCGTCTGGCTCCCGGTGTCTGCTCAGCTCGGTGACTATTAGATACTTCAATATTTGATGACTCCCAGAGTCAAGAAGAGTAGCTCCGCCAAGTGCACAGAGCTGCCCTCTCCAGAGGAGACTAACTCCTGAGGGCTAAGGTCGCTCTGAAAGTCACCAGAAGAACAGAAGGAAATTACATCTTCTGTCCTCTCAAAAAATGAGCAGTCATCACCCCAAATGACCTTAGTGCGTCTCAAATAAACCACGCTTTCAGATTAGGCAAAACGCACTGCAAGTTAAACCGACTGCGAAAGAACAAGCCCACAGATACTCCGTGCGTTCAAAGCCAACATCCTCACAAACGCAAAGTGATGCGCCCCAAACACAGATCAAGGAAAACGAATGACACGCAGGTCTCCAGGCTCTGAAAACACAAGGCGCCCGAAGCTGTCCTCCACGTGGCTGTCCCCAGCCACCCACTCCCCCCGCGCGGCAAGCGGTCCGGGGCCAGGCCCGGCCGTCCGCGGGGGCGGGGCCAGGACGCCGGCGGCGCGCTGACGTCACGGGCGTGCGTCGTCCGTCGCGCCGGCCGGCGGGAGGCGGGCTGGCGGCGGTAGCGGTCGCCCGCTGGGTTGCGTGACCGCGGGGTCTGCGTCCGCTCCCTCCGCCCTCCGCCCTCCGCCCTTCGCCTCGCCCGGGCCTCCGCAGCCCGGCAACGGCCGTCATGGTGCCGTCGGCACACCTTGCGCGGCCCCGCTGAGCCTCCGTGCGGCGGCGAGCGCGGTCGAGGTCGCCATGCCTACCCGTGAGTGGCTGGCCGAGGGCCGGGCCGGGCCGGGGGCGTTGGGAGGCGGCGGCCGGCTCTGCGCGCTTGGGGGCCGGGTCGTCCTCCCGGGGCGGCTGGGGAGGCCGGGCCGCGCTGAGCAGAGCCAGGAAGTGCCTGCGAGCGGCGGAGTTAGTTTCGTTTCGGCTTAGCCTTCCGGGGATGGCGTGAGCCCGTTGCACGGATGGGGAAACTGAGGCCCGAACGTGAAGGGAACGGCTGGGACGCGCTGTGAGGAGGCGGCAGAGCCAGTGGTAACCCAGACCCGTGGGATTTCAAAGTTAAAGCCCTTTTCCCAGCCCGCCACACGGCTTCGTGGGACTTTATGCAAATACTGAAAATGACTGCCGGGCGCCTGTCAGCCCCTTCCCACCTCGGGGCCCCGAGCCCCTGCCCGCGGCCCCCAGACCCGCGACAGCCTAACTCGGCGTCCGTTTCGCGGCCCGGGCGGCTGAAGTCGGGAGCTTGTTAGGCAGAGGCGCCTCGAGAGTGGCTTTTGGACCACACTTTGGATTCACCCGGGCGGATGGTTAAAAATGCCGGCTTGGGGGTCCCTCTCTAGCCCCATGGGATTAGAGTCTGGAGGTTGGGCCCCGGCGTCTGCATGTCTGATTAGCATTCCTGGGGTTACCAAGGGACCTCAAAGTTTAAAAGTCACTCGATGTTGGAGGATTTTTAGACAGATGAGATACAAATACTACTAATGACCTATTTTAAAGTGACCCAGATAATCGCAATGTGACTTTATACCCACTGGTCTGTATGGATACATGCAAATAGGGAAGCTCCTGATCCTGGGTAGAGAGGATGCAGCTTGGCGTTGATTTGAGAATTCTTTTCAAGTAGGACTCTTTTGAGTAAGTATTCAATGCCATAGAGTTTTTACACACTCGTGAATATATTTCCTAGAATTCATAACTACTTCTATTTGTCCTTATTTTTGTAGCCATATAGGACACTGAATTTTCAGGTCAGCCTCAAACGCACGTTTTGTCTAGTGATGGGAAAAAGTTATTTCTCTAGAAAGATTGATTTTTTTTTTATATTTAAGGATATTAAATTTAAATCGATATTAAAGATATTTAAATATCTTCTTAAGGATTTAGTGATTTTCCTGTGGCATAACTTTAAATAGTCCTGATATAGAGATTACTTTTAACTCCTTATACGTGTGTGGGTACTATGGATTTTGTTTTCTTTACACACTACTGTGTGTCCTTAACTCATGCTCTTGGACTTCGTATCCAGTAAATATGTCCAGTTTATATTTCTGTTTTATTACTTTTGGCTGGAGGAATATTATTTACAGTCATCTTCATTGTTATTATTGCCAGTTTGTTACTTCTTTTTTTTTTTTTTTTGAGACGGAGTTTCACTCTTGTTACCCAGGCTGGAGTGCAGTGCCGCGATCTTGGCTCACCGCAACCTCCGCCTCCTGGGTTTAGGCAATTCTCCTGCCTCAGCCTCCTGAGTAGCTGGGATTACAGGCACGCGCCACCATGCCCAGCTAATTTTTTGTATTTTTAGTAGAGACGGGGTTTCACCATGTTGACCAGGATGGTCTCGATCTCTTGACCTCGTGATCCACCCGCCTCGGCCTCCCAAAGTGCTGGGATTACAGGCTTGAGCCACCGCGCCCAGCCTGCTAGTTTGTTACTTCTAAATTCATGCTCACGTTTTCAGTGAATATTTCGGATTGGCACTATGTTAATCTTTTATTTTCTGAGAAAGCAAAGGGGAGGAAGTAAGCACCTATTCTTGAAAGTTGAGGCTTCAAGTGGAATTTATTGGTAGCATGCCCAAATTACAATCCTATGAAATAAAATGTTTAATTCTGTTCTAGGGTTATCTAGCTTCACAGAGTGGATATAATAAACTTTCTTCTTTTCAGATTTTTAGTTTACTCTGCAAAATGATTTTAGGATGGGCCATGGTGGAGTTTGCATAGTGAAAATACAGATTTCACTACCTGACTGGAAGACAATGAAATGTTTATGTGTCATTTTTAATATTTGTCATGGTAATAGCTGTCATTTTTTTAATGACTGAATAAATGTGTGCTGTGGATTGATTGGGGGTACCAGTGTGAGGTGAGTAGTGTTCATATTTGCCTTTTCTCTCCTTTGGCGGTCACAGCTGCCAAAATTGCTGGGATAGTGCAGTGGACAATAATATTTCTTTGAAATTCTATTTGTCAAATATTTATCCAACACAGAGATGGCAAAATTCTCACTCTCCTTAGGAGTTTAGGAGGAAATTCACGGCTTTTAGGAAGAAAACTGCTCAAATAAGCTGTTTCTGTTGGGTGGGTTGTTTGTTTTAATGTTAAGTGGTTGAGAGGCTCAGTGATAAGTTAATCTGTTTGAGTTTTAATTAAAATCAAAGGTTTGGAGGTGATCACTGTGGTCTTTCAGACTCTGCAATTCTGAGAGCAACCCTGTAAGTCACAGAATTATTCTACTCTTGCTATTTTGTTGCTTATTTGGAATATTGGTACTCAGTAACTGAAACTGTTGTTAATAAGTAGAATCCAGTGGAGCATGCAATAACCCCACTGGCTAAGCAATGATATATCTCATGAATATTAATAACTACTTCACTGGAATTATTTTGGAGATCCATAGACTCTTTGAGAAAGCAATCACCTGGAAGGCTGCCTGACAGGAAACTGCGAGGACACGGGAACGATTTTGTGGTCCTCTTACAAGCCTGTAGTCTGAAACAGTCCTTGGGCACAGATTTCAAGACTATGTCACCAAATGAGTGAACCTATAATTTGACACATCATTTTTCTAGAGGCCTTTATTTCATTCTTCATTCAAAGGATCATTAAGAAGCATTTCATTTTAAAAGATTTTCAAACTCTGAATCAGAATTTGAGTTGGAAGGACTGTTAAAGCTTCTTAATCATTTTAGTTTGTGTATATTGAGAAGCTGAGCCTTCTGTGAGTTTCCATGGAATAAAACCACGACTTGAACAGAGAACTGGCCCTTGTAATCAGTAATCGCAGTGAGCAGAGTAACATTCATTTTTTTCTAGCACTAAATCAAAAATAGTTTAGTTACATTTTTTTTTTCCCCTTCAGTTACATTAAGACAAATGTAAGTTTGGTCAACATTTAAATCGTTCTGTGAACTTACAAGAATGCTCTATCTTGTCACAGAAATCTTTGGAAGAACTGTGGATTACACTGGTGTGCTAAGTAGATTCCTATTTATATAGCCACAAACTTAAACTTTTAGTAAACTTGTTATGTGAAAGTGGCTCCTGAGTTCATAGATAACTTGCCTCAAAGCAGGTACAATAAAATGTGCTCTTTTATTTTATATGAGAAGTTATTCTATACTTGCTAGGGATAACCCAAATTCTCAAACATTGTTTGCTATTAAACTATACTTGCATTAATTATGTGTGGTTAATGCTTTCTTTTCTCATTTAGTTACTGACATTGACGTCTAGGCAGATTTCTGAGGCTGTAGTAATAATATGGTTACTCCATGTTTGTTTTTCTTGATGAGGCTAATTTCATTTAACTTGTTTTTTAATTCAGTCTTATGAAAGAAGTGCAGAATGAATAGTAAAAGAGCAGTACTGACTGAAGTGTTTTCCTTTCCGAGACACATTACATCCAAACTTGACCTACCTGCTTTCCTGTTACTGGATTATTAGCCTTTTGTATTCATTCATATTCGCATCATTTCTCTTCCTTTTTCCCTTCTTCCTTGCTTTCCTCATTGTCCCCTTGCTTCCTTCCCACCCCGCAATCTCCTTCCTTCCTTGCCTTCCTCCTTTCTTCTACCTACCATCTAGGTGTCCTGCCAGAGTTGTAGCTGATGAATTTTCTTTTTTTCAGTGTTGGCTTGACACTGCCCTTTGCTGCCCAGCTCTAATCTTTCGGTGTGTCCCCACTTAGGGGTTGGGGGGACATGGGGCTGCATTAAAGATTGTGTAGGTGGTAGGAGACAATGCTGGAGAAAGGGAAAGCCAGAATTTGAGGGTTTATGTGCTCTTACAATCACAGTTACAGTGGCTATTTTATAGGCTTAGTAGCAGTTTCCAACTTATTGATTACTTTATGAAGACTTACAGTTTTCTATTAGTAATAGGAATTAATTATTGAATGCCGATTGTGAACTAGGCAATATACTTTGTGCTTTACCTGAACTATTTTATTTAGCTCTTCCACTTTGAAGGAGGCCCTGTTTGACCTGTTTTAGAGGATAGCGAGTTTGAAGTTCAGAAAAGTTACATTCCTAATGACAGTAAGTGGTAGAGCTGGGATTGGAACTAGATGGGCCTGATCTCTGACTCCCAGCACTTTTTTCATAGTCTAGTGCTCTGAGCTAGGCAGGAGTTGAATGGAATCCCATCAGTTTAACACCGTCACTTTTGATTAACACCGTGGCTGGTTACATAGTAGGTGCTTGGTAAATGTTTAATAAATAGATAATTGAATGTTTAAAAAATTTTTAAATTGATACATAATATTTTCACATATTTTTGGAGTAGGGTACATGTGAGATTTTGTTAAATTCATACAACATATAATAATCAGGTCAGGGTATTTAGGGTATCCATCACTTCCAGTGTTTATCATTTCTTTGTGTTGGGGACATTTCAAGTCCTCTAGCTACTTTGAAATATACAGTACCTTGTTAATTATAATCATCCTACTCTGTTATCAGTCACTAGAACTTATTTCTTCTATGTTTTTACCTATTAACCGGCCTCTCTTTATCTTCCATGTTCCTCCTCACCCTCCCACCCTTCTGGCTTGTATGTAGAATGGATTGAATAGTAACTGGAGTCGGATAAGTCATTCTTTGGATACCATAACCGGAACTATTTTTTTTCATACAGATAGTGTCTTAAAAGTTTTATAATTTGGCCAGGAGTGGTAGCTCACACCTGTGATCTCAGCACTTTGGGAGGCCAAAGTGACAGGATCACTTGTGGCCAACAGTTCTAGACCAGCCTGGGCAACGTAGACTCCATTTCTACAAAAAAATTAAAAATTAGCCAGGTATGGTGGTGCATGTCCGTAGTCCTGGCTATTTGAAGGCTGAGGCATGTGAATGGTTTGAATCCAGGAGGCTGAGGCTGCAGTGAGCTGTGGTCTCACCACTATATTCCAGCCTGAGCAACAGAGTAAGACCCTGTGTCTAAAAAGGAAGAAGGGAAAATATATATATATATATATATATATATATATAGTTTATGACTGGGTTCTTTGCAGGCCTGTCTGTACCATATTTGAGGTCTGAGACAAGAATACAAATGGAGGTCTTCAAATCATAGTCTAAATCAGGGGTTTTCAGTCTTTACACTTTTGATGTCTGGGACAGGTTAGGGGTGACGGGCTGTATTATGCATTTTAGGACATTAACAGCATCCTTGGCTTCTACCAACTGGAAGCCAGGAGTAATCCTCCTCCCCAAGCTTGTGACAACTAAAAGTGTCTTTAGACATTGCCAAATGTCCTCTGGGGGACAAAATTGTCCCTGGTTGAAAACGACTGGTCTAAATATTTAAATGTTATAGACCAGGCGTCCCTAAACTTTTTACACAGGGGGCCAGTTCACTGTCCCTCAGACCGTTGGAGGGCCGCCACATACTGTGCTCCTCTCACTGACCACCAATGAAAGAGGTGCCCCTTCCTGAAGTGCGGCGGGCGGGGTGGGGGGCGGATAAATGGCCTCAGGGGGCCGCATGTGGCCCGTGGGCCGTAGTTTGGGGACGCCTGTTACAGACTATACTATGCCCGCAGCCTGGCCTGCTTTCCCATGCAGGGTCCCCAGCCTGCTCCCCAGAGATTGCCTTCTCAGTCCAGACGTTCAAGTAGCCTACAGGCTTGATCCAGTCAGTAGCAGTCTATTGGAGTACACCAGGGTCTTGCCAGACCCTGGCCTGGGATTGACTGTCAGTTTCCTTCAGGGAGTCAAGGTGGGCAGGTTTCCCTCCTTCAGTACTGTACTTTTCCATCTCAGGATTTCTGAACAGCTCTAAGCAACTCCCAGAACTATACTAGCTGAGTAGCTGGACAGATAGAAGGTGGAAGCCCAGCTTTCTGGGGAACTCAGTCTACCTAAACTCTGACATTGGGTGACATGGAATGGGCAACTTGAAGCAAAAACAGCTGCAGCAATCTTTCTCTGGTTTTTTGAGATGGAGTCTCACTCTGTAGCCCAAGCTGGAGTGCAGTGGCGCAATCTCGGCTCACTACCACCTCTGCCTCCCGGGCTCAAGCTATTCTCCTGCCTCAGCCTCCCAAGTAGCTGGGACTACAGGCCTGTGCCACCATGCCTGGCCAGTTTTTTTGTATTTTAGTAGAGACAGGGTTTCACCATGTTGCCCAAGATGTTCTCAAACTTCTGAGCTCAGGTGATCTACCTGCCTCAGACTCTTAAAGTACTGGAATTACAGGCAAGAGCCACTGTGCCCAGCCTTACTCTGGTTTTCTAGGGCAGTGATTTTCAGTTATCACTACGCCATGCACTGTCCTACCCACACATACCCCTGTAAAAGGAGAGAGAGTTCTCTGTGTTTTGCAAGGCAAGGCAGAGGCCCTGTTTTTCCATGGGTCAAATGAAGACACTGATTTTTAAGATAAAACCACATTTTACTAATTGCATGGCTCAACTCTGGTATGGAATGATCCAGTTATCAATTGCAGTGTTTCTGTAGTGGGATGGATTTCAGTGAATGAATCTGATTCTTTGTAAGCAAACAGATTTGCCTATTTGCATATTTATTTTTTGCTCTTTATCTTTAGATATTAGCATGATTCTATTCTATTCTTTTTTTCTTTTCTTTCTTTCTTTCTTTTTTTTTTTTTTTTGAGACGGAGTTTTGCTCTTATTACCCAGGCTGGAGTGCAATGGCGCGATCTCGGCTCACCGCAACCTCCGCCTCCTGGGTTCAGGCAATTCTCCTGCCTCAGCCTCCTGAGTAGCTGGGATTACAGGCACGCGCCACGATTCTATTCTTTATTAAAGAATCACTAAGATACTTTCTCTGTACCTCTGAATCATACAGTGTTTCTGTATGGATACCAGTTTCATTACAGGCTCCCTTTTATATGTCAGGGACCATCTATTCTGGAGGAGTCCCTGTAGGAAGTGAGCACCCCTTCATCCTATAGTGGGAGTAGAGAGGTTTTTATTGGTACCACTGAGGGAAACAGGTCCCACATATTCTCAGAAATAAAGAGGAGGGCACAGAAAATGCCAGTATGTTCCCCAGCTGCTTCAGGGAAGAAAGCATAGACCAGAATATAGGACATGAGCTGTTTGTCTAGGTTAAGGGATCTTCAGTCTTTTTGCTAAATGAATTGAACCCTGTTGAGAATCTGATGAAAGCCATGATTATTCTTCCCCAGGAAAATGCAGGTTATCACCCAAAGTTGCATGTAATTTGAAGTAATTCAAAGGCATACAAAGATGGAAAAATGAAGTGAATCACCACAGTGGCAGTTCTCTGAGTAAAGCATCCTAACTGAGGTTGTGGAAGAATATCATTATTTGCCAAATATGTGATGCTAATTTAAGTATGTCTTTTTTCTACTTTTTTGTCTGTTTTCTCCCTAATCTTTTTAACATTCTTTTTCTTTTTTTTTTTTCTTACCTTTTCTGTTAGCCTAACTGAAATCTTTAAAGTATTATTTGATATATAGATGGATATTCAGTAAGGCTTTTCTAAAATTGGTATCTATGAAGAGAGTTAATTTAAGAATTGCAAGATCACCAGAAGAGGAACTTTAAGAGAGGGAAAAATGAAAGTTTTGGAATTTGAAACTTAAAAGGACGTTTTATCCAATCGTTAAGGGGAAGGTGAAACCAAAGTAGTTTTGGGGTCAAGGGAAAAGTTACCCTTTGCCCTCTGAAGATTCCCTGAAAAATCAACTCACAAAAGGCAGATTAATTGGAGAAAAGGAATACAAATTTATATAACGTATATACACACGGAGCCTTCAGAATGAAAGCCCGAAGATACAGGGGAGAATGCCCATTTTTATGCTTAGGTTCAACAAACTATGGACAGTATATAGAAATCTTGGCCAAAATACGTATGATCTAATGTTAACAGACAGAATGGGGAAACTCAGCAAGGCCCATCTAGAATTTTCTTGGATTCTCTGAGCATGCATTCCCTTCTTCTGGGTATAGGGCAAGACCCTGTCTGGGTTGGAGTCTTGTGACCCACAGTCAAACAAGGTAAGTCAGGTAATTTCTTTATGATCAGTTTTTACACAGAAGGGCTGAGGGAAAGTTAGAGTAATATTTTTTGGTTTTATGACTGGCTTTGGGGAAAAAGAGTTTTGGTTTCTATAACCCACCTTGGGGAAAAAACAATTCTGGTTTCTAAAGCTAGCCTTGGGGGAGAATGGGGCTGAGAGACAGGACGGCAGGAGAAGGTCAGAGAAAAACTTCTGTTTTTGAGACCTTCATTTTAGTGTATGTTTTCTGAGGCCCACAGTAAATTAACTGTGCCATTCAGCTAGGTGATGGTGTGGTGCTAGAACCCAGGTCATCTGATGGGTGGGTGTGCTCACAGCGACATGCATCCTACAACCTGCATGGCACGTGGAAGGGATGAGAGATCAGACAGAACCCACGGCTAACTATATGAAGAAGGATTCAAAATTAATATCAAATAGGAAAAAATTATTATTTATAGCATTTGTACAAATCTGAAAGCAAAATACTATGAATCCTATGTGGTTAGAACACATTTTTGGTCTTTCAGATTACCAAAAGACTTAATAACATGCAGAAGCAGTGAAGTACAGTAGAAAAGGCAAAAGTTTAAATTGGTACAATATTTTTGGAAAGACTTGGCAGTATATTATCAAATACACTAACAATTCTTATACCATTGACTCTGTAAGTTCACTTTTGGGGATCTATCCTTTTTCTTTGTAATTTGTGTTTTCTGTATTTTTTACAGTTAGCATTCTACAGTCGGAATAAGATGCTTAAGATGTTTTTACAGCTTAACATAAGTTTTTCAACGTTTTTGTAATTTTTTTTTTTTAAACTTGAAATGACACATTAAAATACTGCATAGAACTGTTTTTTGTTTAGTCTGTAGAAAAGAACTTCGAGTTACCTACTGATCAAATAGTTTTGACCATACTGGCTTAGGAAAACAGTGCATTAGCTGTCTGATTGCTATCATGTAAAAATCTGTGAAAGACTTTGAGCAATCATTGGTGGATTATGTTGTTCAGAAACAGGACTGGGGCCTTTTTCATCTGACTTATGTATTGTTTTTGAAAGGAGGAGGAGGAAATAATTTCTGCCTTATTAAATGGTGGTTTAAATCATGAAAACCTAAAAGGTTAAGATGAGTCATGATGTGGGGGATCAGTTTATTGGGAACTGACAGATTTTTTTTTTTCTTTGTTGAATGATCCTGTGTTGAGTTGAATACAGTTCTAGGGAAATATGATCACAAAATGAATGTTGGCAGTTTCTCCTGTTATTAACATGTCAGACTTGTCAAAATTCTCTCATCATCTGTATTTGCCAGATTTATTCAGTTCTTGAAATGAGGCAGCTCTCAAGTATATTCTAAAGCAAACAGGAACTAATATTTTATTCTTTCCATGTAGGGTATCATATTTTTTGCATATGTATTTATTGCTCTCTGACTTTAAGTGTTACTAGATAGTGTGATTCTGATTTTTCTGGAAGAAGGAAACACTAGTCAGGTTTTTTTTTTTTAAATTTTGTTTTACTTCTGAATCTAGTGTTTTCCGTATTCTTAAATTGGGCATTAAGCCATTTGCTCTATGGTCTTTAAGAGAAATTCTGTCCTCCTAAATGCTATTTTTGTTTTTATTCTTAGTTGGTGAGTTATTCAGCTGTACTTTTTTATTGTTACTACCTGAACTCCAGGGTATTTCTGCTGCAGTAGTTTACTGGATAATGCTAACTGTTCTTCACATCCCTGCTATTTAATTGGTGTTTTTGAACAGCTGTCTTGGCAGTTAGCTACCAAGGTCCTTGTGCTGTTGTTGCAGTTAGCTTTGAATGAATTTCACTCCTGCTGAGCAGAGTGAAATGTAAGGTTTCCAAGGTTGGCATTGTCAATTCCTGGAATCTCATGAACTTTGCAAAAGGTACTGTGACAAGCTAAAGGAACGGCCCGTTTATAACATCTTAGATTGGTTTTTAAATTTAGTTAAAAATAATTTTACTAGCTTGTTAACCCTATAAGTGGTTGAAGATAATATCTTCTGGGGACATTTAGATGCAATAGAATTTATGTAATTGTGCTTTAGAGGTGGAAATGCTTTATGAACATGTTGTTAGAATCAGCAGGTTATCAGTTCTTGCATTATCATCCCACCATCTGCTGCAGCTGGCTCTAGAAGGATATCTACAGCGGGGAGGACATTCCAGGCAAATGCGTAACACCTAAGATTCTGGTGCACAGTTTCTGTGGCTTCTCCTATTTTCTTAGCTGGGCTGGAGTATGTGAATTTCAGAGGTCCAATTACTTTTCACAACTCAAATTGGAAGCAGACTTAAGTGACTTGTCATGACCCCTTTTCCATTGGTTCCATCGTGCTTCTTTGTGTGGTCTTCCAAAGACGGGGGTATCTGCTCCAGGGACAGTTGTTTCTAATACCTGTACAGAAGCTCCTTCACCTGGCACAGCATCCTCATTGTTGGTTCCTGAAGATTCCATGTTGCTCTTGACCCACATTGATGAATACGGTCAGTGAGGGTGGCACAAGGGAAGCTTGAGCTGCCTTTAGAGCCAAGTTTTCAACGTTTCTTCAATGAAGTATAATTAGGACTGTTGTGTGGGAAGGATGCTGACAAGACTGTGCAGATGGCCCTCTCTACCTGACCAGCTTCAGCTGGAGCAGCTCTATTTTTTTTTCCCTTATATTTTAGGTTCATGGGTACATTTATCGTTAGTTAATAGGTAAAATTGTGTCACAGGGGATTGTTGTAATATTATTGCACCCAGGTACTAAGCCTAGCACCCAATACTTTTTCTGCTCTTCTCCCTTTTTCCACCCTCCACCCTCAAGTAGGCCCCAGTGTCCATTGTTCCCTTTTTTGTGTCCATGAGTTCTCATCATTTGGCTCCCACTTATAAATAAGAACATGGTGTTTGGTTTTCTGTTCCTGTGTTAGTTTGTTAAGGATAATAGCCTCCAGCTCCATTTGTTCCCACAAAAGATATGATCTTGTTCTTTCTTACGACTGAATAGTATTCTGTGGTATATATAGACCACATTTTCTTTATCCAGTCTGTCATTGATAGGTATTTAGGTTGATTCCATGTCTTTACTATTGTGAATAGTGGAGCAGTTCTATTTTTATCTCTCTCTCTCTCTCTCTCTTTTTTTTTTTTTTTTTTTTTTGTGTGTGTGTGTGTGTGACAGTCTTCATTTTGTTTCAGTAAGGGAAATAATGTTGGCTTCTTTTAAAAGGTTTGAGGTTATAGTAATAGACATTAGAATATGCCCTCTGACAAGAATTTAATCAGTTTTGCAGTCAATAGCTCGGGAACCTAGAGGCAGAAATAAAAGCTATTCAGCTGGTAGCGTCTTACCTGTTTTGCTCTCGTGATCTCCAGGATTGGAGATTTTATAATCTCTTCTTGTAGTCATTTCAGTCATAGGTACTGTCAGTATGTTCCTAGAATCACAAATGTTCTTTTAATTTTTCTTGTTTTCCTGTTGGAGTTCTCTTAGAAAATATATTTGGGCTTACATTTGCAAGGCACTGCTGGCTGGAGTATGAAGAGGTGAATAAAGCGGTCCCTAGCTTCAAAGTTTACATTATTTATACAAGGGTATAAATAGCTATCAAGGAGAAAGAAATGGCAAGCACCATGAGAATGGTGCTGTTGGGGGCCCAGGGGAGAGACTGCATCTCTGATTAGAAGAAGAGAACAAGGGGAAGATGCGTGGAAGACAGCTTTCTAAACTTGAGTGCCTTAAAATACGCTACAGAGATAGTGGTCAAAGGAGAAATGCCAGTTTGAGGAAAATGTTTGAGATGAGTCATGCAGGAGGAAATAACCATTAAGCAGTTGAAGTGAGACAGTAGTGCTATGGAGGGTGAAGAATTTAAGGCTGTGTATATGTGCACACACGTGCGTGGTAATTTAGTCTTGTATTGATACATTTATTGAATACCTACTATGTCATTTATTATGCTAGACACTGAGGGGATACATTAGTATCCTCATACAGGACACATGGACACCAGTAGGGATGTCATCCTTGCGTTCATGGAGTTTGGTCTGATGGGGAAGAAAAGGGCTCAGCATGCAGTTACAGTGATGAGATGGGGAGCTTTAGAGGGCCTCTGCTTTCCTTCCATTATTGTTGTATGTGTAGTTTTGGTACAGTGTCTGGACCACGGCACACATTCAGTGTGTGTTTGTAAAGTGAATCAAAGAAATGTAATAGATGTCACTAAGAAAAGAAACACAAGTTGCTATGTAAACATGTAAATTAGGCTGGAGGGAGAGCACTTAGAGATTATTAAAATACAGTAGTCTAAATGATGGGCTTTGAACTTGGATGGTGGTTTTAGTAAGGACTGCAGTGAACGAATCAACACTTGAGGAAATACAATTGATAGCATTAGTTGGATTAAAGGATTGAGGGAGAAAGGGGAGTAAGGATTTACTCAGGTTTCTGGCTTTATCGTATGTGTGAATGTTTCTGGTTTGTATAGGGACTTTTTGAAGGAGGAGCAGTTTGGGGAAATTGAGATGGAAGATGAGTCCATTTTAGGATATGATGAGTGTAGTGCCTTAAGGACATTCAGGTTATGTTTGTAGGAACACTAGTACATAAAATTACCAAAGGATAGGCTGTACAGAGGCTAAAGAAGCTGAGGGCAAACTCTTGAGGAACATGTTCATTTAAGGATGGAGTGAGGCAGAGCAACCAAAGAGGGAGAAGGTGGGTCGTTTTTTTAAACAAATACCATTGCAACAATGTTTGCAGGATAAGAGTTATGCAAGACTCAAATGACTCACACTTATTTTTAGTAGCATTTGAATATTCCAATATAGCAAGAAACAGAAACACCGGACAGTCTCTTACAGTTTGATCTGATACCATGACAATAAAGGTAATTTATGAAACAATTTGTTTTAAGCTTTGGGACTTAAGAACAATTGTTGAGTCTTAGCCATGGCAGTTCTGTCCTATACATCTGGCCTTAACTGTCTTTTCACAGCTTTCTAGCTGGGGGAGGTGATTGTCAAACTATAATTGGGTGAGAGGATGTAAACTGTAAATTGTGCAGTTTGCAAGTAGAAATTAGGGTGGCTCCACAAATGTAAGCTAAAATAAATAATAGAGAACTAAACTATTAGTAATTTATCAACCCCTTGCTATCTTGAAAATCGTAATGATGTGTATTTGTAAAACAACTAAATGATTTGCAGACAGCAGCTGTAATGCTTATGCCGAGTTGCTGGGAAGCTGCTTTATTTCACACAAGGAACTGAGGGGCATTAGACTTAAGCTGTCACCTGAGAGTATCAGTTAGCTCTTGGGGTTTTCAGTAAAATTTTTTCCCTTTCTACAGTGAATACTGTTCTCCTTTCCTCCCCATCTATTGGCTTCTGGGCATTTACTTGGTCTGACACAGTAAACAGGCTCTTTTCTCTCTTTTCAGCAACATAGAAATAATGTTCATCCTGTCTTGACAGAGTACAGCAACCTGCTGATTAAGGAATGTACAATTTTAAAAGCATTTTGTACAGTGGTTCAGAGAAGATTAGAGAGGGTTGAGTATAATTAAGTGTGGTTTGGATGCTTTGCTTTTGCCAAAATTGGCAGTTGTTTCAACCATTCTTAATATTTTCATCTAAAGTTGAAAATATTAAAGTTGACTTTAAGTATTTGCATAGAGGTGAGATAATTTTCTATTGAATCTTTTAATGTGTAAGAGTAAATTAAGTTTATTTTTATAATTGCAGTAATAAAATGAATTCTACAAATGTATATAGATTTCCAGGTCCTTTTTGTACAGTGCTACAAAAAATTGGTTCGTTGTTTTCTTCCCCCCTACATCGGTCGTAGTAACCTTTATCTTTGAACTTGAAGTAATTTAGTCATTTGGTAATACATTGAATTCTTAGAGTCAGATTTTGGTTTATGAGCCATTTAAAAATATTGACTAGAAAAGATTTTATTTTCTTCTTACAGGTATATGATTAATGTAAAAATATCTTGTACATGCCGTGACCACAGTGTGTGTTCAGAATAGGTTAAAATTTAAAGCAGTCTTGGGCTTTTGACTTTGTGTTACTGTAATTTCATGTATGGAGTGAGTATAAAATGTTTGGGATTTCTTGGATTTAGTTGGAAGTTGGAGAGAGTGTATCAGGCATTGAACCTTGAATGTTTAAATTAGTAGAATAATTTTTTAATCGAATATTTTACTTAACTAGTCCTGCTCAGCAAATCCTGTGCCATATGTTGCTATCTTCAAATGTTGGATAGAGAAATCACTTAAACTATATGTTCTATTTAGATATGTAATTAGAGTGCTACTTATCTGTTCAGTTACTGTTTAATCAGAAAATCTAATCTCAGTTCAAATGAAAGTCTTTAACATATGGCATAGATGCTATGGGTGTTATGAAATCTATAAGAAGAATCAATGCTGTTGGTATAGTAAATGTATTTCTTCTAAAAATAATTTTGGAAGTTACAGACACTCCCACAGACTTAACACTTTTGTTGCTCCATGACTAATAGGAAATACATTTTTTAAAAAAATTTAAGTAGTCAGGGTTTTAAAGCTGTTTTAAATTTTGCGTGAGATAACTCATATCCTACTTGTGAATTATTTGGAGGAATTTTAATTAAAATAACTCAAACCAACTTGGTTAGCTAAGAAAGATCCTAGTCATTGCCTGTGATAGATTATGTTCATAGTGGTAACAAACTAATATTTTTTGATTTATGTGTTTATTTTCCTAAACTATGGTGCCTTAGTTTAAGTAGATACTTTCCTTTGTCAGTGATTAAACTTTAGTTAAAAATCTGCAGAAAACCTTAAAGCTATCTTCCCCCGTCATAGATAGCTTTTCATTTTGGACGATAGGGTAGTAGAATTTTAAACTGTAACCTTAGTATTACTAATGCTTATTAAGGTCACAGTAAGTATACAGAAGGAAATAATTGCTTTTTAAAACAGCTTTATTGAGATATATGCATACCATAAAATTTACCTGTTCTAAGCATATGGAGAGACTTGATTTTTATATTAAACAAAATCCCTGGGAAATCATCTGGACGGTTACTTTTTCAGATACTTCCACCTTCTCTTCCTGCTAGATTTTGGTTCATTAGGATACACTGGTAATTATTAGGAGACTTATGAAAGTGAAAGACTGAAATCCCAGTTCTTTTTAACCTTTTAATTGTAAGGAAGATATTTTTATTTCTGGATTTTATATATATATATTTATAATATATTTAAGTTAAAAAAACTGAAAGCTTTCAGTATCAGATTACTATTATAATGACAAGCATCTTAATATGTTCAGGAAAGAGTAAATGGACTTTTCTGTATGCTGAAGTTGCAGTACAGCAGAGGGTTCTCATCTTAGTTTTACAAAATAAAAATGGGCCTTAGCTTTAAAACTGGATTTTGCTTAGGTATGGATTTGCTGCTAGAATTTTGTGAAAGGTTATGTAAAAATACTTCCATTATTTCTTTGGTCAGTTTGGGGACACTTGTTCCAGAATGCTCTGTTACCATAAGCTGAAACTTCAGTACACGGTGCACTGTGCGTGGGAAAGCTTATAAGACATTCTAGACCCTAAACAGCCAAATGGCCATTTGGCTGTGAATTTGTAAAGTAAAAGTGTCCTTTTCCTAAGATGTGCATGTGGCAAAGTCCTCCCTATAGCTCTTGCTTTTGGTCTGGTATGCTGGGAGTTTACCAATAACTTCTCATGTAGACACTCTAACAGCATAAAAGGCTTGTTTTTTTCCTTTGTTACCTTACATGTTCTTGTATTCTTAGGGACTTTTTTTTTTTTTTTGCTCAGAGTAACCTATGATAGGAAAAGAAAATAATTTCTAGAAGTGATAAGTTTTGTAATGTGACAGATTCTCAAGCAGGGTATCACTTCCCCATTCTCTACCATCTGACTTAAGTTTTGTATCTCTGGAGAGCAGTGGCAGTGATTATATAGTTTTTTTGGCAGCTTCACAATGTTTTGACTATGTTGCTTTAGTCTCCAAAGTAGCCAGTTCAGAATTTTTATTTTTTGTTTTTCAAAAAGAACTATCTCAGGAAAGCAGTACAGTATGTAAAGTGTTAAGCGTACAGGCTTACAGGTGCTTAACCAGATCCATGCTCCATGTATGGTCTGGGGCAAATTATTGTCTTTCTGATTCTCTATTTGTAGAGTGTAAATATCAATACCTACCTCTTAAGGTCATTCTGAGGATTAAATAAGACCAAATCTAGAATTTAGTGGACACTGAAATATTTGCTGAATACATTTTGAAAGAATCAGACTGGCAAATGAGGGATAGGTAGGAGCAGGGAATTCCTGGAGTAGATTGGACCCTGTTGCCATTTGGTTAAGTCTTCTTCTGGTTTTCCACTGTGTTTGCACAATATCCATGAAACCAGATTTTGTGCCTTTGAAAAACACTTGGATTTAGAATTTGATGTATTAGTTTGCTGGGCTGCTGCAATAAAGCGCAACAAACTGGATGACTTAAACATTTGGAGGGTAGACCTCTGAAATCAATGTGTTGGCAAGGTGGGTTCTTTGTGAGGGCTGTGAAGGAGCGATCTGTTCCAGGCATCTCCCTGGCTTGTAGATAGCCGTCTACCTGGAGTTCTGACTGTTTGTGTGTCTGTCTCTAAATTTCTTTTTTTTATAAGAATGCTGGTCATACTGGATTAGGACCTACCCTAATGGCCCTATCCTAACTTGATTACTGCTACAAAGACCCCTTCTCTTTAGATATGGTCACTTGCTGAGGCACTAGAAATTATGCCTTTAACATGTGAATTGGTGGGGGGATGACACAGTTTAACTTGTAACAGATATGTATCAGACATGACAATGAAATAGACTTTTACTTACAGCATTTTCAGTTTTTAAGTTGTGCTTATTTATTAAACTTTGATGTAAATTAATGGTATAGTCTTTTTTCCTTTTGCTAAGACCAAACATTCATTTACCTAAACTTAAGTGAAGTGTATGTAGCACTTGAAAAAAATTGATAGAATTGAACAAAAATTTCTTATTTCCTTGTCTTAGTTACTTTGTATGTTGCTATTGAGATGAGGGAGGAATGTTTGATTTTAAGTGACTGAAATATCAAGGAAAGAGTAAATCCTCTGGAGGCTGACTTCAAGTCATTTTGGTATTTGAACTGGTTTCAGGAATGGTACATATCTACTAAATATAGAATTACTGGTGCACACGTTGTATGAAATCTTACATGTATTAGTTTTCCAGGGCTACCATAACAAAGTAGCACAAACTGGGTGGCTTAAGACAGCAGAATATTTTTCTGTCACAGTTCTAGAGTCCAGAAATTCAAAATCAAGGTTTGGGCAGGATCATGCTCCTGAAGGATCTGGGGAAGAATGCTTTTTTGCCTCTTTCAGCTTCTGGTATTTATGTAATCCTTGGAGTTCTTTGGTTTGTGGCAGAATAATTCCAGTCTTCTCTTCTGTCTTCATGCAGCCTTCTTGTGTGTCTCCGTATCTTTCTTTTTCCTTATAAGGATACCAGTCACTGGATTTAGGGCCTACTCTAATCCAGTATAACCTAATCTTGATTATAGCTGCAAAGTTTCCATTTCCAAATAAAATCACAATGGCAGGTATAGGTTGAATATCCATAACCTGAACATCTAAAATGCCCCAACATTTGAAACTTTTGAGCACTCAAAAGAAATGCTTTTTGGAGTAATTTGAATGTCAGATTTTTTTTGATTAGGGATGCTTAACTAGTATGTATTCTGCAAATACCCTTAAATTGAAAAAATACAAAATTGGAAACACTTCCAGTCTCAAGCATTTTTGATAAGATAAATTCAGCCTTTACTGGGGTTAGGACTCAAACATACCTTTTTGGGGAACACAATTCAACCCACAACTTGTCCATTGCTTCTTAAAATCACATTTACTCTTAATTTCTCTCTTAAATCCTCCAGTTATTCTGACTAGTAAATGGACAGCCTTGTTTCCACAAATTAATGTACTTTAGTGTGACAACTGAAAACTCTCCCACTTTCCTGCTCGTTAACCTGTTGCCATGGTTTTCTAGGTTCATAATCATGCTTCATGTTTTCACTCATTGTCCTTCTGTTTCAACAATTTGTTGGGAATTCTTAGGTTGTTTTTTGGTTTCTTGCTTTCTTTACCAACTCAGTATCATAAGTTGTATTTAAAATTGTTGATAATAGATTTTATCTCCAGGAGCTTTTTTTGTGATTGGAATACATATTGAGTTACTACTGAAAGCTTATTACCAATACCACTTTCTATTGAGACAACAGTATTCTCCACAGAATGAATGGTATGAGCAAATACATTGGAATTAAAATTTGAGACTCGATTTGAAAGCTGTGAGTATTCACAGGTTTTGCTGTGAAAAATGTTATGCTCTATTGGGAAGTAAGGCTGAAAAGGTAGAAATCGTTCATAGGTTCACCTCCAAGACCAGTGTAAAATAAGTGATTTGAATTTTTGTGAGTATGCATTGAGGGACCTATTTTTTAAATAGTCTATATTAATTATCTTTTCTATTTCTCAATATTTGTGTGACATATAATGTTTTATACTCATTCTTTCTAGTGTGTTCATTTTGCTCTGTATAAACGTCACAACCTTTTTAAAGGCATCTGGGAAAATATCAGTGTTCTTTCTTTCTTTCTTTTTTTGACAAATTGGAAATGCCACATTCAGATGACTTCTTAGGAAGAATAAAATGTTGTTATTCTGAGTCTAGGTTTGAACTTTAAGCGTTTATCTCACTTTAGCATAAAGTGTTTTATTTACCAAGAACTTCAGTGGGCTTTCTTGTCACCTGAATAGCAAGTTAATTCAGAAGGAATATATCAAAATATTAAAATGAGAAAAGTTGGGAACTAGCATTAGCTAAGTCACAATCCCCTGCTTAACCTTATTTGCCAGTGTGCACTGAGAAGAACTGCTTCTTACCAAAACATCAGTCACTTCAGCTTTCAGTGGGAAGTAGTGTCCTTTGGCTTACAAAGAAGTGATAACAGAGCTAAGTGAAGATGAATGAAACAATTTGAAATTGGCATTGGTACATTTAGTTTCTTCTTTTTTGAAGCAATTAAAATTTCAAAGTCCACAGCACTGTGGTTGGCATTTTTGATGTTTAGCTTGTGTTTTGAGTCGCTGATACTTCACTGTAATTGCTGTATCTTGCTAAGAGTTGCTGTTCAGATACTTCTTAGGTTATAAAATAAATGCTTATTAGATTGTTTCTCATGAGAACTAAGGACCAGTGTAGAGAACTGAGGACCAAAGTATGCTCATTAGTATTTTATGCCAAAGGAATTATTTCTGCATACCCCCTTCAGTATTGTATATAATCAGAAATAACATTAATAAATATCTAATTAAATAAATGAAAGCATTCTCAGTAGAAATCTGAAAATCTGGTTATATTTTGTAAAGTTGTATTTATGCTGTATGAAGTATAGTAAATCCTTTTAGGGAAAGTTGTCTTAAAAGAGATTTTTAATAGAAAGATCTCTCTACCATACTTTGTCCTTGACTGTGCATTTTTCCTCATAGTTGTTAATATAATTATCTTTAATTTTTTCACCAAGTAATTTTTTTGTCCTTTGACACAGTAAAAAGACTAATCACATAATTACAATGTTTTCATCATACTATTGCCCTACTCAAACATTTTTGAGTTGTTTACAGTGCCTACAAAGTCCAAGCTTACCATCCATGTGTGTATATAAGGTCATCTAAAATTTTGAGGAGAGAGACATATGTATTATTATATATGTTTGTACAGCTACTGCTGATTTATCTCTCTGATTGTTTTTCTCTAGGCCCCAGAGCTAAACCTACAGTTCAGCTGGGCTAGTCATTTTATTACTCCACAACATCCTGTTTCCCTCAGCCTTTCTGGAATACTCTGTTCCCGCTATTCATTTTCTTCCTTTTCTTCAAAGGCTAGCTCAGAGCTCAGATTACTTGAAAAAAGAAACTTCCTAATCAATCCACCTCAGAAATGTCTTTCCATTTTCTGTTCTGTAAGAAATAATCTGTTCTACCCTCTGAGGAGCTTTTCTAGATTTCTATTTTTCTCACTTCTCTTATATTTATATTGTTTATAGGTGGGTCCTTCTACCCTTTCAAGCACATAAGTTCTTGTTAAATAATATTTTCCATTATGGTTCTTTCCTTCATCTTCCACAGTGCCTTATATACTACTATCCCCAGAAGTTATGTGTTAATGCTTGTTTGTAAGTATGTGTTAATGCTTGTTTGAATTTGAATTGAAATGTTATATGCATTTAGAGATAGAAGGAACCTCAGAGAGATTCCTTAGTTTAACCTCTGGTTTGAGGTTCAGGAATATATTTACATCTAGGATGTCCTTTGAGGGTATCACAGACTAGTCCCTTTTACACATGATATTCTTTAAATATTTGAGTAATATCTGATATTTTAACATTTACTATGTGATATATCCTGTGCTAAGCATTTTGTAACTAAAATAATGAAGATTTTTTTATGTATTATAAATTGTACCTAGTAGCCTTCAAATACACCACAATCTGTGCAGTTAGTCAAATTCAACAACAGTTCATTTTTGCAGAATGTATGAAGCGGGGCCAAACTTTCCTTTAATTAACAGTAAGATACCTGCTTAGCTCCTGCAGGCAAGTAATACATTGCATTCCATTTCTGATCAAGAATATGTAATGAAGAGCATCCAGAGAATTATGTAAAAACGATTATGAAGAAATTCTCTTGATTTGACTTGAGGACATTAAATATGAGAACACAAAAGCATAAAAATGATACAAATATACTGGCTTCTGTAAAAATCTGAATGAGGAAGTTGTTAATAAGTAATTTGTTTCCTGTGGTGGAGGGAAGTAATTGTTTTTAAATAAAGTCTTCTCTCCCTAAAGACCTGATTATAATTTTTAAAAGTTTACTCTTTATGCTATATTAAGTATAATGAGTGCTTTGAGGTAAAATTACCTTAAATTGGGTTTTAGTAGAAAGATCTCCTTCCTGTACTTTGTCCTTGATCCTGTGTTTTCTTTCACAGTTAAAATAATTATCCCCCTCACAAATTTTGCTAAGGCCTAAAACAGAACATTAGTATATACAATAATAAATATGCCAGGAAAATGTTGGTATTCATTGTGGTTAGACGATTTTATTTTATTTTTTTTGAGTTTTAAAATAAATACAAAAAGGTCGGTTATCGCACACTCAAGGCTAAAGCCAGATCAGTCAACAAATATAATAGTTAAAATCTATTATAGAGTTATAGTTTATTATTAGCTTTTGTGTGTTACAAGACTAGGAAAAAAGTATACTATTAGCTTTATGTTTTATAAATTATAAATGATATAGTTCAAATATTAGTATGAATGGCTGTCTCAAAGGCTAATTAATTGATGAAGAAATGCAGTATATTGGTCACAGAGTTTCAGAATGTATTGTGGTGACTTTAAAAAACGATTTGTATTGCCTATGATTTCAAATTTAACTTATTTTTAAGTGTTTATGAGGTGCTATATAGTTAAGATCAACCAACTGAAATATTACTTTGTGTATGTGTGAAAGTAGCACATTTTAAACACAAGAACTACATCAAAAATGGTAAAATTGAAGAAATAAAAAATTTTTTTATCTTATTTTTTTGTGTGGCCAAAGCTTTATTGCAGCACAGTGATGCAAAATGACCTGTAATGGCATATATGTGGTGCCAAATACTAAATTACATTTTAAGGTATATATCTACTGACTGCCAAAATTTGTTTATAGCTCAAGAAACACAACTGTAGGTTGTTTTTTAAAAGAAAAAAAAAAAACATTAGAGGGTTTTTTTTGAGACAGGATCTTGCTCTGTTGCTCAGGCTGCAGTGCAATGGCGTTATCGTAGCTCCCTGAAGCCTCTGGGCTCTAGTGATCCTCTCTCCTCAGCCTTCCAGGTAACTGGGACTATGAGTGTGCACCACCATGTCCAGCTAGTTTTTATGATAATCAGTTTAAATGTTCTATTTGTTTTAAGTGTGGAGTCAAATGCTGTTTTTTGTTTTTTTTTTAATTATAGCATTTTGACTATAACTGATCGAAATTTAAAAATGATTTAATATTTTAGTCCAATATATTAGAGAGGACTTCACATTTCCAAGGTTGCATTTTTCTTTCACAGAGGGGAAAGATATACATTATAACTGTGGACTTTCTTATCAGTCACTTCCAGATTCTTTCTCTATGTAACATTTCACCCTCTGAGTCTTTCAGGAATGAATAAACCACAGCTCTGACCTTAAGGAGCTCACAGACCTCTGAGAAAAATTGATCTATAACCCAAATGGCAATGGTCATGGTAGCAGAGAGAGGGTAGCACCTGCCCATCTTCAGGTGATGGTTAAGGAAAACTTGAAGAATAATGCTGGGCTGAGGTTGTGAGGTAAGTTAGCTGAAGGCAGGGACAACATGAGCAGAAGCCTGGCCTATTCTTTATACATGTTAGTTTGCCACTGCCTTTTTTTGTAATGTGACACTCAGAACATTGCCTATTTGCTTGGTATCCAAGCTGTAAAATTATTAAGCAAAATGCTAAATACAGAGCTTCGTGGCAGTGACTAGAAATCTTCCTCTAGGTTATTGTTCCCCAAACTTGAAAACTCTGACCATTAAAGAGTTGTCACACCCTACATACAAAAATTGCCACATGAAAAGTTAAATATTGTTATTTTAGGTGATTACTTGGTGCTAATATGGTTTTAGACACAGAAGTGAGCATAGCGGCAAAATCGCTTTGGCATTAGTTGGTTATAAGGTGGTCATACATGTACTCATATACAAAATGAAGTGATTTTTAGCAGGGTATTTCTTTCAGGAACCAGAATGTGTTTGCCAGTCAGTTACCAGCTATCAGTTAATTCGTTGGTGTTGAGTTTCTTCATTTACAATTTACAACTTCTTTTATCTCTTATTGGAAATTGAATTATGGTTTATGTGTTATTTTAGAAAAAAAAATTAAACAGTGAGTATAAAAAGACGCGTGAGAAGAGCCCTTCGCTTTTGGAAACTACACAGAAACAAAAAACGGATACAGATGTGATAAACCACGAAAGCCTTGTAAATTTGCATCCTTTTAGAACTTCCTGTTCATCCTGATTTTGCAAGCATTGATAGGAATTCTGCAGCTAGAATATTAAAATTGTCTTCTGACGATGAAAAATAAAATCTGACAACTAGAATTTTTTGAAGTTTAGTCTTTCTAGTTTGGGAACTTCTTGAAGACATACATTTTACATTCCTGGCACTTCGCATGTAGTGAGTATCTT